>NC_079134.1:121809327-123124202 GCF_945859705.1 Episyrphus balteatus
TAATAATAACAACATAATAAAATACGTTACATAAAAAATTCCACACCAAATCCTTATGTTAGCTGTGTTTTATTTTTCTCGTGATCCAGATCAGATCATGTCATGTCATGTCATGTCATGTCATGTCATGTCATGTCATGTCATGTCATGTCATGTCATGTCATGTCATGTCATGTCATGTCATGTCATGTCATGTCATGTCATGTCATGTCATGTCATGTCATGTCATGTCATGTCATGTCATGTCATGTCATGTCATGTCATGTCATGTCATGTCATGTCATGTCATGTCATGTCATGTCATGTCATGTCATGTCATGTCATGTCATGTCATGTCATGTCATGTCATGTCATGTCATGTCATGTCATGTCATGTCATGTCATGTCATGTCATGTCATGTCATGTCATGTCATGTCATGTCATGTCATGTCATGTCATGTCATGTCATGTCATGTCATGTCATGTCATGTCATGTCATGTCATGTCATGTCATGTCATGTCATGTCATGTCATGTCATGTCATGTCATGTCATGTCATGTCATGTCATGTCATGTCATGTCATGTCATGTCATGTCATGTCATGTCATGTCATGTCATGTCATGTCATGTCATGTCATGTCATGTCATGTCATGTCATGTCATGTCATGTCATGTCATGTCATGTCATGTCATGTCATGTCATGTCATGTCATGTCATGTCATGTCATGTCATGTCATGTCATGTCATGTCATGTCATGTCATGTCATGTCATGTCATGTCATGTCATGTCATGTCATGTCATGTCATGTCATGTCATGTCATGTCATGTCATGTCATGTCATGTCATGTCATGTCATGTCATGTCATGTCATGTCATGTCATGTCATGTCATGTCATGTCATGTCATGTCATGTCATGTCATGTCATGTCATGTCATGTCATGTCATGTCATGTCATGTCATGTCATGTCATGTCATGTCATGTCATGTCATGTCATGTCATGTCATGTCATGTCATGTCATGTCATGTCATGTCATGTCATGTCATGTCATGTCATGTCATGTCATGTCATGTCATGTCATGTCATGTCATGTCATGTCATGTCATGTCATGTCATGTCATGTCATGTCATGTCATGTCATGTCATGTCATGTCATGTCATGTCATGTCATGTCATGTCATGTCATGTCATGTCATGTCATGTCATGTCATGTCATGTCATGTCATGTCATGTCATGTCATGTCATGTCATGTCATGTCATGTCATGTCATGTCATGTCATGTCATGTCATGTCATGTCATGTCATGTCATGTCATGTCATGTCATGTCATGTCATGTCATGTCATGTCATGTCATGTCATGTCATGTCATGTCATGTCATGTCATGTCATGTCATGTCATGTCATGTCATGTCATGTCATGTCATGTCATGTCATGTCATGTCATGTCATGTCATGTCATGTCATGTCATGTCATGTCATGTCATGTCATGTCATGTCATGTCATGTCATGTCATGTCATGTCATGTCATGTCATGTCATGTCATGTCATGTCATGTCATGTCATGTCATGTCATGTCATGTCATGTCATGTCATGTCATGTCATGTCATGTCATGTCATGTCATGTCATGTCATGTCATGTCATGTCATGTCATGTCATGTCATGACAGATGACAGATGACAGATGACAGATGACAGATGACAGATGACAGATGACAGATGACAGATGACAGATGACAGATGACAGATGACAGATGACAGATGACAGATGACAGATGACAGATGACAGATGACAGATGACAGATGACAGATGACAGATGACAGATGACAGATGACAGATGACAGATGACAGATGACAGATGACAGATGACAGATGACAGATGACAGATGACAGATGACAGATGACAGATGACAGATGACAGATGACAGATGACAGATGACAGATGACAGATGACAGATGACAGATGACAGATGACAGATGACAGATGACAGATGACAGATGACAGATGACAGATGACAGATGACAGATGACAGATGACAGATGACAGATGACAGATGACAGATGACAGATGACAGATGACAGATGACAGATGACAGATGACAGATGACAGATGACAGATGACAGATGACAGATGACAGATGACAGATGACAGATGACAGATGACAGATGACAGATGACAGATGACAGATGACAGATGACAGATGACAGATGACAGATGACAGATGACAGATGACAGATGACAGATGACAGATGACAGATGACAGATGACAGATGACAGATGACAGATGACAGATGACAGATGACAGATGACAGATGACAGATGACAGATGACAGATGACAGATGACAGATGACAGATGACAGATGACAGATGACAGATGACAGATGACAGATGACAGATGACAGATGACAGATGACAGATGACAGATGACAGATGACAGATGACAGATGACAAATGACAGATGACAGATGACAGATGACAGATGACAGATGACAGATGACAGATGACAGATAACAGATGACAGATTGTAATAAAAACACACACCTATTAGGTTTGTTTCTTAACTGGGCAAAAAAAAAACGTAGCTTGGGCTAAGCAACCCAACTAACAATTTTGCTGGTGAGTACTACCCACGGTATGAAATTATCAGTAAACGCTGATATTTATTCTTCTAAGAAATTTCTTAGGAGATTTATAAGTCTGATGATAAAATTATCTATAAGCACACTATAACGATGTTGAGAAGCGTTTAATCCTATAGTAATCCACGACACTGGTCCTTAGAAGCTTCTTACTATGATAAGAATTTTATTGTTCAAAAGCCTTAAATACATTGGCTCAAAAAGTGAAAAAGTACAAAAGTGAACATTTTCAAACGCATTTTTGTATAGTTTTTCGGGCTAGAAAATTAAAACAAATGATGCAGAAAGCTTATTTTTTGGTCTAAAAACAATTTGTATACTCTTTATCACAAAACGATTGCGATAGCCAGAAAAAAAATCTTTTCACTTTTGTACTTTTTCAAAAAGTGGTGTATGTAGTTAAGCCTAAAAGCTTTACAGATTTTCAAAATGTAGCATCTGGAAGGTTTATAGAAGGCATGATACCCAACTTCTCGATTGTTCTATTAAGGACGCTATATGCCCAACTAACATTTTTGCTTTCGGGTTTCGAGCCCAAAGGGCTATTCGCACCTATAAAACTGGTATACTACCCACCGTAAAAAATTATCAGTAAACGCTGATATTTATACTCCTAAGAAATTTCTTAGGAGTATCTTATAGTGGGATTATAGGTGCGATGGAAAATTATCTGTAAGCATTGTATAAAGCTTCGCTGAACTTCTGTTTAGTGTCACACTATAATGATGTTGGGAAGTGCTTACAGTGTCATAATATAATAATGTTAGTTGGAAAGTGTTTGATTTTTATTCACACCTACAAATTCTCAAGTGCGTTATTGTAATTATTTTTTGTGTTAAATAGTTTAAAATAAAATATAAAAACAGTTAAAATTGGTGTAAAGTTTAAAGTATTTCTCTTTTATACTATAAGTATCAACCTCCTCCTCAGATAAACTTGGTTTATAAAAATAAGTTAATACTTAAATAAAAATCAATATAAATGCGCAACACAATTTAATTTCTTTTTATTTCTCCTCCTTTTATTTCCCCTCCTTTTATATCCAACCTCACTTTTTATTTCTCCTCCACCACTTTCGTTTGCTGATGACAAACTTTACAGTAGTCTTATAGTGTACTTCTTCCCACACCTATAGGATCGAATACCACTTTCGGCTACTGATGAGAAACCTTACAGCAGTATTTCATTGCACTTTTCATAAGTTTAATAGGAGTGAAAAAAGGGGGCCTTTTTGATATTAAACAGGGTTATATGAGTCTTTTAGGTGTGAAATTAGTCATGACAAGAAGCTTCTCACCATTGTTATAACATCGAAATTGTTAGTTGGGTGTAGTGTTTAATAAACTGCATCATTTAGTAAAGTTTATTTTTTGTTGATTATTTTATTAAAAAGTGCAAATAAAATACAATACAAAATTCCATTGAAAAAAAATACATTTTATTTATTTCAGATGATATAAAATTGGTTCCTCACATACATGCAGTGCCTCTCTAAACGGATCTGGTGTGCGTCCCATTCATTGTACTATATTTATCGAAGTCTCAAGGATGTGCAGTCTCGGGTAAATGTGAAGTGCATTTGTTTATAAAAATAAACATTCAAATAAAAAATTGTATAAATGCAAAATAATTTGTCTTTTTTTATTTTATTTTATTTTTTTTCCACCCTCCTGGTGAGTATTGCATAGTCCTATTATGCTTCTAATAAGAATTCTGTGGTACACTTATAGGATCAAACACCACTTTCAGTTCTTGATGAGAAACTTAACAGAAGTCTTACAGTGTTCTTCTTCAAATACCTTTTTCGGTTATTGATGAGAAACTTCACAGGAGTCTTACATTGTACTTCTCATAGGTGTAATAGGAGTGAAAAAAGGGGCCTTTTTAATCCTAACGGGGGTTATATGAGTCTTTTAGGTGTGAAATTAATCATGACGAGAAACTTCTCACCATCGTTATAAAATCGGAACTGTTAATTTGGAATTTACATGTTAAATACAACAACACCTTAGCCCGTCCGGCTTAGTTGTTTAGCCCGGAGAATTCTCTGGGCTTTACTTTTTCAACAGATTAAAATTTGTGCTACCAACTAATTTTTTTCGTAAATTGTTTAGAATTTGTTAAAAAACATCAAAACCGATGTTTGGAATAACAATTATTTTTTTAACAATTTGTTTAATAATTAGCTAAACTTTTTTTCCAAAAACACACAAGAAAATCCAAAAGCGAAAAATATTACAACTCTAAATATTTTTGTGTCAGCTGATTTTGGAACATTAAATATGCAGTGCTGCCAATTTTTACGGCCATATTAGGTGTGTTTTTTTGTTTATCTATATAGATTTTGTGCAAAAAAAACGACATCGGGATTTTTGAAATCCATGCAAAACATTTGGCACCACTGCATATATACTTTGGCAGCTGTCTGTCAAAAATGTTGCTTTTGTTTTTTTTTTTATTTTAACTCCGAAGTGGGAAGGCCATTACATCCATGTTGGATGCAAACACAAATTTTCATATGGCCATGGCATCCGTTGGATTCAAAAAAATTGTTTTTTCACATAAAACCAAAAATTATCTGTATATTCTTACCTACATTTTAAGACCATGACCATTATTATTAGTTGCGTCGTTCTTGTGTTATAAGCGTTTGAAGGTAGCCATATTGAATTTTTTTTCGATTTTTTAAAAATCAAATGTGAAAACTTTTTTATTTTTATTTCTAATTTTTCGAAAAAACTTTGGTAATTTTATATACATATCTGTTCAATAATCTTATCAGGATCCATTTAAGACGTTTATCTGAAAAGTGCATTGCGTATATCTCGAGATATTAACATTTCAATGCAATCATGTCAAACAAATTTTTGATTATTTTTTTCTATGACAGTTTTTTTCAAACCTCGTTTTCTCCGCTTTTTTTTTTTTTTTGTTAATATTTTCAGATATTTTTGTATGAACACAACAAATAAAGTACCTTGGCACTACTGTTGTTATCGAGAGAAAGTAAAATCTGGATAATTATCTGGATTTTTCAAAAATCTATACAGATAAAGTTTTTGTTGTTTTTAACACGTAAATTGTTTTGATTTCAAAAATCTCGATGTCGTTTTTTGCACAAAATCTATATAGATAAAAAAAAAAACACACCTAATATTAAGGGGGAGTACTTGGTCAGCTATTACATGAAGCCTTTTTTCGAATTTTCTTTTGATAATCATTCTGTGAAGCGCGTACTATTACACGATGCCTCTTGAGTCAAGGACTCAAATTTGGCATTTCTCTTTTGATTTAAAATTTGTTGTTGTTGTATTGCACCAAGAAGCAAAAAGAAATGAGAGGGAATGTTGAAAAAAGAAAAAGTGGAAAAAGAAACGTCAAAAAAGAGTCTCGGACTCACGACCCACGACTCTCCGGTCGGATAATTTTTTCTTTCATCTTTTTTCTCTTTTGCACTCATTATGTTTCAAAAGAATCGCGCCTCTTGAGGCTTCATGTAATAGCTGACTTGGAAAGTGAAGACGAATTAAATAAAACTCAGAATCAAATAAAAAAAAATTAAATTTAATTAATTTTTAAATTGATAAAATACTTGATTTCTCCAACTTCAAAATTTTAGGCGGGATAAAAAAATGTTTTGTAGAGATTAAAATTGTAAAAATAAAATTTTTTTTCCCCGATCTGCGTACTAGGCTTATGTTTTGAATTTGCAATAAATATTTTTTAATACTTTTACACTTCTGGTATGAACTCAGCTTAACATAATTTCATTTTGGCACCACTTTAATGCTATGCATTCAATTTTCCGCACACAAGAGCCCCCTAGCGGAATTAAATTGCAACCAATCGTTTCACCTCACTTCGTTGAGCATCTAGAAGTGCTGTCAATTTTTCATTTACCTCCTTCGGATGGATAATTTTTCGCAAACGTCGGAATTTGGTATAAAATAAATTAAACATAAATTTATTTAATGCAACCTTCAACGCACGGAAATTAAGCAACTTGAAAACAAAATTTCCATTTTATTTTGTGTATGAATTTTCTTTTTTACTTGAGTTACTATTTTTTCTCTACTTTCTACCACTAATTCATTCCCGCGAACATCCAAAATCTCCATGTTTGTGGTGACTGTTTTGTAGAAAAGAAAAAAAATTTTTTTTTGAGAAAATTGTCTGCACGCGTATTTAAACGTATGTATTTTGTTAAAATTTATGCATTTTGGTGGAATACATTATATAATTTATATATATTTAATAACTTTCTCATGTTTGAAATTGAATTGGAAGCGTGAAAAGTGTTTTTCTGCTATTGATTATAGATAATGTACATAACCTCAATGACGCCTACCTTGCACCCTTTAATTTTTGGCATTTTTACTTTCCATTTTCATTTTTTTGCTTAAAGTACTCTATATCATGCATTCTGTTTGCGATTTTATAAATTTAGATTAATCTTGTTTTTTTTTTTCAATTGAAATTTTATTTTCTTTCCCATATTTTTTAGGATATGTCTGTGCATTATAAGTTTAAAAGCTCCTTGGACTTCGATACAATTACTTTTGATGGACTTCACATATCAGTAAACGATTTCCGAAAAGCGGTCGTTCAGCAAAAACGTCTTGGAAAAACAAATGATTTTGAATTGCAAATCACAAATGCTCAGACAAAAGAAGGTAAGTTATTTTTTTTTTGAAAATTGATAGTTATAATTATTTTTAAGATCATGAAAAGAGTGATAAACAATAATAAACTTTCTCATTTTTAAGGAAGAAAAAGAATTTTACATTACATTATTTTTGATTTCGATACAAATTTTGTAAACACGCCAAACTGTTTGTTTACTGGGGCGAAGGGCGTGAACAGGGTTTTTTTTATTAATACTGTTGTAGAATTTGTATACTTTCTCTTTGATTCTGTTTTTTACTAACCGCAACTCAATATTATTTTCCTCAAATTGCTGCCACCATTCATATGGTGGTGACACAAATTTACTTTATTTATTTCAGTATACTCTATGCCACGCACATTTCTTTCTATCCGATGATTTTTATTTTAAACAAAATGTCTTAGGGTGAGAAATCCATTAATGTGTTTTTGATAGCGGTTATGCCTGGTGGCGCTGCAAAGACACAGAATGATGTACGGAGCCAATATGCTATCTGCTCAGAGACAACAAACATTTGTAACGTTTCAGTCTAGTCCATATTTGTTTTGTTGCCATTTTCGACACCTGCCCATCTATTGTTTTTTTATCTTCGTGGCTGATTAAGGGTGACCAACGCCTTAAGACAGCACTGCAATATATTTTGGATTCTCCAGCCTTATTTCAGTTTCGCAAACCAAGTTGATAAAACTTCCTAGGAGAGATTTCCTCTATAAAAATACCTATCGTCAATAAAGTTTCTCCCCCGAAGTATTTCTGTCTTTGTTTTAATAGGAAACAGTCTTTTTAAGGTAAAATGTGAGTGTTTTTTTTTCAAATAGTCTGTTAATAGTATTACGGCCAATTTCTTCACAGAGTCCTAGCGTTAGAACCGGTGTTAGTCCTAAAGTTAGTACTCAAATCGGTATCAACTCATTTCTTCACTCAAGTACTAAGCCCTAGAACTGTCAATTTAGGACCGAGTACTAGTTAGGACTCGGTACTAGCTAGCTCCTTAAAATCTGCTAGTACCTGGTTATTATACCAATCGTTAGGACTCAAATCGGTACCAAGTGATTTCTTCACACGAGTACTAAGGGTAGTACTGTCAAATTGGTACCGATTTTTACTTAGGACTTCTTAAAAGTTAGAAACTAAAAATCGACAGTCTAGCGACGATTTGGTTGAATTTTTTGTATTTATTTCAAAATTTAATTAGCAGTTACGACTTTTCAAATAGATACTTTTTGCTTTTATTGATTTTTATTCTGATTTTGGCATTTTTATAGAAATTGTGCCTTTTATATATATTTTTTTTTTTTTTGAAGAAAATGGATTTAATTTTTGATGCACAGCTGGAAAATGGCATCTATCCCGCAATTCAAAAAGTTGTGGGTAGACTGTTTAAACAAATTCAAAAAGTTGTGGGTAGACTTTTTAAACAAAAAAGTCGGAGCCTTTTATTTCTTCAAGTTATAGTTAATAACCCGACTCGCAACAATGACTTCTATGAGATATAATGACACAAAAAAAGACTGCGCTTTTAAAAACTGTTATTTTTATTGATACAAATAAGTACAAACGTCTTAAACGCAAACTATCTTTTTTTATTTCTTAACTTAATATAATTCTTCTTCCGGCAGGCGACCGTCATAATTAATAGATCATGACATCCCATTTTTGATGGTGACACTTCTTGATAGAACTTGAATCTTGAATTTTAACTTTTTTTTATTTGCATTTTTTCTTGTTAGGTCTTCTTGCGTCATTATAATTTTTTTAAATTATTTTCTGAATGGTGATATCACTAAATTTAAACGTTTTTTGTCTATTTTCTTTTGTTTAATTTGCTGAATTATCAAAATAATATAATTAAAACATCAAAATATTGTCAAAATGACAGTTAGACCAGTTTTATACGAATTAATTCTTAGGACTGCGTTGTAATTTTAGATCAGTTCCTATAAATGTGAAGAAATGCTCAGGTCCTAACTTTTCGTTAGGACCGAGTACTAGTGCTAGGACCTGGTCTAGCTAGACCGGGTACTAGACTGACTTAGGACTCATGTGAAAAAATTGGCCGTTAAATTATTTATTTCCTTAGGCCCAATTTATTCAATTATATTTTAAATTTTGAATGCGATTTGATAGTTTTCGTATTTTTAATAGAGACTTTAAATATAATAGAGTGTGAATAAATTGGTCCTTAATACGAGTGAAACTAAAAAAAAAAATTTTAACTTTGGTTTACTTGATGGAGAAAACTCCGGATATTGCCACTGGATATTGCAAGAAGAACAAGGAGAAAGTAACCAGGTTTAAGAAAACTCTGGATCATGAGCTTAATAGTATTAAAATTTAAGAAAACCTTAAGATAAAGCATGGAACTAGAGAGGGGCCCTTGCGGAGATTTCGGTTGCTTTCTTACTCAAAAAGGAAAAATGTAAACCAAGTGCATCATCTTAAAAAAACAGACTGTTGTTCTTTTCTTCTATCCATATAGAATTGTCGGGACCTCTTTGTTTTTTTTTACTATGATTACATTGCATTCGAAGCAACAATATTTTTCAAGAAGAATGAAAGTTTTCTTGTCTTCTCTGATTTGTGTGGCCTACTCAAAACAATGGAGATCTTTTGGGAACCGGGTTTTCGCATCAATTGGTGGTATCCAGAAAGATTGATGAGAATGGTCTTAGCTTGAGCTCAAGAAAGTGAGGTAGAGCATTTGCAATTAGACAAATCTCAATTTGGTATGCAAGAGATTTGTCTCATCTCACTATCGCAGTCTCAAAAAATCAGTTATTTTCAAAATGTTTTCTTCAAGTCAAGGTACTGGCTATATGCTTAAGCTCTATCTTACTTTTCAGTACATTTTCTTGATATCTATCTCAAGGAAATGATTTTATGTAGATCGCAAGAAAATGTATTTAAAAGTGAGATAAGCTCTTAAGCTGATTTTAATTGCATACAACCCTCTGTCTGTTACAACCATACAAAAATAAAATAAAGTATGCTTTTGGATTTCTTGCATAAGAAGAAATTTTTGAATTTCTTTTTTAAAATTGTAGGAGCAGTTTTTTAAAAAAATAAGTTTTTGTATTACAAAATTTTCAAAAAATGCCGTTCTAAAGCTATAATTAATCCTCATTTTGGATGTAGGTTTTTAGCTTCTAATTAGGGCTGTAAAAGTAACAACAAAATGAGTACCCGCTTGAGATCTATCTCAAGAAAATGACTTTATGTAGATTGCAAGAAAATGTATTTAAAAGTGAGATAAGCGCTTGAGCTGATTTTAATCGCATACAACCCTCTGTCTGTTGCAACCATACAAAAATAAAATAAAGTATGCTTTTGGATTTCTTGTATAAGAAGAAATTGAATTTCTTTTCGAAAATTATAGGAGCAGTTTTTTAAAAAATAAGTTTTTGTATTACAAAATTTTCAAAAAATGCCTTTCTAAAGCTATAATTAATCCTCATTTTGGATGTAGGTTTTTAGCTTCTAATTAGGGCTGTAAAAGTAACAACAAAATGAGTACCCGCATGTATACGTTACTTTTGATACTAGTACCCGCATCAATGATATCGTTACTCATTACTTTCGTATGCTTCGTATTTTTCGTATATTTCGTGTGTTTCGCATGTTTTGTTACTTTCGCATGCTTCGTATGTTTCGTACATTTCGTATATTTCATGTATTTAATAGGTTTCGTATGTTTGGTATTTTAAGTATGTTTCGTACGTTGGTTAAAGGGTGTAAATTTTTTTTTTTTTTTGAAAAAATCCAAAAACAATTTGTATAATCTAAGCTTCATTTTAAGGCCATAAACATTAATTTCAGTTTCGGGGTTCTCATGTTTTAAGAGTTTGAAGGTAGGCTATACTGATTTTTTTTTTAATCAAACGTGGAAACTTTTTTGATTTTTTTCCTAATTTTTCGACAAATCTTTAGTACTTTTTTTTTTATAATCATTCAGTAATCTTATCACAATTCTTTAGAGACCTTTATTTCAAAAGTACATCGCGCAGATCTCGGAATATCAACACTTCAATACAACCATGTCGAACAATTTTTCATTTTTTTTTCTATTGAGAGTGATTTTCAAACCTAGTTGCCCGGTTTTTTTTTTGTTGAAAATTTTGCACTGAAAATAAATTTTTATTTTGAAAAACCAAAAAACATTTGTATATTCTGAAGCTTCATTTCAAGGTTATCAACAAAAAGGTCATGAACATAAACACTTTGGTTGCAGCGTGGGTATAGTTCGGCCACATAGAGAAAATACCAAAACGTCTCTTTTGATATTTCTGTATAAATTATTATCGATAACACAACGATACCTTTGCACTGCTGTTTTTATCGAGACAAAAATAAACCCCAGATAATTATCTGGAGTTAGCACTCCGACTACGGTAACGATATCGATACGAGATGCTAAATGCGACAAATTGAGTGTATAAATTCGTTTCGTTTCGTATCTCGTATGATTCGTTACTTTAGTACCCAGTAACGAAACATGCGAGTAACGATACTGTTTAGAAAGTAACGTTTCGTTACTCGTTACTGAAGCAAATACCCGCATTTTAGTAACGAATACATACGATTTGCTACAGCTCTACTTCTCCATTAGGGTGGGTCCCAAAAATCGAAATTTTTTTGATTCGATTGCTAGACACCTCTAGAATATACACACCAAATATGAGCTCTTTATATTAATTGAAAGGTCCTCCGCTTTGCAATTTTCCATTTTTACATCAAGCTTCTACTAAAAAAAAAATAATTTTTTTATTAGTAGGAAATTGAACGCTCTACAAAAAAGGCCTTATACACTTTTTTCGTTTATCTAACCGTTAAATAGATATTTGATGTCCAAAAATCGAGGAATCTTTAAAAATTCGTTTTTTGTTCTTAAATTTGTAACAAATTGAAAAATTATAATAATCAAACGCGCAAGACATATTCTTGTTGGAAATTGATTGCTCCACAAAAAAGTTCTTGTTAACTTTTTTCATTAATCTAACCATTCTAAAGATATTTGAGGTCAAAGTTAAAAAAAGTTATAAAAACATTTTATATTTTTAAAAATCTTCCAGTTCACTGAAAATTCATTATTTTCAATTTACCAAGACGTATTCTTGTAGGGGCTTCAACGTTCTACAAAAAATTCCTTGGAATCAAATTGATTGCTTTAACCGTTTAGAAAATATTCGTATCCAAATCGCAATACATACGGGTCATAAGAAAACTTTTGAAATCAGTGGGCATTGGTTTGGATACGAATATCTTCTAAACGGTTAAAGCAATCAAAACTTCTGTTCTTAAATCTAAATTTTTCGACAAACCTTTCTCTCAATAGTTTTTGTCCGATTTAGGTACTATAAATCAATTACCAATATAGCATTTCAACGCTCCAAAATCACCAAATACTCCAAGGGACGAATCGACTAAGGCAATATTTAATTGTTGAGTAATTTTGCACAATTTTGCTGTTACTTTATGGGTGGTTTTCGGTTTTAATCGTCTCATGTTCAAACGTATTGTTGGAAGCACATATAACTGATGTCAAGTGCATTCGCAACTAGTCAAAAAATACTTTTCTGACCTCGACGACAGATAGTAGATCATTATTGACCGTGCTGTGTTGGATACAAACATCTATTCTGATGTCGGCATATACATAAAGCTGCTGCCATCTGGAAATATTAGTTTTGATATTCATTCGTGTCATAAATTTACTACAAATCAAGAAAAAATCCGGTCGTAATGGAAAGTTACAAGCAAATTGTCATAGCATAGAGAAAGAATTTAAATTTTTTTTTTTTTGGGCTCGTAGCAAAAATACGATACGAATGGAATAAAAGTTATTGTTAGCTAGCACGTGGGTTTCATTTCTTCGTAACCCAATGCATGTTACATAACATTTTTTGAGAGGATGGTACATCAAATTTGAATTTGCTCCTTATTTAACTTTATTCGGTTTTTTAATTGCACTTTTTTTAATTAATTTGTTTTTTTTTTTTCAAATTAAAATTATGGTCTTGTTTTTTTTTTCAGAATATCAAAATGACAATGATCTTATACCAAAAAACACATCTTTAATTATATCGAGAATTCCTCAGATCTCAAAAAAATCAAGAGATACTTCTTCGTCATCACAACCACAAAATACTCCAGTTGTAAGCCATGTCCCGAAATTTGACAGCAATACCTTAGATCTCTCGCAAATGAATGCAAGCGAAGAAGATAAAATACAAGCTATGATGGCGCAAAGTACTGTCGATTATGATCCCAGAGGGTAAGTTAAAAACTCAATTTATCTGTTTGTATGATTGTCACTTGTTTCCTTTGAAATTATTATGCAATCTATAATTTGGATACGAATATAAGCTTTCATCATTGGTAAAAAAAAAGCATTTCTTCGCCATGCCTTAAATTGTATAATTATATGTAGGATTTTGTTTTTCTATCAGGTATCAAAAAATACGCGGTCCAGGCCAAACGGGGGAAGTGCCTCCAACATATCGCTGTTATAAATGCCATCAAAATGGACATTGGATAAAGAATTGTCCTTTGCCACATTCCAGTGCAAAAAAATCTGAGATACGTCGAAATACAGGAATACCAAAATCTTTTCTTCATGAGAAAGGCGCCGAGAAGTACGTACGAATTATGTTAAAAATCTAATCTAAAGCGAAAATGGTTGTCGAAACAAGTGCCATTGAATTAGAAAATAAAAAAAAAAACCATAAGCTTTGGTTGTGGGTCAGTCAGGATGTTAGCGCATCATTAAACTTTTGCTTACAAATAAGAAAAATGTATTTGTTGCAAGGAATTGTAATATATTTGATGTCTATTCCAAAACGTGAACCGCTAAATAGTATGAATGTTGTAGATGCTTGAAAGATTAAAATTTAAGAATAATAATTTATTGACTTACACTGAGATATACATTTGTATACGACCGTGTTTTTATTTACTTAACTAACAGCATTATACATAATATATTTTTCATAGTTTTAAAAATCTCTTATAATACATTAAAATCGGGTAAATTACTTTTTCTGATGGCGCTTACTGTACAGAATGGATTACGGCATCGCAAGACACCACGACTTTAAGCTGACTTCCTCTAGTTATACCCACCATTTTGGTGTATTCAACTGCATCTGTGCGCGTAATCTATGGTGTAGTCTGCTGTGGTCTTAGGGATTGAATCGAATAGTCAAAGCAATGGTGCATAGATGACAACAAGCTCAAAGAGAAGTACTGTATTTCCAGGCGCTTTATTTTCAGTTTATTTTTGAACAGGTTACCATCGCAGTTAGTCCCGCAGGAGTCGTGTTGAATGTTTTTTACTGCTGAACTAACTTTCTTCTAGAAATCATCTCTCATCTTCTTTAGACAAGAGGTCTGTGTGTATGTCTTCTTCTTTGCATTTCGATTTGGGGCCACTATTTCAAAACTTTGGCATATGCCTATTTTTAAGATGGATGCGTCTGCCGGCATTCTTTATGGAACCAAGGATTTCTCTTGTAAAATCTAGTATATCAGTTGTGCCACTTGAGGTGGCGTATAATTGTGAGTGCTTTCACTGTTTTTTTTTTTTCTTTCATTTAATACTGTCAGACTCAGAGATAAATTAGATATAGGTGATTATCACAAAGTCAATCGTAGTGATTCGAGTCGATATTAGCTCTTAGAAATATTGTGGCGCTCAAAACTCTTTCAGTTTCATAGAATATTCATTTTTTTTTAAATAACGATACGTCAATTCTTGTTAACATGGCCATATGAATACATGTATGTATGAGTTTCATTAATTACACTGGTTAACAAAATTAAACTTTGTTTTTGTTGTTGGAACAAAATTATACTTTTCTGAAGGTTTTCGATGTTCTGAAAATTAATCAGCTACCGTTTTTGAAATATTACCGTTAGAAACTGCACTCCTTCGGACGTTATTCTTTTGTATAAGGAATATTGTTTAAACGTATTTAGTAATGCTTTCCATTAGAACTGTTTTCTTTTTTTTCAAGACCAGTTAAATCTTTCCGATATCTTTTTTATTGCCGGAGATATTATAGGCACTCGTTGAATTTTTCTAAGTACCTGTTGGTGAAAAAAATCGATGGTTAGAGTTTCATTAAAATCCAAAGTACTTTTATTTTCAAAGGTTTGGAAGACCTGAGCCATGCACCGAATTCGTATCTGTCTGTTAAATATTTTGATTGATCAAAAGTAAATATATTAAATTGTGCCACGAAGAGCTCGCGAAATGACTTAAACACTCAACCATTCCTTTTTCGATATAAATAGTGTAGAAAAACACTGTGCTGAATAGCATTACCACTAAAAAATTAAAAAATGTTTAAAAAGAAAATTTTCTGCCGAGTCCGAAAGTACTTTGTCATGAGTGATATCTTTCGCAAGAAATAATATAGACTGATGTCGTTTTCGATTGGAATCACTCAAGGATTCACTCATTCTAAAATCCAATAAAACAGTTTGTATTGCTTCCACTCAATTCTATTTTTTTTTGTGTTTGTGTTTGTTTTTCTGTGAAATTTAAAATGTCAAATATGGCATAAGACTTGAAAAATAATTAATATGTGAAGAAAATAGTACCTAATATTCAACAAATTAATCGGGAATTCGGTTTGCAAAATATTTTAAAAGCTTAATTTATTTGTTTGAAAATAAATAAACAAATTAATTTCAGAAAACGAAAAAAATTTTAATGAAAAATAATAATAAACAATGATTGAGTGTATCTTTGACATGTGAGTATTCATGTATTAGTGCTTCTTGATTTGATTCTGATTTGAAATCAAGAAGAGAATTTCTCTTCTGAGAAGCGTTCTGGTTGTCATTTTCATGCCAATAAAACGGTTTCAGAAGTCTTCTGAATGATTCCGGACGCTTCCGGAGACCCAATCGAAAACGACATGAGATTTACTTTCAACTGTCAAACAAAAATAATGATAGGTAAATAAAAAAAAGTCGCAAAAAAGAAAAACAAAGTTCGAATAGTCTCGTTGTTTAAATAATCAAGCTTAATCTTTCCATTTTTGGAACTTGTATTTTAAATTCTGGTATTTTATTCAAGTGAATCAAAAGATTTCCTTCCTTTATCTGGTCAAACTGGCTTTGAAAACCCTCTTCCTATGGAAAGCAAATCGTTGTTTCCGTTTTTTTTTTAGAAATTCTAGAGAACAAAATTTGTTTAAGCTAGACTTTACCCCTTTAACTTTTACGTGAGTCGAATAGCAGAATAGGGCCGTACATACATGTTCCAACATGTTCGCAAACTCTCGAACTCGTTACCTTTTACACCTGTTTTCTATTCAAAGTACTTTTAATACTTAATGTTTTCAAATTTTGGTTTAGTGACACGAAAATTATTGCACTCCAAACGTCCCGTAACCAAGTAAAACCAATTCGAACATGTTACTAGAATCTGTTTTATTTTGTTTGGCGAGACCAGTAAAAAAGTTCTACGGATGACTAACTCGAACATGAAACTTGACAAGTTAGAATGCGCATTGTTCGATTACTTGTATTTTTGTTCAGAAAGGGAGGTCTAACAACCTAAAAAGAGGCAAGAAAAAAAGGAACTTTGGTAAAAATCAACAACTTTGGCAGTTCGTCACTCAAAAGATAATCAGTTGCAGAGTTATAACAACATTTTTTGAAGAAATATTAATTATGTAATGAAACAACTAACCAAACTTAACACATATACGCATACATATCCTTTTTTTCCTTTAAACAAACTCAATGAATTTTAAATTTAAATTAAAAATGTTAGTTGTTTATTCAATTACTTCTATTAGCACAACTAAGAGAAAAGATATTGAGAACTTTTCTGGTGACTGTAAATTTTTTAAGTTGAATGTTTTTTGTGCAAGATAACAATACAAATTTTAATGAATAAAAAAAAAAACACCAAAAGGATCTTGTTGAAAAGATCTAGCATTTAAGACTGAAAAATAGCAAATACCCGAAATGTTACCATTTAAGATTTGCAAATGTGATGACTGCAGTGTTTTTGATATTAAGTTTATTTATAATATACATAAGTACAACATACAAATTAAGATGTAATTTTAATATTATAAAAAAAAAATACAAAAATAAAAGTTTTTACCAAAACCACGAATAAACAATTTATTTAATTACTTCAAATTAAAATAAATAAGTTTAATAAAATAAAATTGTTACTAAGCAATAAAAAAATATATAATTACATAATAAGAAAAAAAATAAGAAATATTGTATTTTTAAATAAACTTGTGACTTATAAGAAATTATAATAACTGTTGGGATTATTATCTGTTTTATCGTATAAATTATTATATATATTTTTTCATACAGCGAAGCAATAGCTGAAGAAATTGTTGTTCCCGAAAAACAACCAGAAGTACCAGATGAATTGTTGTGCAGCATTTGTAAGGACATTTTTCGTGATGCTGTTATGATACCATGTTGTGGTAGCTCATTTTGCGATGATTGTAAGAATGAAATAGATTAATATTATAATGACATGCTAATTATTTTCTTATTTAATTAAAGGTGTTCGCACTGCTTTGTTAGAATCAGAAGAAAATGAATGCCCAGATTGTAAGGAAAAAGGAACATCCCCTGGTTCATTGATTCCAAATAGATTTTTACGTAGCTCAGTTAATACATTTAAAAATGAAACTGGTTATGAAAGAAGAAGGAAGAATAATGGTAAGATACAAATAACTTAAATTAATTTTGTTTGTATCATTTTTTACTTTCTTTAAATAGGAGTTCATGAGGGCGTTTCTAATCCTGTTGAAACAAAGGAAGAACCAACACCAAATGAAAATGAAAATGAAATTGAAAAAAAGCCAGAAATTGTTGTGGAAGAAACCGATAATATTAGCTCAAATGAAGACGATATGGAAAAACGTGAAGATGACAACTTAACTCCACCAAAACCATCCCCAGAGAGAGAAGAATCTTTATCTCCGAAAAAAGAGGAAACTAGACGATTACACTCAGAAGAAAAAGAAGAAGAAAATCGTATAGAACCTACGATTGAACCAATGTCTCCTAAAATGCGTGTTGAAGTTGTAAGTTTTAAATGATAAATTTTATTAATATAATGATGATAATGATAAATCAACAAAAAATTATATCTTAGTATCAAGAAGCTTAAATTGTGTTAGAATTGAATAAGTTTAGAGCGGAATTCAAATTTTGTATGTACTAAAGTTGAGATTTTCCTCAACTTAATCACTCGCTCTTGTCATTATTCATAGCAAAAATAGAACGTTTACTTGAGTAAAGTAATATCTTGACTGGACTCTATCAAGTTGGGTTGGTGATGAATGAGCAAAAAACATAATCCTAAAAAGAAAATCCCCATAGCCAAAATCCCCATAGCCAAAATCCCCACGACATACCTGGGTAAAGATAAAATCTACAAGAAAAAATCTAAAAAAAAAAAATCTCCGAGAGAAAATCCCAAAATTTCAGATGCGCAAGTTGTGTATCAAGCAATCAAATCGCGCGCGGAACATCCCAAAAGCAAACTTTTTGCCGAGTTTCATGAGTGTAACAATTTTTTTTTATTTTTTGATTTTATGTACTATTTTACCTGTACTATTATATCATTTTTGTTTTTGCTAGTTGGAGATTTTTGGGGATTTGGAGATAGTGGGAGAAAAAATAATTTTTTGGAGATTTTGTCCATTGGGTGCCTTTCCCTATGGAGATTTTGTCTATGGGGTCAAAAATTTTCTTATAACTCGGTATTGGTGTGAGAAAAATCTTGACTTGAGTAATGACTATGAATAAGAATTCACTTGAGGAACTACTATGAAATCCGTCTTAATGCATTGTTACCTATGTCTACCCAATTTGAGAAAAGTTTAATATCTTTTCATCAATTTTTCATGTGGCCTTGATGGGCATGTTTAATTTCCAAGGCTTTGCATCTCAAAAATTTGGTATTGTTAGGTTAGAAAACACAATCATTTTAATATACCTCGAAATTAGTCATACCCACTTTTCAAAGTTGCGTACAACATACAATTTTGTGTGCTTAAAGTTTTCCCTTGCATTTATTATAAAACAGTGGAGTGGTTAAGTTTTGTTAAAAATTAGAAGTAAAACATTGCGCCCATTCTAACAAAAAAAAAAAACTTGTATTAGCCAGAGTGAATAAAATAAAAGTTACTTAGAAATGTATGCATCGAATAAACGCACGCGAAGTTAAGCATTAATTGTTTCAAATCGATGTTAGGCGATTTCAACATACTCACCATCAGCTAAGCACACTGGAAGAGTGGCTTCCGTCGATTGCAATATGAATTATTTGGAAGCAGATTCGATGATTGCGAAATGCGCTCAATATGTTTTGTTGTATGATCAAAAATTATTGATGCCATTGTTATCATTATTCCTTATAAGTTTTTTTTCTTACTAGTGTTAATCAAATCGTTTGACTATAAATATATTTTTTTTAAGTTGTTTTTGTTAGTTAATTTTATCACAAAAAAAAGTTAGGATACATATTTATTTATTAAATTATAAAATTATAATTATTATTTTATTTAATAGGTTCAAACACAACATGAAATTTTACCAAACTCGGACCCCCATCAATTAGAAGAAGAACTATTCAAACAACACCAATCCTCATATTCTAATTATGGACAGCCGGTTCCAGATTTGCCACACAGATCAAATACATCTGATCAATATCCCGTTAGGTCAGATTCATATATGCGACACACAAAGCATAACCCAGGAATTGTACAACCAAATATGGGATATTGCAATAACTATGGCAATCGAACTGAAAGGTAACTTATACATAATTATATATAACAAATATATATTTAAGCTCTTAATAACTTTTTTGCTTTACTGGTTGAACAGAATGGAAATTCGCTTGTGGCAAGGAAAAACGCCGTGGTATAAGATGTCAAATAAAATCGCTCAAAACGTAGAAAAGATGAACAGAATATGTGGCGCAATAAAATGTCAAGTGCGTTGAAAAAAAAAATAATTGTAACCGAGCAACCACATTAGAAACGTCAAAAGTCATTGCGCTTGTAGCTTGAAGTAAAAGTCGACTCGACTTGTACCACAGCGAATTTCCTTGCCACAGCCACAACTACGTATTCTGGCACCAATACATATATTAATTTCATAACTTTTAACTTTGACAGCGCCACAAGACTCAGCCACAGCTGCATCATTCTGGTCCACCAGTTAACTTAAACGTTATAAAAATGTTTATGCTCATAATCAGGCGTTTTTTGTATTGTGGATATGTTTTTTCCTCTTTATACAAGTGTATAATAATAAACAGTTTTGGCTTATAACATAATCACAGGCGATTCTGGTTATGCTGAAAATTTGTCATTTGGAGAAAGTAGATAATTTTCCGATCAAAAGTTTAAATTTTGAAGAACCTTGAAGTGATTGGCCTGAACTTTAGTTCTAAATTTTAAAAGGCTCTGATTGGTTACCTAACTTTTTATGACATCTGACCAATCAAAGCCTCGTGGTCTGCTTTGAACCCGGCCATTCTCCCAATGCATAAACAACAAACCAATGTTTTGTTTATGCTTAGAAATTATTTCTTGTTGTTTCCCGTTCAAAATTTTACTGAGCTAAGTACTGAGTTACCAATAAAATACGGCTTGTATAAACTACATAATTCTACATTTCAAACAAGATATTACATATTATTTTTTTTTTCTTTCTCCCACACTATTGTTTTCTTGATTTTATAATAGTAGAAATTTTTCATTAATTTGATAACAATTCAATTAAAATTCGCGGTTGCCACACTCCTCTTCTAAATTATAAAGTCTCAATTGAATGACTTCATAATACTTATTTTTTCAAGCCCTTTATCTTAGATATACTACTCATGCCAAATAGCTTAAATTAACTAAAAGCTTTAGTTTTGGTACATAGAAACTAAATTGACAAAGGGGGTTACCAATAATCAAATTTAAAGCTCACTTAAATATTAAACTCAATTGTACATATTTCAACATACCAAAAACCAATTAATTGTTGGCAACCCCATTAGTTTTTTTTTTCTGTAAATAATGCTTTCATGTAAGGTTGCTGCTCAATAGGCTAGTTAGAATCGTGCTTCTAGGTTGGAATCAAATTTCTAAAAGCTAATTGCTTTTTTCAAACCAGTGTTATCATTTAAAAAATTATCACCTTGTGCATAACACAAGTTTACAAGGTTTTTGGTGCCGACACTATACTTTTCTATAGGTTTTTGATGTGCTGAACTCGAAACCAAAGTCAGAAATATCCTATCAGCTCCCGTTTTTGAAATATTATTGTTAAGAGATACAAAACTACTTCTGAGGTTATGCTTTTATGTGAAGAAATTAAAAAAAATAGAAATCATAACGGTTTCTATAAAAGCTGTTTTCTATCTTTCAATACCTTTATAAATCGATTCGATATAGTTTTTACTGTCTGAGATATCTTCACTTGTTTGGCTTATTATATGTATCAACCAGATATCACGTTTTCATCTCCTTTTTGATAAACTAAGGCAAACACTCTTAGTTCATCTTAAGATATCTCGGGCAGTTAAAAAGATATCGCAAAAATTTAAATATTTCTTGAAAGAAGGAAAAATGAGGGTTTGTCGTAGTTGTTTAGACCAGCAGGAAAAAGAGACATTCTTTCACTTTCTATGCCAATGTCTTACTCTGGCTAAGAATGAAGCACTCTCTCTGCGGAGTGGTGTTTTCAGTGGCATAATCATTGCTCAATGTGATAAAGTGGATATAGCACAGCCTTTGGGAACTGGACTGGTCTATCTACATACAGCCATGGACAGAGAAATAGCACACTATTGAGAAAAATCATGCGAATCGAATTTTAGATATTAGAAATGCTTTTTATAATTTTTTTTCTTTTGGTATATTGTCGAAATAAAGTGATGGAGACAAAAATATCTTAAGGGGGGAAATCCCTCTTTACGACAGCTTTTTCAATAATTTTGTTTGGAAAACCGAAAGCATTTATTGCAATTTGGAAAAGTATATGATATTATTGACATTATGAAGTATTGATACAATTTTTTTTAAGTAAAAAAAACAAAATGGCGGCTTTTCAGCTCTTTAAAGTTGACCTAGAGTTTGCGTCGTGCAATGCCCTGGTCCAGAAAATTATTTATAATCAAAAAAGTAAATTTTTTCCAATAAAATATATTTATACGCATTGCATGAACCTAAATTTACTAAAAACAAGTGTAAATAAAAATTAGAGACCAAAAAAACAAAAAACACAATGTTTCTTTATAAACAAATTGTTAAAAAAAATATTAATTGTAAAAATTTGAACTTTTAGGTTCATGCAATGGCCAGTTAGTTAATGAGTAATTTGCACTTTATTTCAAGTCGAAAGCTTCATTAGTTTTTGAGTTACGTTGCACGGCGCAGAAAAAAACGAGTTTCGAGAAAAATGCTTTTAAAGTTTTCGTTTTCGTACTATGGTAGGCGCATGGATTTCGGGACTATTTAGGAACTTATGAGGCTTCATTTAAGGCTAAGAACACTGAAAATAGTTTCTTCGGTTGATAAATGAATTTATTAGCGGAAAAAAAATAATGCAAAAATATAAAATTCCAGAGGGATTTCCCCCCTTAAAAGTACCATTATTTTCTATATTTATTTGCACTAGCAATATAATGCTGTTCCTGTCTCTTTCGCTAGTGGACACAGAAAAAGCACACATTTGTTTAACCGTTAAAGTTTTATTCCGCGATCAAAAGTTTTAAACGAAAATGCATTTATTTTATTGCTACTATTTAATTAAGAAGTATTTTTGAAAAAATAGGTAGAAAAAATCATTAAACTGCTGAAAAAGGGAGAATTACTTTAGATCTTCATAGTCAAGGGAAAAATCCTTCTCAATTAGCTTAAACTCTAAATTTTTCGAATAAATGATGGATAAAGCCATTTATTTAGAAAAAGCAAATAGAAATTTAAACTCTGAAAATAAATTGCGTTAACTTCTTCCCCTCAAAACTTCCATACGAGTGGATAGAGCGATCACAAAGAAACGCAAATTCAGGCCTTTTAAGTCATCTCGCATGATTTTGCCCGAAGTAAATATAGAATTCGGTGAAAAAAGTGTCAAGCAGACTTTTAAGAAGGATAATTAATGATGCTGAGTTGTATAGACGGGTAAGCAAGAAAAATCCAATGATATAAAAAGACGAATCAAAGATCGCCTAACATTAGCTAAAAAACATCTGAATAAAAACATACAGTTTTGAATGAGAGTCTTTTGGAGTGATAAAATAAAGGTTAACCGCATTGGAACCGATGACAAAACATTTGTCCATCGCCCTAAATGTAAAAAGGGCAAGCTAAAGTATTATCTCAAGACGATGAAACTAGGAGGATAGGATTTGATGGTCTGGGGCGCATTTTCCTGGCATGGTAAGGACACATTGGTTAGGTGGATGGCAGAATTGATAAATTCTTTTGTCCTAATATTACATTAGAATACCAAAGAACCATATTTCTCGCCAGTAAATTAGATATTCATACATGACAATGACCCAAACATGCATCTAAAATAGTACAAGATAGGTTTTCGGACGAAAAAATCGATGTTTTCACATAGTCATCTCAAATTCACGATCTTATCCCGTAGAAAATTTATAAATTGATGTCAAGGTTAAGCTTGGGGAAACAAAATTCGAAAATTCATACGATCTTTGGGCCAGAATCAAAGAAGCATGGTACCCTACTCCACATAGTGGGTACCAGACGTTAGTTGAAAGTTTACCAAAGAGGTGCCAAGGAACTTTGAAAAACCGTGGTCTACTAACAAGTTACTAACTAAGTAGTATTGAATTTATTGGAAATTGTAAGAATTTTTGCTTAGAAATGATTATTTTTATGATTTTCGGAGTGTGTACTATTTCCTTGTCCACAAGAAAAAAGGGTATTCTCTACAAATCGTAATTTTTAAAAATTTAATCGAAATAAAATAATTTATAATTATTAATTTTATGAATCCCCTTAAGCTAACGCATGCTCTGATATAAAAATTATAATATAAAAGTTAAAAGGTCCCAAATAAATCCAATTTTTGTCCATAGCTGTACATATGTTGTTAGTAAAGTGAGGAGGTTTAAGGCTTTCAGACAACTAGCTTGCAGGGGACTTTATTTTATTTTTTAACATTACCTTAACCATGCAAATTAACTTATTATTCAAAGGTTTTATCAGTTTTTTTTTTTATCAAAACGGCGTGCGCGGCAGATCAAAAGTGCAATGGCGTTGCATCAAAAATGCTAAAAATGCATTTGATGCATTTTTTCCAAAAATGTTCAAAACAGCTCAACGTTAATTCTTTCGTTGAGTTAGGAGCAAAAATGCCATGGAGTTGCATCAGAAATGATAAAAATGCACTTTTTTCAAAAATGTTCAAAACCGTTTAACGGTAAATCTTTCTTTGAGTTAGTAGCAAAAATGCAATGGCGTTGCATAAGAAATGGTAAAAATGCATTCGATGCACTTTTTCCAAAAATGTTCAAAACAGCTCACCGGTAATTCTTTCGTTGAGTTAAGAGCAAAAATGCAATGGCGTTGCATCAGAAGTGATAAAAATGCATTTTATGCACTTTTTTTTCAAAAATGTTCAAAAAGCTCAACGGTAATTATTTCGTTGAGTTAGGAGCAAAACTGCAATGGCGTTGTATCTGAAATGGTAAAAATGTATGAGATGCACATTTTTTTCAAAAATGTTCAAAACAGCTCAACGGTAAATATTTTTTGAATTAAGAGCAAAAGTGCAATGGCGTTGCATCCGAAATGGTAAAAATACATTTAAAGCTTTTTTTCAAAAATGTTCAAAACAGTTGAATGGCTAATTTTTCGTTGAGTTAAGAGCAAAAGTGCAATGGCGCACAAAGTTCAAAATTCAAAGTTCTTCGGAGAACAATGGCATTTCTGAATTCTAGAATAAAATCTGAATCAAAATCAAAAAGAATTACTAAAATCGTGCTTTTAGTTTACTTTTTATAGCTTTGTAAAAACGAAGTGAAAATACCCTGAAATTAAAGTTGTGTCAATTTATTTAAAGAAAAGAGAAAAAATAGGTTGTTTTTTTTTCATATTTTTGTATATTATATAATTTTAGATACATTTGCATACAGTTAGAGACTATTAAAAACATTTTCCTTATGAAATTATTTTTCGATAGAGGCCACCAGGTGGCACTGACTATTTTATTGGCAATTGAAAACTACAATTGGTTTCCATTTAATGTAGTTAAAATCGGTAAGGTGGTATATCTCGATATATCACATTCTTAATGAAATACAGCGAAACGTCCATAGTAAAAGTTTAACCTAAGATATATTTCCTTCATTTGATAACAATTTCATATGGCCGCGAAACGTCCAAAATGCCAATCCTTCTTTTCTTAATTTCTATACATATATAAAAACTATTAAAAAAATTTATCAACTTTAACCCTAACAGTAAGTTCGTGCGACCCAGTCTTGCATTTTATTTAAAGATAAATTAATAAAAAAAAGCAGTGGTATTCAATTCTTTTCACTTTTATTTTCAGGTATTACTATCCCAGAGATTCCTATAACATAAATGCGGCTCCGTATCCGTACGTGCAAAATCCTAGATGTCGTCAGATGGCGCCTCATACTAATATTCAACCGTATTATCAAGGAATGTCAGGACCAATTCCAACAGGGTAAGAATTGTTTTTATTCGTTTGAATTTTAAATCTTTAAATCGCATTCTTGTGTAAAATCTATTTTATGAAAGAAAGAAGTTATAATAGGTTTTGTTCAAAGTCAAACATGTGACGTGCATGTTTTGAGAACCTAGTTAAAAAAAAAAAACATGTTATACATGTTATAGTTATATTTATTTTTTTATATTCTATTATTGTGAACAGTATCATCGAAGATCCATTGGAGGCTTTTAATAGGATAATGAAAGAAAAAGAAAAACGGAAGGAAATGAAACGTTTAGCTGCTGAACGTGCTGAACGGCATAGGCCGCAAACAATGAACAAACGAGGCCCAAGAGATCCTTCTCCGCTGGCCGAGAAGAGGATAAGACACAGGGCTTCGCCTGTCAATGAAAGACGAAACCGTTCCCCTCTGCGTCAAGAAAAACCGTCTAGCCACAGAAATATTGAAAGAGAAAAGCCTATTAGAAGTCATCGGAATCATTATCCAGGCAATCATAGGTAGTAAAATGAAAATTACAATTATGTATATTGCCAAACATCGATATTTAAATGATTGATTAGTTACTGTTTGAGTTATAAAAAGAAAAACCATAAATCATAAATGTTTTATGAGAAATTAATGCATTACAAACATCCAGACTAGTCATTTAAATATCGGGATTTGAACTTCTTTATTTTTATAACTTAAATCAATTTTTATTAATTATGCATATTTATTTTTTTTAAGATCCTTTTCACGATCAAACTCACCTCCGCAGAGAAGATTTTCAAAATCGCCCATCCGAAGACGTTCTAGAACCAGGTCTCCTCATCCAAGGTAATATATTTTTAACTATTAATATTGACTATTACTGTTCAAAAATTCGAAAACGACATGCTTTTACTTAAAATAGGAGAATGCAAAAAAAAAAAAAACAAAAAAAAATAGCACCAACACCATCCCCGGAATTTTTTAGTTCCATGAGATCCAGCATCAAAAAATACCCTAAGATGATGTGCTATAACCAAATATTACTTTTTAACCAAAATAAAGATGCATTTTCTTAAATAAAGATGATACCTAGACGAAATGTTTGCCACATGATAGATCTATGGCATCGTTTTTATCTAAGTACCATCCTTATTTAAGAAAGTGCATTGTTAGTGCACTTTATTTTGGAACTAGCTCACTAAATTGTGCAAGAATTCTACATCTTCTACAATGAACTGGGTAGGGCTGAGGCTGCTATTGCGATAGCTGCTTTTAATCGCTCTTCCATAGAGCAGAGTCGCGACTGCTCTTTAATAAAGCTGCTTACTGCTTAGTACTCAACCTAACTAAAATGCATTAAAAAAATTAGAACGGCAAACGCATAGCATGATATCGATAATTTTCCACAAAATAAAACAAACAATAGACACCTCATACAAGTAAGTGAATAACGCCACATGGGAAACACTACGTGCCTTTATAAAGCAAACGAACAGGGCTCGAACCTTGCTCCGATCAGAGCAAATTTGCTCCATTTTTTCCACACAGAAAAATTGTTTACCTTAACTGACCTTACTAACCGGATTCGAATGTTTGAAATATAAATTAGTTTTTATTTTAGAATTACAATAGAACACAATTTTGAACCACCACTTGCATTAATAAGATTTATAAAACAATATAAATTGTTCCAAGGGGAATTTATCTCAAAATAATTCGTTTTTATGAATCAAATTGACTTTAATTCAAGTCGTTATTATTTTTTATTAAAACAAATTTCCTGAAAAGTAAGGATTTTTTTTATCCATTGTCAGTTATTCATTCTTCTACTCATTAATATTATTTTTGTATATCTGTGCTGCATTTTCAAAAAATATCAAACAACTTCGTAGAACCCCAAAATCATAAAACCTGTTTTTTTTTTCCTATACAATGAACATGAAGCGAGCAAATGAACAGGGCGAATATTACAAATGTTCTTTGCTCTTAATGATTTCCCTGCTTTTTTAAGGAAAAATGCTCTCTCTTTTTCACAAAATGTTCTCTGCTCTTTGAAAATTATCTGCTCTTTTGTGAGCATCCTGTTTCTGTTCTTCATAACTTATGATAATAATTAATGATGAAAAGAGCAGAGTTGTGGTATGTGGAGAAAAGTAAAAAAAAAAGAGTGAGTGAATGGTAATGATGTGAGAACACATTGTTGTAGAGAGATTGATGGTTGTTCACTGTTGTATGATGTACATAAGTAACAGTGAATCGGTATAATCCAAGCGCATTCTATTTGATTGTTTTGAAGTCTATGCGATTAATTAGCATTATAGTTAAAGGGAAATCTAAAATAAGAACTTGATACAAATTAAATAATTGGTACAGAAATGAGATTAATCCATTCCATCTTATTTATGAAGGTGATTTCACACTTTCGTTATCTAGTTTCCCTTTCTATTTTGTATTTTATTAATTAGCGTAGGTTGTTGTGTTTTGTTTTCTTTGGCATTTTTGTTTGCAAATGCATTTATTAAAAGTATTTTGAGAAAAACCAAGGTTGACATTTAGTTGACGTTAACTGCTATTTGTAGAGTGATTAAATAGCAGCTAATTATAACACACCCCTAGAATTGGCAGGCCGACACATCGCATAACCCAGAAAAGTTTTTCCAATTTATTAACCTAGCTTGAACCGACTAGCATTTTTACTAACCCACACAACAACTGTTGTCATTCACTCGGTTTGTTTCGCTTTTTCTTTAAACTCCTTTTGTAAGTCAACAATTCATTGTTCATACAAGGAGGGAGATGAGTGGAAAAGTTGTTTTTCGGATGCTCTATGGTCAAGAATTTAATTCATTAGAATAGGGTTTTGTATGTCTTTTTGCAGTGATGCTGCCTATGTTATCAATTTATATAAATAAACTTAAATTACCTTGTATTATTTTAAACAAAAATAAATATTAAACTTTATTAATTTTAGGTCTCATTCAAGAGAAATGGAACCTCTCCGTCATGATAACAGACATCCGAGGAACGTTCTACAACAGAGTCATAGAATTGACCATGAAAAAGATATGATGCGTTACAATAAAAGGCCTCAACAAGGTCAAGGTCGATTTAGTGAAACAAGGAGTCTATCTGAAATCGGTCCAAAAGAAAACAGAAGACACAATTCTAAAACGCGTGAAAATGGCAACCAAATGTTTGATAACTATGGGCCATCATCATCCAGTTCCCGAAAAATGTTTTTTGAGACTGAAATACCAGAAAACAGAGAAGTCCAGCAGTATGAGTTTCATAATGAGAGAAGGAGTAAAGTTTCTATGAGTAAATTCGAAGATGGTCCGCGATCTGAGAGAACTGACAAAAGAAGTCGAGAAAATCATGATGAACGAAGACATATTGTGCAGTCGCCGGATGAAGAACCTCCAAAACAAGAATCAGATAAGAAAAGCAAAGAGCGAAAAAAGAAAAAGGAAAAAGATGAAAAGTCAGATAAGAAGTCCAAAAAGGATAAGAAGGAGAAGCGAAAGCGTCATAAGGATGAAACAAAAAAACACACGGAACACAAGAAATCACGACGAGATACCGATTCCAATGCTAATGCGAATGAAAAGGGCAGTGATGAAGGAAGAAGTCGCCCTACCAAGAAAGATAATTCCAAAGGTTCCAATGATGAATCGTTTGACGACAAAGCTGAAACGTTTACTCCTGACATAAACATAAATCGCAACTTGCAAGATGACCAAATCGTAGAAGATGTACAGATCACTATAAGGAAGGAGATAAAAAATCCGTTTAAAACGCAAAAATCTCCGCCTGTATATAGAACTGCTGATAGGTGCAAGCAAATTATGGACAACAATGGTTCAGGGCTCAACACCCCGACATCGTTCATCGATACCACTCCAGAAAACTATGCTGGAAAATGGGATAACTTTGACTTTTCCATGCCAAATAGTGAAGATGTTAGAGGAGATAATGATCGCGATTGTGAATATAATTCGCATATGTTCCAAAATAGTTCGCCTTCGTTGAGAAACGAACAATTTGAAGAGAATAGACATGTAAGTAGAAAGAAAGACTCGCGCTCCCGCTCACACCAACGCGAGGAGAGAAAACATAAAAATGAAGAAGCAGTCAAGGAAAACAGGTCTGATTTAGCAGCCGCCGCTGCAAAATCAACATCCAGGAGGCCATCGCCAACACCTAGCGAAGCAGCATCTTCATCTTCGAGTAAGACACCACAGAGTAAGAAGCGAAGGAAGAAAAGTAAACACAAAAAAGAAAAGTCCTCCAAGCGGTCCTCATCTGCCGAGTCATCAAGAAAAAGTTCAAGTAAACACAAGAAAAGTAGGACCGACAAGAAGAAAAAATCAAAACGGAATGAGTCACGCTGAATAAGGTGTATTTATTTTTTATTTAACAATGAATAAGTATATATACATGTAAACTGTATGACAATTTAGAATTACCTATTAAATTGTTGTATTTATATATATATTATGATAAGCTTGCATTTTGCAAAATTTATTATAAAAAAAAATCTGTCGTAAATAAATCTGGAGCTAGTGGCTTTTCAACAACTTATATAAATGAATTTGTTTTTTTTTTTTGCTTTTTATTCGAAAAATGTATTTGTAAAAATGCATATTGACTCGAGAGAGAAGACTAGGACTGAAATAGCGAAATCAGGTAAGCTTTCGCCTTCTTGATAGAATCAATTTTTCTCACAAACAACATGGATTTCTTTAGGGGATGTCTACCACCACAAACCTAACTGAATTTGTGTCTTCTGCGTTATGCGCTCTAGAAGAAGGTAAAGAGGTCGATTTAGTTTCTACAGATTTAAGTAAGGCCTTTGATAAAGTATAGCATAATTTTATTCTATTTTAACTTAAAAAAATTAGCTTTCCCCTCTTTTTTATATCTTGGATTCTATGGTACCTGTCAGACCGACAATATAGGATTATTTTTAGATCTAGCATGTCTACCGTAATAAATGCATCGTCTGGTGTTCCACAAGGTAGCCATCTTAAACAGCTTATTTTCGTACTCACTTCGAATGATGTTGACAAAATTAATTACAATTCTGAGTTGGTTATCTATGCAGACGATATGAAAATATACAAACAAATTTCTTTTCCTTAATACATATACCATACTGCTACAAAATAACCTGGATTTATTTCATATTTGGTGCCAAAACATCTTTCTTGAGCTAAATATTAGTAAGTGCTAAGTCTTGACTTGGCACTTTTGACTCCCTTGTCAAAAAGATCTTATACTCTTAATTGTGACCCTATTCCTATGGTTAACTTGATTTGTGATTTAGGATTGTTATGTGAGCCTCATTTGAACTTTCACTTTCATATTGATAGTAAAGTTAATAAAGCTAATTCTACTTAAGGATTTGTAAAACGATGGTTAAGGAGTTTTGCGAACCATATTTTTCTACACAACATTTGTCATACCACTGCTTGAATATTCATCTCGGGTTTGGTCCCCGTATTACTAAGTGCACATCCAATGCATCGAAGCGCAGTCCAACGATGTATAATTCGCTATGTCTTACGTGGGTTAGACTGGGTTGATCCTTTATACATTTCTCCCTATGAAGATCGTCTCAGACTTCAAAATCTGCAACCCTTATTCACTCGCCGAAACGTATATTCTATTTATACATCAGTTACTAACAGGTAGTGTAGATAGTAGAGTGCTTCAAAAATTTTTTTTTTTTTTTTCGTTCATAGCTATATCGAAAATATTGTTGGAAATGACAAAAAAAAAATACTGTAAAAGTAACAGCCCTTAATAATAATATTAAGTACTACAGGATTTATTTAAATATTTTTTGGCAAAATCCAAACGTTTTTAGGTTCACTTCCGAAATGAATAGCATTAACTCCTATCGAAAAAAGTTCAATGCAAAAGTTGTAGATAGTATAAATGTCTACAACTTTTACTCAAACCATTTTTTTATATTACCTCAAAAATATTGAAAACAATTTTTAAAAAATACGATTTTTTTATTTTTTATTTTTATCTTTTACAAAAACGGTTGGATTTTAATTAACAAAACTTGGTGTTAAATTACTTTGTTATATTTTCTATCTATTTAAAATGTTTTTTGAGCAAAAAGTTAATTTTTGGATTTTTGACAAATTTAATTTGAAAAAATAGGATATGCTTGATTCAAATTAAAAAGGTCAAAGGCCATTTGAAAAGTATAATTTGGTTTCCATGGAAAATATTTTTATCGTCAATATTATTGTCATTTACGGAAAAATCGATCTTTTTTTCAATTTTTCTCAATATTTTCTTAAACAAAAGTATAGTTTTTCCACACAATCTTAAATAAAAGGTTTTAATATAAATAACTTATTTCCAAACTTTTCAGAAATCAAAAAATTTTCGGTAACATTTTTGATTGAAAAATAGGCTATTTTTTCAAATTAAATTCGTCAAAAATCCAAAAATTAACTTTTTGCTCAAAAAACATTTTAAATAAAAAAAAACATTTTAAATAAATTTTAAACCAAGTTTTGTTAAAATCCAACCATTTTTGTAAAAGATAAAAATAAAAAATGAAAAAATCGTATTTTTTAAAAATATTTTTCAATATTTTTGAGGTTATATAAAAAATGGTTTGAGTAAAAGTTTTAGACATTTATACTATATAAAACTTTTGCATTTAACTTTTTTCGATAGGTCTATTTTTGACAGAAATCGAACAAAACCACGATATTTGACACCCACCCCACTTTTTTCGCCCACCCACCCCCTTTCTTTCAATTTGTTTGTGGGCAATGGTTTTTGCCAATACTTTTTTGAGGTACATTTTACTGTTTTTTTATTCCCTTATTAACCTTATAATCGAAAAAAAAACCCAAATACAATCAGAAGGTGTGGTTTTGTTCAGTTAAGATAAAATTACATTTTTGAAAAAAAAACGTTACAAACGAATAAAATCTAAAATAAATAAAATTGCCAATGCTTTTTTACCCACTGTATATTGTTTAGGCAGTGTAAATAATATCCCCCTACCAAAGGATTTTAATTTTTACAAATATGAAAAAAATATGGCGAAGGAAATTACCATAATCGGAGCTGTTTCTGATAACTGCCAGATATTCGACTTTAGCGGGATATTAGTCGGAAACAGAAAATTCTCCTATTACATACGTATCATGTTTCGAGGTGTTCTTCCGGAAATCGGAAATCTTTAACGAGATAAACTGGATAATAAATTGCGTCAAAATGACCTAAAAGTTAAAATGGAATGGGCATTATGTATATTTTATTATTGATACCACTGTCTTAAGAGCGTAATTTATTTACCTACTACATGATGGCACAACTCTTCTCTTTTCTGTAAGAAAAGAAGCCTTTCCCGTAATTTTTTTTAATATTAACTGTTATAATAAATGAAACACTTAATTGAACAAGATTGGTTTTTTTTTAATAATACTACCATACTATGTAAAACTTAAAAAATACTCGGGCTCAGGGTTACCGAAATTTCATGTTAAACTAGAATTTAATTGGGGGTTGAACGAAACTACTGCATTTGTTTTGTATCCAAATTTTCGAAATAGTACCTGGTAATCGTTTAAAATCTTTTACTCATCCAATTTTCGTTTAAAAAAAAAGTACGCATACACCCCAGTGAACAAAATTATTTTCTTTCTTACGTGGGTTACAGAGCGATTATACAGTGGATCCACATGCGTCTATCGGTGAGTTTATAGACATTTAGGAATGTAATTGCAGAGTGGATTGTGCAAAGCTCTATTGTTAGATTCAATAAATATGAATGAAATAAAGAGCTTTTTTTCTTGAACGCTTTCGAAAGCGTATTTTGCCGTCGGTTGTTGTTGGTGTAGTTTTATGAAGTTCTAATATTTAAACAACTAGAAGTGATCTTGAATAACTTGTAACGCCTATTTACAATTTATGGGGATTTAATACAGCTGTTCCTGTGCAGTTAAATAAGGGTTCACCCTCGGAACAAATGCCGATAGAGATTTTTTTTTCTCAAAATTTTCATTTTGGCATTCTATTACTTACCTGAAATGTACAATTCTGACTTGAGGAAATTGTATTATTTATAACTGTAAGTGTTGCCGTTGTTTTTTAATAATTTTTTTTAGAAAATTGCCCCTCCCTCCTAAAGGGGGGAGATAGAACCCCTCACATAGTAAAAAATGATTGTATTGAACTCCTCTACAAAAACCGTTATCAAATCCTGGCGCCCAAGTTATCGTACTACGTGCCGAAATAACATTTTTGTTCGGTGCTTAAACGTTCGAATTTCTGTATCTGGGTTGAAATCTAAAAATTTTGAACTGATTTTCATAAAAAATACCTCTTTTCATTTGGAAATAAATATTATTTAAGAGTTAATTTTTAAAACAGCATGTTGTTTTGAAAACATATACTTTAAATTGATGTTGAAGTTGGGCAAATGACGAAAAAAATGGAATTTTTGAACTTTGGCAGTTTATAAATTCTAGGTGGTATAACCGAATCACATGTTTTATACATTGTTGAAAAGGTACCTATGTATAATAATCTTTTATCAGAAACTATAAAAAAAAATCCAAAATTGGTGAAAATTTGACAAAGCTAGAATTTTTCAATGGGTGAAGGTAAAAAAAAACCGTTTTTTCCCCTAACTCCAGATTTCGGGGGTGTTAGGGACTTTTTAAATATCGTTTCGTAATCAGTGTGACTAGCTCTACAAAACGTGATAGGTCTCCGCTCATAGCCGTATTTAGGGGGGGGGGGGGGGTTGGGTGTTTAACCCCCCCCCCCCCGAAATTTTTGTTCATAAAATCAAAAGATACCTATATTATAAACATATACAAGTCTAATATGTGCAGCACTAAATGATTTGTTTTTGTATTTTAGTGATTTGATTACCTATATGAAAATCTCCCTTAAAATCACTACCAATTTTGCATCGTTGCAGAAGCTGTCAATGAAGTTTGTATAAAGGAAAAACAAAAATTGTTTGGTCCATCACAAAGAGTTTTTATCTCTTTGACCATTTCCTTAAGCACTATGTTAACACCTTAAAATGCTCTTTTAAGAACCCTTTAAATACCACAAGTACTTATGCAGGGTTTTTGGTGCCGAGACTAAACTATGCTTTTTCAAAGGGTTTCGGTGGCCGAACTCGAATCCAAAGACGAACTTATTCGATCACATCTCGTTTTTGACATATTACCCTTAAATCTATTTAAATCTTTCAGACATCTTTTCTACTGTCCGAGATATCTTATGTTGCTTATTACCCACTTTTGTTCTATGTTAACCTTAAATCCAGTATGTAAGCGAAAATAAATGTATCGATTTTTTCAGAGACTGTAGTACCTACCAACGCCAGGAAATAACCTCGAAAACTGGTAAAAAGCGGGATTTTCGATTTTCTAACGGGAATATCTCAAAAACGCGATGTGATAGAATTTTTCTGAGTTCGGATTTGAGCTCAGCACATAAAAAAACCTTTAGAAAAGTATATCTTGGTTTCTGTAACAAAAACCTTGTTGGCCATACTCAAAATAAAAAAAATGCAATTATACTTTTGCAATGGAAGAAAAACTTGTTTTTATTTCTAAAAATTATAAGAGAAAGTAACGGGACATTTTGTTCTTCTCAATATTCTTGTTTTTTGATCCCCTTTAATAAAAAAAATAGTAGGGTGTCGCTGCAATACTCGGTTTTATATAAATAGCATTTTTATATGGTGCGATTATACTTTTGCAAAGCACTGTATTTACAACATTTCGTTATTATTTTGTTTCAAATTATATATAGGTATTAAACAATTTCAGTTTATTGTTAAATTTTAAAGTGAAGTATAACAATGGTCAACAAAATTAAACTTCTTTTTTGTTACAGAAACCAGGGTATACTCTTCTATAGGTTTTTTGTGTGCTGAGCTCGAAACCGAAGTCAGAAAAATTCGATCACATCAAGTTTTTGAGATATTCCCGTTAGAAAATCGAAAATGCCGCTTTTTACCAGTTTTCAGGGTTATTTTTTAGCGTTTACTTATTTTTTTTAAAATTGAATTTGTAACAGTTTCTAAAAGAATTAAGTTTTGTCTCTCTAAATCCGTTTAAATCTTTTAAATATCTATTTTCTTCCTCGAGAAATCATAACTTGAAATCAAAGTGCTTGGGGCATCTCATATTTATTTGCTTTTAATAGCAAATATCGAAAAGTTCTGTACCAATCGCTTTCAAATTTTGACACAATTCTTTTAGAAACTGTTACAAATTTAATTTAAAAAAAAATAAGTAAACGCTAAAAAATAACTTTGAAAACTGGTAAAAATCGGCATTTTCAATTTTCTAACGGGAATATCTCCAAAACGTGATGTGATAGAATTTTTCTGACTTCGGATTCGAGCTCAGCCTATAGAAAAGTATACCCTGGTTTCTGTAACAAAAACCTTGTTGACCAGTGTAATTAGCTCATGTCAAACAACTTGGATTATTTAAAATTTTGGTTTTTAAGTATTGCTAATTTCATTTAGAACTCAATAGATAGAATGTACCTGTCAATTTTCTGCTACAAAATTTCAGTGCAAGAAAAAGTACATTTTTCAATTTTTTAATTGTACGAAATAATTTTTTTTATAAAGCCTTAGATTGGTTAAAATTTGTTTCTTAAAAAAAATTTTCTTGCTCGCTAACGCTCGCAATTTATATCAACCAACTTATCACTCTTTGTACCTACAAAACTAGAGATGCCGCTGAATATTCGGCCATTTTTAAATTACGTTTACCGTAAGCAGGGCTTTTTTAAACTTTTAACTACGAATTCCTCTCCTAAAAATACTTAAAAAGGATATTGGCAAATTTTTCGCTTCTACACAGTTCCAATGACTATTTGATTTAGCGGGATTTAGAATCGACTGCAGTTACATATAGTTGATACAAAGTATTGTGATTTCTAAAAAAAATTTTGTTTGGTCTCAGCTAACCCCCCCCCCCCCCCGAAATGAAATCCTAGCTACGGCTATGTCTCCGCTCGCGTATATTTTTAATGTTACAAAGTGATATAATAAAAAAAGAACAAATACTCCTCTGTAAACAGGGGCGGACTGGGAGTCAAAGGGCCTTCCGGGACTTTTAGGAAAAGGGCCACAAAATACTTACATAATTATTTACTTACTCGAAATATTTAAAAATAAAAGTTGATATGCAGAAATTGTTTTTTTATATACAGTGGTCGAAAAATAATTAGAAACAAGCTCTTTTTTTTCAAAATGTATGTATGTTCTTAATATAAATAAAAAATATTAGAAATATTTTTTAACGTCTTTATTGCACCTTCTTTTTCTAAAATATAAGGGGTTGGTCTGTCAGGAATATTTGTTAAGGACGTTTTATCTATTTTTTTGGAACATGTGGCATTTTACGAGGACTGCAACCACATTAACTGACTTATAGAAATTAGTCGGTGATAGTCCTTTTTATTAATTGTACCTACTTTTAATTAATTGACCAAGTTTGGAAAATGTAAATGCTAAAAATCATTTATTTTTTCAAATAAAAGCATTTATTTTTAAAAGTTTTCGTGAATTTATCCAGTGCTTTTGTTTGTCATGTTAAAGCTTCACAAGAAAAAGTTTTTTGAATAATAAACCCTTTAAAATTTCAAAACTTTTAATTACATGTTACAAAAAAAAAAAAATAATATTTTTAATAGTTACTAACAGTACCTTTTACTGAACCGGTAAATTAGGTACTTCGACAAATTAATTAAATTTTATATCATTTTTTAAATTGATATTAAAATTCTTATAAAATTAAATTAAAAATATTTTTGTGAGTTATCAGGTACATAAAAAGCTTTGATATTCTAAGCAACTTTATCTATGCATTCTATTACGATTTTATAATGTTTTTTGTCCCGGATTTTGCTCAAAGAAATATGGTCACCGACGGTGACTCACCGTAATTATACCACAACTCGTGTTTGCTAAAAATTTGTTAAATATTTTGTATACAAAGGGTGTCCCAAAAGTAATGGATCAAACGAAATATGCTGATAGGCTGACTTTAGGACTCTCAGAATTTGGTAACTTGTTAATCTCAAATTCTTACGGTTTTCGATTTAATGCAGTTTTTGCGTAATTTCGAAAAGTCCCGACTTTGCAACTGTATTTTGCTCCCTCCGCTCATAATAGATTTTTGTTTTTTACAATTCTTTCACTAAAACATTTCTTAATAATAAGAAATAATTAATAAATCAAAATATTTTTTGCTGCAAATCAATTAAGAGTTCAATATTTTTTAAAAACTCAATTTGTTACTTTTATTTCAAAATTTTGTCACCTAAATCTCTAATTAGGGGAGATTAGGTACTGTTGAAGCAAAGGACGGTTGAAACAATACAAGTAGCTCGAGAATCGTTAGTGATACAGTATGATTTATAGGGAATCGAATGTATTTGAAATTTCAATTGTTTGTCAAAAGAGCTTTTTTTTTTCGGAAAATGAGAGGAACTATGTGATCGAAGAGCTACCTTACGGAAAGGGTATGAAATATTGTTTCAGTGTATGTATTTGTTTTTAAAACATTGTGAAAATCGAAAGCTTGGTCTTGTTCAAGCTTTTTTAAAATGAAAGAGAGATATACAAACAAGCTACTAGGGGGAAGAAGAAAAAACATCGTGTTTACTTTTTTGTACTTTTTTGACTTTGTGTTTTGATAGTTCAGGCTTAACACAACAAATAAAGTACCTTGGCACCACTGTTTTTATCGAGAGAAAGTAAAATCTGGATAATTATCTGGATTTTTCAAAAATCTATACAGATAAAGTTTTTGTTGTTTTTTGCCTCGAAAGATTCATATAGGGCCCCCAAACAGAATTCGGTAGGCCTCCAAGGATTCATAGGAGGCCCACAAACAGAATTAGGTAGGCCCCTAAAGATCCATAGGAGGCCTTCTATAAACATGATTCTGTGGGCCTCGAAAGATCCATATGGGGCCCCCTGAAAATCCATAGGGGGCCCACAAACAGAATTCGGTAGGCCCCTAAAGATCCATAGGAGGCCTTCATTGACTTAAACGCCATAAACATGATTCTGTGGGCTTCGAAAGATCCATATGGGGCCCCCTGAAAATCCATAAAGGGCCCAGAAACAGAATTCGGTAGGCCCCTAAAGATCCATAGGAGGCCTTCGTTGACTTAAAAGATATAAACATGATTCTGTGGGCTTCGAAAGATCCATATGGGGCCCCCTGAAAATCCATAGGGGGCCCACAAACAGAATTCGGTAGGCCCCTAAAGATCCATAGGAGGCCTTCATTGACTTAAACGCCATAAACATGATTCAGTGGGCCTCGAAATATCCATATGGGGCCCTTTGAAAATCCATAGGGGGGCCACAAACAGAATTCGGTAGGCCCATTAAGATCCACAGGAGGCTTACGTTGACTTAAATGCCGCAAACATAATTCTGTGGGCCTCGAAACATACATAGGGGGCTCACAAGCATAATTCTATAGGTCTCGAAAGATCCATAAGGGGCACAATAGATTTATACTGACTAAAAAGGCCAGAAACCGACTTGAAGCATGACGTGAGTGAATTTAAAAATTGAATTTCAAGTGCTTTTAAAATGTTTTCTTGCCCGACGGCCTACCGGGAAAAATCCAGAATGCCCGGTGGGCCAGTCCGCCCCTGTCTGTAAACCTGTAAAAACATCTCAAATTGACCAAAGAATGACTTAGTAAAAAATTGTGAAAGCCTGAAAACATTGAAAAACGATTTTTTGACGATAACTTAAAATTTTGAGGTTCTAGGAAAAATGTCAAGTGCCAAAATATGATGTACTCATTCACACCTACAACCTCTGGTAGGTCACTTCGAAAGTAGGTAATTTACATTTTTTTTTTTTTTCATTTTGTAACAAAGTGTAATCGTTTCGGATCGGATAGTTTTCTGCAATAACAAAACAAAAACAACAATAATGTAGAAAGTATAATATTTTGTTCAGTGAAGTTTTTTTTTTATTTTTTATTAATCAAAGAGTGTCCTTAAGAATCTATGGAATTTCATTCTAAATTTAAATGGAATACAATTTGTAAATCTTTAATGTCTTAATTACACGCCAAATGTGTTTTTTTTTTCTATCGAGCAAAAAAAAAAAAAAAACTTACAAGTAAAGCTAATACCTAAGCATTTACAATTTAGTAGTATATGTATATTTTATTTAAGCACGCAGTGTTTGAAGAATGTGCTATTGTAGCCTGGAGACTTGTTCGGTTTGATTCGGATTTGGAATTCAATAAATATGATATCTCCCAGTCTAATTGTATCACATCAACAAAACCAAAGATGCCATTTTTTTTTTCAAATACTTTTTTGTTGTGAGTTCATTTTTTTGTTTTTTTCTATATAAACAGAAGGTATAATAATAATTATAATTTTATATTATACAACTTAATCTCTTAAATTTTTCGTTAAAAGTAGATTATTGTGGTGGCCTGACAAATGTCTTATGAGCTCTTGCACTGATTCAAATCCCATTGAACAGAAACAACAGCTATAGGCTTTTATTGTTTCGGAGTCATTTGTTGAACTTATTATATTACGGTGGACAGAACACAAATGTTTAAGAAGATGGGCTTTCTGTTTGAACATTGCTACGCAAAGTCTACATGCAAACGGTTTTTCTCCCGTATGAACTCGCAAATGAGTTTTCAGATTCCACGACATGCCAAACTGTTTACCGCAATATTCGCATCGATATTCTCGCACTGTGCTACTGCCCGCACTGTTGCTGAATATTTGATTTGCGGATGTTGCACTGCTTCTGACACTGGAATTGGGCCCGTCAGCCTCAGCTGGATCAATTTTACAACCCAACGTCGACATATTCATATTGGGTGATGACATATCGATTTGAGATGACGCAGTTGAATTGTGGGAAGATTGCCACTGGTATATGAACGGTGAGCTGATTTGTAAGTTTTGGTCGGGACTTGTCATTTTCTCTCGATTCGCTCCGACATTTTTGTGGTTGTATACAAATAGGTCTTCGGTGTTGATGAGACTTCTTGCTGACGAATTTAGCATATTTCTTTCGGATGTGTATGTGGAAGACGATTTTTGTGAGCTCAACTCATCCATTATCATAGGATGGTACGGAAGAAAAGGCTGGTTTTGACTAGGCGAATTATGAAAACCTGGTCGGCGTTTTCTGTGCGGTGTAACAACGTAATCTTCTGGAGAGTTTTGTAAAAGCTGATGGTCGGGTAATTGTTTGAGAACCTCTGAGTCCGGTAGAAGTGATAGTCCTTTCTTTTTCTCTTGGCCTTTGCATAGTAGATTTATTTTTTCATCGTTTGGCTGTGTGTGTGAGTCAGATTCTTCGTCCATATTTCGTGTTCCAAGTGATAGATTGACGGGATCGGATGACATTCTTCGTTCGCCTATAATGTTCAAGTTTCGATTTTCAGATATTTCAGTTCGTGTCGGTGCTGTTTTGTCAAATAAGGGTTCTTCACATCTTTTTTCCTCCGGTCCAAGAGATTTTTCACTCGCCCGATCCGCCCGGTCATTGAGATGCTCTCTGGATGGGTTCGATTTCCTTCCCTCTTTTTTGCATTCATCGCTCAGGTTTTCCCATTTAACTGAATTTTGAGATGGGGGTGGTTCTGTTTTTGATAGTCGTTTTTTTCGTCGGATATCCTTGCTGCAGTAAGAAGAGCTGTATAATTCGATTTCATTTTCGTGTTTAGCTACATTTAGATATTGAGAATCGCAAGTTTTCAAATAATCGGACTTAATTTGTAATAAAAGTAAGAGATCATGCAAATAGTTTATATCGTTTGAGGGTATACAAGTTTGTCCGGAATACAAAAAATCCAATAGGGACCGAAAGTAATTTGCATTGACATCGGGGAAGTAAACTGTTGTGGTGCAGTCTAAAAATTGTGTTTCTTCAAGGAGCATCCTTAAATTGAAAAAAAAAAAAAAAAAAAAAATGATTAGAAGTGTATTTTATTTGTATGTTAAATTTTACCTTATCAAAGGGCTGGCAGCCGCAAGGACCAATTTGTGGGCATGTAGAGTTACTTTGTTTTCACAAACAATTAATAAATCAGCCGGGTGTTCACCTCGGAAAGCAGCTTTAATTTCTTTGAGAATACACTCTCCATGTTTACTATATTGCAGCATCAACATTCTAGGTTTCTGAAAATTTAGAAAACGAAAAAAAAAAATTAATTTCTGTAAATAACAGAAAATAAAAGACGGAAACAACTTTGATTTTAAATTAAAGTTAAAGAAAAAGTAACAGGAGACATTATCAAAATAACCAGAATAAAAGCGATTGTTAAGATTGCATTCCTATTGATTACACATTTCTATAAAAAAAAAAAAAATAGAACATGGCAACTCTGGTTGGATGTTAAAAACAAAACTATAAAACTCATCTTATTAAGTCAAAAATTTTTTAAAATCGTTTTTCAGAATCAGCAAGATATCATTACCAAAAGTGGGAAGATTCTCTGTGTACAAACAAAATTAACAATTCTTCAAGAATGAGTTTTTAAGATTTACGTATTTAGACGTTCCAAAAAAAAATCCGAATCTAATTAATTGTGCAAGTGTCCAACCCGTTACGATGGAATACCTAGCTATAAATTTTAGCTAATGAACTCAGCATTTCATATTTTTCTTTTTCGCAACAAACTTTACAAAAAAACTAATAATTCTAAGTTTTTGTTTTCAAATCCAGAACCAATAGTTCCTGGCAGAGTTGTATATCAGCATCCGAAGTTTTCGGTCTCGAGTGCCAAATACAACATTGTAAAATGTTAAAAAAAAACAAACAATTTTTTCCTTTGATAATTTAATATCTCAGCTTTTGATAATAATATTGTGATACAAAATACAATATATGTATACAATAATTGTGTCTTGATGTTGAAAATTTTTCAATAACTTGAGAAGAGATTAAAACTTTCTCTTTTAGATTTACATATGGTTTACAAAATATTGTTTCTCAAACATTGTAAACTTAGTCGAACTCGAATAATTTTTATGATATTGACTCTTATGGAAATAGCAAATTTTCTCAATCGAAGAAGAGTGCAAAAGAGTGCATTTCATCAGATATCTTAATACAAGTTCATTTAGCAAAAAATCATGACGCAATCGGTGAAATGGTAGAACTTCGCATGAGATTTAAGTAAAAAAAAATTAAACGTATGGTATTCCTGGCAAATGGAGTTGGTAAATTAATTTAAATACATACATCTACCCACCCACACATACACACAGCGGTTCGCATAGAACCCCCACACACACCTACACACATTTATACGCACCCACACACACCCCAACACAACCACATACACACACATGTGTACGTAACCACACACAATTAACATAAAGTATAGTCAAATTAAATTTTGGCATCAGAAGATCATGTTAGTCCTGATCTGCTTTGCATTTTATAATTTGGCGGAATAATCCAGTAAGAATAGACAAAAAATTGTATACAGCTTGGTGTTAGGGTGGTTTACAATCTATGAAAAGTCTTGAAGTTTTATTTTTCCGCTAGTCCTATTATAAGCGGTCAAAGGTAAAAACTTTTTTTATTTTAAGAACGGTAGGTTTCAGACAAAAATTATGTTGTGCAAAATTGTAGCAGAGGTTACAACATTTCAAACTATCCCATGTAATTTGATTAAAATAACAACTAAAAAAATATCGAGAAAAACATATGCGAGTTTAAAGTGATATAATTTCTAAACGGTGCGTGATACAAGAAAACATTGTATGACAATTTTTTGTAAAATAACCTCAGCTACAGTTTTGTGGAACATAACTTTTGCCTAAAACGTACCATTTTTAAAATAAAAAATGTTGTGACCTTTGACCCCTTATAATGGGACTAGCGGACATAGGGAACTTCAGGACTTTTCACAGATTGTAAGCCATTTTTTTCTTCAAAAAGTCTATTTTTTGTGGACTAGAATCTAAAACATTATAAGAACTATTTTAGTATTCTCCTTTTTAGTGCTTTAATAGCATTTGAAGCGTTTTTTCATAGTCTTTAGGACCTCATTTATTAAAACTTAAACTTTTATGACACTTGAAGACTTTTTGAACTACATATTTGATTTCTATTACTATTACTGAAAAAGTGGGGGGCCTTTTATTATTTTCTTTTTGTTCCTTGAGTTTGTGGAATACGAGTAGATCGCTTTATTTTCAATTTTTTGGTTCAAAAATTATATATTATATTTTTTTTTTTTTTAATGAAATAAAGATTTTTATTTGCATATACAGGGTGTCCCAAAAGTAATGGATCAAACGAAGTATGCTGATAGGGGATCTTAAGGGCTCTCAGAATTTGGTATCTTGTTCATCCCAAATCCTTACGGTTTTCGATTGAATGCAATTCTTGTGAAATTTCGAAAAATCCCTACTTTGCAACCCTGTTTTGTTGAATTAAAATTGTAATATTTTGCCATCTAACTGCAACTTTGGGAATTTTTATACTTTTTTGAAAACTACAATAACAGTTCAACTTTTTAAAATAATAAACCATTCTCACATCGTACAAATTTTTTTAACGGTGTTGCTTTCAAATAAAAGTTAGAAATTGACTTTTTATAAAACTTGAAACTGTTAGCTAATTTGCAGCGAAATGGCGTATGAAATAACAAATGTTTTGATTAATTAATTGGTCCTAATTATTTGGTAATGTTTTAGTAAAAGAATTGTAAAAACCAAAAATCAATAATGGGCGCAGGAAGCAAAATACTGTTGCAAAATAGGGATTTTTCGAAATTTCACAAGAATTGCATTAAATCGAAAACCGTAAGGATTTGGGATGAACAAGTTACCAAATTCTGAGAGCCCTTAAGATCCCCTATCAGCATAATTCGTTTGATCCATTACTTTTGGGACACCCTGTAGAAGGAAGTGACCAAAAAAGCCCGATTCAACATAAAAATTAATAGTTCAAATAATTGGTCAAATTATCATTAATTCATATATTACGAGTATATTGTTTATTAATTACAACTCCTATAAAGTTGGTAAGCTTTTTTTCGACATTATAGAATATAACCAAAGAGTTTTGCTGAATTAAAGTGTTGCAAAAAAAAATTGTTGGCTAATTTAACGCAACAAAAAAAAAAAAAAAATTCTGAGCATTATTTTCGATTAACAGACAAGAGTTTCTGATAAATTTTAAAAGGAGTTCTGCAAAATTGAAAAAGTTGTAAGCAAATAATTTTGTTTTTGTTTTAAAATATAAGGAACTCTACAACTCTTCCGTTGATATCAATTACTCTAATTTTGTCTACATTTTCAAAAAAAAAACCCCTTGCCAACTTTACAGGAATTGAATAATCATTCATTCACAAACATATTCTTTAAAAATATGAAATCATTTTAAACAATTTTAATTAAAAAAAGTTTACTAGAAAATGTTTAAGTATGTATGTATGTATGTATGTAAGTTGTTTTTGAAAAAAAGTACGCATACGCCACAGTGGCCAGAGTTGCAATCAAACGTTGAGGGCCAAATGCAAAAGATCTTGGGTCAGAAAAGTTTGATTATGATCAATTTATGATCTAAAATTCATATATTTTGGAAGAAAATACATGCTTATGGTATTAAATATAAAGGTGAATTGCAAGATCCATAACTTTTCGGTAGGTAATTTATAGTTAGTGTCAAAGAAATCAAAAATGTTTCCCTTGAAGAGAATATTAGCCCTATTCTGTTATCACGTCAAACAGGCTTTGAAAAATCTCAACTTTTCTAAAGCAAAGCGATGTGTCCCGCTATCTTAGAAATTCTTAGAAAAAATAATTTGCTTAAATTTAATTTTAACCCGCATTTAAAGGCTTTTTATTTTAGACTTTCACGTGAATCGAATAGCAGAATAGGGCAGTATAATTTTTTTTTTGATCAATCTTCAACAAGCAAAAAATGAAAAGGGTTCTATTCTTTTAAGCTCAATTTCTCTTATAATAAAGGCGGAAAAGAGTCGATCTGTACAAAATTATTAACAGAAGAAACTCGACCTGTATCACTTAAACTAGAGCTGCTAGAAAAAAAAAAACTGATTTGAAATCAGCGATACCAAATTAGTCAAAAAACCGTTAAGAAACTTCATAAAACATAACATCGCATGAAAATGTTTTGTTTTTCAATCGATTTGTAGTTAAAAAACATTTTAATGTTTTTTTTTTTTTAACATATTAAAGAACAAGTAAGAAATGGGTTGGGGTCGAAATTCTGTATGGGCCAAAATTCGGATTTCAAAATTCTGTATTCCAAAATTCTGTATTTTAAAATTCTGTAAATTCAAAATTCTGTATTTTAAAATTCTTGTAATTCAAAATTCTGTATTCTAAAATTCTGTAAACACAAAATTCTGGATTTAAAAATTCTGTATTCCAAAATTCTGTAAATGATAAAAGAAAAATTGTTTTGATAATGAAAAAAGTGCGCACTTTTCAGATCTTTGGTATTTTCTTTGCAGAAAATGCTTTGAAGTAAAGAATCTCCCCGATTAATTTGGATATAGCAATGACATACCTTGAACACCAAAAAACGAGTAATATTTAGCCAAGAATCTTCATTATGTCCATATTTCATCAAATTGTTTTTTGTTATTTTGTATTTGTTTTTTTTTTTTTTTTTTTGTAAGGTAAGGGTTTATTTCTCTTTTATTGCCATTTGCTGAAACAAAACTGAAATATTTAAGTAGAACATAAACTCAAATTAATTAATTTTTCCTCTGCGTAGACTGTGACATAATAAGGCAATATAAGGTTTTATGTAGAACATAAATTCTTAAGTTTCGTTTTAGCAAACGGCTCTTATACACTGTTATACTTAATTTGTTAATTGAATATAAATTGTTCAACAAGCAAGATAAAAATGTATAAGTTTGGAATACAGAATTCCAAAAAGCAGAATAATGGATTTCCAGAATTTTAAAAACAGAATTTTGGATTTACAGAATGTTGAAATACAGAATAATAGAAAAGCAGAATAACGGAATACAGAATTATGTTCATATTCAAATGGGCAATTCCATGGTAACTCACGTTACATTCACAAAAACTTTCCAACACATAAATAATTTTTTTTTTTCAATTTTAATGTAAATTGATACGAAATTACTATCCATGAATGGAGCATAACTATTACTTTCATAATTAACTAAAAAAATTGTCTTTATTTTTAACATTTGCTTGGGAAAAATAAAAGTTTGATGGTAACTCACGTTACAAAAAACGGACACGATTTTTAAGAGTCCGACAGTATGAAGTTTTTATGTGAAATTAAGAATCTCAATTTGTTTTCAATGGAGATTCCATACATACAAAATTACAAGCTTTTAATATGAGTGACAAACCAAACATTTTTTCAATATTTCGAGGAAAAATTTTAAAATATTTAGGTAACTCACGTTACATTATTTTGGTAACTTATGTTACCTGCGATTTGTGGTTCCAAAAGTAAAGAAAAGATGCATTTTCACTCAAGGTTTTTTTAATCGAATAGTGTGTAACGAAGCTTGCTTAAATGTTAACTTATTTTAGCACTCACGGGGGGATATTGTCATCGTCACTATTAGACTCATCATATTTTCAGTTTGCTTGTTTTTCCGTCATTTTCATGTGAAATTCTTCTGTTGTTGGCAAGCTTATGCTATAAAAATGCTTTAAGATTATTAAACTCCCTGAATTTTATGTCTATCCATAAGGGAATAGAACAAAGAATCTTTTCTTGCAACTTGCATAAAGAGTTGCCGTTTGTAAATAGTACTTTGCTAATAAAAAAAAGTAAAAAAGACTGCATAATTTGTTCAAAATTCGTGTCCACTTTTTCATGGAATTACCCAAATACAGAATTTTGGTCATACAGAATTTTGGAATTCAGAATAACGACCCGTTCCCGTAAGAAATATTACAAAAATCTGAGGTTAATTCTTAACAGAAATTCCTTCGAGGTCTTCTTCAATCTAACCGAATACATCTACCATCAAAATCAAGATAAGAAAGTAAAAAATAACTTTTTTTAGATTTTAAAACTTAACTAATTCTATTTCTACATTGGAAAGTACCTACATTTATCATTCTTTGACATTAATACTTTGGAAGCTTTACTCTCACTCTCACTGATCCTTCACTAAAAATCCATTAGTCAGTGTTATTTCCAAGTAACATTATTGCTCAATACACCACCTTCCAACTTGTTGACTAGCTTAAAAAAAAAAAAAACTATGTCATCATGGAAATGAAATCCATTGAAAAAGCTCGACTTGTTGTTGATCATCATCAGCTTTAGTAGTACTAGCAGCCACTCACTCAACATTCAACACTCAGCGCACAAACTCTCTTTCGATGTTGAAATTCACATTAAAATTAAAGTAATGATGGAATGGAAATGTGTAGTAATAGTTTAGTAGTAGGTAACCCACGGTTGTGCTGCTAGCAGCTAGCTAGCGATAGAAAACAATTGACCAAAAAAGCTTCTCTCTCTTCAAGACAAAAATGAAATGAAACTACAAGAGATGTGAATGTATTTACGGCATGGGTAGGGGGGAATTGGGGGACATGGGTACATATGAACGCGAGTACAGATAGCTAATAATTTTTTGTCTAAAGGGTAAATGATATTACATTGTATAGCAACTTTACGACATAATAGATAATACCTACTCACACTAGGTTAGATAGGTACTATCTAATATTTGGCAACCAAACATGCGAAGGGCCCCAAATAAGTTTGAATGGTTTTTTTTTATTTAAAAGTTAGTAAGTAAGTACCTCACACATTTTACTATTCGGAGCACTTGGTATTACAACAATACAACAACTCATACATAACATGCATTATCGTCGTCAAAGGGACGGAAGGCGGTGCGGTGGGGTTCGGTGGCGAAGGCTACCCGAATGCGACACAACGGATGGACGGTTATGTAGCTACACGTATAAATAAGTTTTTTTATTTTTTTGTAAGTTTTCTCACATAAAAGCTTTCTCCGAGATATATTTCAACACACAAAATTTACAAAACCAGCAACAACAGCAGAGCAACAACACAGAGGAGGAACAGAGCAACCGATACCGAATCGAATATTATAACTACAACTACAACACAACATCACAACTTAGAGATTTTTGTTTAGCTGATTTTAAAAGTAAAAGTGAGTTGAGTCTTGAGTCTTGTGTCTGAATACTGAATCTGAAAATAAAAACTTGTTTGCGTTTGTTTACATTTCGTAATATGAGAAAGGAACACACAATAAAGATAGGAGGAAAGAGTGAGAAAAAGACAAACAAATATAAAAATGTAGTTGGTAGGTACGATACGAAATAAACCAACTATACCAAACAGTGTTGAGTTGGAGAAGGGTATAGTGGAGTAATTGCATAACTTTAATACTAGGCCAAGTATGTTGGGCAAGCGCGCGTTATACGAAAAACTCGTTTTAATAGAAAATTAGCTGTGCTTTGTATTTATTTGAGTTTGATGGTTTGAGTCTCTTCTTTGGTTACCTTACCTACCTTCTCCTACCTAACCTACCTATGAACCATGATACTAACTTTTGTCTTCAATCTTCATAGTTATATTATTGTAAACTTTGATAAATATGAAGCTACACGTTTGTATTTTTTTTTTTTTTTTATTAAAGACTGAAATCTTTAATCATCTGGGTTGTATAGTAGGATTTTAATTTGAAATGCAGGCGGAGAAGATTTTTTTTTTGGTTTTTTGTTGTTGTTGTATTAGAAGTAGGGAGTCTATGCAATAACTACCTATCTCTATACTATCTCAAAGAGAATAATGAAACAAACCATCTACCTACTATACAAAAAAATAAAAAGCTTCTTATAAAAAATCTCAAAATTTATAATAAAAAAAAAAAAAAAATGACTTTTAACAATCGAAGAATATACAAAGCAACGATTGGTTGGTTTGGTTTGTTGCTTTTGCTGGTTACCTACATACATTCATATAAAATGGAATGTGAAGGTCGAAAAAGAAAAGGAAAGCACTGGTTTTTTTTTTTTTTGTATACAATGTAGGTATAAAGCTATCTAGGAACTACCTACCTACAAAGTATTTATTTAGTTGAACAAATATACAAGATTAGTTTACTTTCTTAAAAATTAAGCAAACTTAAGATCTACATTATGAGTATCTCTATTGGATAGTTGGAATATTATATATTTATGTAGATATGAAGGTAGTCAGTCATACATATGTATGTATCAAGGTATCCACATACATTTATATGTAGACAAATCTGACCTTGGTATTTTCTTTCTTTTGTTTCGCAAATGGTTTAAACTTTTTTTTTTTATTCATTTTTTAATAAAAAAAAGAAAAGTAAAGATTTTTAGTGCTTCCTATAAACTGACAAAACCAGTTTAAAATGACAGAAATGTAAACTTAAGTTTAAATAGGAAAACATATTAATTTAAGCACTTTTTAGAATTTAAGTAGATATCTGTAAGAAAGCAGTCTTCCATTTTAAAAGAAAACAATCCCAAACAATATTAACCAGGAAATCAAAATTTGTTTAGACTTTAACATAGTTTGAAGGTTATAAAAATTAAATAGTTTAAGCTAGGTTTTAACACTCACCAAATGTTGTTTTTGATATCTGTATTTTAATATTTTTAGAGAAAAGACGTAAAATACTAATGCATAGACAGCTGTTTATATGTTTGTCCCAAGATCCCGGATTTATGAGTGTGTTTTTGATCTGGTGATAGTTTTTGACCAACCTTGAAACTGTCTTTTAAAAATAACCTTACAATTGGATTAAATCTCATTTTTAGGAGGTTTTGATAATAAACTGATAAAGAGCTGAAAACAAAGCAATATTACATTGCGAAGTAATAAAGATGAGAAGGTACCTTTAAAGTTATAAAGTTACATAGGTACTTAATCAAAGTTTGTAACATTCGAGAGTGTAAGCTCTATGAATGTTGGAAATATTTACACATACAAATTGTGGCGAATTGGCTTCCTAGGTACTTGAAAGTTTGTGTTCTTTGGGCACTTCTTTTTGGAATTTATAAAAAATAAGAAACAAAATATCGTTGTTTTCAAATTGTTAACGCATGAGAAAAATGTCATGTTCTTAAAAACGGGTCGTGCGATTAAAAATGGAATCGCTTATCTAGTGATTTTTACTGACTTCCAAAAGGAGGAGGTATTTTTTTTTCAGCTATTGTAAATTTAAAAGCTTTTTGTTGTCTTAATTGCATTCATTATTTTCTTTAACCTCAAAACTTTTAACTAATGCTTGCTTTAGGAGGACTCCTAAGTAATTTTTAAAAAAGTTCCTTTTAAAATTTTTTAAAGTTGAACTCAGAACGAAAAACAAAACAGTCAAGTTGAAATCAAATTGCCAAACTTTGAAAACTTTTAATTAGTACTTTTTTTGAAAACAAAAATAACATGGGAAGTTTTAAAAATAATAAACCTAAGTCAAACCATTCGAATTTTTTTAAAAGGTTCTGTTCTTAAATAAGAGGGCTTCTGAGAGCCCTTGCGTTTCAGCATATTTCGTTTTGAAATTTTTAAAAAAGTTCCTTTTAAAATTTTTTAAAGTTGAACTCAGAACGAAAAACAAAACAGGCAAGTTGAAATCAAATTGCCAAACTTTGAAAACTTTTAATTAGTACTTTTTTTGAAAACTAAAATAACATGGGAAGTTTTAAAAATAATAAACCAAAGTTAAACCATTCGAATTTTTTTAAAAGGTTCTGTTCTTAAATAAAAGGGCTTCTGAGAGCCCTTGCGTTTCAGCAAATTTCGTTTTGAATGTATGCTATAACTATAACCGTTTTTTTGGCTTCGAGAAATCACTCTTCTAGATCAACAAGAGTTGTTATTTCCGGAAAACAAACACTGTTCATCATCTTTCGCATACAAAATTCGTATTGAGGGACTTGAAAGTCCAATGAAATTGTCAATTTCTCCCTATTCTTACGGTTTCCGTACTTTCCTTCCAGCCTATTTATAACTTCACGTTTGAACTGGACTGGAGCTCCATCTTATTGTTAGTATGTTGAAGCTTTTTGAATCGATTGAAAATCTTTAAATTGAAATGGTAAATCAATAACGAAGAATCACACTTTTAATTTATAATAGTTTCTGAAAGACCAAAAATTTATCTTTTAAAATTCGTTTAGATCTTTCCAATATATCCAAATAATTCAACTCAATTTAGCGTATTTTTATTTTTTTTCTGTAATTTTTTTTATGTAATTCAAAAAATAATTTTTGAATTTTTTTTTAGTTTTAACCCTCTGTAGGCACACCTCTTTTTTGTGACGTGATAGGCACACGGGTGCGAATTTGGCTTCTACTTTTTCATGTCGCTAGAACTTTTTTATGTCTCATATTTTATAGAGAAAACTTATATGAAATTGATGTAGAATTTTCCGAGGAATTCGAATATTGTTTTCACAATTAAATACACCATTATAAAGAGACTTTTTTGCACCCACTTTTTTTTTTAATTTTAATTTTTTCATTTTTGTCGTGCCAAATTCGCACCCGTTTGCCGACAGAGGGTTAAAAAGCAAATGGGCAACACCGGCAATTTTTAACCAATAGAGGTTAAGGTATTTTTCAATACCGACATTTAAGAACAGAAATTATCAAATTAGATCTATAATTTGCTTTAGTTACTCCAGTAAAACATAATAAAACGATAAGAATGGGAAAAAAAAATTCAAATTAAAAAAAAAACAATTGCTAAATTGTTAAATAAATTGCTCGAAATTTTTTATATTGCCTTTATGCTGGTAGAAAATAATGTTTGAGCAGAAAAATAGCAATATAAATAAGAAAAATGACTTTAAACCAACAGTCAACGGCGCACAGTGGACCGATCTACATATACATGCCAGACGTAAAAAAGTCAACTGCGACTCACCGTTGTTCATGCGGTTGTAAACAATAAGAATATCCAGCTGATCTTAGAACTTCAATCAACTTGACATTTGGTTGGTTAAATAAAAAGTTCTGTCACTTCAAACTCAAACTTTCAATTTGTAATATTTCTTGAATAAAATTTTTGAAATTCAAAGTAAATAAAATTTTTTTTTATATTTTTGAATCGAAAAAGAATTACGTTAAAACAAATGGCAGGTGTATTAGTCGGTTTGTTCTCTAATATTTTTACATGTTTGATATTTTCTTTCCCGTTTACTTGTCTTGGCAATGAACTCTCAGTGAATCACTTATTTTGTGGTCAAATATGTTAAAAATGGTTTTTTGTTTTAGACAATCTAAATATGAGTATGTCAAAGTGTCGTGATAAATTATATGTTTTTGAAAAGTGTGTCATGTCTAGTTAAAGAATATATGTTTTTTTTCTTTCGCACTAATTTGCAAGGCATTTTTTTTTTGGTTTAAATCCTACTAGAATTTGGAATTTCACGTATGGAATTTTATGGCGTTTGGCGTTCGAATCAAAAGAAGAACCGGAAAGTTAAAGTTTTTGAACATGTTCTGGATAAATACGTATAGTATTTCAGAAGAAAATATCGACATCTGCAAGCAGATTAAAAATAAAATTAAGCTTTTTTCTTCAAATTTTGACAAAAAGTGAAAATCAGCCAGTTTGAGAAATGACTGATTTCGCCTGAAATAAATAAAGAAGCAGAAAATTGTTTTTATTACAACCTATCGTGTTTAAATTAGGTACATTTTGTGTCAAATAAAAACATTAATCCAAGAGAAAGAATTTTTTACGTGTAGCATGTATGGATCGGTCCACTGTGCGGCGCACATGTCTTACAAAATTTTTTGAAAAAACTTGCACAGTTTCGATGAGTGTAGATTTTTTTTTTTTTGTATAAGTCTAAATCTCGCACATGCAAACAGCTACAGTCGTCTAATTTAGAGTGCATTTTATAAAGACAAAAACATATGTATATTTTTCTAAAGAAAGATGATGAAGTTCCATTTTTAGTATACTTTGTTTGGTTATTGTCTTTTATGACTACATTTTTCAATTCCGCAATTGAAATTCTGGTTCCGTAATTTTGATTTAAGTCAAAAAGACACAAAAACTGCAGTTTACATGATAAATTTTATGAAAAATATGTCAAGTAACTTTCAAAGCAGACAGTTACACAGCTTTTTCAATTTTTTTTTAACAACGTCTTACAGGGAGGGAGTTATTGTCAAAAGGAAATGGAATTCTTACTCAAAAGATTTAAGATGAGATAATGATGCAGTTTTACTAATTTGAGGTTGCTTTTCCGAATTTGAAAAGGGTTTTTGTCTAAAAAATTTCTTTCCAGCAGATAATATAATTTAATGGGACATAGAACAATAAACACAGGTAAGTAGCCTTATATAAATGATACCCGAGTATTCTTGATTGTTCTAAGTCCCATCACATTTTGTTCTAAGTCCACTTTTTATTTAAGGAAAATGCGTAGGTACTTGTATAACTAATGTCCAATTTTGGGTTTATGGTTTAAAAAAATATTTAAAAATAGTATGCACCTACTATTGAGGTAAACTTGTATGGTTTATTCAAGAGAAAAGAACAAACTTTATAAAAAACATAACTTAAAAAAATGTCGCTTTAAACCAATTTGAAACATAAAAATCGTACCCTGTAAAATTTGCTTTTTGTGACTTAGAACAATTTTGCTTTACGCCAACAAATTGTATCTTTCATATCCAATAAGTAAACTTCTTATTCAAACAGAGAAAGTTAAAGATAAGAGAGATATTAGTTTGTCAAAAGTAAGAGATACGTTTTAAGTGACCAAACTTAAAATTTAACTTTGTATTTTTATTTTAGATTTACCGTTATTGATTTGCTCCATAAAATCCAATTTTTCGATTTGGTTCGGTTCGAAGATGGAAAAGTTATGCTCACTTTAGAATCAGCATTCTATTAAAGAAAAAAACATATCACTTTTTGCATTAAAAATGCAATTTTTCTTTTTGTAGACGAACGTAAGTTTATTTAAAACAGTTTATTAATTGATTAATTTTTAATTTAAAACCACATAATTATAAAAAACCAATGAAACTTTCGAAGAAATTGGGGTTTGTTTGTTTTTTGTTAATTTGTTTATGTTTTTATTTTCATAACACTTCAAAGCTTTTACACTTTGCACAAATGTGCTGTATAGCGAAAAAAACTGATCTACCACGGAATAGAAAACAAAGTTTTTTGAATATTTTACTGGTTTTTTTGAAGCACACAACTGTAATCCATGAGTGAAGAACCAAATCCAACTAGTGGCAAAAAGGAATTTGAAAAAAAAATCTATCTGCCTTCATCCTGAATCTCAACACGGACTCTTGTTTACACATAATTCTAAACACATAATTCACATAGGAAGGGATTGAATCACTTTTATTGCCTTTCCAAATGCTAAATCATGTTGTGTTCTACAGAAAGGATACATTTTCTTTTTACAAAAAAATGCATTTCTTTCAAATATTACCTAATGTTGTGCTCACTCGAATTTACATATCATAGATCGATGCATCAGTTATCGATGGACGGTTAATTGTCCTTTTTGTATCTTGAGTTTTGTTTGTGTGTATCTATGTGTGTATCTAAAGGATTATACAAAAAGAAGGATTTAATTGCACTGACCTTGATTTTTTTCTTTTTTGGGTGTATCATTAACTGTTTGATATGCTCATTGAAAAATTGAAATGACCTTGAATTTGTACTTTAGAAAGTACATGTACATAAATTTGTATTCTTATATGATTTTATGTTTAGGAATATGCAAGGTACCTTTGTATGTACAAAATTTAGTTTTCAAAAAAGGAAAGTTACTGTTCTAACTTCTTACATTGGAAAGTTGGTGTTCTGAATGCATAGATTGAATGACAGTAAATAGTAAGAAAATGTATTTATTTAAAGACACATGCATATGAATTTCAATATGCAAATAAATGTAGGTTGGTACATAACAGAGTTGGAGGATACTTTAACATATTTTGTATGCAATAAATATCTACAATATTTCTTCACCAAGTATTTTGCGATAGTCTATCAGGATCAGGCATACTAAGAGCAGACTATTTCAGAAATTATAATTATAATTATGAGAAGCAAAATATATTAAATAATATGCACGACTGGGGTCGCACGAACTTGCTCTTAGAGTTAAAGTTGCTTACATTTTTAAGACTTTTTATATAGAAATTTGGAAAAAAAAAAATAAAATTCGTTTAAAAAAAAATAAAATAAAATCTGAAATTAAATTGCCCTCCAAAACAAGTATGCAGTTTTGATTGATATATTAATATGCATTTAGAAAAAAAAATTTTCAAAATCGTTAGAGCCGTTTTTTTAAAAACTAATTTTTTATAAATAATTTTTTGGAAAAAAAGTTTAAAAATAAAGTTGGTATGCCATTTTGTAGAAATCACTAATCAACATCTAAAAACTAAATTTCAAAAAAATTTAATGTCCCGTTTTCGAAAATTTGATTTTTCAAAAAAAAAATTTTCAAATTTTTTTTAAAAATCCAAAAATTATTTTTTTCAAAATTTTATTTTTTGTTTATATTTAAATTATATACATAAATGCTTCTTCACAAAAAGTTTCGTTAAAATCGAATAAGCGGTTTTGGAGATAATTGGATTTGAAAAAAACGGTTCTATGGCAGGTACCATTAATAATGATTTTCAAAAAAAAAAATTTTCATTGAAAGATAGACCTTAGCTTAAAACTAACATTTGAATTTTTTAAACAAAATCGTTAGAGCCGTTTTTGAGATATTTCAATTTTACTAAAATCGGTATATGACAAGTACCGTTATTTTTGGTCCAAAAAAATTAATTCCAAAAACCTCTCTGGAGAGTCGCCAAATAACGCTGCATACCAAGTTTGACATCAATCGGTCCATCCGTTTAGGCTGTAGCTCCTTATACAGACAGACAGACTGACAGACAGACAGACGGACTTCCGGGACCCACTTTTTTGGCATTGTCTACCATCGTAATGTCATGGAAAAATGTTATCTCAACTTTTTTTTTTGTACGAATGCATAACTTGATATATAGTACCTATATCGCAAGTAAAAAGAGTGAAGACAAATTATGAAAGCTCAATCTTAGTAAAGGCATTGAAACTTGGCATGCTTTTAGAATATGAATCAAGAGCACGGGTGCCGTTTTGGTAGAATCCTACCAAATTTGGTAGGTTTTTTCGGATTTGGTAGGTTTAAACTCGATTTTGGTAGGTTTATTTAAGTCACTTTAAAAAAACTATTTTACAGTTCTTGGAATATTTATTAAACGCTTTATTCTCAAGTCAGTCCATTACATTTATTTGATTATTTTCTAATAGATAACAAAATCTGTTTCTTTGCAATTTCAATGCATTAGTAAGAAATATAGCTTCAAAACTTCAATTAAAAGTTCTAGTGTTCTCTTTTTCAGCGTTTCATCCAGATAACGTCAAAAATCGACCAAAATTTTGCATCTCATTGATGAATTCACTGTGTTACCTACTTAGACAAAACTCATTTTGGAGGAGATTTCACTTCAACTTATAATTTAATTTCATTCAATCACTATGCTTAAAACAAACGTCAGAACTTCAGGTCTTTGAAATCTATTTGTAGTTTTGAAATGATAAAAGCAACGAATTTTTCTGAATAGCATCAGAAAATCTTCGTAAAGTTTTTTTTATCAAAAATTAAAACTAGTTTAACCTTTTTACTTGCGATATAGGTACTATAGGGCAAGTTTATTACTTGCGATATAGGTACTATAGGGCAAGTTTAGGATTCGTAAAAAAAATCGAACTCGAGATAACAATTTTACATGACATTACGATGATGGAGAATGCCAAAAAAGTGGGTCCGGCAATTCTGTCTGTCTGTCTGTCTGTCTGTCTGTCTGTGTGTCTGTCTCTATCTGGAGCTGCAGCCTAAACGAGTGAAGTGATTTTCTTCAAACTTGGTAGTTAGCAGTTTTTGGTGATTCCCTAGAGGGGAAATTAAAAATTTTTTTTTATGACCAAAACTAACGGTACCTGTCATATAACGGAAATAGAAAAGTTAATTTTTTTCAAAAACGGCTCTAACGATTTTGATTAAAATTTTTGTGTGTAGTACTACACATAAGAGCCAACTTTTGAAACAAAAAAAATATTTTTTGTACCGTTATTAACTTTACCTGTCATAGAACGGTTTTTTTCGTTTCTGAATATCTCGTACAACATTAACCCGATTTAAATGAAAATTTTTATACAAAAGTGTGTAAGTTAAGATAATAATAAAATTTTAGAAAATTTTCAAAAAACGAATTTTTGGTTTTTTAAAAAATATTTCAAAATTTTTTTTTGAAAAATCAATTTTTTGAAAACGGATCATTGAAAAATTTTTAAATTTAGTTTTTATGTGTAAATTAATTATTTCTTCAAAATGGCATACCAACTTTTTTTTTTTAAAAATGTTAAAAAATTTTTATATATAAAAAATTATTTTTTTAAAAAACAGCTCCTACAATTTTCGAAAATTTTTTTCTAAAAATACGTTTTTATACAAGAAATAAAATGGCATAATTTTTTTTTTTTTTAAGATAATTTAAAACGGAGTTTAATTAATTATAAAAACAGATTTAATTTTTTTATACTACTTATGAAATTTTAAATTTCTTGAATAAAAAGCTTTAACATTATTGTTACTTTAAGCATAAGAGCAAGTACGTGCGACCCCAGTCGTGCAATTTATTTTCTTTGTTTTGCTTCGTTTTTTTTATTTTTCAAAATTTTTATTTCTTCGCTTTGCTTTATTTTTATTCTCTGCAATTTTAGCAAATCACTTTCATCACTTAAAAACGAAAATTAGAGATTTGGTAGGTTTTTGTATATTTTGGTAGGTTTTTTTTTTTCACCGGTGGCAACCGTTATCAAGGGTGGTGGTCGAAGGGTTTTTTTTTCGCAGGAAAGAGGTATGGCGTGACGCGTGAGAGCCAACAAAACAGTGAACAAAATATTTGTTCAATATGATCATATATGACACATATTTTTGAGTTATTTATTGATGCTGAATCTAATTACATCAAAATCCAGCCAGAAGGATTGTTCTCAGAAAATTTATTGCAGTCCTCTTTTTTGTACGTATAGGTTTGAGACTTTAATATTGGCTCATATGGAATAAAAATGAGCTTAAGCTCTTATTTCACCTTTTAGGACATTTTCTTGAGATCCATCTCATTTTCTTGAGATAGATCGCATGAAAATGAACTGAAAAGTGAGATAGAGCTAAAGCTCATTCATTTTGCATATGAGCTATTAAGAAGTTCCTACATGGACACTAGAAATAGAAAGTCCTGTCATTTTATAAAGATTTTTGTTTTTGCTTCTATTTTGTTGTAAGAGGTCTCAAAATTTGCGTTTTGACGAGAAGATTCTGAGGATGTAAGCTTTTGCTCTTCTGCCGCCGATTTTATAAGTATTCCATTTTTTCCCTTAAGAGGCAGGTATATCCAGAAAAGTTACGTTCAAAGTAAGACCAAATTTAGAAGACACTTTTGTTAATACTCAACTTTTGACTTTGACAATCTAATGGGCACCCTATAGCTATGTAGGAATTTAAGGATAAATATCATGGTAGTGTATAGTAAAATCCTGCAGAAAATTCAAAGTTTAAAAATAATGCAAACATTTGACCAACTATTTAACCTAAGTGCATAAATTTTTTTTTTTTTTTTAAACATAATTTTTAACTCAACCTCTCAGTATGGTTTCTTTACTTAATCTTAATATCTACTTAACTAGGTCTCTTTATTATTTATTATATCCGCAATCGCCCACTTGCGCCTACTTGATATGAATTTAAATCCTTAAAGAAGCACTGTAAAATTTTTAGCTAGGTTTTAAAGCAGTGTAAGATTGCCAAGTCCAAGTAATCTTTTCAGAATTTAAGTAAAAATCACATTTTTAAGGTACAAGCGAAAACAAAATAAGGAACTTCACTTTATTATAAAAAGCGTATTTGCCCAATTATCTATCGCACTAGTTTTATTTTCCATTAGATCTAATGTTGTTTCGTACGCCCCTGTTAGTTGCAATTAATAAGTTGTTAAAAGATTCACAGTTTAGTTCTTGAAAATAAAATAAAAATTATTCCTTTAAGGACTCAGGTATTCATGTATTTCTTTTTTTTGTCCGCGGGGTATTACGAGACAAATCTTTTCACACCTTCTTTGTGACTAGGTGTTGCAAAATAAAACTCAGCGATTTTAATCAATTCACCGTACAATTCTAAAGAAGAACAACCTTTGGAAAATTCTTTCCATTTTATATTTACATTTTTTACATTAAATGGAAATAGAAATAAAAGGCTCTTTTGATTTTTTTAAAATTTAATTGAAGATTTTTCTGAACAAAAAAAAGTTTTTTTTTCAAATTTTTTTGCTCAAATTTCATAAATTAGTTGATGCCAAAATGTTGTCTGGAAAATTAAAGGAAAAAAAATATATGGGAGTGAAGGACAATCTTCCATCGTTTAAGCGATAGATGCATTTTTCTTATAAATTGACTTCAAACAAAAAAGAAATTATTTGAGCACAACGGCAACACCTACAATATTTAAGTATACATTTTTGAAAAGGTAAAAGCTTATTCATATTTGTAAAATTAAAATTAAGTAAATTGAATGAAGGGTTTTTGAAAAAATGGTAATTAAACTCAGATTAAAAAAAAATATTGAAAAAATTTTAACATGCGCTTAAAACTTTTTTGTGATATAAAATGCATTTATTTTTCAAATTTTTTTTGGCCACATTTATTATGATTTGAAATTATAAAAGGAAATCTCAATATGTATTAAAGTTTATGCAAAAAATTAAAAAGTATTTCATTTTCGAACAACTTTTTCTAATAGAAGTTTTGAAAAAAAAAAAATTAACTAATTTTTTTTAAGTTCAATATTTAAATATAAAGTTATTTTTTATTCATTCAATAGCCCTAATTGTTGAAAGTTAAATAGCAACAGTTTAAAGTTATTATTTGCCAAAGTCTTTGAGAAAATCAATTATTTCAATGCAAAAATTCAGTTTTTATCAAAAAAAAAATCCTATAAAATTGAAGTAATTTTTAATTTTTTTTTTAACTGTAACATATATTACCTTTTCCTATTCGGAATTCAACTGATAATATTTATGGCCAAAATTAAATAAATTTATATTTTACTACGAAAAAGTTTGAAAAAAAGTCATTTAAAAATTTTTAATAACATTTTTTTTCCAAAATTCTGAGTTGAGGACTATTCTTTCAAAAACTCTTGATTAAATTTTGTGGATTTAAGTTTTACAGATAAAAATAAGATTCTGGCTCTTTAAAAACGTGTATGTAAATATTGTAGGTGTTGCCGTTGTGTTGAAAATATTTTTTTGTGTTTCAATTCAGTTTGTGAGAAAATTGCATTTATCGCTCAAACGATGAAAGATTGTCCTTTACTCCCATATAATTTTTTTCCTTAAATTACCTAGAGAATCTTTTGGTATCATTTATTTTATGAAATTTAGGTAAGCAAACAAAATGATTTTGTTAAAAAAAAAATTAATTTTAATTTTAAAAAACAATACAGCAACATCGGAAATTTTTAAACTATAGACTTTAAAGTATTTTTAATTCACGACGTTTGAAAAAAAAAATACCTAATCAAAATCAGAGCTGTTCGGCCGGGTTCCCTAATAATTTGCTTTAGTTACTCCAAAAATTATTTTAATTAATTCTAGTTATTTTAATTTTTATTTAAAAATAATAGGAAGTACAGTTTAAATCTATTAATAGGTACAATAAATTTATTAAAATTAAAATACCTTCCTACCTCACAAAACAAAAATGGTTAAATTTCATAGTTAATTAATTCATTTTTAAAATTTTGCAATCAACTTTAAAAAAAAAAATTAATTCGCTTTGTTTTAAAAGTTCACTTTCGACTTAAATTTGACCTATTTAAAAAGTCTTTGCTTTGCCCCTACCTATACTATCGAAAGCTTTTTTTCCATCAATGCATCCCTAATTTCACATCAAACTAATGCTGGTTTACAACATCACTTTTGCTTTTATTCTAAGAAATTTAAAATGCTAATATAAATTACCTGAGTAGGTATCTACCTTTCTATTTATTTTATTTATCTAAAAACTATTTAAAAACAAGAATCAAATAAAACATGCTTTTCCTATTACTCATATATTCCAAAGTGAAGCAAATAATTAACATGCAACAGACATAAATTTTTGTTGGTCTTTTTTGAGAAAATTATCTCTAAAACTTTTTTTTAAGTAACCAGCTAACCTATTACAAAACTTCAAGCAATTCTCTCTCTCTCTTTTTACAATTGCCATACTCCGCTCCGACTCCACATCCAAACCACATAATATAGTTTTGGACTTTGGAGAAATGCACTTGTATAATATAGAACCACATTTCCACATTCAAACATTCAACTTTTTTTTTTTTATTCACTCCGACTCCATCCATCCATTTCCATAGTGGTGCAAAAAAAATATACTTTCATCTAAATTTCAACCATAATCCTACAATACCTTACATCTACATATACGTTATGTACCTAACCTACTACATAAAGCAGAACAGGGGTACTCTACTATTCATCCGAACTGAAGTAAAAAGTTGTTATTACTACATTTTGCCATCGCTGCGCTGCTGTTTGCTGTGCTGCCATCAACTCAACAGTCAACAGACAGACACTCTGACACAAAATGTTGTTTGTATATTCCCGAAATTTAGTTTTCAGCAAAAGTTTTTAATAAAAATAAAACTAACCTCTCTCATTCAGCTATGTGAATGTATAAAAATTTTATCCGTAAAAACACTACAGACTACACCATAATTCATGCTCCAAAGTATCTATATTGATAGAGTTCGAGATCGCTTATTTTCTTTGTTGATCAACGTAGGCACTATTTTCGCGTTCTATATACATAAAGAAATACAAGATACAACACTGGCAAGGCACTTTGTGAAAGTTGATCTGGTTAGCCAATACACAAGTATTTTTTTTTTTTTTACTTTTTTTGTTTTTTTTTTTTGAAAAGGTACTTTAGAGGATCTTTTTTTTTTTTTGTTTGAATAAAAAAAAAAGGGAGTTATCACTTTGCAAGTTTTGTTTTAATTTTTAAACAAAATATTTATTGTTTTGTTCTTAATAAACAATAATGTATGTATAGAGAGATAGATACATTAGGATTAGTATATATTTTTTTTTTTTTAGTTTGAAAAAAAGTCACTCAAATAATTGCACACAACACAATCAAATCCAATACGAATCGAATCGAAATAAAACGAATGAAGAAAAGCCAGGCAGACTGCGCATGCATCTTTCAGATACCATTACCAACTGGTTTCACTTTTGTCGCTGGTGTATACATTTTTGTTTTTTTTGAGGTTGAATTGAAAGGCGCGATCGTGACTGAACATACAAAAAAGTGTAAAGATACAAAGTTGAAGCTTAAAGCACAAGCATTTTGTAGCTTTGCATTTTTTGGAATTTTGGAAATTTTCTAATTTCGACATTTTGTGTTTGGTTTTAATAAAATTGAGGAAAATAGTTTTCTTTTTTAAATGCTTTAGAAATTCAATTTCGAAACTCAGTTCTGATTTTGAATAGCTGTTGGTGGTTAATCTATTTTTTTAAATTAGGTATAAATGTCTTCTTCTTCTTTATACACCCTAATAACAATTTTGCTTCTATAATGCTTTACAGAAGCAACAATTGCATCTGTAAAGCTTTATAGAACCAAAATTGTTTGTCGGGCATGTATGTTTTTCGATCTTATTTATTTACCTACTTAATAAATAAATTTTTTGAATACACTAACACTTAGTATAAATATTTGTTTCATTATTTCTAATATTAAAAGTATTCAAACTATTGTGATGTCTGAGAATGTATTCAAATAATATGTAACGGGTGTGACATTCTAACGTTACGCTTTCTATACCGAAAAAATGCAAAAAAAGCGCCAACGTTTAGAGGGTCAGCTAGTTTAAACTAAAACGTAGAACAGTTTAAAAAAAGGCCCAGCTAAAAAATAACCTGGAATCCATTCAAATAATGAAAAATTTATTCTTTAAACCAATTGAAGTAATATTAGCCCTGTTTCTTTCTGAGGTGGCAAAGTACTACTAGTAGTTTACTAGCGATTTTCAATAGAACGCACTTTTAACGAATTCAATACAAATCTTATCTACTCGGGAAGAAAAGCATGAGTAGCATGATAGTACTAGATTAACCAAAACATCTACTATTAGTACACTACCACCTCCAATGGAACAGGGCTATTGTATCTTGTATCTTAAGCTACAAAAGAATATTATTAGCTGCGTTCCTTTGGAAATATTTATCTACTGCTTAGTACTTAAAACTACTTTGAACTACTTTTGCTATACTGAAAAAGTAGTTCAAAGCAGCTTTAAGTACTAAGCAGTAGATAAATATTTCTAAAGGAACGCAGCCATTATTTTTCTTAATTCACAATTCCTTATTATATTTAAACATAAAAATTCTTAAAAATTCATTTGAAGTATAAGTGTAAAGGTATAACTACAACGGCCACTTTTAGCAAAATGTCAAAAAGTGAAAATTTTCAAACTCATTTTGTGGCAGTTTTTTCGACCACAAAATCAAAAATAATGATGCAGAAAGCTTATATTTCGGTTTAAAAAACAATTTTTGTAGTTTTTTTTTCCAAAAACAAATAGCGCTAGAAAGAAATAAAAAACAACAGGCAACACCATTTAAAATGCTAGTTCAAAATTGGTTTTCGAATTTTAGTCCGAGTCTGGATGATTTTAGTACGAATGCACATAGTAATGGCAATCTTATAAACCTTAGAGACTATATATCCTCACAAGATTTATCCCAGATTTTTCAATCGTCAGTTAAACTATCAGAAGAATAAATATACATATATCAACAAAAAAATTTTTTTAAAAGCTCTAACTAAGGTTTATTTGACTATTGAAAAATTGGCCCTTAAAAAATTTAAAGGTAGTGGATGTTGAATTTGAACCCAACACCTCTGACGTGACACTCAATGGCACATACCATTCGTTAAAATTATGAAAAGTAAAAAAAAGCTGATGTCAAGCTCTAATATTGAATGTGTGCTTTATGGCTTAAAACTCAGATCAGTTTCTCTAATGTTTCAGATAAACAACAGGCCACCTTTGGCTTTGATACCAAACTCGTCTCCCATACACTCATACACCAAGACTCGATATTAAAATGAGCATTCCCTCTACAGGGAATAACGTTGGGCCAAAAAAATAGGACAAAGTTATTCCCAGTAGAGGGATAGGGAATGCTCATTTCAAATGGAGTCTTGGTGTATGAGTGTATGGGAGACGAGTTTGGTATCAAAGCCAAAGATGACCTATTGTTTATCTGAAACATTTTCAAAATTAATTATTGAAAAGACTAGATATTTGAGGTTGAAGTTGCTTATCTCAAAATGAAGACTAAGCTGTTTTTTTTTTAACAATTGAATATAGAATGCGTAATAAACAACCAAATTGCGGTATTAAATGAAAAGCCAATAACCAGAGATATGCTATAAGATAAGATTTTAGAAGTAACCTGCACCTTTACCGGATTTCCTTATTTACTTCTCCAGAATATCCTGATTTAAAAAATGGGCTTGAGAGTATGCCAATTGATAATTGAAGTCTTTTATTGTCACCAAAAATTGGTGACCAATAAACCCATAATTATTTAAAATAAAAAGAATTTATACTTAGCCACAATGACCTAAAAAGTTAAAAAGTGGAAAATTTAAAAAAGTAAATTTTTTTTATTTCTTTCTAGCGCTATTTGTTTTTGGAAAAAACTACTTAAATTGTTTTTGAAACCAAAAAATAAGCTTTCTGCATCAATATTTTTAATTTTTTGGTCGGAAAAACTGGCAGAAAATGCGTTTGAAAATTTTCACTTTTTGACTTTTTGCAAAAAGTGGCCGTTGTAGTCATACCATATAACTGTTTTTTTTTCTACTTCTGAAAATCGTACAGGATTTTTTTGCTCAAATTACTTGCTTAAAGACGCTATAAAATAAAAAAATATTCTACCCATCTTTAGGTACTTATGCACGGCACTGGGTTAGAGCTTTCAAAGCTCTTAAATGATTGTGTTCGCTTAATAAAACGATCTCAGTTCAAAGTCAAAATTTGTATTGAAAATTATTTAATTTTGAAACTTTTTTGAAAAAAAAAAAACAAGACAAAACAAGACAAAACAAAACAAAATGTTTTTTTTTCGTTATAAAAAAAATATTTTTTTTTTCATTTTCTGTAGGAATGTATCTCACTTAATTTGGACTATCCACTTAAACAATCATGCGTTATCTTAAAAGAAGAAATAAGTTTATTTTAAAATAAAATCTCACAAAAGGAGAAAAAGTTCTTCTAATAAGTATTGATAAAGATTTTCCAATTGGAAAGTAATTCAAGGAGAGTATTGGCATCTATCTTATTGGGACAGTGTTCACATTGGCCTCACTTTGCCGACTCTTTTTGACGTTTCTCTATTGCTATTTCTCACTTGATGAGAAAGAAATAGAAAAAAGAGGCAAGAATTCTTTAACTCATTTAAAATCGTTTTACTCTTTATGGCAGACTCATTTTGAGTAGGTACAATGTGAATGTGAACACCGTTAAATGAAAGCACAATCTCCATCTCCAAAGAACCATCCCCCCCTAAAAGAACGTGGTTAAATTTTTTTACGTTGATTCCGTGTGAAAAGGGTATTAATTCTAATAACCTGAACGTCATAAAATTTTGCAACACCCTGGAACGTACTTCTTTCATTTGGACCACCACCGGCTGTCAAATGTCAGCTGTCCCAAAAATGAAAACTACTCTTCTGAGAAGGAAAATTTTTAATGGTTTGTTGTGTTTTTTTGTTTTAATTCGTTCATAAACAAATTAATTATTATCGATTTTATTTGACTTTATTGAAATTGCCAGAATGATAAATCAAATCAACACACAAAGGACATGACGATACTCGACATAATGAAATCAAAAAACCAAAGGTATTTTCTACACATGCGTTGCAATTTTTCAATTATTCTTAATATCCTGCCCCAAACTACCACCCCAATTCACACACTACCCCATTCCATCTTAAAAATGTATTATTACCCATCCATCCCTTGCTCACAATTTTTTCTAATAGCTTACAAGAAAAACGTACAACGCGTTGGATGGCACTAATATGGTAAGTATTTATTTTTTTTTTTAATTGTTCAAAGTTTAAATGTTAACGAAACTATCGTTTGTTTTGTTTGTTTTGTCGTCTTTAGTTCAAATCGACATTCTTTGGAATAGTTTCTGTATTTGTAGTTTGCAATTTTTTATGGACGCTTCATTTTCTCAACACAAAAAACTATTTTCACAACAAAAGCCCTAATATATCTTTGATAGCTGCAGCACAAGCATCAAAGAATTTGCTAGATGATAGAATAACAAATGAAATAGTTGTTCCTAAAAAAACCAAAGTATCCGTCTATTATCCGTACAATTTGGCTTTTAGCGACATCAATTCCGAACTCGGAAGATGGGACAATCAGAGACTTTACAAAATATTCGACTTTGCTTTGGTAGGCGACAGATTTGCAAAGCTATCAGCCAGCAGCGTAGTGTCTTTGGCCACTCAAAGCTCCATAGAAAGGCTCTATTCGATTGTACAAGTAAGCAAACATTGGTCGGGTCCCATTTCTCTGGCTGTTTTTGTTTCCGATAACGAAGAGTTCTTTATTTTGCAAAACTATGTTACATATTTGAGATTGTGCTTTGACTTTATCAATGACAATATTAGTTTTCACGTTTTGGTTCCACAATCAACAAGTCCATTGAACACATCCCAAAAGCACTTTGCCTACACTACAAGCTTTGATTGCCATTCACCGAAGGTTACTTTAAGCAAAATGTTAAAAACTCGAACAGTTGAGAGTCTAAAATGGAGACTGAGAAATGTTTATCCACAGAATCATTTGAGAAATTTGGCTAGAAAGGGTTGCCAAACAAAGTATGTTTTTCTAACTGATGTGGATATTGTGCCGAGCGAGAATATCTTTACACATTTGAGTGTGTTTTTGAGAGGGACGAATTGTTTGAAGATGTGCGCTTTTGTTATTCCAACTTATGAAATTGATAGTCGAGCAAAGTTTCCAGGGGATAAAGTTGAACTTTTGCGGCTAGTGAAGAAAAATCTGGCTAGACCGTTTCATGAGAATGTATTTATTTACAATCAGTATGCAACTAATTTTTCAAGGTAAATTAATTGTTATTTTGTTGGGTTGTTTTTTGTATTAATTTGATTTCTATTTCAGATGGCAAAAGGATTCTAGATCGGATTTGGATACGTTTATCAGCCATAATGTAACGAATTTCGAGTTTTTGTATGAACCATTTTATGTAGCGCCAGATGATTCTCCGCCTCATGATGAACGGTTTTTGGGATATGGATTTACAAGGAATTCTCAGGTAAAGTATTTTATTATCACTATGAAGTGGTGTTCAAGTCGAGCTTTTCTGGTTGGCGTAGGATCTTTCGAAGTAGCGCCTCTTGTAGCATTTCTGGAGACAATTTCAAATTGAAAGCTGGTACCTTCAAGTACAAAACTGTTTTTGATACACTTTGACCTTGAGGCTTATTAGCCCTACCTGTTCCTTCAGCCATTCCATAATGTCGTTTTCGATTGGCTCTCCGGAAGCGTCCGGAATCATTCAGAAGCCTTCTGAAAGTGTTTTATTCGCCCGAGTTTGACAGGCAGAACGCTTCTCAGAATAGAAATTCTCTTCTTGATTTCAAAACAGAATTGAAATAAGAATTCACTCAGATGTCAAAAAAAAAACACTCAATCAGTATTTTTTTGTTTTTCATTCAACAATTTATTGTTTTCTGAAATTTAAATTAATTACAAATCAAAAATGGATTAATTAATGGATAAATTACCATTTATTTCGAATAATAATTCATAATTCTGTGGCAACAAGGAATAATAACATAAGTCAACTTATGTCGAAATTGAGATTTTCACAAAATCTGATGCACAATAAGCGATTCTATCTACCATATTTTTTTCGTATTTTTATCTTAAGCGGTTTTTGAATTACAGGTAAAAGAAAAATGACATTAGCATTGACTTCTTATGGGAAGCCAAACTTTCAAAACGCTCTCCTGAAAAGTTGTAAAAACTGACTTATGTTGTTTTTCCTTGTTGCCACAGAATTTTCCAACTATAACGCCATAATTTTCGTTTGCAAGGACAAAAATACATAATACAAATATTTGACAATTGAAATATCAAACAAATAAAAAAAATAGAATTGAGTGGAAGCGATTTGACCTGTTCCATTCGATTTCAGGATGAGTCAATTCTTGAGTGAAACCAATCGAAAACGACATAAGTCTAACCAATTGCTTTTTGACTATTAACCCTCTGTAGGCACACCTCTTTTTTGTGACGTGATAGGCACACGGGTGCGAATTTGGCTTCTACTTTTTCATGTCGCTAGAACTATTTTATGTCTCATATTTTATAGAGAAAACTTATATGAAATTGATGTGTAGAATTTTCCGAGGAATTCGAATATTGTTTTCACAATTTAAAAAAAAGAGACTTTTTTGCACCCACTTTTTTGAAAAATTGTAATTTTTTCATTTCTGTCGTGCCAAATTCGCACCCGTGTGCCGACAGAGGGTTAATAAACCGTTTAGTTTGTCATTTGCACCTTTATTTACAGAAAATCAAAATCTGTCGATTGATACACATTTCAAGTATTCACCTATCCAATCTTTTAACAACATCTGCTTCTAAAATCTGCGTTTTTTTGTGTGTTTCTGTTTCATCATTTCAAATTTATTGTATTTTACTATACAACCATCTATCCATTCATAGTCAGCCCTATCGGCAATACAATTTCCCTGGAAAAATTTCTCTATTCCGAAAAATCGGTATCGGCAATACTTTTTGAATGGAAAAATTTCCTAGGAAAAAATTCCCACACAAAAATACCTATCGGGAATGAAGTTTTTCCCCCGAAGTATTTCTATCATATTTTTTAATGGGGAACAGATATTTTGAAGCCAAAATGTACGTGTTTTTCTTTCAAAATATTCTGTTAAAAATATTAAATTATTTACTTCCCTAATCCGACAAAAAGCAAATGATATTGCAACTGGATAACGCAAAATAGTAGACAAAAATAAAATATAAGAAAACCTAAAAAAAAAAGCATGGAACTAAAGGACACCATTCCGAGAGCATTAGTTTGCTGCTTGGAAGAAATGATCAAATTATGTGGAATGCCTCAATTTATTTCAGTTATTTGTTTATCATGTCAAAAAAAAAAAAAACAAAGCTTAAAAAACTTAAATGATTGATTCTTTAATTAAAATTAAAAACACAAAACTAATGGGCAAAAAATAAAAAAAATTATTGAATAAAAATCCACAAATCAACACCAAAGAAAAAAATTATATAAATATTGACTATTAAACATTTTAATTGTTTTTGTGCACTAAATACAATCAAATTAGAGTTGTCAAAATTTTCGAAGACATGTGTTCGAAGGTTTTTTTGTTTTGTTAAGTTGGCTGTACTTCTTTCCCGAAAACGAAATTCCGATGGAGATTGCCGATAAGGAGAAAAATTCCCGGGAGAGAAAACCTACTCCCGGGGAAATTTCTCACGTGAGATTGCCGATAGGGCTGAGTAAGTTGAAATGCAGGATTCTAGAGTAAAAGATCACTTAGGGGTGACCAGCGCCGTAAGGCGGCTACAATCCGCTGTGGATTTGGGTCTCAACCAACAAGCTTCGCCAGCCAGCTTTATCTTAAGCTCGCTGCTTCCAGTTTTGCACGCCAAGTAAAAGAGTAAACGATCAAAACATAAAAAATTAGCGCTGATTTGCGCATGTTGATAACTCTTGTGATACTTATTGTTTGCGGAATGGTTGTGTCCTTCTGTCCAAGTTGTGACAAGTGGCAGGAAGGGTGCTGAATGTTTGTCCTAACCCTTTACAACAGTCCTCCGAGTAACGACTTATCAAAGCTGACGTCCAATATACTTGGTTTCGACTCAAACTCAGTAGCACAGCCCAAAAGCGAGTTCGTCCATCAGGGTACCTGTGAATGCGGCTCACTTTTGGCACGCTGAATTAAATCCATCGACCAAGGCAGAAGCCATCTACTTGACAGGCTACTTTCTCATTTCCATTCAGCGTCCCAGAACCTGCAACGTGTTCGTTCAGTGCAGTACGGCACTTAAAGCAGCATTTTATATTTAAAACGTTTTTTCGCTAACTTTGAATATTTTTCCTCGTTTTCAAGTTTTTAAATTTGGGCTCAAGTAACAGCATCATTTCGTAAAAAAGATTACGAAATTTTATGGCCAAAGCAAACTCAATCTGCAAGTGTCTTAGATTAGATAAGGTCGTGTGAAGACCCGATTCACTTCGATCTTATGGGTCCATTTTGATACCGGTAAAGACTAGCTAATTAGGGACCCCCTAATCGAACCACTCGGAGATTCTTATGCACTTTTATGTCTATTTTCATAAAAGTATTCTCCTAAATAGAGTTTTCTTTTACTAAACAAGAAGAAGTTGAAAATTTTCCTCTTCTTCTTTAACCATGCTACTTCTTCAGAAGCCATTAGAGAACATCTCTTACTCAAAAAGGTTTCTGCAAATATCATTCACTCATTTCCTTATTGCCGTTGCTTGATAAGCATTTTATTTGTATTAGAGTTATAGAGTCTATTATTGCTAGAATTGGCATGTTTAGATAATGAATGTTAACTTGTCTTTAACTCTGGTGCTCATTCAGTATCGTAAAACCAGAATCATAATGAAGAAAAAAGAGGAGTCAAGATCCGTCTAATTTAAAGTGGTTACCATTTTCGATTTTAAATGAAATTGTACTTTTGATGAACTTTTATCGGCATACACAGCTGTTCTAATATTCGTTCGAATTTAAAACCGGAAATGAAAATTGAATCCGTACGGATTGAAAACGGTTGTTCTGATTTCCATTTGACTTTTTTGTTGGAGAATATTGTTTTCCGGTAGCTAAATTGCTACCCGTATTGAAACCGACATTGTCGCAAAATGTGTTCGAATGCGGAATTCGGAGCATCTAAAATTCGGAAACGGGAGAAAATAGAATTCGAATGGAAATCAGAACAGCCGTGAAAATCACATATTTAATTCTTTCCGGAATGACACACTTTATCGCGAAAAGGGTTAAAACTATCCAACCGAACAAAATGCATAGTTTGATTCAAGCTGCAAAGAGGTTTTCAGGGTTAAGGAGGTTAGCCAACCATTCTGAAGAAAACCGGAAATGAAAAAACATTGGAAGGTCAAATTCGACAAACCAATTTAATAAAAGGCGAATCTTCTTTAACCTCAAACCATCGACTGATTGCACTTAAGTCTCTTCTTTTCAAGGTCATGGCAATGCTGATTCAATTTCAGGTAAAGAAATATTTTGAATAATGGAAGCTTCTTAATAACCGGCACTACGGCTTTCGTAGCATAGAGTCACTGGTGAGCTGATAGTATATTTCATCGAACAAATCTTTTCATCGATTTAGAGAATCCACACCTCTGGATTACATAAATGTGGTTGATATGAATCGTGACCATCTGAACTCGATCTCTCCAATAGCTTTTCCATTTTTGGAGTACTGAACAACCTCACTAACTTCGATGCTTCGTTTATGTTAGGTCTAGTTATCGAAATTATAGCCTGTTGTTCATTTCAATGTCCGTCACACATTGAATCATTTACAATAAATTGAATATTTTCTTCCATTTCAGGTCTACGAAATGTTTATAGCGGGCTATACTTTTCACGTTCTATCGCCGTTGTTCACGTGTCACTGGGGCCTACAAATGAAGAAAATGAAACCAGCTTGGAGAGAAAAACAAAACAATATAAATCGAAAAAGATTCGAGTCTTTTAAGAGAGAAATTTTAGCTCGCTACGGAAAGGACAACAGCTCACCTTTAGCTCAAAAATCTATTAAAACAAAAAGTTGTACAAGAAAATGAAATTAATAGTAACCAATTATTTTAGTTAATTTAAACGAGTTTTTCTTTTTATGGGACAGCTTCTTCTTGCGGAAGTTCTAAAAAAATCACAAAAGCTACAAAATTAGAGAGATTAGAAACTGACACTCATATGTGAATTCAGGACGATTTGTGTGGAGCTGCAGAAAGAGTAATTTCGTCAACTTCAGCTCAACACTTAAAATTGATATTCCACTAGAGTCGTCTTTTTTCCAGCTGGAAGTCGCGGCCTCACAACACTTTTTTAAATTCTATGCCACTTGTTGATCAACATCAGGTTTTCGAGATAACTTCAATAAAGATGTTCGTTTCAAGGTGTCCGTGAACACTTTTTGATGTTTTATATCAGTTCTGGATTGGAGAAAAGATAAACAAACATTTTTTGTATTGAAAACAAAAAACAACAAGCTTTTTTGCTGTAATTAGCATTGGAAAAAATGTTTGTCAATGTTGCTACATAGTGCAACAAAAACCCTTAGCGTTCCTGAATTCCAAAGACTGATCCCGAAAATGGTAACAAAATGTTTTTTTTTCGAACAGCATTGATAAAGATAAAATGAAATTTAGATTTATTTTTTTGTGATCTTGTTTTATTTAATTCTCATAATGAAATATTTCATAATGGAGTTTATAATATAACATTAATGTGATGTTGTGAAATACTTAAGACTTTTTTTTCTTTTTAATATCATATTCAAAATCTATTAAAGGACTTATTTTTACTTTAATTCATTACATTGAGATTGGTTATCTATAGATGTTTTATTTAAAAAAAAAGTTATCGCTCAAAACATTTATATTATTGTTGTTGTATTGTAAAAGTAGTAGATATAATAATATTCTAATCAATAAAATCGTCAACTAATAGGTTTTCTAGTTATAAGTTTTTTTTTTTTTTTTGTTTCGTGGCAATATATGGGCTTAGAGAAACGGTCTTATAGCCTATTTACAGATTGTATCATAGCTTAGTAAAGTTTTTGAATGTGCAGACCAATATTGATTTTGATATTTTGAATTTAAAACACAGTTACACTAAAAGATTGCACATCCATAAGCTTTTCCAAGACCTTACTTAAATAAGTGTGCTTTTAGGTTTGACCAAATTATATAAAACAACATTTATCCATAAATAAATAAATAACAAACTAAACAAATAATTATCTAACATCAGTCATTTATCTTAAATAACAATCATAATCTTAAATTGGAGTATGTATATTTTCATTTATACATTAACATTCTGTTTTTTTTTTTCCAAAAAGTGTGCACGTCATTGATTGTTTTTTTTTTTTCTTTTTAAAAAAGATTATTTAATATCCTGTATTTAAAATACAAAGACGAAAAATTAAAAAGATATTAATGAACAAGAATGTATTACATATTTGGAAATAATTTTGACAATTTTTCTGAACAATTTTAATTTTCGTCGTGTCCAATAATTTCAATATCATCTGCCAGAGGGCTCTCCAATTCACTTGCGGGGGTCGTCTTTTCATGATTGTTTAAGTCACCTGCATCAAGATTGATTAAGGATAATGTCATTTTACTGCTTAGCACAACCTGAAAATTTAATTATGAAATCAGTAAAGTGGATTGTCTTTAAATGTAAAAAATTTGCAATAACTTACAGCTGGTTCTTCCGGAGATCCATTGAGTTCCTTATCAAAAACTTCTTCTGTTCGAGTCTCAGAATCTGATACCAGTATTTGAGAATCATGTCCTAAAGATCCTTCTAAATATATAGACTGGGGTACCGGGGGATCTTCAAGTTTTTCACTGGACTGAAAATTTGAAGAAATTCAAAATATATTTATGTGCATATTTTTTGTAAGTAAAAACTAAATTAAAATAATAAGAAAACGGAAAAACGGATACGAGTTTTGGAAAAATTGCCACCAATTCTCTTGGCATTTAACTGCAAGTGAATCTTCGTAGTCAATGACCACTTCTTGGTTCTTTTTCGTGTGATAATGTGACATATTTAAAGATCAAAAATTTAAAAAAAATTTAAAATGTTTTCGCAATTATTCGCATTTCAAAAACTCTGAACTCAAAAATCATTTCCTCAACGCAATATTCAATTACGTTTAATTTATGTTAAGGGGGGAAATCCCTCTGGACGACACCTTTTTCAATATTTTTTTATGAAAAACTGAAAGCACTTATTGAAATTTGGAAAAAGACAAGATACTACTGACATTATTTAGTATTGAAAATTTTTTTTTGAAATGAAAAAATAACAAAATGGCGGCTCTGGAGCCCTTCAAAGTTGACGCCTCTAGTTTACGCCGTGCAATGCACAGGTCCAGGAAATCATCTTAAATCAAAAAGGAAATTTTTTTTCCGTTAGATGATATTAGTACGCATTGCATGAACCTAAATTTATTTTTTTTAAATGAAAAATAAAAATTAGAAATAAAAAAAACGAAAAAAACCATGTTTTTTTTACAAAGAAGAAGTTAAAAAAATATTTACTGTACAAATTTTATTCAACTTTTAGGTTCATGTTGTGGCCAATAAGTTAAGGAGTAATTTGCTTCAAATTTCAAGTCGATAGCTTCATTAGTTTTTGAGTTACATTGCACGGCGCGGAAAAAAACTAGTTTCGAAAAAAATGCGTTTAAAGTTTTTGTTTTCGTACTATGGTAGGTTCGGAGCGCATTGGTTTCGGGACTATCTAGGCACTTTTGAGGCTTCATTTAAGGCTAAGACCACTGAAAATAGTTTCTTCGGTTGATAAATAAATTTATTACGCAAAAAAAAATAATGCAAAAATAAAAAATTCCAGAGGGATTTCCCCCCATAATTTTTTGCATGACCAATAAAATCAAATTTAAGGGCAGTGAATGGCCAGCAAATAATTTTGGATTTAAGTTTTTTCTTACGCTATTCAAATTAATTTTTAAGAACTTATCAAAAACGGTCACTGTGGCGTATGTGTAACATTTCCTTACATTGGGACAGATTGATTTGTTTTAAAAGAATTGTAATAAGAGTATTACCAAAGTTTGTCTATAAAATATCGGGGATAGTACCTACAATAACTCAGGCGATGAAAAATAATTTGCAATGTATATACTTCTTTAATAAATAAGGTTTTTAATACTAATTTACCTCTTTATTTATTTAAAAGAAAAATAAACGTTTTTGCAAAACTCAACAAAAACCTGTATTTGTTGCGTTTTGAAAAAACGCGGTGTTTTCGTGGTCAAAATACGGACGAATCTTTCCAAATATTGAAATAGCAATCAAGCCTGTCGATTAGCTGTTCAAGAAAGAACAACTCCTCATTTCTACTTTTTGAAAATTCGACTTTGTATTCAAATGGGAAAGAAAAAACCTTCTCCTGAAAAATTTGAAAAATGCACTTGTTGAGTTTTGAAAAAACGCTCCTCAATTGTAACAGTTTAGGAACATAATGGTTTCAGTGTTTGATAAAAATTCTGGCAGTTTATATAAATAATATTCAATGTCTTTTTTAACTTTTTTTCCAAACTTTTGAAATAAATTGGTTTAAAAATAAAAAATAAGTGTAGAAATTTTGAAAAAGGTTTCTTTTATAACTGCAAATGTTGCCGTCATTTTAAATATTTTTTTTTGTTTTTGATTTTAGTAAATTTTGAGAAAATTGAATATGAAAAATGATATTAGGCCCCAAATAGAATATTTATTTCAATATTTTTTTTCCGTGAATCTAACTAGGATTATATGCAAAAAAACAAGAAAATTGTTCGAAATGACAGCTTAATTTCTATGGAAAATATATTGCCGATAGCAACAAATTCCATAGAAATCTTTTGAGGATTATTTTTGTTCCCATGTTTGCAATATGGATAACAATCTCAGTAAAATTATCATAATAACTCCCGTCATTCTATTTTATCTGCCCCATTGGGCAAGTATTGAAGGTGCACCGATTGAGATGGCTAGGTCATATGGAGTGCATGGACAACAATGCCAGAGGAAGACCTCGTCTAAGGTGCCGTACGCAAGCGGAATAAGAGGGCTTCAATCAAATTGAATGCAATTTTTCAGAAATTTATTACTCATCACACTAAAATAAAATTTTGAAAAAAATTCATCGGCCCGTTTTCTAAAACTTGATTTAAGAAAAAAGAAAAAAATATTAAATATTTATATATTTTCAGCCTTATTTATTAGATTTCACTAAACAGCTTTAAACGGCTTCATAGTTATACAATACATAAAGTTTTATGCAGCCATAATGCAAGGTTACATAAATTTCTATTTATAAAACATTTCTTAAAAATATTCTCGTCTAATTGGAATATTTTTAAGAAAGTTGGCCACCTAGGTTTCTATAGATTTATTTTATACTACAGGTGTTTAAACATTTTCATTAAATATTTTTTTTACATTTTGCATAAAAAAACAGATTTTAAAATTTTTTTAAGGAAAATGCGCAATAGCTATGAAATGTTTAAAGTGTTTATGTACTCATCCAATTGGTGTAGAAAATTATAAAAAAAAGAAATAAAAAATATTCATTCATTCGTGGTTGCAGTGAACGAAAACATAAGATGATAAAATTTAAAATACATTGAAAGAAAAAAAGCCAATATTTTATGAACTGGTTACGATAGAACTTTTTTCTTTCTGTTTTTAGAACAGTCATAAGTGTAGCTATCAGCCGTTTTATGGTTGTCCATTCTCTATCGGACACCCTGTATATATTCAGACCTATTCTAAACAAAAATTCCCAGGGAAATGGTTTCGGGAGAAGGGCCCCAATCGGTGAAATGGTGAAAATTTTAATTTTTTTTTGCTTTACCCATATTCTTAACTATCGAAGAACGAAATTCAAGCTAAAAAAATAATGAAATTTCAAGAACTTTTCAGTTGGGAGTTCTTTTTTTCAGAATAGGCCTGATTATGACGATTACAACTCAACTTGAACTTTTTGAATCGTTATACCTAAGAAACGGTGGGTCTTAGGAAAAAAAGTGTCATGACACTGGTCTACAATTCTTGTATGGAAATTTTTTTGATAAGACTTACCATTTTGGTGAAAATCGTGAAAAACCAGTTTTTGTGACCTTTGACCCCAAGTAAATTTTTTTCCAGGTCTCGGATCGATGAGGACTTTTTAGATTTAATTTATGATGGTGTTTCCAACAATCCTACTAAATTTCAGCTTGCTGGGAATTAATGTAACCTCGGATGTCTAAATTGACCGGACTATAAGCATTTTCGTGTTTTTATTGTTTGCTATTATTTTCATTCAACAGAAGAAAATGTTACACATACGCCACAGTGAACACTTGAAAAAGGGGGAAATAAACCCTTTCATTCGTAAAAAGTGCATGTATTGAGTCCTTTAAATAATAGAACCACCAACTTTATCACTCGTTAACTGTAATGATTAAGTAATGCATTCTTTAATTGTCTTTAATACTTAAGCTAAATGGAGATTGGGTTGTCTTGCACTCAATGCTCAAAGATTTTGGATTAGACGTAAGGATTTTAACGTACTGAAATAAAATAAAACAAATCAAATCCAAAATTCAATTGTTACTCGAGAAAGCAATCTTAAAAGTTTTCAGTTGTCCTCGAGGTATCTACCAGAGATCCAAATGAGTATGTTCGAACCTGTTCGAACAATTTCAATGTTTTAAAATGATCGTTCGTGCTCGATCGTTTTCTCTTTATACTCGTAAATCATCTTACTTATAAACAAAAATACTCACAAACAAATTGTTTGAACTATTGAGTATACTCGATCCTCAATACCCACGGACAAAATTACTCGTAAACAGATCGACTGTTCATAAACACTAGGATAGTGTACTAGATAGTACCTACTACCTATGTTTTCTTACAGGTATGATTTCTAACTTACATGTTCGGGATGTGAGAAAAAAACTGGTGTGGAAGGACGACCGCTCCACTTTTGGCCACCTTCACAACTAGCTGTTACCTCCATACCAAGCACCTTAACAAAATTAAAACAAACAAATAATTGTAAAAAAAAAAAATTAAATTTACCAAAACTAAAAATAAAAAATAAATAAATAAAAATTTAAAAACTTACCGCCACCGATCTATCAACACTACCGTCTCTCTTTTTACGTTCAACAACTTCATGTTTGGAGTTTTCCACATCGTCTAGAGGTTTTGCACCTACGGATTTTTCTATAGAATTAGGATCATCACATTCGTTAATATTTGTTTGTCCATTTGAAATAGTTTCACTATCTAATGTCATCGTTTTGTCGTTTGTTTCCTATATCAACATAATATGAAATAAATTTAGTTGAGATTTAAAATTAAAAATTTAGATAGGTACTTGGTGAAATTCTAATTGTTTTTTTTGTTATATGATGGATGATGTAATTGACATTTTTACCATCATTTTAAAAGTATATTTCTGATTTCACCAATAACTAAAATTTGTACATGCAAACTATAAAATAATTGTATCTGAATAAAAATAAAAAAAATAAAAACAAATAAATAAATATAATTTGTGTATAAAAGCCAAAATTATATAAATAATTTGTTAGTATAAGTAGTATTATTAAGGTAAAGTTTAATAATAATAAACGAGTCTTATTAAAGATGTTAGTAAATGTAATTATAGAGTGCATTTGTATACGTAAGGTATAAAATTTATCAAAAATTCTATTGTTAGTTGAAAGACACACATAAGTTAAATGAAGACGCAGTTAAAATAGCAGTTATTTTCAAAAAATTGCAATCGCCATTTTGTTTTTGTTTCTTTTAATTCCATTGCTAACCTTATTTGAATCTGAAGTCGAATTTTGTTCTCGTACTTTTAATTGCTCGTCGGCAGCATCAATTAAACCTTGAATAGCTGTTACAACTATATTGTGTGATAATAATGAATTTTTTTTTTAATGAGTATTTATTTAAGAATTAAGAAGAAGGACAAAATTATAGCAGAAAACCAAACTAATGCTCGTTACAGAGATAGAGCGCAAATAAGTAAAACATTATCTAATTTTTAGCTTGTGCGCGCAGACTTAATGCAAAAATTATTAAATTTTAATTTTTTTTAATGATTGCTTACACACTTTTTAAAATATGTCCCCTTTTTATGTTAATATAATAAATCAACATGCTTTAAAATTGGAGTGCAGTTAAATTAGTGATTTAGTGTGATATATATAAAAAAAAACATTCTATTTTAAGTTTTTTTTTTTCAATTTGCTAGAAGAAGAGGTAAGCTTTGGAAATGGTACACACACCATTGTGCAAGAGAAACTTATGCTTGTGGCAAACAAATAAAAAATAATGAAAAATGAAAAAAGGATTTTCTCATGCCATTTTTAAAAGCGCAGTCAAATAAGACTTTCGATGCAGAATAAGTTCAACTATTTATAATTCTTCATTATGGTGTTATAAATATCATATTTGTCAAAACCCATTTTCATATTACTAAGATTCCATGATTTCTTAATAGACAACCCTTGCAATTTTGGAATTAATTGGTTCATATTAACAGTTAAGGCCTTGTTATAAAAAACTTTTTCTTTTCATTACTGAAAGAGAATCAAAATTTTAAATTTTAGATCTTGTTTTCCGTTATTGAAACATTATGGAATATCTTCGAACTATCGTAGAATTTGAAAGAAGTGTTCCTATGCTAATGCAAAAAACATTTTAAACATCATATTTTCTACCAATACTATCACACAACTATTTTAAAAAGCATATTAAAAAATCAAACATTGCAATAGGTATTTCTAAGAATCACGATTTAAATATACCTTGGGAAAAGTTATGAAATCTTAAGAAAAATATAAATTGTAAAAAAAGTGGGCAGATACATTTTTATCGATTAACTTTTGATTTTTTTTACTTGCCAATTTTTCTGATAACAGTTATATTTTAATTGTTTGAAAATTTACCAAGTAAGAAGCCGGTTATAGAGATCAGGAATATGAATCAGGAAAAAACTTCAAATAGATATTTTGTTATGTTTCATTTGATTTGAAAGACAAATGCTATACCAATTATAAATGACTCAAAGAATTTAGATTGAAATCCATTTTATAATAATGGATATATTATTTTTTGCCAAAATTTTATTTATTTGTTTTCCTGATGCAAATTCATTTTTCGTGCCAGCTGATTGACATTTCAAACAAAATGAAACAAACCGTCCGGACGGTCCCTCTGAAATGTTTCATTTTTTCCCCGTTTCACTGCAAACGAAAAACTTTTTCGTGTGTATTTCACTCAGGAAAAAAGAGAAGAAGGTATATTTTGTGGTTTTTCAACTGACATAAATTTTCCTGATAAAAAATACATACTATTCGCAAAAATATTAGCTACCACTTAATATTAGCGTTCACCATTAAAAAAACATATGCAAAAAAAAAAGATATTTTCAAAATCAACCTTCTTTTGAAAAATTTTTTGCTTACAACAAACGCCACAGAAATCTTCTTAACAATAGTCTGTACAAAAATACAGGGTGTCCCAAAATTAACGTCGAAACGAAAACGATAGATAGAGTAGGTGATGACAGTTATCAGAAAAATAATAAAAAAAATCAAAGCCATTTTAGTGAGGCGGCTTAGCAACAAAATCGTGCACTTTGTGATAAAAGCATGAAAGTAACATCGTTGGTAGTACTCAATATAAGAGTTATTTTGAGATATTGGGCCACCTTGTATTCCATCCGGAAGGGTAGATACAAGACTTTTTCTGTGTTGCACTCGATTTGTTGCATATCATAGTATAGGGAATGAAACCTTTTTGTTAATATGATACATGATTTTGAGGTATTTTCTAACGCCCGATCGAATAAAATCAATACCAAAATGTCTCGACCATCATGTAAAAAGTTATTGGACTCTTTATGAATTCTCTTTTACTCAAAGATCAAGAGTCAGATTATTACCAAGTACTCCTTGAAAAAAAGTGGTAGGTTGATAAAATTTCGTGTGGACGTTTCATATACCATAGAAAAAAATAATAAAATATGTCCATCAAAAAACTCAGGTCAAAAGGTGTTTTTTTTAGCGAGAAAGAACACTTTTGAAATGGTACCATTGCACCGCATGGAAAATTTTTGCATTTTTTTTTTAACCGCATATATATTTTATACATCGTATGAGAATCAAAAATAATCAAAAAATGAATTACATTTGCCATGGAATATTGAATTTTCATGCAAAACTTAAATTGCTTGCTTTTATTTTTTATTAAATTTTCACACAAATAAATGTTTTGAAGGAGTGAGGTGCAAAAGTAAAAGTATGAAAAATAATTGTGCAGTTTGTGATAAAAGGATCAAATTAATAGGATTGTTAGTACAATATGTAACCCTCATTTTAAGATATTGGGCCACTTAATATTTCATCTATGAGGATGTACATGAGCCATCTAATAACCTCAAATTTCACAAAATTGCATGTAAATAGCTTTCTGTGCATCGTTATAAACACCCTTATAGGTAAAATATTAGGTGGCCCAATATCTTAAAATGAGGGTTACATATTGTACTAACAATCCTATTAATTTGATCCTTTTATCACAAACTGCACAATTATTTTTCATACTTTTACTTTTGCACCTCACTCCTTCAAAACATTTATTTGTGTGAAAATTTAATAAAAAATAAAAGCAAGCAATTTAAGTTTTGCATGAAAATTCAATATTCCATGGCAAATGTAATTCATTTTTTGATTATTTTTGATTCTCATACGATGTATAAAATATATATGCGGTTAAAAAAAAATGCAAAAATTTTCCATGCGGTGCAATGGTACCATTTCAAAAGTGTTGTTTCTCGCTAAAAAAAACACCCTTTGACCTGAAATTTTTTTATGAACATATTTAATTATTTTTTTCTATGGTATATGAAACGTCCACACAAAATTTTATCAACCTACAACTTTTTTCAAGGAGTACTTGGTAATATTCTGACTCTTGCTCTTTGAGTAAAAGAGAATTCATAAAGAGTCCAATAACTTTTTACATGATGGTCGAGACATTTTAGTATTGACTTTATTCGATCGGCCGTTAAAAATTACCTAGAAATCATGTATCATATTAATAAAAAGGTTTCATTGCCTATACTATGATATGCAACAAATCGAGTGCAACACAGAAAAAGTCTTGTATCTACCCTTCCGGATGGAATACAAGGTGGCCCAATATCTCAAAATAACTCTTATATTGAGTACTACCAACGATGTTAATTTCATGCTTTTATCACAAAGTGCACGATTGAACTCTTTTTTAATGCTAAGCCGCCTCACTATTTATTTTGTGAGTTATGGGCATTTGAAAAAAAAGTCGGAAAAATGGTCACCCTGTGACGATTTTTCATGTGCCGTGACTACAAATCTTAATTTTTCTCATTTTTTTCTTTTGTTACGGAACCTTGAATAACCCTGCTATCAAATGCATTCAAAAATTTCAACTCAGCTGCATCAGTTTTAAAGAAAATATTACTTTTTTACCCAACTCAGTATTAAAAAATTTTACATGACTCTAATTCAATGAGCTGTAGTGTAAAAAAAAATGCACTACGATGTTTCGGCAAGTTGCCTTGAAAGTTGGTGTGTTCAATTCTCTTTTCAAAATGGTGTTGGGAATATTTCATAAATAACCGAGTTAATTTTTTTTCTTTAAGAAATTCGACTTTTTTTTAGGTAATTTTTCCATATTATTTAAGTTTTTGTATTCTGAAAGGTTCTGAAAGGGTACAAAACATAAATAATATGGAAAAATTACCTCATAAAAAAGTCGGATTTCTTAAGAAAAAAAATTTATCTCGGTTATTTATGGAATATTCCCAACAATGTTATACCATTTTGAAAAGAGAATTGAACACACCAACTTTTAAGGCAACTTGCCGAAACATCGTAGTGCATTTTTTTTACACTACGGCTCATTGAATTAGAGTCATGTACAATTTTTTTGTACTTAGTTGGGTAAAAAAGTAATATTTTCTTTAAAACTGATGCAGCTGAGTTAAAACTTTTGAATGCATTTGATAGCAGGGTTATTTAAGGTTCCGTAACAAAAGAAAAAAATGAGAAAATTAAGATTTGTAGTCACGGCACATGAAAAACCGTCACAGGGTGACCATTTTTTCGACTTTTTTTCAAATGCTCACAAAATAAATAGCTGCGATTTTGTTTATTATTTTTCTGATAACTGTCACCACCTACTCTATCTACCGTTTTCGTTTCGACGTTAACTTTTGGGACACCCTGTATATCTTACGGTTATTCGAGGAAAACAATGAAAGAGATCGAATTTATTTTAGAAAAACTTAATTTTTTAAGAGTGAAGTCAGAAAAACACAAAATTTTGACTTTTGGCTAATTTAAACAAAATATTTTATTGTATGAATATAATATCCAAGTAATTAAACTTAATTGATTTTATAAATTTTGATCGTGGAGAAGCACAAAGTTTACAAATTGTTCATATACTATAATTGCGATGGTAGGTACGCACCGTTTCAGAGTTATATAAGTAAAAAACCATTAATTTTTGTTTATTTACTATTTTTAAAATCAAAATATTTTCCTAACAACTAATTTTAGACAAAATAATATCGATGATTTTTTTTTTGTATTAAACTTTGAATAGCTTTGTTTGCACGTGTGAGGTTTTATGAGAGTTTCGGCAATCAAACGTGTGTACTGTGTACCTACATATTTTCAGCTCAGCTAAATTAATGACCATTCGAGCCCAATTTATCGCATTTGTATCAATCTTGCTATAACTTCAGCAGCTTGTTGATCTGTTCTATGTGTTCTTCATAAACGACAAAGTGGAATTTCCATTTGTTATCATCTTCAAATTAGTATCTACCGAAGGTGCAAAATTAAAGTAGAATGATTCCCAATTCCCAACCTACTGCCAATTTGAGTGCTGAGGTTTTTTTTTCAATCAGAACAAAAGTTTATAAGCTCAAACATTTTATATGTACCTATGTTTAGAAATTGCTGAGGGTCTTATGAAATAAGTAATCTTTCGAGCGCTTCAATGGCTAGAAACTTTATTTTTTTTTAATATAGGTAGATAGATATAAGTAATATTGTTAATTCTGTGAAATCTGATTCTTTGATATGATTAATTTTATAACACCATATAATAAAGATTTTGGGGTAATATGTTAATGACTTCAAGCAGATTACCCAGTCGTATCTGTCGTATTTGACTGTTTATTATGATATTTTATAAGGTTTAAAGGCTACCGTAAATTTAAAGAATTGAAAATAATGAAATTTTAATTACTTATTTAAGAAAAGGGATGCCGAAAGTTTGCCGCTTTATAAAATTCATGGCGAGCATCTTGAAAAATGAAAAATGAAAAGTCAAGAAATTTTTCCTCTAAAATGTTATATACTGTTGTGTTTGTCTTTTTCCATTTATATTTTTAATTTATGTTTTTTTTGTTACAAACTTATGTAAGTTTTGTTATTAACATGTCGCGTGTTATTTATATTTATTTTCATGTTTTACATCTTTGACCATGTGTTAGTGTTTTTTTGTTTTGTTTTGATTCAATGTTGTTTGCAAAATTATGAAATGAACCAAATTAAATAAAATTGCTAATCCAAAATTAAAACTTTAAAAAGTAAATTAAGAAAAAAAAAAATAGAAATATAATATTATATTGTGCATGATTTGCGAACTTTTGCAAAACACTTTTTTTTTTTGTTTGTTTTCGCTAACCTTTGTTTGGAATTGGTCTGAATTCATTTCGGCTATTAATTTAGCCATAGCCTTTTCAGTTTCCTCAAGTTTTTTCCTTAATTTTTCAATTTCCATTAATTGCTCAGATTCCTTATTTATTGGATGGATTGATTTTGCAAGTTGATAGCTGGATGATTGGCCAACGCTTTGCGAGGAGCCGTTAGTAGCAACTATAATGTTAGATGATGGCATGTCTCGAAGCCTTTGATCTTGGCAATTAATCCGGCTACAGAGTTCTTGTTGCTGGTTAGATCCTATAAAATTTGTTATACGAAACTTCATGATGCAAGTCTATTACTGATCCAATACGTATGTAAATAACATATTAGATATAGGATAATTTCCGGCAAAACCAAATGTAAAAGTTTAAGAGGTAAGGCTCATGTGATGTATGTATCTTGGCAATATGTTAATTTGTTAAAATTCAGTCTTTTAAATTTTAAATAAAAAAAAAAAAAAAAAACAAGACTTTTTGGAATATTTTTTGTAGATAAAAATACGAATGTATGTTTGTGTATTTACAAATAATACAGTCAAATAAGGAGAAAAAAGGGGTAAATCTCGGAATGAATGTTAGTAGAAATGTTTTTTGCTCAATATCTTCCTTTTGCCATTCTATAACATATCTCAAAAGTCTAGAAAAATCTCATGTCCGCTTGTCGCGATTTCAAGGTCAAATCGCGAAATGGAGATTTTCAAAATTAGCAAAAATAGGCTATGGTATTATATACACATATGATACATGATTTCAAGGTATTTTTTAATGCTGATTCCAAAAAATCTAAAATCAAGACAATCTGACGTCTCTGGAAAAAGTTATACCTGTTTTTCATCTGTCAACTCATATTATTATAACAGTTGTAAACTTACTCCCGAAAAACCCTTAAAAGTTATGGTAGATGAACCAAATTTTGAATGAAGATTTTAGAATCCATCATTATTAAAAATCAAAACAATCCATTACAAAAAATATATATACCTACGAAATAATGGTATTTTTTGATGGAGGGGCAAATTTTAGGATATGCACTAAAAAAGATTCTTGTTCATCTTAGGAATAAGTGCTAATAGGCTAATTTTTTCATTTTAATCTTTGTTTGGATATTCTTTAACTACCCTCAAAAATCTAAGAAAATCTCATGTCCGCAAGTCCTAATTTTCTTGGTTTGAATATAAGGTGCAGATTTGAAAAAAATTGAAAAACTGCTCTTCAGATATTTGTGTCAGATCAACATGAATAAGGTGCATTACTTTTCAGGGATGGTCAGGTTGACTTGTTTGTGAGTTTTGTTGGAATAAGTGTTAAAAAATACCTTTAAATCATGTCGCTTATGTTGGTATACATATAAAAATTTAAACTTTTCTTATTAATTTTTTAAAATCTGCACCTTATTTTCAAACCAAGAAAATTAGGACTTGCGGACATGAGATTTTTTTAGATTTTTGAGGGTAGTTAAAGAATATCCAAACAAAGATTAAAATGAAAAAATTAGCCTATTAGCACTTATTCCTAAGATGAACAAGTATCTTCTTTAGTGCATATCCTAAAATTTGCCCTTCCTTCAAAAAATACGATTATATCGTAGGTATATATATTTTTTGTAAGGGATTGTTTTGATTTTTAATAATGATGGATTCTCAAATCTTCATGCAAAATTTGGTTCATCTACCATAACTTTTAAGGGTTTTTCGGCAGTAAGTTTGCAACTGTTATAATAATATGAGTTGACAGATGAAAAACAGGTATAACTTTTTTCAGAGACGTCAGATTGTCTTAATTTTAGATTTTTTGGAATCAGCATTAAAAAATACCTTGAAATCATGTATCATATGTGTATATAATACCATAGCCTAATTTTGCTAGTTTTGAAAATCTCCATTTCGCGATTTGACCTTGAAATCGCGACAAGCGGACATGAGATTTTTCTAGACTTTTGAGATATGTTATAGAATGGCAAAAGGAAGATATTGAGCAAAAAAAAATTCTACTAACATTCATTCCGAGGTTAAACCCTTATTTGACTGGATTAAAAAAAAAAAACAAAAACTATAGTTTGTATTTGAAGGTATAATGATAGATGAAAAAATGCTTTGAGGCAAAAAAGTGAAAACTACCAAATAGATTATAAATTAATGTAAAATACTCGTGTTCGCATGCAAATTCAAATGAAGTTAATAAACCGGTTTTTTTTTTATTTATTCAGAATGCAGCTCATAGTAATTTTTGAAGCACCAAAAACACAAAATTCTAAAGATTCGCTTAAATTCCCCTCGACCTTCATATAATTACCCCCTTTTAAAAGGGTACAGACCAAAAAAAGTAAAATAACGAAAAAAAGAAAAATGTTGAGTTTTGAGTCCTTTTTATCAAAGTTATAAAAAACCTTCCGAAAAAAAATTGGTCACCTTTAAAGTTCTCTAGAACTCTGCTAAACAATTTTTGTTTTGTGACGCTATAAATACAAAAGTTATTAATGCTTTTTTTTTTGTTTTCGTTTTTTATCTTTACTTTTTTCTTAAATCTTTTTTTTACCAAATCTTGAATATTAAATGATAACTTAGTATCTTATAGCTTTGTGTAACAAGGGAAAATTCAGAACCTGCAATTTTTTTTATTTTTAGGTCTCATTATTTCGTAAAAAAAGGGGATTTATTAACAAGAAAGTATTAATAACTTTTTTAATTACCTAAAGGGATACAAAAAAAGTTGTATAGCAGAGTTTTAGAGAATTTTAAGGTGAACAATCTTAATTCGGAAGGTTTTTTCGTAATTTTGATAGAAAGGGCTCAAAACTTAAAATTTTTCTTTTTTCCGTTTTTTTTTTACTTTTTTTTGGTTTGTAACTTTTTAAATATTCAGAATATCGAAAAAAATGTTTTTAACATAAAAAACGAGAAATTTGATTTTCAAAGTTTTTTTGTATACACAACTTTTATGTCGGATAAATAGAAATTGAAATATTTAATATGAAATAAAATCCAAGATGGCGGCCGAAAGGTGAATTTCTCGAGTGCGAAAAATCAGGGTAATACTATTCAGCCAATGCTCTATCGAATGAGCAAAAAAAAAATTGGGGGTGGTACAAACTGCTGGGTCGCCCATATATGAACATCATAAATGCACTGGACTAACAGGCGGATTTGTCCGTACGTATAAAAGACAGTGGAATACAACATTGAAGGTATAGAGGTAACACAAGTTAAAAAGGCAATCTATTTAATTGAAACTTCGGAAGTCTTAAGGGCTCAACAAAAAATTGATTTCTAATATGTTTCACGAAAAACTAACTAAACGTTGCCAAATTATTCACAAACAAAGAAAGGAACGAAGAAAATTGAACGTGGCTACGTTATATTAGTTTTTCATGCAACTTATACTTATTATGACATCAATTTTATGATGAGCCCTTTAAACTCACTTTAAAGTAAGTGATTGCCTTTTTAGCGAGATGAACTGGAGGACTGGAATGGCCGAAAAATAGTTTTAAAAATTTCATGGTCCAAGTTATAAAAAGAAATAATTCCCATATCTGTTATTTAAAAATAACTAAAGTTGCATGAAAAAAAAAATGTTGATATTGACAAATTCCAGATGATAATATTTAAGAAATGTTATTATTTTTTTTTGTCAAGAGTGATATTTTCAATAACCCTTGCCCTTGCAAGGGATTTCACCTAACTCTTGGTCAAATCCTCTAAATCTGTCAAAACCATTTTCATTTAAAAGATAAGAGTAATTTTTAGCATTTAAACAATGCTGCTATGTACCTTTATTTGTGAATTTGATTTTTTTATAACAATAAATAAAATATACACTAACGAAGAGAAAAATAACAAAAATAATAAAAAATTATTAAAATTATTTTTATTTTAAGTGGAGTGATTGAATATAATTCAATACAAGTTCAAGTGACCTCAACTCCAAAAATTTTATAAAGCGTTTCGCCCACTGTCGTACCTGGGCGAAACGCTTTATAAAATTTTTGGAGTTGAGGTCACTTGAACTTATATTAAATAAAATATACACTGCGATTCACTTGAATAAAGGCACTTATTTTAGAAAAGAAAAAAGCAATTGGAGCTTTGGTAAGGTAACTTACCAAATTCTAGGTATTTTAAAAAGCAATTTATAACAAACAATATAGCAAAAACAAAAATCCAAAACAGAAACCATGTGGCTTCAAGTTGCGTTTTTTCGCAACTTTTCACAAAACACAGTGGTGCACTAGAAAAAAGGCAGGCTATCAAATCGAGTAAAAATGATGAAAATCGGTGGATCAAACTGGTTTTAGTTTAGAAAAGTGAAGCGTTGCTATTATTTGTGCATTTTAACGAAATATGGACCAAGAGCTTTTATTATTAACCACGAAAAAGAAGAAAATCGAAGTTTGCACTGGAAATGCATTTTCACAGTGCACAATCACGAACTAAAGTGAAATTACATAAAATGCTTAGTAACATCTTAAAAAGTAAGAAATTATAGTTTTCCATAACATTTACATTCGATGAAAAAAATGCTAGTCCAGTGAACTTTCGTCTTGATCCAATATGCATCAGTTTTATTTCTATTGCGATGTGATTTCGGGCATTTACCTTATGGAATGCTCATGACGTTTGTTTACCCATAGTGTTAACCACAACGAAAGCTTCCACTGTTATTTGTTTGTCAAAATTTGCAATTATTTTCGAACCATGCAACTAAAAGTTAATTATTGCATATTACAAAAAAGTATTGTTTTTCTATTACACTTTTTAGCGACCTTTGTTGGTGATGCAAAAAATGTACCTCCTTTCTAAATCTAAGAAATAGGATTAATATCGTTCTGGAACATTTTAGATGGTTTGTTTTCCATCCAAAAACCACTCACTACCCCATTTTTGTTTTCTTCAAATGCAACCGTAAATAATGAACTTTTTATTCTGCCTTATTTGACCATAATAGTGGTCTTATTCTGAATTTCGAAGCTTTTTTAATATTGTACCCAATCTTTAACTTCAGTGAAGGTACAAACCATCACACTAACATCAAATAAACACCACTTTTCGTTTGATTTTAGAGCCAACGTTTACGGAACGTGCAGCTAGTTTTGGAATTATTTTTCTCTTTTGGCTCTTTGTCTAGTTGCCTCATGCTTTACTTTTACATTAAATCACTAGTTTACGTTAATTTCAAAATAATCTCATACAAATTTAGAGTATTTACCAACACCATTCACGACTGTGCATAGTAGAAGTGCATTTTTAATGTTAACTTCTATTTTTGCATTTTCTGTGGTACCTAATGGTGTAGCTTTTAGTGCAGATTTTGTTAAAATACACAAATTATTACAAAGTTGCACTTTTCTATACTAAAACTAATTTTTTCCACGCTTTTTCATCGTTTTTACAAGATTTAAGAGCCTGCCTTTATTCTAGTAAACCAAACAAAACACAGTGTTTTGTCAGGAAATGCGAAAAAACGCAACTAGTAGCCAAACGGTTTCTGTTTTTGGTTTTTTGTTTTTACAATATTGTTTGTAATAAGTTACTCTTTGAAAATGCAAAACCGAAAATCTGTTAAATTACCAAACCACAGCACCTATGGCTTTTATCTCTTGTAATATTAGTGCCTTTATTCAAGTGAACCGCAGTGTATATGAATATATGCTTTCTTTAAAACTTACGTTTAAAAAAGGTCACTCTGGCGTATACGTACTTTTTTTATACATTTATTTGTTAATGTATTTTAAACATGAAAACATACCTACTTAAAAATGTCTTTGTCGTAGGTACAGATGCACCGACAGTGCATCTAAGCGAGATGTATTTTCTATACGTATACTTGTTTTAACTACACTTAGGAGCAAAAAAATGGAATCAAACTTTTGCGTTTTTTTAAAACGTTAATTGGCCAGGATGTAATTGACATACATGAATGTTAATTGCACCATTAAAAAGCTTGAAACAAAGGCTTTAAATCAATACTAGGAACTTTAAAACCCGTTCACTTTATAAGGATCCAATCAACATAAATGAAGCATGTAAGCAAAAAAAGACTGAAACTGAAACAGAGAGTATCTGGAAAATTTAACATTTTAAAAAAATTAAGTGCAATTTATTGACAGATAACGTCAATAGTAACGGTAGGAAAAAAAAAAACTGAAATTGAAGCAGAGAATATCAAGAAAATTTAACATTTAGAAAAAAATGAAGTGCAATTTATTGACAGATAGCTATGATACTATCGTATGCATTTTGAAGTTTTTACCAACAATTAAAAGTAAAAAATTCAAGCTTTTAAATGAGACCATAAAACTTGAAGAAACATTATTTTATCCATTGCAATTTTTGTTTTAAATAAAAATTATCTTTTTTGATTCCGTTTTTTTGCTCTTAAGTGTAGTACCCATTCACTTGAAAGAAAAACCGATTAAAAAACAGATGAGGGCATATTTTCTGCAAACACCCACGGTTGAGTTAGGTTGAATTTTCGAAATAAATCAAAATAAATACCTAAGGACCTTCCTATAAATTCCGTTGAGATCTTTAGAGATTTCAGAGATGAGTTTACGTTTGTTTAGAACAAATAATTTCATAATTTCAAAATTAAGCTTGCAAATATTAAACGAAACAAGTGTATTAACCCTCTGTAGGCACACCTCTTTTTTGCGAATTTGGTTTATACTTTTTCATTTCGCTAGAACCTTTTTCGGTCTCACTATTTTTTAGAGAATCATATATGAAATTGATGTAGAATTTTCCAAGGAATCCGAATATTGAATTCACAATTAAAGAAAAATGTACTTTCACCCTTATAAAGACAGTTTTTTGTGACCAGATTTTATTTTTGTCCTGCCAAATTCGCACCCGTGTGCCGACAGAGGGTTAATTTTGTCAGTTCTATTATATTTTTTTTCATTATATTTTATTTATTTTATAGGCCATATTATGAGTCATACTTTAATTGTTCTACTTAGACTGGAGAAGTTATTTCATTGATAGATGAAGCTTTTTTTATTTTGTTTTTTTTTTTTCACCAATTTTTTTAAAACACCAAAAGGTGACAATAAGCAACTTTTACCTCTTTGATGAACTTAATTTACGCATTTAAAAAAAGTTCTTCAGGGTTTTCCACAAGTAATTGCTCCAATTGAAAATTGAAAAGCTCCTGTCATTTACTTTATAATTTATGAACGTGCGAGTCAATACGCAAGTGAGTTTGATTCTGCTCGTATCTTTACCATTACACAAGTTGGTAAAGTAAATATTTGGGGAACCATGGATAAAGTTTTATAAAATAAGATATAATTTCCATTACTAAAAAAAAATAAAGACGCTGTAGCTCGCGCTGGTGCTGTCAAAAAGGGTATCCAAAAATACCTTTTTAAACAGCTTATTTTAATCTTTAAAGACATTCGACGATTAAATCGGTTGTCAACTTATAATAAAATATTTAACTAAGGGCCAATTTTTCAATAGTCAGTTAAACAGTCAGTTAGTACTTATTCCTAAGGATAGAGAAAAAATCAATTTTTCAACAAGCTGATATAGCTTATTCCTAAGAATAAAACTATCTGCTTCTTTCAGAGACGAATAAAAATTATTCTCAGGAATAATCTCAACAAAAATATTGTGTCAGTTGTCAATGCTGTTTTGAAAGAATTTTGAAAAAAATACAGTGGAATACAAGAAAACAAAAACAATCATGAATAAAAATGACGTTTAATTTTAAATATTTTTGAATCTGACAATTTTTTTTTTGTTATTCTGTAGAATAAATTATTCTTGATTGAAAAATTCAATGTTTTTATCTGATTGTTTATGAGCTTAATAACTTTATTCGTCGAACAGTTAACTGACTGTTTATTAGAAGATTGAAAAATTGGCTCTAAAAAAAATTTTAAAAATATTGTTAAAAGTTTTTTTTTTCATAGAAAAGCATACATTATGCTGCAAGTATTTTGCCTTTAGTATTACAACATACATTCATCTTACATTTTTTTTTATCAAGTATTATGAAAAAAGGACATATTTTAAAATTTGTAATTAATTAATAAATGACGAAAAATAAGAAAATGTATGAATAAAAAAAATTTTTAAAAAGTATTCAACCACTACAATGAGCTTACTTGTATGATGTTCTCTCCACCCTGATATTTTTTTAGGGGAGTTTAATGATATATGAAATTATTTTTGTATTCAATATTGATTGAAAAAGTTTTACATTAAAACGGATTGTCAGCAAAAGCATACACAAATAAAAAAACACAAAAAAACTTGCCTAATTTGGTGCCATTTTGTTCGTCAGCTTTTTTATCTTGGCCAAACACTTCTTTTCTGAAGGTAGGATCAGCTGGTGCTGGCCCGTATGGTGCATTGGGAATTGGTTTTTTGAAGACAATCTACATTTATAATGAAAAATAAAATGGAAATTATATTGATAGATATAAATATTTATAGGGTAGATACCTTCATAATTGTGTAAACGAAGAAAACTATTATTCCTATTGTGTACAATGGCATTATAAGTCCCATACTGCTTCCTTTTGGTTGGGCCTGGTGAACAGAACCAGCTCCCATTGGAGGACGCATACCAGGAATAGGTCCAGGCTAAATGAAAAAAAAAAGTTTAAATTAATTGATTGTATATCATTTATTTGGTCAAATGAGAAATTTATTTTATAAATTATGTGGAGGACTTTGAAAATTCCATTACGAGTTACGCCTTAAGAATTTTCTGACCCCATCCTATATCTAAAGAAGAACTACATACGAGAAGTGGTCAGGATTCAGGAAGTCATTTACGATGTCGTAAATGGCATTATATTGTGCAGACGCTTGCGCTTCGAACAGGCAAGAACTGCATTGCAAACCCGCTCACTCGAGAAGGCAAAAGATTCGGAAGACCAAGAAAAATCATGGCGGTGAAACTAGAAAAAGAGTCAGTGAAACTTGGAAAAAAAACTGGCGGGAGCTGAAACACGTTTCCGAAAACCAAACCACATACGATGGCGCGCAAGTTAAGTTAAAGCCCAATGTTCCTTGGAACCACCGACGAACTTAATTACTTAAAAGGTCTAATAACCTGAGTAAAAAATTAAATGTTCACAAAAATCGAAATTGTTATTACTTAAAACATTGGAACTAGAAACGAGAATTCAGATCTATGATAAGTCCCAAAAAGCACATTTTGGACTTTTATTACTTGCGATATAGGTACTATATATCAAGTTATGCATTCGTACAAAAAAAAAAAGTTGAGATAACATTTTTCCATGACATTACGATGGTAGACAATGCCAAAAAAGTGGGTCCCGGAAGTCCGTCTGTCTGTCTGTCTGTCAGTCTGTCAGTCTGTCAGTCTGTCAGTCTGTCAGTCTGTCTGTCTGTCAGTCTGTCAGTCTGTCAGTCTGTCAGTCTGTCAGTCTGTCAGTCTGTCAGTCTGTCAGTCTGTCAGTCTGTCAGTCTGTCAGTCTGTCAGTCTGTCAGTCTGTCAGTCTGTCAGTCTGTCAGTCTGTCAGTCTGTCAGTCTGTCAGTCTGTCAGTCTGTCAGTCTGTCAGTCTGTCAGTCTGTCAGTCTGTCAGTCTGTCAGTCTGTCAGTCTGTCAGTCTGTCAGTCTGTCAGTCTGTCAGTCTGTCAGTCTGTCAGTCTGTCAGTCTGTCAGTCTGTCAGTCTGTCAGTCTGTCAGTCTGTCAGTCTGTCAGTCTGTCAGTCTGTCAGTCTGTCAGTCTGTCAGTCTGTCAGTCTGTCAGTCTGTCAGTCTGTCAGTCTGTCAGTCTGTCAGTCTATCAGTCTGTCAGTCTGTCAGTCTGTCAGTCTGTCAGTCTGTCAGTCTGTCAGTCTGTCAGTCTGTCTGTCTGTCTGTATAAGGAGCTACAGCCTAAACGGATGAACCGATTAATGTCAAACTTGGTATGTAGCGTTATTTGGCGACTCTATAGAGGGGTTTTTGGAATTGATTTTTTTGGACCAAAAATAACGGTACCTGTCATATACCGATTTTAGTAAAATTGAAATATCTCCAAAACGGCTCCAACGATTTTGTTTAAAAAATTCAAATGTTAGTTTTAAGTTAAGGTCTATCTTTCAATGAAAAAATTTTTTTTGGAAAATCATTATTAACGGTACCTGCCATAGAACCGTTTTTTTTTTCAAATCCGATTATCTCCGAAACCGCTTATTCGATTTCAACGAAACTTTTTGTGAGGAAGCATTTATACAATTTTAATATAAACCAAAAATTAAATTTCCAAAAAAATACAAAATGGCATACCAATTTTATTTTAAAACTTTTTTTCCAAAAAATCATTTATAAAAAATTAGTTTTTTAAAAAACGGCTCTAACGATTTTGAAAATTTTTTTTCTAAAAATGCATGTTAATATATCAATCAAAACTGCATACTTGTTTTGGAGGGCAATTTAATTGCAGATTTTATTTTTTTAAACGAATTTAATTTTTTTCTTCAAATTTTTATATAAAAAGTCTTAAAAATTAAAGCAACTTTAACTCTAAGAGCAAGTTCGTGCGACCCAGTCGTGCATTTTATTTTTTATAAGTCCTCTTACTCTCCAGGCTTTAAAAGCAAATTCATGAATACCAATAGGTTAATTCCGTAGGATTTCGATTATCAATCATACAAAAATTATGAATAAGTTTGTCTGACCCTAGTTCCTTCATAATATCTTTCTTGGTTCTATTTTTGAAATAATAGAAATTTGCCAAATGGCGTTGAGGTCGCTTTATTATTGTCATATTATAGCGATTTGATGAGTGATTCCGTCAAAAAATGATTTATATATTTATAAAATGAAAGTCTTTCAAAAATTAAGATTAATGTGGCAAATCGGTATAAATATGCATTTATTTAAACATTGTGGAATAAATAAATATTGACCATGAATTTGTGCGCTCTGAAAGTATCGTCGTTTGGCGTCGTCGTCGTCGTTCGTCCGCAATTTAACGTAGGAGGAGATGGAGAAGGTCGTCTATAAATATAGTTCGAACTTATTTTCATTAGTTTTATGCAGATTCTTTTTCATTTTTCAATGTTTGTCTTTTAGTTAAAAACAAAATAAACAAAAAATGAATCTGAATAATGCATTGGCCATTATAAGTCTTGTAAATCGTATGCGTTTTTTGATAAATGAGTCATATTAATTAACAAAATTAATTAACTTATCAATACTGCATAAATAAGTGATGTGTATTTTATTAAATTTAATGAATTCTCCTCCCCAAAGTGTTTTGTAGAACAAATAAAATTTGTCAGACATCATTCTCAAAACAATTTCCTGATTTATAGCAACACATTTTTTTTGTTTTGTTTGTGCAATTAAAATATTGTACATGGAACGAAATCCGAACAGAATCTAGAGTGATTTAGCAAACAATTTGGCACAAGTTCAATAATATTTGATGCCACATTTTGGGACTAATTTTCAAAAAAAAAAAAAAAAAATTACACACACAACCAATTTTATAAGTGTTGGTACATAAAACTGGTATATGATTAAGAAAGAATGTTTTTTTGTTTGTTATATTATGTAGATATCCTATCCATTTTCGGTTCAAAATTAAAAACAAAAATTATATTTTTAACTTACTCTTCCTTCCACGATTCTTGGGGGTGGATTGCTAGTAGATTTTGCCCTTTCAATAATGGGAACTGTAGGTGTTGCTGGAATTGCTCGACCCCGTTCCTTCATTGACTGGTATATAGATTCCGGATGTAGATGCGATGGTCTTTCTTGACGTAAGCCTGGATAAACAAATGAAGTTATTAATTAAAATAATAAAAACGGTTAGAAAAAACCATTGCGCTTGTAATTGTAAAATCAATAGAACACGAAACAAATAAACCACAAATGGAATTATTGACAATGGTAGGTATTGATGATTAGCCTCAAGAACACGAGATTAAAGCACGAAGAAATACAGGAAATTTTTAAAATTTGGGTCACTTTGGAAGAATAGATACAAGCGTTTTTCTGTATTCCATTGTAAAGTCAATGAAATTTTTGCATGTTTTTTTGTATTTGAAATAGATTTTAAGTGCCGTAACAGTTTTTAGATCGATTTGAACACTTCGAAATGATTTCAGATTATCCCTTCTATGTAATGAAGCGTCCACAAGTCTCAGTTTAACAAATATAGTTACCATAAATTAGACACATACTATGTTGCGTAACGTAAACGACATTAAGTCATTAAGTTTATTTTTACTTAAAACTTGATGAAAAGTTTGGCTAGGTGAATATCGATTTAGGAGTTAAGTTCGCAAACACTTGCTAACTCTTCACAATGAGCTATCTGTCTCTAAGGAAGTTTTTCATTGCAATAAATCCCATCTACTACACTTTTTCCTTATTATAAAAAGTTACCATTGTTCATGGAATGCCCCTATTGTACATGTGTGCATTTCAAAATACATACCTATAATGAAACATTTTAAAACATGTGTTAATTTAAATTCTGATTGCAGTCAAAATACTAAAAAAGTGAAGAAAGTTTTTGACTTTTCAAGAGCATAAAATATGTGCAACTTTAATTTATTGTTGGATTTTTGTGGTTATATTAAAAAGACAAACTTAACATTAGTGGCATTTGTCAATACTTTTCAAAAACACATTTAACATTAAGTGATTTTGTCGATAATTTGTTTTAATTATTTTGTTTGCGTCGTAACTGTGGATCACTATGGCGTATGTGTAACTTTTTTATATTGAAAAATCTTATTGGTTGGTACAAATTGTAAAATATGGTAAGTCATTTTTGTATTTGCTTATTACACTTTTTAAGAAACTTTTTCGTTTAAAAATTACGACAGATAACACACTGGTCTGCAAAATTTATCTTTTTTTCTCCTTCGAATAATTTTTTGAAATTATGAAAGATTTGACTTTTCTGAATCTAAATCTGGCTTCAGAAAAATTCTACCACGTACCATTTTTTTTTTTAAATGATTTTTTTTTAAATATGGGTAGATTATAGATATTAGATTCGGTTGACCTTGTACAAAAAAAAAAAAACTATTATTCATATTAAGCTCAAATTTGGAGGACTTATTTCTCATAACATGATGTCATATGACACCAAATTTGCATTTATTAAGAAAAGTTTAAACACATTTTAAGATACTAATTGACAAAAACAGCAAAAGTAGTAAATTCCACATGAAAAAAAAAACACCTTAATTAAGGAATATGTAAAATATCAACGCCTATTATATTTAAAAAGTCAAATATGTAAAGAAAACCATATAATTAAATACATTAAACAAAATTTTAACGTGTTTTGTAATTTTATATACTATTTTTCTATTCAGAAATATCTTATTTGTAATAAACCCTTCGATAAACTGCCTTGTCAAGCTTCAGATTTTCATCTCCTTGAAACAAAAGTAAATTTTTTTCTTATAGTTTTTGATGTGCTGAGTTAGAATCCGAAGTCAAAAAAATTCTATCACATCAGGATTTTTACTTGCGATATAGGTACTATAGGGAAAGTTTAGGATTCGTAAAAAAATTCGAACTCGAGATAACAATTTTACATGACATTACGATGACGGAGAATGCCAAAAAAGTGGGTCCGGCAATTCTGTCTGTCTGTCTGTCTCTATCTGGAGCTGCAGCCTAAACGAGTGAAGTAATTTTCTTCAAACTTGGTAGTTAGCAGTTTTTGGTGATTCCCTAGAGGGGAAATTGAAATTTTTTTTTTATGACCGAAACTAACGGTACCTGCCATATAACGGAAATAGAAAAGTTAATTTTTTTCAAAAACGGCTCTAACGATTTTGATTAAAATTTTTGTGTGTAGTACTACACATAAGAGCCAACTTTTCAAATAAAAAAAATATTTTTTGTACCGTTATTAACGGTACCTGTCATAGAACGGTTTTTTTCGTTTCTGAATATCTCGTACAACATTTACCCGATTTAAATGAAAATTTTTATACAAAAGTGTGTAAGTAAAGATAATAATAAAATTTTAGAAAATTTTCAAAAAACGCATTTTTGGTTTTTTAAAAAATATTTCAAAATTTTTTTTTGAAAAGTCAATTTTTTGAAAACGGATCAATGAAAAATTTTGAAATTTAGTTTTTATGTGTAAATTAATTATTTCTTCAAAATGACATACCAACTTTTTTTTTTTTAAATGTTAAAAAATTTTTATATATAAAAAATTATTTTTTTAAAAAACGGCTCCTACAATTTTCAAAAATTTTTTTCTAAAAATACCTTTTTATACAAGAAATAAAATGGTATATTTTTTTTTTGTTTTAAGATAATTTAAAACGGAGTTTAATTGATTATAAAAACAGATTTAATTTTTTATAATACTTATGAAATTTCTTTAAAATATCAAACTTTAAATTTCTTGAATAAAAAGCTTTAACATTATAGTTACTTTAAGCATAAGAGCAAGTACGTGCGACCCTTCTTCTTCGAAAACAACAAAAAAAAATTCTAACGGGAATATCTAAGAAACATGACGTGGTAGGCTAATTCTGACTTTGGATTCGTAATCAGCATACAAAAATTCTTTAGAAAAAGTATAGTTTTATTAAAAGGAGGATTTTCTTGCAGACCAGTGTAATTTTGATCAGCTTTTTGGGTCAAATACCCCTATGTGGGCCGTTTAAAATCAAAAGTTTGTAGAAATCTGCCTGTGGGTTCACTTTTTGCCTTTTAACCTGAAAATGCAGAAGAGAAGTCTTTCTTTGATTCCATATTACAAAAACATGGTTCCATGTAAGCTTTCAGAAACCACACTTTTAGAAGACTCAGGCCCATATTTTTTTAAAAATTTAATGAATGTATGGCCAAAGAAGACCAAAAAGCAGTGAATTTTAAAAGTCTATATTTCATTTAATTTTATCCGCTTTCAATTTTATTGTCTATCATGTTAAGCGATGAAGCATCTTCATTCTCCTTAAAATTCTGAATATTTTTAACTGTAAGACAGTGGGAAAGATGAGATCATTACAATCATCTCAAAAAAGAAGTACCTAGATCTAATGAGTTTAAGTTTCCGCATTTAGCTTTGAATGCAGATCGAGCTAAGTTCCCATACAAAATTCTCTTCAAAATAAAGTTGATCTTGATTAACATTTAATTTTGTTTATGGAACGTAGATATATTGTTGCTTCTGTTTTTATGAAATGTTTTTAGTACTTAAAAATGAATCACACAATTAGTAAAAAAAAATTTTATCAATCTTTATTAATGCTTTGTTAAAAAAAAAATAATTTATAACAAATAAAATTGACACACGAGTTTTAGTGAAGGGGAAAAGTGAAACGCAATTATGTATTTTCATCTGCGTTTTTGTTTTCACATTTCACTCTTCATGTTGTTAGTAAGATTTTCCACACCACACTATCTCGTAATTAAAAACGTCACGGAAAAGTGAACACAATTTAAAATCTCAGTTGCATTTAAAGAAACCAACCAACACAACACACAGAGACACAAAAGAAAACCTACTCAATTCGCCAGTTAGCAAGTTCAATTGCTTTCGATATAAATGTGGTCCAACTTCAAATGGGGTGGAATTTAAGAATTTTTCCCTATCAAGGACGACATCGCAACATCCTTTATTTTAACAAGTTTTTTTTTTTTAAATAATAAAAAATAAAATTAAATATCATGTAATTATTTTGAGTATACTTATGATGGACTTACCTCCAGGAAGACGATGTTCTTTTGGTGTAGGTTTTGGCAAAGCACCGCCAAACATCATTGGATGAAATACTTTTGGCCATAATATTGCAATGCATCCAACGACGGTGATAACAATAATTGCAGTTTTCTTCGAACCCAAACATTCGTTACCATGCACAGGTTGAGTTGGTGCCTTCTTCATTTTGGTTTTTTATGTGTTTTTTTTTAAGTGTGAATTTTTTAAAATTTAATTTCGTTTCCTAATTTAGTTTTGATTTTTTTTTTCTAATTTTCGTTTAAATTTTGTTAGTAAATGGATAATTTTTTTGCAATTAAATCATTTTAAACAAGTTCGATTTTTAATGTAAAAACCTTATTGTCAACATAACCTGAAAAAAAAAATTAAAAATTGATTTTAAAAACATTATAGGTTTTATTTTAAAGTAAAAAGCGAGAGTTGGTAGACCACGATCCCGTGGAATAAACAATATGAGAACTCATATCATTGCAAAATTTATTCAGTTCCAAGATTTTCTTATATTTCAGAGCTTTTAGCAGCAATTCTAACAAGTAACCTGTTTAAGATTCCTCTTAGAAAATACCTACTAACTATTTTTTTTTAAGAAAATATAAATAAATTTTGGATTTACTTTCGCAATAACTATTTCTATCAGACAAAAATCTTAGAGACATCACTAACCATTGGTTAAAAAAAAGTTGAAGGGTTTTTCTTAATCATGAAAACATTTGTATAAAATTAATCTTAAACCAAAAAATTAAATTGTTTGTAAAATTGTGCACTTAATTTTTTCTATACCTACATAAATATTTCTATAAATATTATTCACGTGTTTTTTGCATTGTGCAGCTGTTTTTCTGAGAACTGTTTTTTTTTTCTACGACATCCTTAATATTAATAGCACAATATTTTCAGAAAGTATCTATTTGAATCAGCACGAAACTTTTATTATGTAGATATTTTTAATTTTTAATGAGTCTGACATCATGAGAGCGATAATTCTTTCTTACGCATTTATTTATTTTGTCTAATAAAGAGGATGTAAGATGCAAATAGGCCATTTTTGAAAGCAATTTCGAAATATATGTATACGTATAATATTAAAACAATCATTTGTAGGTAATACAAAAATAAGTAGGTATGTTGTATTAGACTGATTCAAAAAAAGATATTTTTTTTTGTTCAAAGCATTATTGAAAATATTGTTGGAAATGACGAAAAAAAAGTACTGTAAAAGTTTTTGATTCAATTTTAAATAAGGAACCGTCTATTAACATATCTTAATACGATGTAATTAAAACAACTAAATAAATAAGCATTCAAAGGCATTACAAGGAGTGCATTGCGTTATGCACCTACTATAATGCATTTACCTACGAACATTGCTAAAAGGGTTTAATAATGTAAAATAGTAATACCTACTAGCTACAAAGAAAACTTTTTATTTGTATATTTTGGACTCGAAAAGAGGGTCCTGCACAACCAAAGAAAAATAGTAGAGTAACTAAAGCAAATTATTAGGGAACCCGGCCGAAGAGCTCTGATTTTGACGATTTTTTTTTTTCAAACGTTGGTAATTGAAAATACTTTAAAGTCTATAGATTAAAAATTGCCGATGTTGCCGTATTGTTTTTTAAAATTAAAATTAATTTTTTTTTGAACAAAACCATTTTTTTTGCTTAAATTTCATAAAACAAATGATAGCAAAACATTCTCTAGGTCATTTAAGGAAAAAAAGTATAAAGGAGTAAGGGACAATATTCCATCGTTTAAGCGATAAATGCAATTTTCTCACAATCTGACTTCAAACACAAAAAAAATATTTTGAAAACAACGGCAACACCTACAATATTTTAAAATACATTTTTAAAAAGCCAGAAGATCATTCTTATCTCTTAGATTTAAATCCACTAAATTTAATGAAGAGTTTTTGAAAAAATGGTCCTCAAACTCAGAATTAAAAAAAAATGTTTAAAAAAAAAATTTTAAATGACTTTTTTCCAAACTTTTTCTAATAAAATATGAATTTATTTTAAAAAAATTTTTGGCCATAAATATTATCAGTTGAATTCCGATGAGGAAAAGGTAATATACATATATTACAGTCTAAAAAAAAAAATTAAAAATTACTTCAATTTCAATGGGTTGATTTGATTTTCTCAAAAACTTTGGTAAATAAGAACTTTAAATTTTTGCTATTTAACTTTCAACAGCAAGGGTTATTAAATTAATAAAAAATAATTTTATATTTAGAAGTTGAACTTAAAAAAAAAAATAAGTTAAATTTTTTTCCAAAACTTCTATTCAAAAAAGTTCTTTGAAAATGAAAAACTTTTTAATTTTTTTCATAAACCGTAATACATATTGACATTTCCTTTTATAATTTCTAATCATAATAAATGTGGCCAAGAAAAATTGAAAAAAAAAATGCATTTTATATTACGAAAAAGTTTTAAAAACCACATGTTAAATTTTTTCAATAATTTTTTTTATTTTTAAAGGCTCCATTAAAAATTATAAAACTGTCAAATCGCATACAAATTTTAAAATTTCCCTTTTTTAATGGCGACTTTAAATTTAATGGAGTGTGAATAAATTGGACCTTAATGGAAACTTTTAATGATGCCAAACATCAAAAAAAATCCTTAAAAGAGACTGAATTAAACGAAATTGGTTTTTAATTTTAAAATTCCCTTTTTTAATGGCGATTTAAGTTTAATGGAGAGTCAATAAATTGGCCCTAAGCTTCTAGCTTTTTAAAAATGTACATTTAAATTTTGTAGGTGTTGCCGTTGTGTTCAAATATTTTTTTTTGTGTTTGAAGTCAATTAATAAGAAAATTGCATCTATCGCTTGAACGATGAAAGATTGTCCCTAACTCCCATGTATTTTTTTTCCTTGAATTTCCTAGACAATCTTTTGGCATCAATTAATTTATGAAATTTAAGAAAAAATTTTGAAAAAAAATTTTTTTTGTTCACAAAAATCTTCAATAAAATTTAAAAAATCAAAACGGCAACACCGGCGATTTTTAATCTATAGACTTTAAAGTATTTTTAATTACCGACGTTTGAAAAAAAAGATCATCAAAATCTAAGATGTTCGGCCAGGTTCCCTAATATTGCCAATTTTTGAGCTTTAGTTACTCCACTATAACACCGAGAAATTTCTTGTGTTATTTTAAGTCAGCATTATTGTTGATTTCAAAAACCTATTTAACCAAGGTATTTTTTCAGAGTAGAAGTTTTGCATTGAAGTAAGCTACATAAGTTGTTTAAAAAAAGATTTTCTCATAAAAAAATGAATTGTCTTATTTATTGATAGTTCATTTTAATAAAAATTAAAAGTTATGAAAAACAGCTCAAAATTTTCGTTAAACTTTTATTAAAAACTCTTACTTTGAAAAACATTTTATGAGACCTTGCGTTTAATCCGAGCCATATGCACCAACCACTATGCACTTTATATTTTGCAACTATTCAACAAAATAATAAAGTGCAAAAAATTTAACCCAAAATGAAAAGTCCCCAAATATTACTGTGATCCAATTAAAAACTTAACTTTTCATTATCAGTCGTATAATTTGAAAAGTGAAAGAATTCTCTTAGAAAGCTTCTCCCAATTTTGACGCGCTTTACTTTATTATTCTTTTTATTTTTTGTTCATTTGGAATGTTGCTATGCTGCAATTCTTGTTGTACACAATAATCAAATTTTGAATAAGGTGGTTGGCACCGCTAACTCCAGGAAACAGGGAGTGTTGCAAGGAGAACTGGCTCCAGGAGTAAAGTTTTGAGTATAGTTTATATTGAACTAAATGAGTTTTCATGAAGAAAATAGTGCAAAAATATAGGCAAAAAGTATCATATAGAATAAGAACTTAAAGGACGTTTTTTGAATGCAGTTATATCAAGTTTATACCAAACACCAAAAATATTTTTTTTGATATTGTCCAAAGTTTTCATTTTTTGAAGGGCAAAATTACCCACTAATTGGCCTAATTGTCGGAATCAGACAAGTAAAGCTACCAGGGCCCTATTGCACCAAACCACTTTGCATTTAGCAATTTCTGACTTAAACTTAAAAATGCAAATTTGCAAAGAGGAATAAAAACCGAAAATTCCTTCTTTGTTTCACTAACCACAAGTCTGCATAGTGAAAAGTACTTTTCTGAAAAGTGCAAAGTTTTGCCAATTTGCAAATAATTCTTTGATTTAGTTTCACCAAACTAAACATAACAAACTAAAAACAATTGCACTTTGCTTTTCAAATTCTGGATAGCTTTTTGTTTATTGCGTTTTTCAGTATTTTAATTACACCGAAAAAAAAGTATTAACACTTCACAAACACACCTAGAACTGCACTGAGAAATTTTCGCATTGATTGTTTTCTCGTGAGTTACCCTTTGTTGGCTCTTTTCTAGACAAAATTTCACTTTATATCAAAGTTGATTAAGTACAAGATTTTTGATGCAGTTAGGTACCTTTGAAATCACAGTTTTACATCAAAATTTGATATGGCGTATGCCCGAAAATGACCCCTGACCCCTAGGTAGTACGGAAAAAGTGATCTCAATCGAATTAAATAAAATTTTAGTATGTTAAAGTTCACATCATGCTCATAAAAATTCTCTATGGGTGATTTTTTTTTTTTGTTTGTTACCTCATAACTTTGGACTGAGTGAACCAATTTTGATAATTTTTTTTGTATTGGACACACTGCAGGTGCCTGCAGTGTGGTCCCATTACAGTTTTGTTCAGTTCTTGCCATATAAACTATTAGAAAAACCATTAAACCCAGTTTTAATATATGGAAGTCGGTTTTGTTCTTGGGTAAAAATGATTATCTTTGATTATGTTCATCAATTGGATAACTTCTAGGAAAATTTCAAAATAAATAAAAAATAGATCTTTTTATTACCTACAACCTTGCCATACAACTTTTTTCCATAGGACTTGTAGTTTTTCCGGAAATCGAGATATACCATTTTTTACCATTAAAAACTCAACCCTACCACTTTCCGAACTCGGCTCGCCCGTAATTCATTTTTCCCTTAATTTTTATCATATTCACCTCCTTTTCCAATGGCTTTCATCCAACTATGATTTTTTTTTGTTTTTTAATGTTTTTGAAGGCTTCGGCACTGGTCTAATTTGAGAGCCTTAAATGAAAAATATCGATTTTGACAGTAACCATACTAACACCAAAAACTACAAAAATGTTCTTAAGAGTTTACATGAAAATATGCTTTTCAATTGAAAAAAAAAAATCAAATTAAATAGTGTGAACCTATACTATTTGAAAAATCCTCTCATATGAAGCTGCAGTAAAATACCTTTTTGTTTTGGCATTCGAGAAAATGAAAACTTACTTTAAAATTTCGCTTTGATCATAAATAAGTTACTGATAACATTACTCCGTTTTGGATCTAATAATCAAACTATGTATGTTAGAAAGAAAATTCAAAATTAAGTGCATATTAATAAAAACTGAGTTAACAGTTAGATACACGGATGAACACACTTATCAAACTTTCCAAAAACTTGAGAAAAGTAACTTCAGCTTAAGTCTGGTATTTTGTATGGTAATGGTCTCCTGAACTAATTCTTATACTTTTTTTCATTCACCAATGGGAAAATACAAATCGGGGAAAGCCATTGAAAAATGCGAGTTTTCCACGACAATCGGCGTTTTGTGAGTTTTTTGAACCCATCTGAATTGAATAATTCTTTTTTTTAATCACTACGTATACAATACAGCTCTTAACAATTGTATGCTTAATATAGTTTTTTTAGAATACACTTTAATCACACTTCTTTGAGTGAAGAAACGGTATTGGGAATTCACATTTTCACAAAAAGATTTTTTTTTAATTGAACAAACTGAGACCTCAAGTTAGATCTAAAAATTCAGCTTGCCTTACGTTAACTGAAACATAAATGGGAACAACTATATTTATGATAAAACTGGGCTTTTCGAACGGTTTTACTGTTGAACACACGCACAAAAAATTTTTTTCAAGTAAAAGTTTGATTTTGAAAAGAATAAATTTAAAAGACAACAAACTTATAATTTGTAAGAAAATTAATTTAGGGCAAATTTTTCGATAGTCAGATGGACCTCATTAGAGCTTTTTCCTTTTTATATCTATGTTTTATACTGACATTATTCGTTTCATACTCTAACTGATGATGATGATTGAAAAATCAGGACTTAAAAAAATAACTTGTTAAAGTTGGTTTGAAAAAATTATTTACATTTTCCGAAAATAAACTTAAATCTAAACGTACATACATTCTCATAACAGACAATGTCAAAAAGTTTTGAAAATAACTCATGTTTTACTTGATATTTTTGTTTTTAAATAAATTCCAAGACACTACACTTTTAGGCACACACTCGTGTATACTACATCCTTCAAAATATTTAGATAAATTTTGGCAAATGTACTGCATAAATCTATTTGGGTCACAGTTTCATGTAAACACTAAATTTAGATCAAGGGATTTTAATATTCAAAATTTTTTAATGAATGGATCAGAGCAAATTTTCAACTTTAAGAATTTTTTTTTATTTTTATTATATTACACTTTATGGGAAAACACATAAAAAAACGGAAATCGCATCAAACAAGACAGAAAAAAAAATGATAAATATCATCAATTAACAAAAATACACTTTTTTCCAAATTTTATATACATGCGAACAAATCCTGAGCGATTGTATTTTTAGAGCTCAATCAGCTCATCATAACTATACAAAACAAACACACACAAATTTAAATTTTTATTCAAAAAGTTCACATATTCGATTTATTTAAATAATTTTGCAGTATTTTTGAACAAAAAATTGAGTGTTGATTTTTCACTGTTATAGAATTTTGTTACGAAACGTTCGAATTATGGCCGAGATTTGAGGACCGATATTAATGATCTTCAATTTAAGCAGTTTCAATTTTAACGAACTTTTGTATCTAACTATCGAAAATAGCGAAGATGGATTGCTTATGAACAAAAACGTTAAGAAATTAAATAGATATAAGGAATGCTGTTCAAAAAAAAATAATATCGTATAAAATTCTCCTTACGCAAAATCCGAGTAGCCCGTTTGAACTGGTCAAGCCAATTTTTGTGACTAGATCACCTAAGCAGATATTTTATAAACCGTCACATACTCATCATCATCATAGATATTTATTCCATTTTCTTTCATTTTCTTCTGCTGTTTTCATTTTCTAGATGCTCGCAAAAGCAGCCGGTGCGCGCGGTGCGCTTGAGATAAAAATCTTGGAAAATCAGAAAAATTTTCGCTACGCAATTGGTATTTGGTATGTGTAGTGTAGTGTAGTGTACCTAGAGATACTTTTGTATCGGAATTATAATTTTTTTTTCTATTTGTTTTTCTTCTTTTTTTTTTACATATCTTCCGTTGATGTGTTTTCTTTTCTGAAAATTATTTCGCCGCTGCCCGTGTCGTCCGATCATCATCTTTGTTGACGTCTAGAAGTGACTAGTCAAAGTATTTTCTCGTATACTTGGGGGGATGCGAATAGAGGTATGCTCGCTCGCCTTGGACTTCCAAGAAGATAAGGAAAAGATACACATTAAAAATGATAATTGAAATTTGTATCCATTAATGGTAGCAATAGCAAGACTGGTCAGTCAGTTACTTTGTCCGATATGAAAGAACTGCTATTGTGGCTTACTTAACGTTAATATGAATTCCTGTACAATGTATACTTGTTTAGGAGGATAATGAAAATTGTACCATTATCGTACGTGACATAAGAATGGTAACATGCGATATAAAATCAAATAAGAACTTGTTATTTACCAAAACAAAATAAAGTTGAACTTATACAATTCAACAGCAGTTTTTAGTTTAACCACCCATCATGCCTTTTTAAAAATAGAAACAATTTTTATTAAAATCGGTTAGAAATTAAATAAATACATGCAGAGCAGAGGCGTATGTTGAGTTGCCGAGGCCCTGGGACAAGACTAAATTTTGGAGCCCCTTTGATATTTTGGGGCTCCTATTATATAGAAAACAAGAAAAAAAGTACGTATACGCCATACTATTATTTGTTAGTGGCTAAGATTATTATTTTGGGGCCCTAAAACCATACATAATTTTTCTTTCAAATAAGTAATTTTTTGTATGGCCCCTGACGTAATATTGTTTTTTTTACATGCATATATGGCTACCAATGCATTATGCAATATGCATTGCACTGAAGACTGTAATTTATCTCTCTAGTGTCCCAAGTAATTCATTTAAAATATCGTTGGTATATTTTTTATAATAAGTTTCCTTCCGTGCATTGTCTCCAGTCGGGGCTCTGGTATCAGTTGGGCCCCGGGGCACCACCCGCTTGCCCCAATGGTGTGTACGCCCCTGAATACCTATATGATTTTTGTATTTTCAAAAACAATACTGGTCATTAAGGAAACTATGTTCATAATGTGCCGATTTATCATTTTGGTTGTGGAATCTTTTTCAGGATCATACTTGAATAATGCAAATACATTTTCTCGTCACCTGCAGGTTAAGACTAATGCCAAAGCAGAGACGTAAAGTTGAAAAATATATAAGAAATACCAATAGGAGTGATTTGGAAATTTCGAATAAATTGTTTATCCCGGGTCATTTCACCAGCGTTGTGCCAAAAAGCAAGAGCGTGAAGTTTGGGTTGAGACTAAAAAAAAAATAAAATGCACGACTGGGTCGAATGAACTTGCTCTTAGAGTTAAAGTTGCTTTAATTTTTAAGACTTTTTATATAGAAATTTGGAAAATGTAGGTACCTACTAATAGGTAAAAAAAAAAATAAAATTCGTTTTTTTTTAAATAAAATAAAATCTGAAATCAAATTGCGCTCCAAAACAAGTATGCAATTTTGATTGATATATTGACATGCATTTTTAGAAAAAAAATTTCAAAATCGTTAGAGCCGTTTTTTAAAAAACTAATTTTTTATAAATAATTTTTTGGAAAAAAAATTTTAAAATAAAATTGGTATGCCATTTTGTAGAAATCACTTATCAACATCTAAAAACAAAATTTCCAAAAAATTCAATGTCCCGTTTTCGAAAATTTGATTTTTCAAAAAGAATGTTCAACATTTTTTTAAAAATCCAAAAATTATTTTTTTTTGAAATTTGGTTTTGGTTTATATTTAAATTATATAAATGCTTCACAAAAAGATTCGTTAAAATCGAATAAGCACTTTCAGAGATAATCGGATTTGAAAAAAAAACGGTTCTATGGCAGGTACCGTTAATAATGATTTTCAAAAAAAAAAATTTTTATTGAAAGATATACCTTGTTTTAAAACTAACATTTGAATTTTTTAAACAAAATCGTTGGAGCCGTTTTTGAGAAATTTCAATTTTACTAAAATCGGTATATGACAAGTACCGTTATTTTTGGTCCAAAAAAATTAATTCCAAAAACCCCTCTGGAGAGGCGCCAAATAATGCTACATACCAAGTTTGACATCAATCGGTTCATCCGTTTAAGCTGTAGCTTCGTTTACAGACAGACGGATAGACTGACAGACAGACGGACTTCCGGGACCCAGTTTTTTGGTATTCTCTACCATCGTAATGTCATGGAAAAATGCTATCTCAATTTTTTACTTGCGATATAGGTACTATAGGGCAAGTTTAGGATTCGTAAAAAAAATCGAACTCGAGATAACAATTTTACATGACATTACGATGATAGAGAATGCCAAAAAAGTGGGTCCGGCAATTCTGTCTGTCTGTCTGTCTGTCTGTCTGTCTGTCTGTCTGTCTGTCTGTGTGTCTGTCTCTATCTGGAGCTGCAGCCTAAACGAGTGAAGTGATTTTCTTCAAACTTGGTAGTTAGCAGTATTTGGTGATTCCCTAGAGGGGAAATTGAAATTTTTTTTTTATGACCAAAACTAACGGTACCTGCCATATAACGGAAATAGAAAAGTTAATTTTTTTCAAAAACGGCTCTAACGATTTTGATTAAAATTTTTGTGTGCAGTACTACACATAAGAGCCAACTTAAAAAAAAAAAAAATATTTTTTGTACCGTTATTAACGGTACCTGTCATAGAACGGTTTTTTTCGTTTCTGAATATCTCGTACAACATTTACCCGATTTAAATGAAAATTTTTATACAAAAGTGTGTAAGTAAAGATAATGTTAAAATTTTAGAAAATTTTCAAAAAACGCATTTTTGGTTTTTTAAAAAATATTTCAAATTTTTTTTTTGAAAAATCAATTTTTTGAAAACGAATCAATGAAAAATTTTGAAATTTAGTTTTTATGTGTAAATTAATTATTTCTTCAAAATGGCATACCAACTTTTTTTTTGAAAAATGTTAAAAAATTTTTATATATAAAAAATTATTTTTTTAAAAAACGGCTCCTACAATTTTCGAAAATTTTTTTCTAAAAATACCTTTTTATACAAGAAATAAAATGCCATATTTTTTATTTTTTTTAAGATAATTTAAAACGGAGTTTAATTAATTATAAAAACAGATTTAATTTTTTTATACTACTTATGAAATTTCTTCAAAATATCAAATTTTAAATTTCTTGAATGAAAAGCTTTAACATTATAGTTACTTTAAGCATAAGAGCAAGTACGTGCGACCCCAGTTGTGCAATTTATTTATATCTTTTTTTCAAAATTATGGCCATATATAAAAAAAAAAAATAAAAAAATAAATGTGAAATTCAGTTCCTTTTTCGATAAAAAAAATTAAAGGGATGATATTTGACTAACTTTTTGTAATAATCTAGTAACTAGGCATTATTATCTTTCAATTAAGCCATGGAAACCTTAAAAATTGTTTAATTTAATATTTTTTACGAATTTTTAAAAAAATGTTACATGAGAGTAACGCTGGGTCCGAAAGGGTTAATGCAAAATATTAATCAGTCTCTTGAGAATAAAATATTCTTTTTTTTTCAGTTTTTCAGTTTTTTTTTGATATTTTAAAGAATACTAAAGTCACCTACTGAAGAAACAGATTTGAGAATCTTTAAAGTCATTCGCGAGATTGTAAAAAATTATGTGTGTTCAATTGGGCCTTGATAAGTTTTTCTTAGTAGGTACTTTACTTATGTCTGCATGCAACCTTAAGTATACAGTAGCAGCGCAAACGGAACTATGATGCCTCTTCGCTTGAGGCTATCACTAACAAAGTTATTGTAAGCTACGATACATCTTGTAGAGCTACTATATCCTCATATTGGCTATCGTACAAAACAAAGACGGAGCTATGATGACTCTTTGCTTAAAGAGCTATCACAAACGAAGTTCTGGTAAGGTACGATACATCTTGCATAGGTTCTCTGCGCAAAATAAAGCTACTACATCCGCATATTGGCTATCGTATTCAAATGGACGTTGTCACGGCTAAATAAGTCGGATACGATAGCTCTTGCGATTTGGTACTATACCTTAATTTTTTTTCTTTAAAATAAGAGCTGAATGAATGTGTTGCTGCAAGTATGGAAAGAGTGACGACAGCTCTAGTTGGGTCGCGGTGGTTGTAATTTGCGTATAATAACTCTGCTTTGGACACGATAGCTGGAATTTTGGTCTTGTTTTAAAATTTTTTGTTCCGGTACCCGAATTTCAAAATGAAAATTTCTGAGTGATAGGTACTTTACTTATGTCTGCATGCAACCTTAAATTCTTCGTGGTACTTTCCAATTTCCAAAGGACCGCTTCGCTTCTATCAATTAATTATTGTATTGATGAATACAAAATATCCAACTTTTATTTAAAAAAAAATCAACGACTTAACATGAATGTTAGTCGGTAGTAGGTATAACCGCCATTGAGAGCATAAATTACAAATTTCTTTCAGCGAAGTAAGAGCTCCTCGTATAAGTTAAAAAAGAACCAAGTGTATCTAAATTATGGTCACTGGTTGAGGTACCGGTACATTTTTTTAAGTCATTAAAATCTTAATTTACACAAATTCATGTTTTTCTCTGTTAAAAAGTTAATTTTTAACTTTCGCTTTGACTTTTACTGAATGCATACAAAACTAGTAGGTATAACAAACAAAAAAAATAAATAACAATTGAGATCTACAACGATTTAGTTTCTATGGAATTGTTTTGTTGTTCTTGGTTTGGTGCAAAACCTAAAAGATAGGTGTAGAGAATAATTTTTGCATCTTAAATCGAACTTAATTATTAAATTTATCTAAATTTGTTGTAAATATAACCATGCCGTTTCATTTGCTTAAGATTTTACTTTAACAACTTTTATAAGCTACTTTTATAAAAAAACACTTACACGCAAACTACTTCAAGTTCCTGGATAAATTGATAATCAGGAATTTGTTTAAACACTGTTTATCACTAAAAATGTTAAATTTATTTCGAGACAAGAAAAATCGATTGTCTGATTGGGTTCTTCTTTGAATGTTTGATGGCAGTACCAGCTGAGATGCTGGAAGGGCATGCAATTCGTATTGACCATTCATAAAATTTGGACATGCGCTTTAAATTAAAATAGCTAAAACAAGATTCGTTTAGACGCATCTTTTGAAAAATAAAAATAAATACAAAAAATAACAAAGGACTTTTGACAAGGGGGTGTATTCATAGACAGTTTTTTAAACTGTAGGTTTACAAACCTTGAGTTTGAGCTATAAAATGTATGTTAGTTAAATATTACAAAGTTTATGAATACATCCAAAAGAATTTTTTGAACAAAGAACCACGAACAAAAGAAAATGTTTATTTTGAATGCCTTTGAAAGACATAGTTTTTGTTCCGTGAAATAAATATAAAATCAACTTCTTTTTCTGCCTAATTTGAAAACTATTTTTTTTTTTGTCAAAAATATGTTTAGTTTAGTGATAAGTTGCAATATGTCGATTTATCATTATTCTTCAGAATTTTTTAGAAATTGTAATTAATCGATTTGAACAAAAATTTTTTTGGGGGGGAGGGAAAGAGGAGATATTAAGGTTTGGGAAGATGCACTGGGAGGTGAATACGTCGAATTGTATTTTTATGTTTTTCATTTCACGGAACAACAAAACGCAAAAAAGTCCTAATTAATAAAGCATCAATTTTATACATTTATATGTATTTGTTTTGAGCCTCAGTAAAATGTTATGGTGTTTTGAATATTATCGTCGGCTTAGATTGAAAAACAGCTAACTCAACTTTTAAACTCCTGAAAATATTATTTAAAAAATAGAATATTTCTAAATGTTTGAATAAATTCGATACAACATTAAGTTAATCCTTAGATTTCATACTGGTATACATTTAAAAGATTAGAAAAAAAATCATACAAAAAAAATCTGTTTGTTTATTTGGGGTTATTGTAACTCTTTAAGTTTTTTTATATAAATGGTACACATACGCCACAGTGACCAGTCAAAACGATCGATTTATCACTTGGATTTGCATGGTCTCCTTAGAAACAGTTGCTAGCAATAAGCAAGTTTTTGAGTTAAAAATTCAAATGTGGTCAGTGATTTTTTTTTAATAATAGCCCCGTTCCATTGGAGGTGGTAGTTTACTACTAGTAGAAGTTTTGGTTAATCTAGTACTATCATCTACTCATGCTCTTCTTCCCGAGTAGATACGATTTGTATTGAATTCGTTGAAAGTGCGTTCCATTGAAAATCGCTAGTAAACTACTAGTAGTACTTTTGCACCTCCCAAAGGAACAGGGCTAATGATCGCACCAAGAAAAACAAAGTTACCACAAAATAGATTTGGATCCATCTATCAGCAACATGCACTTAACATTGAAATTAGTGCATCTTCTGTTGGAAGTCATAACTTCGGTGTGCCTGTTAAAAAAAACCTGTGGAGATCTGAATTTATCACGGGAAACTATAAATTACCAAATATGAAAATACAAAAATATAATTGTGCCCTTAATTATGAAAGTGGACTAAGTCACTCCTATAAAAATGGCATCAAATCTAGCCTAAAAATAATTATTATTTAAGGGGTAAAGTTTATTTTACCACGAATGGACAAAATTCAGTTGTTTTCAATTTTTCGTTTTTGGACAAGGCCTATTTTTTAACAAAAAAAGTTTTTTTTAGAAAGTCATTATTAACGGTACCTGTCATAGAACCTTTTTTTGAAGTCTGAATTTCTCTCAAACGACTAATTAAATTATATAAAAATTTTGTATACAAAAGCCTTTATATATTATTATATATATTTTGTAGAAATGCATTTTTGGATTTTAAAATTTTTTTTTTAAATCAAATTTTCGAAAACAGGTCATTGGATTCTTTTGAAATTTTGGTTTTAGGTGTTGGTCTATATTTACCATGGCATACCAACTTTGTTTTATTTAAAATTATAAAATAAAAAAAAATTGGCACTTACAGGAATCGAATTTGGGACTCCAGCATGTGAGTCGCTCATGATTGCCGCTCAGACGCTCAGCCGCTTAGGACGTGGCCGTAGTCTTACAAAACTGGTTTACAATTGTGCCCTTATTTGTGAAAGTGGACTAATACTATGTTTCCACCTACCCTAAATCCGAGATTTAGCTAAGTAGGTTTAGAATAAATCTCGAGATTCATTCTAAATCTCGGATTGAAAGTAGGTGAAAACCTTGGATTTAGGGTAGGTGAACCTAAATCTGAGGTTTAGCGAAGTGGATTAAGAATAAATCTCGAGATTTATTCTAAATCTACTTATCTAAATCTCGGATTTAGGATAGGTGGAAACATAGTATAAGACACTCAAAAAAAAAAAAACGGTTAAATATAGCATAAAAATAATTATTATTTTAAAGGTAAAGGTAATTTGAAAGCGAAATTGCAGTAAATAAACTTCTTTATTCCTTCACTGATTTCAAAAAAGAAATACAATTAAATCGTTATAACATAATAAAATTATTACACTGGGGCAACAAGGTTTTTGTTACAGAAACTAAATTAAACTTTTCTAAAAGTTTTATATTTTCATGTGCTGGAACTCGTCTCACATCATATCACGTTTACGGCTAAGCCTGAGAGGCTAAGTTGTTGTTGCCTTTAACACGTAAATTGCATATTCGAGCCCCGATTGGGGTTTTTTTTTTTGTTTAGTTTATAGTACAGGAAAGATAGACTTTTGGGGAACGATATAAAGGAAGTAGACTTGTGTAGTTCGCGAACGAACTAGTTCATTTGGTTGAACTAGTGAACTTAGTTCACTTACTTAGTTCAATTTAGTTCGCGAATTTTTTTAACAAACTAAACAGCAACCTAGACAGGCGTAATATGAAATTACAAAACAGCTTGCGCTCACCTTACATTAGGTCTGTTTGGGTACTGTCTAAAACAGAAATATTTTTTTTTTTGACAAAAATAATGTACAAAACCACACCATTCCAGAGTACCCAAACAGGAATTGGGCTAAAAATGTTGAAAAAAGTAGAAATATTTCTGTTTTAGGCAGTACCCAAACAGACCTATTATCATTTCTTTTACATATATTTTGGATGAAAGGAAGTCCCATCTGTATGGGGAATTTTCAAATTTGGTCGTTGTCTCCTTGTCTTATACGCCGACAGCGCCCTTTTAACCTGACAGACGTTTAAAGAATAGGGGTTCAGAAACCAAAGTGCATATGAAATTACATTCAATTCTTGGTGGAGCGAAATCAGTTCTTCTGCTCTACCTCAAGATTTAGATTTAAAACAAAGCGTTTTTTCTTCAAGCACCACTTATTCTTATTTCTGAGCAAGGACAAAAAAGAAGTAGCATCTTGATCCTTGCATTACTATGATTTTGATTTAATGAAAACAAAACGAACTTGTACTAGACTTTCGTCAGGAACCAAAAACTCGACAAGTATATGAACGAAATTAAGAATTTTTATACAAAATAAAATATGTATCTGTTATTTTTATTATTGTATTACATAAATTTGGATACATTTTGTACAAACTAATTTTGTTTTTTAATTCTAACAAAACGGGAGTGATTAAAATAAATTGAACTAAAATGAACTAGTTCAGAACTAGTTCAGTAGCGTGATTTGAACTAAAGTGATCGATCACTCAAATGAACTAAAGTGCCCAACTCTAAAAGGAAGGTTGATTTTTTTCAGACCTGAAAGAGGGTTATTAAAAAAATCTTATGTATGCCCTGGTTTTCGGGAAACCACCCAAACTATTGGTTACTTCATCAAAGTTGTAGGTAATATAAATATCTTTTTATATGCATACACGAGGACTATACTATCGAGGTTATGTAAATTTATTTCTTAGTCCCTATAGTTACATAATTTGTTCTCATTATAAAAGTTGTTGTCCATTACTTTGATAAAGGTTACTTTGAAGATTAGGTATACGATATTTCAAATCAAAGATACGGAACTTTAAGGTTCCACACTTGAATATTGATCGAGTTTGGAATTGTTTTCATACAATTACCCGTACCGCATACCCTTCCGGTGTGGCCAAGCCGTAAATCGTCTACGTTATGTAAAAACAAGAAATATATGACATGAGAGGCGATGTATTTCCCATCATTCCCGACTAACAAATTTGCTTCTATAAAGCTTTACAGGTGTTAATTTAAAGATTAAAGATTTATAGAAGGTATATTGTTTGTTGGGTTTAGCTGTAGGTAATGGTCAATTTTCTAAAAATATTTAGCCACTTCAAAAATGTATCCCAATTCCCACAGCTAAATTTAGCCGAAGATAAATTTTTTATTCAACAGACATACAAATGTCAAAAATTTATCCTCCGTTAAATTAGGGATGTTGCGGATGTGGATTTTTGAAGGTTAACATCTGCAGATGCGGATGCGGATGTTCAAGATCTTATATACAAAATTAATATAATTTAATTAAAACAATGGAACAGTTATAAATAACATTTTTATTAATTTAAATGAGAGAAATTAAATAGAGGTGCATTAAGGTATAACTACAACGGCCACTTTTTGAAAAAAGTCAAAAAGCGAAAATTTTCAAACTCATTTTGAGACAGTTTTTCCGACCAAAAAAATTAAAAACAATGATGCAGAAACCTTATTTTTTGGTTTAAGAAACAATTTTTGTAGTTTTTTTTTTCAAAATCAAATAGCGCTAGAAAAAAATAAAAAATTTTTACTTTTGTAAATTTCCCACTTTTTCACTTTTTTAGGTCATTGTAGTTATACCTTTAGACTTAATAAAAAGTAATACCGCCACCTTCTCTGCATCAAGTCGGTTACACAGAGGTTTGATAGTTAAGCCCGTGCTACTTAATACATAATCTGTTCCCTAGAAAAACTGCCTTGTAGGTAGAAATTATATTTAAAGACTGGCACTGACCCTTTTTTTCGGAAAGAAATATCTATATTAATAGCCTGTTTTCGCCCCAAATTTGATAATATCGCAAATTAGGTCGGTTTGTATTGGAAATTCTAAAACTTTCCCATACAATTTGAAATTCAAAATGAGATAATTTGCGAAATTATCTAATTTGGGCTCTAGTGAAAACTGTCTATAAAATTAACACTTTTGCATTTTTTCTGTGTTTTGCCTACAAAAATCAGTCACAGACCGTTACTCGATGTGAATCCCATTGGTACGCGCCATTCGGCGGCTTCGCCCAACTTCTTTCTTGTCGCAACTTCTTTGCATCCGCATCCGCATGAAAACCCGCATTGATTATTGCGGATGCCGAGGCGGATGCGGATGTCCCAATTCATGTGGATGTTCCGCATTTGCGGATGCGGATGCGAATATTCGCAACATCCCTACGTTAAATATTTAACCCAATTCACACACGGCCTAAATATTAAAATAATTCACGCAAACAGAAGTGTGAACATTGAGGCAAATACAGTTGGCATCACTTTTTCTATTTTCAATCTGTCAAATTATTGTTTCAATCTTACTTCAACTCTTTTCAATCAACACTTCAACAGTGCATTCATCTACGGTTTTGTGTGGGCAAAAAAATATATAAATGTAGATGAATGCACATGCTGTGCAAGTTTTGTAACATTTCCCTATAATTTAATAAATGATTTTAACTTTTTTATTGAAATAAATCCAACAAAATATAAACATTTTTAGATAAAACCATTTGTAGTGATACATTTCTCTTTCTTTGATACAAATTTTATTGTTTATTATTCTCGGAATCCTTTTCTAAAAAGTTGTCTCATTTTCATATTGCATTGCCAATTATAGTTTTGCAAATCTATTCTATTCTATTTAATAAAAAAAAACTTGACTTTTTACTCTAATTCATCTCTAAAAATAAAAGTTTTAAGTCTCAATTTTTTATTTAATTAAAGGTAAGCCATTTGAGGCACTAAATCAAGTGGTCGCTTGCGGCAAATTGCCACAACGATGACGCGTTGACGGTGTCAAGAAACTTTCTAATTTCTTCATGTTATTAATTTGATACCGAATAGAAACCTGTTTTGTACATGAATAAAAAACTAGCTAATTTTGTTATTGTTTAATTTTAGCAAAAAACAATTTTTAATGATGAAGAACATTGTTGATGTTATGTCAATTCAACAAAGAACTGACAATGTTTCTAATTCGCCCAAAGCAATACAAACTGACTACAGGTGAAATCTGAATTTAATTAGCATTTTTTCTTATACTCTTGTTGCTTTACTTTTGTATTTTTGTATTAAAAAAGGAAAAAGGATGGACAAGGTGTTGTGCCACGTTTTCTTTTCGAATGTTCCATTAAATTATCTATGAAACCATTGACATCAGCAACAGCTGCTATTATATTCCATCGATTCTTCAATGAAGTCCAACGAAGTGACTATGATCAATATGTTAGTATAAAAATCTACTGAAAATTTAATTTAATTCATTTATCATCTTGTTTTTTTAATTTATAATTTTTCAGTTAATTGCATCAAGTTGTTTATACTTGGCTGGAAAAATTAAAGATGATCCGGTAAAGATTCGTGATGTTATTAATGTATCGTATAGTACTTTGAATAGGGGTACTGCACCTCTGGATCTTGGTGATGAATATTGGTCTATGAGAGATGCCATTGTCCAAGCGGAACTTCTGATTGCACGAACATTGAAGTTTGATTTGAATATTGAACATCCACATAAAGTAAGAAAAATGTTATATTTTTAAATATATGGTTTATTTTTGAATATTCAGTTATATCACGCTTATATTTACATATATGTAGACTTTATTATATTATGCCCCGCCCACTTTCCCCTCCCAACCGACGCGCGAGGAGGACCTTTTAATTATTTTTTATTATAATAAATAATTGTACTATTATAATCTGATTTTGTTTTAGCTTTGTATGTATTATATGAGTATTGAATTGAGTTTTTTGGTAAAAAAATAAATAAGAGGTTTAAGAGTGTAAGAGCTTTGTTTTGGCTAAAAAGCCATTTTGTTCATTAATGTTTTATTAGTTCTCATACGTTGTCTGATTTTAAATATTTTATCACTTCTATTTTAAAATTGTGTAAAGTATTTAATGATTTAATTTTACTTGGTAGATTATTATATAACTGTAGTCCTTTAAACATCATTGTGTTCTGCGCGCGCGAAGTTGCTTTATATTGTATTCTAAAATTTTGAGCGCTTCTTAGATTATAGGGTTGAGAATCACTGATATATTTTAAGTTATTGCATAAATAGCTTGGAAGCATATCATTTTTCATTTTAAACACAAACAATAAGACATTTAATTTAATAAGTTGTGTAATATTTAGCCAGTTAAGTCTTTCTAACATATCTTTTATGTGAGTAAGCCGTGCACATTTTAAAATAATCCTCATTGCCTTATTTTGTAGTTTTTGTAGGCGAGCTATATTCCCTTGGGAAGTTAAAAATAAAATCGTGGAACAATATTGAAAATGAGGCTTCACAATGGCATTATATATTTTGATGGCTGTAGTAATTGATAGTTTTTTTCTAATCCGTCCTAGAAAATATATTTTTTTCGACAATTTCTTGCACACATAGTCTGTATTAGCTTTTAAGGAAATTTTATCATCAATAACTACTCCTAAATACTTAAACTCATTCACACGTTCAATATTCTCTCCATTTATTTGCACAACATTCTGTTCCATACTATTTATACACATATACTTGGTTTTCTTTATATTAAGCTTTAATTTATTAATAACGAGCCATTCACTTATGAATTGTAAGTCCATATTGATTTTTTCAGTACATTCTCTCATACATTTTCCCAAAATAAAAAGAAGGGCATCATCCGCAAACATACACAATCTACAATTTTTAACAGCCAATTTTATATCATTGATATATAATAAGAACAGCAAAACTCCCATCACCGAACCCTGAGGCACACCTGTTTTAACTTCATTCGCACTAGATACATTATTGTTTACTGAGGTACGTTGTGTTCGAGCATTTAAATATGACTCAAACCATTTCAATTCATTATTTTTGATTCCATATTTGGAGAGTTTTTTAAGAAGTATCCCGCGGTCTACAGTCTCAAAAGCTCTCTTGAAATCCAAGAAAACTGCAATGACAAAATGTTTGCTGTCCATTTCATTCTTCCAACTCTCTATCACAAAATTCAAAGCCGTTTCACACGAATAACCCTTTCGAAAACCCGACTGTTGTTCCATTATTAAATTATTATTTTCCAAAAAGTTCCTAAATTGTTTTTCCACAAGTTTTTCTAGCACTTTTTCATAAATAGGTAGCATATTGACCGGTCTGTATTCTTCACATAGCTTTGTATTTTGAATTTTTTGGATTGGTATTACTAAAGTCTCCTTCCACTTACTTGGAAAACAGCCAGTTAACATGGATTTATTGAAAATTTCCCTTAATATCGGACCAAGGATTTCAAAACCGTCTAAAATCATATTCGCACTCATAAATTTATAGTCTTTCTTTTTACCCATAGTCTTTAAAATTTCGATTATGTCTCTATTACTAACAGTCTGAAAGTTTAAAACAGTATTAGTTTCAATAATTTCATCTTTAGAGTAGCTTTAAAAGCACATGGCTCTGATAACACAATTTTTGATTCGCTCTTAAACGTAGTCTTTTGAAAAACAAAAAATGGGGACAATAATAATACCGGTTAGTTACATCAGTAACTACAGAGATATATACAGTGATAGAGTGAAAATTGCCATACCAATCGCAAGGTGCAATCTCATGCTTTTACAAGAAATAAGAGAGACAAATAAGAGATTTTCAAATAATACAACGACTAATCATATCTGGTCTAAGTCTGAGCATATAGCACATTAGTTCTTTGATAGATGTCTTAACTATACACTGTCCCATAGCCAAAGTTGAAATTTAAGGTAGGGCAATGGTTTTATCAGGTAGGGCATTGGTAATCGTTTATAAAATGTAAAATTGCTAAACTTTATTTTTCTACTACTACGACTACAAATTGACAAATTTTGCACCTTTGTATTTTTTTTTATACATATAGCAAAAGTACAAAAGTGTAAAAAAATTATAGTCTGTATATTTGGTTGTTTTAATGTAAGAAAAATGTTACACTTTTGCAACGATACAAGACCATTTGCATCGAATCGGGAATACCTTATTGTTTTTGTTTGCCCTAAATCCAGATTTTGGGGGTATATATTGAAGAAAGAAAGTAGGCCTCTTTACTATGTTCGACAAAAGGTACTACTACTAGTCGTGACTAAAGTAATCTTTAAATGTTAGTTTTTGTCACACAGGGTAGAGCGTAATCTTTGACAAACATGTAGTGAAATCTAATTTATTTTATTGTTTTTTTTTTCTTAAATTTTGCAATAGAGCAAGCACAATATACAACCAATTTATTTATTTTTTTTTTTTTGTAAAAAAATCTGCACTTTTTTTTCGGTTCTATCTTCGAGTCTACTCAAATAATTTTTGAACATAGTAGACTCTTCCAATCTTGGAATTTTTAGACCTTAAACATCAATTGAAAATTAGCATTTTTATGCAAATGCGTTTAATTTGAACACATATTACAAAGGTTAACAACATTAAACTTTTATTTTGTATTTGAGACTAAACTAAACTTTTCTAAAGGCTTTCTTGTGTGCTGAGCTCGACTGCGCAAAATTAGTCCCCAGGAAATTAGGCCCAAAAAAAAAATGAAATAGGGCTCAAATTGGGGTATTTTTCCCATAATGAAATTATGCCCCACTGAAATATGGCCATAACGAAATGAAAAAAATGCCTCAAAAATAAATGAAATAAGGCAATAACTTCTTTTGACCTTTTTTGAAAAATGAAATAAATCTCCAAGTTTTCTTTTTCATCATTAGATAAATCATGCGATTTCGTTAGCTATTCTGTTACTTACTAATGCTTTTCAATCAAAAAAATCTTACTGCCAACCATTAGCGAGTCCACAATAAGTGGTACTTTGACAATTCTGGGTCCTTGATAAGCGGAATTTCACAAATGTTTTTGGAAAGACAATTCAGTTTAGCATTTTCATGAAAATCATGAAAAATTAAATAAGGCCCCAAATTATTTTAAAATAAAATTAAAGTAAGCCCCGAAATTAGTGTTGCGGTCTTATTTCATAATAAAATTACCTATGCCTCAAAAACAAAATGAAAAGCCCAAAAAATGAAACAACAAAATTTGAGAAATTTCGTTCTTGTTGTTTTGTGTGTTTGTTTTTTGGGCCTTATTTCCTGTTGCTGCTGAACTCAAAGTCAAAATATTTAGGTACTTTTTTCGTTTTTGAAATATTAATGCTGTGCTGGAAAATACAAAAAAAAGCGTTTTTTACTGTTTTTGAAGAATTCCAAATCAAAAAAAATTTGTATGGTGCAAAAGTTTCCACCTGAAACTCAGAATAGGCCTAATTTATAGGCAAAAATAAGAGAAGTTAAGTCTGAGGTTCGACAAAAATCATCCTTCATTTATGTAAATGATCTTGCCGGTAGTATTGATATACATCTCAATTTCTTTCATTACAATTTCAGGTGAATTTCGTTATCTATGAAAGTTAACAAAAAACTTGCCTCTTTCTAAAGACACAAAAATTTATTTTTTTGTCGTAAGAACGTGGCTTTTGTCACATGGAGCCCTTCCTTCCTTATATTCTTTTGTTTTAAAACTTATTGGAAACAATATTGATGTAAATGTATTCTTGGACGATTGCTGATTACCAGGGATAGGATCTTGTGGACCTAAAAACTTAAAAAAAGGCAAAATAAAACTCCCAAAAAGGCATAAAAAGGCATTTATTGAGAGAAAGAATGAAATATAAAAATTAATTGCAGTAATTTTGAACAATCATTAGTTTTTTTTTAATTTTCAGTTAACAAGCCCCTGCGATTGTCCCTTAAGAGTGGTTTAAGGAGCTAAAAGATTTCTCTACATCTGTAGAGACGACTGGACCCTAATTAACGCACTCGACATCACCCACTTCAATATTTGCCGGGAGCTCTTGATTTGTGTTCCCATTTATTACGCAATTTGTTCAACTCTCTCGAGTCTCTTATTTGCCAAAAAATTTGATCTGAATTTTGAACTTCTTCAATCGAATATTGTAAACTGAGTAAGTTAGCTTTCGAATCATGATACGTGTCGGTTGTCGGCCGCGCAATAGAACGTAGAAGACAATAAATGGTAGCAAAAGCAGATAAACAAGAAGTTGCATAGGTACATCTTTTCACTCGAATTTTGTTTGTGTAATCTACTGAGTAAGTTAGCTTTTTGTTTGTATATTTAAGTGTTTTGTGTGTAGGCATTACCTTAAAGATGCTAAAAAGATAAAAAAACGTAGGAAAAGGCAAAAGAAAGGCAAGAACAAGAGAAAAAGCAATAACGAAAGAAAAGGCAAAAAAAAATACATATTATTGACACGAGGGGGACGAGAAACGTGTTTGTTTTTAATCTATAATATCGTACGATTGAGCAAGAAAAAAAGGCAAATTCCACAGCATCCTATCCCTATTTAAATTTTAATTTTTTTCGGACTTACCGCGATTATGTTTTTTATTTTAAACGAAATTAATCGATTAAATTATTTTCCCGACGTTTCGACAGGGTTACATTTGTCGTGGTCACGGGTTGACTGCTGATTACATTAACCCAAAAAAAGTTATATCTTATCCGTTCTTAGTGTTGGAAAAATACAATTAAATATTATCCATAATTCAAAATTTAATTTGGCGCTTACGATTATTTGGCGGGAAGGGGTCGACATTTGATGTGATAAATTGATACACATATTAATACCTCATCAATGAAAACCAAGAATTACATTGTAGTGACAAGTTATAGAATTTTCTAGGGCACGCCAAGTTTTTCTTAGTATAATTTACGTCTACTGGAAAGAATTCAACATGAGCATAGAATATGCTGGCTTGTTTCTAAGCACATATAGGTACCCTCGGCGTGTCTGCCTATGAAACAGTATTCAGTTTGGACACCTGTTAAGGAGCTAAACTTTACTTAATACTGTAAGTTCTTCCGCTCGAATACGTGAATACGACGATTAATTCTCTCTGAGTTGGTTTATAGATTAAAGACGGTTGAACTTTTTATTTAGTGTCAAAAGATTCGCACCATGTAATGAATTACAATATTCTACATTGAAAATCGGTTTTGAACCAAACCATACTTTTTTAAAGAATTTTCCTGGGGCGTTTCCGTATCCAACTTTTTTTTCCGACCAGTGTTATTGAACAATTGTTCATAACTTAATATAGTGAATCAGGCTTGGGGATATATGTGACGAACAAAATACCAAATAGTAATCTATTACTTAATTATGTATAGTGACCAACGCTTTGAGGCGGCACTACAATCCATTGTGGATTTGGGCTTCAAACAACAAGCTTCTACAGCCAGCTGCTTCCAGTTTCGCACTCCAAGTTGAATGAGGTATCCTTTCTCTTCCGTGCGTCTCCTAAGACGAGGTCTTCCTCATCTGCGTCTATTTGGTCTTGTTTAACGTACATTTAATTAAATATGTTGATCCAAGAATATTTTATAATTTATAACGCATTTGAGTCGGAAGAAAACTTCGATAGTGCAAAAAATAATAAAAACCAAATGAAAAAAAATATAAATAATATAAAATTAGAAATTCAAAATTTTATGTAACGTATTACAAGTAATCTCTTGCTCAAATTAATTTTTGCTCTGATTTAATTTTTTTTTTTCATTTCAGTTCCTTTTGTATTTTATGAAATCTCTAAAAGACTGGTTGGGAGCCAACACTTGGAGTTCTCTTCCTATTGCAAAGACTGCCGCTGCATTTCTACAAGTAAGCCCAACACATTCAATCAAACATAAAATTCAAAGTAAAACTTTATTCCACATCAAATTACCTTTCAGGATTTTCATCACAATCCTAAGATTCTAAATCACAACCCATCACATATAGCTGTATGTTGTCTTTCCTTGGCCCTACAAACATATGGAGTACAAGTTCCACTTACAGGCGAGTCGGATGAGAACAGTGCTTGGTATAATGTAAGTTTGAAATGTATTACATAATGATGCACATTTAAATAATTTATATGCTCATTTATTTGTGTTTAGGTATTCGTAACCGGACTAAGCAAAGAGAAACATTGGGAGATTCTTGAAGAAATCATGGAAGTTTATAATCATGATGCAGAAATAGACACTAACTAAAATTAGCTTAAGACACATATTGGACGGAAAAATCCTTTGAAAATTTGAAATCAAATTGATTGATTTGTGATAGTTATTGCAAAGAGTTTGTTAGCAAACTTGTGTGCATTTTAGAATCATTTTATTATTAATATTAACTCTCCCATTCTCTCCTCTCTCCTACATTTTATTTCTATCAATTTTGTATACGTGAAATGATTAATCATTTAATTTTAATCTGGATATCATTAATATTCGCCTTCATTAATTATATATAAAGTGCATACAAAAAATTGTGTTTTATTTCCAAACATCGTCGGTACATCGTCGAATTATTCGTATAGTTCGTCATTGTATTTTCTTCTCTCTTCATTGTCTTGCCTGTTGACAAAAACCGAAACAAGTTTACAGCTTTTTCCAAGTAGACAACTTCGTTGACCTAAACGAAGTTATAATTATTGATCATATTTTGATCTATGATACAAGTCGACTCTAGATAATAAGTACATGCCCTTCGTCTGCTCCCCATTGATTACAAGTCACACTTTGTTTACCTCTGATTCTAGGATAGAAAAAGGCACAAGTATTGATGCTTCCCTTCTTGGGAACTTCCTCTTCAGATCGATATCACGGCTTCGCTTATTACATTAATTTACAAAAAAATAAAAAATTTTTGGACACCAAGCGTCGTTATAATTTTCGTATCGATTTGAGTCCAGAAAAAACTATCAATCTTAACAGAAAAACCGGCACCTGAAAGCTAAATAAATAAGCAAGAAACATTAAAACAACTTTTCTGCGTCACTCAAGATTTTTAAGTGCAATGTATCAAAACATTTAAAAAAATCGATTTTTTAAAGGAAATTTTCGCAAAAAAAATTCTTACTGTAAGAAAAATTCAAAATCTTTTGAGTCCTTAGGTATAGTTTTAAATTTTGCATGTGTAGTACTTTTTCTGACAATCTATGGATAAATAATAAAGATATGACCATTTTTGAAAGGATCAATATTTTCGACTCTTTGTTCCTTTTTGAGTTTTCGCCTATAACTTAAAAGCAAGCCGAATTTAAAAATTTGTATTAATTTTTTGTAGATAATTAAATCGATATGTAATAAGGTGTGTCAAAATGCTAAAGTATGAAATTTTCAAATGTAATAGCTTTTAAATGTTGCATTGTTTATCAAAATTAAATCCTGCGTTTACAGTTTTCATTTTAATTAATATCTTTGGCTCGCACATAATATAGGAAAAAATCGAAGAAATTTGGATTTTTAGAGATTTTTGAAATATATGTTTGGATACAAAAACAAATTTATTAGATATTTTTAGGCTTTCACGTGAAAGATTATTCCAAGAAAAAACTGTTAAGCTTATATTTGTTGGAATTGAACACTTATTTAAGAAGCTGCGAAAAATAAGCGAAGGAAAATATATATCATTTTTTCATACAAAATCGCTTTTTTCTTAACAACTTCAACCGATTTGAGCGAGCCAAAGACGAACGATATTATAATTTTTTTTTTACATATTATGAAACCTAAGACCCTAGTAAAACTTTTGACCACTATTACATGGTAAAATTAGAGTACTTTTTTTCGGCCATACAAAAGTGACACACCCTAATATGTAACCTTTAAAAAAAATACAAATTAAGAAAATATATTCAAAAAAGAGAAAAAACGATATTTTTTTATATTTTTACTAAATGGTCTATTTTTATCTTTTGAGCATTTATAGATATTGAACATGTAACGGAGAAAAGAAGATACGTTTTCAATATAATGGCACCAAAAATTGAATATAGGATAAAATATAGACTTTCAAAATCAACTGTTTTTGGGCTTTTTGAGCAATTTTTCTATATGGAGTACAAGTACAAAAATAACGACAACAAACTTTGAAAAATCATATGTCGAAAACCTTTCCATCGTAATTTTTTTTCCCTGAGCAATTTCCGAGTCCCTGAGGTTAAAGTACGCAAGTAAAAAATAGGGGCCACATTCTATAAAAAACGAAACGATCATTCGTTTTTGAAAAACGAAAGAAAATATGCGACAAATTCTTTCGTTTTTCAAGTTACATGAAGCAAACCGTTCGCACACACGGAAACGTTTATTCGTTTACGCGATACAGAATTCCCCCCACTGTTTTTTAATCTTCTGATCATTTGGGTTCTAGGGTAATATGAAAATATAGAGCTAAAAATCGAAAGCTTTCACAATCCCAAGAAAAGACAGTTTTTAAGATTTAAAGTATGTATTTATTTATTATAAATATGATTGTGTCGTTTTAGTTTTTGGAGCGCATATCATGTTATTTTTTTATGATAAATTCATATTGAATATTAAAATTATTGAGTTATATATCATTTAGTTTTTTTTTTCTTTAAATTACATCTTATAATCTTAATAGATGAATAGTCCTGAATTTATGTTGCTTTATAAAAAAAATAAAATAATAAACAATTATTACTAAATTTATGAACTAAGAAACTATAATGGGGATATAGGTGGACTTCAGTGTTTATGCTTATGCTTGTGCTTATCGCTACGGTGCCGAGAGGAAGGCGATCTACTGCTACTATATTTCGGAGAAATGTCAAGCTTAGATGATTTTACAGGACTACGCCTTGACCTTGAAGGCGGGGATATGCGACTAAGAGACGGGGATCTAGAGTATTAAAAATTGAGAGATTTAAATTGAGATTAAAGCAACGCGACTTAAAATGTGGCAACAACTTTTTTTTACCTTCTCGATCTTAGTGGAGGACTATCATCATATTTGGACGATTTAGAGATATATGGAGTTCTGTCAAGAAATCGTTTGGGAGAGTCTGAGAGGCTGCGCGAACGATTGCGTTTAAGTTGCTTGGAATAGCGGGCTGGTGGTGATACCTCACGTTTACTGTACGGCGATCGTGAGCGTCTTTTGCTTTTGGGTGGGCTCGAACGTGACGAATGTTGTGGTGAAGGTGAACGTTTCGTACGACGTGATTTTTTCGACTGGGTTCTAAATAAAACAAACAAATAAAATCAGTTTGTTGAGATCTAGGGTGCTTAAAAAAACTTACGATCCACTTGGACTAGGACTCCTTCGGGAAATATCTTTCCGTAAAAATGAGGATGGAGAATCCAATTCTTCTTTTTGCAAATCCTACAATTCAGAATATTTTTTTTAGACAAAAACACAATAAACAATGTAGTTTTTAAATATACCTTTTTAAGTAATCGCTTTCGATAGTGTTCAACTTGCTGGGTAATACTCCAGCCTGTACGCAGATCTCGTTTACCACTCTCCAGCTCGTCTTGGTATTGCATAGTTTTCATTTCTATTTCACGCAGCTTACTTCGTTTCTCTTCACTAAAATCTCTTGATGTTTCTTCAGCATTATCATCATCGGAACTGTCGTTGCTGTCATAAAATTTTGGTGGCTCAGGAGCCGCTGGTGGCTCCAATGTATCCCATTTGCTTGTGGTTATTGCTTGGGCTTCTACTTGTTCCGGATCAATTGTCTCCCATTTAGAGGGAATAAAGGCACCACCTTTTTTTGGAGAATCTTCCATTTTATCAATTGGAATTCCATCAATGTCATCATCCACTATGAAATGAAAAAAAATAGTATAAATATATTTAAGGTTTTCATTATTTTTGTGTGAACTTACATGGAATTCCATCAATATCATCATCGTAATCTTCATCGCAATTATTTTCATTGCGTTTGATCATTGGAGTATCTTTTTGTAATGGTATATTCTCGGGTAAAGCACGCATTAGGGCACCCTTTAATAAGGCTGCTCCATCTAATGGCACTCCATTTAGATCTTCATCGTCTTTCTCGTCACCTGACATTGGTGCTCCATCAATGTCTTGATCTTCTTCTTCTTTTTTCTCCTCCTCTGGCTATAAACATAAACAAATTAATAATGATAATTAGGGAGTATTTGGTAAAATTTTAAATTACCGGAGGTAGACCCAAAAATAATGCCTTTATTTTAGCCAAAAACTCTTTTGGATATATTGTCCATTCTTCCCATGCACGCAACACCTTCAATACACGAGCCTTGAATCCTTCACCCTTCAATCGACTGTCCATGCTTGTGTAGTAGGTGTGCAAATTTTCGAAAACTTCTGTAAGCTGCTTTTCCACCCTTTTAAATATAATGATACAAGTATTTCAGTATTAGCTTATTGCTTTTATTAACAACAACAAAAAATTATTCAATAGGAACAATTCACAATGCCAATTTGTTTTTTAAACTATAGCTTTAAAGTAGGTTATGTAAGAAGTGTTGATAACACGGAAAACAAAATGACTTCACGAATTGGTTTCGAGTACAAAATAATTGAACCAAAACCGACATTACAAAGATCGAGAAGATCATAATATTCTTCATCTTCTTCTTTCGTCCATTAAACCGTACTCGATTGAGGCAGGGCTTAAATGATGGATTTGCTTGAAACTTGGTACACATTATTTTTAACTAATTTCCAAGACCGTTTTTTTTTTAATGCCTCTTTTGAATATTCCACACCTCCGAGGTTAGTACCGGATCAAGTTACAAGTATACCCGGTTTAAGAGCACCATCAGCCTGCTGTACACAAGTTAGAATCAGAACGGCAAAGAGATTCAACTGTTAATTTTTTTGGAGCCAGTACTTGAATAGTCTCATTTATTAAATCAAAATCTGTTTCTTCAAACCTTATAGGGTGATTCAGAACGATAAGCAATTTTAAAATGCAAAGCGGTTTATCATCGCAAGAAGGCTATTACACCTTGTTTTGCAATAAAGTAATAAAGAAAGTTATTTCCCATGTTCCATTTTTACATATTTTTGCAGAATTGTGTCATTTTTTGTATGCGAATATTTAGCCACCAATCCCGAAAATCCCGGGATTATAACTCTCCAATCCCGGGATTTTCATTATCAAAAAATGAGCCGGGATCCCGAATCCCGGGATTGCAATCTCTACAACCGCCTTACTCACTAGGCTAACTCGAATTTGTTTATTATGAAAACTTTTGTTCATATAAGCTCCACGTCACAGCTTCACAAATTGGGAATTGACTCCCCAGAAAGCGAAAGCGTGTAGGTTGGGTCGAGACAAGAAAAAAATCTTATGGGAGCTGGGCGGAGAGGGTCTATTCCCCCACGTTAGAAGCAATTAAAAAAAAATATTGGAAAAAAATGAAAGAAAAATCAACGGTTACACCTATAATAATGGGCTATTCCTTTTTGTAAGGCCAAAACCCACGTATGGTATTAAGATTTTAAATAAAGCTATTTTATAGCATAGTTTTTGAAAAATGAACTCTCAAAATCAAAATTTTGAAAAAAAATTTTGATCTAATTTTTTCAAAATTGTTACTTACATTTTTGAAAAAATTAGTTCGAAAATTTAGTTTTTAAAATTGGATGTTCTTATCGTTTTTAAACAAAAACAGAAAACCGGATCTAAAAATATCTTGTCGTTTTGGAGAAATTTAATTAATTTTAAAATTTAAGAAGAATATAAAAATTCAAAACTACTTACGCTTTTCTAAAGAAACTGGCATTTGACACTTTAACAGTGCAGTTATGCAACAAATCAGAAAACAAATAGAGTCGAGCGATTTTCTTCGAGCACATTGTTTCCTGGTTTGCGAGCGACTCAGCAATACACTCGCAGATTTCATCTGCTGCCTCAGCATGTTCAATGCAAAATATCATCACATCACCAATTTTAGATCTTTCGGGTGTAAGATGACGAATTAAATCTTCCAAACGATCACGTTGCCTGAGGAAATAAAATTTTTATCAAATCAATTTTACAACACACAAAAAATATTCCCTTAAACCTACGCATTTGATAAAGCACCTTTGTGTGGCTCCGGAGCATCGTCGTCTACAACAAGGTCATCGGGCATACCCTGGGTGTAGAAATTCACTAACGGAGGTTTCCATATCGGACCGCCTTTGAACATACGAAATTCTTGCTCTCGCCATTCGTTTGGCGAATCACCTTGCAAGAGAGAAAAAAGCTTCCAGCGGTAGTAGATGTGAGCAGGGCTTTCGTTGTCAAACAAGAAGCTAAATAGAGGATTTTCCATTTCTCTACTCATTACAAGCGCTTCGAACATGGGACCCTCTCGGATGACAAATTCTATCATGCGATGAATGACGCATAGAACCGTTCTAAAAAAATCAGAAGTAGAATTAATTATATTTAAAGTAAAACTAAAAACAATGTCATACTTTTCCGTTGGAATGAATACTTTAACAACTGCATTGTACAAGATCTAGAAGAGTTAAAAGAATCGATTTAATATCTTTAGATTGGTTTTAAATTTGATTAAAAAAAAATATATACCTTTTTCATGCATTCGGTCTTCTCTTCGTCATCTATGTATTCTTTATAATTACCAGGAGGTACAGAAAGCGTTTCATTTGGCGATGGTTGGGCATTAAATGGCAATCCCGATGCTGGTGGCGGAAGTGTTAGCTCAAGCATTGACGGTGGAATAAATATGGGCTGATTCAAGATCGGAACTGCTTTTCCCCAACCTAATCGCATTTCATATCCCATAACATCACGTCCGTGTAAGGTTTTCAATGCACGTTCCGCATCTTTGCGGCTCATGTATGCCACAAATCCACAATTTCTTCCACGGGATTTCTCTTCCTCAGAACGAGGCCACATAATTTTGATACTGGCCAAAGGACCATAACGACCGAAGAGTTCCATTAGTTGTTGTTCAGATATTTTAGGACTTAGATTTCCCAAATAAAGATTTGTGGTATTTGGATCACCATTATCGAATGAGCCTGCTTCATTGTTTTCTTTTGGATTTTCCGTTTCAATATTGACAATTGTTTGGCGGGCAATATGTTTGTATTTGTGGCGTTCCTCACGTTCTTCTTGAATTCTATTGGAAACAAAATTATGTTGTCAAAGTAATTGTATAGTATTGCAGTAAAAAGTTTATTAGTTTATGGAATGAAAAAGTTAAGGCAAGACTCTGTTTCGGAAGGAATAAAAATCAGGTAAAAAGAATTTATTGTTTGCAAATGAATAAAATCACAACCAAATTGACGCTAGGCTTTCTTCCAATATACAGGATGTCCGTTTCAATCTTCAACAAATTGTAGAAAAAACCAAAGAGTTTAACACTTAAAGGAAGAAATTGTGCGCAATTCACAGGTCAATACCAATGGTATAAATGTTCAAAACTCCATTCAACTTCTGATTTATGAAGATTATATTGACATTATCGGAACAACGAAACCCTCCCTTAAAGCATCAAGAAAGCTCTGTACTCTGAATTTCTTCTATGGAGTTGAAGCATTGGCAATGTCCGGATTGCTTAAGTGTTTGATTAAGAGTCAATCGTAGGAGAGTTAGAAGAAATTTTAACGAAGATTTATACAGGTTTTAGAACGACATCGATTAAGTCAGAAAGATGGACAACAGCGCGCACAAGGAGCTAGTTGGCTGGATAGAGCTGTTGGCTAAAGTGGTGATGATTCGTCTTGAATTGTGACACCGGTCTACCAGCAACTAAAAAACTAAACCGTAATGAGAATTATGGCTCTTGTAAATTTTCTTTTCATGCATATTTGGAGCTGGAAGGCTTGTGGTCATGCCTAATAACTGAAGGAGAAGATGTAAAAAGGATAACACGTCGGTTATAGCGATTAGGAAAATGCATCAGGAAAAAGGAAAAAGTAGAAAATGGAATATTTTTTCCTGATGGTCGTTTATAGCGATCAGGAATACTTACGTCAGTTGACACACACAAAATCTACCTACTCTTTTCTTTTTCTGATTGAAATACACACGAAAAAAATTTTCGTATGCAGTGGAAAAGGAAAAATTTGAAACACTTCGGGGGAACGATTTGTTTCATTTTGTTTCACATGCCAATCAGCAGGTACGAAAATTAATTTAAATCAGGAAAACAAATAAGTTCAATTTAAACAAAAAATAATTTTTCCATTGTAAATTTTCTTTTCGAAAAAAACTCTGAGTCATATAAATGATCGGCATAGCATTTTTATTTCAGGTCGAATTAAAACACCACAAAATATCTATTTGAACATTTTTTCTGATTCATTTTCCTGATCGCTATAACCTGCCTCTTAGCTAGAGCTAAAACTATTTTTTTTTTTTGCTTGATCCTGTGTACTATGTTCATATTTAAGCAAAAGAAGCATGGGATAATCTGGATAAGAATTTTCTGGAAAATTTACTGACGCATAATATAAACCTATGATCATGGGTATCAATAATTCTGGTGAAATTACTGGTATTATCAAGATGAAGATCCCTCAAGATATGAAGTGGTTTCTTATTAAGGACTGAGTGGACAACAGAAATATACAATGACAGGAAACTGAGACAGTTTCTACAGCCGTCCATATAATAAATCGAACACCTTGTAGTTTATCCCTTGAAATGGTTTCAGAAAAAGAATGATGAGAGTAAAAAAACCGGATTTGTATCATTTGCGTACGTTTGGTGGCAAGACAAGTGTTCCCAAAACGCGCAGCATAAAGTAAGTATTCCTTGGATACTGTGAAGATTTCTAGACTTTTCGACTGTATAATTTAGACAAGAGGCAAGGAATTTTTCTTCTGAATATCTGGAGAGGAAGTCTATTTCTTTGTTGCTTTTGCATTTTCCAGCCCCATTGCCTTCCTTAGCAATTCTCAAGATAGCTCCCTTAGCAGCACTTTTAATTGCTATGTTGCGTGAAGTTAGGTCTAGAATAACCTCCGGGGCTGTCATAGCCCCGGTGACGCAGACACATGCGAGTTGTGTTTGTTGTGCCAAGCAACCGCACCATAGGTAATAATAGGTCCTATCATCATGGTGTACATCCATCTAAGGGTGTATGGTTTTCAGCCCCATGAATTGCTTGCTACTTACTCCGGCTAGAAGAAGTCTTTTTTGGTAAAAGGTGTAATTGTTGCCTTGGTAGGATTGATGTTAAGTCCAGCCGATAGACACCATTTCCGAATGCTTTTCATTCTTGCACGAATAATGTTGCAAAGAGTTTCTCCAAACTTCCCATTAGCTGTTATTACTATGTCATCGGCGAAATTGAGATAGCCTTTGCCTTGGGAAGTTAGATTTTCAGTCGAATTCAGATCGTTGAAGATGACACCGCGACGGTGTCGAAACAATTGTACGGTTTAAAATTAAAATATACAACATAAAATCATCAAAAATAATTGTTTTTAATAATTTCGTTTTTGTTTTTGCATGTTTGTATATCGTGTATGTGACTTTAAGGTGTTGATAAAATTCACACTGTTTATATGTATAGATTTTCTAGTAGCTCATCTACTAGTAGCTCATCTACTACACCCCTCCCTGAGGACAACCTCTTGTTATGATGATGGTTTGAACATTATGATCTGCCTTTATAAGGCCGTGTGTGAATTAGGTTGTATATTTAGCCGAAGTTAAATTTTTGATACTATTGAGGTGAATACAAAAATTTCAGCTGATAAAAATTTAACCTGGTACCTGGTTAAATTTTTATCTTCAGAGGTTAGATTTTTCACAGAAAGATTAATTAATTTTTTTTAATAAATAATCAAAACAAACTGAAAACAAAGAATATAAATTGAGAAAGAAATACAACATTATGAGTGTATATCAAGGGAAAAATAATATTCTTTGATATATGTATTTTACTTTATCTATAATGAAAAAAATCGGAAGTGCATGTGCATGTGAATCAAAAATAAAATTCACAGAACAACGCTTGTTGGGAGTTTGTACATAGTTAAGATTTATTTAACCGAGCTGACGGCAATGCCACAGCTTTAAATTCTTTAAATTGTTAACATGTATCTAAGGAACAAATTAATAAAAATGAATTAATTACTTACTTACTTACTAGTTAAGATTTATAAAAGTTTTTAACACCATTAATTCTTTTGTTTTGCAGCTTAAACAAATTATTTAGCCACATCTAAAATTTATCCCAATTCACACAATTAAAGAGCCGGTTAAATTTTTAAGAACTGAACATTTTTTTATTCACCTCAAAAATTTAACCTGGGTTATAAATTTAACCCAATTCACACACTGCCTTAAATTAAGAACCTCCAAGTTATTGTAATCGGTCTGTTATTAATTGGATAGATAGAAAAGCTTACGGAGTAGTTTTGCGTGCACTAAAGATCACATTTTCAGTAGGTAGGTACTACATATACTTTTGTTCTTTTAAAGACGATAAAATGGATGATAAAGTAAAAACATCAATATTGTTTATGACGGTTTTTTGACGATAACTTGAAATTTTGAGGGTCTACGAAAAATTTCAACTGCCGAAATATGATGTACTCAGTAATACCTGCAACTTCTGGTAGGTCACTTTCAAAGTAGTTGATATGATTTTTGTTTTGCAACACAGTGTAATAGGTATATGCAGGCTATTTTGGTCAACTTGGTTTTAAATGCAAATAAAAAAAACTTCATTTCATTTTTTTCCTATTGTTTTGTTCCTGCTGAAAAAAAGAATCTATATGTTGTGTAATGCTATCAACACGTTCATACGATTCATAACTTTCTGTAGGATATTTGAAGCTAAAAAGTCTATCATAATAATGTTAAATAATTGCCCATTAAGACAGAATAATTTAATGCTCAAACTTACTGCCTCAGTTCCTCCTTAAAAAGTTCCAAGTTACTTTTCTTTTTTTCCTGTGACTTTTTCTTCAGACTGAGTGAATCTTTTTTAGTTTCCGATGCCAACATTTTGGCATATTCTTGTGCCCTCTCGGCTGTGGTTTTTTCATCAGTTCCTTTTCCGGGGATATAGAGTTTACCTTTCTCTCTTTTATCCTCACCTGTTTAACAAAACGCATTCATAAATAAAATTTCTGAATTTTTTTTACACTTTTTGATAAACACATACGCCTTGAACCGGCATCATAAGTTCCAGCTTTGATCCAAACTTTAGATGAAGCTGGTGGTTCTTGAAATGTTTCAACGAATTCTTTAAAAGCCTTAAAATAAAATAAAATAAAATGAAATACATCAAACCTTTAAAAAAGAAAGAAAGAAAAAACTTGTTAAATTACATGAGCTGCAGCCGCCTCCTCTTCACGCTTTTTTTGGTCTTCGAGCTCCTTGCGAGATAGTGGCCTTTTTCCCATTGCGCCCAGCGTAAACGCTTCTAACTTCTTTTCATTTATTTTCTGCATTTTCCAACCAATTTAGTTTATTGTTATTTAAATATTTACATACACTAATTTACCTTTAAACTCATTTTTAATAAATTTAATTATTTTTTATATATTTATAAGAAAAGCCAAATTTTATTGAATTAAAATTTACATGACATTCGCACAAGAAAAATACTCCATACAATTTTTGGAATTGTGACATTTCATTTTGCTTTAAGGTTGAAACACAAGAAAATCGGCTGAGTTCAGCCAAATATTGCTAATGCATTGTTTGTTGGATGTTTGAAAGCCATCTACACGGCTGACAAAGTTGAAAGTTTTTTAGTTTGTCAAATACTTTTGGCCGATTTTTCCCATGGTATAAAAAGACAAGGTATGATCATTAGAGCCGCCATCTTACAAAATGGGGTAATAAGGTTTTGATGTTTGGCATTTGGCAAAGTCAAAAGCAACAACAACTTCCAAGAAAAATTTGTTTACAACAACAATTTCAATGGGCTGGGCTGTCAAAACCCTAAGTAGCCATAAGTTTTGACAGTTCTCGATACTGAGTTTTTTCTAATGATCATACCTTCTCTTTTTATACCATGGATTTTTCCTATTCTATTCGTCCACACAATCAATTGAATGTGGAAGTGTTAAGGCTTGGCCACACCGGAGGGTATGCGGTAGAGGTACGGGTAGAGGTAACGGTACTTGTATGAAAAAAATTCCAAACTGACATATCAACGTTCAGATGTGGAATTTTTTTCATACAAATATCGTTACCGCTACCCGTACCTCTACCGCGTACCCTCCGGTGTGGCTAAGCCTTTAAAGGCTTGGCCACACCGGAGGGTACGCGGTAGCGGTACGGGTAGCGGCAACGATATTTGTATTAAAAAAATTCCACACCCGAACGTTGATGTGTCAGTTTGGAATTTTTTCCATACAAATACCCGTACCGTTACCTGTACCTCTACCGCGTACCCTCCGGTGTGGCCAAGCCTTAAGGCGGTAGAGGTACAGGTAACGGTACGGGTATTTGTATGGAAAAAATTCCAAACTGACACATCAACGTTCGGGTGTGGAATTTTTTTAATACAAATATCGTTGCCGCTACCCGTACCGCTACCGCGTACCCTCCGGTGTGGCCAAGCCTTTAAGGCTTGGCCACACCGAAAGGTACATGCGGTAGCGGTACGGGTACTTGTATGAAAAAAATTCCAAACTGACACATCAACGTTCAGATGTGGAATATTTTTCATACAATTACCCGGCCGAGCCTTTAAACATCGTTTAACTTTTTTCAAACTGTGGTAAATATGCTTTATTTAATAAAAGTAAATATCGCACTATTCAAATTTAAGCCCATCTATACTTAGACACAAGTTTGACAGCTATAAAACAACTACAAACATGGTTTTAGAACACATTTTCCAAATTTAAGCAATTGTTTAAAGCTAATCAACGTTTATAAATAATAGACGTTATATTTATGAAAAAATTATTAGGGGTATTCACGATCCGGTGCAACAAAAAGGTGTAAAATTGCTAAATTTTGTTTTTCGACTACTTCAACTACTAAAGACAAAATTTTTCACTTTTTCACTTTTTAGTTCATTGTAGTTATGGCTTTATGGTATAGCAAAAGTGTAAAAGTGTAAAAAAAAAATTTAGTCTGTATATTTGGTTGTTTTATTTTAAGAAAGTGTTACACTTTTGCACTTTTACAACGAAACAAAACCATTCCCAACTAGCACAACATCTTCTTTAAATTGAATTCTCGCAGGCTCTACTTTTAATACAGCTTGTATAGAGCTTGCTTCAGAATTTAACTGCTTATAGAAGTTCGGACTTGTTTAATAACTTCTAATAAGTTGTTTAAATACTATTACAGAAACTTAAACGAAGAAAGCTTGTTTTTCTTATTAGCCTGTTTAATGAATTTATAGAAGCTTTACAGAAATTATCAAGTTTTGTATTTGATTTTTGGGTTTGATATTAAATAATATAACTCGGACACTTTTTGGTTTTGACATTGAATAATTTAGCTCGGACATTTTTTTTCTATTTGAACTGATTAAGTTTTTGATTTTATTAATGAATATACTAGGATGGCCGAGTGGGTAGAGTGGTGGACTACCACCAAGCAGATACGAAGTTCGATTCTTGGGTGTGGTAAAAAAAATTATATACTTTTAAAATTATATATATATAGCAATGGAATGTTATATATAATATCAGATCAAAAGATAAAATTCATGATTTAAAACCAGTTAAAAAGAATTCTTTTTTGTTTTTGTAGTTTTTTTTTTTAAATTTCGATAAGACATGTATTAAAGAGCTATACAAGCTCTTCCAAAGCTATCTGTCCAATCTCAAAGCTTCGGTAGAGCTTCGGTAAAGCTTCGCTTAAGATCCTTATAGAGGGTCAAATTTGTATAACGTTCTCCTTTTTCCATGCCCAACAACCTTACTAAAGTTTAAAAGAAGCTGAAATGTAGCTTTTGTAATACCTTAACCGAAGCTAAAATGTTAGTTGGGTTTGCATCGAATCGTGAATACCCCTATTAAAATTTTAAAAAAATTTATAATAAAAAAAAAACATTTATAAATAAAGCCTACATACACCACTTTTTGAAAAAGTACAAAAGTGAAAATATTTTTTTTCTGGCTAGCGCAATTGTTTTGTGAAAAAGAGCATACAAATTGTTTTTTAGGCCAAAAAATAAACTTTCTGCATCATTTGTTTTAATTTTCCAGCCCTAAGAATGAACAAATTGTGATAAGGCCTTAAATCTAGAATTTACATAGGCTCTTAAACCTTAAAACAACAGTTTGAGACTGAATGAGTTTATATGTATCCAATACACAAACCACGTATATCTCAAACTGTATTAAGCTGATTTAAAGGCAGCTTGAAAATACCTTCTTCATTCTTTTTCTTCCGTTCTTCGTATTCGTATCCAAGGAAACAAAAAATGTAAACAAACAAAAAAATTCATCAAGAAATCATTTTTGTAATAAAAAATTGTTTACAATTTATTATTTTTTAATAAACATTAAAATATATGCTAACACATAACCACAATAATGTTTGTTTATTTAAGTAAAAAGGTAAACAAAAAACTAACGATCAATCAAAAGCTTTTAATTAAATCCCAAGTTGGTCTCACATTTTTTTAAGATTGCAATTCCCAACAATGTTCAGTTAAATAGTATTTCATGGAACAAGGAACAAGGTTACATCGCCATTGCTGGTTCTGATGGCTTATTAAAAGTTCTTAAATTAGAACAAGGTTAGTTTAAATCCATCGTCTATGTTATTTGTCATATTAGAATTTGTATGAATTAAGCTAGTGGAAATGGACAAACAAAAGGTGGATTGGCAGCAGTAAGCAATTTGTCTATGAATCAGACTTTAGATGGACATAAAGCTGAAGTTAAGGTCGTCACTTGGAATGACACTCAACAGAAGCTCACTTCATCGGATGTTGATGGTGTCATTATGGTATGGATGCTCTATAAGGGATCGTGGTATGAAGAAATGACAAATGATCGTAAGAAATCGACAGTCAATGGAATGGCATGGACTTCAGATGGAACTAAAATTTGTATTGTTTATGAGGATGGAGCTATTATTGTTGGTATGAATGTTATATGAATCTTAGGCTTTAATCATGAAATAATTAATTAATTAATCTTCAGGATCAGTCGATGGTAATCGAATATGGGGCAAGGAATTAAAGAATACACATTTAACTGGTGTTCAATGGAGTCCAGATAATAGACTTTTGCTATTTAGTTTGGCAAATGGCGAGTGTCATCTTTATGATAATCAAGGAAATTTTGCGGTAAGTTGTGTTGTGCACTTAATGTCGTTTTCCAAAATTCAAGGAGTGACACTCCTAGCTATATAATCACTCCAAAAGGAGTGATTTCAAATTCCAAAATTGAAAAAGGAGTGAATTTTTGGAGTGAATTCTTCACTCCCAAAATTTTGAAGGAGTGACGGAGTGATTACCAATACTTCTACACTTGACTTCATGGACTGCTTGTCAAATTGTTGGGTGGTTGTTTTAACTTTTTTTTTGTGAAGGAAATTATATTTATTTACAAAAAAAATCAATAAAGTATTGTAAAAAATCACTAAAAGTGAATTTAAAAGATTGTGTTATTATTTTATTCATTATTTCGTATTACAAAAACATGCAAAGCAAACGTCAAAACACTTCACTTGTCAAATTCTTCGTGAACAAATTCCAAAATTGCACGAAAAAGGAGTGATTCACTCCCATAATTTTGGAAAACGACATAACTAAAAACAATTCGAACATGAAGAGAGTATTTTTTTTAATAGTCAACTCTAACCGTTCGAGCTTCGTGAAACTAGGACTGCGACCTCAAACATGGACATGTTTGTCCACCCAAAATTTTCGTTTGTCCACCCTTCAAAAAATTTATGGTGCGATTTTTCAGTGCAAATTTTGTTTTTTGAATATCTCCTAAACGTAGGGTGGACAAACGACCTTTTTTTGGTATACGTATAGAACTCGAGGTGGACAAACGACAAAAATTTGAATTTTCAAAAAAAAAGTAATTTTTGGGGATTTAAGGGGACTTTGAATTTTTCAGTGCAAATTTTGTTTTTTGAATATCTCCTAAACGTAGGGCGAACAAACGATGATTTTTGTTTGTATCCATTTCTCGAGGTGGACAAACGATTGCTGTTTGAATTTTTGAAAAAAAAAAAATAATTTTTGAGGATTTTGAAATTTTCACTGTGGTGTATGCGTAATTTTTGGTGCGATTTTTCGGTACACTGTGGTGTATGCGTATTTTTTTGAGAGTTGCTATAAAATAATTCTTTTTGGAATATTTCCTAAGCAGAGGGTGAACAAACGATGATTTTTGATAAACTTAAAGAACTCGAGGTGGATAAACGACAGCAGTTTGTATTTTTGATATAAATTGATTTTTGTGGATTTAAGGGGAATTTCAATTTTTCAGTGCAAAATTTGTTTTTTGAATTGCTCCTAAACGGGGGGTGGACAAACGATTGCACTTGGTTTTATACGTCTATCTCAAAATTTGAGTGTTTTAAACGATTTTTCAGACTTCCTATAAAAAAAAAGAATTTTTGGAGGGTGGACAAAATTTGAACCAAACTTGTCCATGTTTGTCCACCCAAAATTTTCATTTAATGAAAATTTTGGGTGGACAAACATGGACAAGTTTGGTTCAAAAATTTTGAGGTCGCAGTTCTGGCTTCACGAAGCTAACCGTTCGCGTACACTTAAACCGAATTATCGGCCGACATCGGGTCGGAACTACTCGGACAACTTTCTCGGACGGTCGTCTGACCCGATGTCGGCCGATAATCCGGTTTTAGGGTACGCGAACGGTAAGTTGAACTTGCTAAATGATTCATTTCTGAAAACAGTCTTTTAGTTGTAGATGTAGCTCCTTAAATCACAATTTCAAATTGCAAAAACATTATAAAAGTACGAATTAAAATTGAAACTTCGTAGTGATTCCCTAGAGGGGAAATTGAATTATTTATTAGGACCAAACTTAACGGCATTTTCTAAGAAAATAAAAATATTCTTTTATGAAATGCACCTTTTTACTTGCGATATAACTATAGGGCAAGTTTAGGATTCGAAAAAAAAATCGAACTCGAGATATCAACATGAAATTACGATGGGGGAGAATGCCAAAAAAGTGGGTCCCGAAATTCTGTTTGACTGTCAGTCTGTCCGTCTGTATACTCGAGCTACACCCTAAACTAATAAAGCGATTTTCTTCAAAATTAGTAGTTAACAGTTTAAGATGATTCCCTAGAGGGGAAAGTGAGAGTTTTTTTTAGGACCAAAACTTAAAAAAATACTTTTTGAACCTTTACTAACTAGCTGCCATAGAATTGTTTTTTTTTTGTTTGTGAATATTTTTTACAAGACTAACCCGATTTCAGCTAAAATTTGTATACAAAAGCGCTTAAGTAACTGTTATATTAAAATTTTAGAAAATTTTCAAAAAACACATTTTCGGATTTTTAAAAAATATTTCAATTTTTTTTTTTTTTTGAAAAATCAATTCTTTGAAAACGGGTTAGTGATATATATGTCGATATCTCGTTTTGAAGTCTAAATGAATTATTTCTTCAAAATGGCAAACCAACTTTTTGTTTTGAATAATGTTAGAAAATTTTTATTTATAAAAAATTATTTAAAAAAAAACGGCTCTTACAATTTTTGAATTTTTTTTTTCTAAAAATTCTTTTTTATACAAGAAATCAAATAAAATACTTGACTTTGTGTACATTGTATAGCTCAGCTTTCTTTTGTTGGAGCATTAATCTTGTTAGATATGATGACACTGTGTAGTGTACTCCGCTATCGCGATTTTCATATTAACAATCAGATCCCACATCACTTATTCTATAAATAGAGCAAACTCCGCACTCGGTTTTGTTAAACGTTGGTCCAAAGAATTCTTTGACCCCAACGTCACAAAAACCCTTTATCTAACATTTGTCAGACCTCTTCTTGAATATGCTAGCCAGGTATGGTCCCCATTTTATGCATCTCATTCTTTTCGTATAGAAGCAGTTCAACGTAGATTTCTTCGATTTGCTCTCCGTGGTCTTTCCTGGCCTGACAGATTTAACCTCCTACCTTATGTTGATCGTTTAAAACTCATAGATTTACAACCCATTGATATACGCCGTAAAGTTGCTGACATTGTTTTCATCCTGCTCTTTTGCAAAAAATCTCCCTTTATACCAACCCGAGAAATCTCAGATCTGTTTCTCTTTTTGTTCTTGAATATCACCGTAAAAATTATGGATGTAACGAACCAATGAATCGCATGCTACGTGCTACTAATAGTGTGGATAACTCTTTTGATTTCCACCCCTCCAAACATTTTCTAAAAACCTCTCTCTACAATATTTTCTTAACCCCAGAACCTTCCTAATTTGTCAACCCTAAAATTATTCTTAGTTCTTAAGTATTTTTATCATCTAGTTTTAAGTTTTTTTTTATTGTAAACAACAGTTGTAAGTTTCTATGCTTGTATTAAGCTAATAAATAAATAAATATCTCCTACAATTTTTCAATTTAAGGACGGCTTGCATTGCATAGTCTACTATTTTAGTGAGCTAAGCTCCATGCATGTGGGAGTCGTATTTCAATGTGCAACCAATCATCGTTCCATGAAAAAAAACAAAATTGTACCAAAAAACTGTATGTTACGTTAGAAATGGTAGGTGGTTTGAGATAAATAAAAAATTCGTTGAATGTTTTAATGAAAAAAGGAAAATCGCTTTTTTATACCAAAGAATGGAAAAAGCGAAATCATTGTGAAAACTATGTATATTATATTTGATTCATTTATTCACAAAACCCAGAATACACATTTGAAAATGAAAATTCAGATATAAAAATTCTTCAGTGATTTCTTTATGAAAAAATTAGTGGTTTTGATAAAAATCTTTTATCTTTGTCAGGACAGATTCTTTTCAAATGCCAACATTATCCCCAACAAAAAAATTAATTCCGAATATGTTCACATAATATAAATTTTCAAATTATTACTTTCTTTTTACTCTTTTTTTATAGATGAAGCTTAATATCCAATGTGTCCTACTGAGTTCGAACCGCATCTACAAAATTGCAAACCTTTGTTGGTTTAATGGAAAAGCTACACCAAATCGACCTATCTTAGCTATATGCTATGAAACAGGAAAAGTGCAATTAATGAAAAATGAAAACGATGATGGTAACCATTACAATTTGTTTGTCTTTTTTGTATTTTTTAATATTGTTTTTTTTTTTTTTTTTTTTTTTTAATATTTTCAAGCACCTGTTAAATTTGATACAGAAATGAAAAACGTTGATGCCCAATGGAATCACGATGGTACTGTTTTAGCTATTTGTGGAATGAAAGTTGATCCTAATTCGAAAGAAGGAAACCAAGTTTCATTCTATTCACCATATGGAAAATTATTTCGAACACTAAAAGTTCCAGGCAATCAAATAACATCAATGGCTTGGGAAGGACAATCGCTTCGAATTGCAATGGCAGTTGATTCATTTATTTATTTCGCCAATATTCGACCTGATTATATATGGTGTTATTTTGAAAAGACTACTGTATTTCTTAATACAGTTCATGAGTCTGTTATGAATGTGATTACATTTTGGAATACTAATTCGAATCAGGTTCTTATATAAAATGCATAGAATAAAACACTTAATTTAAAGTAATTCTTTTATTTTAGCGTTTTTTAAAAGAAGTTGAGCCTGTATTGTGTATGGCTGCTTGTAATGAACACTGTGTTATTGCAGTTGAATGTTTAAATGCAAATATACGGGACATAAATTTAACTGGAGTTGAACGAAAGACGGAAGAAAAATGCTATCAACTTCTGTTATGCAATTCTATTGGAACCACTGTAGACTGTGAGTATTGATAAATTAATGAAAACAATAAATAAGGAGTATATTGTATTGTTTGCCACGCTGGCGCTGCCAACGGGATGGTGCGTCGGTGTTCATAAGCTTCAAGAGACCCAGCCAACCGCTTAACCGCTGAATTTTCAGCTTTCTGGCTGTATAGCTCGTCGCTGTTTCCTTCTCCTCCACTCTCCGCCAATTCATACTGTATCGAACACTATCAGAAGAATCTTCCTCTTAAACCAACCCAGAAAATGTTCATCCGCTCTTGTCTGCCCGCCCCATATAGCAGGACTGGTATGATTAAGGTCTTGTACAGGACTTCCTTGGTTATTTGAGAGAAAACTCTCCAGGGTATCGACTAATTATTCGAATGCACGTAGCCTGTTTAAGGTCGGGCCGTTCCACGTCCAGATCCGAAATTCATTGTCCAATTTTCGTTTGATTAGGTCCTCAACATTTAGATCTTCTCAGATATGGAAGTTTTGGTTTGAAGTTGGTTCGTAACTAGAAAGTTAATCCAATCAAGTTAATTCCAATCAAGTTTACCACCAGTAGCCAAAAAACGAAAGTAAAAATATAAGAAAGTAAATGATGGCTTTTTACTTTACTTTAATAATTTCATATAAGTTTAACTTGTTTATATATACCTCAATTAAAATTAACATACTAAAGTTTTCAAATCAAGCATTATTTTAAAAACCCTAGAATAGACTATATTGATGGTGGACCCGCATTTTTACCAAAAATTGGAATAATTTGCTTTAGCAAATTATTCTGATGAATACTGAGATTCTAAACCTAATAAATTGTTTAAAGTTATTGATTTTTTCTTTATTGTTTATATACATATTTTAAAAATACATTTTTTCTTAAACTGTCACACCCGTTACAATAATATGTTACACCCGTTACATTTTTGTATTGTTATAAAACCACATTTTTTTTCTTAATTTCTTTGAATATATGCTTACTGGCAACGTAGTTAAATCTGCTTTCATATTGAATACGATATCCATGACTTTTCATTCAATAATCTACAATTCGGCTTCTAAATGTCATCGAAGCCGACTTAGTCCATTTTCTAACGTCACACCCGTTACATCTAATCATAAGAGTTTGTGACATTAAAAGACCGGTTGGAAAAATGTTATTTTAAACATATATTAACAACTAAATATATTAGGTGTTGAAGCTATTTAATACCTTATTTAGTAAATAGTAAACCAGCCAGGAACAAAAAATTAAGTAACTGTGTCACACCCGTTGCAATGGAAATACCCTCCAGCAGCAGGAACCCCCAACCTAAAAAGCCAGACCCTTTAAGGACGAGAGGTCGGCTAAGCCGCTCCGTATGGAAATGTTCTCTAAATACGCCTAAGTAGTACATTAAGTATTTTGGCTACTGCTGATGCTACCTTTGATTCTAAAAAAAAAAAATAGAATCAATTTTTGCGTTCTGTAAAAAAGATAATTGATCAGGATGTAATTGACATACATGAATGTTAATGGTAAAATTGAAAAACTTGAAACAAAAGTTAAGAACTTTAAAATCCGTTTTTACCAACGATTCAAAGTAAAAAGTTCAAGGTTTAAAATGAGACCATGAGACTGTGAAGAAAAAATATTTTATCCATTGCAATTTTTGTTTTTAATATACGAATATATTTGATTCCATTTTTTTTGCTCCTAAGTGTAGTAGCATCCTACTCCGTTCAAAAACCCCTACAAAACGTCGAGAGAAAAGTATTTTTTTTTTTACTATGCAGTTTAATTCATATACATTGGGTGTAAAAAATATATTTAAGGACGCTTTTATATAAATTGTATACCTTTACAGCTAAATATACTGATGTTAAACCTAACTATATTGCAATTAATTCCACGTACGTTGTTATCGCTTCAAATGATGAAGTTCTACTGTGGCAATATCACACACCCAAGGTAATTTTTGAATTTAAGACTTCCTCAAACATTTAATCATATTAACAGAAAAATTAATAATTTCAGAGCTCAACAAATATCCAAGGAGCAAAAGGTAGAAAAGAAAAGCGCTTTCATATCGACGACACACCGACCGGTGTTGATGCAAAAGAATTAAGTAATACAAAACCATCACATGAGATTGAAGATCCAATTTGTGCTGTAACTATATCGGAAAAGTTACTTTTAGTTTCAAGAAATTCTGGACTTATCAATGAATATAGTGTTCCAAATGTTGCCTTACGAACGAGGCATCAAACTAAACACTATGTTTATAAAATGGCAATTAATTGTAATTCCACGTAAGTCATAATGTGCCTCTCTATAATTCCTTAACTATGTTTGTGATTGCTTTTTTTTCTTTAGTCGAGCAGCCCTCATTGACCACGGTGGTGTTATGACTTTATTAGATCTCGATGACAACAAAGAAGGTCAATTAAATTTTAGTCGTGTAGAACGCAAAGATGTATGGGCAATCTGTTGGGCCAAGGACAATCCTTTGCTCCTGGCATTGATGGAAAAGACACGAATGTATGTATTTCGTGGAAATGATCCTGAAGAACCAATTGCCTGCTCAGGTTACATTTGTTGTTTTGAAGATCTCGAAATAACAAGTGTACTACTTGATGATATTATCAGCGGTGGTGAAACTCAAAATCCTGTAAATCACATTGTTCAGCTTCGAGTAAAATCACTGCGTGATACAGATGATTTGCTTCAACATGTTGGCATCGAAGATGCCAAACAGTTTATAGAAGACAATCCACATCCTAGACTTTGGCGATTATTGGCCGAAGCAGCATTGAAAAAACTCGATATGGATACAGCTGAGAGTGCATTTGTTCGATGTGCAAATTATCCAGGAATTCAATTGATTAAAAGGCTTAGAAATATACCATCGGAAACCCTTCAAAAAGCAGAAGTGACTGCTTTTTATGGTGAATTTGAAGCAGCTGAGAAATTATATATGGATGCAGATAGAAGGTATTTATTTTTAATTTTTTGAAAAAGTAACTCAAATGATCTATAATTCTTATTTGTTATTAGAGATTTATCCATTGACTTACGAACCACATTATGCGATTGGTTCAGAGTTGTACAGCTTTATCGAATGGGTCAAGGAATATCTGATCAACAAATGGAAACAGCTTGGAAGGAAATTGGTAACCATTTTGCAAATCTACGTTCTTGGTAAGCTTTTAAAAATTAATTCCTGAAATAGAATTAAATCATACATTTTGTTTAATAGGGAAAGTGCAAAAGAGTATTATGAAAAAGCTCATCATATTGAGGGCCTTATGGAGTCACTCTATCATTTAGAACAATTCGATGAACTTAAACTGTGCATTGACAAATTGCCAGACAGAAGTCCTTTGTTATCTAAAATCGCTGAAATGATGTCCTCTGTTGGTAAGATATCTAAAGAATATGAACATTTAACAGCTGATTTATTCTCTTTAATATATATCAACAGGAATGTGCAATGAAGCTGTTGTAGCATACCTTAAACTAGGAGATCACAAATCGGCTGTTAACACATGTGTTAACCTTCGCCAGTGGGGACAAGCCGTTGATCTTGCTCAGCAATATAAGATGCCTCAGATTGGCGTGCTGCTATCTAAACACGCTGCACAACTTTTGCAAGAAGGACGTCTGCCCGAGGCTGTTGAGTTGCAAAAGAAAGCTGGAAGATATCTAGACGCAGCCCATCTTTTGACTAAACTAGCCGAGAGGGAAGTAAATAAGAAAGCGAACTTGCTAAGAGTTAAGAAGCTTTACGTACTTGCGGGGCTTTTAGCCGAAGAGCATCTTAAAACATTAAGTGCAAGATCAAATCTTCGTATTGATCGGACAAATATTTTGGCCGAAATGTCAACCGAAGAGTCGAACTTAGTGAGGCGCATTTGGCACAGTGCAGAAGCATATCATTTTATGCTATTGGCTCAGCGACAATTGCGTTTTGGAATTGTTCACAGTGCAGTGATAACAGCACTGAGACTTCGTGACTATGAAGATGTTTTAAATATTGAAGATATATACAGTTTATTGGCATTAGCTAGTTGTGCTGATCGTTCTTTTGGTAAGGTCTCATAAATTATAAAATTTAAATAGATTTAAAATTCTCTTTCTTTTTAAAGCAACTTGTTCTATTGCATTTATAAAATTGGAATCGTTAGATTTAGCTTCAGAAAAATGTAAGCAAGAATATGAAGAATTAGCTGTTAGTATCTTTTCTAAAAATGAACCCATTGATCATAAATTGGATTTGGTGCAATGTTATTCTTGTCAAACACCTGTTGCCGATTGGTGTGTATCAAAGTTTTTTTTTATTTATTTATTTAAACTAACTAATTCAATTTTTTGTTTACAGTTTACCATCATGTTCGAATTGTGGTGCACATTTTCCTGCATGTATATCGTCGGGTAAACCGATAACTCAACCAACCAACATATGGATGTGTTCAAGATGTCATCATTGTGCATCGCCAATGGAAATTACCAGACATCGTACTTGCCCGTTGTGTCACAATCTTACTACTTTAAGTGGACTTGAAGTTTGAATTTTCTTGCTACTACATATATTTACTTATTTAAATTAAATTATTTATTTATTTTAAAACTTATTTTTTTTTTTTCAAAAGTATTCATCCTATATATTAAAGTATTTAAGACTTCTTAAATAAGGATTAAGTAAAATACTATTCTACAAAGCTTTTTTTAATTAAGTAAATCTTAAATTTATTTAAGACTAAAGTTCCTAACCGTATTATAAAATATATTATGTAGTATTTGGTTTCGACGTTCAATAGGATATTGTGCATTTAAATGGACATAAGCGACCATTGGTTTTTGCCACCATCTCTGTGTACCAGCTCCTATTCTCACCTCCCCTTGGTGTGGCGCCAACAGCGCACATTTGGAAGCAGGATCAGTATGTCTTAAGCTTTACCTGCCTAGCTATGACTTTAAAATTGTCTTGGGTGATTTTAATGCCAAGCTAGAGAAGTCATCTTTGGAAGAACAATCGGCAAGCATAGTCGGCACATAGTGACGTCCGATAATGGACGTCTGGAAACTGCTACATAGTTAAGGATAGAGCTGGCTAGAAAAGCTTGTTGGTTCCACAACTTACTGTAGCCGTCTTAAGGCACTGGTCACCATAAGTAAGAAGTATTTTTTTTTTAATTGAAATAGATTAACCATCAAATGGTTTTTTTTTGACCTTATGCATATAACCCTGAATGATTCCAAACGAGGAAAAACTATATCTCTAGAAATGGAAAATCTTCAAAATCAAATATTTTTTTTATTTCCTTTTTAACTCTTAAATAATATTCACTTTATTTCCAAGGCTAAATTGAACTGACTTCCTAACGGTATATACTCATATATTATAATCAGTTCAGTTTGAGTATGTTTATATGAACATGAGTAATAAATCAATTTACTTAATTGCATTATTCATAAATACAACTAAATGTTATTGATTCAATCAAATCACCATCGAGCAGCCTAAATTTTATGTCCCAAAGAACATTAAGAATGTATTCCTATAATATGCATTTCGCACCGACTTGTCTTCTATAGGTTTGAAGACTAGCGTGCTAAAATGAGGATTGACACGCACGTCCTATGGGCGAATGTTTCACAAGGAATTTCAGTTCAGCCCTACATGTGTTATCCTTCATCAGTTTCAGTTGGCAATAGTAAATCAGTTTTGTGCTTGCCGTCGTCGAAGATAATCCATATCCTTGCTAATAGTTTCTTATTTGCCGGAAACCATGAACCGGATCCGAATGTGAGTGATTTATGAGCTCTATAACAGTTAACAGTTATAGCTCATCAATAGTTTTATATCGTTAAACTATCGAACTGACTTTGTAAGCATACTGCACATTAACCACATTGAATGCATATGAAGAGCTATATAAACATTATGAACACATGTACATATGTTATCCTGATGGCCCAGAAATCAATGCTGTTTAAGAATGTTATTTGCAATGCATATTTTGGGTTACTTTTTTCCAACACATGCAACACGAGATCCACTTGAATTGAATAAAGTTTCATTCCTTTATTCACTGCACGTAAGGAGCTTGGAAACTTTATTTCCAAATCGGATATTGGCACCAGCAGGTCGCTTTTTTTTTGTTTTGGTATAAAAATTCCATTTTGGGTAAAAGTGTAATTGTTTGTAATTATTGTTAAAAAAAACAAGTAAAAATATGAGTTCGTGGAGTATTTGGAAGACACGGTATGTGAAGATATTTTTTTTTTATGATTTAATTTACGATGTTTTAATATCGCTAAATGTTGCATAATATCAAATAGATATCATTGTGATTGTGGTTTAAATGTTTTATAAATAAAATTTAAAAATATGAATATCTTATTTAATACAAACGCTAAACAGTGTGTACTATAGTGCTTAGAAATCAAAAGATATTTAAAAAAACGTTAAGCTGGTTCAATTCAGCATCATGATTCATGAAATTGGATGTATCAGTGATATTGTTGATAATGAATTAAACATTAAAAAATTAATTTTAAAAAGAAAAGGAATGCAATATTATTAAAAAATTTGGTTAAATGTATTCATTAATTGGAACATCCACAAGCAGCATGTTTGTCCGAACCAAATTTAAATAAAATAAAATGCACGACTGGGTCGCACGAACTTGCTCTTGGAGTTAAAGTTGCTTAAATTTTTAAGACTTTTTATATAGAAATTTGGAAAGAAAAAATAAAATTCGTTAAAAAAAAAAAAATAAAATAAAATCTGAAACTAAATTGCCCTCCAAAACAAGTATGCAGTTTTGATTGATATATTAACGTGCATTTTTAGAAAAAAAAATCGTTAGAGCCGTTTTTTTAAAAAAAACATTTTTTTATAAATAATTTTTTGGAAAAAAAGTTTTAAAATTAAATTGAAATGTAATTTTGTAGAAATCACTAATCAACATCTAAAAACAAAATTTCAAAAAAATTCAATGTCCCGTTTTCGAAAATTTGATTTTTCAAAAAAAAATTTTCAAATTTTTTTTAAAAATCCAAAAATTATTTTTTTGAAAGTTTTATTTCTGGTTTATATTTAAATTATATAAATGCTTTTTCACAAAAAATTTCGTTGCAATCGAATAAGAAGTTTCGGAGATATTCGAATTTGAAAAAAAAAAACGGTTCTATGGCAGGTAGGTACTGTTAATAATGATTTTCAAAAAAAAATTGTTTCATTGAAATATAGACCTTAGCTTAAAACTAACATCTGAATTTTTTAAACAGAATCATTAGAGCCGTTTTCGAGATATTTCAATTTTACTAAAATCGGTATATGACAAGTACCGTTATTTTTGGTCCAAAAAAATTAATTCCAAAAACCCCTCTGGAGAGTCGCCAAATAATGCTACATACCAAGTTTGACATAAATCGTTATATCCGTTTAGGCTGTAGGTTCATATACAGACAGACAGACAGACAGACAGACTGACAGATAGACAGACAGACAGACGGACTTCCGGGACCCACTTTTTTTGGCATTGTCTACCATCGTAATGTCATGGAAAATGTTATCTCAACTTTTTTTTTGTACGAATGCATAACTTGATATTTAGTACCTATATATCGCAAGTAAAAATTGACAATAATAAATAATATAATAATATTCTAAAAAAAACCCTTTCACTCAAGATAATTTTGTAGACTCTTTAGATTCTTAATTCTTATAATATTTAAAAACTTTTTCACCAAGTTTAAAAATTAAACAAAATTTATGTCAGCCTCTATACCTGCCTTTATCATTTCAAAATAAAATAAAATGCATGACTGGGTCGCACGAACTTTTTAGATTACTATTACTTGTAATATACTTTTTTTTTAGATTTCTCAAAAACGGCTTAAGCAATTTTTTGCAAACTTCGTCAAAACGTCAATAGACAATGTTTAAATACTAAAAACCTTCATTAGTGTTTTAGTTTCCTTGCAAATTTAAATAGTGTTTTGATATTTTTCACAAGGAAATTAAAACACTAATGAACGAATAGGTTTTGGGGATTTTGGTTTGTGGGGATGTTGGGTTTTCGGAACTTTGAATTTTTGAAACCTTGAGTTTTCGGGATTCTGAGTTTTTTAAGATTTTGGATTTTCGGGAATTGGGATTCTGATCCTATAAGCCAAATAATTTTTTTTATCAAAATCGTTGGAGCTGTTTTTGAGTAAATCGCAATGCCTCGAAAATATTGTATGAGAGGTATACGTGTACGTTATTAGCAAAAACAAACTTTCACAATTCAATTTCAATCATCAGTAGGTACCTTGTGCCTACTACCTACTACAAATTTGAACAAAATCCGACCACCCGTTTAGGAAGGGGAAATATGTTCATTGTCATAATCTTGGTTTTGATTAAAACCTCAAATTATTTTTTTGACACGAAAGTAATACTTGTTCAAAAGAACAAGTAAAATTGTGCTTTTTTATGGAGAGTATTTAAATTTTTCGGTTTGTTATCGAATAGTAATCAGTGCCTTCATAAATGAAATGTGTAAAATAATATATGTTGAATTTCCGACAACATTTTGGGGTGCCCCGACACCCGATTTTTTTAATTTTTTTCTATCGAACTGTTACCGAAAGCATTTCCATATTTTTGTTTTTGATACAATTTTTAACAAAATTTCTTCAAAAGATTTAATTGAAAAAAGTGGTTATGTGGCATTTCACATATCAGAGATTTTTAACCCCCCAGCGAACCCCATAGGCGGATCACTAGTGTCAAGAAAAGGAAGAAGAAGAACAAGAGATTTTTAACACATTTTCATTTCTTTTGTTTCTTAACCAATACTTAATACTTGCAATGAGTTCCGATATGCGAGTAGGTTGTTTCCACCTCGATAGAGCTGATTGTTTAAACTCTACATACACTGCCGCTCATCTGAATAGGTTCACATTTTAGTTCATCTTACTTTTAGTCTGTCTTGGTACTTATTGCAATTTCACATCTTTTTTTTATATGTAACGAGAGAACATCTTTATGCGCTTAGTTTAGGAGAAAAAAAAATTGTCTTAGGGCCTACCGTTCTTCTCACACGGTAGCTAGACCAAATCTATTCATAAAAACAAGCATATTTTTTGGCTCATCTGAATAGGTTCAAAAGAAGAAATGTTAATAAACGATGAGTTGCATGGGTCAGTTGGACTCAAAATTGTGTCTGTCAATAAATCTGATTGTGTTTATCCTGTAAGGACAAAAACGGGTCGGGAAAAATCTTTAAGCGCGGAAAAAATGGGGAAAATAAAAGAAATCTTTGAATTAGGCCGAAATTAACGATGCATTGGGACAAAAACAAACCACAAGTTAAAATTTAGTATGCAGTTATTTGCGCAGTATCAAAAGGTATAGAAACAACATTAAAAGTCGAAGTTGCTCAGCCACACCATGGGACGATAGATGTGCAATGATCAGAACAGCATGACTTCGCGCTAAAAATAAAGCTGAAAACCGGTATAAAATGCAGTTTAACGACTGCAAAACGGGTTGTCAGCACTGGTAAACATTTGAGAAGAACAAAACTCAGCAAAATTAACCACTTTAAAAACCACGAAAAGAAACTCGCCTCCAATAAAACAAAAAAAAACCTGTCGTGAAAGTCGGATTTGCAACCGGTGATTTTTCAAAGGAAAAAAATGAATTGAGTGGGCCCTGAGGGCTAAATTCCTATTTTCATGACCTTCGTAGAGAGAAACCTTTTTTTTAGGTATCTGCATAACTGTGAAGGCAGTGTCATTAAGTGCGAAGCTATTTCCTTCTACAAAACTTTCGATCTGCAATTTTAAACACATTTTGATTTTAATATTGGAGCCGAGTTTCTTTTCATGGTTTTTAAAGTGGTAAATTTTGCGAAGTTTTGTTCTTCTCAAATGTTTACCAGTGCTGACAACCCGTTTTGCAGTCGTTAAACTGCATTTTATACCGGTTTTCAGCTTTATTTTTAGCGCGAAGTCATGCTGTTATGATCATTGCACATCTATCGTCCCATGTTGTGGCTGAGCAACTTCGACTTTTAATGTTGTTTCTATACCTTTTGATACTGCGCAAATAACTGCATACTAAATTTAACTTGTGGTTTGTTTTTGTCCCAAATGCATCGTTAATTTCGGCCTAATTCAAAGATTTCTTTTATTTTCCCAATTTTTTCCGCGCTTAAAGATTTTTCCCGACTCGTTTTTGTCCTTACAGGATAAACACAATCAGATTTATTGACAGACACAATTTTGAGTCCAACTGACCCATGCAACTCATCGTTTATTAACATTTCTTCTTTTGAACCTATTCAGATGAGCCAAAAAATATGCTTGTTTTTATGAATAGATTTGGTCTAGCTACCGTGTGAGAAGAACGGTAGGCCCTAAGACAATTTTTTTTTCTCCTAAACTAAGCGCATAAAGATGTTCTCTCGTTACATATAAAAAAAAGATGTGAAATTGCAATAAGTACCAAGACAGACTAAAAGTAAGATGAACTAAAATGTGAACCTATTCAGATGAGCGGCAGTGTATTTCTGACAAAACTGAATCGTATGTTTAAATTTTATACTTTCAGCATAACAGCTTCTGTTCGAACAACAAATCGTATGAATGCAATTCTCAATGAAACGGTCGCAAACAGGAGGAAGTCACTTTTCAAAGCCAAAGATGAATCCACAGACAATGATGGTGCAGAAGATGTCCATCCTCGAATGGACATAAAATTTTTACAAAATAATTTCTCCATGGAGAAAGTGTATAAACTTATTGAATCAATAATCGAAGAACGTTTACTTTGGGATCGGTTAAGTCGTACGTATGATTCTTGGCGAGCTGTAAGTTTGGCTGAAAATTTAGCATCAGAAATAAGAGATCGAATAAAGGAACTACGTTATAAGAGGTTAGTTTAGTACTCAATCAACGTTTGAGTTATTTTAACTAAATATTTTTTTTTTTTTAATTTTTAGGCATCGTATTGTGTGCATTTTGTCATTGATAGAAAAACAAAACCAAGGAATAAGCATAAAGATGAACTTTTTGATGGACTCTAATTGTGATAATTTTACAAAATTTATTTATGAACGAGCAACGTATACAATTGTTGTAACTGTATTTTTAGTGCATAAGGATTAAATATAATGTAAATTGAAAGAAATAATTGAACACAAAATAACATATCTTATCAATTTTAACGGTCACTGTGGTGTATGTGTAACATTATTTTCGAAACAATTTTTTGTTGCTTGAGAAATACACACACACTTTCTGACCATTAACATCATGTAATGGCTACTTGATTCTTGTAGACTTTTCAGGGAGGCAGTATGAAATCTTTTGTTAAGGGCTTCAGTCGTCTTTGTAACTTCCAACATGTTAGTGGTTCTAATTATTTCAGCATTGAAGTTTTAATTCAAAATTTAAAGACAACAAAATTTATTTGTACAAATGTACTTATTTATTTCATATACAATATACATATTATTTAATAACATTGTAAATATATTATCGTAAAAACTAATCATATTTATATTATAATTTATTATTGTATTCAAATTTATTTTTCGGTATTTTTGTTTTTTTTTTTTTTTTGAGAAAAAAATGTATCAAAAATCTTATAAATGAGTGAGACAATATTTTGGTGAATGTATATATAAACAATTCGAATCGTATTTAGTTAAATTAACATTTCGGTAGTGTTTCTCTTAAAAAACAAAAAATTGGAATGCGTATAGCATTTTGTACAAAATTGTTATTGGTAGATTTAGTAGGTCGCCCTGCGCTTATAGTTGCGAATGTTGTTGGCCAAGCAGCAACCGAAAATGAATCCGACAAGCTGTAAATAAAAAAAAATATTAAATTAATAAACAAAAATAAATATGTAGTATTTTACATAATGAATCTTAAATATTTTGTGACAGCCAAATTTCAAATGAGAAGTCAGTTTTCCAGGGGCGTAAAATGCAAGATATCTGCCTTCGAGTTTAAGAAAAAAATGTTTGGATGCAAATAAATCAGCAACCACACCTCCAAAAAACTTTTGGTTTTCAGTTATGAATAGAGCTTAAAGAGACCTTTCTTTTCCACTTTCACTTGATAAAGAGAAAAAAATTTGGTCTGCAGTGTCCCAATTAACTCCTTGTAGCGTTTTTACCGTATCAATTTAAATTGACGTTACAACCTACCTACATTTTTAAGTAGCCTTAAAAAAAATTTCTTCTTCAGAATACAAAAAACTGTTTTTGTGATTTTTTTTAATACTTTATTCTTTTTGAAAGCATGATGGATTTATGCCAAGATTGCACTGTATTTTCCAAGTTCGAAATTATGTTTTTGTCAAAATCATGGAAGTGGGGAATTTCGAAGTTCGAATAATGAAAAAAATAAATGATCAGCTTTATCTTTTATCACAAAACAGTTTATTTTATGTCGTTTTCGATTGGTTTCACTCAAGGATTCACTCATTCTGAAATCCAATATCTAAAACAGTCTGAAAAGCTTTAACTCAATACCGAAGTTTTATATTTATATTGGTGAATAATCAAATACAAAATTTTTGGTTTTCTACTAGGAAATTTGGTTTGATGTTTAATTATTTAAATATTAGTGATTTTGAGTGAATTTTGTTTTGAAATCAAGTAAAGAATTTTTATTCTCAGAAGCGTTTTGTCTGTCATATTCCTGCGAATAAAACACTTTCAGAAGACTTCTGAATGATTCCAGAAGCTTCCGGAGAGCCAATCGAAAAGGACGTGCATAATAAGAAATAATAGCCCTATTTTTTCTACAACTAATATCAATTTAATATCAATTTTAATGCTGTAATACTTCATACGCTTAGTTTGTAGTTCTGATTATTGGAACAGAAAATAAAACTATAACAGGTGGTTTCGGGGTGTGTAACCATTAGATAACAAACGTTTGTGTATAGAATTTCGAGAAATTCTGAAATTAGATTGCGATATTTTGAATAGATCGCGTTGATTAAATATGAGGAGATTATTTATGGCTTAACTCAATCATTCTATTTTTATAGATAACCAAGAGCTGACCCTTGAAATAGTATTTGTCTGTTCATTTTCGTGTGTCCCTGTTTCGAAAATCCCGAAAAGGTCCATAATTTGTATCTTTTGTGTTCTTGGTGATTCATGATTCACACTGACTAAAAAGAACCATCACAAAACAAAGCAGAGCTGTCCTTCCTACTTTATGTACAACAGTGAAGTGATGTTACATACATTTTTCTTTGTTTTTGGACTCATTAATTAATTTGTTTTTTCTTACCTCAATACCGACAACCACTAATCCGGCAAACTTAATAACTTCACTCTTTCCAGACCAGAAATCCATCATTTTTTGTTTGCAGCCTGAGATGTAGATGTTTGATGGAACTGAGCAGTCATTCTTTTCACAGCATGTTGATGGAGGTAGTGCGAAGGAAGTCAAGTAATCGGTAGGTCCAGACTTACCGCAGCATTTAAACTAAATAAAAAAAAATAACCAATTAGACATCAGACTATCAAAAAATTAAATAAAATCTTACCCCAACTTGAAGGGCATCCATAAAGTCAGCACGACTAGTACGTTCCTCCCATGCCTTATCAACAATCTTACCCATTGAATTTACAAAGTTTTGTTTGTCTACCCAGAAATAGACAACTCCAACAAGTTGTGCAATAAGCAAGACCAACAGGGCAACTGAGTACTAAAAAAAAAATGTTCATGTTAATTCCATTTTTGTTTTGAAATATAAAGCACTAACTGTCATAGACATGCAATAGGATTCCCTTATAGCTCCGCAACATCCTAAGAATGAAATTAACAGCACAACTGATCCGAAAACTATAAGTCCAACAGGAATTTGTTGGGCTTTCACAGCATCTCCAAGGTTGTGATAGTCGCCAATGTTATTCAGCAAAAGTGTTCCAAAAACAATCAGTAAGATTCCACATATCTGTAAAGTTAAAAGAAAAATGATAAATATTTTTTTTCCCATTTAAAGGTTGATCTTTGTTATAAAAATATATTTGTTGTAAGTCATGCATTGACCTTGTTGAGATTCATATGATAAATATATTTTTGTAGAATATATTAACAAAATCAACAGAATGTGCTAGGCTTGCCGTCTCTTAATCCTAGGAAAACATCATGTAATAGATTTTAGGTATAGTAGGATTTTTCTACAGAGTGTTATCTAAATAGGTACATAAGATACATTAGGGCTGTAACGTGTGTCAAGTTAAGACAAGAAAAATATCTTGCAGTCTATGTACCCCCTTTTTTAAAACCAATCTTTGAAAAATAACACCTGTTTTACAAATATTATATTTGCTACAGTTTTTTTTAAGTACTTTTATTTGCTATTCAAATCATGTTAATAATAAAAAATAATTAATTTTCAAATAAGACAAAATAAATACATAAGTAAGAGAAGCTTTATAGCGTTACGTGTCAGCAACTTTTGCTTATTTGTTATTTAAGATTCTATTTAACGAACTAACAGGACAAATGGGGGTTGGGGTCAAAATTCTGCGGGGGTCAAAATTCTTTTTTTCAAAATTCTGCTTTCAAAATTCTGCTTTACAAAATTCTGGTTTTCAAAATTCTGGTTTTCAAAATTCTGCTTTTCAAAATTCTGCTTTTCATAATTCTGTTTTACAAAATTCTGCTAAAAATTAAAAAATGGTTTGGAAAATGTTTAAAAGCGCGCGCTTATAAAGATTTTCCAAACCATTTTTTAATTTTTAGCAGAATTTGGTAAAATTATCCTCCTCGCTGTTTATTTGATTACTACTCACTTTATCAGTTTTGTTTTTGTTCATTGTTTGTTTTATAAATCAATAAATTAAAAAATTTTAAGAAAAGATTTTTAATGTTAAATAATTTCGAAAAATAATTAGAAATTTATTAATTTATCAAATAAAAGTGAATGTTCGAAAAATTGACTAAGAAAGGAATATGTTGTGTCTTTCATTTTAGTTTCTAATAGTTTTCAACGGTTTGTAGATGTGAATTATAAGAAAGTCAGTCTATGCATTATAACAAATGTTTGGGACAGTTACACAATAAACAGTAAGGAAAGTAGTAAAGTTGAATTACTTTAATGGATTAATGAGATTTAAGCGCATATGCTATGAAAAAAACAGAATTAGCAGAATTTTTTTGTTCAAAAAATATGCTGGTAGGATTTTGAAAAGCAGAATTTTAAAAAGCAGAATTTTGAAAGACAGAATAGAAAAAATGCAGAGTTTTGAAAAACAGAATTTTCATAAAAAAAGCAGAATTTTGAAGCCAGAATTTTGACCCGATCCCGACAAATTAATTAATCTTGTATCACTGCAGATGAAAGCGTAAAATGTTTCTAGTATAATTTTGGCACTGCAAAATTGTACTGGTTTAGGTAAGTAAATTAATAGTTTCTTTAATTTCTTATCATCAAATTTATGATTATTGGGCAAATAGTACCTTTTGTGGTGCTTAAGGTTACCGACATCTAAGGACCCCATACATATGTAAGATTTTAACTGAATAATTATATTATTTAGTCAATAAGTAAAATGAAAACCAAAGTCAACTGCTTTCACTGACTTAATATCAGCGGTATTATTTTTGTATTATTATTTTGCGGTGGGTCACTGTGGTGTATGCGTACTTTTTTGTATTGAACAATTATGAAGTTATTCGATCGATTTCTTAATAAATTTAATGAGATACAAAAGAAGAATATTCGATTGCCAGTTACTTTGAACAAAATTTCATCTTTTCAAGTCATATTTTATTTTTAAATAATGAGAACTAAAACCTAAATAAATATCTTAATTAATATCAATATCACTTAAAAAAATACTAACAGAAAAAAACAAATTAATAATAACTAAGCTATAAGCTACATCTCTGTGTAGGTACTTGAATAAATGTAACATGCAAACCTTTCATTACAACTTTGGAATTGCTTTAAAGTGAATCTGGTTTTAGACGAGCGTTTGTATCTACAGAATCTTTGTAGACAGTCATTTTTTTTTTTAAATTATATTTTGTTTACAATTTGTTCAAGTAACTAACATTCTCATACATGCACGTATCGTACACATTTACCTTCGTTCAAAATCATATTTGTGATGTACATGGTCGTATTGACCTTTGAAATGACCTAATCCATACAGAACCAATTATTTAATTTAACAAACGTGATTGGGCGGACGCGGAGGCTATTTAAGACCTGGAATCGCAAGTAATTTATTCAATTAAGTTACTCACGCATCATACATGTCTACAAACATGCATACATGCATAAATGATAAAAAAAAAATAAAGCTTGCAATGTACCTATTTAATAGTCTTCACGAGTTGCGCATAGTTATCATTGGATAAATAATATAAGATACAATGATATATAGGAATGTAGATAAATGTAAGTATGTCTTTTGTGTACTTATTATAGAGTCAACTATGCAATTAAAATTTGTCAACAGATTGTTAGATATAAACTTTTAACGCATGTACAAAAAATACAGATACAAAATTTAATCTTTATTTAAGGAATCATGATTTTTTTTTTTTTTTTTTTATTTCTATTTTTTTAAATTAGTCTACATCAAGACTGATAAGCACAAAAGTGATCACAGTTATTTTTTATATTCTATACGCTAGCCTTGATGAAAATTTTTGCTTTTGTTTTCTATAGACTTTTTCTTCTTCGGATTAGAAACTACCTTTCAGTAAAAATGATTCAATTCTTAAATTCAAAAAAAGTTTTTTTTTGTATTTTGAAGCAAACAAATAAATCTTCTGACATAAAATGTTTGGTATTGGTGCCAGCCATATTTTGACACTATAATTTCCAAAAAATCAAAGTCAATCGTAAGGCTTTGAGAATTAAAAAGAAAAACGCATTGAGCATTGGTAATTATTTGCACTAAAGCGAAAAATGTTTTAAAAAATAGGTAATTTTAAATAAATTGAGCGAGTCATGCTAATAAAGCGAAAGTTTCGATTGAATCTTATAACCAATTAAAAGTAAGCAAGCTTCAAGTTTTTTGAATGAAACTCTTGTACATTCATATAATTTCATCAGTTCACAATCACAATGAATAGCTTGTGACATTTTTCAAGTATTTAGACACACCTTCTTGGGACTGTTGAATCATTTTCGTATTAAAAAGTGTTTGTAGTGTGGGTTTCAATCAAATTGTATACGGTGGGAGGATTTATGGTATCACACACAAAAGTCCAATAAGGTTGTTATTAGAGGTTTTCCAATAGATGCAAAAAACAATGATTTTTTGACACTATATAATTTCCTCCACATGGACCTTCACAAGAATTAATTTTTTCAGTTTTCTCCTTCTTGGAAAAAGGTAAGCGTATCAAGTAAAAGGTTTTACAATAGGTGCCGTTTTTAAATAATGGTTTAAAAAAAATTATTTAAGCACTGCTTTTTTAGAGCCGTTTTTGAGAAAAAGAAGCTTTTCCATATGGGTCATATGGCAAGTATTAAATTTCAATTTTCCATCTAGGGAATCTCTATAACTACCAACATTGAACTAAGTTGCTTTCGTGGTTTTGACTCGAGAAAAAACACTCAGATATTATTTTGGGAGATAGTTTTTTTACGCATTCTCAATCATCGTAACGTCGAGACAGATTTTGATCTCGAGTTCAATTATACCCTAAACTTGCCTAATAGTACCCTATATCGCAAGTAAAAATATCCAAAACAGTAAGTTAAATTACAGTACCTTGCCAAATTATTAGACCCAAGCGAAAAAATATATTTTTTTGGTTTACATGAGCAATATTTAAAGTTGCGTCGATGTAGCTTACATTTTTTTTTCTCATTTACTTAAACTTATCATTACTCGGATTGACATAAATAAGTAAAAAAATTCAAAATTTATTAAAATTTCATTTTATTCATCATTACCATTTTTCCAAGCAGTATAAGACTTTTCCTCCAGTTTACTGTTGTGATGTTTTCTGCAACTTTTCTCTTAAGAAGCTCCAAAAAATAAAATTCATACCAAGAGAATTATCAGACTGGTCTAGTACTTCAATTTTTTCATCATTTCCTAAAAATTAAAGTAATGGACTGGTCTGGTAATTCTCTGGAAATGAATTCCATAAGGAAAACTTTACAACTGGCCAAAATTGGCTGTTAAAAAAGCTTTTCAAAATGATATCAAGCTCAAAAATACAATTTAATCATGCTTAAAAAGAATGCCTTGAAGAATGAAAACGTTTATTGGATTAAAAGGGAAACATATAAAATTTCCAAAAAAGGTGGTTTCCCCTTTTGTATCAAAATGTATATTTTTTTTTTACCATTCTTAAGTAAATTCGTTAATTCTAGGTGATAAGTGTAAATAAATGAGACCAACAAATTTAAGCTACTGTGTTTATCTTCAAATATTAGGTTCCAAAAATTGAGTCTTTTTTGTTTCTCGCTGAGTGATCATCTGTTTACCGTCCTCTTATGTATATGTATTTATTTTTAAAACATTGAAATTCATTAATTTTTCTGGAAATGCGGATATAACAATCATGATTGATAAATAAGTTAGAACAATTTTTTTTTGACACTTTATTAATAAATATGATTAATCGAGTAATTAAAAAGAAAGCAATTTTTTACTATCAGAATTTGAAATAAACTCAGTTATCTAAAAGTTCGTATAGTGACAAGTATGAACAATGCAATTAAAACAGTACCTAATTGGCTGGAAAAATATTTTTCAATTAAATTCAATTTTACCCAAGGTATTAAAACGCCTTTTCTTCATATTATACACAAGCCATATATTAATAATTTTCACATGCAGTATCATAACTCTACGATCATTTAATAACGTTCCTAATTATAACTAACTTAAACTAGCTTCACTGAATTCACTTAGGCAAAGCTAATCAAGACTGTTGATTCAAATAATAAAAATAAACATTGATCAATTCCTAACAACTGATTACTTGGAAAAATATTTTAAACTAATAAAAAAAATTAACAAAAACAAAACGAAATTGCATTTCGCAGAACGCATTCTTTCATTATTATAGGGGACTTTTATATGGTCAAGTATCGTTTTGTTTAATTTTATCAAAAGTATAGGTAAGTTCCAAGATTATGTAAGATATTTTCATTAAAAAATTAATTAGTTTTAAAGTAAAATTGAGTATCAAGTTGAGTTATCGGAAAAAAGTGAATCACTAATTAAATCGGTGACTGTGACAGAACAATGATAAAATAAAATGAGTTTCAATGGAAAACCCTGGATAACTATTTTTCAGTGTAATAAAATTGCAATCATCGCTATTTATTTTTCTTGATTAACTAATTGCCTGCATTCTTTTCTGATTGTAAGAATAGCTCAGGAGCGTAGGTGTTTAAAAGATAAGAGTTTTGGGCGATTTTAATTTAACTGATAAACCATTAAGAGTCTATCTAGATTGGTCTAATAAGAATTTTATAAAGCAAGTCTTACAAATCTCGATGATCTATGTGAGACCTTAGGGCCCAACCCATATAATCCGTCGCATACGTTACGTCGACGGATTTAGCTGACAGCTCGATAACATACACACGTTCTTATGAGAACCGACCAATAAAACGCATCCGTCGAGTCCGTCGTGTATGGGTCGGTTCTCATAAGAACGAGTGTATTATATCGGGCTGTCAGTTGAAAACTTTGACGTAACGCACGCGACGGATTCTATATGTTGTGCCCTTTTCTCGAATTCTTTTCAAAATGTTTGTTAATAATGTTATTTGATTTTATTCAAAAATTTATCTTATCATTGGAATTGAAAGTAAGAGCCTGGAGGGAAGGAAAAACGTGCTTCAATTATATAGTACTCGTATTCGTATTTCTATCTTTTTGTTTATTCACATAAATAAGTGAGGTACATTTTGTTGGTGATTGTATTTTTGATATAAATAAATTATTAGATTTTTTTACGTATGAAGGACATACAAAATAATTTCCAATTCACTTATATAGTGTTCGCAACTGATAATTACTGGAAGTTTGTCAATATTCGCTAGTATGTAATCCCTTAAGAACTGTTAAAATGTGACTATACTAAATAAAAATCGAATATGTCAACCTAATAGCAGTAAATTTCTTAATCACATTTAAAATTAATCAAAAAACGAATTATTCTGAAGTTTTAATCGATCCACGACGAAATAAGCAGATACAATGTTTATTTAGCTGGAAACCTTGCAGCTAATGACAAAAATTAAACTTATTGACATGCGATTAATCAAATAGACTTCGAATAAAACGACTTGTGTTTCGTTTCGACATTTTTGAAATGTTTAATTACCAATCCATAAAAAATGAATATAAAATAAATATAAGTATAAGTATCTACAATCTACATGTGTTTTTGAACTTTTTATCTTATTGCTGCGTCAAAGATTTTTCTCTAACATTGCCTGCTGACGCCAAATTAATGACACATAAGATATTTCGGTAAAGAACAATCATTTGTCTTATGTGCAATTGACTTGCCGAAAAATTCTTCGAAGTATAAAATTCAGAAAATATTTGTGTAAACAGCACTAATATACAAGTCTATCTGTATTGTATGTGTATTTTCATTGGCTTTTCATTTCTTCTCAGTATTATAAACAAATATATTTTTTTTCTTTTACGAATAAAATTCTTATCACTAAAAGACAAATGTTGTAAACAACGAGATTCAGGGCTCTTCATATTGATGTCTTGATTCGCAGATCTCTATATTTATAGTTATTTGTCTTTGTTTACAAAACAAACGTATAAAGAGCAGAATTTATTACCAACAAATTCTGATAACCTATGCAGTTTGTGGAGCTGTTTTATGAATATGAAAGATATCACCCCTATTATTATATACAACTCTTTGAATACAATAAAAAAAGAATTATCAAAATTGGTTCACTCATACCGAAGTTATGAGGTAACAAACATAAAAAAAAAAAAATACAGGCGAATTGAATACCTCCTCCTTTTTGGAAGTCGGTAAAAAATATAAGATATTGTAATCTGCAACATTAGTATTTTTAATGCATCGTGCAATATTTTTTTTTAAATACAAAATATGATGCTTTGCCATTTTCTCTTTAATAACTGACCAATAGAACTCAAAGTAAGTATAGGGTAAAGTCGGGGCATATGGCACCCATTTTCGTTTTTTGTTATTACTTGAGAAATAAAGAAGATTTCTATTTCAGATTTATTTTAAAACTATTTCTTAAATACAAAATAGTTACATAAGTTTAATTGAAAGATAATTTCTTGTTATTTTTTGCAAAAATAAAAAACATTAAAAAATACATGACCAAAAAAATGGAGGGTGATATGGCACCTAATCGAGGGTGATATGGCACCCTATTTCTTTTTGATATTTTTTTGTGGCACTTGTTGTATGTGTTGTTGAAAGACGATGACCAGGCTGGGAATCGAACTGGAGACTTCAAATCATTAGTCGCCCACCTTACCACCTGAACCAACCAGCCATGAAAATATTGGTCGCGATTTTTGTTCTAGTGCTAAGTTGCAAAAAAAATCAACTTTTCAGTCAAATTTTAATAAGATTTTCTCTATAAAAATAATAAGAAATCTCCTTAAAAAAACGTATTAATCGTTGATTTTAATAAGATTTCCTTATGAAATGTATGGACGGTAAAACAATATGGCAATCTGTTAGTTTTTAGGGGGTCATATTTTTCTCTGTGTAGTTAAGTGTTAGGGAAATCGTAAAATGCTTAGGTCCTGCTTTTTTTTTACATTCAGCAGCTCCAACGGCTGCTGTGAGCTGGGTTTTAGCCCACTTGGCCTGGTTTGCTGAAGTTTTTTGTAAATACAATTGTCAGTTCAAAAATAAATAGGTTGAAAAGTAGATGCGGGGGAAACGGCACCGGTGCCATAAAAAAATGAACCCTCGGCGTCAAATACTTTTGGAACCACCCGTACAACAATTTTACACAAAAAAACTTTTCGCTCAAATTGAGCTCACTTTTTTGTTTGTCCATTTTTTAAATTTAAGTGGCAATGGTTACTGCGGATCCGAATGCATCCACTGAAGGTTTACGTCAGACTGAATTCTATTTTGCTCTTTTTCCTTTGAAAAGAAGTCATTAAGTGGGAGATATTGAAAGGGTGCCATATCACCCGTGGTGCCATATCACCCGTGGTGCCATATCACCCGACTTTACCCTAAGTTTTTTAAACCAACAACTATGAGATTTTTTCGGGAGTTTTCACATGATTCAAATTTACAAAAAATTGAACACAAAATTTTTAAAACTTTCAAAATGAAGTTCAAATTGTTGTTTTAAAAGCTTATGCTCCAAGTTCTATTAGCAAAAATTCAAAATATAGGTGCCGTGAAATAACGCCTACCAAAATACAACGAATTTTAAATTTGGACTCAAATAACTTTTCGAAAGTGAAATAACCCCGAATTTTGATGTTCGGTCTTATTTCTCAATTAAAGGCCGTAAAGTGATGTCCACAGAAGGTGATATTAATCCCATTCTGAGTTTGGTAAATTGATGAGTATCTTCGAAACAAGTACCAACAACGAGAGTGGGAGTGGAGTCGGCTAAGCCATAGTCGATAGTCAAAAAACGACAATTTTGCTTAATAACTTGTCGCTTATTGACTCTATTAGTTATCTACTATCGCGTTAGTCAATTCCACTCCAGGATCGACTTTGATGATAAGAAACAGTATACAGTGTTCTTGAAGCATTAAATGCTATACAATTTTTATCATTCTCCATTGGACGGTACAATCATAAAATAAATACAGAATATTGTATTTAGTAATAATTTTCACTTGTTTTTTTTTTCGTAGCAAATGAATATACTCGTATGTTGAATTCGCTATTATTTTTGATTTGGCACTTTTCAGATGCCCGGATCATTTCTTTGAAAATAATATAGGAACTAAGATTTACCTACGAGTACCAACTAGTATTTTTTTTTTGTAAATAAATATATTTTTTTTTAATTTCTGTTTTCAAAGAAGCCTTTAAGTAGACCATGACCCAAAGTTGTAGTTCCGTATATTAAATTATTTGTATTCTTATCAGTAAGTTCATTGTATGTAGTAAAATTAAGTATTCGCCCTCTTTATATTTATTTTAGTTCTAAAAGAAAATATATTTTTAGAATTTTCCGGTTGGAATATTATCTTTTATTTTTTTTTTTATTTGTTTTTTTTTTGTATTCTCAATACACTGATATCTACAATTTGGTGCAACGAAAACATGTATTAAATTTTGTTTTGCTTTTGAAAAATGATGTCATTTACTTTTAAATAACCTCTTCAAAATGTGAAGTGATTTGTTGTTTGTTTGGTTTTTTATGCATGTTTGTATTAACAAAAAACAAAAAAATATTGAAAAAAAGAAAATATAGAAAAAAAAACTAAAAAAGTTATATTCAAACATGATTCAGTTCGAGGTGTGTAAATTCCTTGTTATTCTCTTCGGAACCGAACACTTAACAAATGCAAGGTTAAACGTGATCAAAATAAGACAAACATGGACAAAGATAAGTAAATACCTAAAATGATTATCAAAAATTGTCCCACCTTCGCTAAAATAAACTAATTAGCAGTCTTTTAAAGTACCTATACTTTGTTTATTTTGAATCATTTTATATAGCATTGTTTGTACTTCCAGAATGACTAAGTTTCGTTCGTGACTGCTTTTTAAGTGTTATAAATACATCCAAATATATTTTACGTGCATAGTTTATGTATAAAACTCCATGAGCTAAATGAACAAGCTTATTTTTAACAGAAAGTAAATACCTTTTTTCGATCTAAAACTAGAAAAGAATGTTTTTTTTTTGCATATCGTTTTCAGGTTAAAAACATCAGCTATCGTTTGTCAGTTTTTTTTTTATATTTTCGGTCTCGTGGTGATAACTGAACGCGAAAAAAATTGGTTGATGTATTAATTGATATTACCTACTTAATTTTGACAATGAACCTACTTCAGAAGCTTAAGAAACTAAAGCCTGATAACCCAATGTGCACAGAAGTTTAGTCCGACGAAATTTGAATAAAAGACTTTTGTCTATTGGATTTCTTTTTTAAATTCTTTACAACTTTGAACGTTTCCATTGAGGGACTAGGTATTTGATCACCCTGGTTAAAATAAAGGTCGCTAATTATAGCGACTCATAATTACCGGGATAATAATTTCACTAAAGGTACCTACTAGTTATTTATGTAAAAAGATAAGGGTGATCCCATAATATAGTTTTTTTTTTTAACCAACCTTATGTTGTCATCATTTCATAATTTGATAAACGATACAAAAGTTAATTCAGATTTCTATTATATTTTCTGAGTCTCTGTGTTCCATTTGAGAGCCACCCTGATGTACATACATATATCTAAAGTTCAACACTTGAACCAATAAAGCTCAAAGCACGATAGCGTAAAAAAGAAAACAGTCAACAACAAGTCACAATACTAGTTAATAACTGGCTTAACCTCGCTTCGCTCAAAACATGCTGAAAATTGTATCTACACATAAGCTACTTCTCCCTCCGGTGACAGATTCACATGTTAACTTTGCTTTTTATACTTTTGTCTAGTTAAGCCTTAGGTTGGACTTCCGAGTTAATTTTTTGATAACTTTATTATTATGTATTCAATGGATATAAAAAAAATTAAATTGGAGTGAAACCAAAATTTGTTTTAGAGAAATTATTTTATTTATTTTAACTATTTTATTGTAATTTATTCCAGTTTAATTTATCGAACAATTTAAGGAAGAAAACCAAATATAGATAGTTTTGTAATATTAAAATATCAAGGAGATTTAAATAAAAACATGTTTAAGATTAATGTTTGATTTAATTGTTTAATACCTATGTATGTAACCGAGGTTTTAAAATTTATTAGTTATTGGTAGAAATTTCCATTCCGAATAACCATTTTTAGTAATTAATTAGCTCAAACAAGTCTAGCAACTTACAATAAAGTTAAGCTTATTCATTTGAAACTATAACTACATATAGGTTTTATTTATTTACCTACTCGTATATACATCTAAAGTCTAAACATAGTTAATTTTTAATTTAAAAAAGTTTCACACATCGCACAGAGCACATGACACAAAAATGTCATGTTACAATAGACCTGATTATATATTATTTTCCTTAGATAAGCATCAAGCGAGATATGACACCCAGTTGTACAGTGTACACCTATGACACAATTATTATTTTCGAGGTGAGTATTTAGTTATGTTTTTTTTTTTGCTGCAGAAATATTTTTTATTTGTATAGAGTGTGCTATTTTTTGTATACTCGTATCAACACTATATTGTTTTGAGTGTTCCTTTGTGCTTAAAATATAGGTCATTCCCATGGTACCTATTTAAAGGCGCAACAAAAGAACCCCAACTGTAACCAAGGAATACAATACAAGGAACGAGCATGTGCTATATAATATTTCATGGTAGATATAAGATTAAGCAACAAAAATACATACGAAAGTACCTATTACATTTTCGTTTCAACTTATGTAGATTTTTCAGTAGTGTGAAAATATTTTTTATTTCATAAATTCACAAGATTTGGAATGGGGTTGATACCATCCAATTATAAGCGAATTCAGTACTAGTTTTACACAAAATATTGTTGTTTCCAACCTCTATTTAAAATATCAAATTCTTTGAAAAATTTAAGAAAGGAGTTATTTTGTTCTATTTACAAGTTTATCTTATCGTAAGAGGTTTAAAAAGTTTGGTATTGTTGGGAAGAATCCCAGGATATACGATACCTACTTACTTTTTGATTTAAAGATATCTTTTGAGCCTCTACAAGCAATTAGATTAAAAACCTATTTTGTAAATGTCATGTCATTTCAGCACTTATTAATAAATATTGAAACAATAAACAAGTTCCGGTTTTTGAAACTAAAAAAAAAGAAACTCTTGAAAAAAATTTAAAGGCAATGTTGTAAAAATATCAATAAAAAATTCATTTGCAATTAAAAAAATTATTATTGCAAATAAAAATAAAATTAATTAACAAAATTTCAATGCAAACAGAACATTTTCTGCAGTACCTAAATAAATGTTTTTAGCAAATAAAAATATTTAGCTTAAAAATAAAATTGTTATTGCATTAAAAAGAAATAATTTTTTACAACCTGTTTTAGAAGTAGTTTTTTGAAGGATCAGTTATTGCTCAGTGGAACAATTAAATATTTTACTTGACATTCACTAATCTTACCTCCGAGCTCCTCTAACCAAGCCACCAAAGTCAATAAACCCATTAAAAAAGACTGATTATAATTCAGTCAAATTCTATTTAAAATTAAAAGTTTTGGCGGAATTGTTTTTGTTTTGTTTATTTTTTGGGGTGCTGATCTCAAATTGAAGTTGTGCAACAAAGCATGAGAAATTACGGAATAAGCCTGAAAAATATTGTTTCTTTTTTGTTTTATCAAGGAGCACGGTAGTGCCCAGCCAAGTTCTCTACACAGAGAAAAATATGACCCGCTAAAAACTAACAGATTGCCATATTATTTTACCTTCCATACATTTCATAAGGAAATCTTATTAAAATCAACGATTAATAAGGTTTTTTTAAGGAGATTTCTTATTATTTTTATAGAGAAAATCTTATTAAAATTTGACTGAAAAGTTGATTTTTTTTGCAACTTAGCACTAGAACAAAAATAGCGATCATTATTTTCATGGCAGGTTGGTTCAGGTGGTAAGGTGGGCGACTAATGATTTGAAGTCTCCAGTTCGATTCCCAGCCTGGTCATCGTTTTTTTTATTTTTTTGCAGATTTTAAAACAATAAGAAAAACCCGATTGTTTTAATAAGGTTTCCTTCTTGGATGAAAACCATAGAGAAATCTTATTGTTTTTGTTCTATTTTATGTGGTCTTTTTTTCTCTGTGTAGCAACTTTAGCACTACACCCTTATTTACAGGAAACAACTCAGACCATTTTCGACCCCCTCTAACTTCCACACCAAAGATGCTTTTCAGCTTCCTACGATGAGTAGTTTCTGAGATATAGGACTTCAAAAATTGCGAAAACCGTAACTGACTCACTGACAGATCATCAAAATTATGGAGAACTTCCCGCTATCGTAGAAACTTGAAATTTTACATGGTGATAGGACTTGTGGTGTATACAAAGGAAAAAATCGAAAATTTGAGATTTTCAATTCAGGGGGCGTGGTAACCGCCCATTTTCACCGAATTTTCATCAATTATTATAGAGCACTTCTGATTATCGTAGAATCTTGAAATTTGGTAGAATGGTAGAGCTGGTTGTTTATATCACAACAAAAACATTACTGTTAAAAAAGGAGCCAAGTTCTCCTATGTTGAAATTATGCTGGCACAAAAAGTAGGTACTGAGATGTAAAAGTGTACCAAGTTCTAAAGTTTGGGTTCAAATTCGGATCAATAAAATTTGGATTGTTCTCTTGACAATTTTTCTTTTAATTACCGATTTTTAAAGTTATTTCAAAAATTGCCAAGTAAACAATCAACATTTTATTGATACGAATTTGAACCCAAACTTTAGAACTTGGTACACTTTTACATCTCAGTACCTACTTTTTGTGCCAGCATAATTTCAACATAGGAGAACTTGGCTCCTTTTTTAACAGTAATGTTTTTGTTGTGATTTCACTACTTTTTGCAAGGTATGGCTGTAGAATTGAAAATCTCTATATTTGATGAAAATTCAGTGAAAATGGGCGGTTGCCACGCCCCTGGCTGAAATTCTCAAACTTTAAATTTTTTCCTTTGTGTAAACTACCATCTCTACCATTCTACCAAATTTCAAGATTCTACGATAATCAGAAATGCTCTATTATATTTAATGAAAATTCAGCGGAAATGGGCGGTTGAAACGCCCCCTGGCTGAAATTCTCAAATTTTAAATTTTTCCTTTGTACAAACTACCAGCTCTACCATTCTACCAAATTTTAAGATTCTACGATAATCAGAAGTGCTCTATAATATTTGATGATAATTCAGCGGAAATGGGCGGATGCCACGCCCCCTGGCTGAAATTCTCAAGGGGCGTGTTAACCGCCCATTTTCTCTGAGTGTTCATCAATTATAGAGATTTTAAGTTCTATAGCAATACCTTGCAAAAAGTAGTGAAATCACAACAAAAACATTACTGTTCAAAAAGAGCCAAGTTCTCCTATGTTGAAGTTATGCTCGCACAAAAAGTACTGAAATGTAAAAGTGTACCAAGTTCTAAAGCTTGGCTTTAAATTTGTATACATAAAATGTTGATTGTGCTCTTGACAATTTTTCTTAAAATTACCGATTTTTAAAGCTAATTGAAAAATTGCCAAGCAAACAATAAACATTTTATTTATACAAATTTAAAGCCAAGCTTTAGAACTTGGTACACTTTTACGTTTCAGTACTTTTTGTGCCAGCATATCTTCAACATAGGAGAACTTGGCTCTTTTTTAACAGTAATGTTTTTGTTGTGATTTATATTAAGGTAGAGAGGGGATAGTTGAGCCACGGGACAAATTTCACGATTTGGAACGCAAATTTCTCCAGACATAAAAGTCTGTGCAATAGGTAAATTTGTTTTTGGAAAAAATCAAAATCACCAAAAACCCAATAATGGTCCAAAAACCACTGTGCTTAATTATGTCATTCTAACTAACATTATTGAGGCCCGGTCGGTGCACACATCCGTTTTTTTTTTTTTACGCCTTTTGATACTACAGGAATCATTCACAAGTACAATGACGCATCGTCACCCTACTGATCGTGCGGTGTTTTCGGAACCTGCGAGTCTTCTCCCGCAGCGTCACCGCACAATTACTTTGAGCAATGTAAGAATTAAATTGCTGCAACATCGTGCATTAAAAAAACTCATGCCCAAAAAGACATTACAGTTTTTTATTTATAATTAACTTGTACTGAAAAAAAAAAAAATATTAATTTATCAAAAATGGATTTTTTAAGATGGTTGTAACGAAATATTTTTCGTTTTATCCTGTCCAGCATCAGAAAATATTTAAAAAAAATAATTATTTCTCACCCTGAACTGTAAACTAGACTTTATTTACGAAAGTACCTAAAAATAAAAAACAATCACGGTTTTATTATTTTTCTTTCCATATTAAATAACCTTCCTATAGAGAGACTTCGCCGTAAGCGCAAAATTGTAAAGGTGCCGATATTGCATTATTGAAGTTGTTGTTTTTCAAGAAAAAAAAAAAAGAAAAACTGAACAGCTGCAGACAGACTATAGCAGTTGATTCATCACACAAACAAAAAAAAATATATTCCCCACAATTACCTATTTGTCGTTTTGCTTCCCAGGCATCCCGTTCCTCCGGTCACTTTTATTTTTTTTTTTTCCTTTTTGTAATAATTGTGAAAAAAAACCATTGTTTGAAAATCTACTCACGTTGTCATTGTACCGGGACGGGAGTAAGTTTAAGTACCTAATTGCATAAGCAAATTAAAAGAATACCGATAAACTATTATTTCTATATTGCAAAAAACTCTACAATACCCTATTTATTCATTCATGATGGGAAATTGATATTCCCGGTATAAGTAGGTGTGGAAAATTTTCAAATCACAATCTAAATATAAATTAGAAGAAAATGGAAGTGATTCAAAACTTAATAAGTCTTGGAAATTTTATCTTGGAGTAAATTAAGGAATGCAACACTGACTCATAAAACACATTGTCGTTGGTCGTTGGATTTCAAAAATGTTTTGTTAAAATGACTCACAAATATGGCTTGTTTTTTGTTTGTTTGTTTGTTTGTTTTTTTTTTAATTTTTATTTCTTTCGTTAAGTTTAAGGCCCAATTTATTCACTCTCCATTATTTTTAAAGGCTCCATTAAAAATTATAAAACTGTCAAATTGCATACAAATTTTAAAATTTCCCTTTTTTAATGGCGACTTTAAATTTAATGGAGTGTGAATAAATTGGACCTAAGACAGTTTTTATCTAAAAAACTACTAACTTCCTGTTGAATTTCGAAACGTTCGTGACTCCCAGAATCAGTATAATGTGACAAAGCTAATATACCCTATTCCATGTAATAGAGCGTGTACAAAGGGAAATCAATCCAAGTCTACCCTTGAAACAGAGAGATGAGTGGTTGGTAAATTTAAGACGTAGGAACTTGTTTCCAATAGAATTGTTTTGCGAAATTAACAAAGCATCTCTATCAAATCTCATTTATTTGTTCCCATGTTTGCGTTCGTTAAACAGGCATCATCAAATTATCATAAATTTAAGTATAATTTTGACTTTTTGAAGGTTAAATGGGTATGTTACAAGCTCCAGCAGCTCAGATAAAAATATGGATGATACCTCTGTGTGGTTTTTTTTTTAATGATCTTTCAAGAGGTAGATATACCTTCTGTACCTACTGAATCTGAAGCTGAATATACTGAATGACATCATCTTTAAAATGATTCATAATTAAATTGAGAAGAACAAACCAAGATTTTACTTAAGAAAAGACAAACAAAAAAAAAAAATTACTTACCGAACACAATGTGTTGAAGAGGAATAAAATATATTTCACCATCGATGTTCCGCAATCCATTTCGAAAATAAATTATTTCGCATTTATCAGAAAAAACCTATAAGAATTTACAAAACAAAGAAAAAAAAATATTCAAATTATTCAAAAATCGACACTATCCACCGCGTGGTTTCGAAAAAAAAACAGCAATTATTATTTAAAAATGGTTGAACAAAAGTTTAAATAATGACATAAGTTTCCAGGTATAGGTATTAACTAAACATTTTGTCAATATTTAAATGGTTGGCAGATTATTAAACCGCAAAAAAAAACAACAAAAACCGGTTTTTGTTGTTTTTTTTTCGAAAACATCATCATGGAGATCAAAATACATGAATGTTTATTTTAAAATACACATCTTGGCATAACAAAGGCCCAATTTATTGGATAAACTTACACAAAATTATAATACTACTTTCAACGACAACGTTCACGATAAAACTGAATCAACAGACACTAGGTAGATTCCTTCATGCTGAGACCAAAAAATGAGACACAAAGCAAAGTGTCCCTCAGTTTGGTTTTCTCATATTTTATTTCTTTTTTTTTTTTTGAGAAAATACAAAAGTATTTGTGTACTAAAAGGGAGTGGATAGAGTCTACTAAAGAGTAGTTATTTAACATGAGCAACACTGTCCATAGTTTGAAAACTGAAACATCTGATTAGATTTGAGTTGCCAAAAGTGCAACTTTTGTTTACTAGTTTCTTTATTTTAATTTTTTGACTCTATAGGGAAGGGAGTTTGTGTTATGGGGATACAGCGTTGCCGTCACTGTTAAGAATAAGTTGCAATGTATATGAAGTATACAAAATTTATGCTGAAAGTTTTATATTTCTTTATCAGATTTTTTATTTATTTATTTTCTATAATTTAAAAAGTGTTGGCTTAGATTATATTCAGGTAAATTTGTTTTTGTAAACACTCACACTAATGATAAGTGGCAAGAGGTCAGAGATAATTGGCAATAGGCAAGGCCGTATACATTTATACAAATAGGTACATTTATTTTGGAAATTTTCTACTCTTTTTAATTTAAAAACTTGCAACTTAAAAATCTAAATCTAATCGATTACATGTAATCGATGTTACATGTAAGTAACATACACTGTCTATGACCACCAAAAAAAGTCGGACAACTGACGAAATAACTTTTTATAGAACAATAATGTATGCTACTTCTTCTAAGCCAAAACAAAAATCACTTTCTGGATTAACATTTTTTATATGTATCTTTTTTTTTTTTCAAAATTATGACCATATATAAAAAAAAAATGTTCAGTCCCTTTTTCGATAAAAAAAATAAAAGTAGGTATGATATTTGACTAACTTTTTGTACTAATCCAGATAGTGTCATGACTCCGCCAGTACTTGAGCGCGTAAACGGATTCATGAGACGAATCTTCTTTCGCACTCGTACAGCTATCAAGAGTTCTCAAAGATCTTGACATACACAAATCCGCTGGCCCGAATAGTATCCCTCCCATCGTTCTGAAGAGGTGTTCTTCCACAATGGCAAAACCATTGCGTAAGCTTTTTCATCTGTCCTATTCTACTTGTCTCTTCCCGAGTGGATGGAAAACAGCATTTGTCCAGCCTGTCCCTAAAAAGGCGAATCTTCCTCACCCTCAAATTACCGACCAATTGCACTTACATCCCTTCTTTCCAAGGTCATGGAAACGTTGATCAAGAAATATCTCGAAGAACGAAAGCTTCTTAGTAACAGGTCCACTGGTGATTTGATAGTTTATCTCACCGAGCAGTGGAACAAATCTTTACATCGTTTCGGAGAAAGTAAGATTGTTGCACTTGATATTTCAAAGGCATTTGATAGAGTTTGGCATCAAGCCAAGTCTCTTTTTCGTTGGATTAGAAATTACCTTTCCAACCGTTCAATACAAGTCGTATTGGATGGATTCAAGTCTGAAACCCACAAAATAAATGCTGGTGTGCCACAGGGCTCCGTTCTGTCTCCGATTCTCTTTCTCATTTTTATAAATGATCTCCTCTCTGAAACTTCTAATCCACCAACTGTTTTGCTGATGATAGTACCCTGAGTTTTTCATATTTGTTTCCTGATTCTCGCCCAAGTTCTTCGGAAGTGGATCTTGAACGGCTAAATATGATAAGCTCATTAAATTCTGATCTTGATAGCATTGTCCAATGGGAAATAAGAAATCGCGTAGAATTTAATGCTTCAAAAACTCAATGCTGCTTACTATCATTAAAGCGGAACCTGTCTCCTATGCCACTATCCATGAGTGGTACTTGCATCGAGGAAACCAAAAAGCTTTCCATTCTCGGTATGTGCATTACAAACCCCCTCCTGTGGAATGAACACATATTTGACACCGCTAAATCCACTGCGAATTGTTTAGGTTTCCTCCAAAGATGCAAGAAATTTTTTTCCCCGTCTGATCTAGCAATTATTAATAAGACGTATATTCGTCCAAAGCTTGTGTATAACTCCCACATCTGGGCAGGTGCTCCAATAATCTCGTTGAGTTTCTTGGATAGAATACAAAATAAAGCTATAAAAATGATAGGTGATAGATCAATAACTGATACAATTACGTCTCTTGAGCACCGTCGGTCGTAACGTATCATGTCTCACGTTGTTCTATCGTTATTTTTATAAGCAGTGCTCCGACGAAATAGCTAGTTGCATTCCTCCCCTGAAACAATTCAACCGTAATACTCGCGCTTCAAGGAATGCTAATCAGTTTACCCTACAGTCCCACTTCGGACATACCGTCAAATACAGAGATTCTTTCTTCAGCCGGACTACACGAATGTGGAACGCGTTACCCGCCTCTGTTTTCCCATCCCATTTCAAAACTCAGAACTTCAAAACTAATGCTCATCGGTATCACCTATCAAACCCCTCCCTATTTTCCTAATGCTCGTACTGTGTTCACCATATTAAGGGTACATTAATCCCTTTAGTGAGCGCTTATTATAAAAAAAAAAAAAAAATAGGCACGATTATCTTTCAATTAAGCCATCGAAAAATTAAAAAATTTATTTAATGGAATATTTTTTACGAATTTTCAAAGATATGTTACATGAGAGTAACGCTGGTACCGAAATTTAAACGTTTCCTATTGAAATAAAAAAATACTGAAAAATTTAAAAATAATTTCTCTTTTTTTATATCTATGTTATAATTGTATTTTTCCGTATGTCAATATAATTACTCGTAAGAAAATTAAAAAAAAAATTGTGTGTCTGTACCTAGTTAACTTGTGTGTTTTCCACAAAAAAAAAAAATACGAATTGCAGTGATTTTTTTTATCTTTAACGTCAGTTATAAAATTTATTTTTTTTTATGAAGCAGAACAAATGCAAAAAACTTACCGTTTAAAAATAAAAACATTTTTAAAAAAGAAAATTGAAATAATTCTTGAAACAGAGTAAACATCTCAAATTTATCACAGTAAATATAATACACACATGCACCTACTTGACATACTAGTTCAAATTATTTTATACTTTGATATCCGCCATGTACTGCCTAACATTATACATCAAAAGTACAAATTTGACCTATTTAAAAATTTAGCTTAAAATAAATGTTAAGTATACGCCATAGTGACCTTTATTTATTTTTATTTTAAATTATGCTCATTAGGTATATTTTAAGTGTTTGCAGTTATTATTTACGTACCAAATTAAGTATTAAATCTTTCTCTTAAAGTAATCCAAAAGTTATCATACGCAATAATCAAACAAAATACATTACATAGGAGCAATAACGGTAGCTAGCTAAATAAATAAATGATTTCAATTGCTACTGCTAGTGCGCAATTTCAATACCTACAAAAGATATTATTATGTGTGATGCATCCTATGTACAAGTACATGCATCACTCTCTGATCTGGGAATTTAAATACACACAAAAATTCGTATGTGCAGAAAAACAGAAGAAGATAATAATTTCACTTTCATTACTTTTGGATTGCACTGACGTCATCCTTATCGTCTGTTCTTGATGTTACATGAATTTTGTTTACATTTTGGGGGACAATATTGCATATAGTTTTTTATATCCCCTTGTGGATACTTTTATTATATTTTCGTGTGTACGAATGTTATTACTTTAATCAAGTGGAATATTTCATTTCGGAGGGGTTTTTAAAAAATAGAGTTTTTAGCATTTTTCATGGAATTTGTGTGTTCGTATATAAGGAATGATATTTAGATTTAACTCTTAAAGTTTTGTTCGATATTAAAAACAGAGTCCATACATTTCATCTATATCCTTGATTTTTTTTACCAAAGAATCAGTGCTCCAAAAGAAGTGGGCGTGGCATACAATATTTGGTACTTGACAAAAAGTCCAATCATGAAAATTTCATCAAAATTTGTACAGGTGTTTCTATTTCCGTAATGGGAGCAACAAAAAATATATTTCTTAGTCAGCAATCAAGGAAAACATCCACATTGTTGTCACCCACAAAACTTAATTTAAGGAAATTCACTTAAATTTAACTCGTATAAAACTTGTTGCGTGTTGAATTAGAATGTGTGGCGTAAATTACTATACTTACATGTTATGTTTATAAAAGATTTTATATTTAGAAATTCTATGACAATTATTATCACGTGAACAGAGGCTCATTATGTTAATGTAACAGCAATTAATTTTCCCTGTATGAGAGCATAATAGTGAATCTGAATATTGTTAATATGAAGGATATACGAGGAAGTGGTGTAAATTATAATGATGAACTTGTATTGCTTCAGTTCATTGAAATTGGAAATCTTGAGTTACATAAGGTTTCCAAAGATGAGAAGAGTATCTATGTAGAAATGAAAGCCAATTTAGGCGAACTACAGGCATAATATTTCGAAGTCCTCTGAAACAGATTTTTAAATTTGTTTGGAGTAAATTAGAAGAAAATTCGAAGTTACCTACATCTTAAAAATTTAACAGGACTTTCTTTGCATTTTGTTATTACTTCAAGTCTAAAGTTAAAACTGGCGTATTTTACCTCTATCTATTCTACAGTGAACAATATTGTTTGTGGAATACAATCATATGACACAAATGTTTTTAAGTTATTTTTTGATGCTGGATATAATGTAATTACATCAAAATCAAGCCAATACAATTATTTTTAGAAAACTTATTGCCGATTTAACGCAATGGTGCGTTACAAAACTAACCCGCGTTTTGGACGCGTTTCATACACGTTTCAGACGCTTTTCAGACGCGTTTCGGACGCGTCTCAGACGCATTTCAGACGCGTTTTAGACGCGTTTTAGACGCGTTTAAGACGCGGTTTGGACGCGTTTCAGACAGGTTTCGGACGCATTTCTGACGCGTTTTAGAACCGTTTAAGACGCGTTTCGGATTCGTTTCGGACGCGTTTTGGACTTGTTTCAGACTCGTTTTGGACGCGTTTCGGAAGCGTTTCAGACGCGTTTTAGACGCGTTACGGACGCGTTTTGGACGCCTTTCGGACGCGTTTCAGACGCGTTTTGGACTTGTTTCAGGCTTGTTTTGGACGCGTTTCAGACGCGTTTCAGACGCGTTTCAGACGCGTTTTGGACGCGTTTCAAAACGCGTCTGAAAGCATCCAAGCAATTTTTGCAAATGTCTCAGCAACCAGACCTACAAGAAACTCTATGTTTTCAGTTAGGAATAGAACCTAAATAGATCTTTTTTTTGATGCCTTATTGGATGAGTTTGGAGGAAATTTTTTAAAATGCTTTTTTGTGGAAAAATGTTCCATAGTATTTATGTATATGGTAATTTTTTTTTTTTTTTTTACAGAAGGAAATCTTCAAAAGACACTTGGCAGTATTCGACACCAAGTAGTGTGGGACTCTTAACCACTTAAACCACCTCTTTATCAGGACCAATCTTGAGAGATCGACATCAGATTTTTCTTTCTTAACTTTGTAAAATCACTTTAGGGGAAGTTTAAACTTGTAATACTTTCCCATGTTTTTTTACACCATAAGCTCATGAGGCTTGGTTCTTCTTAATCTCCGAACATGGTTTCTTGTATTCAAGACGGACACCATTTCAGAATTGGTATGACTTTGCAGTTTCTGATTATGCGATACAGCGTATTTTTTAACAACTTCTGTAACCGTTTCTATTTGTAAGTCACGATGTAGATAGCTATTTCTTATGTACATTAACTATTCCACGAAGGACTTTGTTTTGGAATTTTTGGATGATTTTGGTACATATTTGTTTTCTTTGTACAATAAATGTATTAAAATAAAAAACAAGAAAAATCATATCATTTGGTTGGCAAATGGATAAATTTGACTTGCAAACAAAAAAAAAAAAAAACAATTCAAGTTACAAAATGAAGAATGAGTTAAATTAATTTCTAAAAAGTGTAAACTCTTATTATAGCTACTATACCTTTTTAGATTCCAAAAACTAAGAAGTACCTATGTATACAGGGTGTCCCAAAAGTAATGGATCAAACGAAATATGCTGAATATGCTGATAGGCCAACTTAAGGGCTCTCAGAATTTGGTAACTTGTTCATCCCAAATCTTTACGGTTTTCGATTTAATGCAGTTTTTGTGAAATTTCGAAAAATGCCGACTTTGCATCAGTATTTTGCTTCCTCCGCTCATAATTGATTTTTGTTTTTAACAATTCTTCCACTAAAACATTGCCTAATAATAGGAAATAATTAATTAATCAAAATATTTTTTATTTCACACGCCATTTTGCTGCAAATTAATTAACAGTTGTTTGTTTATTTCTTTTTGAATAAAAGTCTCGACTTTTGTTTGTTATTCTTCTCTGAAAACCCTTGTTTTGTTACATTTAAATTGTAATATCTTTCGTTCTAATTTAAACTTTGGAAATTTGTATACATTTTTGAAAACTGCAATAACACGGCAAGTTTTTAAAATAATAAACCAGTATCGCACCATGCAAATTTTTTTCGGGATGCTGCTCTGAAATAAAAGTAAGAAATTGAGTTTTTATAAAACATGGAACTGTTAATTAATTTGCAGCAAAATGGCGTGTGAAATAAAAAATATTTTGATTAATTAATTATTTCCTATTATTAGGCAATGTTTTAGTGGAAGAATTGTTAAAAACAAAAATCAATTATGAGCGGAGGAAGCAAAATACTGATGCAAAGTCGGCATTTTTCGAAATTTCACAAAAACTGCATTAAATCGAAAACCGTAAAGATTTGGGATGAACAAGTTACCAAATTCTGAGAGCCCTTAAGTTGGCCTATCAGCATATTTTGTTTGAGCCATTACTTTTGGGACACCCTGTATAGTGTGCACCCATTTCTAAAATTATTAAATGAAATAATCCCATTTTTTATTTTTTTGAATTTTTATTATGAAGAAATGAGAAATGTTATTTGTTTTAACTATTGTATTGTACTGTAATATATGTAACTGAACAGAATTTTCTGTTGAAAAATTAAGTGTAGTATGCAGCCCTTCTTCTTTCGTTACGAGCTTGATTTGCTATACAACAAGCAAATATAAACGCAATCAGCTGAAAAAGACAAAAGATTTATTAATCCTTGTATTTATTTTTATCGTACAAAAATATCTTACCTCTACGCCAGCAACAACCAAACCAGCATATTGAGCAATGGCAATATTAGTAGAAATGAAAGTTCTAAATTGTTGTGAACATCCTGGTTTGTTTCTCGCCAATTCATATGAGCATGAAGTAGCTGAAGCTCCACAGCATGAATTTGGAACTATTTCTTTTGTATAATCTTGTACTCCAACTCGACCGCAACAATTAAACTTAAAACAACAACAATGAAAATTTATTTATTTGATGAAATCAACTATTAAACTTACTCCACTTTGGAAGACATCCATGTAATGACCCTTGTCATGTCGTTGTTCCCATGCTTTGTCTACAATTTTATTCATTGCATTTAGGAAGCTTTCTCTTTCAATCCAGATATAAACAACCATAATCATTTGCAGAACAAAAAGGATGAGCATAAAGATAGAATACTGAAAATAAAATTAAATAAAAATCTTTTCGTTGTATTAAATTTTTTATTCCTTACTGTCATAGTAAGACAAGTATCCTCACGGATGGCACCACAACATCCAACGAACGATATGATGAAGATAATACATCCTATTACAATAATGCTGATGGGAATGCTAGAAGTTTCGAAAGTATCTGCGAAATCTCTGATGTCACCCAAATTTGATAAGACCAGCGAACCAAACACGATCAGAAGTATGCCGCATACCTAAATAAGAAACATTTATTTATTTAAGCTTAGTACAAGCTATTACTTAAAAACTAATTAATACCAACTGTGTTTTTTTTTTCTTGTATTAAGACCGGCCCTAAGGCCCACATAAATGTTGTTTTTTGGAAAAAAACCCAAGGACTATATTCAGACCCAAGCTTAAAAAAAAGAGAAGATAAAGGGGTTTGGATGGAGGTGTTCATACTGGGGCATAAGATGATTTCACGTAGGAGAGAAAATGAGTCAATATTTCCTATGAGCAATTGATGGGCAAAGAGTATGTCGGCTATTTGGCGACGCTGGGCTAAGGGCTGCAATTCAATTAGATGCAGACGGTCTTGGAAAGAGGGTAAGTTGAATCTATCTTCCCACGGAAAGGCACATTAAGCGAATAAATAAATCTTCTTTGGACGTTTTCAATTCTATGTGAATGATATTCGTAAAAAGGTGACCAAACTTGGGAAGCATAATCAAGAGTAGGTCTTACGAAGGTAATGTACAGGGATTTTGTAACATTATGGATTATTGAACTCCTTAGACCAACGTTTAATAAAACCAATCGACCGGTTGGCTTTGTTAATTTATCTGATCAATGTGGGAGTTAAAATTTAACATTCTATCACAAAAGAAAGCAATTATTATTTATTTGATGTTTTCTTAAAAATAAGTGCGAAAGTTTAGTCGGGTTGGGCTGCTAGTGTGAGCACAGTTAGCCCGACTAAATATTCGGCTCGGTAGGAAATAAATTAGTTTGAAGGCAATTGTGTAGTACAACAAAATTTTTTATCGATCGCTCAAACTTTTTGATCGGCCGATTCTTATTCGTTCTAGTGTACGCACTTAAATAGATTTCTGTACTGATTAAGAGCCGCCGCACACTACAAATTTTCTCTCGGCCAACAATTTAGTCGGTCTCTTAGTATCGGCCCATCAACCGACTATTTAGTCGGCTGCTTGTGCGCACGCACACTAGGAGCCCAACCCAACCAAACTATCGGCCGATAGAAAGTCTGTAGTGTGCGAGGGCTCAGAGACCGAATAAACTGTCGGCCGATAGAAAGTAGTATGCAGGGGCTCTAACAGTTATGAATGATACTTTTTTTTTAAAGCTTGAATTGTATACTTTACATTTTATTAAAATAAGGTCTGTTTCAAGTACGAATGTAAGGCCAAATTTATGATCCGCGAAGCAGGTCAGAAAAGGTACTGTTGAGATTTATGTTAAGCGGTGCAAAGGTGTAACAAAATTGCGAGAGCGGAACAGAGGATTCGAAAAGGAAGTTAAGATCATGAGAAGTAAGGCCCTGTGTGAATTGGGTTAAATATTTAACCGAGGTTTTTTTAATTAATTCTTTTGTTTTGCAGATTAAACAAATTATTTAGCCATGTCTAAAATGTATCTCAATTCACACAGCTAGAGAGCAGGTTAAATATTTAACAGCTGACACCTCAATAGTGTCAAAAATTTAACCTCGGTTAAGTATTTAACCCAATTCACACACGGTTGCTCAGTGGATTTAGTTTCTGGGGACTTTTTCCCTGTACCACAAAAGCTATCCTACGGTGAGCGTGTAAGAGGTATCTAGTGTTTTTTTGAAGACGCACTTTATGTATACAATATCGATGGTTCTTCTTGATGATGGCACTGTTAATGCTAAAGATATCGAAATAGCGAAAAAAATCTGGTGGAAAAGGAGTTTTTCTATTAATTTATCAGTTTTCTCACAAATTATAACGCATAGGAACATGTTTTTTTTCAGTGTTTGATAAGGAATCAATTAGGGCAGCTTACCTTATCAAACCATTTTTCATTGAAACCGAAAGTCTTGACAAAAATAGTATTCAATGTGTTTTTTTTTTTTAAACCCCTTTGTTTTCCAAATGTTGTCTTTGAAATCGATTATTTTAAAAACAATTTACTGAAATAACTTAATTAAAAAATTTTAAGTATAGAATTCTGGCTTTTTATTTTAAGTCTTTTTGCCCCCTTTTATAGCTAAAAAAAAAATAATATTTTTGAAACCCTCTGCAAAAATCCGTTATCAATTTTTGGCGCCAAAGTTATCATTCTCGTGCCGTCATTTATTTTCCTGACAATCAATTCAACTTAACCCTAGTTTTCCTAAAGAAGTAGTCACAATAAATAAGTAAGCAAGTTAAACTAAAAATTTGTTCATTTTCTAACAAAAATTTCTATGAAGTTCATAACAAATAATTTATCAAATCATGTAAGCTGAAGTGCAAAGACAACAAGTAGGTACACAAATAAATTCTACTCATGTTTCTTTGTTATCTGTTTCAACATTTATAAATTTATTTATAAATATTTATAATTATTATATTCTTTTTCATTTTAATTAAACATGTTTCAAAGTTTAACGTTTTTCTAAGTTTAACTGAACACTTGATCGCTTTTGGCTGTTATTTTCTTTCTAGTTACAGTACTTAACTTAAACTAAATAGAGTGTATTCATAGACACAATTTAAGCCCCTTTTTAGTAAAATTGGAGTGTATCTTATTTTATTTAAATTACATTGGATAAAAACCAGGTTAAGTTAAACAACAACTATGAATAAGGCCCAATGAATCATTAGTTAATTTAATAAAAATTACGCTGCTGAAGCGAATTGAAAATTCTCGAACGCGCTGTGAGCAAAATTCGAACATTTTTGAAATGAATATTCCTTCTTGCGTGACGCTTTTAAGTAAAATAAATTCTTTGTACTTTATTGTGTGGGCTCCTATACATCTTTTCTTTAGGTCGTTCTTATTTCAAACGTTTTGGGTATGGTTTTATCCTTCTTCAGAACTATATATTAATTTATAATTTAAATAGAATCCTGAAGAAGGATATAATCATACCCGAAACGTCGACTGATTGAAATAAGAATGAATTTGAGAACAGCCCACAGATAATATAGTGGAATTTATTTATTGTTGCTATACCTCTAAAACCGTTATATTTAGAATAGTTATAAAACCAAAAAACAAAATCAATACTCTCAAGTTAAAAGCTATCAAAACACTTTTTAACTAGCTACTTGCTATGAAATGATTTGATAAGGTTGATAAGTCTTCATGTTTCGCAGATGTGACAAAAAAAAAAACACAATAACAAATTTGTAAATTTAAATGCGATGCGATTAAGGGTACTGACTCATTGCTTCGGTGATCTCATTTAGGGTTTTATTTCTACTGAAAAAATTGATCATTTCCCATGAATAATTATTATGAATACATACATTTTTGTATGTAAGTACCTACTTCAATAGTTTTATCTCACTTATCTATAACTTGCAAATATTTATTCTTACCAATGCCAGCATATTGAATATGAAAAGAATGTATTTAACAATTGATGCTCCGCAATCCATTTTGAAAATATTATTGAATCTATTTGAAATAATAAAATGAAAATGCTATAATGCACTATCTCTTTAAATAATAGTTTTTACGGTTTTTAATTTATAATAAATAATAAGGGATGGAAAAAATTCTATTCTTGAGCGAAATAAAAAAAACGACTGTTAACAATGAGGTTTTCTCTGACTAAAAGTTCGTTCCCTTTATTTCATTTTTCTTTCATTGCTTACCAGATATTTTGCGTTTATTTTTATCTTGATAAGATAATAATGAATTGATAAGAATTCTAAACAATTTTATATGGTAGGTAAGGTATACGATAATAATAATTGTTGTAAAGTTCTCTCTTTGAGCTTTAATATTATAAGCTCACAAAATAAATGCACATTTTCTCATTTAAAAAGTTTTAAAGCTTTAAGGTATTTATTAATCATAGGTTCGTACGAGTACCTACTTATTATTGTTTTCAAATGTGAATCAGATAAAGTAAAAATTTGTTGTCAATATGATGATTCAGTGAATTTTTTTTTTTTTAAACTGAAATGTATTAGCCAGTGTTCACACTTATTTTTATTCTATTTCTTTCGTAAAACTCGCTCATAAAGAAAAAAAACCAAACGAACTTTTTCTCAATAACAACACAAACGTTCGGGAAACATTTGGGACACGTTAAGGACACGTTTGGGACATGCTAGAAAAATCTTCGGGACATGCTCAGGACATCTTCGGGACATCTTCAGGACATGCTCGGGACATCTTCGGGACATCTTCGGGACATCTTCGGGACATCTTCGTGACATCTTCGGGACATCTTTGGGACTTCTTCGGGACATCTTTGGGACATGCTCGGGACATCTTCTAGACATCTTCGGGACACCATCGGGACATGCTCGGGACATCTTCGGGACATCTTCGGAGTATCTTCGGGACATCTTCGGGACATGCTCAGGACATCTTCGGGACATGCTCGGGACATCTTCTGGACATCTTCGGGACATCTTCGGGACATGCTCGGGACATCTTCGGGACATCTTCGGGACACCTTCGGGACATCTTCGGGACATGCTCGGGACATCTTCGGGACATGCTCGGGACATCTTCGGGACATATTCGAAACATCTTCGGGACATGCTCGGGACATGTTCGTGACATCTTCGGGACATCTTCGGGACATCTTCGGGACATCTTCGAGACATTTTCAGGAGATGCTCGGGACATCTTCGGGACATCTTGGGGACACCTTCGGGACATCTTCGAAACATCTTCGGGACACCTTAAGGACTTGCTCGGGACATCTTCGAGACATCTTCGGGACATGCTCGGGACATCTTCGGGACATCTTGGGGACACCTTCGGGACATCTTCGGGACATATTCGAAACATCTTCGGGACACCTTCGGGACATCTTCGGGACATGCTCGGGACATCTTCGGGACACCTTCGGGACATGCTCGGGACATCTTCGGGACATGCTCGGGACATCTTCGGAACATCTTCGGGACATGCTCGGGACATCTTCGGGACATCTTAGGGACACCTTCCGGACATGCTCGGGACATCTTTGGGACATGCTCGGGACATCTTCGGGACATGCTCGGGACATCTTCGGGACATCTTCGGGACATCTTCGGGACATCTTCGGGACACCTTCGGAACAACTTCGGGACATCTTCGGGACATCTTCGGGACATCTTCGGGATATCTTCGGGACATCTTCGGGACATCTTCGGGACATCTTTGGGACATCTTCGGGACATCTTCGGGACATCTTAGGGACACCTTCGGAACACCTTCGGGACATCTTCGGGACATCTTCGGGACATCTTCGGGATATCTTCGGGACATCTTCGGGACATCTTCGGGACATCTTCGGGACATCTTCGGGACATCTTCGGGACATCTTCGGGACATCTTAGGGACACCTTCGGAACACCTTCGGGACATCTTCGGGACATCTTCGGGACATCTTCGGGATATCTTCGGGACATCTTCGGGACATCTTCGGGACATCTTCGGGACATCTTCGGGACATCTTCGGGACATCTTCGGGACATGCTCGGGACATCTTCGGGACATCTTGGGGACACCTTCGGGACATCTTCGGGACATATTCGAAACATCTTCGGGACACCTTCGGGACATCTTCGGGACATGCTCGGGACATCTTCGGGACATGCTCGGGACACCTTCGGAACACCTTCGGGACATCTTCGGGACATCTTCGGGATATCTTCGGGACATCTTCGGGACATCTTCGGGACATCTTCGGGACATCTTCGGGACATCTTCGGGACATCTTCGGGACATCTTAGGGACACCTTCGGAACACCTTCGGGACATCTTCGGGACATCTTCGGGACATCTTCGGGACATCTTCGGGACATCTTCGGGACATCTTCGGGACATCTTCGGGACATCTTCGGGACACCTTCGGAACACCTTCGGGACATCTTCGGGACATCTTCGGGACATCTTCGGGATATCTTCGGGACATCTTTGGGACATGCTCGGGACATCTTCGGGACATGCTCGGGACATCTTCGGGACATCTTCGGGACATCTTTGGGACATGCTCGGGACATCTTCGGGACATGCTCGGGACATCTTCGGGACATCTTCGGGACATCTTCGGGACATCTTCGGGACACCTTCGGAACACCTTCGGGACATCTTCGGGACATCTTCGGGACATCTTCGGGATATCTTCGGGACATCTTCGGGACATCTTCGGGACATCTTCGGGATATCTTCGGGACATCTTCGGGACATCTTAGGGACATGTTCTGGACACCTTCGGGAAATCTTCGGGACATCTTCGGGACATGCTCGGGACATCTTCGGGACATGCTCGGGACATCTTCGGAACATCTTCGGGACATGCTCGGGACATCTTCGGGATATGCTCGGGACATCTTCGGAACATCTTCGGGACATGCTCGGGACATCTTCGGGACATCTTCGGGACATCTTCGGGACATCTTCGAAACATCTTCGGGACATCTTCAGGACATCTTTGGGACATCTTCGGGACATCTTCGGGACATCTTCGGGACATGTTCTGGACACCTTCGGGACATCTTCGGGACATCTTCGGGACATGCTCGGGACATCTTCGGGACATATTCGAAACATCTTCGGGACATGCTCGGGACATGTTCGTGACATCTTCGGGACATCTTCGGGACATCTTCGGGACATCTTCGAGACATTTTCAGGAGATGCTCGGGACATCTTCGGGACATCTTCGGGACATGCTCGGGACATCTTCGGGACATCTTGGGGACACCTTCGGGACATCTTCGGGACATATTCGAAACATCTTCGGGACACCTTCGGGACATCTTCGGGACATGCTCGGGACATCTTCGGGACACCTTCGGGACATGCTCGGGACATCTTCGGGACATGCTCGGGACATCTTCGGAACATCTTCGGGACATGCTCGGGACATCTTCGGGACATCTTAGGGACACCTTCCGGACATGCTCGGGACATCTTTGGGACATGCTCGGGACATCTTCGGGACATGCTCGGGACATCTTCGGGACATCTTCGGGACATCTTCGGGACATCTTCGGGACACCTTCGGAACACCTTCGGGACATCTTCGGGACATCTTCGGGACATCTTCGGGATATCTTCGGGACATCTTCGGGACATCTTCGGGACATCTTTGGGACATCTTCGGGACATCTTCGGGACATCTTAGGGACACCTTCGGAACACCTTCGGGACATCTTCGGGATATCTTCGGGACATCTTCGGGACATCTTCGGGACACCTTCGGAACACCTTCGGGACATCTTCGGGACATCTTCGGGACATCTTCGGGATATCTTCGGGACATCTTCGGGACATCTTCGGGACATCTTCGGGACATCTTCGGGACATCTTCGAGACATCTTCGGGACATCTTCAGGACATCTTCGGGACATCTTCGGGACATCTTCGGGACATGTTCTGGACACCTTCGGGACATCTTCGGGACATCTTCCGGACATGCTCGGGACATCTTCGGGACATATTCGAAACATCTTCGGGACATGCTCGGGACATGTTCGTGACATCTTCGGGACATCTTCGGGACATCTTCGGGACATCTTCGGGATATCTTCGGGACATCTTCCGGACATCTTCGGGACATCTTCGGGACATCTTCGGGACATCTTCGGGACATCTTCGGGACATCTTAGGGACACCTTCGGAACACCTTCGGGACATCTTCGGGACATCTTCGGGACATCTTCGGGATATCTTCGGGACATCTTCGGGACATCTTCGGGACATCTTCGGGACATCTTCGGGACATCTTCGGGACATCTTCGGGACATCTTCGGGACATCTTCGGGACACCTTCGGAACACCTTCGGGACATCTTCGGGACACCTTCGGGACATCTTCGGGACATCTTCGGGACATCTTCGGGACATCTTCGGGACATCTTCGGGACATCTTCGGGACATCTTCGGGACACCTTCGGAACACCTTCGGGACATCTTCGGGACATCTTCGGGACATCTTCGGGATATCTTCGGGACATCTTTGGGACATGCTCGGGACATCTTCGGGACATGCTCGGGACATCTTCGGGACATCTTCGGGACATCTTTGGGACATGCTCGGGACATCTTCGGGACATGCTCGGGACATCTTCAGGACATCTTCGGGACATCTTCGGGACATCTTCGGGACACCTTCGGAACACCTTCGGGACATCTTCGGGACATCTTCGGGACATCTTCGGGATATCTTCGGGACATCTTCGGGACATCTTCGGGACATCTTCGGGACATCTTCGGGACATCTTCGGGACATCTTAGGGACATGTTCTGGACACCTTCGGGAAATCTTCGGGACATCTTCGGGACATGCTCGGGACATCTTCGGAACATCTTCGGGACATGCTCGGGACATCTTCGGGATATGCTCGGGACATCTTCGGAACATCTTCGGGACATGCTCGGGACATCTTCGGGACATCTTCGGGACATCTTCGGGACATCTTCGGGACATCTTCGGGACATCTTCAGGACATCTTCGGGACATCTTCGGGACATCTTCGGGACATCTTCGGGACATGTTCTGGACACCTTCGGGACATCTTCGGGACATCTTCGGGACATGCTCGGGACATCTTCGGGACATCTTCGGGACATGCTCGGGACTTCTTCGGGACATGCTCGGGACATCTTCGGGACATGTTTGGGACATCTTCGGGACATGCTCGGGACATCTTTGGGACATCTTCGGGACATCTTCGGGACACCTTCGGGACACCTTCGGGACACCTTCGAGACATCTTCGGAACATCTTCGGGACATGCTCGGGACATCTTCGGGACATCTTCGGGACATCTTCGGGACATCTTCGGGACATCTTCGGGACATCTTCGGGACATCTTCAGGACATCTTCGGGACATCTTCGGGACATCTTCGGGACATCTTCGGGACATCTTCGGGACATCTTCAGGACATCTTCGGGACATCTTCGGGACATCTTCGGGACATCTTCGGGACATCTTCGGGACATGTTCTGGACACCTTCGGGACATCTTCGGGACATCTTCGGGACATGCTCGGGACATCTTCGGGACATCTTCGGGACATCTTCGGGACATGCTCGGGACTTCTTCGGGACATGCTCGGGACATCTTTGGGACATGCTCGGGACATCTTCGGGACATGCTCGGGACATCTTTGGGACATCTTCGGGACATCTTCGGGACATCTTCATTACATCTTCGGGACATCTTCGGGACATCTTCGGGACATCTTCGGGACATGTTCTGGACACCTTCGGGACATCTTCGGGACATGCTCGGGACATCTTCGGGACATCTTCGGGACATGCTCGGGACTTCTTCGGGACATGCTCGGGACATCTTCGGGACATGCTCGGGACATCTTCGGGACATGCTCGGGACATCTTCGGGACATCTTCGGGACACCTTCGGGACACCTTCGGGACATCTTCGGGACATCTTCGGGACATCTTCGGGACATCTTCGGGACATCTTCGGGACATGCTCGGGACATCTTCGGGACATCTTCGAGACATCTTCGTGACATCTTCGGGACACCTTCGGGACATCTTCGGGACATGCTCGGGACATCTTCGGGACACCTTCGGGACATGCTCGGGACATCTTCGGGACATGCTCGGGACATCTTCGGGACATGCGTGGGACATCTTCGGAACATCTTTGGGACATCTTCGGGACACCTTCAGGACATCTTCGGGACAGCTTCGTGACATCTTCGGGACACCTTCGGGACATCTTCGGGACATCTTCGGGACATCTTAGGGACACCTTCGGGACATGCTCGGGACATCTTCGGGACATGCTCGGGACATCTTCGGGACATGCTCGGGACATCTTCGGGACATCTTCGGGACATCTTCGGGACATGCTCGGGACTTCTTCGGGACATGCTCGGGACATCTTCGGGACATGCTCGGGACATCTTCGGGACATGCTCGGGACATCTTTGGGACATCTTCGGGACATCTTCGGGACACCTTCGGGACACCTTCGGGACATCTTCGGGACATCTTCGGGACATCTTCGGGATATCTTCGGGACATCTTCGGGACACCTTCGGGACATCTTCGGGACATCTTCGGGACATCTTCGGGATATCTTCGGGACATCTTCGGGACATGCTCGGGACTTCTTCGGGACATGCTCGGGACATCTTCGGGACATGCTCGGGACATCTTCGGGACATGCTCGGGACATCGTTGGGACATCTTCGGGACATCTTCGGGACATCTTCAGTACATCTTCGGGACATGCTCGGGACATCTTCGGGACATCTTCGGGACATGTTCTGGACACCTTCGGGACATCTTCGGGACATCTTCGGGACATGCTCGGGACATCTTCGGGACATCTTCGGGACATGCTCGGGACTTCTTCGGGACATGCTCGGGACATCTTCGGGACATGCTCGGGACATCTTCGGGACATGCTCGGGACATCTTCGGGACATCTTCGGGACACCTTCGGGACACCTTCGGGACATCTTCGGGACATCTTCGGGACATCTTCGGGACATCTTCGGGACATGCTCGGGACATCTTCGGGACATCTTCGGGACACCTTCGGGACACCTTCGGGACATCTTCGGGACATCTTCGGGACATCTTCGTGACATCTTCGGGACACCTTCGGGACATCTTCGGGACATGCTCGGGACATCTTCGGGACACCTTCGGGACATGCTCGGGACATCTTCGGGACATGCTCGGGACATCTTCGGGACATGCGTGGGACATCTTCGGAACATCTTTGGGACATGCTCGGGACATCTTCGGAACATCTTCGGGACATGCTCGGGACATCTTCGGGACATCTTAGGGACACCTTCGGGACATGCTCGGGACATCTTCGGGACATGCTCGGGACATCTTCGGGACATGCTCGGGACATCTTCGGGACATCTTCGGGACATCTTCGGGACATCTTCGGGACATCTTCGGGACATCTTCGGGACATGCTCGGGACTTCTTCGGGACATGCTCGGGACATCTTCGGGACATGCTCGGGACATCTTCGGGACATGCTCGGGACATCTTTGGGACATGTTCTGGACACCTTCGGGACACCTTCGGGACATCTTCGGGACATCTTCGGGACATCTTCGGGATATCTTCGGGATATCTTCGGGACACCTTCGGGGCACCTTCGATACATCTTCGGGACATCTTCGGGACATCTTCGGGATATCTTCGGGACATCTTCGGGACACCTTCGAGACATCTTCGGGACACCTTCGGGACACCTTCGGGACATCTTCGGGACATCTTCGGGACATCTTCGGGATATCTTCGGGACATGTTCTGGACACCTTCGGGACATCTTCGGGACATCTTCGGGACATGCTCGGGACATCTTCGGGACATCTTCGGGACATGCTCGGGACATCTTCGGGACATGCTCGGGACATCTTCGGGACATGCTCGGGACATCTTCGGAACATCTTCGGGACATGCTCGGGACATCTTCGGGACATCTTAGGGACACCTTCGGGACATGCTCGGGACATCTTTGGGACATGCTCGGGACATCTTCGGGACATGCTCGGGACATCTTCGGGATATCTTCGGGACATCTTCGGGACATCTTCGGGACACCTTCGGAACACCTTCGGGACATCTTCGGGACATCTTCGTTACATCTTCGGTATATCTTCGGGACATCTTCGGGACATCTTCAGGACATCTTCGGGACATCTTCGGGACATCTTAGGGACACCTTCGGGACATGCTCGGGACATCTTCGGGACATGCTCGGGACATCTTCGGGACATGCTCGGGACATCTTCGGGACATGCTCGGGACATCTTCGGGACATCTTCGGGACATGCTCGGGACATCTTCGGGACATGCTTGGGACATCTTCGGGACATGCTCGGGACATCTTCGGAACATCTTCGGGACATGCTCGGGACATCTTCGGGACATCTTAGGGACACCTTCGGGACATGCTCGGGACATCTTTGGGACATGCTCGGGACATCTTCGGGACATGCTCGGGACATCTTCGGGACATCTTCGGGACATCTTCGGGACATCTTCGGGACACCTTCGGAACACCTTCGGGACATCTTCGGGACATCTTCGTTACATCTTCGGGATATCTTCGGGACATCTTCGGGACATCTTCGGGACATCTTCGGGACATCTTCGGGACATCTTCGGGACATCTTCGGGACATCTTCGGGACATCTTCAGGACATCTTCGGGACATCTTCGGGACATCTTCGGGACATCTTCGGGACATGTTCTGGACACCTTCGGGACATCTTCGGGACATCTTCGGGACATGCTCGGGACATCTTCGGGACATCTTCGGGACATGCTCGGGACTTCTTCGGGACATGCTCGGGACATCTTCGGGACATGCTCGGGACATCTTCGGGACATGCTCGGGACATCTTCGGGACATCTTCGGGACACCTTCGGGACACCTTCGGGACGTCTTCGGGACATCTTCGGGACATCTTCGGGACATCTTCGGGACATGCTCGGGACATCTTCGGGACATCTTCGAGACATCTTCGTGACATCTTCGGGACACCTTCGGGACATCTTCGGGACATGCTCGGGACATCTTCGGGACACCTTCGGGACATGCTCGGGACATCTTCGGGACATCTTAGGGACACCTTCGGGACATGCTCGGGTCATCTTCGGGACATGCTCGGGACATCTTCGGGACATGCTCGGGACATCTTCGGGACATCTTCGGGACATCTTCGGGACATCTTCGGGACATCTTTGGGACATCTTTGGGATATCTTCGGGACATCTTCGGGACATCTTCGGGACATCTTCGGGACATCTTCGGGACATCTTAGGGACACCTTCGGGACATGCTCGGGACATCTTCGGGACATGCTCGGGACATCTTCGGGACATGCTCGGGACATCTTCGGGACATGCTCGGGACATCTTCGGAACATCTTCGGGACATGCTCGGGACATCTTCGGGACATCTTCGGGACATCTTCGGGACATCTTCGGGACATCTTCAGGACATCTTCGGGACATCTTCGGGACATCTTCGGGACATGTTCTGGACACCTTCGGGACTTCTTCGGGACATGCTCGGGACATCTTCGGGACATCTTCGGGACATGCTCGGGACTTCTTCGGGACATGCTCGGGACATCTTCGGGACATGCTCGGGACATCTTCGGGACATGCTCGGGACATCTTTGGGACATCTCCGGGACATCTTCGGGACACCTTCGGGACACCTTCGGGACATCTTCGGGACATCTTCGGGACATCTTCGGGATATCTTCGGGACATCTTCGGGACACCTTCGAGACATCTTCGGGAAATCTTCGGGACATCTTCGGGACATCTTCGGTACACCTTCGGGACATCTTCAGGACATGCTCGGGACATCTTCGGGACATGCTCGGGACATCTTCGGAACATCTTCGGGACATGCTCGGAACATCTTCGGGACATCTTCGGGACATCTAATGGACATCTTCGGGACATCTTCGGGACATGCTCGGGACATCTTCAGTACATCTTCGGGACAGCTTCGGGACATCTTCGGGACACCTTCGGGACATCTTCGGGACACCTTCGGGACACCTTCGGGACATGCTCGGGACATCTTCGGGACATCTTCGGGACACCTTCGGGACACCTTCGGGACATCTTCGGGACATCATCGGGATATCTTCGGGACATGCTCGGGACATCTTCGGTACATCTTCGGGACAGCTTCGGGACATCTTCGGGACATGCTCGGGACATCTTCGGGACACCTTCGGGGCATCTTTGGGACATGCTCGGGACATCTTCGGTACATCTTCGGGACATCTTCGGGACATGCTCGGGACATCTTCGGGACACCTTCGGGACATCTTCGGGACACCTTCGGGACACCTTCGGGACATCTTCGGGACATCTTCGGGACATCTTCGGGATATCTTCGGGACATCTTCGGGACATCTTCGGGACATCTTCGGGACATCTTCGGGACACCTTCGGGACATCTTCGGGACATCTTCGGGACATCTTCGGGACACCTTCGGGATATCGTCGGGACATCTTCGAGACATCTTCGGGACATCTTCGGGATATCTTCGGGACATCTTCGGGACATGCTCGGGACTTCTTCGGGACATGCTCGGGACATCTTCGGGACATGCTCGGGACATCTTCGGGACATGCTCATGACATCTTTGGGACATCTTCGGGACATCTTCGGGACATCTTCGGGACATCTTCAGGACATCTTCGGGACATCTTCGGGACATCTTCGGGACATCTTCGGGACATGTTCTGGACACCTTCGGGACATCTTCGGGACATCTTCGGGACATGCTCGGGACATCTTCGGGACATCTTCGGGACATGCTCGGGACTTCTTCGGGACATGCTCGGGACATCTTCGGGACATGCTCGGGACATCTTCGGGACATGCTCGGGACATCTTCGGGACATCTTCGGGACACCTTCGGGACACCTTCGGGACACCTTCGGGACATCTTCGGGACATCTTCGGGACATCTTCATGACACCTTCGGGATATCTTCGGGACATCTTCGGGACACCTTCGGGACATCTTCGGGACATCTTCGGGACATCTTCATGACACCTTCGGGATATCTTCGGGACATCTTCGGGACACCTTCGGGACACCTTCGGGACACCTTCGGGACACCTTCGGGACATCTTCGGGACATCTTCGGGACATCTTCATGACACCTTCGGGATATCTTCGGGACATCTTCGGGACATGCTCGGGACATCTTCGGGACATGCTCGGGACATCTTCGGGACATGCTCGGGACATCTTCGGGACATCTTCGGGACACCTTCGGGACACCTTCGGGACACCTTCGGGACATCTTCGGGACATCTTCGGGACATCTTCATGACACCTTCGGGATATCTTCGGGACATCTTCGGGACATCTTCGGGACATGCTCGGGACTTCTTCGGGACATGCTCGGGACATCTTCGGGACATGCTCGGGACATCTTCGGGACATGCTCGGGACATCTTTGGGACATCTTCGGGACATCTTCGGGACACCTTCGGGACACCTTCGGGACATCTTCGGGACATCTTCGGGACATCTTCGGGATATCTTCGGGACATCTTCGGGACACCTTCGGGACATCTTCGGGACATCTTCGGGACATCTTCGGGATATCTTCGGGACATCTTCGGGACATGCTCGGGACTTCTTCGGGACATGCTCGGGACATCTTCGGGACATGCTCGGGACATCTTCGGGACATGCTCGGGACATCGTTGGGACATCTTCGGGACATCTTCGGGACATCTTCGGGACATCTTCAGTACATCTTCGGGACATGCTCGGGACATCTTCGGGACATCTTCGGGACATGTTCTGGACACCTTCGGGACATCTTCGGGACATCTTCGGGACATGCTCGGGACATCTTCGGGACATCTTCGGGACATGCTCGGGACTTCTTCGGGACATGCTCGGGACATCTTCGGGACATGCTCGGGACATCTTCGGGACATGCTCGGGACATCTTCGGGACATCTTCGGGACACCTTCGGGACACCTTCGGGACATCTTCGGGACATCTTCGGGACATCTTCGGGACATCTTCGGGACATGCTCGGGACATCTTCGGGACATCTTCGGGACACCTTCGGGACACCTTCGGGACATCTTCGGGACATCTTCGGGACATCTTCGTGACATCTTCGGGACACCTTCGGGACATCTTCGGGACATGCTCGGGACATCTTCGGGACACCTTCGGGACATGCTCGGGACATCTTCGGGACATGCTCGGGACATCTTCGGGACATGCGTGGGACATCTTCGGAACATCTTTGGGACATGCTCGGGACATCTTCGGAACATCTTCGGGACATGCTCGGGACATCTTCGGGACATCTTAGGGACACCTTCGGGACATGCTCGGGACATCTTCGGGACATGCTCGGGACATCTTCGGGACATGCTCGGGACATCTTCGGGACATCTTCGGGACATCTTCGGGACATCTTCGGGACATCTTCGGGACATGCTCGGGACTTCTTCGGGACATGCTCGGGACATCTTCGGGACATGCTCGGGACATCTTCGGGACATGCTCGGGACATCTTTGGGACATGTTCTGGACACCTTCGGGACACCTTCGGGACATCTTCGGGACATCTTCGGGACATCTTCGGGATATCTTCGGGACACCTTCGGGACACCTTCGATACATCTTCGGGACATCTTCGGGACATCTTCGGGATATCTTCGGGACATCTTCGGGACACCTTCGAGACATCTTCGGGACACCTTCGGGACACCTTCGGGACATCTTCGGGACATCTTCGGGACATCTTCGGGATATCTTCGGGACATGTTCTGGACACCTTCGGGACATCTTCGGGACATCTTCGGGACATGCTCGGGACATCTTCGGGACATCTTCGGGACATGCTCGGGACATCTTCGGGACATGCTCGGGACATCTTCGGGACATGCTCGGGACATCTTCGGAACATCTTCGGGACATGCTCGGGACATCTTCGGGACATCTTAGGGACACCTTCGGGACATGCTCGGGACATCTTTGGGACATGCTCGGGACATCTTCGGGACATGCTCGGGACATCTTCGGGATATCTTCGGGACATCTTCGGGACATCTTCGGGACACCTTCGGAACACCTTCGGGACATCTTCGGGACATCTTCGTTACATCTTCGGTATATCTTCGGGACATCTTCGGGACATCTTCGGGACATCTTCGGGACATCTTCGGGACATCTTAGGGACACCTTCGGGACATGCTCGGGACATCTTCGGGACATGCTCGGGACATCTTCGGGACATGCTCGGGACATCTTCGGGACATGCTCGGGACATCTTCGGGACATCTTCGGGACATGCTCGGGACATCTTCGGGACATGCTTGGGACATCTTCGGGACATGCTCGGGACATCTTCGGAACATCTTCGGGACATGCTCGGGACATCTTCGGGACATCTTAGGGACACCTTCGGGACATGCTCGGGACATCTTTGGGACATGCTCGGGACATCTTCGGGACATGCTCGGGACATCTTCGGGATATCTTCGGGACATCTTCGGGACATCTTCGGGACACCTTCGGAACACCTTCGGGACATCTTCGGGACATCTTCGTTACATCTTCGGGATATCTTCGGGACATCTTCGGGACATCTTCGGGACATCTTCGGGACATCTTCGGGACATCTTCGGGACATCTTCGGGACATCTTCGGGACATCTTCAGGACATCTTCGGGACATCTTCGGGACATCTTCGGGACATCTTCGGGACATGTTCTGGACACCTTCGGGACATCTTCGGGACATCTTCGGGACATGCTCGGGACATCTTCGGGACATCTTCGGGACATGCTCGGGACTTCTTCGGGACATGCTCGGGACATCTTCGGGACATGCTCGGGACATCTTCGGGACATGCTCGGGACATCTTCGGGACATCTTCGGGACACCTTCGGGACACCTTCGGGACGTCTTCGGGACATCTTCGGGACATCTTCGGGACATCTTCGGGACATGCTCGGGACATCTTCGGGACATGCTCGGGACATCTTCGGGACATGCTCGGGACATCTTCGGGACATCTTCGGGACACCTTCGGGACACCTTCGGGACACCTTCGGGACATCTTCGGGACATCTTCGGGACATCTTCATGACACCTTCGGGATATCTTCGGGACATCTTCGGGACATCTTCGGGACATGCTCGGGACTTCTTCGGGACATGCTCGGGACATCTTCGGGACATGCTCGGGACATCTTCGGGACATGCTCGGGACATCTTTGGGACATCTTCGGGACATCTTCGGGACACCTTCGGGACACCTTCGGGACACCTTCGGGACATCTTCGGGACATCTTCGGGACATCTTCGGGATATCTTCGGGACATCTTCGGGACACCTTCGGGACATCTTCGGGACATCTTCGGGACATCTTCGGGATATCTTCGGGACATCTTCGGGACATGCTCGGGACTTCTTCGGGACATGCTCGGGACATCTTCGGGACATGCTCGGGACATCTTCGGGACATGCTCGGGACATCGTTGGGACATCTTCGGGACATCTTCGGGACATCTTCGGGACATCTTCAGTACATCTTCGGGACATGCTCGGGACATCTTCGGGACATCTTCGGGACATGTTCTGGACACCTTCGGGACATCTTCGGGACATCTTCGGGACATGCTCGGGACATCTTCGGGACATCTTCGGGACATGCTCGGGACTTCTTCGGGACATGCTCGGGACATCTTCGGGACATGCTCGGGACATCTTCGGGACATGCTCGGGACATCTTCGGGACATCTTCGGGACACCTTCGGGACACCTTCGGGACATCTTCGGGACATCTTCGGGACATCTTCGGGACATCTTCGGGACATGCTCGGGACATCTTCGGGACATCTTCGGGACACCTTCGGGACACCTTCGGGACATCTTCGGGACATCTTCGGGACATCTTCGGGACATCTTCGGGACACCTTCGGGACATCTTCGGGACATGCTCGGGACATCTTCGGGACACCTTCGGGACATGCTCGGGACATCTTCGGGACATGCTCGGGACATCTTCGGGACATGCGTGGGACATCTTCGGAACATCTTTGGGACATGCTCGGGACATCTTCGGAACATCTTCGGGACATGCTCGGGACATCTTCGGGACATCTTAGGGACACCTTCGGGACATGCTCGGGACATCTTCGGGACATGCTCGGGACATCTTCGGGACATGCTCGGGACATCTTCGGGACATCTTCGGGACATCTTCGGGACATCTTCGGGACATGCTCGGGACTTCTTCGGGACATGCTCGGGACATCTTCGGGACATGCTCGGGACATCTTCGGGACATGCTCGGGACATCTTTGGGACATGTTCTGGACACCTTCGGGACACCTTCGGGACATCTTCGGGACATCTTCGGGACATCATCGGGATATCTTCGGGACACCTTCGGGACACCTTCGATACATCTTCGGGACATCTTCGGGACATCTTCGGGATATCTTCGGGACATCTTCGGGACACCTTCGAGACATCTTCGGGACACCTTCGGGACACCTTCGGGACATCTTCGGGACATCTTCGGGACATCTTCGGGATATCTTCGGGACATGTTCTGGACACCTTCGGGACATCTTCGGGACATCTTCGGGACATGCTCGGGACATCTTCGGGACATCTTCGGGACATGCTCGGGACACCTTCGGGACATGCTCGGGACATCTTCGGGACATGCTCGGGACATCTTCGGAACATCTTCGGGACATGCTCGGGACATCTTCGGGACATCTTAGGGACACCTTCGGGACATGCTCGGGACATCTTTGGGACATGCTCGGGACATCTTCGGGACATGCTCGGGACATCTTCGGGATATCTTCGGGACATCTTCGGGACATCTTCGGGACACCTTCGGAACACCTTCGGGACATCTTCGGGACATCTTCGTTACATCTTCGGTATATCTTCGGGACATCTTCGGGACATCTTCGGGACATCTTCGGGACATCTTCGGGACATCTTAGGGACACCTTCGGGACATGCTCGGGACATCTTCGGGACATGCTCGGGACATCTTCGGGACATGCTCGGGACATCTTCGGGACATGCTCGGGACATCTTCGGGACATCTTCGGGACATGCTCGGGACATCTTCGGGACATGCTTGGGACATCTTCGGGACATGCTCGGGACATCTTCGGAACATCTTCGGGACATGCTCGGGACATCTTCGGGACATCTTAGGGACACCTTCGGGACATGCTCGGGACATCTTTGGGACATGCTCGGGACATCTTCGGGACATGCTCGGGACATCTTCGGGACATCTTCGGGACATCTTCGGGACATCTTCGGGACACCTTCGGAACACCTTCGGGACATCTTCGGGACATCTTCGTTACATCTTCGGGATATCTTCGGGACATCTTCGGGACATCTTCGGGACATCTTCGGGACATCTTCGGGACATCTTCGGGACATCTTCGGGACATCTTCGGGACATCTTCAGGACATCTTCGGGACATCTTCGGGACATCTTCGGGACATCTTCGGGACATGTTCTGGACACCTTCGGGACATCTTCGGGACATCTTCGGGACATGCTCGGGACATCTTCGGGACATCTTCGGGACATGCTCGGGACTTCTTCGGGACATGCTCGGGACATCTTCGGGACATGCTCGGGACATCTTCGGGACATGCTCGGGACATCTTCGGGACATCTTCGGGACACCTTCGGGACACCTTCGGGACGTCTTCGGGACATCTTCGGGACATCTTCGGGACATCTTCGGGACATGCTCGGGACATCTTCGGGACATCTTCGAGACATCTTCGTGACATCTTCGGGACACCTTCGGGACATCTTCGGGACATGCTCGGGACATCTTCGGGACACCTTCGGGACATGCTCGGGACATCTTCGGGACATCTTAGGGACACCTTCGGGACATGCTCGGGTCATCTTCGGGACATGCTCGGGACATCTTCGGGACATGCTCGGGACATCTTCGGGACATCTTCGGGACATCTTCGGGACATCTTCGGGACATCTTCGGGACATCTTCGGGACATCTTTGGGACATCTTTGGGATATCTTCGGGACATCTTCGGGACATCTTCGGGACATCTTCGGGACATCTTCGGGACATCTTAGGGACACCTTCGGGACATGCTCGGGACATCTTCGGGACATGCTCGGGACATCTTCGGGACATGCTCGGGACATCTTCGGGACATGCTCGGGACATCTTCGGAACATCTTCGGGACATGCTCGGGACATCTTCGGGACATCTTCGGGACATCTTCGGGACATCTTCGGGACATCTTCAGGACATCTTCGGGACATCTTCGGGACATCTTCGGGACATGTTCTGGACACCTTCGGGACTTCTTCGGGACATGCTCGGGACATCTTCGGGACATCTTCGGGACATGCTCGGGACTTCTTCGGGACATGCTCGGGACATCTTCGGGACATGCTCGGGACATCTTCGGGACATGCTCGGGACATCTTTGGGACATCTCCGGGACATCTTCGGGACACCTTCGGGACACCTTCGGGACATCTTCGGGACATCTTCGGGACATCTTCGGGATATCTTCGGGACATCTTCGGGACACCTTCGAGACATCTTCGGGAAATCTTCGGGACATCTTCGGGACATCTTCGGTACACCTTCGGGACATCTTCAGGACATGCTCGGGACATCTTCGGGACATGCTCGGGACATCTTCGGAACATCTTCGGGACATGCTCGGAACATCTTCGGGACATCTTCGGGACATCTAATGGACATCTTCGGGACATCTTCGGGACATGCTCGGGACATCTTCAGTACATCTTCGGGACAGCTTCGGGACATCTTCGGGACACCTTCGGGACATCTTCGGGACACCTTCGGGACACCTTCGGGACATGCTCGGGACATCTTCGGGACATCTTCGGGACACCTTCGGGACACCTTCGGGACATCTTCGGGACATCATCGGGATATCTTCGGGACATGCTCGGGACATCTTCGGTACATCTTCGGGACAGCTTCGGGACATCTTCGGGACGTGCTCGGGACATCTTCGGGACACCTTCGGGGCATCTTTGGGACATGCTCGGGACATCTTCGGTACATCTTCGGGACATCTTCGGGACATGCTCGGGACATCTTCGGGACACCTTCGGGACATCTTCGGGACACCTTCGGGACACCTTCGGGACATCTTCGGGACATCTTCGGGACATCTTCGGGATATCTTCGGGACATCTTCGGGAAATCTTCGGGACATCTTCGGGACATCTTCGGGACACCTTCGGGACATCTTCGGGACATCTTCGGGACATCTTCGGGACACCTTCGGGATATCGTCGGGACATCTTCGAGACATCTTCGGGACATCTTCGGGATATCTTCGGGACATCTTCGGGACATGCTCGGGACTTCTTCGGGACATGCTCGGGACATCTTCGGGACATGCTCGGGACATCTTCGGGACATGCTCATGACATCTTTGGGACATCTTCGGGACATCTTCGGGACATCTTCGGGACATCTTCAGGACATCTTCGGGACATCTTCGGGACATCTTCGGGACATCTTCGGGACATGTTCTGGACACCTTCGGGACATCTTCGGGACATCTTCGGGACATGCTCGGGACATCTTCGGGACATCTTCGGGACATGCTCGGGACTTCTTCGGGACATGCTAGGGACATCTTCGGGACATGCTCGGGACATCTTCGGGACATGCTCGGGACATCTTCGGGACATCTTCGGGACACCTTCGTGACACCTTCGGGACACCTTCGGGACATCTTCGGGACATCTTCGGGACATCTTCATGACACCTTCGGGATATCTTCGGGACATCTTCGGGACACCTTCGGGATATCTTCGGGACATCTTCGAGACATCTTCGGGACATCTTCGGGATATCTTCGGGACATCTTCGGGAAATCTTCGGGACATCTTCGGGACATCTTCGGGACATCTTCGGGACACCTTCGGGACATCTCCGGGACATCTTCGGGATATCTTCGGGAAATCTTCGGGACATCTTCGGGATATCTTCGGGACATCTTCGAGACATCTTCGGGACATCTTCGGGATATCTTCGGGACATCTTCGGGACATCTTCGGGATATCTTCGGGACATCTTCGGGTTTTCTTCGGGACATCTTTGGGACATCTTCGGGACGTCTTCGGGATATCTTCGGGACATCTTCGGGAAATCTTCGGGACATCTTCGGGACACCTTCGGGACATCTTCGGGACACCTTCGGGACACCTTCGGGACATGCTCGGGACATCTTCGGGACATCTTTGGGACACCTTCGGGACAGCTTCGGGACATCTTCGGGACACCTTCGGGACATCTTCGGGATAGCTTCGGGACATCTTCGGGACATCTTCGGGACATGCTCGGGACATCTTCGGGACATCTTCGGGGCATTCTCGGGTTATCTTTAGGACACCTTCGGTACATCTTCCGGACATGCTCGGGACATCTTCGGGACATCTTAGGGACATGCTCGGGACATCTTCGGGATATCTTCGGGACATCTTCGGGAAATCTTCGGGACATCTTCGGGATATCTTCGGGACATCTTCGGGACAGCTTCGGGACATCTTCGGGACACCTTCGGGACATCTTCGGGATATCTTCGGGACATCTTCGGGACATCTTCGGGACATGCTCGGGACATCTTCGGGATATCTTCGGGACATCTTCGGGAAATCTTCGGGACATCTTCGGGACATCTTCGGGACACCTTCGGGACATCTTCGGGTTTTCTTCGGGACATCTTCGGGACATCTTCGGGACATCTTCGGGATATCTTCGGGACATCTTCGGGACACCTTCGGGACATCTTCGGGACACCTTCGGGACATCTTCGGGATATCTTCGGGACATCTTCGGGAAATCTTCGGGACATCTTCGAGACACCTTCGGGACATCTTCGGGACACCTTCGGGATAGCTTCGGGACATCTTCGGGACATCTTCGGGACATGCTCGGGACATCTTCGGGACATCTTCGGGACACCTTCGGGACATCTTCGGGATAGCTTCGGGACATCTTCGGGACATCTTCGGGACATGCTCGGGACATCTTCGGGACATCTTCGGGGCATTCTCGGGACATCTTTAGGACACCTTCGGGACATCTTCGGGACATCTTCGGGATATCTTCGGGACATCTTCGGGAAATCTTCGGGACATCTTCGAGACACCTTCGGGACATCTTCGGGACACCTTCGGGATAGCTTCGGGACATCTTCGGGACATCTTCGGGACATGCTCGGGACATCTTCGGGACATCTTTGGGACACCTTCGGGACATCTTCGGGATAGCTTCGGGACATCTTCGGGACATCTTCGGGACATGCTCGGGACATCTTCGGGACATCTTCGGGGCATTCTCGGGACATCTTTAGGACACCTTCGGGACATCTTCGGGACATGCTCGGGACATCTTCGGGACATCTTAGGGACATGCTCGGGACATCTTCGGGACATCTTTGGGACACCTTCGGGACAGCTTCGGGACATCTTCGGGACACCTTCGGGACATCTTCGGGATATCTTCGGGACATCTTCGGGACATCTTCGGGACATGCTCGGGACATCTTCGGGACATCTTCGGGGCATTCTCGGGACATCTTTGGGACACCTTCGGGACATCTTCGGGACATGCTCGGGACATCTTCGGGACATCTTAGGGACATGCTCGGGACATCTTCGGGACACCTTCGGAATATCTTCGGGACATCTTTGGGACATGCTTTTGTTATGCTCGGGCCATGCTCGGCACATGCTCGGGACATGCTCGGGACATCTTCGGGACATCTTCGGTAAATCTTCGGTAAATCTTCGGGACACCTTCGGGACATCTTCGGGACATGCTCGGGACATCTTCGGGATATCTTTGGGACATCTTCGGGAAATCTTCGGGACACCTTCGGGACATCTTCGGGACACCTTCGGGACATCTTCGGGACATCTTCGGGACATCTTCGGGATATCTTCGGGACATCTTCGGGACATCTTCGGGACATCTTCTGGACATCTTCGGGACATCTTTGGGATATCTTCGGGACATCTTCGGGAAATCTTCGGGACATCTTCGGGACACCTTCGGGACATCTTCGGGACACCTTCGGGACACCTTCGGGACATGCTCGGGACATCTTCGGGACATCTTTGGGACACCTTCGGGACAGCTTCGGGACATCTTCGGGACACCTTCGGGACATCTTCGGGATATCTTCGGGACATGCTCGGGACATCTTCGGGACACCTTCGGGGCATCTTTGGGACATGCTCGGGACATCTTCGGTACATCTTCGGGACAGCTTCGGGACATCTGCGGGACATGCTCGGGACATCTTCGGGACACCTTCGGGACATCTTCGGGACATGCTCGGGAAATCTTCGGGACACCTTCGGGACATGCTCGGGACATCTTCGGAACATCTTCGGGACATGCTCGGGACATCTTCGGGACATGCTCGGGAAATCTTCGGGACATCTTCTGGACATCTTCGGGACACCTTCGGGACACCTTCGGGACATCTTCGGGACATCTTCGGGACATCTTCGGGATATCTTCGGGACATCTTCGGGAAATCTTCGGGACATCTTCGGGACATCTTCGGGACACCTTCGGGACATCTTCGGGACATCTTCGGGACATCTTCGGGACACCTTCGGGATATCTTCGGGACATCTTCGAGACATCTTCGGGACATCTTCGGGATATCTTCGGGACATCTTCGGGAAATCTTCTTGACATCTTCGGGACATCTTCGGGACATCTTCGGGACATCTTCGGGACATCTTCGGGACATCTTCGGGATATCTTCGGGAAATCTTCGGGACATCTTCGGGATATCTTCGGGACATCTTCGAGACATCTTCGGGACATCTTCGGGATATCTTCGGGACATCTTCGGGACATCTTCGGGACATCTTCGGGACATCTTCGGGACACCTTCGGGACATCTTCGGGACATCTTCGGGACATCTTCGGGATATCTTCGGGACATCTTCGGGTTTTCTTCGGGACATCTTCGGGACATCTTCGGGACGTCTTCGGGATATCTTCGGGACGTCTTCGGGAAATCTTCGGGACATGCTCGGGACATCTTCGGGACATCTTTGGGACACCTTCGGGACAGCTTCGGGACATCTTCGGGACACCTTCGGGACATCTTCGGGATATCTTCGGGACATCTTCGGGACATCTTCGGGACATGCTCGGGACATCTTCGGGACATCTTCGGGGCATTCTCGGGACATCTTTAGGACACCTTCGGGACATCTTCGGGACATGCTCGGGACATCTTCGGGACATCTTAGGGACATGCTCGGGACATCTTCGGGATATCTTCGGGACATCTTCGGGAAATCTTCGGGACATCTTCGGGATATCTTCGGGACATCTTCGGGACAGCTTCGGGACATCTTCGGGACACCTTCGGGACATCTTCGAGATATCTTCGGGAAATCTTCGGGACATCTTCGGGACATGCTCGGGACATCTTCGGGATATCTTCGGGACATCTTCGGGAAATCTTCGGGACATCTTCGGGACATCTTCGGGACACCTTCGGGACATCTTCGGGACATCTTCGGGACATCTTCGGGACATCTTCGGGACATCTTCGGGATATCTTCGGGACATCTTCGGGACATCTTCGGGACATCTTCGGGACATCTTCGGGACATCTTCGGGATATCTTCGGGACATCTTCGGGACATCTTCGGGACATCTTCGGGACACCTTCGGGACATCTTCGGGACACCTTCGGGACACTTTCGGGACATGCTCGGGAGATCTTCGGGACATCTTTGGGACACCTTCGGGACAGCTTCGGGACATCTTCGGGACACCTTCGGGACATCTTCGGGATATCTTCGTGACATCTTCGGGACATCTTCGGGACATGCTCGGGACATCTTCGGGACATCTTCGGGGCATTCTCGGGACATCTTTGGGACACCTTCGGGACATCTTCGGGACATGCTCGGGACATCTTCGGGACATCTTAGGGACATGCTCGGGACATCTTCGGGACACCTTCGGAATATCTTCGGGACATCTTTGGGACATGCTCTTGTTATGCTCGGGCCATGCTCGGCACATGCTCGGGACATGCTCGGGACATCTTCGGGACATCTTCGGTAAATCTTCGGTAAATCTTCGGGACATCTTCGGGACATGCTCGGGACACCTTCGGGACATCTTCGGGACATCTTCGGGACATCTTCGGGACACCTTCGGTACACCTTCGGGACATCTTCGGGACATCTTCGGGACATGCTCGGGACACCTTCGGGACATGCTCGGGACATCTTCGGGACATCTTCATGACATCTTCGGGACATCTTCGTTACATCTTCGGGACATCTTCGGGACATCTTCGTGACATCTTCGGGACATCTTCGGGACATCTTCGGGACTTCTTCGGGACATCTTCGGGACATCTTCGGGACATGCTCGGGACATTTTCGGGACATCTTCGGGACATCTTGGGGCATCTTCGGGACATCTTCGGGACATCTTCGAAACATCTTCGGGACATGCTTGGGACATCTTCGGGACATCTTCCTGGCACCTTCGGGACATCTTCGGGACATGCTCGGGACATCTTCAAGACATCTTCGGGACATCTTTGGGACATGCTCGTTACATAATCGGGACATCTTCGGGACATGCTCGGGACATTCTCATTTGACCAACTTTTTGGCGCCTGTGTATTTTAGAAGAATTACAGATTTTACAATTCAGCTCACTCTTTCGGTGAATGGAATTGTAAAAATTTTCTAAAATACACAGGCGCCAAAAAGTTGGTCAAATGAAAAATTTGGCAGATACGTGTAAAGTTATTTCGTTTTTTCTCTCTAAAAAGATAAATATTGTTTCAAATACCTTTCGTGCTGATTTTTGGTGAATTTTTTCTCAAACATCGAATTTCACGGTTTTGACTTTTAAACGTCTATATCTCGAGTAGCAGATTTTTTATATTTTTGGTTTGTATGTGTGGCTTTTATAACTTCACAATATCTATCGATTCCAGTATCAATCTTTTTTTTACCACTTTTTGTTAAGGAAATAAGTTTTTGACCTTTTTTCAAATTTACCTCAGTTCCCCCTTCTTATATGTCAAATTTCTAAAAATCCTGATAATACAAATTTTTAAATGTAATTTTCTCTAACATAATTTTTTTTTACACCTCTAACACTTACCATACAAGCAGGGTGGTGTGGTCGAAAAAACTCAAAAAATGAACTTTAAAGCGTGGCAACCCTATGCCTTGACAGGAGGTCGCCAGGCTACCCATGTGCAAACTGTTTCTTTAGACACTACCCTTAGGAAAATATAGCTTTCAACTGGTATAACGACGTGGATAGGTCGTCCTATGACGGGATTTTCTCCTTTAATATGTTGAAATACGAAAATAAGTACTTTTTAATAAAATCGCTCCGCGAAAACGGTAAGTTAAATTAAAAATTTGACAGAAACGTGTCAAATTATTTTATTTTACCTAACTTATCACATACAAATTATTTAAAAAATCTTTCATTCTGATTTTTGGTGAATTATTTCTCAAATATCAAATTTGAGTGTCATGACTCTAAAAAGACTATATCTCGAGTTGTAGATTTTTTACATTTTTTATTTGCTTGTGTAGCTTTCATATATTTATAATATCTATCGATTCCAATTTCAATTTTATTTCTATCACGTTTTGTTTAGAAAATAGTTTTTGCCCTTTTTCTAAATTCACCTTTGTTTACCCTACTAAAACTTCAAATTTTAAAAAATCCTGAAAATTAAAATTTTTAAATTAAATTTCCTACGACATTATATTTTTTTTATAACTCTTAAGCTTGCCATATAAGCAGGGTCGCGTATTCAAAAATTTGCAAAAATGAACTTTAAGGCCTGGCAACCCTATCGCTAGGCAACCCATGTGCAATTTATTTCCTTAGATACTAGCTTTCAGAAAATATAACTCTCAACTGGTATAACGATGAGGGTAGGTCGTCCTATGGATCTCCTACTATTATACTTTGCATGATTCTTTAGGTACCAGTCATCCATTTTTTCCAACAAACCTATATAGGCCGGGCAGCCACTGCAGAAACGCTTAACTCATCGATTTATTATTTTATTATACTCTGATTTTTCTTTTTGAAATCATAAATTATTTCATCTTTATAATATCCAAAAACACAATTTAATTTTTGTTTACATTTTTTATTTATCGTATTTTACATTTAGTTAATCTTAATCTTAATTTAACAGTCCAAAATTATTACTAATGCGTTCTATTGTCTTTTTGGCTTACTTTAATACTCGATGAAAGGAACCATCCCAGTATGAGTGCAATACACTAAAAAAATAAAAGATTTAGTTAATTATGTATTTATTCAAAATATAAAACAAATATGACTTACCTCAACACCTGCTACAGCTAATCCAGCGTATTTAATTATATTAGTATTCGATCCCCAAAAGTCTAAAAACTGTGTTTTACAACCAGGCATAGTAGCAGCATGAATGGGGTCACACACAGCAGTCAAGGAACCACAACACGAAGGTGGTATAGACTGACCATTTCCTGTATAATCGATAGATCCATTTTGATATCCACAACATTTATACTGTAAGAAAAAGGATATTTACAAATTCTTGTGAAGAAAATTGCTTCTTTGGAAACTTACACTTAATTGAAGAGAATCCATGAAGCCTGGCTGACTATCATGAATTTGCCATGCATGATCTACAACTTCACCCATATTGTCTAATAATGTACTTTTGAAGAACCATGCATAAACAATTACTGCAATTTGTAAGATTAATAAAATCAGCATACAAATGCAATACTGCAAAAAAATTAAATATACATCAATCAAAAAAGTTACTGTGGATTCAGATTAAAATAAACACTTACGCTATTGACAAGGCATCGACTATCTTTTATTGCTCCACAACATCCAAGGAATGAAACTAGAAATATGATACATCCAAGGATTAAAATGCATATTGGCAGAAAACTTGTTGAATTAGCTTCAGTAAACGTTAAGAATTCTTTCAAACTTGATATCGCAAGAGATCCAAAAACTATGAGTAGAACACCACAAATCTAGAAAATAAAAAAGGAAAATATTTTATTCATATGGACATTATTGAATTTAGATCATTTTTCTTGTAGATAAAATCCCTCTTCTGAAATTAAATTTATGTATATGTATGTATGTATTTCAAAATTACATTTCATTCCAATCTGTTGAATTTAAATCAAATTTTAATGAAGAGTTTTTGAAAAAATGGTCCCCAAACTAAGAGTTTTGAAAAGAAATTTCAATTAAAATATGGTTTGTTCAATTAAAAAAAGGATATGGTTATATCGTCGATTTCAAGGCAAAGTGGCATAAATCGGAATTTGCTGATTTTCAGGAGAGACATTTAAAGTTTTTTGAATCATTAAAAAATGATTTTCGTTGTCAATAAAAAACAAAACTCAAAAATTACATAAATACACGGAAAAATTGCATTTTTTTTTGCTATTTTTTTCCTATAAGTTTTATAGAAAACGCAATGTTAAAAAAAAATAGTTTGGAGTTATGTTATGGAACTATTTCGAAATTGTTTTTTTCTGACTCTATGGAAAAAGTGCCGTTTTGCACTTTATTAAAAGACAAAACTAAAAATATAAAACTATTATATTATTTTAAATCAATTTTATTTATTTAATAACGAAAAAGATACACAAAATGTGATTTTTCTAGCACATATACGAAAATCATAAACTAAAACTTATTTAAATTCATCTTTTTAACTCAGTTACAGAACCGGACTTACGAACAGTTTAATACGACAAAAAAGCCGAAATGATGAAAAAATCTTACCGGGTTGCTCTTTTTTTATGTGACATTTTTTTAGCTGTGCCGTTTTCTTCGAAAACACAAAACCAATCCTATCTACGATAACGGCATAACTTAAGAAATGCCATTAATGTACACAAAATGACAGGGATATTTGTTAAAATTAACGGCGGCACTTTTTCATAACGTGGGAACTAGAGAAGCAGAAAAGCGCTGATTACACAGAAAAATTGCGTCTTTTTTTAATCAGTTCTGTGCTCTAAACTCAAAAATGACAAATTTCGAATTATGCCACTTTGCCTTGAAAGCGAAGATACATTATGTTCATTCATATACCTATGTATATTATAGTTTTGAAAAAAAAAAAAATTAAAATTACTTCAATTTAATTGGATTTTGTTTTTATAAAAACTGAATTTTTGTAATGAAATAATTGATTTTATCTAAGATTTTGACAAACAAGACCTTTTAACTTTCTGTATTTCTACATTTAGGGCAAATTTGTTTTTGTATGAAAAAAAAAATTATTTGACTTTTTTGGAAAAAATAAAAATGCAGTTTTATTGCAATCGCTTTGAATATTACGTCTGCAAAGTTTAATCAAAGTCGTTCTAAAGGTGTTAATAATAAAATCAATTGAAAGAAACTGGTATCCTTATTTCCGGATCTGTCAAAATAGTTAACAAATTTAAAGACTTTAATTTGTCTATAGATTTTTTGAAAATGTGCCGAAATGCGAGCTTTAACAGAGTGGCCATTTTTACACAACACTTGACAGGTGAGTCACATTTAATTTAGAAAATTTAATTTAGAAAATAATTTCATTCGCGTGGAAAAAAAACCTAGCGCTTTCTAGAGATTTTCGGTAGATATTCACAAAATTTAAGTTTGAATAAATTCCATATTCATATTGATATCATGCGTTTATTAAATCTTTCAGCACGAAAATGTTTAGACAAATTGCACTGTAAATTTTAATAAAAAAAATATCACTCACCAAAAAGACTAAATTACAGACAAATAGAATGTACTTAATAATATGAGCGAGGCAGTTCATTTTTAATCGAGTTTTTTCTTTTGTAAATTTCTGGATGAGAAAAATTTCGTTCGCACTTTTCGAAGTCAGTGATAATACTACGACTACCCTTCAATTCAATAGGCATGTACTTTAAATATAAATTCACACATTTTGTTTTAAATGTTGCAAAATATTCTTATCTATCAATTGGGGCATATCTCATTTTTATAGTAAATGAAAAAAGGTATATTCTTTCTAAGTAAAAGATAAATAATAAACATTGAAGGGATTGGTAAGTAAGTAGATAAGATTAATCAATTTGATAAGGGTATCTATCTATTAAGTTGAAAGTAACAAAAAAATAAAGTTAAGCATCTTCAAATACCACAACAAGCGTTATCAAGTTTTTGTAGCTATAAAATGAATCATGCAGGAAGTACTTGTCATTACATTTAGTAGGAGTATCCACCTCCGAAGTCAATTCAATTATATTTCTTTTTATTAATTAGGTACAACTTGTAGGCAGACCTTGCACCAATGGGTGCAAACTTCAATACTTTCTATTAAAAAAATCAAGTTCATTGTGAATTTGGTCAAAGCATGCGCTATGAATATCTAAACAATGTTAGGAAACCCGAAGGTAAAAAAAAACTACAAATGACACACTGCTGCGGCATATGAATAATAAAGTATTAATTTTTGCGAGCCAGACTTTTACTCGTATGTAGTATGTTGGTATCAAATAATAACACTGTGATAGTTTTTAGAACTTTTTTTTTGCAACAGAGCGGAGACACATCGATACTAGTTAATTCGAGTGAATAATGAATAAAATACTGCAAACCTGAAAAAGTTCACTAGTGAAAATCAGTCTATTAAGCTACGGAAATGACACTGGTAGGTAAGCAAAATTAAACTTTTTTTTGCCACAAGAACCAAAATATACTTTTCTAAAGGCGAAAGGGGTGCTGAAATCCAACCATAAATATTTATTTTGCTCCTTTTTAAATATTACAGTTATAAAAGGCAAAAAACTTTATTTTGACTGCTTTTATCCCGGCATGATGTAAGTATATAAGAACGTTTTTTGTTCTTCCAAAAACTGTTTAATTCATTTATTATCTGATATATGTATGTATCTTAAGCTTAAGCTAAAAATCCAAAAATTATCTTAACTTAATTTTAAGTTCAAGTTTTGATACATTTCCGTAGCTTAGTAGGCTGATTTTCACTAGTGAACTTTTTGAAATTTGCAGTATATTATTGGAACTATATACTATGCCAATAATATAAAATATACCGAATCAATGTTAAACTCAAATTGCATCCATATTAAAGGCTTTGAAAGTCAAAAAATAAAAAAAAAACATGAAAAAGTGAAGTTTTTGTTTAAAAAATGTTTTGTAAGCGACCGAAACATAACAATCTAGGTTGGAATAGTGTTAAACATATAGCTATATACAGGAATAGCTTTTCTCTAAACTAAAAACTGCTTTAAAAAACTTAATTATTCGAAATTATCAGTATTTTAATAGTTCCGACCTAAGATTTTATTTTCAAAATATCTCGAAAACTTGAGCCAAGTTTTTAAAACGGTTGCCACCACTGAATTCAGCACACTCGAAATAACTAGAATCGATGTGTCTCCGCTCTGTTGCAAAATCGAACTATCACAGTGTAATTATAGTAGTTTATCATTAGCGCATTAATGTACTTTATGTGTTTTACATTGTTCAGGTAAATAAGGTATAGATTCCTTTAGTACAGGTAAAATAGTATAGGGGATGTGGGGCAAGACCGTATATGGGGGCAAGACGGTTTTCGTACTATGTTGAATGAAAAAAGTAAAATTGGCAACACTTGAAATATAAAATAGGTGTCCTTTGGTACGATCGATCACATTTGTAAGTTTTAGCAATTTCGGTTAAGACCCCGAAGAGTTACGGAAAATTTTGTGATTTTTCATCAAATTGTTATCGTTCATGTGAAAAGTCAGTTGTATTTTTGACACTGAAATAATTAGAATTTTTAACTTTTCCTTTTTTTATAATAGGAAGTAAATATTAAAAAGTATTTTCTGCGAAAGAAGGATTCATAAAAATAAATTAAAAAAAAAAATAATACAGAACATCAAATATGATATGACTGGGGCAAGACCGCCCATGGGCGAAATTGGAAGCTCTGGTAGCTTAAACAAAGTGAAAAAAGAAGTTTACCGTTATATCTTCCAAAAAGCTAAGCAACAGGCGCCAACGATACTGTAATTCATGATTCTGATGAAGAGGACTTTGCAAATTGTCTTTGTACCTTCTATCTGCAACTGTTTTCTTGATCCAATCCAAGCTATTGTTGGATTAAGTGCAAAATGTGTGCCAAATGGTACCAAAAAGCTTGTGCTGGAGTGAGAACTAATGAAAATATAGCATAATTGTGTTATTATTACAAATAGGCTACATTTAAAACAATAGAAACGGTCTTTCTAACAACAAAATTTGATAGGGCGGTCTTAACCCTGTGTGGGGGCAAGACGGTTTTTTGTTTGATGTTTTTTCAAAACGTATTATCTTTTGTTCAGTATTTTTTTTAGTTTTTCTGCAGAAAACATTAAACTTAATGAATAAAAACTTTATTCTATTTAAAAGATGTTTTTTATTGGTTTTTAAGACAGTCAAACACTAAGAGGGCGGTCTTGCCCCCACTTCCCCTACATAAAATCAACAAATAAAAACTAAAACTGTTACACTCATGAAACTTGGCAAAAAATTTGCTTTTGGGATAAGAACCAAAAATAAAAAAAGTCTATAAAAAAAGTTGGGTGGAAGGGTGTTTTTTCGAGCACAAGAGGGGGGATGAAGGTCAAAAATATAATGAACAAAATTGTTTGTGGAATATTATCATATGACGCATGTTTTTAAGGTATTTTTTGATGCTGAATCTAATGACATACAAATAAAGTCAATGCGATTGCTCTAAGAAAAGTTATTGCCGATTAAAAACATAACCGAAACCCATGTGAAAAACAGGCAACACTGATGAAATTCGGGATAAACGTTTAAAATAAAGCAAGGACAAAGGATTCAAAAAGTTCTTAAAAATATTTTTGGTGAAAGAGGGTTTTTTTGATGGGTTGAGTTATGTGCGAGAAAGGTATCATAACAGCTGACTTAAATTTTATTAATTATTAAAACTTAGTGAAAAAGTTTTGGTTGGTATAAGAATTAAGAATCTATAAAGTGACCAAAATTATCTTGAGTGAAAGGGTGTTTTTGAGAAACGATGAAATTCGGAATTAGTAGGTACCACAAAAAAATGGGAAAAAATGAAAATTGGTAAAAATGTTTAATTTATAACAGAAACCAAGAACCCAAATAGTCTATACAAATATTTTAGTTCAAACTGTGTTTTTTTTTTTTTGGAAAATAGGGAAAATCTGCGATAAGTCCAATAAAATCAATGGTTTAAAAGGTACCCCTACGAAATTCATTAAATATTTTCTCTTTCCCATGGGAATACGAATAAAAGAAATCTATAATTTTTTTGCATGTTTTTTTTAGGTGTAGTGAAAATAACGGTATATTTGAAAAAGAGTGTAATACTAGAGTAATATTAGTGGTATCCCATTGAAAATCAGCAATTATGTTACTCTTAAGATTAGAAACAAGAATCTACAGAGTCTATAAAAATATCATGGTTAAAAGGATGTTTTTTTGAGTGAAAAAAAAAATGATGGGTCACAAACATTGAATTTGGGATAGAAACTTACGACACGGTCTGATATTATTGAGATGTTCTTGAACATCAACTCCAGAATCTACTTCTATCTCAGTGGAACACCACGGATCTTCAGTTGTTGGGCGTTGGGCCACACAAACTCTCCATTCCTTTAAATTTTTGATACGCCAGTCAAATGTTACCGGAAACCCCTATCGTAATAAAACATTCTTTAATATTCGTACAGTAAGCTTTAACTTTATCAATTCTCCAAGAATCATTATACCAAAAAAAAATTGTTAAAAACTATTAAGTAATTAAAAATCTGCATACGGAACCTCATGTTTGTTGTATTTGCTTTCAGCCACGGTTGTGCTGATCTAAGGATAGCGAAGAATTAAATGTTCTCTTCTTCATGAGAGTTTATCAGGTCCTCATCGATTTGATGCCTTGGGCTGGCTGATTGTACTTTCTTTTGGGTGGATAGATAATGCTAATAGATATGTTTCTCTTGAGGTTATTTTAGATTCCTGATAACGCAACGGCTTTGTTTCTGATAAAGCATCGGTCTCCAGAAGATTACCGAAATCAATCATCATTGAGTGATGGTAAGTTTAAAGATCAGAGAAATGCGTATCATTCAAAAATATTTTTTAGTAGTACCCCACTTCTGAAAGAAAATGTATTTTCTTCTGGATAGTAAAGAAAAACCATTGGAAATCTAATGAAAGCTACTCCAATCCTGCTTTCAATGCCTCATGAAGGAGTAAAGAAGTATTATTAAAAACTATAAGAAAAAAGAATGTAAACTACCTTTTAAGAAGGATTAAAGAAGTATTTACGAAGAAAAACAAAGCTTTTAAATTTAGACTATTTATTCCATCCATTAAACCATCCAAATGCGCCTTTTATCTACTCAATATAAACTTAAATTTTTATTAAGAAGAATGTCGAAGTGCTTTAAAATTCTTAACTCCTTCTCATACTAATTCTGTGCTTTTTGTCAAACAAAATCTGACAATTATCAAAATCAGATGAATTACTCAAATAATCATTACATTTATAATGTTTCTAAACCTGTCGGTACAATTTTATTAACATCTTAATCACAATATATACCCAATAAGCTTTTTCAGAGGGGGTTTTCATAAGGTGATTCACCAAAATAAAACGATTTAATTAGTAAATAACAGTTTATTATGAAAACAAATTTCTTCATCAATAGGTACATTGCACTTAAAAGATAAAAATACATTCATAATAATGGCAATGACAAAAGTGTGCTCATATTGAATACGCGACTCTAATTTATTAAGTTTTCAAGTTAATTATAAATAAATTATCTTTTTTTTTTATAAACACTTTAAGTTCATTTAATTTTAAATGCTTGAATGTAAAATATTAATTAAAAAAACCTAAACAATTACTAGAAAGATAAACAAAAACAGTCACGTACGAGTACCTACTTTGAAAATGGGAATTTTAAACGTAAATACATATATATTTTTCAGTCAAAATATATGGATATCTTTGATAACCGACACATATTAACATTACGCAATAGGGTTAAAATTGTACTTATGAGTACACAAGAAGATTAGTCTCCCATTGAAATAAATTAAATCAAAGTTTGCGATTGAATGATTGGACAATCTTGTTTTCACTAGAAATCTATCAATGTGTCATATTAGAAAAAAAAAAAAACAATATAGTATAATTATTTAAGTTATAAATCTTAAGTGCTTTTGTACCAAAAAGTATTCGGAATAAAAGTAGGTACATTTTTGTACCAAATTTTTTTGCTTCTCATATTATTATTTTAATGCAATAAGCTTTTATATTTTGGTATCCAAATACGGTGTGTATTAACAATACTGTATTTCAAAAAATCTGTATTATAAATATTGTTTTCGAAGTTCCGAATTTTAAAACAATACTTATCCATCAAAATTATGGAAACAAAACTATAAATTTTAATAATATCAACGAAAAAATGGAACCCCTAGAATAATATCGTTCTTAAGTAACACATGAAACGCAACATTGAAAAACATTTTGAATCATTATTTTCTTTCTTTTAGAAACCCACTCATTTATATCAACCATTAAAAATAAGGCATTATTATTTTTGTGATATGTATTTTTTTTTTAATTTAAAAACTATACAATACATAAATTTATTAAAATACATATATAAAAATTTAAGCATTAATGTAGAACAATTAAGCACAAAACGATTTTTATTTGTTTTTTTTTTTTTGTTTTTTTTTTTTAATAAAATTAATACATTATAATAAAATTTGTAATTCGTAAGCACCTCGTTGAATTAAATCTTGTGAATTGAGAAAAGATTTAAATGATGTTTAACATCTATGTGTTGGGTCTTTTAATATGCAGACCTTCGTTTGTAGTTGTTAATACTGTTTGCTAAACAGCAGGAGAATACGAATCCAACAAACTGAAAAAGAAAAAAACAAGTGTTTTATTAATTAAACTTACATAATATAAAGCATATTGATTTTTATAAAGAGCTTTTATGTAATAAATATTGTTTTAAGCTATTTGGGGAAGATTTTAAGATTTAGATCAAATGGAAACTATATATGTAAACTCAAAAAGAACAAAAAAAAAAAAAAACAAAAATTAAAACTTGACCAGCTGATTAAATGACTAAATAATACTATTTTACAATAAAAAAAATCACTTTTTTTCACACCAAGTGCAGCCATATTTTTCGTATAGATTTTAGCCCATAAAAATTTTAAAATCATATCTTGCTAAGTTCTCTAATTATTTATCAAAATTTTCTAACAGCGACAAAAGCTTAATAACGTGAAGTTTCCTGTAAAAAAAAGTACGTATACACCACGGTGACCCCAGTTGTACACAAGTATTGACGATATAACACAAAAAGTACTTATGTCATAAATGTATTTTCATAAGCCAAAAAATTGTCATCTGGGTAAATATTTAATTGAATTTCTCTCAATAATAGTATAGAAACATGTAGGATACATTTTTGTTTTTAATTTGATGAATATTCAGTCTATTGGCACAAGGCTCAATATAAATTGCGATTAAATAGCGGGGAGGGCTCGATGTTTTGCAGAAAAGACTCGAGATTCAGATGTACGGAGTATTTAAGCTTAAAATTATTGGCTCGGATGTCATAACAAAACATGTATTAATTTACATCATAAAAAAGTTATTTTTAAATATACATAACATGTCATGAAAATTTCTTATTCCACTTCTTAATATCTTTTTTCCAAGTTCTCTTTAGAATCTGGGAACTACGAACCAAATCACTCAATTAGACAACAACTAAAGGAACATGAAAACTTCATAATCGCCTTCTCGGCCATCCCATTTGCATTTTTAGGACATTTTCACGCTTATTATCTAGTTTATCTCGTTAGAAACAATATTTTTTTTTTTGAAACTTGGTAGGTCGTAAGGGCTCATGATAAAGTTGAAGTTCTAGAGATTTCAAGAAAAAAATAATTCAAAATAGCTATATTATTAACAGACAAAGACGGTAACGGAGAAGACTTGTACGCGTTTTCTCCGTTACCGCTTTATCTGGGAATAATTTGACTAAGTTTAATTGGTTTTTCGTGAAACTTCTAGACTATCAACTTTATCATGTGCCCTTAAGACCTACCAAGTTTCAAGAAAAAAAAATTGCTTCTTCAACGAGATAAACTGGAAACAAAGTCAATATGTCTTATCCATTACTTTGGAATGGCCGTTCTATGATACTCTTAAACCATGTTTTCAGTGGCGTACGTTGAGTCGCTGGGGCCCCGGGACAAGACTAAATTTTGAGGCCCCTTTGATATTTGGGGGCCCCTTAGATATAAAAAAAAGTGCGTATACGCCATACATTTTTTTGTATGGCTTATTTATTTTTAAGTTTATTTTAATGTTCTAATATGTTCGTAATGCACTTTGTTATACTTACTTCAAATTTCTATAAAAATTTTTTTAGCTTAGATTTATTAGTTCTTGGGGTCTCTGTTCTGAAGTAATATGTAGGTACACATTTGATTTTCCATCATCAAACATAGTTTATTTCTTTTGGGGCCCCTGAAAAATTATTTTTGGGGCCTCAAAATTAAGTGCTTAGAGGCCCCTAAAATATAATATATATAATATAATTATATAATATAATTTTTTTGGAGCCAAGAATTAATAGGTATTGGTGCCTCTGTTCTGAAGTAATATTCGGAATGCCACCAATAACGTAATGTTTTTATTTTCGGCCCTGATGTATTTATGTTGGGGCCCCTGAATTGATATTAAATTTTCCATTTGATTGTTTTGAACCACTGAAGTAATAGCTTTTGAGGATCCTCAAATAATATTTGTCATGCCATCAGAAAATTTGATGAATATTTTTGGGCTCATTAGTAATAGATTTTGGGGCCCCCAAATTAATATTTGATTGCCTCTCAACTAACGGGGTTCCTGAAAAATTATTTTTTGGGACCCTTCATATAATATTTTTGGAGCCCCGAAGTCATATTTTTTGGGGCTCCTAAAGTAATATTCAGTTATCTATCAACAAATGTAATTGAATTTAAAAAACAATTTTTTTTATTTAAAGGCTTTTGGGGCCCCTGCCCTGAAGTTGTTTTTTTGCTTTTTTGGGGCCCCTAATGTATTATTTGTGGTTGCAAAGATTTTTCAAGTAATATTTTTTAGGGCCTTATGATAAAATTATAATTTTTCTTGTTTCCAGTGGGGGCCCTGGGGTCGGTGGGGGGCCCCGTGGCGCCGCCCCGCTTGCCCCAAGGGAGTGTACGCCACTGCATGTTTTCATTACATTTAGCTATGAAATCTGTATCATCTTTGTGCGTTTTAAATCCATTCAATTTCTAATAACATTTTCTAAACCATAATTTTGTATGTTGAATCTATAAAGGTGCTTGTCCATGTTTCAAGCTACCTCCTCAATATTAATTTTTTTGCAATTCAATTTACTTTTAAGTCCAAATGGACAGACACAAATTTATTTTTTTAATCAAACAATATTATAAGGATGGTCACTTCGTTCTTGTTGATTCTCATGAAATAGTGTACCAAATGTATTGCTATAATTGAACCGTGTTGTATTTTATAAAATGTCTAAGCATATAATTATATTTAAATGAAAAGAAGCGAAAAAAAATGGTTCGATATTCTTCTTAGAAATCAATTCTGCAGTATACCATTGATATCAAATCAGTTACTTATATTTGATTAATTTGTTGCATATGTTATGGCTTGAAATTGAAAATTAAATGGTGAACGAAAAATTATGCTACTCTTATTTATACCTAATAAATTAAAAATATAATTTTGGGCTCACGCAAGCTAACTGAAAAATTGTAAAATATAACTTGTGTTTACCTCGATGGCAGCTACAATTAATCCAGCATATTTAATCAAATCGCTGTTACTATCCCAGAAATTCTTGAATGCCATTTTGCAACCTTGTTTATAAACAGTTTCAGAATTACAATTCTTAGCATCATCACAGCATGTTGTGGGGAAATATCCTTGATAAGTATAATCCCTGTAGTCATTCTTTCCACAACAATGGAACTGAAATTAAAACCAAATATTATGCATCTAAAATATTTAAGAAAAAATAAATCATAAAACCTACACCAATTTGAAGAGCATCCATGTAATTAGCCTTCTCAGTACGACGACTCCAAGCTTTATCTACAACTTGACCCATATTGTTTACATAGTCCTGTTTATATATCCACACATAAACTACCAAAGCTATTTGAGCGACCATCAAAACAAACAGGAAGCACGCATACTATAAAAGTAGTTTGAAGAAAGAGTAGACCAATAAAATTGCACTTAATTTGAAACGATAAGAAATTAATAGCCCTATTATACTCACTGTCATTGACATGCAATAAGATTCACGTAAGGCTCCGCAACATCCAAAGAATGCTATCATTGTGATAACAGATCCCAATACAATGAGTGTGATTGGTATCTGTTGCACTTTAATAGCCTCCGAAAGTTCATCGACGGTGCTGACATTGCTGAAAAGCATTGAACCAGCAACTATCATCAGTATACCGCATATCTGAAATTTTAGAGTAAATTTTGATTAATTCAAAAATAAAGAAACATTTTTATTTATTGATGTTTGAGAATGAAATAATACACAACACGTAGACAAATGTAGTTTCAGACAAAAATGCTGCCTATTTAGAAAAAAGTAAACAAAGCTGGTTAATTATACTGGCGAATAAATTGTTGATTAAGGCTTACGTCATTATTGACGCTACCCTTTCCGAAACATTTTTTTTTTGTTTTTTGTAACACGAATTATTTAGGTATTTCGTGTTACAAAATATCCGTTTATTTATTTTTGTGCGGAAGGGAAGAAATCACGCTAAAATGTAATTATAGTAACCAGCTCACTAAGATTATCTATATACATGTGAGTGTGTCACAAGTAATGGTAAGACTTTTTCTCTTTTTCTTAACGAAGGGGATAATAATTTACAATGTTGATCTATCTGCGCTAAGAATACAAGTAATTTAATTTGAGGAGAATGAAATTAATTAAGCAACAGATTGATATATTATACTTGTGTAATAGTTGTATACAAACTTATGTTTTTAACTTAATTTTTCAATAAATTGTTTACTACTACGACTCGTGACTTTTATTTTAAAAAGATGGCAATAAGTTTCACAGCTGGCATAATAAAACACTAACGTTTATTTGCATAGTGAGTTGTATTCGTAAATATTTAACTCGCAATAACAACCAAGCTTTGGATTACGAGGATCGTGAATGCGAAAAAGTATGCCCCGTTACTGTTTGTATTTGTGTTTATGTACATATACCTGATATGAAAACGGTTGCAAGGAATTTGGTTTGAATTTTTTAAGTTTTTTATCATAAAATTGTAGGTAGCTTCAATTTTTTTTTTTTTTTCAAAAGCAACAAATTTTTGGTTTCTATTCACATTTTGCGTTAGAATTTATTATCATTTCATAGAGCGTAGGGGTACCAGAAATGAAGACTATTTTAAAAATAGTTTTTCAAACTTTTCACCTTGCTGAATTTTTTCAATTTTGGACACTGTTTCATGATGAATCGATTCAAAATGCTTTTATTGTAATTTTACTTATGTTATGTCACATTATTACTGAAGTATTAAGAGAGTATTACCTTTAACCGAAAGTGGAACAGAACAAACCGTCATCAGAAGTATGGGAAAAGCAAAACCTGCATTCGGGATATTGTCCAGTTTAAAGACCAAACTATAATTACTGGCTTACTCAAGAAGGCAAAAAGTCGAAGAAAAGTCAGCTCAAATTGGGAAGAGCTGGGGTATTTACATATTCCTCTTAGGGATCACCCATGGACGTAAAGGTCTGAGGAGCTAAGTAAGCATCTGTTGTTTTATTAAGGATAAACAATAGGCTATTGATTTTGTCTTTCAGAAAGGAAGTAAGACGTTCAAGGGTTTTTATTGCAGGAATCGTTCAATGGGTTATAAAAAAAGATAAAACCGCGGAGTGCTATTAAATGGGAGGGTGGAAACTGAAGATAGGGGTGCAAAAGCCCCCTTTTTGGTTTTTTCAATATATCTCGTAAACAAAGCAAAATTTTGAGATATTGCACTTAACACATTTTGTAGAGAATTAAATTTCCTATAACAATAATGTTTTTTAAAAATTGATACAAAAAATTTACTTACCAAAACAGTCAAAACAAACATAAAAAAAAATGTAAAAAAATCGACTTTTTGAATTTTTTTACTTTTTTGGTTGTGTCTCTTATTTGGGCTGAGATAGGCATTAACATTGTTCTAATAAAAGATAGAAAATTAAATTTTCTTTCAAATTTTTTTTAATAAATTTTTAAAAAACATTATTGTTATAGGAAATTTAATTCTCTACAAAATGTGTTAAGTGCAATATCTCAAAATTTTGCTTTGTTTACGAGATATATTGAAAAAACCAAAAAGGGGGCTTTTGCACCCCTATCTTCGGTTTCCACCCTCCCATTTAATAGCACTCCGCGGTTTTAGCTTCTTTTATAACCCATTGAACGATTCCTGCAATAAAAACCCGTGAAGGTGTTAGTTCCTTATTACCCTGTTTTTTTCGACATAATCAATAGCCTACAAGTAAGCTTGAACAAAAAAAATCACTTTAGATCATTAATTTGTCTCCTATTTCAAAAATGATAAACGACTAATAAACAATGTTCATTTATAGATATATGAAAATGAAAATTTCTAAACACTCTTTAAATCACAATCCGAAACCCTCGATTTACTAAAAAATTTTCATATACAGTGCTGTTCGAAATTGTATGATCAAACATTGTATAAACATTTTTGGGCGGAGTTCTTGTAATTCATGAAATCCATGGATTCATTTGTACTGAGCAGCATTTGGCATTTGTAAGAGAATAAAGAAAAGCTCAGGGTGGAAAGTCGTCAAGTCAGTGAGGAAAAGGCTCGTGAAAACTTGGCTTGGAACACTCAGGAGCTCAGTTGTACTTAGAGCACTATGGGCTCAGAAGCATTTTAATTGAATTCAAGACATGTAAAAGAAAGTCAGTTTCAGTTGCATTATGGAAATGGGAGGACTTTTGCACGAAGAGAATCAAAGAAAAGAATGAGTTCTGCCCCCTACTGGTATTCAAATGGATTTAGTGAAAGTTTTCTTTTGTGACTCAGTTTGCTAATTGGAAATTTTCTGTTTATTTTTTATTTGAAACTCGTTTCTAAATTGGTCACATAAACTAACTTATTATAGCTTATTCGCTTGAGCGTTCAAAAGCTTAAAATCGCTTACTTTAATGATTAAAAATCGCTTTCATCGAAAACGTAACCTAAAACTTAAAAAACATATTTTGTATTTCTCCATGGGTAGAAAAAACAAACTACAACTTTTATACAACAATTTATATCAAACATAATGATTAAAAATTTATAACATTCTATGAAACTTAAATAAAAGCACATAGTTAAATATTGTTTATTTATTTACATAATTAATTTACTTTTTTATAAAAAAAAGAAGGTGGGAATTATGAGAAAATATGCACTCATCGTAAATGAAAAACAATGAAAGCGCATACAAAATTGATTGTGAACTTATTCCTAGAGTCATAATCTTTTATTGGAAACAACAACTACGTGTCACAATGAAACTTACATTATATAGACAGACGTACATGATTTATAGTAAAATTTAGTTGAATTTCCCAAGAAACTTATTTCTCGTAAACAAAATGTTTTTACTCTCTTCTATGCTACCTTGAGAATTTTATTGAAATAGCTAAAGATGATGTCATTTTACTTTAAACGTTTCAGTTTTAAACAATTATTGTGTCTCTATGGGGTGAATATTGGTTTCATCTAAAAAAATTCTAATTTATATTTAAACTTAAATGTTTTTGAGGAAAGGTAGGGCCATTTTAAATAAAATTAAGCTTTTAGTTTATTTCCAGATATAGAACGAAAATCGACTTCAACCAAGTAAATACAAATACAAATACAAATGTAAATTGTATAGATAAAAAATTGATTTTCACCTATAAAACTAAGTAAGTAAGTACGTACGACTTGGTTGTGTACTTTATTATTATTTTTATTTTTTTTTCAAATTTAACTAACACAATGGGGGTGAGAAATAAATAAATAAATTATTTTAATGAGGAAATTGAAGCATGAGTTACTGAGGTCAAAAACGAAATGTGTGTTTAGAGCGATACAATTACCAAATTAATTACACCATAAAATGTTTTAGTCAGATATTTCTCACGAGATATTTATACCTGGAAACTGACATAATTAAACAATCGGTAGCAAATATTATAAACGGTTTTACTGTCTATTTTTTTTTTCTTCAGATTTAGAAGTTTAGTAACAGTTAATAAAGGAATTATTTTTCAATTTCAAAAATCAGGTTTTCCTAGTTTCTTCCCTTGGTGCGAATCAAAATCTTGGAACATTTTGTTTTTGTTTATAAAGAAACTGTTAATACTTGAATTTAAAGGGTTCGGTAAAAAATGTGATTTTAGAGTCCTCGGTGGTTTGGTGGAAACAAGTCTTGTTTTCTTGCTAAAAAAAAATGTCAAGGAAGAATGTCCAACAACATACATAACGCAGCACCGAGAAAATGAGACTTGCATATATGGCTTGAAAAGGTATCAATCGTAGATAACAAAACAAACTAACGGCGTCATTTAAAAAACAGTCTTTGTTTAGGTATGAGGCAATTGATCTTTTTTTTTTATGCTGCCATCTCATGCAACTAAAAGCAACATAATCTGATTTACCTGAAAAAAACTTTTGGCTTAAAATTAAGATTCGTCAAAGTAAGTTACGGGGATGGTTTTTGAAAATAAAAATTCATATTTTTTATCTATGATTGATACCTTTTCAAGCCATATAGGTCTCATTTTTATCGGTACTGGGTTTTGGCATTCGATTTTCTTGGAAAGCAGAAAATTTTGACTGCTCAATAGGAAACAGAATTTTTTCGTTTTTTTTTTAATTTTTTTTTACGGAAATATCTTTTGACGTGAATATTGGCTTATAAGGCCATTAAAAAAAAACGAAATTATATGAAATATACCCCAAGCGTTCCCAGACATCCTGGTTAACCCATTCGTCGTCGAACGTCCCGTATTTTATCTGTCCCATCGGGGCATCTTTTTTCCGGGTTGGGATTTAAACTCACAGAAAATGTCAACTCTAATACCCCGATTCTAGAGCTGTAGCAAATCGTATGTATTCGTTACTAAAATGCGGGTATTCACTTCAGTAACGAGTAACGAAACGTTACTTTCTAAACAGTATCGTTACTCGTATGTTTCGTTCCTGGGTACTGAAGTAACGAAACAACATACGACATACGAGATACGAAACATACGAGTAACGACGCGATTCCAATTTCAATACTGAATCCGATTTATGAGATACGAAACAAAGTGATACACACAATTTGTCGCATTTCGCATCTCGTATCGGTATTGTTACCGTAGTCATATAATGCTAACTCCAGATAATTATCTGAAGTTCACTTTTGTCCCGATAAAAACATTATTGCCAAGGATCAATAAATCGTTGTGTTATCTATAATTTATATAGAAATATCAAGAGAGACGTTTTGGTATTTACTCAATCTGGCTAAAATATGCCCGTGCGCAACACATGTGTTTATGGCGTTGGTGTTAATGGTCTTGAAATGTAGCTTAATAGTGTACAAAATTATTTTGGTTTTTCAAAAAATTTGTTTATTTTCAGTGCAAAATTTTCAACACAAAAAAAAAGCAGAGAAAACGAGGTTTGAAAATCACTCTCGACGAAAAAATAAATGAAAAATTGTTCGACATGGTTGTATTAAAGTGTTAATATTCCGAGAACTGCACGATATACTTTTCAAACAAAGGTCTTTATAGAAATGTGATAAGATTACTGAAACAATATAAACATTAAATTACCAATGTTTTGTCGAAAAATTAGGAAAAAATTCCAAAAAGTTTCCACGTTTGATTAAAAAAAATCGAAAAAAAATTCAATATAGCCACCTTCAAACTCTTATTACATGAGAACGCCGCAACTAATTTTATTGTTTATGGTTTTAAAATGTAGCTTAGATTATACAAATGCTTATTTTTTTTTTTTGTTTTTTTTTTTCAATTTTTTACCTCCCTTTACCAACGTACGAAATATACTTAAAAAACCAAACATACGAAACGTATCAAATACATGAAATATACGAAATGTACGAAACATACGAAGCATGCGAAAGTAACGAAAGTAACGAAACATACGAAACATGCGAAATATACGAAACATACGAAAGTAACGAGTAATGATATTATTGATGCGGGTACTAGTATCAAAAGTAACGTATACATGCGGGTACTCATTTTGTCGTTACTCTTAAAGCCCTACCCGATTCTCCTCCACAGTCACAACAAGCAAGTATTTTGTTTACTTAACTTTTTGTTTAAAAAACCAAAATAAAATTTAGTGTATTCTTTTTAAAATAGAGTTGCCAAATAGAAGTTCCAATTTTAATAGTGGAAACCCTTTTTTTCATTTTCAGTATCAACTTATCTACCATTTGACATAAATTATAACCTCCAACCTTATGAGCTTAGTAACTCGATGACTATTTTTATCTAAAATCAAAGAATAAGTCATTTGTGAAAAAATCATCAGAAGCATTCGGTACCTAAGAAACTATCATAAATAGATCAACATCACCATAAATTAAAGTGGTCTTTGAAAACAAAATTTTGACAGAACATAACATAACCTAAATTTCTTTTGTTAATAGGCTGACATTTTTTGGAAATAATTTAAGCCCCTAAAAGTGAGATTATATTTTTCATTACAAATAAATAAGTCACTTTTATGTATGTATGTGCTAGTAAGGTATCTTGTTTTCAAAGCTTAATTGTTGAACCGGAATCTCATGACTATTTTTACAGAAGTTGAGTCACAATCACAGACCAACATAACGAGCATAAAATCACATACCGTGGTATATGTATGTGAGAGCTGAGAGCCTTTAACGCCTACAGAAGCCACACAAAAATGCCTGTTGCTTCATCTAAAACAAGTTTTTTTTTTCACAAAAGCTTTATGCTAATGATTCAAAACATTAAAGCTTATTCAATTAAACTTCGTTAAACAAAAACAAATATAACTCAAACAGTAACAGTTACGCTTATAAAGTAACATAATTTCAATATAAACGCAGGTATCAGCTCCAAACAAAAATTAATGTTGAAAAATTGTAGGTACCTTGTTTAATCCTCTTTTGAACTTCAAACATTTTACATAGGCCTATATTCTCGAACATCATTGAATCAGAAAGATTTTTAATCAAAACAAAAACCAAAAAAATTAAAAATAAACCCAAGATGTACAAACAAAACAACAACTGTGTCATGTTCGTTGCATTACGTCATAACAACCATTAAAATGTATCTCAAAGTCGTTGATGTAGTCATTGGCATTGCATACGTTATAGGTTTAAAATGTGAGAGTATTGTAATTGTAAATAGGTTTATTTATAAGGAAATGAGAGTGGGATATAAGAATTTCGAGTGTAGGACTGACACAAGACCGTAGCGTAGCTGGGAAAAATATGCATATGAATTTTTTCATTTTGAATGTTATATGTAATTACTGAATAATATGTTCTGGTTCTCCTATAAAGACGCGTTTTTTTTTAAATAAAATGCTCGACTAGGTCGCACGTACTTGCTCTTATTGTTAAAGTTACTATGAATGTTTTTTATAGCAGTCATAAGAGATTAGTTTTATTTAAAAATTTGTTTCTATAAAAAATGTACAAGAAATTTATTAAAAGTTATTTTTAATATTACTCCAAATTAAGTTTGCCATAATTTCAAAAAAGAATTTTTTTGAAAATTGTTGGAGTCGTTTTTTAAACAAAAATATTTTTTTTTTAATATAAAAATATTGGTATATCGTTTTGAATAAATTCCACATATTTAAGCGATATTTCAACAAAAATCAGTTTGCAAATATTGATTTTTCAAAAAAAAAAAAAAAAAAATTGAAATACAGTCGACTCCCTCTAAGTCGTACTCCCTTTAAGTCGAATTTCCCTCTAAGTCGAACTTTTTCACCGTTTTTAAAGAACAATTTTGAAGAAAAAATAATAAATAAATCCCTCTAACTCGAGTTTCCTTCTAACTTGAACCGATGTTCGAGTCCCCAGAAAGTTCGACTTAGAGGGAGTCAACTTTTTTTTTTTAATTCAAAATTGATATTTTGAAAAAAAAAAAAAATAGTTTTTAAATTAAAATTACTAAAATGTTTTTGTACAGATATCCATTAAACCCTGTCAAAAAAGTTACTTTTATGAAACTTTCCGAAACGACCGCCAACTAAAAACAACAGCATTCATTGTACTGCATTAAACTCTAACAAAAGTTATAGTCATCTCTTATGAAAACTGCAATTTTTTAATATGTTTTGAGATGAAATTTTGATATCAAAATCCAAATAATATGTACAAAAATTATAATAAGGGATACCCTAATGGGAACACAGAAAATTTCAATTAAAATCGTTTTAAACTTAAGTAATTTTTTTTTAATTAAATTATTAAAAAGATTTTTTAAAAATCAAAATTGTTAGAGCCGTATTTTTAAATAATTTTGTCTTCATAAAGTTAAAAAAAAACATACAAATTAACATGTCCCCCCACGCTTTTTACACTTCCACTTTTAATGATAAAGAAAATGTATGCGAGCAAAAAATAGTATTTTATGTCAAAGGCTTGATACTCTGTAAATACTGCTTAAGAGGTCAGCAAGAATCCCGAACTAATTTTTTTTGGAGGTGTGGTTGCTGAGTTTTTTTTGCATTCAAAAATTGTTTTGTTCTCACATTCAGATGCAAATATGTATCTGCGGACCAAAGTTTCGAAACAAGTGTTGGTTTACATTTTACCTTTCGTCCCCCTTTAGGGGGGTTCATCCCCCATTTACATCTCAAGAACTAATTTATCCCCCATAACTGAAATTTTGAAAGGGGGACGCAATGTCCCATTTTTAAAGCATCCGTAATATATTTTTATTTAAGACCAATATTGTTTCTTCGCATAAACATTTTCTAGTTCTATAACATCCATCACAACTATTTTCACAGCTTAATCAACGTTTTGAAAAATAATTTTTTTAAATGCATTTTTTAATGATTAAAAAATATTTACTGCAAATAAAAAAAAATGCATTGAAAAAAAAACATTTATTGCCAGTGAAAAAAATTTGCATTAAAATAAAATTTTTATTGGAAATGAACTAAAAATATTTTGCATTGAAAAAAAATGCTATCGCAACTGAAAAATACTTGCATTGAAAAAATTATTGTATTGCAAATAAAAATATTTTGAATTAAAAAAAAAAAGTTTTATACAAAATTTTCTGCATTGATAAAAAAATTCATTGCACAAATGTGCAGTGCATTAAATATTTTGTTTTTTATAGGTACTAGTCGAATTTCATACAATTTTTCAAAAATTGATCTAACACTTTTTCCCTATCCCTATCGGCAAAGTAGTTGAAATAAACCGTTTTATACAGTTTGAGAATAATAACGGATTAATCTTCGAAAAAAAATCGAAAACATTTTAAATTTTTAATTCCAAAATATGTATTGTTTTTGAATGTTATTTAAGCTGCAGTATAAGAATATTGGCAGACAGAAACAAAACTGCCGGGTGGTTAACTTTTTTCGAACTATAGGTAAATTTTTGGAATATCATCTTATTGCAAGTATAAAAATAATTATCTGATTACACCGGCACACAAAAAAAAAAAAGTGTCATGAACCAGAAACCAGACCTATCTTTCTATATATTTTTGGGACCGCTGAATCCGAATTTCAAGTCCGTTTGGCCTTGTCACCCTCCAGTTTTGAGTAATATGCAAAAAACTCAAAAAAAGGTAGTTTTTGGGGTCTTTTTTACACTTTTCTCAAAACTGGAGCGTGACCGGGCAAAACGGACTTGAAATTCGGATTCAGCGGTCCCAAAAACATATAGAAAGATAGGTCTGGTTTCTGGTTCATACAACTTTTTTTTTTTGTGTGCTAGCACTGTCGCGACATGTCGCTGTCATACCCGGCACACAAAAAAAAGTTTCATGTACCAGGAAGCAGACCTATCTTTCTATATGTTTTTGGGACCGCTGAATCCGATTTTCAAGTCCGTTTTGCCCGGTCACCCTTCAGTTTTGAGAAAAATGCAAAAAACTTCAAAAAAGTCATAAAAATTCAAACAAAATGCACTCACAGCTCAAATTTGGAGGGTGATGGGGCCAAACGGACTTCAAATTCGGATTCAGCGTGCCCAAAAACATATAGAAAGATAGGTCTGGTTTCTGGTTAATGACACTTTTTTTTTTGTGTGCCGGTGTTATCTTTGTGACAGACGCGTGCAAAAATGTTCTCTTCAAAAAAACCCATTTTCGTTTTTATCGCTTAATAAATGCTTGCAGTTTAAACCTGACCCTTCCCGCGGCCCGAACTACGGCCATGATCAACGGACAAAACAACATCTTATAGTTACCATAAACAACTATCCGAATTTGAATGAACTTTCTTATTGCTTTGAATAAATTTTTTTAAGCGCCAAATCTTACACAAATTCGAATACAAGAAAAATCCAACAAAGAAAAATAAACATAATATCATACAAAGCTATATGATTTCAGTTCTTTTTTTTTTAACTTGAACTCTAGAATTTGGCTATATGATACTTATTTTTAGCTTATTTATGATATCATCGTTTGACTTGATGCCGTCATCAAAAACAAAACAAGAAACAAAAAATAAAAAAGAAAAATTAGGGGGCCTTGGGAATTTCTTACAAAATAAAAATGAGAGAAAGTTTTGTATTGTGAAAATGCATATAACTTTAACTTACCGCACAAAGAAGATTGAAGAGGAATAGAATATATTTAACCATTGATATTCCGCAGCCCATTTTTATGGAATGATTTTAATTCTTTTTTTTATTTCACAAAAAAAGATACACAAAAATAACCTAGAAAATATAATAATAAATTTTAATTTGCTTTTTTAAAACAAAATCTTATTCACCACACTTTTTTGAAAAAATTTTTAAATTAATAAAATGAAAACACAAGGAATAAAAAATAATAAACACAATTTGATATTCTTGTTTATTTAGCTTGGAACAATCTCCAATTAACAAACGATATGGAAAATATTAAAAAAAATCTAAATTTAATTCTTCAAGATTGTAGATACTTTTCTGTTTTGGATTCTATTTTTGTTAAATTCTACGCGAAGGAAAAATGAAAATCTAATAACACGTACCGATTCACGATCAAAGATCAATATTATTAAGTGGTGGTGGGTGATATTTTTGTTTGTTTTTGTCGAAAGATACAGTACCTTATGTTGAGGTACAAAATATAGTAAAATGCAAGTGGCAAGAATGAGAAAAGATCTTTTCGCCTCAAAATGAAAAGTAAAGACCGACCAAGTCGAGAGAGAGAAATATCTACGTTGTGTAGCGCTAGCAAAAGCAAATGAAACTGAGATCAACGAATTTTCGTTCCAAAGTCGTTAGTAACGTATTTTATTTTTGTTGTTTTTCTTTTTTGGTTTCGAAGTTTGACTCAACAGATACAAAATGTTGTAAAGAGAAAGACACATTCGTAAACACAAAAATAATGTATGTAGGTATCTACAAACACTCATACACCATGAAAAAGTGTATCTAATGGTTTTTGTTATGAACAAAACAAAAAAAAAAGCTTCTACAAAGTAATTTTGTATCTGTAGTATTCGTATTCGTATACCTGTTGACAACAATTTATGAATATCATTAAAAATTCAATTCTTTTGAAAGCTCATTCGTGTTGAAGTATGGATTTTATTTGAAAACTGAGAGTGGAAAATGGAAAAAAATTAGAAAAGAAAAACAAAAGAGCGTGTCTAGAATATCTAACACCAAACAAAACAAAACCAGTTGATTGGTATTATGTGTGTTATTTTTGTTACAATCGTAGTTTTTTTTTTTCCTTTTTTAAATTATGGTGCAATAGGCTTGACGCCACCAATACGATATAACTTCGTCGAGTCCATTTGAAATTTATGCAATATTTTGAACTTTGAGAAGCTTTTTATCAGGAACTAAAGGAACTCTTGAAATAAATGTTTTACAGATCAATAGCTCTATATCTTCAGAATTTCTTTCTTTACTACTATTAGATAAAAAACCAGACCCTTAATTTTCAAGACCTTAAAACATCCAACCTATAAAGAAGTGGACTTAACCCATAACACTGTGTAACACTCAAAATATACGCGGACGGAGACCTATCACGATTTGTACAGCAAGTTGTACTTACCACGAAACGTTATTTAAAAACTCCATAACAACCCCAAAATCTGGAGTTAGGGGCAAAAAACAGTTTTCTAGCTTCGTCAAATTTTCTTTATAATTTAGGATAGAAGACATTTAGACCTTTTCAAAAATGTATAAAACATGTGGTTTGATTAAACCACCTAGAATTTATAAGCTTACAAAAATCAAAAAATTCCATTTACCCAACTTCGACATCAATTTAAAGTATATGTTTTAAAAATATATTCTAAAATAATATTTATTTCCAAATCAAACGAGGTATTTTTTATAAAAATCAGTTCAAAATTGGCTTAGAAAAAAAAAAAATTTACGATTTCAACCCAGAAACAGAAATTCGAACGTTCAGGCACCGAACAAAAATGTTATTTTGGATTTTTGTAGAGGAGTTCAATACAATCATTTTTTACTATGGGAAGGGGGTTTATGTCCCCCCCTTTAGGAGGGAAGGTCAATTTTCTAAAAAAAAATTATTAAAATAAAAAAAAATATTAAAAAACAACGGCAACACTTACAGTTATAAGTCCTACCATTTCCGAAAGGGATAGTTGTACATTTAATTGTAATTTTAAAATCAATATATTTTAACCAATAGTTTTTGAAATAATCGATTTTAAAGTTAAAAAAAAAAATTTAAAAACTCATTAATTTCTATTTTTGTCCAGACTGTGAATTTTAATAAGAAATTGACTTATGCAGGTAACTCCCTTAATTATTTTCTTATCGAATAGTGAAAATTATATGTTTCTATGCCTTCTAGGTTTTGAAGAAATTGAAAAATAAAAAAAAAATAATTTGAAAAAAAGAAATATCTGATAAAATTATTTTTATCAGTTTTACTGTCCCATTGTATTAAAACCGGTGAAATTCTCAATAGATTTGATCCCTTTAGTTCATCATTATTAATTCTACTACAGTCATATACAAATTATGAATAGCTATACACCCGTGCAAATAAAAATTACAATAATTGAACGATATCTCAGCCACGAAACCGATTTACAACCTGAAATAAACTTCTTCGGCTATGACCTGGGTTCCAAATTTGCAAAAAATAACAATCGGAAAGAAAAACCATATGGAAACTTCAAAGGGAAACACGACAAAAAAAACCCATATAGAAAAGAAGAGTCCAGAATTTATTCTTCTAAACTATTTCTCCAGTTCATAGGTAAACCTTTTAAAAAAACCCACGAAATTAGGAACAAACGCTTTTAGGTATGGATGAAGAAGCAAATTAAAGGGAGAAAAATATTAAACCCTGAGAAGTAGACAACCACCAGGAGAGATACATATGTTGTGAAATGACGCTAGAAAATCTGCAAATACTAGGTACCTAGTACCTACTGATATTTTGAGAACACCATAGTTGAGGATTCAAGAATTACCTAATTGTTTAGAATTGAACAAACCCAGTGACGTACATATAAGTGAAGTTAATATTTAGGATGAAGACATGCACTGAAGAATGCACAGAAGGAATCTGGAGCTATAAATGGATGGTTTCATGTAGCATTGATAAATCTTACGGTTTTTGGATAATTAAAGTGTACCTAAATTTTAATAAATAGGCCAAAATTGTAAACAATGATAAAAAAATTTTTCGAATTCAAGCTTTTTCAATTTTTTTCATTTTACGAGAACATGTCCACTAATGTAAATTTTTTACACCATCAGAAAGTAGACTTTTTAACTAATGAAATGCCCACCGACTTTTTGAAAAAAGCTGATATTTTGACACGTGAAAATTAGAGTGTTTTTTTGATATTGAGTCAAAATAAGGTGAAAAAATAAATATTTTAAATCAAATAAATTACAGTCTATTTGGGAGATAGTAAGGCAAGTTTTCACAAAATTTTGTAGAAAAACGACTTTAAACCGGACAAAATGCTTAAATTATTGAAAAAAACTTCCGAAAACAAATTTGTTCGAAGTCGTACCGATAAATCGAAAAACTAATGATGCCAATAGATTTCTCAGGTCTAAAATAGGGGGAAACAGTCAACAGCGCACATGTTTCAAAAAATTTTTCAAAAAACTTGCACAGTGAATTATAATGGTAAAAATGGTTTTTTGTAAATAAAAAAAAAATGGAGGGTTCCAAAAATATAACAAAAATATTTTTATGCATTATTCGACCATACGAACAGCCTACACTATGTTATTTCTCGGGTGTATTTTTTTTTTTTATTTTGTAGCACAGTGTTATTTAAAAAAAAACCATTTCCCTTGAGTGAGAGACGTTAAAAACTGAGAATAGAATGAAAACTGGAAGTGGCAAATCAAATGGATAAATTTAAACAGTAATAAGCTGCCCCAATTAACTCTCATTTAACGTTTATTCATTAGAATAATGTTTTTATTTTATATTGGCAATTTTCTTTGAAAGTGTAGCTAATAATTAAAAAATAAGGTTAAAGAGTCGTGATTTGTTTTAATTCACGGGTTTTAAGTTTTATTTTAAATATGTACTTAAAATATAGTGGTTGCCGTTGCCGTCAATGCTGGTGTGGCACTCTTACTCATATTCTTAAAAATTAATCACTCTGTTAAAATCAATGTTTTATATAATTATAAATGAATAATGCTCTTCGAAAGTTACATCATTTGAAATAGTAGATAGACTAATCATTTACAAAAGAGAAATAAAAATGTATGAGTTAAACAAAACATAACTGTGGCTACAAAAAATAAAACAGCCATGTTTTCCTACTTCAGAAAATAAGTTTAGGACAAAAATCACTGCAATATAAAAGTGTTTCACGTTCAAAGATTTTCTTTGAATTTTGTATCGATTAAATTTTAATTTTTTACTTGTTACTGTTTTGGTCAAACAACTATTGGTTAATTACTATTGACAACGACTTTTTAACTCTGTGAAGTTATATATTATATGACACATCCTCATTCATGCATAGTAATTTTATGTAATGATGTTGTTTCATAAATACATTTTGAAGAACATTTAATGTTTTCTGGCAACAAGTATTTCGACCATTTCACCAAATTATTTAAATCGTTCTTATAATAGGTATGTTAAAGGGTGTTATTATTTATCTGCCCTAAAATTGTATTTGTGTCCGGGGGTGTATTATGTCTACGCACAATATTTCTTAAATGCGCAGTTTGAATTCCTAAGAAAAGCCATTGCATACTAGTGACGTAATAGAACTCCCTTTGGCTATTGAATAGGTTTTAACTTTTTGGAGTTATGGAACTTTATACACTGCGAATCAGTTGAAGTTTGAATAGAAATATCTATGTTCGAAAGTTCTACAATCACCAAATATTTGTATGACATCATTGATTATAATCAATCAAATGCTAACATCTAAAAATTAAAAATAAAAATTCTTAATTGTTAATCTTAAATTGTTTGCAGTTTTAGTCATTTTTTTAATGTATAGGTATTATAAATTATGTAAAAAAACTGTTGGCTTTGAAAATAAGATTTATTAGAAATAACAAGTTTAAAATTGATTTGTGTATAAAAATAGTATTTTGAAATTCTTAAGTTTATAAATTTATGAAGGTTAGGTATATTTTTGCAATGGCTAAAATTAAAAAAAAAAAAGTTTATTTTGTTCAAGCAATAACGGCTTTAGTCGAAAAAAAAAAAATGATTCAGCCTAGTTCAAATTTTTAAATTTACAGCAATAACAATTCAAGTTTTTCTTAACTCGACTAAGGAGGTTTTAATCTACCTATCGTATTTTATAGTTAAAAAAAATCAAACAAATCGTCGGTCTCTTAAGGAAACCTCGTAACTCCACCTTTTTTCGAAAATGACTTTTGAATGCCATTTTTTAGAAAATATGTCAGCGGAGCAACCCAGAAAATTGAAGTTATTCCAAAAACTACTCCCCAACTACTCTGTAGTCTCTCTACTCTTTCGGCTCTCCTGTAAAATTTTGATTTTGGGAGTTACGAGGTTTCCTTATGAGGCCGACGAAATGTAGATTTATAAATAATGTAGACACCTATAGACAGCATCATAGTCATAAGAACAATCATTCTTTTGCGGTTATGGCTTTGTTATGACCACAGCTTCTATTCCTTAAGGAAGCTATCACTCAAATGTTGTAGTTGTATTAGTACTACTCGTACGCGGAATTTTAGAATTAAAAAAAAAATGTCAAAGAAAGTTTTTTTTTTTTGTAAGTACTTAAAATTTATTTATTTTTAATTTTTTTCTATTTCTTCAGAGAACATGAAATTAATAAAAAAAATATATGACAATAACAAATAATATTTTATCCTTTAATTTTTATTTTCAGGAACAATCACGTAAACTCTCGAAAATACCCTACACCTAAATAAAACAATATCTGAATATCGTATACGTTTTAGTACTATGTTTTAGAGACATCTAGGAATTTTCATTGAACTAAAGGGTTGTTGTATTTGATATTTCAATTCGCCGTATAGATTTTTCTTCAACCATTTATTTAAAACAAATTCGAATGATTATAAAATAACTGGTCGTCTACTTCTGATTGAAAACAAAAATTTGACACAGTCTTTCAACAAGGGGATGTAGCTCAGATGGTAGAGCGCTCGCTTAGCATGTGAGAGGTACGGGGATCGATGCCCCGCATCTCCAAGAAGATTTTTTTAATTTGGATGAAAAAAATATTGTGAGGCTGAATAATTTTTTTGAATAATATTGAATTTTTGATATCAGCAACAAGCTCATCATAAATCCTATCTGAAAATAGTTTTAATATATAGAAAACTTCTTTCTGCATTGAATAAGGTTTTTTTTTTTGTAGAAAAAAAAGTCAAGCATTTGTATGTAGATCAGAGAACTATACAATTTTGCATAATAAAAGTTTTTGTTTCAAAATTAAAGATCGACGGCAAGCCAAATTTAAGCATGTTTTGTTTCATACTTTTAAGAGTGTGGTTTTGGAGTATTTAGTAGTGTTTTAGTTTTTGAACTTACATATTTTTTTAATGAATTAACTCTCCATTTGAAATTTGTGCATTATACCGAGTTTTGAGAAGATTTTTCTGAGGAACTAAAAGAGCTTTTGAAATAAATGTTTCACAGATCAATAGTAATATATTTCTAGAATTTCTTTCTATCATTCTATGTAAGATAAAACAAAACCCTTAACCATCCAACCTGTAAGGAAGTGGACTTGACCCGTTATTATTCTGAACAGCGCATATATAAATATTTGTTGAAAAGGAACTTTCAATTAAAGCATTGTAAAAATCTGAACCAATATTATTGAAAAGATTTAAAAGATATTAAAAAAAAAAAGAAAAAAAAGTTCGCTGATCAGCTCTTTTGTTTAAGGTTGCAGTTAAATTCTATTAACAGTGTTTTTATTTAATAACACGACTAAGCAAATGTGAAGAAATCTAGAGGGATGATGTCAAGGGAAAAAAATAAACAACTTAAGCCTTTAAGTGTTCTTACTTTAGTGAATTACTTTTTTGTGAACTTAAAAAAATTCACATAGTTTTTTTTTTCCTTAAACCATCAATATTAATGTATCACAAGTAATTGGATAATATTTTAGGTACAGGTATTGATTTAAGATATTCTTCTTTTTTGAATAATATGACTAAGAGAATCGGTATTTGATCAAGTTTAGATTATTTTTTTCAGGATTTTATTTCGAATCATATACTTACATATTAACATCCTTTACCTACCATGTTTTTGTTTCCATCCTTGTGTCAGCTAGGTTTTAGAAATTGAGTGAAAAAATATCAGGGTTCTGTCAGGAAGATTAATATAAACTTTTTTAACATCACTTTAAGTGAAATTAAAGCAGTTGTCATGTAAATATTTTTAATTGATAGCAATAGTTTTTTCACTTTCGAAAAAAAATTAATCGTAGAAAATAAGTTTTCATTTTAAATCATTTTAAATTTCACTTCAGACAAAAGTGAAATGTAGAAAATACACAGAATGAATTTCGCAGTCCAAATTCTCATAAATATTTTTCATAAATATTAATCTCAAATAGAATTAAAAAAAATAGGTAGAAAAAATATAACAAAAAAACCAAAAAGACTTTATTATTTTTTTTAATAGTTTTTCTTTAATTGACCTTAAAATTCGTAAAATTTGTAAAAATACATGAAACGACAGATAAAAGTTTTCCTCCAACAAAAAAATTAATTGAAGTTTATACAATATATAAACTTACAAAGAAACTTAAAATAAAAATAGGTATGCATTACAAAAAAATAAACTAAAATCAAAAATATATTTTGGATCAAGTATTGCATTTCAAAAATTATATATTATATAATCAATTTAATAATATGTAGGATATTAAAAATACACTACACTGTTGTATGAATTCAAATAAATATATTTTTATTGAGATGATTGACATGAGGCTTAAAAAAAATACAAAAAGTCTGACATGTTTAAGTTTGATTTGTTGTTGTATTTTTTTAAGGTTTAGAATTATTATACGAATAACACTCTCATGAAATCGGCCATCGTCGAGAGACTTAAATTAACAATTTTGTTTCCTTTAAATGATCACAAATATGTATGTAGATGTATGTTTTTTTTTTTTATATATGATAAAACAACTTATGTATGTATTGCATCTAAAAACATATAAATGTCAACTAACATTTAAATGTTTAAAATTTAACTTTAAACACTTGGGAATTTATTTGTTTTTGTTTGTTTAAATATATTTTCAATTTGAACATTTTTTTTTTTTTCAATTTTTAATTAATTTATGTTTTTTTTTGTCATTTTGTAGTATTTTTTTTTTTTTTGAATTTTGAAAGGTTTAGTTAGTTTTTGTTTTTTTTTTTTATATTGAATTTCAATTAAAGTTAAATTTTCATTGTTATAATGATGAAATTGGTCAATAATAGTGAAGCTAAAATCTACTAAGTGTATTTTTAATGTTTTATTTATATTACTAGCTACCCAAAAGTATTGTTTAAGTACATTCGAAAATAAATTTATATTTTTTTTTTTTATCAATTTTTTCATTATTCACATCCTTCAAACTTTATTTATATTTTATTATTTTTGTTTTGTCATTCATTTTATAGGTACTGCTTAGCGGAACAAGTGAAGGAAAGCAAAAAATGGTTTAAAGGTGAGTTTATGAAAAAACACAAAAATAAAGTTTATGTTTTTTTTTTTTATAATACAGAACAAAAAAAATTAAGTACAGGCTCGGAAAATAAACTTAAAATAAAAAAAAAGAGGATTTTTTTGTTCTATTCTTTGTTTTTTTTTTTGTTTTCTTCTTCAGATACCTCCCCATATTAATATACCTTAGATTAATAGAAAAATACATTTTTTATTCATCTTTCATTATACATTGAAGTTATTTTTTTTTTTTAATTTGTGGATTTTTTTTTCTAAGAGCGAACAACTATGTCGCATTATTATTATTTTTTTTTATAAGTCAACAACTACGATTTTAAATTAATTTTCTGGCTTAAAATTCATATTATTTATTTAGTTTTACAAATTAAACGAGCGATCTATTTGTAAACTTAATCCCAGCAAATATTTTTTGTTTTATGTATTTTGTCATTGTTATATATTGTTATTGTAATGCATCGGGCCTTATTGCTATTCTATTCACTTTTTATTTTGTTTTGTTTTAGCTTATTTACATGCGTCATAACTTTTCTAATATCCCTTTTCTTAAGTACATACTTGCTATTTTTTTTTTTTTTTTTAAATTTGTTATTAATATTTTACATTGCAGTTCCTGTATCATACTAATAGAATTACAATTTGAAACATTGAATTTTTAAAACAAGAAAATAAAAAAAAAAATAAAATAAAGTAAAGTAAACAAATAACCGACCATGAATTTAAGTTAAAATGGAGAACTGTAGAAACCTGGGTTTTCAAAATACATCATTATTAAACTCAGCGAAATAATTATAAGGAACATTTTATTTGATTCGTTTTAAAATAGGTATAGGTAAAGGATATTATTTTTATTTCATTTATAAATTTATTCAGTATTCTCTAGTTTTTGATTTGACAGAAAACAATTTTGTGTGAATTATTTTGTTTATTTGAAGAAAAAACAAGAATCAGTAAATATTTTTAAAATTTTGAACAAAACCTAACCTTTTTTTTCAATTTATTTTAATTCAAATAGTTTGACTTCAACTTTTGTTTAAAACGGGTTTAAAGTTTTTTTTTTCTATAAAATTATACAATTTAAATTAAAATTCTTTAACATTCTAATGCAAAAGCACTCCATAAACTCGAGATTTCGTTATAGAAGGTACACAAAGTTTGAAAAACCAAGCGTGTTAAACAACTTCTTTTATAGTCTTAATCTAGAAACGAAAGAACGCCATTGAATTTTTGTAAAAAGAAGCTGTCACACATCTTTTTTTCCATAAACTTTGTCGAATTTGATGCTAAAGAAAATATTTAAAGAAAGAAAATATTCGTCATAAAAGCAACATGTTGCAAAATATTTATTTATAAAAATTAATATGGTGTCCTAAGGCCAGTAACCAAAAACTTTTAAACAAATTTCATAAATCAATTTTCGAAAAATAAAATTATTTAAAATTTATTTCAAAATCCATTGCGTCATTTTCGAAAATATTAGTCTTAAAAAAGAGAGGTTTAGTTAAAAAATAAATTTTATTTTGTTTTTATTTTTTGACTCCACAATGTGTAAAAAAAATACAAAATCTTTCCAAAACCTTGTTCATATATCGATGGTCTTGGAAGAATAAATTTTTGAAAAAATGGTTAACAAAATTACAAAAAAAACCTATTTCAATATTCAATGCATCGGTCTTAAAATCTCTACTATAAGACCAATTTGTTTTTAATGTAATTATTTCATAAATAAATAAACTGTTTCATTTCAACCATTTAACAATTTTCCAAAAGCTTATTTTTGTATTAATAAAAGAATTTAATTCAAATTTACTGACCATGATTGGTTTATTGACAAGTTTTTCCAATGATTAACTGAAATTTTACGAGTATAAGCTCATGCTCAAACTATTTAATCAATAAATCTAGAGCAAATAATTGTGTGGATCAGAATCAAAACCCATTTTATCCACTTTTTTTGATTTCGAGTAAATCGAGAAAAACTTGTATCTCGTAAACGAAACATTTTTTAGTACTTTTTTAAATGCAGGATTGATTCAATTAGCATTCCCTACAGTTTAAGTCCAGAAATCGTGATCTGAGGGTTTTAGTTTTAGAGTTATACCCAAAACAAATATGGATAGAATGGATTTTGAAAATCACCTCTGAATTTCAGACCAAAATAAGAAAATATGGCATAAAAAAATCTCAATTAAAAACGAGAAAAGTTCATTTCCTTTTTTTTAACTACGCCTACTTTCTTGAACAAATAAATTCAATCCTAAATGCCGAAAATTTTTTTTTCAAAAATCCGTATAAATTTTCGGATATTCCCATCTAATCTCATCCCATGGATAAAATGGTTTTTGAACTTCAAATTCATTTTAGAAATAATATTTTTAATGGATATAATGGATTTTGATGCGAATAAAATTGTTTGGATATAATGGGTTTTGAAACAAAAACTCAAGTGGATAAAATGGGTTTTGAAATTAACCTCTAACTTTGTGGTCTGATTTCTATGCCAAAAAATGTAATTAGAGACTCAAACTTGGGCGCATCGTACGTATTTGAATAATAGAAACAAAACCTCATTCCTAAGTCATTTTTTTTGAAAAGTGGATATAATGGGTTTTGATTTTGATCCACACAATTACTGAGTGAGTCTTTTACATTGAAATAATTACTTTTTTGAAAAAAACTTAAGTTAAATAGTTTTAAAATGAATTCAAATTATTGATTAAATAATTTCGTTACAAAATAAAAAAAAAATATTTATTTCTAGATTCAATTTACTATGAAACCCAATATTATTATTTTTTTTTTTCATTCAATAAATCCAATAAATTGTAATTCTATTGATACAAAAACTTCCCTGCATTTACCATTTTCTGGCTTGTAGCTGACTTATAAAGTCAACTTGAGACCTGATGTGAGTGTTCTTCTGCTTTGTGTTTCCAACAACGCTGTGCGCCGCGCCAAACTTCAAGGGCTGTTTCATTTTTTTTTACAATTGTTTTAATGGTATTTATTTATCTTGGTGATTAAGTGATGTGTTAAGAAGTGTTAAATGTATTATAAAATTAATTTATATAAAAAAAAAAAAACATAAAATCTTAAAGTTAAAATGCATGTAAGTTTTTTTTTGTTTTATTGTGAGAGATTACATTGTTTCCATTCATTTCGATACTTTTACTTATTGCGTGCTCTTTAATATTGTGTGTGTGTCCTAAAGTCTTCTGCAGTTGTGTCTTTTTTTTTTTAAATATAATTATATTCTTTTAATTCCGATATCCGTAGGATAAACATGCGCATTTACAGAAAGTGCTTTTCCTTATGCCTAAATAATAAAAATATCTAAAATGTTTTTTTTTTTTTATTTTTGATTATGTTTTTTTTTTATGTAATATTTTTTTTTTTATTTAACTTTTGGGAAAGTTACTCAACTGGCAGTTTGTTTTTTTTTTTTTTAATTTTTCATTTTTTTTAGGTGAATAATATTAATATTTGTTTTTGAGATATATAATATATAAATAATTTTATTACATTTCCTACCTATGGTCTATTTTGTAAATTTCTAAAAAGGCTTCCGTTTTATATTCCATCCCAACTTCTTCAATAATATTTCCCCCTGATTGAGGGCGTTATCCAACACATTTTTTGTTCGTTTTATTTTCAGATTCGATTGTGTGTTTTATTGTAAAAAAAAAATATATGTAAGAAAGAAAAATTTGAAAAATCAAATGAGAAAACGACGTTTTTTTTACAAAATGTATAATATAGGTGGTGACAGCTTTATTGGCATTCGTCTTAGTATTCAGTTCGAGTGATAAATAGGAAGGACGATGATGCCCATTCATTTGGTTTGTCTTTGTTGAGCGAGACAACAATTATCTGGTTCAGCCTTTTCTAGCGTTCTTGCCAAAATGTGTAGAAAGTGGCTCGAGTTCTCACATTTTTTTTTATTTTCGAATAATTATATCCTTTTCTGCGCATTTCTGACTCTTGTTTGTAATGGTTGTTGTATTTACTAAATGAGTTAAATTTGTTTGTTTAATGTTTTTCGTTTTTTTTTTTTCTTTTTTGGAAAAATATTCGCTGGAACTTTTTCAATTCGAATGGTAAATTGTTTACAATTAGTTTTTATTTTTATAATATAATCTTTTTATTTTTTAGAGAGAGAGATCGCCAGACAAAAAATTCTATCACAAACTACGGTAATGGTTGACCACTTTGTGCCGGAATGCAGTGGGCTTTGATTTTTGTTTTTTTTTTTCTTGTTTTTTTTTCAAATCTTTAAAATTTCTAAATAAGATAATTTTTTTTAAATTTTTTATGATTTTTTTTTGTTGGTTTTTTTACAGGATTTTTTATAATTTTTTTTGCCTTTTTTTGTTGTTTGTTTGATAAATTATTTAGTAAATTTAAGTATAATTTGAAAATCTTTAAATATATTATACGTATATTTTATATATATATAATTATTTAATTTAGAAACTAATCGTCTGTCATTTGGGCATGGTGGGTGGCGGTGGTGGAGCAGTCTTCATAAGTCGATGGCCAGGTGCCGAGGGAGATAAACTCAATGGCGATGGCAGATCACGTCTTCCTTTATCTTGAATGGACAGTGGTAAAAATTCTTGCTGACGTTTAGCAATGCGGTTAATATCCTCACCATTTTCACTTCGTCCAAGTAGCACAGTTAAGTGGATTGCACAAAATAGTCCAAAGCTCTATTGAATAGAAAATAGTGTTTATTAAAATTGCTTAAACAAATTGAATAAAAAATATATGTGTGTGTAGAGGGAATGTAGAAAAAGACGAAGAAATACACCGTAGATACAGTTTTTGTCTGAACACTTATTTATTTTTTAATTATTTACCAACTTTAGGAATAAAAGACCACAATATTTTATTTATTTAATTAAAATGCGAGTTATTTATGTAGGTATATATAAAAATCAACCTGTTTTAGGTCTTTCATGTTGTTCAGTTAAAAATTCTTAACATTATCCTGTTGCACTGTTAAGATTTTTTGTTAACATAAATAAGTCCTTGAAATGAAGAAAATGAGACATTTAATTTTCTTCTTCGTTCGGTTATAACGAAAATATCTTCTCAATGAATGAATAGGTTGCTGTACAGATAAAAAAATAAACACTTACCTGTCAAAATCAAAATGCTACTACTCTTCTCCTTTACTTTATTTACTTTTAGAATTTGCTGATCCTTTTTAATTTTTGGTCAATAAATTGCATTTGTCATTTTGAAGTTTACTAATTGAATTCTACATTTTGCTGTTGTATTTGAAAATATTATCTTTTATTTTTTTTTTTTAATTTTAAGATAAATACAAAAATCATTTGAAATTTGTAAGCAGTTGATTGAGAGTTCAATTTGCAAATAGGCCGTAGTTATATATAGTGAAATCAGAAGTCACTCAATTATTTGGTATAACGAAAAATATTACATTGCGAATCACATCAACTTTGGTTAGTGGTTGGTAATACCGTAAATTTTATGAAGTGGAGTTTATTATTTATGGAACAGTCAAGTATAAATTAATATTGATGCATTTACTGATGAAACCGAAGTTATTCTAAGTGTAAAATTGTAGAAAATTGAACAAAAATGTTACGTATACGCCCCAGATGCTTATATCCATTCGGAAACCAAATTTTAATGACTCTCAAGAAAAAATTTTAGCTGATTGTAATCTTATGAGAAATCTTTGAGGAGCTACACTGAGGGCAAACATAAATTGAAGTGGAAACGTCTTTGTTTCAAAGATTAACTATTTTGATTTATTTAAACAAATCATTTTTTTTACTTGCGATATAGGTAAGTACTATAGCACTATGGGGCAAGTTTAGGATTCGTAAAAAAAAATTGAACTCGAGATAACAATTTTACATGACATTACGATGATGGAGAATGCCAAAAAAGTGGGTCCGGCAATTCTGTCTGTCTGTATATACCTCGAGCTACAGCCTAAACGAGTGAAGTGATTTTCTTCAAACTTGGTAGTTAGCAGTTTTTGGTGATTCCCTAGAGGGGAAATTGAAATTTTTTTTTATGACCAAAACTAACGGTACCTGCCATATAACGGAAATAGAAAAGTTAATTTTTTTCAAAAACGGCTGTAACGATTTTGAGTTAAATTTTAATGTATAGTATTACACATAAGTACCAACTTTTGAAATAAAAAAAATATTTTTTGTACCGTTATTAACGGTACCTGTCATAGAACGGTTTTTTTGACCCGATTTCAACGAAAATTTTTATGCAAAAGCGTTTAGATAAAGGTAATATTCAAAAAGTGCATTTTTGGATTTTTAAAAAATATTTCAAAATTTTTTTTTTTGAAAAATCAATTTTTTGAAAACGGGTTGGTGAAAAATTTTGAAGTTTCGTTTTTATGTGTAAATTAATTATTTCTTTAAAATGGCATACCAACTTTTTTTTGAAAAATGTTAGAAGTTTTGTATATACATATAAAAAATTATTTTTTTAAAAAACGGCTCTAACGGTTTTGGAAATTTTTTTTCTAAAAATACCTTTTTATGCAAGTAATAAAATGGCATACTTGGTTTTTTGTAAATCATAATTTAAAACGGTGTTTCTTGAATAAAAAGCTTTAACATTAGAGTTACTTTTAGCATAAGAGCAAGTACGTGCGGCCCCAGTCGTGCATTTAATTTTTTTTTTTTTGATTTTGGTACTTCCACTTTGTTTTTATTTTTAATTTGTGATGAGAGCAACTGTTTCGGCACACAGTACCTTCCTCAGATGAAAAAAAAATGTATAGTTAAAATATTAACTCAAAATACAATTGAAGATACAAAATATTTTAAACTATTTGGTACTTTTTTTTCTTTAATTCAGAAACAGTTGTTTTCGAACAAGAGTCTGAAAAAAAATGTTGGTTTGACAATATGAGTTCGTAGTCAAGAGAACATCCATTTCGGTAAAAAAAAATTACAAATATATTTTTTTTTTTCAGGTTTTCGATAGGTACATGGTAAATACCTTTCCAAAAAAAAAATAATTTTAAAAAATTTCTCAATTCCGTCGAGTGAGACATCAAAAGAAAGGGCTCTGCAAGTTCTATTCACGAAGGAAGAACAAAAGATTTTATGAGGTGTGGTTCTTGAAATATTTGCATCGAAATATTGTATTTTTTATAACATTCGAAAGCGGCTATCTTCGAGCCAGGGGCGTACACTCCCATTGGTAGCCACACAATATGTATTGATTTAAAAAAAGGTTACCCTAGGGGCCCCAAAAAAAACTGCTTTTTTAAAAGAAAAATTATAATTTTATCTTAGGGCCCCAAAAAATATTACTTGAAAAATCTTTGCCACCACAAATAACACTGGTTAACAAAATTAAACTTTTTTTTTTGTTGCCGAAACAAAAATATACTTTTCTGAAGGTTTCCGGTGTGCTGAACTCGAATCCGAAGACAAAAAAAAATTAATCAGCTCCCGTTTTGAAATATTACCAAAATGCAGTACTTCGGACCTTATTCTTTTATACAAGGAAAATTGTTTGAGCATATTTAGTAACGGTTTTTAAAAGAACTATTTTCCACCTTTTTAAATCTGTTTAAATCTTTCCGATATCTTTTTTACTGCTCGAGATATCCTCAGTTGTTTGGTATTTTTATAAATTTTATTACGTAATTATCTCCTTTATGATGTATGAAGCCAAACCCACTTACTTCATTTTAAGATATCTCAGGCAATACAAAAGATATTGAAAAGATTTAAACAGGTATCGAAAGATGGAAAACAGAGACCGTACTAAATATGCTCAAACGATTTTCCTTATACAAAAGAATAAGGTCCGAAGAACTCAAAAAAACATTTTTTTGCATTGTCTAACGGTAATATCTCAAAAACGGGAGCTGATGAGTTGTTTCTGACTTTGGATTCGAGTTCAGTACACCGAAAACCTTTAGAAAAGTATATTTTTGTGTCGGCAACAAAACCCTTGTAAACCAGCGTAATACATTAGGGGCCATAAAAAAGCAAAAAAAAAATTTAAATGAGGATCCTCAAAAGTGGTTCAAAACTATCAAATGAAAAATTAAATATCAATTCAGGGGCCCCAACATAAATACATCAGGGCCCAAAATAAAAACATTACGTTATTGGTGGCATTCCGAATATTACTTCAGAACAGAGGCCCCAATAGGTACCTTTTAATTCTTGACTCCAAAAAAATTACATTATGTTTTAGGGGCCTCTAAGCACTTAATTTTGAGGCTCTAAAAATAATTTTTCAGGGGCCCCAAAATAAAAAAAATTATGTATGATGATGGAAAATCAAATATGTATTTATTACTTCAGAGCAGAAGCCCCAAGAACTATCAATTCTAAGCTAAAAAAAATTTTATTTTAGGGGTCTCTAAATATTTAATTTTGGGGGCCCCTATATTACAAGTGTTTACTACTTTTATGATAGACATTTTAAGTAAGTATAACAAAGTGCATTACGAACATATTAAAACATTAAAATAAACCTAAAAATAAATAAGCCATACAAAAAAAACGTATGGCGTATACGTACTTTTTTTTGTATCTAAGGGGCCCCCAAATATCAAAGGGGCCCCAAAATTTAGTCTTACCCCGGGGCCCCGGGGTAAGACCAGAATGTCTCAAAAATTCAAGATATGAATTCATAGTCAACAAGACTATGCATTTTTATACAAAAATTCCAAATCTATTTTTTTCGGTTTTTCGAAAAAAAATTCAAGGTTAACCCCTTTCTGAAAAAAAAAATCATTTTCAAAAATTTCCTCCAAATCCGTCAAATAAGACATCAAAAGAAAAGTCTCTTCAAGCTCTATTTACGAATGAAATATTTGCATCGAAATATTTTTTTCTTACATTCGGAAGCAGCTGTCTTTGAACCAAAGTCTTAAAACAAAGTTTTGGTTTGAAGATAGGAGTTCATACCCAACAGGGCTATGCATTTAATTAAAAAAATTACTAATCTATTTTTATCAGAATGCCGAAAAACGGCATTTTTAAAAATGTTGCACATCAAAACCACTTCGATAGTAATAAGCTGACCTGAAGTCAGCTAACAGGTGTTCTGAAGAACGAGCAAGCTTCAAACTTAATATTTTGTTTCTACCTTTTACTTCTTTACCCAACTAAATCGTTCCCCATATTCGAATAGGCAATAGGTTGTTAACCCCTTATGCAGCCAAACACAAGTTTAAGTATTATTTGTTAAAAATTTAGAAAAATATTTTATTAATTTTTTTATATTAATTTGAAAATAATTATTTTTATTAAAAGCACACATATTAAATAGAAAAATTTTAATAAAATTGAAAAAAAAATATATATAGATATATTTAAAAATTTATTTTCTTTATATTTGTAGGGCTATAGATTATATTTAGTGTAAAGGGGGATCTGAATAAAAGGGTCACAAATTCACTCAAGCTATATAAACTACATTAATTTTGAAACAAAAATGTGTTCTTAACCAATTGGATGACAAAGGCGCTGAAAGCGTGCCATTATGTTAATATATTATTTTTTACTAAATGCGTGTATAATTTTTAAGAAGGAATTATTAAGGAATTTTTCTTAAAAATTACACACACAGGTGCACACAGCTCAGCGTTAAGGATATTCGGTGTTTCTAAGCCACTACATAAATACTATTAATTTGAAACTTACCTGAACTAGTGCAATACCAGCGGCAGCGAAACAAGCCAACAAGAGTCGAACCTTTATTTGCTCCGAGAGTACAGCAAGGCAGCCCCGTTTATAATGTGTATCACAAGCAGATTCATAAGCGTGTTCTGGCCGAGAGCAACAAGACCATGGCAATGATAAGCGTCTATAATCCAACGGTCCATCTACACCGCAGCATTGTAACTAAAACAAAACAAAAAATTTAAAAAAAAAACATACTAGATTAATGCAAATGTAATAGATTAAACTCACTTGTGATTGCATACGATTCCACAGGTGTAAATTATCCACTTTGGTACGTGAAAACTTATCCAAAAAGTCCACAAACGAGTCATCAACGAAAATCTCAACCGAAGTCGGTAGATTCTCTCGCATAGCTAGTGCCCATCCGCATACAATAAATTGCACACAGATTGCTGCCACTAATAGTGCACTAAACTGTAAGGAAACATGACAAAATTAATGATCTTTTATTCTACTCTGGCTGTTGCCCGTATGAATTGCTCTACAAAATAAACCCCTTTCCCCTGCCACAAATCCAACCCCCCCCCCCCCCCAAGCAATTCAATTTGAATTTTTCAATTTATAGAAGCTGCTGTGAAGCTGGCTGGAGTTTGTTTACTCACCATTCCTAGGAGGCAGCGTTTCTTTTGATTCGTCGCTTGACATCCCATCCAGCACAAGATGAATGTGAAAGGACCCAATGCTAGGAGAATCGCGGATGGTGCCCACAATTTATTTTGTACGATGCCATAATAACCGACATGTCCCCAGAGCAACGAAGTTCCTATTATAATTTGAGCAGCTCCAGTTATCTGCAAGGACATAAGCAAAAAAAAAAAGGAATGCAATTTAATAAAACATATCTAACAAAAAAAATGAAGAGATGAAAAAACACATACAAAAACAGATTCAGTTTGTGCTTAATTCAATTTTCTTAATTTGCTGAAACGACTCAGTGCGGAAATATTCAATTAATAAAAATCACAAAATCTTAAACGGGCCACAATAAGTTTATTCAAAATTTACATAACCTATTTAACTTTCAAAAAAAAAAAAAGTTACGTAATAAGGACCCCTTGGAAAATATATATTATAATCCTCTTACCGCATTTTAAGGGCAAATGAGTGATGGGTAAATAAATATGAGAGAGAAATGTTTGGTGAATTGGCAGAACAAAATGTTTACTTTTTTTGTTGTTGAATATAAATCAAATCCCTAGCGATGACAAATAACTTTCTAGGGAGAAGTATATTAATTTTGTTATTGGTAAGGAATGAATTGGTTACCAAAAAAAAAAAAGGTTAAGGCCATGACGTGAGTAAAAGTTTATTGACGTTGCAAAACAGTGAGATTTAACTCGAGTATATAACTAAATTATATATTTTTGTATGTGATGAATCTTGAGCCAACTGTGAGTTGAGATATTTAGTAAGCATTTTCTTTACAATAAGAACTGTATGCGATATTATGAGTTATTATTTTCCTAAATAATAAATTCAAGGTTTAATTAAAATTACATAATAATGTACTCGTTTGTAAGTCCAGTCATTTTAGTCATTATCATTATTAACCCCAATCTGCAGAAAAATTACTGGTGGACTGAATTTTAGTATACACCTTTATTACGTTGTAATGAAGATGTGAAAAATCGACTTTGATATTGTGCCGGCTTAAAAAGTTATAAGGATCAAAAGATCATGAAAATCAGTTTTTCGCAAATATCTCGCGACCTATTGCTCGGAGTTCATCAGATGTTATTATAAAAATTGTTTTTCATAAAATTATCTATACCTACAACATATGCCTACAACATTTTTCTGTAACACAGAGAAGGTGACAGAGAAGGTGACAAGATTGCACTCACATACGAAAAAATACATATTTTTTGTTTATTTTGTTAAACTTTTGTTGTTTTTATCGAAGTAGATTATATATTTTTGGTATCATTTACTTATCCTATTATGTAAATACGAATTTATTAAAAAAAGTAAAAAAATTTACACAAAATAATATACCTGCAAAAGAGGAAACCACGTTTTTTGGAAATTTTGTATGTTTCCTTTTTTGTTACATGAAGCCCCTTTATTTTAGAACCATTAAGTTTTTTTAGCAGCTAATTTTGGACTATTATAAGGTATTCTGCAACTTTTCTATTGAGAAGCTCCAAACGACATTTTGTATGGAATTCATGTTTGGGAAATTATCTGACGTGTCCAATGCTTAAATTTTTTTTTATTGAAGAATAACTTGCCACTCTTAATTTCATGGCTAGAATCCCATATTACATTAATATATAGAAGCTACGAGCCTCAAAAACCTATTTCGAACTCGTAGAATCAAGCTCCTTCAAGCGTTGGTCCTGCCTTATGGTGTTTACCACAGTAAAAAAAAGAACTTTATCCTTTCCCTGAGATAGCAGCATAGCCAATAATAAATGGAGAATGTTTGAATGCGGTAAAAAAAACAACAATAAATAAATTCAAAAAATAGCACGTATACGCCACAGTGGACTTGGAAAACGTGAAAATAACGTGAATTACAACTTTGGGCTAGGTACTAACATGGACATACCAGGGACGGATGCCATTAGTCATCAAAAAACAGCATACAAAATCTTAGCACGATCAAAAAATATCTTGAGGATTCACAACGCCCTTGAAAATGTACATGCTTGTTGGAAGTAAAGTACAGGGTGATTCAGGAGTAATGTGCCAAAAAGCTAAAGCGTGTAGGTTCGGTCGAGACAAGAAAAAAATCGTATGGGAGGGGGTCTATTCCCCTTTGTTTAGCGGGGAGGGGCAATTTAAAAAAAAATTACTTAATTTGCAAACAAAATTATTAAAAATCAACATTTACACCTATAATAAAGTGCTTTACCTTTTTACAAGGTCAAAAACCTAGTATTTTATAAAAATTTTAAATATAGCCATTTTATGACACAGTTTTTGGAAAATTAATTTTTAAAATCTAAATTAAAAAAAAAAAAATTTCAAACTATTTTTTTCAAAATTCTATGTAATTATAAAATTCGATGTTTTTATTTGTTTTTGAGCAAAAACCAGAAACCAAAACTATTTTTTTCTAGGAAATTTCTTTATTTTTTTTTTTACGTGGCTGGACCATAGGGGTTGGGGGTGCTCGCCACCCATCGATACTTGCAGGACCTTAAGTCAATAAAATTAAAAATGATTTTGATGATGATAGTGCCTTTCATTTTTTGGTTTCATTGAGTGTTGTGATTCAAAACATATTTTGAACTGGTTAAGTGCTCCATGTCCATATCCTAAAAAGTTTAAAAACCGCTGCTCTAGACATTAAAATTAGAAATCGATAGGTATGTTAATTTTTATATTCTGAAACTTATTTATTTATTTTTTTTTTTTCTTTTTCAATTACCTAAATTAAAAAGTTTCTAATCCCATTTCAGCCAATTTAACTCGCAAAGGATTACAATTTATTTTCTAATTTATTAATATGTGCAGAATAATTTATGTTGAGCGTCTGTATACTTGAAAAAAGCTTTTTAAAAAAAACTTTCATATCCTTTCATTTACATAAAATAAATCTTCATACCTACTTAATTCAACAAAACTAAAAAAAAAATTCCCTGTAGAATATAATATGCGTTCTACTATAAAATGAGAACCATTTTAATCACAAGTTAGTTACGCAAAAACAGAGCATGTTTAATGTAACATAATATGACGTAATCACAATTCTCATACGTAATTGTATATATATGTATGTCCCACGTGCTTCACTGGGGGGATTTATTCTCAAGTCCTGGACCAATATACCTACATTTTATATATAGCCTCAATCCATTTGTGAAACGCAGATTATCCATGTCGTCCATATATTCGTATTTCCCTCCTCATTTTCCATTTGTTTGCCACACCTATAACGGAATGATAGAATAAAATATAACTACCTCTATGCGCCTAGCCTATAATTAAAATCTCAAAAGCTCAACAATTACCAACAATCAACAGACTATCACCATTTTAAAATCATTTGCAGGATAAATCTCCTCGGCTAAAATAAAATTGCACGATGAGAGGAGGACGAACGACCGACCGACCGACTATGACTAGAGAATGAGAACGGACGACCATACTATGGCACTGGCATCCACCCAGATGTGAAATGCAATGACAGCCAACGTCAAATGAAAAGAAGGTGTTGGTGGCGGCGACTGTACGGCAGCAGCTGTGGCGAAGGAGGAAAAACAGAGGAGTACACTGCAACTGCTGCTGCTGTCGACTGGGAAATGAAAACAGAGAAAATATCATGCGATTGCATTTACAGGGTCACGGTCAAGGACGTTTCAATTCCAACACACATTCAAAATACCTAAACCAGCATAATACTATATACGTACAGTATCCAGCAACACGGCAAAAAGGAAAGAAAGAAAAATGGAAAGAATTGAAACTAATACACCCGCATATCAGCTGCTTTTTCTACTGGAGCTGTGGGGTTCTATGATGAAACTGGAGAGTCCTTTCGCTTAGAAAATATGAAAACTATTACACTTAAACCAGGATTTTAGCTGAAAATCCATTTAGCATCCTACAGAGTGCTCTGTTCTGCTTGTTCTGTTCTGTGCAAAGAAGCCAGAAGGTTTAACACAGAAAGAAGTACACTTTCGTTCTAGGTCAGCAAAGTTTATTTCTTTTTGTGCTGGTTGGTAGCTATAGGAGCTAGAGAGAAGCCCTCCTTTTTTGTATTCCCCTCTCCCGCGTTTCCATCATACTTTGTTTCACTTGAGTTTGTAATTATAATCTTGTTACATTTTTGGATGAGGTATTTAGGCCCCAAATAGTCAGAAAGCCAGAAAACGGCAGAGCAGCGAGTCACATGCACACCATAGCACAGACAAAAGAACAAATGCCCAGGAGCTAATTGGTTTTGGCCTATTTTTTAAGCCTTTTGTATTCAACATTGGGTCGCCTTTTGAAATCTACGAGTCACATCGAGAAAGGAGTGCATGCACCACATTGAATTGTTGGGGCATTGTGAAATGTGTCACATTTCATGCTGCTGCTCTGCCACATGGATCTCTTATCCTCGTTCGGTGATAAGGATAACAAACACATTCAGCATCAGCAAAACACAACACGTTCAAAATGTAAAAGTATTGTGAAAAATTATACTAGCATATGCTGTGTCTTTGGTTTTGAGAAAGTGCTTCTTGCTATTTTCCTTTGTTGTCACATAATAAAGGATTTCTAAAATGCAAGAAAAGGATTATCTTTCTCTATTATTTGCTCGGTTTTAATTTTTTTTTTTTTCATGTGCCTATGTTTGCGCGAATGATTGAGCTTGCATGCAGCATGCAAGTGTGTGTTGAGAGAGAGAATAAAAAATATCCTTTGACCTTTTAAGTGGTTTTCTAGTACTTGCTTCTAAACAGAATCCTTGGAATACAAATGTGGGGGAGAGCGGTGTGTGGATTATAGTTTGTTTGGCATTGAAATTGTACAGAGTGCATGCGAAAGATGCTTCGCGATTTGTTTCTCCACATTTTTGACCTTTGGTTATATTGTTTCAAGACTGTTCGCCTCAAGGAGCCATGGAGCAAGCATATGTACGTGTACTATACCTATCACACACATGCATTAATGTGGTGTTATTTTGTTTAATAATTCATGCAATCACGTTTACAGAGAGTTCCACAACGAGCAACGACGACGACGACATATACCATAACCAACAACCCCGAGAAACGAGAATTAAAGTAGTTCACGGTCGAAGTGGTTCGTTGCTCGAACAGAGCAGCAGTAGTACGTACCTCTACTCGCTATACTCCTTCTGTTGCTGGTTCTCCTTTTGGTTGCAAGGATATTTTATACGGACTATGACAAATGGTCTTTTTTTCATGTTTCGCATAAATGCATCAAGCAAGCAAGATACAAAATGAATGTGACACAATTCTGCTTGTGGGTGTTTTTGTTTTTGTAGCGTGTTACTATTTAAAATATGGAACTCTTGTGTAAAATCCAAAAGTGGCACTAATATTTAGATCAAGGATTTTATTTTTTTTTTATTTTGTTGTATTTATTATTTTATGACACGAATAGGCATCAAGCAAGTTCGAATTATTCTGAATTTGAAGTGTTATATGGAGTGGTAAATTGTAGGTACTTATGAGAACTTAAATACAAAATAGAATAAGTCAGTGTTACAATGCTTATAATAATTGTAGAATGAAAATTTGGTCAAGTGAGACTTTGTTGATAATGGCAACTATTCAATTTAGTTTGCGTTATAGAGCAAACTTGAACTCTATTGAATAAACAATTTTAACATTAAAAGAATTGGGCCAAAATTATGTGTTTTCAAATATGTATTAGACAACGTAAAGGATACTCTTATTTTTAATACAAACAAAGACACTCGAGAGAATCTTTTTACAAAGCAGTTTACTTTTGTGGCAAGCTCTTCATAGAGTTTATCAAAAACTTGAGACTTATCAATTCAATCGAAGGATTACAAAAAATAATAAATGCTTATTGTGTTTAAGCTTTTTAAACAATTCATAAACCCAAAATTAAAATTTTATTTTTCTATTAATTTTATAAGAAATGTAAAAAAATGTTTTTAAAATACAAGAAAAACATCCTTTAAAATGGTTTTAATCTCCAAACATAGTAGGTCATTTAAGGAATTTTGGATTTTTTTTTTTATTATGGGAACCTTTTTTTTAGTTATTTTTTTAAATACAAAATTTAAAATAAATAACAAAAAAAATTGGTATGCTATTATTTCGAATAAAAGCAAAATTTAAAAAAATGTTTGTTCGATAAGTTGTTCTTCAGTGATTTGTTTTTCATTCATTTTCCGCATATTACCAAACCAAAACTATAATAAAAAATTCTATTTATATTTTATTTTAAATTTTGTTTTTGTTATATTATAAAAATAAACAAAATTTAAAAATCTTAAGAAATTTAGAATTTTTGATTCTTTTTTGAAAGGATTTTGGTTTTCAATAATTTATTTATTAACACTTCTACAGAGGGGATAAATATTTTTTGTTCATTTAATAAGTGCTAGTTTTATTTAATATCGATTTGGGTGTGTTCGCACCTAGGTCAAAGTTGTAATTCACATTGTTCCCACATTTCCCATGTCCACTGTGGCGTATACGTACTTTTTTTGTATCTATTTATTGTTTTTTTTAACTGCATGTAAAACAGTAGGGAAGAGAAAACGATTGATCAAGCTAGAAGTTTTATGTTCATGTAATCTGTAGATTTGACACATACCTAATTTTAAAGTGTTTTAAATTACTGAGCGAAGAATTTTATGCCGGGATAAATTGAAACATTTTTCCGGGGTAAGTTGTAACAAGCTGAAACTTTTTTGTTTATTTGTTTAAACTGAACAAGCGAACAAGATCTGTGGAAATACGGCTCTGTGTTTTATTATGGTTCCTATTTTGTCCCTTGAAAAAAAAATTCAAACATTAGCGAATAACTGTTAAAAATAGTGGAACAGAAGTAAAATTTTGAATACAAATAAAGTCTACTTAAATATTTCTTCAAAGAACAAATTTGGATATTCAAGTAAACTGTTTTGGTTTTAATGTTTCCCATTTCTAAAACTTTTCACACACAAAAATTGAAAATTTTCACAAAATTTCAAAAATGGATTCTTCGAAAATTTACTTAAAGTTTAATATTACGGCTACTTAAACGCTTTAATTACAGAAATCAGTGAAATCATTTGCGGGAAGTGTGAGCAAGAAAACGGTTCTATAAATTACTATAACCAACTTATTAAAAACTACTTTTCTTGGAACTTAGACGCTTTATAGGGATTGTTGAACAAAGTAAAATGGCATAATTTGTACATATTATTTTAAAGACCATCATGGATTTAACTCAATATACAATTTAAATTCAATAATTTTTGAAAAATTCATAAATTTAGGAGTAAAAGTGTCACACCCGTCATAATATTCACCAAAAAGCACCATTTATAATAATTATATTTTTCATAAAACATAAAAAATAAATTATTTAATTTTTAATTATTTTATCGATTTTTTTTTTCAAAACCCATCACCCGTAGAGAAAAACTGTTTGAAGAAAACATATTCACCATAAAACTTTAAGGATTTCTAATTTTAGGTCCCCTACATTCTTTACACTTTCCACCATCAAAGGGTAATCCCAAAGCTGAGCAGTCTACATTTCTTTCAATTTGGGAATTTATTCAAGTCTTAGATCTGAGCCAGATCAGTTCAACTTTTTTGCCCTGGAAACACACAGAGAAGCTAACAAATCCATCTGAGTTATTTAAAATACTAAACACATACATACAAACAGCTTGTAGGCAAGAAGTGCAAAATCCACTTCAAGATGATTGAAAAGCATTTGTCATTGTCTTTTTTTTGTACCTTCAATTTCTACACTGACAGAAAGAAAGTTGAAATTCTAGATGTTTTACGATTTATTTGCATACTTTCAGGCCATTTTGTTGGGTTGTGCTCAACCTAGTTTAAATCAACTCGGGACAAGTCATCCCAGACAATTCATAACTCTGGGAAGCCAAATTCGGTGCACAGCGATGAGCTACGTGGAGTTGGGCTGAAATGTACCTTGTTATTACATCAAAATATTTGTTTATCGACCTAGGAAGGATGTCTTCATGGGCCATATTGCATTGAAGGTGAGCATTGCATCGTAAATACATTCTTCGAAATTGACAAGAAAATAAGCAAAATACATATATTTCCCCAGATACATTAGTATATTACCTTCTAAGAAAAAACTAATGCATTCAAAAACATTACGGTTTCTTTCGAACAGTGTATCTACTATGGATGGTGTCCTAATGGATTTGAACTGGATTAAAAACATAAAACGAAATCAACAAAGGAATACTAAGATGAACATCGTTGTCGTCCTTCAAAAAGACAAACTTCAGATAAATCAAGATTTTATTTATGGAAAAGAAGAATAATTCTGTCTGCAAGAATATTTCAATGTACATAGATATAGTTTTGTGTGATGATGACGATGATGATGGTACACACAAAGCCACCTGACCTTCTGCGTTTGAATTGTTGATGGCCTAGTTTCTGGGTGACTTTTCAATTTGAAAAAAAAGAGATACGAATTAAATTACACTCAAAGGACTTACACATAGTTTATGAAAAGAGAAAAAAATATCGATCGACAAAACGTAAAAGTGTGCAAAGTTCATATTGTGATGGTTTTTGAGGTTGGCACATTTTATGGAATTGGATTAAAGTTTTCTTTTTTAACATTGCAATATCGCACTAAGAAGAAAAAAAAGAAAAACAAAGTCATGATACTCTCAGAAAATTAAATTCAAAAAACTACAAAGGGTTTCGTTTCGTGTCAAACAAAACATATTATACCGAATACGAACCAGATATACAAAAATGAAGCTGGCATCATTGCTAAGGAGTTGTGTTTATATGTATGTAGGCAACAAACATCTACACACACACACAACATACATCCTTGAGTGAGCAGGAGGATATTTTCCTCTGGTATTTTTTTTTTTTATTTTAAATTGGATGTGTTCACATGCATATTTTAATTTTCTCACATTTCTCCCGGTGCGAAATTGCACACCAACCTATATGCGACGCGCAAAATGCCAAAAAGCTGGAAGGAAAATGTCCCAATTTACAAAATATACAACACACAACCGTTTTGAGAGAATTCAGATATGGAGATCTTCCTTTTCATCCCTTTTCAGTACTTTATATGCATATTCACAGATCTAGCTAATTCTATATGAAAAGCAGAAAACGTCGCACGAATCGCTTGCCACGGGCAAAGTAGATGCCATTGCTTGCGAATACTTAAGCAAGAGTTTTTAAAAATAATAATCTAAATAAAAAAAAAAAAAGGTTTCATCTAATTTAATCCTTCTTTTTTTTATTATTTTTTTGTTGGTTTGGTTTTTATGGTAAGAACCCATGGCTGTTGTGTATAGAGGTTTTGTCCGCATTCAAGTAAACAGAGTCAGGTTTTTTTTTTTTACTTTTTTTAGAAATGGTTCTGTGGATATTAAGGACTTGAAATCGCTGTGTACCTCTAACGAGGATAATGTTCAGCAGAGATGACAAACAAAGGAAAGCTTTTGTATATTTTAATATTTTTTAAACGTTTTTACAGTATACCTAGTTTTTACAAGGATATTTTGCGGTGGCGGCAGCAATGGCGGCTGGTCGAACAAATACACTATGTAGTAAATCGAGTAATTAATTTATGTTTGGCTAGCGTTTCAAGTAATCTAAAAATGAGATTAAATAGGTTTCTTGAGAGTGTTGACTAAAGCATGAAACTTGGGTTTTTTTGTATTACAGCGAATATTATGATTTCTTTAATGCTTCTTGGAGTTTATTTATTAACCTAATCTACATCATGGAAAAACTTGTTAAGAATCAGAAAAGCCTAATGGGAAAGGATTGTTTTTTGTTTTTATAATCACATACTTTGAGTAAGTAACATTTAAGGAGGTCAAATTATATTTTGCTGTGACCACAACTTTGTATTGTTTGATGCAGAAATTATTGTTTTACCAGACGTTTAAGGAATATTCATAGCATTTTAAAAGAACAATTTAGCTCCATGAAGTCAGAACCAAGCTTATATTTATTTTTCTCAAGTCTTATATTTATTTTTTATAGGAAATCTTACGACAAATCATCGTTTTTAAAGTGGCGTCAATATTTTTAATCTTTCCAACTTTTAAATTGTTCTCAATGCACTATAAAAGTACTGGACTCATTTTTTTTTTCAAATAGGGAGTAAATTCTGTAATAAGCCCCAAAAAAAACATTGTTTCGTTAAGTACTTGAGTGTATAAACGTTCTATTTGTAATGGAACCCTAAAATAAAAATTTCCGTTAAAGGATGTTTTTTAGTGAATGAAGGAAACAAAAGTGATTAATGTCAAAAATCAGATTACAAAATGAAACCTAATTGAAATCTTGACATAATGTAACATTAGAATGCCATACAATTATTTTCGATGAAAAGTGTTTTTTCGAACAAGGCATATGAAGAGATTTTAAATGAAGTTTTATTCGGACGTATTTTGTTTCATTCACTCAAAGAAACAACCTTACACCGAAAGGGTCTTTTAAATTTAGGTTTCACTCTTTTTTTTTAATTTCATCTTTCTTTAACAATTAAAAAAGTCATACTTTTACTAAAGATTATGTCGTAGAATATTTAGAATCTTAGTTCTTATAACAAATTAACCGTTTTAACCAAGTTTAAAAATAGTTATTATTTTCTCAAAGATGGCTCTAACGATACAAAAAATTGGTTGTGGCAAATAAAGTCCTAATTTTGAAATAAAAAAATAATTTTTTTGAACCGTTATTAACGATACCTGCCTATAACCATTGATTTCTGACTTCCTCTTCAGCGACTATTTTTTAAATTTTTGATAACGGATTGATATTAATTTTGAAATTTTGTTTTTATGTAGTGTCTTCAGAAAAACATACATATTTTTTTTTTTTGAAGTACATAGCAAAAGTATAAAATAATTTATTAAAAACAATCATTTCTTATGAAAAAAGTGAAAAAATCATTTCCATCACCCACAAATTCATTTTAGTGATATAATAACCTATAATAAATTGCATACCACCTGAAAGCTTATTGCTTCAGCTCAATATATATATTAATCGATCATGTCTATTAGGCATCTACAAAAAGAGCTAGAATTTTTTGAAAAAAGCAAAAAAAAACATATAATTTTATATTCTCACGCTATTGAATCAATTTTTTTTTTGACAACCTATACAAAATTTTATATCATGTAAGAGCTTATAATTTCACATTTCATATGACGTTTCAATCTTATTTCTGCGATGCCTAGAAAAAATGTTAGAAGTTTTAAGCAAACCATGTCGAAATTCCAAACTGAGATTACGGTACTTCCCACACTGGTGGCTGTTCATGATCAACAGATCTCCACAGGTGTTTTGAGGTATTTCGCAAGTTTTTTTTAATTTAACATTGTGTAGCTTGTAGTAAATGAACAGTTATGTGTGATACACCAAATGAAAGGTAACATCATCAGGATGCTCAATAAAGTTAAATCAAATTTGTATTTGCTTTAGATCAAAAGATAGAACCTGTTGAATAATAAAACTTTATTTTACCGTTATCTAAAAATTGTGACTACAATATAAATTTCATTTATTTATCTGTTGAAGAAAAAAAAAATATAAAAAACGGTTAAAAAAAGGTCAAAAATCTTGGGACAAAAAAAACTTGTTTTTCCCTTTATTCGGTAAAAAACCATTTTGAAATACCAATTTTTTGCACATGTATGCGCACAGTCATAGACTATATGTTCTATAAGCTTAAGATTTTTTAAATGCTACACCAAATTTAAATAAATTGCACGACTGGGGTCGCACGTACTTGCTCTTATGCTTAAAGTGACTTTAATGTTACAGCTTTTTATTCAAGAATATTTGGGAAAATTAAAATAAAATAAAATCTGTTTTTATAATTAATTAAACACCGTTTTAAATAATCTTTTACAAAAAAACAAGTATGCCAGTTTATGTCTTGTATAGAAAGGAATTTTTAGAAAAAAATTTTCCTAAATCGTTAGAGCCGTTTTTTAAAAAAATTATTTTTTATATATAAAAATTTTCTAACATTTTTCAAAAAAAAAGTTGGTATGTCATTATGAAGAAATAATTAATTTACACATAAAAACGAAATTTAAAAATTTTTCACAAACCCGTTTTCAAAAAATTGATTTTTCAAAAAAAAAATTTCAAATATTTTTTAAAAATCCAAAAATGTGTTTTTGGGAAATTTTCTAAAATTTTAATATTACCTTTACTTGAACGCTTTTGTATAAAAATTTTAGTTAAAATCGGGTTAGTCTTGTACGAGATATTCATAAATCAAAAAAACCGTTCTATGACAGGTACCGTTAATAATGGTACAAACAATATTTTTTTTATTTTAAAAGTTGGCTCTTATGTGTAATACTATACACAAAAATTTTAATCAAAATCGTTAGAGCCGTTTTCGAAAAAAAATTTACTTTTCTATTTCCGTTATATGGCAGGTACCGTTAGTTTTGGTCATAAAGAAAAAATTTCAATTTCTCCTCTAGGGAATCACCAAAAACTGCTAACTACCAAGTTTGAAGAAAATCGCTCCATTAGTTTAGGCTGCAGCACGAGGTACTTACAGACGGACAGACAGACGGACAGACAGACAGACAGACAGAATTGCCGGACCCACTTTTTTGGCATTCTCCATCATCGTAATGTCATGTAAAATTGTTATCTCGAGTTCGATTTTTTTTACGAATCCTAAACTTGCCCTATAGTACCTATATCGCAAGTAAAAAATAAAAACTCACCCAAAAATACCCCAAAATAAGTAGGTGTTTTTCAAAAATTTATATTTCGTAACGCAGAGTTTTAAAAAAGAATCTGTATCAGACCCCTTACTTTTTTTTATTATCTTTTGAATGACGTTTTTCAAATTGTCAAAAAAAAATTCCCCAACCTATAATCACTACTTTCTCAAAGGTCTACCTCATGTTTTAGTTTTAGAAAACCATTAAAAGCTTGATTTTGAATACCATTGTTTTAATACCATTGTCAGTCTTGCAATAAATTTATCTATTGATTAAAAAAATTCAACTCTTTACATTGTCGCGTTTAGAAAATAGCCAATTTTTTTGAAATTTTGTACCCCTATGTACCTTATTAAAAGATGGAATTTTTTTTATTATTTTTGTATCTCTCATAGTTTATTTTAAATTTTTAGTTTAAATTTTTGCCGCAATGCGAAAGTGCGAGAGTGGAACGGGAGAAAATGGCGTCATTTTTTTGTGGTGGCTGCCATGGTTAATCGATTTATAAGATGTTATCACGTCAAAAAATAATTTAAAAAAAAAATGGTTTCTAAAAATAAATGCAAAAATTCCTTGTTATACAAGAAAATAAATGGCATACTCAATTTGAAAGGGTGTTTTCGATGTTTTAAAAGACATTTTTTAATCCTTTTCTACAATTCTTATAAAATAAGTAAAAACAAAAAATTAAATTTGTATGAATGTTTTAAAAAACTTTAACATTCTAAGCAACTTTTAAGATACACTGTGCTACAAAATAAAAAAAAAAAATACACCCGAGAAATAACATAGTGTAGGCTGTTCGTATGGTCAAATAATGCATTAAAATATTTTTGTTATATTTTTGGAACCCTCCATTTTTTTTTTATTTACAAAAAACCATTTTTACAGACCTTACGATGTAATCTATCAATATTTCAGTCATTTTTCTAACAACTCTCAATATGTTGTATGTTTTTGGAAAGAGGATTTCCAGACCTTTTGAATGATGTATATAAGTCTATTGTTTAAACAAATTAAGTGTAGGTTTTATCCCACAAATCTTGAAAAAGTGATTTTTTTCCCAATTTTTTCAATTTTACCCAATTTTTTTTGCAAAATAAAACAAACAAAAAAATAAAGTAAGGTTATATTCTGAAAGAATATACATTTAAGCACAAATTGGCGTATTTTTTTATTGAAATTGACCAAAACTGCGGAATCTATGTTATTTTTTCGTAAATAGAAAATGTGGCTTTTCATGATGTGAATTGCAAGGTGCACAATAGGGTGTTCATTATTTTAAAATAATAAGAATAATAAGAATTTCTATGCTCCTAGGATCTTATATGGTTGCAAATAAACTAAAAAAAATATTTTCCAAGTTTCAAGTCTCTAACTTAATTCTAACCCGTGCCGCCAAGCGGTTAAGTTTCTTATGGGAATAACATGGGGTTTCTTGGACCTTGTTCGATCAATTTTAAATTCCAGCCAAACCATTCGTTCAAAAAATTTAAAACTTTACAGACTCAAATTTATTAAGTGTAGCTATCATGTGAAAATTTTTCAGATTTTTAATTGTTATAATTGTAGAGATTTAGCTTTGTAATAAAAGTCATTTTTTCAGACTTTTTCAAAAATCGCTTTTTACACGTTTAATGCCAAAAATTTAAAAAACATACATTTTTATTCACAAATAAGCATAGCATGTATATTTAAAATGCAAATTCAATTCAAAGTTATATAATTAACTAGTTTTTTATTTATTTACTACAGTACTTTTTCTTAAATCGGGAACACGTTTTTTGAATATCGATGTGATTTGAAGAATGAATACAAAACTAATTTTTTATATAACTTTGAATTGAATTTGCATTTTAAATATACATGCTATGCATATTTGTGAATAAAAATGTATGTTTTTTAAATTTTTGGCATTAAACGTGTAAAAAGCGATTTTTGAAAAAGTCTGAAAAAATGACTTTTTTTACCAAGCTAAATCTCTATAATTATAACAATTAAAAATCTGAAAAATTTTCACATGATAGCTACACTTATTAAATTTGAGTCTGTAAAGTTTTAAATTTTTTGAACCAATGGTTTGGCTGGAATTTAAAATTGATCGAACAAGGTCCAAGAAACCCCATGTTATTCCCATAAGAAACTTCAACCGCTTGGCGGCACGGGTTAGAATTAAGTTAGAGACTTGAAACTTGGAAAATATTTTTTTTAGTTTATTTCCAATCATATAAGATCCTAGGAGCATAGAAATTCTTATTATTTTAAAATAATGAACACCCTATTGTGCACCTTGCAATTCACATCATGAAAAGCCACATTTTCCATTTACGAAAAAATAGCATAGATTCCGCAGTTTTGGTCAAATTCAATAAAAAAATACGCCAATTTGTGCCTAAATGTATATTCTTTCAGAATATAACCTTACTTTATTTTTTTGTTTGTTTTATTTTGCAAAAAAAATTGGGTAAAATTGAAAAAATTGGGAAAAAAATCACTTTTTCAAGATTTGTGGGATAAAAACCTACACTTAATTTGTTTAAACAATAGACTTATATACATCATTCAAAAGGTCTGGAAATCCTCTTTCCAAAAACATACAACATATTGAGAGTTGTTAGAAAAATGACTGAAATATTGATAGATTACATCGTAAGCTCTGTAAAAATGGTTTTTTGTAAATTAAAAAAAAAATGGAGGGTTCCAAAAATATAACAAAAATATTTTAATGCATTATTTGACCATACGAACAGCCTACACTATGTTATTTCTCGGGTGTATTTTCAGTGTCGCACCGTGTAAGAGTCAGTACGTGCGACCCAGTGTGTTGTGTACCAAGAACTCGAGTCGGACAAACGATTGCGATTGCAACTGGTTTTATACGTTTAAGACGGTTTTTCATTCTTTCCTTTACTTTTTTTTTTTTTGTCAAAGAAAATTTTGTGTGGACAAACGAATAAGAGGTCCTCGCTTCACAGAGCTGAAAATCAAAACGTAAAAATTTAAGCAATCTCTCATTTAATTTAAAAAAAATGTTGAATAACACTGTCGTTTGTTTTTTTTTTCTTTAGTAAGTGATAAAAATATTGTTACTCAATTTTTAAGTCCAAATATTGTAACCATTATATACAATTATGTATGTATATGTATAGGTATATTAAATATTGAAATAATTTAGCAGAAAAAAAATGTTGCACATACGCACCAGTGACCTGCTCAATATAATCAATAAAGTTGCAAAAACTAGTTTTTTTCATAGATAACTTTGATACGGAGTAAATCTAATCGAAATCGCAAATTCTACATGATCTTAGATGAGAGAGTGTATTGTTATCTACTTGAAATGAACTTAGAAATTTATAGTTTGGATTAAATTTAGTTAAAAACGTATATTCACATGCACATGCACCACCTTTAAAATATCAAAGGAATTCCCTTACAAACTTTCAAACGTTGGTGTAAGGCTATAGTGTTGTGAACGAAATATGTTGAAATAAATTAGTACTCCTATTTTGGGATAACGAGAGACTTTGTAAAAGTACAAGTTTAACTCACAAAGCAGACGAGTATGGTATATTTTGCTAGAAAGACAGCTACACCGGTAAATTATTATATGGAGAATTAGAAAGTTAAAAGTTTTTAGGGCAGATATCCTTACTTTTGGGCCTAAGTGAAGTTGATTGAGATTATGTTGAAAACTTTTGGATATACATATATGTAAATTGATATTTTGTTGAAGTTTTATTATTTACATTCATAACATCCGAAGTGTTCACTAGATGTACTCTTTTGAATAGCTTAAAACTAGGAATATAACAGCAGCAAAGGTTTTGTGTTTTTTTTTTTAAACAAAATTCAAACTTGAAGGTTAATTAGTCCTAAGAGTAGAATAAGGTTTATTCGTACCAAAGAAGTCATGTTTTCGTGAATTTTTTGTGACGATGCAGTTAAACTCTATTTATTAAAAACCAAAACTTTAAAAACCAAATGTACATAATGATATTCGAAGAATATTATACAACATTTTCATGAAAAAAATTTAAAAAAGAAAAACGCCAATGGCAGCAATTATTGGGACGTGTCTCGGTAAAAAGTAGAATTTCACAACTTTTTTCTGAATCCTTTGAAATCAAAAACTGAAAATTCATTGGTTAAATAAGAGTTTTCTATAGGTAACGCTACTTGTATGCATACAAAGGGGAAATTTCGGTTTTTCACATTTTTGAAATACTCAATGGGAAGCGAAAAAAACCGGCGCAACAAATTTGAAAACGCTCTTCAGTGTTACGTCGTAAATTATGTAGGTACAGAAATAGTGTTCAAAGCGCCAGCTTTGTAAACGTTAGTTGTGATGGAAAACGCTTTAAAGTTTAAAGTTTTGGTATAAAACGTTTATAAGTGGTTTATTAAAATAATCATAGCTTACTCCCTCTAGATCAGTGCCAATAATTTTCGAAAATAAAAAAATTATTAGCAGCATATGGGTGGTGGGAAAATTTAGGATAAATGGTATATGAAAGGGGAAAAATAAATTGCAACAAAAAAAAATTTGCGGAAAGGGGGTGGGTGGGCGAAAAAGTGGGGTGGGTGTCAAAGATCATGGTTTTTTACGATTTCTGTCAAAATTAGACGTCCTATCGAAAAAAGTCAAATGCAAAAGTTGTAGGTAGTATAAATGTCTACAACTTTTACTCAAACAATTTTTTTCTATAACCTCAAAAATATTGAAAAAAATGCAAAAATACGATTTTTTTATTTTTATCTTTTACAAAAATAGTTTGATTTTAACAAAACTTTGGTAAAAATTACTTTGTTATGTTTTCTATCTATTAAAAATGTTTTTTGAGCAAAAAGTTAATTTTTGGATTTTTGACGAATTTAATTTGAAAAAATAGTCTATTTTTCAATCAAAAAAGTTACCGAAAATTTTTTAGATTTTTGAAAAGTTTGGAATGCAATTATTTAGCTTAAGACCGTTTGTTAAAAATTGTGTGGAAAAACTATACTTTTGTTTTAGAAAATATTGAGAAAAATTAAAAAAAAAAAAACAAAAAAAAACGATTTTTAAGATTGATTTTTCCGTAAATGACATTAATATTGGCGAGAAATAATTTTCCATAGAAACTAAATTATACTTTTCTAATGGTCATTGACCTTTTTAATTTGAATCAAGCACTAGAATAGCTCTAACGTGCAAAGTTTTTGAGATATTGAATTTTGAACGTCGCAAATACTATTTTTCTGATTTTTGGCATATTAATATGTTAAAAACGTGATGTGATAGAATTTTTCTTGACTTCAGATTCCAGCTCAGCGCACAAAAAACCATTAGAAAAATATACTTTGATTTCTATAAAAAAAAAACTTTTTGATTAGTGAAATCGAACAAGGCATTCGATTTTTTCTGCCCTGTTCGATTTCACTAATTTTAATTATTTTAATTATAAGATTAGGTACTAAAACGCTTTGGTATACAAATAAACTGTAATAAGATTTAACGGCAATTCAAAATAACAATTAATTTTCCAGCCAATCTTTCAATTTCACTTCAACTTTTGTTAAATGTTTTAACTTTTCCGATTACCTCTTAACGTCTCGAATTGATTGTTATACTTTCAGGTTTGATTTAAAGGGAATAAATCCAGCTCTTTAACGATATCATAAACTTTAAAGCATCTTAACTGCTTATCCTGCTTGGATATAAAAACGTTACAAAAGAAGTAAAAAAAAAAAAAACCTTTGAAAACTATAAGGATCCAATATTCTCGAACATCTTTTTTGTATGTTAAACTCAGTTATGTAAAAAAAATAGAAACATTTTCTTGTTTATTAACAAAATAATATTGCAACTTCAAAACTAATTTCCACCTTTCTTGTTAAGAAGAAAAAATTGGTCTCTTAGGACTCAGAAGTCGCCATATAAGTAATCTGAGGTACTATCAACTATACCTTGTGCATTCTGATGAAAAATGTTATCAGACTCCCTTAAGGACCATTGACGTCACTCTGGTGAAAAGGCTTTTGTCCGTGTTACCACTTCATAAACTTTTTTATATAACAAACTAGACACAGCAAATGCGCTAAGGTATACAGCACGTTACCTTAGTGTTGATGCTGCAACAGCATGTTAAGGTAAGTATCACAGTCTGTGGTAGGTAAAACAATGTTCTTTATAGTAGATTTTTGTCCCTAAGGACGTCTTTTAAATACCAAGAAGAACTTGTGGAAAGTTACACTTTTACCTCGTCATCTTCATCGTCATCGTATCCTAACCATGATGATATACATAATTCATAGCATTTAAGCACATCTTTCAGAATGATGATCTCATTAAAGAGGATTTTTTTTTTTTTTTTTCATTTTAATGAATAAAAAAAAATAAATGTATATAGCGTGACTCGGGTTTTAATACGAAACAAAAGCCCTAGAGCGCTCGTCACAAGTCATATACCGACACCCCATCAGATTGCAGTTTTTCTCCCTCTTATTTTCGAAGCATAATCGGATGAGCTTTTAAATAAAGCGATAATCGAAAAAATAGGAGCCAACAGGATGCAGCGCGAAATTAGGTTAATGAATCCTTTAATGAATCTTTTTCCATTGTGATGTGAATATGTACGTACACATACACTCTATGTACTCTACTGTACATCAAAAGCTACATATATAATCGTATATAATGTTTTTAAACTGAATCAACCCATACCGAGTTTATAGTATATGTCTAGTAATACACTCGTTGCTGACATACTTCATTCAGTTTGGTTAAAGGATGCATGACAGCTCTGAAAACTTTCGATGTTGGATTCAATAACTCTAATGGATTTTTGTCCAAACTTTTGCACCAAAAAAAAAAAAATATACTCGTATAAAGTAAAAATAAAATTTGTACAACCGAATTCTATGGACTTGTTTTGTGGTTCACACATCCACATGTTCACTAAGAGCAAATTTAAAACCAAAATCACGCTTTCATGTAAGTTGGGAAATTTTTCTTTTTTTTGAGATAGTTATTTGGTATAATGTTTTCACCGAGGATGATAAAAAAAACTTCAGGTCTATATATTTTGTTCTATAGTTAAAGTTCATGAAGAGAAAACTTAAAAATAATAGCTGAGTAAAATTACCCGTACGTTGAAACTTCGGATAGTAAACCACACATTATCAGTTCAGTGTGATTGAAAACATTCATTCTTTAATTAAAAAAAAAAATGTTTACAAATTGTTCAGTTAACTTTGTATAAATTCTATATAAATTGTAACTTTTCTTTTCAATGTTTTAATGCTTGTGGTCGAAAATCATGATTTATTTTGTTCCATGTACCGAAATTTTTGTTTCTCAACGAAACAAAAGAAAATAGTTCTTGTTCCAAAGCATACAAACTTTTGATTGCAATTATTTGTGAAATGGCACATATTATGTAGAACTTAAAAAGTGTATGCAAAATGAGAATTAATTTAAAACTGGAACATGTAGCACACTAATTTTACAATCCCATTTTGAAATAATTTAATCAAAAGGTGACAAACATTTAAAAAACTCGTTTCAAGCTTTTTTTGAAGTTTGTAGAATACTTTGGTAGTATTTTCGGAAAGTATAGTCTACACGACACCCATCAACCATCAACCAGATTGACAATATTGCGATAGACGCTAGTAGTATTATAGACGTCCAACATTTTCGAGAAGACAAACTGTATTTGAAACCAGAAAATTTGCGTTCGAGTCAAAATAGACCGAAAGAATATTGGTTTAACTGGTATTGCACGTATGATTTTCGGAAGTTTAACCAGAAGCTAAAAGCGACATCCCAAGGATTAAGTGTTCAAACTGCTAAAAAGAATCAAAAAGGGAACATCGCAAAGTAGTGGAATAGAAAACGATGATATGAGGATTTGGAAAACTCACTTCTTTAAACTGTAAAATAGCGATGCAGAAGTCAACTCCGCTTCAAATCAGATTGGATCATAAAACTTACAGAGTGTAGGGGCATTTACTTTGACTTTTAAATGAGAAATTCTTAGATTATTTTAAGAGAATAGTTTTTAAGGTGATTTTTGGTCCCAGTCAGTGGAAGGGGATCTTATAACGAACTTGATTTTGACTATGCATTGCATAGGTAATATTCAAAGCAATTGCAATAAAACTGCGTTTTTTTTTTTTCAAAAAATTCAAATAGCAAAATTTGTCAGTGTTAACAACAAATTATTTACAGTCTTAGACTTGCGATTTCATTTCAAATTCGGCCACCAAAATCGAAACGAAATGAAAACGCCAAAAAAATAAATTCCATAGGTACTTATTTTTAGGACACCACAATTCGCAAGAAGTGAAAACGTAATTAAATTTGGAACACCTCTAATTTAAAAACGAAAGTATTACTTTGTAAACGAAAATCAGAACAGGGGTAAATATGTCCGAGAGATAGAAAAAATTTATTCCTCCAAAAAACGGAAATCAAGATAAAAATTCTATGGGAGTACCATTCTGTACAATGACTGTGATCGTGATCGATGATCTTCAATCAAAATCATTGGAACAGAAAGAAAACTTTTCCACAATGAAGCTTTTTTTCCCGGAATAAAATCTACGTACCTACCTAAATTTAAAAATTTGATTTCGGAAACTAAAGACAGTTAGAAAGATCTATCTAATAGACAACTTTTTTGTCGTTAAGTTGTTTTGAACAACTAAGTCACTAAGTGTTAATGCACTTTAACAAGAGAATCCAATCCAAAAACCCATATATTTTTTTTGTTTTGTTATCACATCCACACACTAAAAAAATTACGTTCCTATAATTTTGAAAACACATAGACAAAACTAAAAAAAAGTAGCTTTCGGTCAATGTATCGTCAACACTTCAACACTGTTACTTTATTTATTAATCCTGAATTGTATTTTTTGCTTAAATCGGCTGAGAGCCGAAAAAAAACTTTTTCCCGTGGGCTTTATTGAATTGAGTTTGCATATTTTTTTTTCGGCACAGCAATACTATTTGGATAGTGCTGTTTAAAAGTTATACGTTCCATGCGCAAGAAATAAAATTAAGGAACTTAAACAAAATGACTTTTTTTTAAATCGAGACAATACACAAAAAAATAGTAAGCCCACAAAAATTTTACGATTCCTGAAGTTTAAGAATAGGTATGGCAAATGTATGGATGAAGGGGTCAACCCATAGAATCCGTCAAACCTGTTACGTCAACGGATTTAATTGACAGCTCGATAAAATACACAAGTATTTATGAGAATCGACTCATACATGAAGGACTCGACGGATGCGGTTTATGGCTCGGTTCTAATAAAAACGTAAAGAACGTTTGTATTTTATCGTCGGCGTAACGGACGCAACGGATTTAATGAGTTGGGCTCACACGGAAGTGCGGTGACGTTGCGGTAATCTACTGAGATAGTGCGTTGGCACAGTGTAGTTTTTTTAACCATACCTGCAAGAACGACGTGCAATGCCGAACCGTCCCGTCCGTCACCGCACGTATGTCTTCATACTCAATTTAACTTTGGACTGTAAAAATCAAATTCCTGCGTCTAAAAAACGCATCTATATTCATAAGACCTTATTCAAAAAGCAGAAAATACATGAGTGGAAACTAACCTTAACTCAAACTTCGAGACCATAATTCGAGCTTGCTAGAAAGGCTTTAGGGTGGCCTGGAAAGTCTTGATTGCTTGAGCTTTGGTAAATTACACTGGTCGCAAAAAAACAAAAAAAAAGTCGGGAGCAAGAACTCTGTAAGGTGATTACAATTAACTTGAGTTTGCTGAATTCAAAACTGTTAACAGATTTATTCCATCACGTCTAGTTTTTGAGCTCTGCTCATCACTATTTTCGCTAAAAAGTCACAAAATCTAATCTTGAATGAAATGTTTTTTGACGTTTTATCTAAAATATATTTCTGGAATATTTTACTTTTTTATCCAAATCAGGAGTCCAAAGCTGGAATTTGGTTCAAATATGCTTCAAAAACCATAAGTTACCTTAACCACCAAGGTTTTTTAGATTTCATAAATTTCTATACCAAATATCTTTTAGAAAAAAATAGTTTTGAAAAAAAAATAAACATATTTAAGACGATAAAGTATGGCTTTTGGAGATTGCGTAAGTAGTTTTGCAAAAAAAAAAAAATTAACGGTTATGAAATTCAACGCAAAAAGTACCAACAAAATGCGTTTTTGACCTGTTAATATTCAAATATTTCGAAAACGCGACGTGCCAGTGAAATTTTGAATTTAGATTCGGAATCAGCACACAAAAATCCTTTCGAAAAATATGGTTTGGTTTAAGCTCTATTTTCGTTGCCGACCAGTGTTATTAACATATTTTTCTGAATCTTTTATGTTTATACAAAATTATAACTGCCATCATTTTCAAGGATTTACCTACATTAAAAAAAAACCCTAAAGTTTTATTTTTTGCACAGCACTATCGTCGCTTTCTATAGTTTTTCATCAATCTATATCCAGTTTTCTAAATAAGTTTTTATTTGTATAGTTATCTACTGCAATAATTGTGTTTGAATAAAAAAGAACACTCAAGTTAACTATCCAATTGTTTTTCTTCGAACGTGCTCAAAAAAAAAGGACGACTGCTGCTTCACTTTACCATCCAGTTTTATAGTTCAAAGTTTTAAGCTCAAAAAAAGTCCCTATATACCTACCTACATATTAATATACACAACTATAATAAAAACAATTACAAAACAACAAAAAAAAAGGAGAAAAAGAAAAACTCTTGACTTTTAACAAGCAAAGAATAAATACAAATTGCCAATAAAAAAAAATATATAACAAACAATAGAAAAAAAATACAAAAAAAACAAAGCAAAGAAATATATGTATATAGTACAAAACTGATTTTAAACTCAAAACATTTTTTTTTACTTCTACAATACTAAACCGCCCCAACTACTCTATACTCACTATACAATATTCTCCACTACTACATTGCAAAGTGAGAAATTTTAAAGGATTATAGCTGTGGAATAGTTGAGTTTCTCTTTGTTCTTAACCAGGACGAAAGTATGTCAAGGCTTAAAAGTTCCCAGTTCGCTTTATGCGCACTACGGAGCAAAAGCTCCTGCTGCTGCCGTCGTCGGTCGTCGCCGCCACCACCGCCGCCAATTGCCAAATAACTATACTCTTTTTATACCTCCCAACCCCACTATACTCGTACTAACGAATAATAACGACAGCGAATTGAAATCCTGTCGGTCGGTTGGAGCAGCAACAGCAGCGAAGTTTTATCTAATTATGCCAACAACGATGCAACGTTTTACAAACACACATACAAGCTTCATAGTGGTGTTTTATGACGTTTTTCGTCGACCGACCCTCTCGAATGCAATGTCGGAACCGGAAAGCCATGGGAATAGGGAAGAGGATAAACAATAAAAAAAAAAGAAAAAAAAAAAACATTCGTATGCATTTTGTGCACTTTTAGAAAAATAATGTTGTTCTGCAGAGAGATAGACAAGTGGAGATTGAATGCCACATTTTGCCTGCCTTTATTAGATAAAGGAAGCCGAGAGAGAGAAATGTAATTGACGTAGGTGGTAGGTGGTACAAGTTAGTTGTATTTAAGCTAAGACAGGAAGAACCAAGACATAAGTTCAGATTTGTCCTAGAAATTGGAAGAAAAAATGATGTCATTTTATTCTACTAAGCTGTCAAAAGAAATCATATAGAAAAAGAAGAAGGAACAAAAAGTCCACAGGACTCTTTCTCTGAGTATTTTCACTACTTCCATTTTTTTTAATGCAATTATTTTACGTGTAGATATTATATTTTCAACGAAAAACTCGAATTCACTTGGCTACGTGTGAAAGTAGGCCAGCAGTAGCAGCAGCAGTAGAGAAAAGTAGGATACATGTATTATTAAAATGGCTATTTCCATTTTCTGAGATTTGATTAAAAATGCAATAAAATGTATGAATAGCTTATATTTAGGGTTTTCATTATTCATAAAATGTTCGTTACAACACACAAAAGCACAAGGTGAAGGTAATTCAATATAATGTAATGCGGCTGCAAAAAATGTTACATCATCAGCACAGTATAAGAATGTTATAAAGACAAAAATTAATTCCCTCTACGCGTGCAAGTAACGTTCGGGTATATAAATTTGATTTGGTTGGATGGAAGGACATAAGGATATAAATATTTTAAGTGGAGAAATAAGCACGGTTGCAAGCACATTTAGGCGAATTACCAATATGAGTTTGTTTTGACTTAAAACTAATTCGAAAATGCTAGAAGAAACTACTATGTTGCAATTAAATTTTAAGGATTACGTTTTTGCAGACTTTGTTTCAGAGTCCTGGATAAGAGGGTGGAAAATATGTGTTTGAAAAGTTTGTTTGTATGTTGATATGTTTGTAAGTCAGTTTTTATATACAGGGTGTTCTGAAAGTAATGGTCCAAACAAAGTATGCTGAAAGAATAACTTAAGGGTTCTCAGAATCTTGGAACTTGCTCATCCCAAAATCATTACAGTTTTCATTTAAATGCAGTTCTTGTAAAATTTTTTAGTTTTTTCTAATACTCAGTTTATTGTTTTTCAAATAAAATAAAAAAATGAGTAGCTACTGAGTTGTAGAAAAAAAAAACACCTATTGTTGAATTCTGAATTCAAAAAACGTTGGTTATGAGCTAGAAAGTTTACGGGGATAAACTAAAAGTCATGATGTCGTCCAAAACAGGATCTGTGAGCGCTTTGGCCACTTAGCAGAAAACTGTTGGATGTATTACGTTTGTCTGAAATGAAAAAAAGAGCCAAAATATGGCAAGTCTATGGAGAACAGCCCAAATATTTGAAGCGAAAACTGCAATATCAAATGACAATTAGCCAACTACAGAGGATAACATCGAAATAAACAGAGAAGAAATAGTTCTCATCAACAAAAACGCTCAGTAAGAATTTTTAGTCAAGTTTAAACCAACCATCAGCTTTGTGGCAATGTTGATGAAGAACATCACTTATAAAACAACAACCACGCCAACTAACTACTACTTCAACATCATCTGCTTCTTCAACACATTCACCTCAAACCAAGCCAAGCCAATGAAATACCGCAGAAACAAGAGAATTTACGAAGAACCAAAAGTTCAGCAAATTGAAAGACATCTCCTCCGGTCTAGTAATTGAGGTCACCAGAATCTAGGAAATTATCCTGATTCACTAATAAGAAGTATGGAAAAAAAAGTAAACTTTGTCTAAATTCATTTCTATTTATAATTCTCAACCTTTTAATTTATTCTCTGATCTACATTTTTCAAAAACGAGGGAACGGAACTTCCAATTAGCGAAGTAATACCTACATAATATCGCTGGTAACTCAGAAAATTGAAGCTTATTCTTTCGATGTGTCTCATAATACAAATGATTTAATTTTAAAGGACCCTTTACCCAAACTAAAACCCGCAACCTCTATCCAAAGGTGTTACTTGGATTGAGAATAAAGTGCTGAGAATCATTACATAGCTGCACTACACGTACATATGTTATGTCAATACTTAATCAATCTGTGGATTAAACAGAAAATCAATTTGAAGATTTAAACTCGCTTCGAAATTTTCAAATCCATAAATAGCACCAAACATGTAGATCTACCTATCAAATGGGAAGTCAAAAACATTGATTTTTCATCTTGTTGGTTGTAGTGCTATTTCGTTACTTTAAAAATGTTTTTTTTTTGTTTTTGTTTGCATAATAATATTGAAAGTGCTCAGTAGTGCAATTTAAATTTAAATTTTCGGCTAAAAAAATGAAGTCAAAATCTGTTCAAATGCTCACCAATTCCATAACAAATAAACATTTTCGTTTGTTCAAGCAATTACTTTTCTCATATGTCACCATTTTAAGTTATTTTTATGTCGTTTTTTTGTTTATATATATTTTTTTTTTGCAGATTGGAACAAAGAATCCATTCTGGTCGTACTATGGCTTTTGATTCAGTTTCAGTATGAAAAAAAAGTATCTCTCACAAAATAAATATTTATGAAGGTTATTTTGCACAGCTTGTTTTATAATTTTCGTCATTGCATGTAAATAAATCTTGAAAACCGTTTGTCACTTTGCTATGTATTTATTTTATTTTTGTTGTCATCTGATATGATAGTATATTGTATTTCAGCTTAGCAAAAATCCAATGATGCTGTATTTGAACAAAAATAAAAACAATGCAAATGCATCCTATTGTTTTTGATGAATTGATAGTTTTGTGGAAAATTTATATCGATTTTTGTATTATTTTTTAAAAGAGAATCAGTGCGTGTAAATTTTGTAATATTGTTCAAAAAATTAAATTCATGACTGGATTAAAAATATTCTTGGTTATGTTAGTTGAAAATGCTAATAAGGTTAATGGTTTAATACAGCTTAGTCCATACAAAAATTGAGTTTTATTTATATTTGGATTTACATAAGACTACCTTTTGAGTAATAAAATATTGTTTTATGTTCAATTTACATAGATTTTTTTGCAAAAATCAAATTAAAGTTAATCCTGGTAAAAGTTTAAAACCTGCTCTCGACAAGCTAAACAAGGTAGATAGTTTTGTTTTTAATAATTTATTTCATTGGAAGGTTGAAAGGTTTTCATCAAAAAGAAAATTAATTTTTTCCATTCATTCTTCTAGAGATGGGGTAAAAAAATTTCAGTATTTTTAACAGGAGTTTCCCGCGTCCCCGAATATGAAAGTCCTTCCAAGCTGGCAAAATAAGATCATCACATGATTTTGCTGAGACTCAAAGTTCTCAAAATCTAATTTTTAAGAAATCATTAAGAATAAAGTGTGACAATTCCTCGAGAAAAAGATGATGCATAAAAATTGTACAAAAGACTACTTGAAGAAATCCGATTAGAAAAAAAAACTTCTTTAATCACTTCTAGACTAGACACATAAGACATGAGCCATCAACTAAACTATAAAACAGTCAACAACAGACCTCTTAAATCTTGTGATTTAATGGTTCTTAAATAATTTTTTGGGGTTTTTAAATTCAACTTGTCTTGACGACAAAATTCTGAGAACAGATTCTTGAAGAAGTACTCTCAAAAGAGAAACTAGATATAAATGAATATTTATTATTTCCTGTAAGTTTAATTCAAAATAAAATAACGGTAAAAAACACATATCCTATAAAACTGTTGGTCAAAGGTCCATCCATCCATTTTCAAGACAATAATTCAAGTTGAATGATTGAAAGGAGGAGAAAAAAACACCTCCACCTTAGACAACATTTGACTGCAAAAAACATAACACAACGAATGATTTCTTTTTTTCAAAGATTAATTAACTCAATCAAATTCTGCTGTCGTCTATGCTTTGACAGAAATTCAGGTATTTTATCTTATTTCCAAACATTCACATTGGCAGATAAACGACAACATTTTTCGGCTTTCAAAATACAGTATATTTCAATTTCAACACCCCCAAGCTGAAAGTAATGGGTTGAACCAAATAAAAAAAGAAAATATTTCAACTTGATAAATGAATAAAATTATGTGACTGATAGATGCAGATATAAGTTTCGTGAAATGCAAAAAAAAAAAAACTTAGATGAGTTTGAGGTTAAATAAATTTTTTCAAGTATTTTTAAAAACCATAAATAAAACTGCTTACCAACTAGGTCGCCTTAATTGTTTCTATATTCTTTTTTTTTCGTCGTTAAATATGTATGCTAAATTCTATTCCCATTTCGAAAATTAAACTCATTGACTTTATTTTTTTTCAGTAGCAAAAGTTTGCTGTAGTTTTCAATGCATTGACTTTTTTTTAATTTTATATTAACACTTAAACTGAAAAAGTAGGTCCGTGTCAGGTTCAATTGCAGTCACACTTTTGAATTGTTGAGATTGAAAAATAATTTAAGGTCTTTTTTTACATTGCATTACACTTTTAACCCCCTGTATGCACACCTCTTTTTTGCGAATTTGGTTTATACTTTTTCATGTCGCTACAACTTTTTTCGGTCTCCCTATTTTATAGAGAATCGTACATGAAATTGATGCAGAATTTTCCGAGGAATTCAAATATTGTATTCACAATTCCAAAAAAAAAGTATTTTCACCCTTATAAAGACACTTTTTTGTGACCACTTTTTATTTTTGTCCTGCCAAATTCGCACCCGTGTGCCGACAGACGGTTAAGTTTTAATAAGAGATACATTATCATGTGGGGAGCATAGCCAACAATAACCACCAAATTCAGACAATTCAATAATAACATCCTCAGTTGAAGTCAATTTTTAGTCAATAATTGTATGTAAATAGCAAGTTCAATAAACCAAAATTGAATCCCCAGTTGTAGTACCCCTGCGGGAGAAAGAAGCTACGATTTTCGGTGGAAAAATCAAGTATTCAGGACTTTCTAACATTTATTAAAATTGATTTACTGGCACTTCCATTTTATCCACTTCTTCCATTCTTTAATTCAATTATGATTCCAAATTTATGATTCCAAGATACTTCATTTTAAGCTCTTGAAAAACTCCCTATAGATATTATAAGTATGCAATATACTCTCAGAAAAATTGAGAAATAAAAGTTAAACAAAAAAAAAAAAAATTGCATTGTTAATTTTAGCAAAGAAAAATCCTCCTGATTTTGGAAATTACCCATTGGCCGATTACCAAAACGGAAATTTGATTTTTTTTTTTAATTTTGCTTTCATCTCCATCTTCTTTTCAGAAACATAACTGCAATTAATTCCGTTTTTATTTTTTTTATTTTTTGCTAGGCTTCTTAACAGTATACCGTATATTAGCAAGTGCATTATTTATCGACCTTTGTATGTATTCTTTTACATGCACTGCATGGAGTCTCGTCTCTGATGTGTACAGGACGACTTTGGATTTGGCAATAGGATTATTGTTGCAATTTAAATATATCTACACTCCGTTGCATGCATTTTTGTGGAAGATAGTCTGAAATCTGTTTTTTTTTTTAGATAATATTAAGAACAACCGAATTTTTCAGTATTTTTGGTGATTTATCCAAAAAAGAAAAGGAATAGATACTTCTTTTAATACTGTTTTTAACACGAATATTCCGGTCAATGAGAAATATTTATTTTCCAAAGGCGAATTCGTTCGAAATTTTAACCAACTTCAAAAAAGAAGGAGTATTCAATTCGTGGGTATTTTTTTTTTTTTTTCTATGTTTGTTACCTCAGAATTTTCGATCGGATGAACCGATTTTGACGCTTTCAGTGTAGTCCCGTCTAGTAAACATAAGAATCATTCAGGACATAAAAATCGATCCGGCTCTTAAACTAAGGGTATCAAGTTCAAGGCAGGACCAAAGGTGAATTTTTAAGGGATAAAAAGGCAAAAATTGGAACTTATTTCCATAGAATATTATGTTACAAACAGAAAACATGGAATTGATAATAGTCTCAGTAAAAAATGTATACAGCCTCATAAAAAAAGTGGAAAGTTCTGTTGTAGTAATTGTTTTTTGGGAAGCTGAACAGTAATCCGAAATTGTCAAAAAAAATGTCGATAACAGCAACCATGAGAATTTACTGCGTTTTTCTTGTTGTTAAGCTTACTTTAAAAGTTAGTTTCAGAGCAAACTTAATCAATTACCTATAACAGTTCTTTAAATACTTTTTAGAACATTTACTCTTTCCCGTAAAAAGTATTTCCGAAGGTTACTGATTTTTCACGATGAAGATGAAGTTGGTGAAGATACTCGTAACACGGAAACAGGTCCCAGGAGTTCAAAGTAGCTTTAAAAAGACGATCGGGGGACTGTTTCAGAGCTTACTTCATCAACTACTTCAGCTACATCAGCGACCTAAAAAATCAATAGTTGAATCCGATTGAACGTCGGCGTCGTCGGAAAATACTTGTTATGGTCTAGTGTTGCATCGAGAAGATCAATAGGTATCACCATAAAAGTCATTGATGTAGCTGATGTAACTGATGTAATAAGCTGTGAAATAGGCCACGGATTGAGGAAGAAATTGTTAAAATTATTGCAAGACAACCAATTGATGGTGTCAACATTTTTACAAAATGAAATTTTACTGGTGAATGATCAGAAACCAGAAAGACTTCAAAATGTACCTGGTCTAATAGTAAGGGAGTGAGAGAATACCATTGCCTAGAATCCAAAACTTACTCCTGCTCATGGGTTCGCCACTTCGATTTGCTTGTTAGATCATTGATGAAAGTCAACAAGTTGGCATTGTTAGAAGAGCTCAGAATCACTACTAAACGAAAGATAGCCGCTGGAGCTGCTTCCATTAAAACGTGTCACCAATTGGATTCATTAAATTGATAAATATTGTAAACATGCATGGTGGTGAACAAATGATGTCCAGTTGATGTCCAGTCAGTAACTATTAAACGCAAGATTCCAAAAACAACAGCCTACTGGGAACTACTTCACCTTCCATTAAAAATGAGTTATTTATTTGCTAGAATGAAAAGGACCTACATTTTACCGCCGAGTCCGAAGCAATAATGCATTTTTTCATGACAATAATACCTCTTGGTAAATTCCTCGCAAGAGGTAGTACCCCTGAAAAAAAAAATTATTTTTAAGGTGGTGGAGGCTGGGAATCGTTCTCAGACCTCTGGCGTAATAGTTACGGTGACCATCCGTCCCGGTTTACCCGGACGGTAAACAGCTTGTTCTGGTATTTTATTTAAGAAGCCCGAGACGTATTTTGTAATTTGTCCCGTGATTGTCCCTTATTTGCACATTCTCTGATTTTCGTATTCAATATTTTAAATACTTTCCGTAAAACAAGAAAACAGTGGTTGCAAATTAAAATTTTTTCTAATTAAGGGGTTATATCTAGTTGTAAGTGCAAAAAAAACCTTCTTTTTGTGGATTTTTTGTGAAGAGGCATTTAACTATATAAACATAAGGAATACACATCCATATAGCAAATTTAATGTATTAAAATAATTCACTGTGTCAGAGCCGGTTTTAGAGGGGGGGGCAGCCTGGGCCGTCGCCCAGGGGCGCAAGAATTGAGGGGCGCCGCAGGCGCCCCGAACTTTTACAAAAGTTATATAAATAACGAAGTCTTTCCAATCGATGTTTTATTTTTTTTTACATTCACAAAGGCGCCCCAATTTGTTTCTATTTTACATTTTCAACGGCGCTCGTATTGTTTGTCCTAAACTTTTTGAAGAATGAAGGCGCCCCCCAATTTTGGGTTAATTTATTTGGCTTTCGGAAGGACAATGGTGTCCAAAATCTTCGTTCATCTTTGAAGAACAAGGTGCCCCAATTTCTTTTGAAAGACTAAAGCAATCCTAATATTCCTCCTACCAATTTAATTTTTACAAAGGTGCCCCTATAGTAATGAATAAGGAAAGAGAAGGGAGACGGACAGAATCCCGAAATTAAAAGTCCAGAAAGCCCAAAATCCAGAAAACCCTAAATTCCGAAAACCCAAAAACACAAAATCCCGAAAACCCACAATCCCAAAATCCAGAAATGCCAAAATTCACAGCTTCTCCATTTCTCATAAAAACTACGTTTGTGTGTGAGAATAAAAAAATAGGTCTGTTCGTTGTTCCCCCCTCCAGGGCACTCTAAGTCATTTCAATTAACTGTGAAAAAATCAGAGTTTCTCGGGTTTTCATTTTACATCGAACACCTCAGAGCTTTAGTTTCATCAGCGAACATCGAACACAGAGGAAATAACTCTGGTTGAAAAAGGAGCTACAAAAAACGCTTGACAACGAATTCGGAGCGACCCAGAGTGCCCTAGAGCTCACAACGAACAAACCTTATACTTATAAAGGTATGTTGTTTTCGATTGGCCGTCCGGAAGCGCCTGGAATCATTAAGAAGCGTGCTGCAAGTTTTTTATTCTCCTAGTGAAAAAACAAAACACAATATTTGATTTTTCACCAATACAGATAGTAAATTTTAGAATTGGTTAGAAGCGATTCAAAGTTTTTTATTGGATTTCAGAATGAGTGAATCATTGAGTGATTCCAATCGAAAACGACATTAATGTACCTAGTTGAAAAAGTTTTTGAAAAAATATTGTTCAAATAAGACCAACTGTACCTAATCTTTAAATGTGTTTAGACAAAAAAGTTAGAGATAAAGGTAGTCTTGTCAATTGAGCCTAAATAACATGAATAATTAATTTTTTTTTTAAGTTAACCTTTTTAAGTTAATACACTGCACATTTTTAATAAATGCATTAACAAGTATATGAGAGGTAAGACATAATCTGCTATTGCTTTTTTTCGTGATTTTAAAAAATTGTTTTTAGATGAATTTTTTTTAGAGGCGCCACTTGCAATCTTGCCCAGGGGCGCCGGTAGTGCTTAAACCGGCACTGCACTGTGTATTTAAAAAAAAATTCGGTTCCGTTATTTTTGTAGTCGATCTCCTAGACGACCTCCAAAAAAAAGGTGTCTGGCGGTGAGCAAAATATCTCCGAAACGGCTGGAGTAATCGGCTTGAAATTTTTACACAATTTTCTTAGATACTTTTGTCAGGTAATGAACGAAGGAAAAAGTTTTTTGACAATAATTAATTTTAAGCCACTTTAAAGTGTAAATTTTCGTGAAAAACAACGATTTTTTTCTTTGGGAAGCCACCATTTTGTCAAAAATCAAAATTTTGACTATTCCTTCGTTCATTACCTGCATTCGTCTATCATGAAAATGAATCCTTTGGTTTTTTTAATTTTAAGTGACTTGGATCAGAGATATCTTTCCAATATTTTTTAAAATGCACAGCGAATTCTTTTAATACATTAAATTTGCTATATGGATGTGTATTCTTTATGTTTATTTAACTAAATGCCTCTTCACAAAAAATCTACAAAAAAGAAGGTTTTTTTTGCACTTACAACTAAATATAACCCCTTAAGGCATTAAGCCTAGTACGCTGCTGAAGCAAAATGAAAATTTTTCTAAGTCTCCAAAGTCAAAAAAACTTTTGCTGCAAGAAAAATTGCCTGGACAAATAAATGGAGGTGATAAAAGATTGAAAACTCTCCATATATTCTAGCACAGATAAGAATTTCGTTGCCTAAGCTGCGTATTGTGCAACGAAAAGCAAAATTTTTGTTTATGATTTCGTTGTGCTGGTTTTGTATGAAAATTTTCGTTTCGCCTCTAGACTAGGCTATAGTTTTTTTTTTTTAATGTTCGTCAATTATTTAGTTCCAACTTCTGTTTGTTGGATTTCAATAAAGAACAACATATATATGGAAGAGTAAATAACCAAGACTTTCAAGGACATGTTAAAAGTTGTGTTAAAGATCCTTCAATTTCAAAATCATTTAAAATAAAATTAAACTGTTAAAAAGCAGCTCTCCCGATTTTGATTAAAAAATATTTTTTTAGAAGTTATTAACAGACAGACATTATTATAAAACCATTTTCTTGATTTCTGATTTCGTAAACAACTTAAATGACTACTAATAGAACAATACTAGAAATTCTCGACGAGACAAACTTAGTACGACGTTTGCGAAGGACTAAACCTTCCGATTTGGTACAGTGAAATTTTTCAATTTAATTCCTTTATTTCGAAATATCGGCATTGATTAATATAAATTTAAATGTTTTAGAGATTTTATTTATTTAACTTCCTTTAAAATATTTTTTTGATAACAAAAATTTAAACCATTACTTAATGATTTAATTTAAAACAAAAGTTATTTATTTATTTTTAAATATCATCAGTAGGAACTTTCATCGGAAAGTTACCTACAACACGCAACTTAACTTCGAGAAAGATAAATTGCTAGATAAGTTCCATCTGAACTTAGTTGCAATCGGGAGGAGGAGGTGGTTTTAGTGGTTAAGAGTCCCACATATCTATGAGCACGCGTTTTCCGGTCCTCATAGAATCTTTTGAAGATTTCAACACCTACCCACGGACAAAAAAAAAAAAAAAAAAAAAAAAAAAAAACTTAAATGATTTCAACAAAAAAGCTCCCAAAAAATCGTTCTTGATATCAAAATAAGGAAAAATTATGAAAACTCATTTTAAAAAAATTTAAATTTTTTTTGAAAAATCAATATTTTCAAAATGAATTTTGTATCTGTCCCGAATTTGGCTTCCAGAAATATGGTCACCGTAGTAATAGTCCATCACACTAACCATCGTGCCACTGGGTATTTAATGGTTGTAACGTTCCTAAACTTATAGGTAACAGGTCAACCAAATTACAATAAAATACTACCTATCTTAAAACAATTGAAACGGGGTGTCCATATGCATATGCATGTGTACACACAGGAAAGGACTATTTCATACTTTGGCTGCCATTTTGGCGCGGCATTCAACTTTTGAATGCAACAGAATTTCACTTTTTGGAACTGTCTTCGCGGAAGCTCAGTCCATTAATCCAATGAAGAGTTTCTTCTTCTCTTTTTTTTCGTCTTTTTACTTCTGTTTCTGCTTTTGAATTTGAATTTAAAATTATATATTTTGCAATAAACCATCAGCAACCAGAAGAATAGGTTTTATAGGATTATTTTTTTTTTATATCATTTTGTTCTGTTCTTTAACTGTTGACTCACACCACACCCGCTGCCATTTTTCAGTGACATCCGGAACGGAAAAACATAAAACGACCATATGGCATAGAATTACAGAGACTTTGGTTTCGAATGAATATGGAAAGAAGATCGACGAACGGAATTTTGCGCTGCGATGCGGTCGTGTTGTTGGAGTTTCCCTATTCCCATTATAAAATACACAGCAAAACAGATTTTCAATCTGGATCTTGTGCGGAGCATCGAGCAAGAGTTCCGATGCCGCCGCCGCCAATGTGATGCGACGTGTTCAATGTTCACATCACTGGCACTCTAAACATGTGGTTTAGAGATGAGATTCGCTTCAAGAGAACATCACATGGAGAAGGGAAAAATAATAAAAATACGATTTTATGTATAAGCACACCGAGAAGGTCATTGCACAGGCTATCCTCCGAACATAAACGCTCCACCACGCTTGAAAAAGAAGATAATTTTATTTCCAGTAATTATCTTGGGTTTTTCATTTTCATCGCTAATGATAATGAGGACGAGAATGAGAAGTGTAATGTAAAACGTTCTCGAGAGTCGAGACGACGACACATGTGTTTGGGTATGGTTTGATGGTTTCATCATCAAAGAGTGATTTGTTATTTTGTATCCCATTTATAGATATCTAGACGAAGGTACATATATTATGTATATACTCCCCTTCTTTATTTGAGTGTGTATTTTTTGTTTAATTGTTTTATAAACACACTCAACTTTTGATTTTTGGACTTAATTTAATTTTCAATAAAATGTTTACACTTACGATTCATGGTCAAGAGCATTTTTATTAAGATTAAGTGGCCAAATTCTTACCTGTAATGAAAATAGACAAAAAAAAATTGATTATTAAAAATTTTTTGGATTTCAAATAGAAAGAAGAAATATAATAGTTTGAGTGGGTAGTCCCCAATATTCATATAGTAAATTAACGTTCTATAATGAGTTTTTAAACAATTTGCATACTAGGTATTAGAAATATTGGAGGGAGCATATATTGTGCTTTTGTGGTTTTTCATTATTTTTAAAACTTTTTCTGAACTTTCTTAGAAAAAAAGTATTAGGTACCGAATGTTGAAGAAATTATTAAGAAATATTAAGTTATTTTATATGGATTTTAGTCTGAAACCCATGATATAAAAACTGGCGTGCCCCAAGGCTCAGTTTTGTCTCCGACAGAAACAGATCATAGTAGCGGTGGATCAAGAAGAAGGAGAGCTCAGTCCGTTTCTATAACTAACTAATTGATGTCTATTCACCGTGGAAGTCAGATCATTATAAAATCATCTTAATACTATTTTAAATTTTATTTTTCATATTTCTGAACTACTGTACTACACTTAGGAGCAAAAAAAAATTGAATCAAACGTTGAGTTCTGTAAAAACGATAATAGGTCAGGATGTATTTGACATACATGAATGTTAATTATACCATTAAAAAGCTTAAAACAAAAGCTTTAAATCAATGCTTAGGAACTTAAAAACCCGTTCACTTTATAAAGATCCAATCAACATAAATGAAGTATGTAAGGAAAAAAAAAACTGAAATTGAAGCAGAGAGTATCAAGAAATTTTAACATTAAAAAAAATGAAGAGCAATATATTGACAGATAGCGATGATACTATCGTATACATTTTTATGTTTTTACCAACAATTCAAAGTAAAAAAAATCCAAGCTTTTAAATGAGACCCTGAGACTTAAAGAAACATTATTTTATCCATTGCAATTTTTTGTTTCAATATAAATAATTTATTTTATTCCGTTTTTTTTTGCTCCTAAGTGTATAATAAATTGACTAACACGACTTTTTTTCTTGGGATTTATACATTTCTGAATTCCGTCAACCCATACAAAAGTTGTATATTGGTACTTCGGTACTTCCAAATTCCAAGTTAGAATGTGCATGTTTAAAGTAATGACAAATTTTAATGCCCGTGCCATTATAGTTTTATGGTTACAGAATTAGCATCAGCCATCACCGAATATTCTACATACGAGTACAATGAAATCATATAAAATGAAATGCCAGTATTATAACTTCACGGCTTTTAAGCATTTTGAAAGTCTTCCCATTCTTCATGTGAACCAAAAACGTGATAAGAATTTCCATTTATCTTAAAAGTCTAACAATGAAATTCAAAGGAAATATACTTTTGTGATATATTTTTCTATATAAATGAACACTTCATATACTCAAAAATTGTCCCCCCTTCTCGAATGCATGTGTTCAAATGATTGCACACATAAGATTTCCCTTGCCACAATCAATTCATATTTTCACTTCTCGTCGTAGGTAGGTATGTATATTCCCTTAAATCTCAAATGTGTATGGAATATAAGGAAGGAGGAACTGTCTTCTGTGAACTTTTCCCCCCTAAATGATAAATCTTTAAGCTGAAAATAGTTTTTTTCTCACTGAATATACGAGAGTGACTAATGTATTTCAAGAGAGTTTATATTTGGAAAAAATCCATCTAGAGAGTAGGATATGGTTATACACGGCTTTACCTCTTCTGTGTCAGTGTTTTTTTTTTTTTTTTTCAAGTTTCAAAAAATGTTTAACGACACAAACAACTGCTGCTTTTTTGAAAGTTTAAAACTTAAAAGAAAAAGTCAGATAAGGATTTGCAAACCATTACTCTTAAAGGACTTACCTCTGTATGTTTTAAGTTTATTTCTATAAGGATAAGAAAAGCACAAACGAATTTATTCATGAAATTTTTTATTTTATTTGATAAGTATTCAAAGAAATGGACTGTCAAAGTGCAGTTTTATATTTTTTTTTTTCAGCAAAATTGGAAGGAAACCCACTTGAAACTGCGTTTATGTCCTTTTACTTAATTCACAAAGTAATTGTGTTGTAAAAGCCGCAAAGGAATTTCTTTTGAGTTCGATTAATACGTCAAGGATTTCAAGTGGTGTACAATTGATAAATACTACCTTTGCTGAAGTACATACATTATTTATGTTATTTTTAACTTTTTAGACAAACAAAATACTGAAAACATTTTTGTATGTAGGTACTTTTAAAAGAGTTCCTGCAAGTGATTGAAGAAATTTGTTTCCATAACCAATACTATAATTGAATATCATTGCGGAACAGCTTTGTTTGGAGTTCCCTTCTCATCGATAGATTCCTAGAAGAATCGGAAATATCTGTGAAGTAAATTTGCATTTGTCTTATAAAATACAAAATTCCAGTGAAATTATTTGAATGAATAATGATACAAATTTTAAACTAAGAGCCAATTTTTCAATCTTCTAATAAACAGTCAGTTAACTGTTCGACGAATAAAGTTATTAGGCTCATAAACAATCAGATAAAAACATTGAATTTTTAAATCAAGAATAATTTATTCTACAGAATAACAAAAAAAAATTGTCAAATTCAAAAATATTTAAAATTAAACGTCATTTTTATACATGATTGTTTTTGTTTTCTTGTTTTCCACTGTATTTTTTTCAAAATTCTTTCAAAACAGCTTTGACAACTGACACAATATTTTTATTGAGATTATTCCTTAGAATAACTTTATTCATCTCTGAAAGAAGCAGATAGATTTATTCTTAGGAATAAGCTATATCTGACTGTTGAAAAATTGATTTTTTCTCTATCCTTAGGAATAAGTACTAACTGACTGTTTAACTGACTATTGAAAAATTGGCCCTAAGTTATATAAATAAACTTTTTTTTATATTTCATTCATTTTATACCATTTTTCTACTGAATTTCATAGTATTTTTTTTTTTTTCTTTTAAATATCACTGTCATGTAACCATATAATGTTGGCTTTTCGATATTTCTTCATTACATATTTATAGTTTCTTGAAAAGAAATTCTTGTATATTGATGTGTCAGTATCAGTTAGATGTTATTTTTGTTATTTTGGAATTTATCTTAAAAGCAAGTAATGCAAAATAGCACATTTAGAGCGAAATTCATAGTCGTTACTTAAGTTAAGATTTTTCTCAACTCCAATTAGTTGAGAAATATTTCAAGCAATCGCTCAAGGGAATTGAAAATAGGGCTGTCACTTGAGCAAAGAAAAATCTTGTGTTGAGGAAAATTTTTTCTCAAACTTGAAAATTTGACTGATTTGAATTAACTGTCATCAAAAAAACATTTTTTTAATAATTCGCACTTGTTTGTCCAACATACTCGCCGAATTCATCGTCCCACTCGTACAACTCAAATCAAATATTCGCAATTAATTTATTTTATTATAAAATTAGTGCAAATTTTAATTGTTAAATAATAAAAACAAACGCTCGCAATGACACTTGCGTTTTAATGTCAACTGACTGAAAAAAAAACTTAAGCGTTTCCTCAAGTAAAAAAGCCTCCTCAGACATTCACTTGAAGAAAATTTCGACTCAAGTGTTGACTATGAATAAGGATTCGCTTGAGCGAATGCTTAAGATATTTCTCAACTTGAGTGACGACTATGAATTCCGCCCTTAATTGTTTTTGACTAACATGTGTAATGTCTCTGACATCTTTGATACGGGATCGGGTCAAAATTCTGGCTTCAAAATTCTGCTTTTCAAAATTCTGCTTTTTTAACGAAAATTCTGTTTTTCAAAATTCTGTTTTTTTTCTATTCTGCTTTTCAAAATTCTGCTTTTTAAAATTCTGCTTTTCAAAATTCTGCCATTATTATACTTAACCAAAAAAATTCTGCCAATTCTGTTTTTTTTTTTTTTATAGCATATGCGTTGACTAAAGAAAAATACACCTCATTAATGTAATTCAACATTGGTACTTTCCTAAATTTTTTTGTTTAAGTGTCGCAAATATAGACTGATTTTCTTTAAATAAATTCTATAAATTATTGGAACCGATGTTGTTTGATACAAAATATTCCTTTTCTTATTCAAATTTTTGAATATTCATCTTTATTTGATAAATTAAAAAATTTTGAATTATTTTCAGAAATGTTAAGTATTAAAAACCTTTTCCTTTTGGAAAATGTTAAAAAGCGCGCGCTTTTTAACATTTTCCAAACACTTTTTTAATTTTTTGCAGAATTTTGAAAAACAGAATTATGAAAAGCAGAATTTTGAAAAACAGAATTTTGAAAAACAGAATTTTGAAAATCAGAATTTTGAAAGCAGAATTTTGCAAAGCAAAATTTTGAAAGCAGAATTTTGACAAAAGAATTTTGACCCCGGCAGAATTTTGACCCCCTTTGATACTGAAAATCTTGTTTCCGGAAACGGACTGAGCTCTCCTATTTCCTGATCCAGCGCTACTATAATCTGTTTCTGGACCGGACAAAAACTTTCTTTTTCATTCTTACTTCCCAAAAGTACCAAAACGTTGTATGATACGGGTTTTTGGTTCATCTCTATCTCAGCTGCCGTTTCCGCACATTTATTTTTTAATTCTCAGGATAATTCACATGGGCCAACCTCTTTTTCCAATTTCCAGTAATCGACCATCCGAATAATTTCTTGGACTGTGACCTCATATTCTTCTATTCTATTACAAATAGAAATCGTTTCTCAACATTTCCAACCAGATGGCGTGCCATGGCGGCTATCCAACTGCATGTTCCGGATAATGTACATGTACAATGTACATATAGATATGTACATACATACATAGGTACACCCCGATCAACGAAACAGAAATCTATCAAGAAGAACTTCTAACACTTCTAGGAGGCTTTCTAGAGTAAAAATTCAGCTCGTTTTACCAACCCTATATGAAACAACTCCAGATAACGGTATCCGACTAAAAGATTTTGCAGCAGCCAGTAGCACGATGAGGTGGCCTTCATCTCCACATATCCCATCTTGACTATGCTTTGTCTTGCAATAAGTTTTAAGGCAATGTGCTTTTTTAGCTTCGAACATAATCTTAATGACACTCATCGATCCAGATGTTCCGCGTTTTATTAAGAAACACGCAATACAATATGAAAATGGAAACAGCTGACCCAAGTTATTCACAAAAAACAGCTAAGGGTTTCCGCAAGAAGATATTACCATTAAAGTTGTGCAAATAATCTACAACCCTAGCTTAAAAAATATACTCTTGCTCCTTTTTTAGAAGAACGTGCTATCTGAATCTGTTCTTGATCAGAGAATTGACTAACACAAAATCGCTTAAATTCAGGCGTTACTAACTGGAAAACAAAATGGGACTGAGGACGGACCATTGTGGAACTCTATCTATTTTTTATCTGTAATCTTTTTGGGTTATTGTAGTTTAAGTAGGCCTTTAACAATTTCACGCTTTCTCTAATATAAATACATAAAAGATATATGAACCAAACTCAGTAACTGTGAAGGTAGTATTTTTTAACTTTTATTCAAAACGTATGCAATAATTCACGACAAAAAAGAACATCATCATTTATTGGGAATATCAAACAGGAAATTCCTAGAAACTACTGATTCAATTCGCCATAAACAAAAAACCTACATCTTTATTGAGATAACTGTCACCCACAACGTTCGTTAACCCTTATTGATTGTTGAAATTCATTTCCTATGACCAAAATGTAATTTCATGTGAATAAATGAAAAACCCTTGACATATTTTCTGTGTGGCGGTTTTAACTGACAAAACATTAAAAGCAAAACAGAAAAATTAGAGCAACAGGAAACACACTGGAGTTAAATATATGGCTCTGGACTCATCCGCCATCACCGGCCGGTCGACCGATCGACCTGTGGCAGCAGTCACCATTAATCTTTGACAAAAAAAACACAAAAAAAAACATTCCATTCGAAATGCACTTTTTGAGGTCAAAGATTATACAAAAAAAAACTTCACAATCCAGTGGCGAGAAGTTCATTCTTTCGAGGGTTGTGGGTGGTGTGTGCCGCCTGTGCATAGAGCATATGCAAGCGACAAGCCAATCGACCTATAGAAACAGTAACTCCAATGGCCAATGAATACAAAGTAGACGACATAGAGTCTCCCACAATTGGAAATTGCGTGATGAAAAATCGCTGGGAAAATGTTGCATGTCTAGCGCGTGATTGATGGCAGTGGAAGACGTTAAAAAAAATCCACCGTTCACTTTAAATCGTCTTATACTTAGCTCAAAAGTCTCTATCACGATGCGAGTTGGAATACTTTGGTGGTTTTGGGTTTTAAATCTGATTGATGGAAGGTTCCTGATAAGTGGGCCAGCACGCGTGTTCTAATTTCAAATTGAACAGATAAACCCTTTTTCTATTTAAGCTTCTATGGTAAATATTGATGTAGGTCTAACACCATTCTTAAACACTGATTACAACTATATCCCTTTGATGGCCCGTTTGCAATTTATGTATTGACTTTAAACTTTGAAAATTAAACGAAAAACTGAAATCAATTCAAAGAAGGATAAACTCGTAGGCTTCGCGTGAGATTTGTTCAAAGTTTGAAAGTTTGTTTGCTGTTCTACTTATGAAGCTAAAGCACCGTTCATAATATGAACGAAGAGTGTCCATGCGAAGGCGTTCATAGCGATATACGACTTCGACTTGACTTGTGATGCGAGCCGGGTGGATAGTATTTTGTTGGTATCATGCAGCATAGTTTTTTTTTTTTTTGTATTCAATCTGGGTTGCATCCCAATAATAATTTGTGTTGGCTAAACATTTAGGTTGCGGGTGAGAGTCATTCGGGAATGGTATTTCTTTCGAAGCAAAGCAGGCGCAGTTCAGGACTTTAGAAGTTTTTTCCTTGTCGCATTTGTATTCTTCCTCTTCCTTTCTCCAAGAAGATATACAACAAAAAAGAAGAAGGAGAAAAAAAAAACTTAAAAAATAAGAAGAAACCAGGTTAATGGACCTTTGCATTGCAATCAATTACTTTGTAAACTGAGTAATTTTTCTGCAAAGATTATCTTCGGTTTGAAGGAGCTCATTAAGGGATCGTCGTCATCGTCGTCGTCGTCTGGTGCAACCACAAAGAAGATAAAGCTTAAGAGTATCCCAGGGTTTGCCTACTTCGTTCAAAAAGCCAAATGAGAAAGAAAACTTCTGGCAATTATTCTTTTGCCAACATAGAGTAGAGAGAGGATAGTAGTGTATATTATCTACGTTGAAAGTGAAATATTTGTTTGGATTTTCAAAGTGCTGATTAAAAAATTTAAAAGATGTAATTTATTGAAAAAGAAGGACATGAATTACTACAAAAAGGGCTCACACACGTTTGATATAAAAAGTCATGAAGCTATTAGTTAAACGATCAAACGAAATATTTTAGGGTCAAGTGTACATAAGTTAACTTCTGGATAGTGTTTACAATCAATATTATGTTAAAGGTATACCATTTGCATAATGAAGTTGAGTCTTTGAGCACATAGTTTGGATTCTGTTGTCCTATATTCGGAGCCATTGGATTGAATCTTAAAATTTGTAAAAAAAAAATACAAAGTTACCATCACTTGCATGGTTAGCGTTTTTACATTTCTTAATGCCTTTAAAAACAAACATTTTAATTTACCTCCATGGTTTTGAAAAAATAATATGGACTTATCTAAATAAAGTCTATGCGAAGAAAAATTCCACCTAAAATTAATCGGATTTCTGCATGATTTTTGTAAAATATTACTTCTGTCTTAAATTAATCGAAAATCCACTAAATTTAAGATGAAAATCTTTATTATTATACAAATAAGACGGTTTTCATCTTAATTAATTTAATTTCTGTTTAGACGGAAGTCATCTTGACAAAAAACCATGCAGAAATAATCATAATTTGAGGAAATAAAGTTAAAGAAAGCCTACTCTTGAATAGTTTATGAGAACAAACCGATCATGATAAAGAAAAACATCTGTTTACGTGACTTAAAAATTACGTCTAATTGTTTTCCAAGTCCAATGGTCCTCCTTGCTAAAACCAAGGTTTTGTGTTTCAGTTAATTGAAGATGAATATCTTTTATTACAAGATTTTTGTCTTTTTTTATTATAAAATACGAGTATTATCTTGAATTGTATTTTCTATAGAAAAAAAAAATTACGTATACGCCATAGCGACCCGCATTCAAAATAAATTGTCTGTGTATGAAAATGTTCAAGAAAATAAGCTATTAAAACGTGATTAAACTTTAATTGGCCAAGAACGAATAAGGCCTACACAAATATTAATAACATATAACAAGAAATAATTTATTGTCAACCGAAACTTGGTTAAACTCGTCTATTACTGATACTGAGTTCTACTACAATTGGTTGGTGTAGGATTATTAACTGCTGTTAAAAACTCTCTCGTTACCACGCTACGGGCTAAGCAATTGCATATAATAGAAACTGATTCGGATGATGACATTATATTGATTAGGGACTAAAACTTAGGGAGTTTACATTAGTCTTGGATAAATAAATTAATAAGATATTGAAAATTGATAAGTCTCTTCCTTATTGACCGCAAAAAGATTGAAGAAAAATAAAATAAAAAACAAAAACACAAACAAAATTTAGTTTAGTTGTACTTTATTTATATTTATATTTATATTTTTCCAATACCGAATGCATTTCGGAAGGCAATTGGCCTACCATCATCAGCGTAATACGCGTGAACAACTAAAAAGTTATAAGTTGATACAATTAAAACAAAAAAGAGCAATAACAAAATTTAAAAAATATAAAAAAATAGAGAGTAACATTGAGATTATTACATGTAAATTACACAAACAAAATTATTTAGCAAGAGCAAATAAGTTAGAAGTTATTGGACTTTCTTCTATATTCATCAAATTCTCGGTGATGCTCATGTAAATTGATTCATATGCGTCTAATTTCGATGGAAGGGGTACACTCTTTATTAGCTTGTAGTTGTCGAGGAGAGGTGTCATGTTATGAGGTTCAGTGTGGGTCAAATCAAATGCATGAGCTGCAACTGCTTTTTGAATGTCTTTGTTGTTGATGTACCTTTGATGTTCAGCTATACGACACTCAACAGCGCGCTTTGTCTGTCCGATGTATTTGCTGCTACAGGTGGAACAATTGATTTCATAAATTCCGCTCTTTTTGTTCATTGGTTTGGCGTCTTTGGAAGAACCAAGAGAAGAGCTGAGTTTGTTTTTGTTGGAATTTACGATAGTCAAATTAGCTTTACTGAAAGTGTGTTTAAGTTAATTACAGATTTTTGGCACGAAAGGAAGTGCGACACGACGATCAGTGTTGATGTTCTCTGTATTTTGGGAGAAAAGAGTAGAGCAATTCTTCTTCTTGATTCTTTGGGTATGCTTTTTAATCAATTGGTCGATGAGAGACTTTTTATAACCGTTGACTTGAGATTGTGATTCAAAACTTACTGAAGAGGATCGATACCGACTCACACTATCTGTCCATGGTTATCCATTATATTAGTTATGAATTGAAAACAGTCATTTCCCAGAGGTTATACCTAAGATGTTTGCCGAGTCTTTAAAAAGTGTCTTCAACGATACTTTTTCACCAGATCAAACAAATAGTAATTAATCATTTAAGCGTAAAGTAAAAATTGACTTACTAAAGAGTTTAAAATAGCGAAACGCTTTGGAGTTGTGGTCACTTGAACCTTAAAATTGAATCATATTCAATGGATCCGCTTGGAAAAAAAAATAATTTTTATAATTTTTTCTTCGTTATAACTTAATCATAGTTCAATTGAGAAGTGTGCTTCTCAATGATGAAAGAAAATTTAATTTTGTTATTTCAATGACAGTAAGGCGGTCACGGGGACACTTTTGAAAACACCAACAATATTGTGAAGATCGGTTATTGTTTAGAGCTATTTTTCAGCCTCAGGGCCCTATTTCATAAACTTTGGCAAGTGCGACTTGTGAAAGTTGACAATTTGTATATGACAACTTGTCTTAAAGCAGAAGATTTGGAGATATTATTGTCACGCGGGATATTTTTTAAAATTATCACAGTTTCCCCGACAATTTTTTTTTGTGGGACAAAAAATATACAAATTACAAATTTGTCAGAATGTAGTTTAGATAGTTGTAATAAGAAATTGAGATTTTGGCAAGTATTGATAGTGAAGTGACAAGTTCGATTAAAAATGTTAAGTATTTACTTCTCCATTGAAAGTTATGAAAATTCTACACTGAAATTGCCAAATTGGGTGTAGTACTTTGTTCTCGGCTAAGAAAAAAATAAAATGCACGACTTGGGTCGCACGTACTTGCTCTTATGCTTAAAGTAACTCTATTGTTAAAGCTTTTTGTTTTTATTCAAGAAATTTAAAATTTGATATTTTGAAGAAATTTCAAAAGTAGTATAAAAAAAATTAAATCTGTTTTTATAATTAATTAAACAACGTTTTAAATGATCTTTTACAAAAAACCAAGTATGCCATTTTATTTCTTGTATAAAAAGGTATTTTTAGAAAAAAAATTTCGAAAATCGTTAGAGTCGTTTTAAAAAAAAAAATAATTTTTTATATATGTACACCTACCTACAAATTTTCTAACATTTTTCAAAAAAAAAGTTGGTAATGTCATTTTGAAGAAAAACCTAATTAATTTACATATAAAAACGAAATTTAAAAATTTTTCGCCAACCCGTTTTCAAAATATTGATTTTTCGAAAAAAAAATTTGAAATTTTTAAAAAATCCAAAAATTGTTATTGAAGATCTTCTTAAATTTTAATATAACCTTTACTTAAACTCTCTTGTATAAAAATTTTCGTTGAAAGCGGATTAGTCTTGTAAAAAAAAATTCATAAATCAAAAAAACCGTTCTATGACTGGTATTGTTAATAACGGTACAAAAAATATTTTTTTATTTCAAAAGTTGGCTCTTATGTGTAATACTTCACACAAAAATGAATGAAAATGAAGAAAATCACTTCACTCGTTTAGGCTGCAGCTCCAGATAGAGACAGACAGACAGAATTGCCGGACCCACTTTTTTGGCATTCTCCATCATCGTAATGTCACGTAAAATTGTTATCTCGAGACTCGAGTTCGATTTTTTTACGAATCCTAAACTTGCCCTATAGTACCTACAGTGGTGGAAAAATAATTAGAAACACGCTCTTTCTTTTCAAAATGTTTGTATGTTCTTAATATGAATAAAAAATATTAGAAATATTTTTTAACAGAGGTATTTGAAGAGCTTGATGTTTTACTAAAAATCTCCTCTTTTTGTCAGGAAATTTGTGTCAGGAATATTGTTAATAACGTTTTATTATTTTTTTGGAATATGTGGCATTTTTCGAGGACTGCAACCACATTAACCAACTAATAGAAATTAGTTGGTGATAGTCCTTTTTATTAATTGTACGTTTAATTAATTGACCAAGTTTGGCAAATGTAAATGCTAAAAATCAAAAACAGGATATTTCTTAGTAATTTTTCCTCAGTGTTTCTAATTATATTTCCACACAAAATTGGACTATATTTTAGATTTTTTGCAATATTTTTCTTTTGTTGGATAAATTCTAAAATTTTTTTCCTAAAATGCTACAAGGATTGTATCATCACTCATGTTTGCTAAAAACTTGTTAAATATTTTGTATTTACCTATAGTAAGAAAAAATAACATTTTGTAAACAAAGGAGAACGTTTCTAATTATTTTGCCACCACTGTATATTAGGGTGTTTCTTATATGGTCGAAAAAATCTTTTTTTCGATTTTTTAATGGGACACCCCTGCATTATGTTCTACCATATAAGCTACCATTCACTAAAGATATAAGTAAAAAAACAGATCAATTTCAACAACATATTTTTTGTTACAATACAAAGTACACTTAAGACCCGATTTTTCAATCTTCTAATAAACAATCAGTTAACTGTCTGTCGAATAAAGATATTAGGCTCATAAACAATCAGATAAAATCATTGAATTTTTCAATTAAGGAAGATCATTCAGTTAGCTATTCTACAGAATAACACAAAAAAATGTCAAATTCAAAAATATTAAAAATTAAACTTCATTTCCACTGTATTTTTATCAAAATTTCTTTCAAAACAGTTAAGGATTTAATATAAAGAACTTAATTCTGATAACAAAATTTAAAATTTTCTGAGAAAAAAAAACAAAATTTGGTGTATTTTTCAAAACTTTGAATTGTGGTAGCGACCCCTAGAACGTGTTTAAACTGGACCAAATTTTACCCAATTTATATTTAAGGCAGGAAGAACAAAATGAAAGGGTGTCCCATTAAAATTTCGAAAATTAATTTTTAAGAAGCACCCTAACCTATATCGCAAGTAAAAATAGCTATAATTTTGTTGCATTAGGTAAATTTAAATTTAATAAAAAATTTCGCGCCTGTAATTAATTTAGTATAGTTTAGTTTAATGTATATTTTTTTTTATTTTATAAATTAAAGGCCTTATTTAGGTTAAAGTTGTTTAACTAATAAATAGAAAAAATCTGTATTGTTTCCAGCAGTAAATACCGCTCCAAAAAAATTAAAATCAAAATCGAAAAATGAAACCCAAGTTTAAAAAAAAAATTATTTTTTAAAAAAGTTCGAGTAACTCATTAATTTTTTATTTTCTAGAAAATATATCTGCAATAATTTTTTTCTTAAACCTTAAACCTACAGGCGTTGAGCTTAATAAAACAAAACAAAAAAAAAAAACATTCATCTATTTATCTACACATAATAAGAAAACAATAACGCAAACCTATATCGATATCGCAATACTTCAAACTATCAACATTCACAGTATTTGTATATTCGTTTAATGAAAACAGAAACATTAAACCACATTGATTTCATTCAGAGAGTTCGATTTGGCATAGTTCCTTCTGTACACGCGACTATATAAACAAAACAAAAACCAAAAAAACAGTCAAAGAAACTTTAATGCAACTAAACTGTTTTCCAATCCAAATACACACTACACACCGCCAACCATCACCAAAAACCCATTCAGCTATGTGCGAGACCCAACCAAAGTCGGTACCCCGGCTTTTGCATTATGCAACATTTGATTTAATGAGTTCACCTAATTCAATATACACTCCAAATAAGTCTGAACAGATATTTTACTGCCTCCCAATATTCTAATCCACCTCACCCATCATCATCATTATCATCATAAAACGGCCAAGCGGGTTGTAGTGCAGTGCGGTTGTGGCATATAATAGCGGTAGTTGGTAGTATTTATTTAGGCCAAGTAGAAAAGAGTCCTTATTAGCACTTAAATAAGTTCGAAAACGGGACGATATGACTGCCCTGATTCATGCTTCCAGGCTTCAAAGCAAAAAAAAAAAACAACAGAAAAAATATTAAAAATCTTGACGGGAATTTCCGGTTATCCCCGGTTTAATAATATTTTTTCCTCATTACCACCAAACGAAATCAGGTTGTTGGATATGTAGTTATGACTACTCCTCTGCCTTTATATCATGAAGCCTTTTTTCCTACTACTACTTTTTGTTTCTTATTTTCTTACTTAAAATCGATGAAGGGTTTCAACTTGAACGAATAGGTAGGTAGGGTAACCTGATTTCCCTCTTTTCCAAATTTTATTATAAATGTCAAAATCTATGTATTCCGACGTTCTTCTGAATGAATATTTGATTAGCAAGCTACGTCATTTGAGGTGGTAATTTAACGTTTCGAGAATCCAAAATCAAAATTTGCATTACTTAATCTTTCTAAGCTATAAACCTATATACATGCCTTCAAGCTATCTAGCTGCCTAATGTTCATCCTTTAGTCTGGATGGTGGTGAGTTGTTGCCTTTGCTGCAACTACTGCAGGTATACGTACACTACTGTGTGGTGACGAACGGTCTTATTGGAAATGTCAGTCACCCTTTAGCTTCCGGCGAAGGGTGATGTTCATTTCGTTTGTGTAGGATTTTCGTTTCTCGTTCGTCCTGTGAAGATTCAATGCACAGCAAGGATCGAACGAACAAGAATAAAAACCACATCGAAATAAAATAAAAAAGAAAAAAACACAAAAAAAAAAACTAAGGAGGAAGAACCATGGCAGAAACCATGGTACACCTTAATTGGGTCATGTCGAGGGAAGATATTTGAGAGATATACCCGAACATAGTAGGAATGTTCGTAGGATGTTTTCAATGTTCGCTTGCCTTTCCCATACATGTTCTGCGGAGTTCTGTGTTCTGGAGACGATTCACGGGGAATAGATGACTTGCACTTGCACAAATATTGATGCTCTCTCTCTCTATCTCTGTCTCTCTCACAGTATTATCTATATGCTTGTATCATCGCACACATTCTTTATTCAGGGTACGAACTATGATTTGCAATTTGGTGTAGCACATTCAAAGGATGCCTTTTTAACTTAAGCACATAGCACGATTCTTTTGAATTGCTACCGCAATGAGCAGTATAAGCATGTTCATGTTCACATGTGTATATAAATGTGTTGATCCGATCCGACGAAGTGAAGGAACGACTCGCCCTTCCGGGTTTTATTTTTTTCTTTTGTATTTTTTTTTTTTAAACCACCTTTAAATCGAGTGAACAAAATGAAGGAGTCACGAGTATAAAATATGAAAACCTATAGACAGTGATCCGTTCATATAATCCGTCAGAAAAAGTCGACGATGTTGGAGGCACCACCTCCAAAACTGCCTTGCCTTGATATGTTGCGAATTAAATAAATAAATCAGAGTCATTATAATAATGTATATCTGCGAATGTATGAGAAGTACTAAATGAAATTTAAAATTAACTTCAAAGATTATAGCAAACGGAACCCCAACGCAGGTGGCTCATAAATACAAAAATATATCTTCTCCTAAAAGTGTTTTTTAAACAAGGAAGTCTGTAGGAAGCGAATTCAAAGCGAATATCTTATTTGAATATTAATATGAACAATTTTTTTTTTTTTTTTAATAAATTCAAACAAAATTCTAAAATGTTCATAAATATTGGCATTATTATCTTCTATAACCTATAAATCGTTTAAATTTTAGAAATCTGAATGTTTACTTCAAAAGTCGATAAATGTTTACACAGGGTGTGCTTAGACTTATTCCAGATCAAAGAAACTTTAAAGTACATTTGAGCAAATATTATGAAACGCATTTTTCCATCTTCACTCATAAATAGGTGAACTTTAAGTTATAATTTATGTGTAGCTAATATAGAGACTTCTTTAACATTGTATTTGTTGTGTCGTGCAAGAAAAAAGGCAGTTTTTAATGTGTTGAGTTGTTGTTTAATGCGAAAAAATCTTAACATTCGAAATATAAACTGGAAAAAGAATTTGAAGATTTGTTTTTGCAAGACTGTAGCTTTAAGCTTATAACAACTAAAGGGTTTTTTTTTTTGAAGACATATTTATTAAAAATGGCATTAGTATCACAGTGCAAATATGTAACGGTAACAAAGTAAAACGCAGTCGTTTTTGAGTTATTATTATATTTTATTTAAAATAAAACTCTACAGAATAGTAGACCATGTGTAAAACGTATGAGAGTAAACTGACGGTAGCTAGAATTAAAATGCTTCGCATGACATGAAGAATAAAAAAGCTTGATCAAAAAATTAAGAAATAAGATAATGCAACGAGGTCTTCTCATAAAAAATACTGTTTGGAACAAAGTACAGCACAAACGACTTAGCTGGTACTGTCATTTACAGAAGAAGCCCTGAGAAAATTCGAAATCTTGAAAAAGACGTTTCAAATGATCGAAACATTAAAATAATTTAAATTGAATATAATACACCGAAAAAAAAACCAATATCAATTTAACATTTTTTAAATATCAAATTAACATTTTTTAAATATCAACCAAAAGTGCTCTATAAAATGTGTTTTATGATATTTAAAATGTTAAAACAATATTTTTATTATCAGGATGATATTTAAATGTCACATTTTAAAATTTTTTTGATATTTTATTATGTATCATTTTTTCATATCAATTTCTCATTCCAAATTATTGAAAAATATTAAATAAAAAATTCTCTCAGACAAATTTAGTAGCAAATGTTACACAAGTTTCTTATAGAAGCATTATATATATTCCCCATCTTTCAAATATAATTTTAAATGCTTTTATTAGGAATAAATAATATATTCGTATTGCTTTTAAGTCGGCAAATATATTAGGTAAGAACTTCATTGTTTTCAAATTTGAGGGGTAAACTTTCTAAAATTGAGAAATCAAACATAGTCTATACAATAAAATGTTTAGTAGATGGGACAAACCATTGTCCTTCAGTTTATGTAGGAACTTCGATGCAAAAACTAAAGAACCGTATAGCTGGTCATAGATCCGATATAAATAGCGGACATTCACAAAAAACAGCTTTAGCTTTGCATTGTATTGATGAGGGACATAGACCAGATTTCACTGACGTAGATAGGTATTTTACAGATAGAAAAACATTACAGTAAAAGAATGTTAATAGAAACATTGCATATATTTGATACAGACAATACTGTCAATAGAAGAACAGATTGTGAACCCGACAAACAATTTTGGTTCTATAAAGCTTTACAGATGCAATTGTTGCTTCTGTAAAGCATTATAGAAGCAAAATTGTTAGTAGGGAAGGGCTCAGCAATATTTATAGTCAGTTTCTTCAAAGAAATATTTTAGCTTGAATTTATGTTCAATTTGATTCTGTATGTTAGATTTGATAAGAAAGTTTGAATTTCTTATCAAATAATTAAAAAAAAATTTATATCTTGAAATTTCGATGACTTCGAATTTTTTGAAGTTTTAAAATATATAAAATTAAAACTAAACCAAAACAAATAAAACCTTTGAATTTTTAAGATTAAATTCTTAAAATTAGAAGACAGAATACTCTGTAAGTATAGACATTAGATTTTTAGCATTTATTATATTTATAATTAGCCCTGAAGAAGACTGTAAACACGGTAGAAACGTCGGAGAAAAGATAAAAAAAACTTATAAACCAAACCCACTTAAGATTGAATTTGTATATACCTATACTATATGTGTATAAATATATTATATGTATATTATACATACTAAATTTTATCGTTCTTTAACACTCCGTTTAGGAGATACCTATTAAAAAAAGAGAACAAATTTCGCACTGAAAAATTGAAATTCCCATCACATCCCAAAAATCAAGTTTTTCCAAAAATTCAAACTGCTGTCGTTTGTCCACTTCGAGTTCTTTACGTATAACATTAATCATCTTTTGCTCACCCTCCTTTTATGAGATATTCGAAAAAGAATTTGTTTATAGCAACTCTCATACAAAATATCATTTTTTTTTTTTTTTCAAAAATCCCCAAAAAGTATTTTTTTTTTTTTCAAAAATTAAAACGGCCATCGTTTGTGCACCTAGAAAAATGGATACAAGCCGAAAATCATCGTTTTTTCTAAATTTAGGAGATATTAAAAAAAAAATTGAAAATACCAACAAAAAGTTACGCATACACCACAGTGTACCTACTGCAAATTACATAGTCCCTAAAATCCCCAAAAATAACTTTTTATTTTCAAAAATTCAAATTTCGGTCGTTTTTCCAACTCGAGTTCTATTCCTATACCAAAAATCGTCGTTTGTCCACCTTACGTTTGGAAGATATTCAAAAACAAAATTTTGAGCTGAAAAATTGCAACAAAAGTTAAGCATACACCACAGTATATCTACTACTTGCGGACATGAGAATTTTTCAGATTTTTGACATAAGTTATACAATATAACAAAAATAATAAAAACTTATTTAAATTAAGTTATACAATATCCAAACAAATATAGAAACCAAAAAATAGCCTGTTAGCTTATTCCAAGATTGTACAAGGATGTTTTTTAGAGCAAATTTCCCCATTTCTCAAAATTTGGTTACTCTACCATAACTCTTAATGGTTTTTCGGTAGTAAGTTTGCAACTGTTATAATAATATGGGCTGACAGATGAAAAAGAGGTATAACTTTTTTCAGAGACATCAGATTGCCTTGATTTTAGATTTGGAATCAGCATTAAAAAATAGATTGAAATCATGTATCATAATGTGTATGTTAATAATACCATTGTCTATTATTGCTTACCTATTTCGGAAATCTAAATTTCGCGGTTTGACCTTGAAAATAGCGACTTTCGGGCATGAGCTTTTTCTAGACTTTTGAGGTAAGTTATAAAATCACAAAACGAAGTTATTGAGCAAAAATAAATTCTATTAGCATTCATTCCGAGGTTTACCCATAAAACTTTTTTAACCAATAGAAATCTTAACAAATGTTTGAACTTTCTTAAACATCGACTGAGATTGAGGCAGGTCATGGATGGCTAGAATTTAAATATTTTTTTTGTTTTTATTAAAAACTCTATTACCCAAGACGATATATTCTCCTTCAAAGAATTGCTTCACAAATTTTGCATATAAACATTGTGTTAAAATAAACACAATGCAGGTTAATGCCTTCAAATGTGAACTCCAACCAAAACAATAGCATTGTTTCTAATGGCATGATGATGGGTGCAAAAAATAAACACATGAACGTGTCTATACTCTGTTAGATACTAGATCGTAAGGTTATTGTATAATGTATTTGTATATGCAACCAACTGATAGTGTGTGATAAAAATCAGCAATCATCATTAACACCCTTCCAACATGATATCATAGAAAGCCAACATCCCCCCATATTCATTCATTCATTCATAAATCGATTCTAGTATTATGTATATCGTTTTCCATTTATTGCTATTTTAGATAACTTTGGCATGGAATGACCAAGAACTCGAGTTACAGTTTGCAGTTAGTATACCTACATATACTTTTTAATATGCAAAAGAAAGTCATGCAATTAGTTTTGTAATGAGGTTACGGTATTCAATATCATGGAATGTAGGTATATCTATTCCAATTCCATAGCTTGGGCATAATAAATATAGTGAAGCGTGTCGTGATGGTCATATTGGTGCATTGGCCTCTATATTACACTGGTTAACAAGGGTTCTGTTGCCGGAACAAAAATATACTTTTCTGAAGGTTTTTGGTGTGCTGAACTCGAATCCGAAATCAAAAAAATTCTAGCAGCTCCCGTTTTTGAGATATTACCGTTAGAAAATGCAAAAAAACGTTTTTTTGAGTTTTTCGGACCTTATTCTATTGTATAAGGAAAATTGTTTGAGCATATTTAGTAACGGTTTCTATAAGAACTATTTCCCATCTTTCGATACCTGTTTAAATCTTTTCAATATCTTATGTATTGCCCGAGATATCTTAAACTGAAGTCAGTGGGTTTGGCTTCATATATCATAAAGAAGATAATGACATTATAAAATTTTTAAAAATATCAAACAACTGAGGATATCTCGGGAAGTAAAAAAGATATCGGAGAGATTTAAACAGATTTAAAAAGGTGGTAAATAGTTCTTATAAAAACCGTTACTAAATATGCTCAAACAATTTTCCTTATATAAAAGAATAAGGTCCGAAGTGCTGCAATTTCTAACGGTAATATCTCAAAAACGGGAGCTGCTAGAATTTTTTTGACTTCGGATTCAAGTTCAGCACACCGAAAACCTTCAGAAAAGTATATTTTTGTTCCGGCAACAAAAAAAAAGTTTAGTTTTGTAAACCAGTGTTATCTATCAACGTCATGCTATAACTGTTATAAAGAATGATGTTTTGTAATAATTTGAAAAAAAGAAAGTCTTTTTTTTGTATACATTTAAAACTAGACAGGACATTGAAAAAGCTTTTGACATCGTTTAGATAACCAAACTATCAGAGTTCGAGCTTCCAAACGACCAGAAAATAATTATCAAAAATTTTATAACATACAGGATCTTTTACGTACAGGTTACCAAAAACAAGTTTACAAGGAAAACAATCAGCGGTGGAGTGCCGCAAGGATCTGCATTGGTACCAATACTCTTTAAATTTTCATTTTTACTGCAGACAACAAGAAAGAAACCGAGTTGGCTGAAGAGGATTTTTTGGTTGAGGCCGGTATCCAACTTAGATTGTGAGCGACATCTTAAGTATTAAGTAATAAACTTCCATTCTGATGAGATCAAGAAAAGAAGACGATTATAAGAAATACTTCTGAAAAGGGACCTAAATTGTTCATATTTTCTTTTCGGAAAGTATTAAAGTCATTTTTAAAGAACCTCTGCTTTAATCTTTAAAATTTTTTTACACAAAAAACTTAGAAAATATCTTCACTTGTTCAAACCATCATCAAGAAAAAAAAAAAATATCATGAGTTTACATTTTCGGGCTATTATCATGCACAAAGGATATTTTGGGTGTTTTTTTGAGGAAATACCCTTTCTACACAAAATGATGCGGGAATTTATCGATTCTTGTAGGTATTTATATACAATTTGTTTTTTTTTTTTTACATATTTCACAGTTGGATAAAAGTCAAGGGAAAAAGAACAAGAAAGAGGAAAATCCATACCCATATTACATATATTGTATATGTATTTGTATATGTACTACCTATTTTGTAGATAGAAACATGATCAAGTAGATGGACGGAAATCCAAGCCTTCGCCATGTCAATTGCCAAATAAAAGAAAATTTATGCCTGCTCGCCAAAACGTTTCATTGTACTGGGCACGACTGACTTGGGCAATAAAGTATTACACAGCACACGACCGACGAGCAAGTTATAGAGTCGTCATAAGGAAGGATAGGACAAGGGCGATATAAAAACAACAAAACTGGTGCAAATACAAAACAAAATAAAAAAAAAAAAACAAAATTCATCGTTATTGTCCATTGACTGTCGATGAAGATGTCCAAAACCGAATGTCGGAATAGAGAGAGTATATGTATACGCCACCACAATAATGGTGAAACAAAGGATTGCTTTTTGTGTGATATTGACGAAAATATTCTACTCGATAGAAAAAAAGGATTTTCAGTCAGTTCGCTCAAATGTTTATAAGCGTTTATGCCTTCTCATATTGCATTTGGCTTGTTCTTTGTTGGCGGAATAGGATTTCAATAGGGTTTTTTTTTTTGGGGAAATGAAAGCTATAGGTATAGACAACTACAAACATATCACAAACACAATTGCACACATATGGTATGATGACAAAACAGTTTTGATGTCTTTAAATGGCGTTAGCTTCAATTACATTTTAAGCTAGTTTAGAATTTGCTATAAGAATTTTTGTTTAGGAAAATAGTTTTTTCTAAAAGAAGTTCTTAATTTAGTAGTTTTGGTAGACTTTCGGTATTTTTTAAATCCCCAAATGTCAAAAGAAAAATAAGTGAAGATTATCTGACTGAGGCAGCGCGGAACTGTCCGAGTTTTATTATTTATCCATACTAGGTTATAAAATAGGATACGCAGACTGATATTGTAAGAGGAATTGGTGATCAGAGAAAGGCTGAAGGCAAATGTTTTGGATTTTTGCGATGTCAGTGAAAGAATTACGACCTTCGGAAAACGGTCTTCATAGGTGGGAAGAACATGTTGCTCAGCACTATATTCTTCTGTTTCTATAGGTATTCCAAAAGACACAAGACTGAGTAGTAAGAAGTTATCAAATTTATGAGAAATGTATAAACAAAAGATGTGAAAACACCGATCTCAAGACTCGCTGTTCCATAAAAACCGGCCAGAACATTATCAAAGCTTTCCCTCTAACATTGACATCAGTGCAAAGATTAAGTGAGGAATCACTCCTGTCAATTGGTGTTTCTTCTGTATACAATTTTTTGCAACCTAGGATTTTTTAACTTTTTAAAACAAGCAAATTCTGAAAAATCTAATAAATTTGTGTCACGGTAAATGCCCCGATCCTTTGGAGGTTGTAAACTTCTCATAAGAACTTTATCAGGGACTTTCAATGCAATTCCCATCGGGTAGAATAGGATAAGTAGCAGAGTAGTAAATATACTAGATTCTCTATTTATGAGAAGATTACTAACTCCAATGAAACACGGCTAATGACAGAATATATTCTAAGAACTTAAAACGATACTAATAGAGAAATGCACTCTTATGTAGCGGAAGTCCTTTTTTAAATAAAAAAAATGTTTTATAAACCAATAAATCTGTACCTAATAAGTTGTATGTTTAAAGAGTTGTATAATTTAATCTACATATAAACACAACGTTAACATACCTATGACATACATATTTTTTAAATTCCTGAACAAAACCCCTATAATGACTTTGTCAACAAAAGTCTGTTTGCATATATGTTAAACCCTGCCAACACATTAACTTTGGATTTTTTGCGATCGAAACACGTGCCTAGGATTTTTTTTTTTTGCTAACAAAATGCAAAACTTTGCTAAGCAAATAATGCAAAAAAAAAAAAAAACTTGCGCCCATAATTAAAGACCATATCCGCAGCCAATTGGTCCGTAGCTTAATGGCATTCAGGGCGCAACTACACGACATCGTATAGAAAACGTCAGTTTTCATGCCATTATGCTTAACCAAAAAAAAAAAAAATTAAATGAGTATGGCAAACCACATGCAGGTCGATACGAAACGACCCACCAGGTACATGATCCGCATAATGTGCATTTACACATAGAAGTGAACTCGGAACTTTTAGGTCTCAGGTCTCCGTTTTCCTCAATCCTCCATGCAAAACAGGGGCGCCCCCCACACACACAATCACATCACACAAAAACAAGCATGCAAACACATTCTTCAAGCCCTAGTAGCTCTGTTTTTCTGCTGCTTTCCCCCTGGAACCACACTGTTGCCTGTCTCCATATTTCCATTTCCATAACCATTTCCATGGGCTCGCTCTTCTTTTTCATTGCAAATGGCAAATGCCGCAGTATTTCCAAACAGGAAGGCTACTGTCCGCATTATCCTGTCCCACTAAATGTCCTCACTATTATATAGCAAAACGCTCCAGCTCCATTCATAAAACGGAAATAACTTTGTTTTGTGAAAGACGAACGCGCTATAAAATATGTTCACCAATTACGAATTATTATTCCCAAACGTTCAACCGTGCTGGTTTGGTTGTGTCGCGTTCGCATTCGCGTTTTGCTTCATAGTCTAAAAGGACTCAGTGGACTCGTTTAATTCGACGTATGATGATGATGATGCGGGCGTGAGTTCATTTAAATATATGTATCAGCTTTTAGGTTAGATTTAAAATAGTCGACAGTTGCACGTTTATTATTATTTTTTTTTTTTTTATTTTTTGTGTGACAGGACTATAGTGACAGTTAGGCACATCAACATCATCAGGACCTGCTTCGTATCAGTTTTAGAAATTCATCATTCGGGTGTTTGGCGACCTGAAACCGATGCAACCCATATCTCGCGAGCAACACAATGAAGTGTTGAAAGGAAGAGCTTTGTTACAATATGCGAGCGCACAATGGCTGTCAATGCGCTAACGTGTCCTACTTGAATGTAATTCGGAAAAGATGAATGTGCAATTGCAATAGGTTCGGTTGGGCTGAGTTGGGTTGCATAATTCATTTGCGCCGCGCTGCTGTGTTCTATCAATTGTGTGATATCGAACGGTTGCTGCGGCACGAACGAAACAAAATACCCCAGCCCACACCCGGCATTTGCTAAGTTTTAATTTTTATCTTTTAGTTTGGAATATGAGTCACATCAGCTGACAACCTAAGTAATACACTGGGACATATTAGCGACCTAAAAAAAAAAATGGAAAACGAAAAAAAATATAAGAGAATACTGAGGAAAGAATATCCGCTTTTTGCGCTAGCTTTATATCTGCACTGCACCGAGAATTATATCCTCGTTGATTATCATCACAACGGATCAAAGTCACATATATTCCATTCCGGTGCCGGTAGCACTAGTGGCGATGGCGATATGGCGGTGGTGGTGGCGGCGGCAGCAGGAAAAAAGCCAGAAAGAAACAGGATGCATGCATGCAAATACGACACAATGACATAATTTAAATGGGAGTATCCCATATGCAACACAATAAGGATATGGCACAATCTGTGCCTGGATGTACTACCTAATTTCAAAGAGGCAAAATGAGCAAATCCTCAGCGCTGACATGTATACAAACATATATACCTTTGTATGGAGAGGCTTGTAAGTATCCGCGATTGGCGGGATGACATGCAAGTATCATCTCATACGAATTAAATTACCAGAGTGTGCTCTATCTCTATACAGTGAGTTCCCAGGATTGTTCTATTTTTTTTTTTTTTTTTTTTTTTTTCAGAATTATGTGAATAATGTAGGTAGTACAAAAGTACATATAGTAAATAAGTGTAGGGTACTCGGTGTATGGTTAACTGAATTTTCAAGAAATACGGATGTTGGGATAATAAAGACTTTTGTTTATTTTATTTTATGAAAGAAAAATTTGGCAAGGAATCCTGGAATATAAAAACGGTTGTTCCTGTTTTTTTTTTTTGTACGTGGGTTCAACAATGTTGAATTTTTGTGATGAACATTAGTGGGTCTATTTTCTATACAAGATAAAAGTACTTAATTCAAGAATGTACATAGGTACATAGAATGCCGGAATCATGATTATGTATGTGGCAGGATTTAGAAACGTATTTTATAATAATTGTATTCATAACTCTATAACTCTAGGAAGGAATTCCCACAAAATACGAATTTTGCATCGGTTTTTTTTAAGGAAAGAACGGAAAAACTTATACACTAACGCTACACCAAGCTCATAAGATCTATTAAAACTCCAGTTCCAATGGATTTCAATCTTGTGTGTTGTAGTTTCTAGCTTGCTGTTGTAGGCTGACTGGAGTCCAATTTTTATATTTCGTTCCGAATGTAAACATTTATCTAAAATGGATATTTTCTACTCTCTATTTTTTTAAGTGGAATGAGACCTAGGTTAAGTAGGTTAGGTAAAATGGGCTGATTGTTAAAGTCACACTTAGATCAATGTAGATCCCTTGTGATACCCTGAAGTGTTAAAACCTCATTAAAAAAAGTGTAAACTTATGAATCCTATGGTTTGTCGAGCCATTTGGTATACTTGACAAAGTTCAGTAGGCTGTTGCCTGACAGTTCTGATAGTTCTTCTAATTCATTAAAGAAGTAGTTCCCTAAAAATGTTTTTCTAGTGCGGCAGAGAGCTGGACAGTGACAGAGGAAGTGAGTGGTGTCTTCCTGTTCGTCCTCATTGCCGCAGCTTCTGCATAGGTCATCTTTGCTAAGCCCTATTTTCTTTTTATGGTAGCCCTGTAGGTTATGTCCCGTTAAGATACCTATAAGGGATCTTAAGGAAGGTTTACTGAGTAGTAAGATCTTATTAGATTTTTTCTCGTCATAATTCGGCCAAAGTTTCCTGGTGTGACCGCAGGTATCTAGGAGGTTCCATCTTTCATTGGTTTTTTGAAAAACATGTTTGACGATATTTCGTTTCATTTCACATTGTGGGATTCTGATGTTATGGTCTATGAGAGAAGGATCAAGTACAGAGCCTTCCCTTGCAAGCTCGTCCGCTTTTTCGTTGCCGAACACATCACTGTGGACGGGAACCCAGCAGAGTCTTACATTATGCTGCATACCAAGAACCCTAAGCTCTTCGCGACAGCAAGAAACAAGCTTTGACTTGATTAAGGTGGCAGAAATCGCTTTTATTGCCGCTTGGCTATCAATGAAAAAGGTGATGTCAGCAGGTGATATCGCCATCATGGATATTTGTGTAGCAGCATTTTTCACTGCCAGTATCTCGGCTTGGAAGACGCTGCTGTAATCGGGGAGTCTGAAGGAACTGACAAGGTTGAGTTTTTCTGAGTAGAAACCTGCACCAACCCCAGTGTTCATTTTCGAGCCATCAGTGAAGATGGTGATAGCCGACTCATTTGAGAAAGGTACACTGTTTTCCCAATCTTGTCTGTTGGGGAAACTGACATTAAAAGACTTGTTGAAGTCTAAGTAAGGGGTCATGTAGTCTGTACTTACGTTGTTATCAACGTAGTTAGAGAGGATCGTGGTATGACCGCTTTGACTAGTACTCCAAATGTTGGTTTGACTAAGTCGTAGGGCACTATTTGCTGCTAATTCTTGTACAAATAGATCTAAGGGAATGAGATTAAGGATTGCCTCTAAACCTGCGGTTGGAGTGGACCTCATCACCCCCGTAGTACTAATGCATGCTGTTCTTTGTACTTTGGTTAGGGTTTTCAAGTTCGTGGATTTCTCCAGAGCTTGCCACCAGACCAAGCTGCCATAAGTCAGAATGGGTCTGACAATGGCAGTATACATCCACATGATTATTTTAGGACTTGGTCCCCAGTTTTTGCCAAGAATTCTATTACATGAGTAAAGTGCAAACGTGGCTTTCTTGTATCTTTCTTGAATGTTTGGACCCCAGTTAAGCTTCTTATCCAAGATCACTCCGAGATATTTCGCTTTATCCGAAATGGGTTGCCTTCAATTTTTGGCACTGCAAAAGGAGGAATTTTCCTTTTGTTTGTGAAAAGTACCAGTTCTGTTTTAAGGGGGTTTACTTTAAGACCGCATCTCCTGGTCCAGTTACTGACCTTCGATAATGCGTTTTCTAATTGTTCGCTTACAGTGGTTAGGTATTTTATGATCGTGTCTTCTATTTTAAGGTCAGTGAGTGCTTTTTCAATTGCACTATTATGGACATTATTAAATGCTCCTTCGATGTCTAGAAATGAAGCAAGGGTGGAATGAGACCTACTTCTTTCGAAATTAGAATTCCGATAATGTAACTTTTCATGCCCTATAGTTTATTTCCGAATGGAAAAAGCATTTGAATATAGAAAATTTAGTAAGCTAAGGTTGTTCTCCTCTACTCTCTGCCGATATACACGTAAATGAAAAAAAAAAAACCGATCCCCAGTCTTAATTCATGGTTTTTAGTGCATTGCATTTTACAGGCAGAATTTGTCAGAATTATCATACAATTCAGAGAAATAAGTATTCTACACTACTTGACAAAATACTCAACATTAGTGTCGTAACATTAGGAAGTGTCGTAATCAAGTCAAGTCATTGCGACCAATGTATGTACCTAAGTTAAAAACAGCCTAAGAAATTACAGCCGGGAAAAAAACAATCCAAGAGCACAAAATCATTAAATATGATAAAATAAAGACTAATATAGGTTCAAAAATGATTTCTGACCTTTGATTCATACAAATTATGTGGATAATTTGTTAAAGTGTTTAATAAACTTCAGTTTTATTTTATTGTGTTATTGTCCTCAAGTTTAATCGTATCAAACAAACTCTTATTTACTTCTTCACATAAAATATCCAAATTGTTGATCAATTTCACAAAACCACTTTGCCCTCTGTTTGTGTTTAATAACTCGTAACCCTTAAATCCGTTTCTATACATCATGCATTGTTCACTGCTAAATTATGTATTCTTCATACATAACTGAACGTATAAACATTTAACTTCTAATGAAACTATTTCCTGACGTTGGTTTTTACCATCAAACACACACCTTTAATAAAAACAAAACTAACTTAAAGAAAAAACACACACACCTATCGTGACAAATTTGTATGCGGGACACATAATTTTCTCAGAAGACATTGACACTGTTATAATATTTTGATGAATCATTTTGTTAAATGGCAGTTAAAATCTCAAAAAAAAAACTTATCATTTCATTTAATAGCTTCGCATACCTTTAACATAACGATTACGTATCTACAAATTTGGATGCAACCATGTAAGACCTACTAAATGGAACATTATTATTGTTGATTTTAGTTAAACACCCAGGAAACAAGTATATTGTACCTTGAAAACTACTTAGTGCTTTGAAATTACATAAATCTATTTTATCCATCTTAAACTGTTCATTGGGTTGATGTATTTCGAATAATGTATTTTTAATAGGGATAGGTTTTGCACCTTTTTTGTTGGGGGCCTCTTGAGAGGTTGTTAGTCGGAATTGGTGGTTGTCTTCGACATCATTTTCGACTTATAAAAAGCTGTCTAACCGAAATCTAACTAACGAAAAGTAACTAACTTTAAGGAGTAGTACATAAATAATAAATTCACCTTCAAATCGGTCGGGACAAAAGTTATAGTAATCCTGCTTACAGGTATAAATAAATCGTTTATTTCAGAAACAGCATAAGTCCACTTTTTCCAAAAATTTTTTTGAAGTTATACTTCTTATGGGAGGGTGAGTATGAAAATTTACTTTTTGACAAGAATGTCAAAGGGATTATGACGCGATCACCATGGGTAGCAGGGCTGTCGTTTCACCTTTAGAGTAGGCAGTACTTTAGTATTTAAAAATACAGTACGCCGCAGTACGGCAAACATAAAACACACAACACGTTGCAAGTTACATGTTTTATGTGGCAAGTTGCATATGGCAAGTTGTATGTGGCAAGCAGCGTTACCGCTAAGCGACTTTAGTCGCTATTAGCGACCTTTTTGAAGCCTTAGCGACCAAGAGACGACTTTTTATTCAAAGCGACTTTTTCACTAATTTCATAATAGCGACTTTTTTTCTAAAAATTGTATTTCTTTTTTATCTGAACATTTGGAGCTTCAAATTTGTGTTTATTTTTTCTTTCTGAACGTATTCTGAGCTTGTTCAGAGTGCGATCGATGGACTCAGAATAAAATAACTGAGCAGACCGAGTTGAATGCTGAACACAAGCATTTAGCAAGTGAAATTGAAAAAAAATCAAACAAATAAAATAATGGTGCAAAAGTGCAGCAGTCGGTCTAGTTTTTTATTTTAATTTAAGTTTTAAATTTTATTTCTTGTTTCTGTAAAAGAAAATTACAGGTAAATAGACAAAATTAGAAGAGGTTTGTGTATTTTCATACTTGCAGGCAGCTGCTTGTGTAATCAATTTATATTGAGGAATTTGAATGAACAACAACAACTTGTGTGTGTTACCACCAAGTTCATAGGCTGGAGTTATAGCTATTTCACGGGGACCAACCCGATCATCAGACTCCTTTCAGTGGTGCTAAGTCGCTTATGTTCAATTGATTTTGAAAATTGCCCGAGCTGGGCTTGAGTTCAAGCCTGAGTTCAAGCCCAGCTCGGGCAATTTTCAAAATCAATTGAACATAAGCGACTTAGCACCACTGAAAGGAGTCTGATGATCGGGTTGGTCCCCGTGAAATAGCTATAACTCCAGCCTATGAACTTGGTGGTAACACACACAAGTTGTTGTTGTTCATTCAAATTCCTCAATATAAATAGACAAAATGTTTAGGTGTGTTTTAAAAATAATTCTGAGCGCTCAGAGGCTATTCAGAGCGTGCTCAGAATGTTCTGGCTCTGTTCAGAGCCTTTTTCTGAGTTAAAAGAGAAAAACGCCTACCCATAAACTCATCTATTTCCATACCCACAACTTCAATTCAAACTCAAAGTCCATTACATTGCATGTGAGTAGGTAGGTATGTTCTTTTGCACTTCTTCCACATTCCTATTCAGATGTCAAATCAAACAAGAACACATACAATGAAAAAATAGCCGAACAAAAAGATGGAATTTTCAATGGAATTGCAAAGAGAAAAAATATATTGGTAAGCTTGAAAGCCTTTTTTCATTTAATATTTTATTCTTGGTTAAATTAAATGTTTCATACATACTTCAAATCTACGGTCCAAGCGTAGCCTCCAACTAAATTTAAGTTCCTAAAATTAAGACTTTTTTTTTAGTTTCTAATTTTGTTATATTTTTGGTATAAATTCTTTGGCGCCGGGTAAAAAGGTGTTAAGTCAGAAAATGTAGTTTTGAGGAAAATGAAATTGAAGTTTCAATTTTTGTTTGTAAATCTGAATATTATTATCTTTAAAAAGTAATGATGCAGAAATATCATTTATAAGATCTATTTTAATATCCATATGCTGTTGACCAGAAAATGACCGTTTTTGAAAAAAACTTGTGTTGACTTAACACTTTAGAGCCATTTAGTCTTCAAAAATAAACTTGGTCCAATGGTGTTAAGTCAAGAAAAATCTTTGTTTACATTGATAACAAGGTTTAATTTATAAAAGAAAATTGGAAATATTAATGAGATTAATTAACAAATGTGAAAATTCTTTTTGAAATAATATAATACTGTAGAAAAATCGCTTTTCATTTTTTTCCTTCCTCTTGACTTAACGCTTTAGGATCAATTTTTTTATTTAAAAATTAAAAATGAATGCAAAAACAAAGGAGTTAAGTCAACTTACGCCTTTAGTACCAAACTATTTAAAAAAAAATTGACTTAAACGCTTTGTACCGAATCATTTCAAACAGCAGGAGATACGCTAGAGCTATGGCGATAGGACCAAACGAAAGAAAATCGATTTTTTTGACTTAACCCCTTTGTACCCGGCATCAAAGAATTAAAACTTTGTTTTAAGACAACTTGCGTTCATTTCTCTATGTTAAAACATATGAAAACGGTTTAGCGACTTTTTTTTATATCAAATAGCGACTTTTTCCACAAAAAAGCGACTTTTTTTCAATTTTTCAGATTAGCGACCTTTTTTTTCTCAAAGCGACTTTTTTAGCGACCTTTCAAAAATTTTCAACGGTAACGCTGGTGGCAAGTTGCATGTGGCAAGTTGCATGTGGCAAGTTGTATGTGCCAAGTTGCGTGTGGCAAGTTGCATGTGGCAAGCTGCATGTGGCAATTTGCGTGTGGTAAGTTGCATGTGGTAATTTCCATGTGGCAAGTTGCCAGGGTTGCAAAAAGCTCACATTTCAGCTCAGCTCACAGCTCAGCTCAGCTCAAAATTTGAGCTAGCTCACTTTTAAGCTAGGTACCATAGCTCATTTGAGCTGAGCTGAAAGTGAGCTGAGCCGAAAGTGAGCTCCCCAACTTCCAACGCCTATATCTCGGAATTTTGAAAAAATGCCAAAAGGTAGCGGGGACTCTAACCTACATTTGGGTACAACTCTCATTCCTGTAGGTCCACGCGTTCTCAAACCTGGAGAACTTAAAAGTAAAAAAAATATAGGCACGATTCTGAAAAAATAGGCATGATGTGGCGGTTTAACATGGAAGGCGATTTTTTAAAAATCTGACAATGTGCAAAGCGTAGGCCCATGACACAAGCTATCATTTGGCATCACTCCCAAAAATTGCTCTAAAGCGGTTTAGCTTCCAGGAGCGTTCAAAGATTCGGGGATTTTTCGAAAAAAAATTTTACCCCAACTTTCAAACGCGATTTTCTCGGAATTTTGAAGTAAATCGAAAAACCGGATTATACCACTATCGGCTAGCTGAGAATATAAGCTTTCATATGGCACCACTCCACTGTCTCTAGATCAAAGCATTCAGCTCCCAGAAGTTTTTTCGCGCCCCCAACTTCCAACGCCTATATCTCGGAATTTTGAAAAAAATGAAAAAAAATTTTTTTGATGCCAAAAGGTAGCGGGGACTCTAACCTACATTTGGGTACAACTCTCATTCCTGTAGGTCCACGCGTTCTCAAACCTGGAGAATTTAAAAGTAAAAAAAAAAGGCACGATTCTGAAAAAATAGGCATGATGTGGCGGTTTAACATGAAAGGCGATTTTTTAAAAATCTGACAATGTGCAAAGCGTAGGCCCATGACACAAGCTATCATTTGGCATCACTCCCAAAAATTGCTCTAAAGCGGTTTAGCTTCCAGGAGCGTTCAAAGATTCGGGGATTTTTCGAAAAAAATTTTACCCCAACTTTCAAACGCGATTTTCTCGGAATTTTGAAGTAAATCGAAAAACCGGATTATACCACTATCGGCTAGCTTAAGCTTTCATATGGCACCACTCCACTGTCTCTAGATCAAAGCATTCAGCTCCCAGAAGTTTCGCGCCCCCAACTTCCAACGCCTATATCGCGGAATTTTGAAGAAAATGAAAATAAAATTTTTGATGCCAAAAGATAGCGGGGACTCTAACCTACATTTGGGTACAACTCCCATTCCTGTAGGTCCACGCGTTCTCAAACCGGGAGAACTTAAAAGTAAAAAAAAAATATGCGCGATTCTGAAAAAAAAGGCATGATGTAGTGGTTTAACATGGAAGGCGATTTTTTAAAAATCTGATAATGTGCAAAGCGTAGGCCCATGACACAAGCTATCATTTGGCATCACTCTCAAAAATTGCTCTAAAGCGGTTTAGCTTCCAGGAGCGTTTAAAGATTCGGGGATTTTTCGAAAAAAAAAATTTACCCCAACTTTCAAAACCGATTTTCTCGGAATTTTGAAAAAGGTCGAAAAACCGGATTGTACCGGAATTTTTTTTTATGATAAAAAAAGAAATATTTTACTAAAAAAATAGAAATATACCTATTTACTATCAAACACCAAGAGAAAAGATCACGAAAAATTATCTGTCTTATTTATAAAAATATCTATGTGTTAAAATAATTCCATCAATAACTAGAACCAAACATCTTAAGCTATGGTGTTTTTTTTTTTTTTTTTTTTTTTTCACTTCAGATTCTTTGATGTAGTCAGCTTAGAGCAAGCTGTATACTACTATCAGAGGGTTCATCATTAGTGCATGTGTTAGTAGTTAGTAGGACAAAAACAATTAAATACTATCCACATGCACAATATACAATTAATATTAGCTAAAAATGATATACTAACATATTTACAATTTAAAAATCTAATTAAAACATAACCTGACAATCACGTCTGTGGAGCACTGGTTCGAAATAAATTTTTTAATTTCATCTTGCTCATATTAAAGTCAATATCGTTTAAATTATAAAGTTTGCTCATTCGGTTAAGAGGCTCGTTTATACCATAGTTTGTTCTATGAAAGTCAATATGTAAGAGTTCAAATCTTCGTAGGTGGTGAGATCCTCCCGGATAGTTAAAGCCAAGGCAACCTAATAAGTCAGGAGCGTCAAGTTGGCCATTAATTAATTGATGAAAGAATATAATATCGTTATTGACACGCCTTTGTTGCAAAGTTTGCATGTTTAAAAGTTGAATCCGCTGATCGTAAGGTGGTAAGTTGTAAGGATCTGTCCAAGGTAGACCCTTCAGAGCAAAGCGTATGAAATTATGTTGGATTGATTCTATACGATTCTTATGAACCTCATAAAAAGGACTCCATACTTGGGAAGCGTACTCGAGGTGGGGTCGAACGTAGCAGTTGTATAAAGAAAGTGTGACAAATGGATCGTCAAACTCCTTTGCCCAGCGTTTTACAAATCCAAGCATTGAGCTCGCTTTGTTTACTATGAAATTAATGTGTTCGGTGAATTCTAAATTTGAACTGAATTGGACACCCAAGTCCTTAAAACTAAATACTCGACAGAGCTTGTGTTGCGATATACAATAATCGAAGGCATTCGGGACTCGTTTTCGAGAGAAAGTAATTGTTTGACATTTGACTGGGTTGAGAGAGAGACCGTTTTTCCCACACCAAACACTAAAACTGTCAATGTCAGCTTGTAGAAGAATCCGGTCATGGTTGTTTTTTATTGTCTTAAAAATCTTCATATCATCGGCGAATATAAGAATTTCACTTGAATTAATGCATGAAGTTACATCATTTATAGCAAGTATAAAAAGAAATGGACCCAGATGGCTTCCCTGGGGTACACCTGAGCGAGCAATAAAGGGGTCAGAAAGACAGTTCCTGAATTTAACTTGATAGGATCTATTCTCAAGGTATGATTCTATCCAGGCTATAAAAAAAGGCGGAAAACCAAAAGCTTTTAGCTTGAAAGAAATAATTTTATGATTTAATTGATCAAACGCTTTAGAAAAATCAGTGTATATGCAATCAACTTCACTTCCTTTTTCTAAAGCATTTGAACATTTATATAAAAAGGTAAGGAGATTAGTAATAGTTGATTTTTTCCTCATAAAACCATGCTGTTGTTCACATACTAGATTCTTGCTGAAAAATGCTACACTCTCACAAACAACTTTTTCGAAAATCTTCGGAATGCACGATAGTTTTGAAATAGGTCTATAATTCTTTATATCTGTCTTATCACCCTTCGTGAAAATAGGAGTTAGAAATGATGATTTCCAAATGATGGGAAATTGTCCAGATTTGAGGGAAAGTTCAAACAAATACGTTAGGGGCTTAGATAACGAGTTTCTACAGTTTTTCAATAATATTGGAGGAACACCATCTGGTCCAACCGAACAATCATCATTCAACGATGAAAGAATTTCTAAAACAGTACTTTCTAGTACAGGGATATTGTTACAACACGTTTGGGAATAGCTTTGTAGATTTCTAAAAAATATTTCGTCAATTTCAAAAGATTTACGGAAGTTTGTCGCAAAAGCATTGCAAATGTCAAAGGTTTGTTGCATTGGGACGTTTTCATAAATAAAATTTGCAGGGTAGCCATCTGAGTTTTTCTTAGAGTTAACGAGTTTCCAAAAAGACTTAGGATTTTTTTTTAAGCTATTTCCTTTCTCAATTAAATAATTGGTGTAAAGTGTTTTCGAAAGAGATTTAAATTCTTCAAACAGAGCGCTATAAGAGGCGTAATCAGTTAGAGATAAGGTTTTTAGGTAAGTTTTCCATGCTTTATTTCGTTTATTTCTCAACGATTTCAGTTCTTTTGTGTACCAAGATTGATTTAAATTCGTATTTTTCATTTTTTTCATGGAAAGAGTATTAATAAGACAATTGTTTAGAATACTATAGAAACTGTTAACAGCTTCATCAATATTAGACAAAGACAATACGTCTGATATTCCAGACCTATATAAGTTTTCGGATAGCAACTCAAAATTTGCTTTTCTGAAATCAAAAAAATAGGAGCAATCAATGTCATTACTGTTTTCAGTAACATGACTGCTACAGTCAAAAAAGATTTCCAAGGGTGGATGGTAATTATCTATATTAGTAATTCCAATTCTAGACTCTAGAACAAGGGTACTAATAGCGTCAGAGGAAAATACCAAATCGAGAGTTCGTACAGCTTATTTGCTGTAAGTCAGAATAACTAATTTTATCAAGAAAAGCCAGTTCATTTTGAGAGGAAGTCAACGAAGGTTCTTGGTAAGTTTCGTCTTCCGACGGAATCCATTGAATGTGTGGTAAGTTGAAATCTCCCACAAGTAATATATTGCTGTTGGGGCAAACCAGGTCAAGTACGAAGTCTAAAGCAAAGGAAAGTTCGACATAAACGGATGCAGAACTTTTTGGAGGAATGTATGCGTTTAGAATATAAACAAAATTATTTTCTACAGTAAGTTTTACACAAATTAAATCAATTGATAGTTTAAAAGGGAATGAAATAGAAGAAGAAACAAATTTATTATGTACAGCTATTAAGACACCTCCCCCCAATTCCTTTGAGTTTCCAACATGACGATCCTTTCTATAAACTAAGAACTCTTGGCAAAAAAGTTCCGTGTCCAAAAAACTTGGGTTTAACCATGTTTCTGTCAGAGCAAAAATATCATGTGGGAATGTTTGAGAATTGACGAAAATGTCAGCGGTTTTGCTACGAAGCCCTCTTACGTTTTGGTAGAAGAGGGTAATCCTACTGAGTTTTTTGATGGAAGATCCTTAGGCAAATTGCGTTTTCTTGTGGAGCAGAATTCCTTAACTAGTGTTCCAGGAGGCCAGTTATTAATATTGCAAATAGAATCGAAATGCAGTGGATTTGTAATTATTTTAAAAGAAGAGATAAAGCTATTGGGTTTACTGATTTTCGTACATTTTATAGAAGTGTTCGATGGTATGCTATTACAAGAGACTAAGTGGGAGATAACATCTTCAGGAGCTGTGTCAGGATCCAAACGTGAAACGAAAATAGTTTTAGGTTTGGAAACAGCCTTGATAAGTTTAGGATTGGAAATGGAATTTGTTGTGGAAGTGGTTTCAATGGGTTCAGGAAGTTCTAATGTGTTGGCAGTGTTGGAAAGGTTGGATCTGAGGTTAGTTCTTTTTGGAGGTGGGCCAGAATTTTTAGTATGTGATAAGGAGTCGGCATCTCTACTTCTTTTCTTAACTTTTGAAACATGGTTTTTCTGAATACCTGACCCTGATTGGGCAAGGATGTCTTCATTAACAGAAGAAATTTTATTTTGGTGATTTTCAGAAATTAAATCGGTCGTTGAAGTGGAATTATCTACCATTTTGTTGTCTACAGAAAAAGAATTTAAATTTGAAACAGCGATGTTAAAGACATTGAGTAGCTCTTCAAAGCCCTTTGAAAGTTTTAAAATGTCTGCTTTAAAAGAAGACATTTTAAAAGCTAATCTTGATATTGTTAATTCGCGGCAGTCAGGGCAATACCAATAGGCAAACTCGGAATTAGCTATCTTTTCGATAAATGCGTTCGTTGAGCCAATACACCTTGGGTGGTAGAGATTACCACAAGGTCCAAAGCACGCAAATAGGCGCGCGTTGCTTGAAGTTTCTAAACAATTTTTTGTTGAACAGACCATTATTTTTGGGTTAAGAGAAATAAAAAAAAAAAAAAAAAAAATAAAATAAATAAAATAAAAAAAATTAAAAAAAAAAACAAACAAATTAAACTTTAAAAAAATTTAATAAGAAAAAAATAAAATTATTAAGGTCGACAGCAGGAGTCGAAACTATTTATTTAATTAAAAAAAAAAAATAATAATAAAAAAAAAAATGTTTGGTTCCAAGTGGGAATTGAACTCAGAGCACTAAGATCTGAACTTTTAAAACCGCGCGCTTACTAGTTGGGCCACGGAGGCTGTAAATTATTGGAAGAAAATATTTAATATGATGCAAATGAAAAAGAAATAATTAAATTTAAAAATGAAAAATAAATAATTATAACATATAAAAATATGATAACGTTAAAAGCTTTGGTTTGTAATGTAGGGGAAGTGCTGTCTTATATAACAAAATAAATACACACTTACCTATGCATGCAAGCAATAAACAAAGACAAAACAAAAAAAAAAAAAAAAAAAAAATACTAAAAGCTTTGCAATAAAATAAAATTAAATAATTACACTTTTTATAACTAGAAACAAAAAAGAAAATTTACATTTAAACACAAATTTAATAATAAACTAATTAGACAAATTCAAATAGTCCACTTCTTTCAGTGCACATAGACAAAAAACTTGCTAATAGAACTACAAATTATAAATAAAATGTTAAGAAAAACACGGACTAAAATTTACACACAGCTACCAAGTATGAACCAGTGCTGACACGACTGTTATATAAAAGTTCAAAATATCACTGTTATATAAAAGTTCAAAATATCTTCATATTTCATTATACTTTCCAAATAAAAATCAATGTATCCTCTCACCCATCACAGCTCAGCTCAGCTCACTTTACCTTAGCTCACCCAACAGCTCAGCTCAGCTCACCGACAGCTCAGCTCACCCAACAGCTCAGCTCAACCATCAGCTCAGCTCACTTTCAGCTTAGCTCAAATGAGCTAAGCTATGGTACATAGCTCAAAAGTGAGCTAGCTCAAAATTTGAGCTGAGCTGCGAGCTGAGCTCAGCTCACTTTTGAGCTTTGTAGCAACCCTGCAAGTTGCATATTGCTACTACTAGTGCACACAATCCTCATAAAATTACCATATAGCATATTTTATGCGCAATTTGTTTACTTTCGTTAAGCATATACCGTACGTTCTGAACCGCACAACATGAGTAAATTTCACAGAATAAATTGAAAACTACATGGACGCAAGGAGGATGAAAGTATTAATTTATTGTTCACTTGATAAAAATGTAAAAAACGAAGTGTGGATTAATTAATTTAATAATAGAAATTAAAAATATCAAATGAAATTCATTTACATATACTGAATGAGAAGTATAACTTCAGTCGCGTGTACATGTGTACACACACTCTTTTTTTTTTGGAAATTTCTCATTTATGTATAGTTACTCATCTTCTGAAAAAAAAAAATTAAGTATGTCAGACCCCCCAAAATACGAAAACTGAAAGAAAAGGGTTCAAAATATATGGAAAATTTTCACCCGGTGAAAACATTTTTGACTGTTAAATACATGACTTGTTACCAGTTTTAAATTATTTTGGCAGCAATCTTGACACGCACCCCCTTTTGTTATATATCTATAAAAAGGTAAAGAATTACTCTATCTATATCTATTAAATTCATTAAAATTGTACTCAGGATTCAAAAGTTATAGCCAGATTTCTGGTGGTGCCAGCATTTTTAACTCTTGAATAATATGACATTTTACCAGTTTTAAATTTTTTTGGCAAACATCATGACACGCAAGCCTTTAAGTTATACATCTATAAAAAGGTAAAGATTTACTCTATCTACTGCTATTTAATTTATTAAAATCGAAAGTAGGGTTCAAAAACTATAGCTAAATAAAAACAAAAGTTTTACCACAAAAATTTCGTTTATTTCAGAAACGACATAAGTCAACCGACTTTAAAGGCTGAAAAACCCGGAAAGACCTAAAAAAAAGTTTATATTTTAAAGGTTTCTAAATGCATCTTAGGATAGATTATAACTCGGCATACTCTAAATTTGAAGTGTTGTGGAATTTTAAGTAAAAACCAGTTTTTTGTTGCTCCTGAAAAGTTTATGCTCATGGACTTATGTCGTTTCTGAAATAAACAATTCAAATCAGAAAAAGAGAAGGGACGAAAGATGCCTAAAAAGTGGTAACTGTCGTTTTTTATAATAAGATTCTCAAAACTCCCTGTGCAGTGCATTAATTTTTCAACATTAAGTAGATATTAAGTATTTAGATTTTTCTCAAAAACGAAAAAACGGCTTTAGGTACCTACTGTTTTTGGTACCGTTTATCTCGTTAGCGGCTTATCAGATTCAGAACTTGGGTTAAATTTTTCTTATTCCGTTTAATTATTAAGAACACAAAAAAATATTATTATATAAGTAATATTATTATAAAATTCATAACAAAAACACAATTGTTTATAACGTTGAAAAGTTTAAGAGAATCTTTGATTGTTAATCTAAATTTTGTCTTCCTGTTTACTTCCAAACGTAATTTTAATGAATTGGTTTTGCATTTAAAAAAAAAATCAACTTCATTTTCATACCTATGATTGATAAGAAAAATCAAAACATTACTATAGGATTATCTAAAAACTCAAAACCTTACAACAAATGCTACAAAATTTAAAAAAACAAACATTAGTACCTAACTCTTCGCAATTAAAATCTTGAAACTTTTAATAGCTTAAATCAAAGATTTATTTTTATCAAGGCAAATTTTTTCTAATAAAAATGATTTCTGGACTAATTTCGATGAGGTAAATCTAGTAACGGGTGCGACTCTTTTACACATAATTTTAACATTATTCAAAAACTGATAAATTTAATTCTCGCATTAAATTTTAGTTGTGTTACGGGTGTGACGTGATTTTGTTTTTTAAATGCACACAATGAGACCCAGATGACAAGCTAACAAAAAAAATGAATTTTAATTGTGTTTCGAATGTGGTAAGAAAACGGTAGGGGTGTGACATTTGGGAAAAAAACTTCTTATGGTAGATTTCTCAAAATATTTAAATTTACTTTTAGAAAAAAAATCAATTTCTGAAGCAATTCAAGTAAATTAAAATTTACTTTTATTTAAAAAAAAAAAACCTACCTAATCATCAGAAATATTATTAAAGCAAATACCTACAGCCTATACAACACCTTTATAATTTTTATCATCATCATCAACATCATTAAAAATTTCATTAGAAATCCACACTAATAACTTGCCAAAAGATACTTATTTATGTAACATGATATTTTTCTTCCAATACTTTGAGTTTTTATTGACTCATTGTCTTCAAGGAAAAACTCGATAAGAAGAATTCGAGAAAAACTTCGACCACAAAGTAAAAAGCCAATGCGGAATTTCCATTTTGATGAAGATAAAATTCGCAGACGTTTTCTTAACTTTTCTTCTTCAAAATAAAAAAAAAAAAACAAAAAACAAAAAACTCCCTTACCGCTGGAATAAGGAACTTATAGGAACTTTCTACCTTCCTTCATTTGATTGATAGTTTGAATTTCATTCGTAGGTATCTCTGTCTCTGTTATTGACCGATAAATTCTATTGAAGAGAAAATTGTTCTTTTAAAGATGCAAAAACAATCTGTTATCTTTCATTTTTTTTTTCTCTCACAAATTGATGATGATAAATATATTTTTTTTTCTTTTTGGTTTATATGATGATTTAGGTAAATGAAGTGGAATGCCTTTCTTCTATACTTTTCTCGCTAATACCCACATAACGATTCAAATTTGATGACTTGATTTTCTCATAAATTACCCGTTGGGCACTGCAGAGTTTTTGTTATGTTTTTTTTTTTTGTTGCAGATTTATCTTTTTCAAACTTACAAAAAAAAATATAATACTTATCTCTGAAAAACTATTGTGGATATAGGTATAGGGAACCTTTTAGGAACCAAGAACGGCCCAAAGCGATCGTTAGATGAACTCCCACAGCAACCAAACCAAACAATGCGAGAGTAGTTTATTATGCGCTATAGGGTATAAACGTATACACAAAGCAATTCAAATAAATAAACATTCGAAAAGCATACTAAACTCACACACACACAAAGATGAAAATGTATCTTTTTGTTTAATACAAAGAAAATCTAAACGAAAAAAACATAAAAAAAAAAAAAACAATACAACTATGGCTTTGTTGTTGTTGTACTTTTGATGGTAGTGGGTGGATTCGGGTATGGATTCGGGTTTGGGTCTTCCCTTTCCATGGCAGCATGTTTATCACTTTCAGTTTGGTATTCAGTTTCAGTTGCATTCCAGTTGAATTTCTTTTATTTTTTTTTTATTATATTTTGACACGAGGTATTGAAACGGGTTAAATGAAACAACGAACGGATAGCCCATCAGAGAAGGTATAGAGGAGTAAAATAAATGGTCGTAGTGTTAGTGGTGATAATGCATTTTACACTACAAACAAAACTACCTGAGAACTTATGATATTGCATTTTGATGACCGCAGATGCAACAGAGCGCGCTCTCTCGCTCTCCTCTGAACCGATTTTGAAGCCTTTCGATTTGCGATAATGTTTATGTGTGTTTCATGTTGGATGACGATGACGCCGCAATGCGTCATTTGTATATTTTTTTTTATTTGAATATGCTAAATGAGTAAGTTTGTTTCCGTGTAAAAGTAAAAGGTGGTTAGTTGCGTTGTGTGAAAGAATTTTAAGAGCCTTTTAAATAAAGTAGCTAAAGGACTTAATCATAATTTAGTATACTGAAATTAACTGTAGATTATTCAGGTATGGATTTTGACAATGTTACCAATTACATTTTTAAATGATAAACTATTAATTTTTAATTATAGGTTTTTCCAGCGTTACGGGTGTGACCCTTGTTAGACTTTTTTTTATGAGTTATTCAACCAATATTCAAAATTATTAGAATTCAACTTGAATCAATCAAGTAATTTTGTTTCAATATCAATTAAAGTTGTGTTGCGGGTGTGACAGTTGGACAAAAAATTATTTTCCGAAAATATATATACAAATGTTGATCTTCCCAAATGAGAAACAAATGGAAAACCAACAAATATATCCGTTTTAATAATGTTACGAGTATGACAAGAAAAAGTTACGGGTGTGATATTTGAATTTTTTTTATCTTAGGTACCTATGTCTCATTATCGTAGATAAGAAATAAGTCCATTATCAAATTGTGAAGCTATGTACGAGATGGAACATAAGTTAGGTAAATCGGTGTTTTGAATTGGCTATGATCGGTACGATCACTCACTGAAGTGTTACAATATTTGTTTGATGAACTAGGTACATATTTTTGTGTGAAAAAGTATACTTTCAATTTCTTAATTTTTAAACTTTCAATTTTTTAATTATTTTATTTCATAAAAGGTTTTCAAGTCAGGCAGCCACAGGACTTGTTATTTACGACCTAGAATGTTTTAAAGGACTTGCCTTGCCTTGCTGTACCTGAGAAAATATTAACTGGGGTCGCACGTACTTGCTCTTGTAGTTCAAAGTATCTTTATCTTAAATATCTATTGAAACTTTAAGATTTTGTTTAGTGTCGAGAAAAAAAAATTAAAAAAAAAAAATCGAAAGTTAAAAAATAAAATTAAAATTTTTTTTTTCAAAAATGTTTGTTAATTTTTTTTTTTTTTACATTTTACACTTCAAAATGAAGTCTATAAATTTTGGATAAAATTGACTTATGCTTTGATGAAAGATATGAACTATAAAAATATGTCGATTTTCGAAAAACGGCAACGCCATATTTCTGTTCTCCGCATTTTTTGAGAAAAACTAAAAACGCAGTTTTGTCAGAATCAATAAGACTATTACGTACACCAAATTTAATCAAAATCGTTAGAGCCATTTTCGAGAAAATTGCAATACCTCGACAACTTTATATAGGAGATATGCGTTAAAAGGGAGATATTGAAAAAATAAAAAAAAACAGGTCTAGGGAATTACATAAAAATCATCTGTACCAAGTTTCAAGTTAATCCATCCATCCGTTTAGGCCCTAGCTTGATGTACAGATGGACGCACAGATGCACGGACCGACGACGGACGGCATGACGTATTTGAATTGCTGTATTCGAAAGATTATAGTTTTTTTTCCCCCTTTTGAAAAAGTTGAATAGATGAAAACACACCCCACAATCCTTATAAAGTTTGTGTTTTGGATTTTTAATAGGTCTCTCAAAGACAGGTCTTAAATTAATCCAGTAAATTACAAATCCAACGAGCAGTAATTGAGTGCAAAAAAGAAATTGGTTGATAAAAATTTCTTGTACGATCCCGATCCCCATCCACATAAAAATAAAAATCCTATACGAGTATCTACGTAATTTTAAGCACGTGCTTAAATTTCGACCCGCACAAATAAAAACCTAAATGATTTATGTTCTTCTGTTACCCAAATTTAAGGTCAATGTTTTCTTAATGGCTTTCTACCTCATGATAAATCCGCCTCTGTCATTTACATTAAACCACGTTTCAGTTTGAAACGAGTTTTATGTTTTTGTTTGTGTTTCTTTCGCGTTTGCTCAGTGAAATGTCTTTTGCCATACCCAGTTACCAGCATAAAGGTATTTCACATACATACGTATTTTAAGCGTCTAGTCTCTTTTACAATGTTTAAACAAAGAAAAAGTATAAATACCAATAACAAGTTTTTCCAAAACAAGTACGGCTTGAATGTAAAGGTAAGTTTATCTTTAAGTATGGGTTTGTTTGTTTACTTTTTTTTTTCTTTTTTGAGTTAGGCTCAACTAAACAGACTATGTATATATACTCATACCAAGCCATAGTCATTTACAAATACATACGCATAATGTGAGTTGTTTTATTTCTTTACCTTTTATTTGTGGAAGACACCAGTATAATTTATGTGTTAAGCCAGGTGCATTAAGTAGTCTAAGAGATAAGGTTTCTAATATGAGTGAAATTTTGAGTAGATGATCAATACGAGTACTCGTAAACCGTAATTCGAAAATGAGCAAAGGGCAAATTGTCTTGTAACATTCCTAATCCCATTTTTAAAGGAACCAACAATTTCGATCACCTCCAACTTCTGAACCATAAGACCTAGAAACTTAAAACTGATATTAATTTTTCAGCTAGTAGTCACGATCAAGCACCTGAAAAAATACTAAGCATGAGTACCTAAAACCTAATAGCTCGTGAGATACAAGGATTCAAAGATACAAAAAATCGTAACTAATTTACTCAATGAAATAAATCCAACAATTCATCTTGAACTCTTCCATAATGTTGATATAACAATTGGTTGGCTCAAATACAAATACGAGTAAATGAAAAGAAAAGAGTATGAAGTCGGCAGTGTTCGAAATTTCATAAAAATATGTAATAAGAAAAAGCTATTAAGTAAACAATCCTATATTAGGCAGAAAAAAGCAATATTAGACGTCAGTAAGAACTAGAAGCTACATTTTACAGGCGGTAAAAACCTTTAACCTGGAGCTATGACTGTACAAAAAAACAATCATAAACGCTCCAAAAAAAATGCCCTGTGGAGACAGTCTTACTTTTTCAAAATAAGTTGTGGATAATAGGACCAGTTTTACCAAGATCATTTAACAAACAAAATTAAATTTTGATTCTAGGTATCACCAAAAATTTGTTAATATAAATTTTTGAAAGAATTTTAAGAATGATAAATTGAAAACAGTAGTCTTTTAACTCATTCATCCCAAATTCTTGCGGGTTTCGATCGAATGCAATTCTTTTGAAAGAAAAGTCCAAAAAGGGTAATGATTTGAATTCAACAAAACAGGGGTTCAAAAAACAAGTGAAAATAGAAGCATTTTTTTCTCCAAACAAAAAGGAAATAAAAATAAACAAATAATTTAAATTTGTATCGATTAAATTTTGATTTTAATTAAAAATCAAACCTTTTAACTTGGTACCTTCTCATTTCTTATCTTTGTGCTTGTAACTTCCAAATACTTCTTTGAATACCTCAAAAATTGATTTAGCGAGAATTTGATGTTCAAAATAATTTGAATGCATTTTTAATTTCTGGTAATTTTTAATATATGTATATCTACTTTTACTCAGTATTTATATATAACAAAATGTTACATAAATGAATAACACAATTATAAACTTACATCTTAAATACCCTAGTTAATATATAAATAGTAGAGCCTTGAACTGTAAAAGCAAGTAAATACGATCCAGTTGTGATTTTTTTTTCGCTGCAATATATATCTGGTAATGTTCTAGACTGCAGAAGCAGATAAACTAATTGAGTAAATTTTAATTGAATCAAACAGGTATTTAAAGAATTATTTAATTTAGCTCTAAGAAAACACGTTTTTTTTTTTGTTTAGTCACTTTATGTCAAAGATGATTGTACAAAGCTGTTTTTATTTTCAAAAATGAATCACATCTCAAATGTCTCATATTCCATGCTAGATCCAGATGTTTATTTAAAGTTTAAGGCTTATAAATAAACTAAACATTCATTTGTATTTGTTGAAAATTCTCTAATTTCCATAAACGTGACATAGCGTTCGGCATATAACACACATTTTTAAATTTGTTTGTTAAAATTTTTAGAACCTCAAAGTTATATTAAATTGATTTTATTGGTATTTTGTTACGCCCTAAATTGACCAAAAGTTTAAAATTTTAAAAACAAATATACTGTGACACTTAATCTCATGCTCAAAAAAAAAATTGTTTAGTTAACAAATTAACAATTTTTTAAAAATACTTCCAACACTTTAAAGAATAATGATTTCTTTCAACAATGTGTAGCTACTTTGGTAATTTCATGAATTATGCATATAAAAGTTCTGTTTACACACATTCAAGGTAATGAATAACTAGGGAATATACTCATACTGACAATCACGCGTAGCTGTGGGTAATTAATGCAATAAAGTATAGACATTAAGATTCTGGGTCAAAGGTGTACCTGTACGTATCACTTTTGCCAAACCAGATTTTTTACTTGCTCTATAGGGCAAGTATTGGTTTCGTGTCGAAAAAAAAAATTGAGGTTTTAATCAAAACCAACATTACGATGATGGAGAATTCCGAAAAAGTGGGTCTCGCAATTCCGTCCGTGCGTCTGTGCGTCTGTGCGTCTGTGCGTCCATCTGTACACATTTCCACAGCCTAAACGGGTGGACGGATTTTCTTCAAATTTGGTACAGATGATTTTTATGGAATTCTGAAAGTTGGTTTTTTTTTGTTTTTTTTTATCTCGTTTAGAACGTATACCTCCCATACAAAAAAATACGATATTGCGAATTTCTCGAAAACGGCTCTAACGATTTTGATTAAACTTTGTATACGTAATATTTAAAGCAGTGGCAATAAAACTGCATTTTTATTTTTTCTTAAAAAAGTCAAATAACAAAAAAAAAAATTTTTCATTTCACAAAATTTTGCCCTAAATGTCGGCTCTTCCCCAATATCATTTTTTTTTAAATTTAGAGCCAGCTTTTAAAATCTACAAGTAGACTAACATAAAAGTGCTTTGAACTGCAAGAGCAAGTACGTGCGACCCCAGTCGTGCATTTTATTTAAAAAGTACTTCTAATAGAATTGATTGGGTATAGGAAAAAATTAGAACATGTTCTTGGAATTTTCTAGCACAAGAAAAAATAAATCATTAAGATTCTTAATGGATTTTTCCACAGCAATACAAAAAATTGCTCAGATTTGATGTTTCTTATAAAAACCGTATACTTTTAGATTTTGTATTAAAATTACGAACAAAATTATATTAAAATTTATGTATAAAAAGAAATACAATAGACTATTTTATTCTTGGTCTGACAGAATAGAAACAGTTTAAGATAAGATTAGAATATTTAACTTGAGAAAAAGACAGACAATATCAGACAGAAGTCACTATATTTACCCTAAAGTCAGCCAGCATGGGGATCGATATTCCCGAATCAATACAATGCTAACAATGCAACAGAAAAGACGCCGCCATTTCAACATTAAAAGAGCCCACCTGGGTTTCTTATCTAGGGGTTTAACCACGTTATCCAAACGATATTAAGTTAGTAATGACTGAGGTAAAACCAAATAAAGTAGCTTAATTTGATATACAACAGTCAGGACTCTTTAACCATACAACAGCTTATCTGTACGAAAAAGCGATCGTTATCATTTTTATTTTTTTGTCACTAGTTACAAGTAATAGAAAGATAAGAAGATAATGTAAATGGAGAATAAGGGTTTGGTGTCCAGTTGAAATTAGAGGGTAAATGAAAAAATGCTCCATAATTCGGGACTTTAAATAACACCTCTAGGTTGCCAGTTAAACTAAGTTGCCTTCATTGAGCGAATGGACGAAAATGATCCATCCAAGGTAGTTTTCGCATATTCCTAGTTCCCAGGTCGAAATGTAAATAAAGATTGAATTTCACTTTAAAGACCATTCGCTGCCAGATCAATCTTTGTAGAGGACTAGAGGCATCGTGCTGAGCTTGAAAATGCGTTAAATTGCTTTAAAATTTTGCAATTTCACTGGAGAGTTTCTTTTTTACAACGGTGCTAGAATTGTGAAGTTATGCCTCATCTTCTAGAAACCAATGAACATTTGTGCCACTCGAATGCCATTCTTTTCGTGAACTTATTACGTATTAAGGTAACTCCATAATCAAATTATGGAGTTATTCCCACCGAGGTGGAAGAAAAGTCCATTATGGATTTATGTCCTGTGGAAGTATATCTCTGCGCCTCAAACGAACTTCATCTTTCTATTTGCGTTGTTGTTATAGAACTTTGTTTTAATATTGAGTTATATTTTCTGTGTAAAAATTTGGATCAATGCCTCTGTTCCTATGTAACTTTAATTTAAGGCTGTTTCAATTATTATTATGACCTCACCTAAGCGATTTTAAAAGACTCAAATAAATTACTTTAAATATTTATGTCTTAGTCGTTATGCGTCACATACATAAATTAAACTTCCAGCCTCAAAATATGTATCCTTCTGACCTTGAAAACACTGTTTTTCTCTAGGTATTTTTACCCATAAGTAAGTGTTTTTTTTTTATTTGAACATTATGAATAAATAGTTAAGATATTGAGTATAAGAAAAGATACTCTTAACAAACTTCCAAGCATACTGTATAAGTTGTATAGACCCATAGTGTATCATTCTATCAATTTATTTGGAACTCTTTATCGTGTTTATGTCATGTTAGATACTTTTATATCTAAAATATTGTATACAATGTACCTACTTAACTATCTAAGATCTATGTATCTATCCCACGCAGAGCTATGAACTTTAGTAAAAGGTTATCGGCAACGGCAAATCTGTACACATTGATGATTTGATTAAGTGGGTGTAGAAAATTATGTATCCCAACCATCCACTCACAATATCACGTGTCAACTCAAACCAACCATAAGCCCCCTCTAGCCCAAAGGGACTCTGGGAAAGTAGGAAGACGAAAGACTTGATTGTTTTATATTTATGCTTGTTTTCCACGACATGGTATATATATATATATAGGTAGGTATAAAGTGCGGTTCTAGATTTAATATTTAACCCGGTGGCGGCAAATTTTAGTGCCTGTTATAAGTTGATCTTTAAGGGATGGTTATTAAATAATTCTATAGGGGGTAGGTAAACTTTAAGTTTGTATAATTTAGTAATTTATTAATATATTAATTTGCACCTCGCTCGGTCCACCCCCCAACTGTGTGAAGAGATTTAACAAAACTGCTTTATCATTTTGACCAAGTTTTAAACTTAGCCATTATAGAATAGACGCCATTAAATGTCTACTATTGGATATAATATATTCGCACAATTTAATTAAGAAAATATTTGTTTTATCGTTTGAAGTAGGTTCATATACAAATAATTTTGGGATGGGAGAGTTCTATCAAATTACATTCTAGGTAGGGCGTTCACTGGCACGAATCATCTGGCTTTAAACAAATTTTCAGTTTCTAAAATGTTTACACTAGAAAACATATTTATATTTGTTATGAAACATGGTCCAAATTACATACATATTTAGAGCCAACAGCAAATCCATCAAATGTCATGTTGGTTGATGCTTTGTTTACAATATCATAATTTAATTTCAGACTCCCTCCCTTTAAAACTCAGAAATCTGTTTATTACCAAAATACTGGAGTAGAAAAGAAGAAAAGAAACCTCAAACAATAGGTTTTGAATTTGATTTTTCTGAAATATCGACAATATATAGTATATTTAAATATACTTTATGTAATAATACCTATATCATTAAAAAATACATTTTATGTGACCTATTTAGTGGTATTTTTTTTTTCTATTCTTTCACTATGATGCCAATACATGAATAATAACCGAAATAAATTTTGAATTTGTACTTGGGAGAGAAATCATACTACTCAATACTTCAATTGAAATATGAATGAAGAAGCCAAAAAAATAAAATAAAATTTCCCTCATTTTTTCCAGTCTATTTATCCTTGTCCCCATGTTTAAGGTCTAATGGATCGATTTCTTTTAACCTGATATCTTGAGTATGATGTTTTCAATTCTGGGACAACCATTCCACTACTTTAAGGGGATACAAATTTGCTTATAAAGCGCTATTTCATCAACAAAACTTGAAGATAGTTTAGGTTTGTTAAGTATTATGGAACTTTTATTTTATTTACTTAGAATTTTTTTTGGATCCTTCTTAAAATGATAAGCAAAAAATACTTTCAACTTCCATATATTAAAAATTTAAGTAGGTATGTACAATCTTTGTTACCTTCACCATTTTTTTTACTTAAGTTTGGAAATTTGAGTAGGTACCTACCTTTAAAAAAACTTCAAGGTCCATATCGTTACATTTTAAGATTAAGGTAGATTATAGGGTCATATGCATAAAAAATAGTAAATGCTTTTACTTGAAAAATTGTAGAGTATGAACGTTTTTTATCCACATTTTGTGCATATCAAACCTAGTTTATACTAATTAATTTCATATTGCTAGTATTTACTATTTTTTATGCATACGGGCCTTAGTTATAGTTCTTGGTTTTTATTAGTTTCAACATAAAAACAACTTAACCCAGGCACATTTCACAAAAAAAAAAAAAAACAATGGCCTGAGGTAAATAATTGCACACAACTGATTTTTTGTGATATTGTTATCATGACAACTAAGTTTATAACTCGAAAGACCTGTGCTAACTGAATGGTGTGGGAAAAATCTCGAAATTTTCATAGTCTTTTCAGTTTTTAGCATCTAACTGAAAATGGCAAGGAGGTAAACAAGAAAGTTTTTGCTATAAATTCAACTAGTCCCTCGTCGTAGTTTGCTCTTTTGCCGCAAGAAGTCTAGGAGTGGGTCTAGTAGATGTACCTATACAATTTTTTGAATATTATTTTCTGCTTTCGAAAAGGATTCGGTTGAATTCGCAAACTCCGGACGACCGAATTTCGAAGTGTCTGCACGAATTAGCGAAACGATGAAAAAGGGTTTGAACAAACTTACGATCAGAAATCAGATTAACTATCTATCTTAAACTAGTTTCCGTAGAGGCGAAATTGAAATCTTATTTTAAGAACCAAAATTAACGGTACCTTTGCAACCAGAAATAAACATTTCCGAACTGTATTTAAATAAGATTGCATGACAAGCTTACTCTAAAATATCTCATCACTGAAAAAGTTCGCCTGGCTTTACGAATGATTGAAAATTCATAGCTTTGAGATTTTAATAAATCTATAGAAAAATCATTTCTTGAGTGCATGGTTGTCAGGCATTTTGCAGAAGCATACGACTTTTGTTCTATGATATCAGATTGGACTAGACCCAGAAAAATTAAAAAACTTCCAAATATTCATAAAACCACAAAACTTCAAAAATAATCATACTTTTTTATTGATTTCAAGGCTACCTATATGCTATATGACACTGTGTAGAGAAACTATTATTCTGTGTCGGAAAGGTCTTGTGTCAGCTTATTAACACTACCACTTTCATTTGAGGCAAGGAAGGGTTGATTAAAGTTTCACGGTCAAGGTAAACTGAACTACGACAAGTTTTGAACCGAAACTCTAAAAACAAGGCATTTTACCTCTGAGATAATTAAGGAGTATTACATATGTACCTATTGTATATGTATTTATTAGTTCCGCAACGAAACTTAGAAGAATAAATTTTGTTTACCAACGGAAGTCAATTGAAAAACAAGGTCGTCTATTGAAACAATCAAGACACCCTTTTAAATGCAAGATCATAACAAGGCTATAATGTCAAAGGTAATTACGATGAACTTGATTAACAATATTTTTGTTTATATTTATCAACAAATACGTATTTTTGCTAACCTAACTTGATCCCTTATTTTTTAATTGTAAAGTTCATTTTTAAATGAATTATATTTCACTTTTTCAATAAAAACAATTTTAGAAACTTTTTGGAGTAACTAAAGCAAATTATTAGGGAACCCGGCCGAACGGCTCTAATTTTGATGATCTTTTTTTTCAAACGTCGGTAGTTAAAAATACTTTAAAGTCTATAGGTTAAAAATTGCCTATGTTGCCGTATTGTTTTTTTAAATTAAAATAGAATTTTTTTTAACAAAACCATTTCTTTTTTGCTTAAATTTCATAATATAATTGATACCAAAAGATTCTGTAGGTAATTTAAGGAAGAAATATATACATATATGGAAGTAACAGACAATCTTCCACCGTTTAAGCGAGAAATGCAATTTTCTAACAAACTGACTTTAAACACAAAAAAATAATATTTTCAACACAACGGCAACATCTACATTATTAAAAAACACATTTTTAAAAAGCAAGAAGCTCATTCTTATCTACAAAATTTAAATCTACAAAATTTAATGAATAGTTTTTGAAAAAAAGGTCCTTAAACTCAGAATTTTGAAAAAAAAAAATGTTATTAAAAAAAATTTAAATGACTTTTTTTCAAACTTTTTTGTAATAAAATATGAATTCATTTTTAAAAATATTTTGGCCATAAGGGCTATTGAATAAATAAAAAATAACTTTATATTTTTCAATGTTGAACTTAAAAAAAAAATAAGTTACATTTTTTTCAAAACTTCTTTTAAAAATGTTCTTCGAAAAAGAAATACATACTTTTTAATTTTTTTCCTAAACCGTAATACATATTGACATTTCCTATTATAATTCAAATCATAATAAATGTGGCCTAAAAAAATAAAAATAAATGCATTTTATGTTATGAAAAAGTTTTAAAAAGGACATGTTAAAATTTTTTCAATCATTTTTTTTTTTTCAAAAATCTGAGTTTAATTACCATTTTTTCAAAAACCCTTCACTCAATTTACTTAATTTTACTCTTACAAATATGAATACGCTTCTAGCTTTTTAAAAATGTATATATTTAAATATTGTAGGTGTTGCCGTTGTGTTCAAATATTTTTTTTTGTGTTTGAAGTCAATTTGTGAGAAAATTGCATTTATCGCCTAAACGATGGAAGATGGTCCTTCACTCCCATATAGTTGTTTTATCTTCAATTGCCTAGACAATCTTTTGGCATTAGTAAATTTATGAAATTTAAGCAAAATTTTTGGAAAAATCTTCAATTAAATTTAAAAAATCAAAACGGCAACAGCGGCAAATTTTAATCTATAGACTTTAAAGTATTTTTAATTACCGACGCACAGTGTGGCCGATGGTAGGAAAAGTTGGCAAAAATTATTTTTGTTCGTTTTTAAGTTTGTTATGAGTAAAAATACTATAATAAAGTACAAAACTGAGACAACTCTTGTGATTCTATGAAAAATTATTAAAAACGCACATAACTAAGAAGGTATCTGTTACCTTTAGCGTTGAAGTTGTTTGAGAAGGAGAATTGTTATTTAATTTTTCAATACTTTAATTTACTGGTTTTATTATTTAAATAAGGTTTTTCTTAAAAAAATATAGTTTTTTCGCTCAAAGATTTTTGACGTGACTCATTAATTGGTTTAGCAAAATCTTCCTAATCAAAAAATACACTGGTCAACAAAATTCAACTTTTTTTGTCCAAAGGATTTAGGAATACTGAACTCGAATACACATTCAGAAATATTCTTTTAGCTTCCGTTTTTTTTAAATATTAGCGTTATAAAATGCAAAAAAAAATGTTATTTTGAATGTTTTTGAGGTTATGCAAATTATGGTTTATTATTTCAGCATAGTTTGACGCTAGTTTGATCTGTTTTTCTTCTGTTTAAATTTTTAAATTTTTCCGATCTTATTTTATGCATGAGATATCTCAAGATAAGTTTCCATTTTGTTGATCAACACTATTTTCTTAAATTTTTAGCCAGCATGCTAACCGTACACACTCTAAATTGTGGCTAATATAGTAATTCTGATTATGGATACGAGTTCAGAATCTCTTACACCTTCAGAAAAGTATAATTAGGTCCTTGTGTCAAAAATCTAGCTGACCGGTATTGTCAGCACTGCCGGAATCTGAGAAATATATACAAAAAAATGGTTATTTTTAGCTAACTTCACATAGTGTTTTGCTCAAAAAGGGGCAAACATGGGCAACATTTTTTTAATTGACACGAAAGATGACACTCTCATCAATAAAGGGACACCAACAACAAAGCGCCACTTCACACCGTTATGAACTTTTTCTCAAGGAATTTGTATGACGCACTAAAAACACGAATGATCCCAAAGACACCGAATTCGAAAAATTATTTCAAACAAACTACACACTCATAATTCAAAAGAGAAATGAGAATCTAAAGCTTCCTTTTTGCTTGTAATTCCATATTTATTTCAAATTTGTATCTTTTGTTTTAACGAAATAGCACTTAAAACTTTAAACACCCATGGGAGCTAAAAAAAGTTAAATAACGAATAATTTCGTCAATGGTGACATTTTAAAGTGTAGTTACTCTCCCCGTTAGGCTAAAATCGTGCAATAAAAACCGGTTTTGTGCAGCCTATTAATCCCTCTATTAAAGTAAATTTGTATTTGGCAATTTCGGTACAAATTAAAAATAGCTATTTTTGCCAGCTTTTGATACCATTGGCCACACTGTGCGACGTTTGAAAAAAAAGATCATAAAAATCAGAGCTGACCGGGTTCCCTTATATTGCCATTTTTTGAGCTTTAGTTACTCAACTAACTATATAATCAATCTTTTATGTATGTAGTTATTCGTAAATATTAGAAATGAAACAAAATTTGCATTAATGACGTTAGGTTTATTTTATCAAAAAATGAATGCATAATAACACTGGTCAACAAAATTTGACTTTTTTTTTGCCACAAGAACCAAAATATACTTTTCTAGTATTTTTCGGGGTGCTGAATCCGAATCTGAAGTCAGAAAAATTTGATTGGCCTCCGTTTTCGAAATATTACCGTTATAAAATGCTAAAAAACGTCATTTTGGCTGTTTTCGAGGTTCTGTTTTTATGTGGGGTAATTCATTAGAAACAAATTTGTAACGGTTATTATAAGAACTGATATTCTACTTTCAAAAACTGTTTAAATTTTCCCGATATCTCTTTTATTGCTCGAGATATCTTAAATTTCAGTTAATAAGCCAAAGAGAAACTAAACTTAATTTAAAGATTAAGTCTCTGATCACAGAATTTTTGCCACAAGAACCAAAATATACTTTTCTGAAGGTTTTTGGGTTGCTGAGCACGAATCCGCAATCAGAAAAATTCTATTAGCCTCCGCTCTTGAAATATAACCGTTATAAAAAAAAACCTTTTTTTTGCACTTTATAACGGTAATATTTCAAGAACTAAGGCTAATAAAATTTTTCTGATTGCGGATTCGAGCTCATCAACCCAAAAACCTTCAGAAAAGTATATTTTGGTTCTTGTGGCAAAAAAAGTTTAATTTGGTTGGCCAGTGTTGTTTCTGATTCAAAGACCGCTGCTTATATTTTAAATATCTCGGGCAGTAAAACAGATATAGGAAAGATTTAAACATTTTTTGAAAGAATAAAATCAGTTCTTATAGCCACCGTTACAAATTTACTCACAATGTATTACCCCACAAAAAAACATAACCTCGAAAGCAGCCAAAATTACGTTTTTTTACATTTTCTAACGGTAATATTTAAAAAACGGAGGCCAATAACAATTTTCTGACTTCAGATTCGAGTTCAGCACATCAAAAACTACTAGAAAAGTATATTTTGATTGTTGTGGCAAAAACCTTGTTGACCAGTGTAATTTGACCCACTGTAGTAGTATTCTTTTATTTATGGTGACGAAATTTAGAAGTACATTACAAAACCATTCTCTTTGTATTGAAATTGGTTGAGCTCAACAACAAACATCAAAACAGAGATTCGTTGTTTGCCACGACCGAAGAGTTCAAAATGTTGTTTAAACATATTATTTACTGAGGCATGAAATTTGAGTTTTGTCATGCACACACAATGGATTTCTTGTTGTTGATTTTTTTTTTATTTTCCAGTGGTATAATAAGAAATGGGGACGTTCGTTTTTGTCATTAAAACGATCTTGTTATAAGGGTTTGTTTGTTACAAATTCAGGTGATTTGAAATTCATAGAAATTAAAATGAGTTGCTTTAAATAGAATAACTTGGTGTGTTAATGTATTGTTTTTAAGTATCTACACTGATAAACAAAATAAGACAGATAATTGTTGTTATTTGATTGATGTTTGAACATGAACTTACAAAATTGTTTTATGTGTGACCTGAAATTACGACAGTGGAGAATGCCAACAAAGTGGCCCCGCAATTTTGCCAATCTGTTTGCCATTCTGCATATTATATCTCGACTCTAAACTACTAAAGTGTTTTTTTTTAACTTGGTACCTAGTTTACAGTGGGTGATTTTAGGTGACGATTAATATAAATTTTCATTAAAATCATAATGAAAATAAATAAATAAATAAAAAAATTATTATTTTTAAAAATGATTCTAAAGATTTTCAATTTTTTTCTTCTCAAATGAATTTTTTCAAATCGATACTTTCCCGTAAGAATGTACCTATTAAGCGACATTTTTTTCGAAAATGAATGTGGAAATGTACTATGAGTTAAGCGCCACGTTTTGGTACCATTTTGGTTGTTCAAATGCAAATGAAACTAGAGAGAAAATAAAATTGTGCACTAGAATAATGTTGTGTTTTGCGTTTCTACAACAATTTTAGAAATGTCACTTAATACATTCTTACGGGAAGGTATCGAAATGAATTCGTTAAATTTTAATTAAATGGTGTTTAACAACTAATTTTATTATTTTGTTTGCTATTACCTTAAAAAAAAAACTAAAATTAGAGCTACTTTTACCAAGAGCAAATATGTACGTGCGACTCAGTGTCGTTCATTTTATTTCTTCTGCTACATATTTCTAAGTTTAATTCATAACTAACATGACTTAACTATCGGCCAATAGAAAGTCTGTAGTGTGCGGGGGCTCTCAAGGTTCAAGATCCTTTGATTGTTTAAAATTTCGTATAAAATTCTCTTACAAATTTAAGTCTAAGTTTTATCATTGAATTAAAAATTTCATCTACATTCTACAGGTTTTCTATCTATTAATATTATCAACGATTTTATTTCAAAAATAAATTGTAGCCGGGAAAACTCTAAAGTTTTTTAAAGAAAATTAATAGGTCATTTCAAAATATGGTGTTAAATGTTTTATCAAAAAAAAATCCCACTATTTGCACTTTGAAGTGAATCAACCCATCCTTCAAATAGACCTACTTTTTTCGCATCCGGCATTCACTTACATATCGTCGGTCTCATAAGAAAACCTCGTAGCTCCACTTTTTTCACAAATGACTTTTGAATGCCATTCTTTAGAAAATATGTCAGCGGAGCAACCCAGAAAATTTGGTGTCATTCCGAAAACTCTAAATAGACTTAAATTACGAGGTTTTCTCATGAGACCGACGATATTTCATTTTTAATTTTTATTCCAGTTCAAATTTTTTTTTAATGCATAATTTGGCATTAGCCGGTGTCAAAACAAAATTAATGGCAATTTGTCGGATAAGGATTTGAAAAAATTGATTGAAAAATTGGTTATTTATTCACAATAACCAGAAAATCTTTCAAATGTGCCAACATTTTATTTCTTTTTTTTATTTTTATTTTAAAATGATCAATCGATAATAAGCGTATCTATCATACAAATAAATATCCGTTTAAGTTAGAAAAAAAAATGTTACGCATACACCAGAGTGACCCACAAATTATTTCGTGTGTTACTTAATGAAATGGCTATACATATTTCTCAGAATATAGCTAAAATGAATAACTTTTTATTTATAATTTTTATGGAAGAAGTGAATAAAAAGAACTAAAACTTAATGCCAATATTAGGAAAATTGTTTCATTAAACTCAAAACACTTTTTTTTTAATGTTGTCACATCTAAAAATGCAATACTGTTGCAGTTTGTAGTGATAACTAAACTTCAATTGGGACTTTAATGGCATGAGTGAGGAATTTTTGTAATTTTCTAAAGTAAAAAGGGAGAAAAAAAAGTTTTCAAAAAATACAGCATCATTACCATTCTTCAGCTTAAGGATTCACTAAGCGGCTGATACCCAAAGAAAAAAGACACCATATTCCTGGTACTGTCAATAATAAAGAAATGATAAAATCCCTTTCCTGTTATCAAATGAAAACACTGTAAAGTTTGGTTGCTCGATCTCTCCATTTTAGTATTAGTTTTTGTATTTATTTTGTTTCACATTCTAATTTCTAATCAAATCAACTTTTTATAGTAACATTTAAAAACTGAATTTCACTTTCGAAAAAATACGACTTTGAACACTACCTTATCTCAGCTATATATTGATCCAAATAAAAAACGAATTTTATTTTTAGACAAAAAAAATTGAAATCACATTTTTCAGTCAACCTAAAAAAAAAAAAAAAACAATCAAATCAAATCACATACTACATAACACCCTTAACGCAAGAAAGTATTAAAGTTAAATTAGAATCTCTTCTTCTTTCATTCTGTGTAAGTAGGTACCTTTCATGTTCTCGGTATACAGCTACACAATTTAACATATAATTGCATTAACCCATTTTGTTTTCAAATTTTCCAATCACACATCAAAAAAGTAACAAGATTTAAAAATAACAAAAACAAACAAAAAAACAAACTGAGCATCACCGAAAAGCAGATCTAACTTTTTATCACACAATCACACCAAAAATAGGTACAAAAAACAAAAAAAAAAAACAAGACAAGACAAGGCAAGGAAAAAAAAAAGAAGAAAAATCCTTGCAACTTTTCTCATCCCATAAATTTTATTTTTATTTTAAAACCAAACAGAAAAAAAAAAATAAAATAACATAAGAACTCATGTCATGGAGGTAGGTATCCATTATTATATCCACCACCTCCCCACCAAAAAAAAAAGTTGTGATAGGACCTTGAACGAAGAAAAATCGAACTGCCAAAGAGTGCCAAACAAACATCTTTTTACTATATCACACACACACACAAACACAATCATATGCATGTAGAAGAAGATAGATAACAAAAGTACGTATATTCCATGTAATCCTTGGATGGAATAAAATTTCATTTTCAAATATAATACCGAGGCAAGCTTTAAGGTATCATCTCTCTATCGATTTTGCAACTAACCAGCGTATACACACAAAATTTAACTAAACTGTGTTTTACACCTCCCCACCCACTTCTCCACTCGTCCTCGGACAAAAAAAGGAATACCTATTTAATTAAATCCCATTTTTGAACCAGATACATATTTGTAAAATCTATTTATAAATACGAACACCAGAAAAAAAAAAAAAACAAAATTACAACGGATAACAAAGGTATTGGAATAGTTTTCGTGCCCCATATACCGAAATCAACTTTACCCTTCTTTTCTCTACCCTCTCCTCTCTTCCCTTCAAACAAGACTGCCTGAATATATTGCATTTTTAATTTTACCCAATGCAATTATGTAGGTACCTAGCAAAAAGCATCAGGCCTTTTTTTGTTGTTGTTTTTTACTGAACATTGCCGCCGCTCGGCGGCGCTCGTTTTATGTTATAAAACACAGGACATAGAGCATAACAAGAAACGTCGTCAATTTCCAATGAGATTTTCCAAGAGAACCTGCGCAGCCTGGCTTTCAAGGTCAAGCATCAGTATATAGTGTAGTACATACAGAGAGGAGCCTCTGTAACAGTTATTATAGGTATCTGCGAGTATGTTTTGAAAAAAAAAAAAATGAGATGAAAAAAAAATCCCTAGATAGGTATAGGTCGGGGTTCGGGTCGAAAGCTTGGAAGTCGGCATCATCGGCATAACGAGCAACGATGAACCAAACGAACGAACGAACATAATACGCCACAACATCTGTGAGATGCTGCTGCTGCTGCCTGGTGCCTGCTATTGCTGGGGCTGCTGGATGCTGTTAGGTTAGCTATATGGCTGTGTACCCAGCAAACCAACCAACGTATATGTCAATGATGTGAGAATTGTGGGGTATGAGATGGCAGGTTTAGGTTGTTGGAAATTTGTAATTCGAACGTGAAAACTCTGAACACACTCTTCCCTCTCGATTTAATTACATAACACATTGTTTTTTTTTTTTTTTTTTGTCTTGCGGTGGTTTTCTGTGTGGATTATTTTCATACTCTATTTGTATGATAATGAGAATGAGACGAAAGAGGTGGAGGTATCTTGTATTTTTTTTTTTTATTTAATAAGAAATCTCAGTGAGAAATGAAATTTAACTGCAATTGACAACAAAAAACAATCATAGAATAGATACAAAACAAGTTTCTTAAAATATTCATCTCCAGTTCTCTCGTTCTAGGTATTTTTGGTCGGTGAATCGTGAAACGCAATAAAAAAAAGCAAAAAAAAAAAGTTTCAAGTAGATTTCAATTCGAGATTCGAATACATAATGAGGAACACAGAGTGAGTATTGTTCGTCAGCATGGATAGATATGGACATAATACTTTTTGTTGCCTATCCAGCTAACTTCTGACCAAATGGGTAGAGTCCCATGCAATCCTCCACTGGACTGCATTTCACATTTTATGTTGACGTAGAACGTATTTGTAGATATACGAGTATACCTAGGAAAGGCCAAAAATTCCTAACGCGAGGAAATTCTCTTGGCTTGGGCAAAATCAAACAACAACAACAAAAATAAATATATAACACTGTCCAGGCAGGCTTGCCAGACTATGCTTTATATATGTCATATCATAACCTATTTCATAAATTCTGTTATGTATTTGTTTTTTTTTTCGAACATAATTTTAATAAAAAAAATTAATAGAAAATTCATCGCATTTAGAACTCATCCATTTCAAATTTTCGAAGAAAGTTCTGGGCGTATTCATTTTTTTGTTCTCATTTTTGACACTTGTCAAATATATTCGAATACAGCCATTTAACACAATGTTTCCGTTCATATAGTAAAATCTGGGGTTGAACTACGGCATACGTACGTTAACGTATTGACGCTTTATGTCTCTATCATTTTCTTCTGATTAAATAGAGAGAGCTATACCTAGTCAAAACGTTAACGAATGTATGCCGTAGTTCGACCCCTGATTTTGAGAAGATGTTTGACACAAACGTTTTAGGGATTCATTTCTAAGTCTGGGCTTAAATTGTTATAAATGATTTTTTGTTGTTGTTGTTGTTATCATGTGAGAATGGCAAATGGCAAAGGTTTTTGATGGTATAAAATCTTACAGCATTACAACAACAGCAAAAATCCTTGCTGGAAACATCAAATCTGTCAATTGTTAATTGTGACTCATGCCGGATTTTTAGCACCCAATTCATTTTGCCATTTTATTAACATTAAATTCAAAATTTAATTTAAATTTAAATATTACCTATTGGTATTTGTTTCTATTGTTGGTGTTCAAAAAATTGCAGTAGAAACTGTCAAAATATTGACATATTTTGTGTCGTATAAAATAATGACACTAAGTCAAAAAAATGGACATTCTTTGGAGACAGTAACAAAATTACTTTGATATAAAAGGTCATGTGATTAGTGTCAGATGAAATAAAAGTTGGTCACTCTGATAAATTCAGCATACCTAGACAAGATATTTGATTTTTGAAATGCACCTTTTATCAAGACAATCTGTAATTAGATGTGTTCAACACTCAGTCAAACTTCGAAATCATACCAAAACTCCAGACTTAACAATTTTTTTATTTAAAATCCAAAATTTTGTATTTAAAAAGCAAACCCATCATTCTTTTCAAACAATTCAAACAATTTGGATTAAAAATGCAGTGAGATCCCTCAGCGTATCCGAAAACTAATTCGATTTTGTAAGAAGAATCGTTTACATAGGACCCACTTTGGCGACTCAATTTGACACCTTCGTGATGTTTTTTCATAGGTACTTGCATTTAGCCAAGTGAGGAATGATTCTTTTAACTTTTTACATTTCAAGTTTCCTATGTTCGCCTAGGGTTGGAGAGAGAAAAATATGAAAGTTTTGAAAATCCTTTCAGACTACACACGTCAAAATACATCAGATGAGTGAGTTCATTATGAATATTATCTGGAATTGAGTCCTAATTTTTGACAGATAAAATGCATACGTACAAAAAGACAAATTGATAATTTCGCAAATTAGTTCAGTTCGAATTTCAAATTAAATAATTTCCTATATGATTTGACATTCGAAATGAAATAATTTTGCGAAATTATCTCATTTAAGCTTCAGTAAAAATTGAGTCTGTTCAAAAATTTGTTCTAAAACTTCCGAATTCAATCAAATTTGGACATTTCTTTTGTGATTCTGTTCTCAATTACAAAATTCTGCTTATTTTCACAAAAGAGGTGGTGTAAATAGTTTCCACACTCTAAAAAATTTTATTCCAAGAATTTCTTTGGACAGAAATTTATGAGTTTTGTCAAATGAATATGGCTGAGTTCTATGGAAAATCGGATTTTTTTTTCAGTAGGTGCGTGACAATTAACATTTGCCTGAAACATAAACTCTTCGTTATCCATACCCACATTTCAATTTTTTTTTAATCTCTCTAAAAAGAAAGTATGAAGTTTAAATATTTTTATCCATCGGAATGTCTTCACAAAAATAGGTACAATTTATAGGAATTACATACTTTATTATATAATATGAGAAACTATAATTGTCTGTACGTGACATGGAAATGCATCTATTTTCCATTCAATTTTTTTTTCACAGTTTGTTTCACTCTTTACTTTGACAGACTCTTAATTTGACAGACTTCCTTAATTTAGTGCACAAAAAGTGTTGAGTTACGTATTGCAATCACGGTTGCCGGAGTGGGTAGGATCCTACCAAACTGGGTAGGTTTTTTTACCTTGGGTAGGTTGGTAGGTTTGAAGTCAATTTGGTAGGTTTTTCCAAGTTCTTTCTCTAAAATAATTTTATTTTTAATAATTGACAAAAAAAATTGTAATTATGTCAAATCTACCCAAAATATTTGTGCCAAACAAATGTGCCCATCTAAACCGAGAGTAATAATATTAAGTAGTGTATGTAAACGCAGTATCCTCATTGTTGGTGTCTGAACTCATCCATTTTCTTGTTTTGTGTTGACACTAACTTCACATTCTTGATTAGTGATTTCTACAAAATGGCATTACAATTTTATTTTAAAAGTTTTTTTTCCAAAAAATTATTTATAAAAAATTGTTTTTTTTAAAAAACGGCTCTAACGATTTTGAAATTTTTTTTCTAAAAATGCACGTTTATATATCAATCAAAACTGCATACTTGTTATGGAGGGCAATTTAATTTCAGATTTTATTTTATTTTTTTAAACGAATTTTATTTTATTTGCCAAATTTCTATATAGAAAGTCTTAAAAATTTAAGCAACTTTAACTCCAAGAGCAAGTTCGTGCGACCCAGTCGTGCATTTTATTTTTTTAAACAAGAATTTATTCTCTTAAAATCGAAAATTTTCGTTGGGTAGGTTTTTCTTTGAATTGGTAGGTTTTTTTGGAAACTTTGGTAGGAAATTTTTTATGCGAGTGGCAACCGTGATTGCAATTTTGATTTCATGAAACTAGAAGTAAGGAAGTAATTTTTGACAGAAAATACCAACATTATCTATAAATTAAAATATAGAAGGTGTATTATATCGAAAAGCTGAAATAAACCTTAAATGTTAAAAGTTTCCGCATTGTATTAAATCAAATTCAATCACTTTTGAGTATATCCTAATTGGTGTCAAATTCACCCTTAATGGTAACTCTGTTGCTCAGTGCAGCATGCAGGGCAGGATAACAGGAATATTGTCTATAGTAATGTACTGTACATAGACACTTGCTAAGTTTTATGTACATACATAGGTACATCTACTATGTACAAATATATATATATGTGACACCAACATGATAGATACTTTTTTTTTACGTAGTTTGTTCTTACGTGCATGCAAGCTCTGAATTTAGGTCAAATAGCAAAAGGAGAGAGTGCACCATCACCCAGCAGAAGAAGAACAAGAAGAAGAGTATGAGTGTGATCGAATGCAAAAGATGAGGTGAGAGTACCTAACCACACAATACCTATCTACCTAACTAAAACAAAAAAGGAAAAAAAAAGGACTTTTATCTTTTCCTTTTTCTTTAGATCTTTTAATGGCAATTGATTGCCTTACCTATAATTTTATTTGAATTAAAATAGATATAAAATTTATTTTAAAACTTTCACTTACCGTTAGTAAAACGACGTAACTATATACAAGATATTTGAAGCATTTAATCCGTTTTGAAAGAGCCATTTCGATGCAGGATACTTATTTTTGTTTTTTTTTTTTCTTTTCCTTTTCCAGAAATATACTCACTCGAAGGACAACCGAAGGACAATAGAGATATTTTTTCTTTCAAATCTGCACTTTTGATTTCACTGTATTACACGGTTATTTTGTAAAAGAGGACGACGAATAAACAAAACTCAAAACTTCAACTTGTATATCTTTTACCTGCAATTAACAGTAAACTAAAACACACATACACAAGAGTAAAAGTACTCTTTTATACAAAATAAATATACATAAATGTATGTTAGGTATGTAGGTATATGTGTTATATTCACACCATACCTTCTGCTATGATGCAAGAACGTTTTGTAACCATCGACACGAAACACATCACTTTTTCTGGTTTTGGTTTTTTTGCAAATCAAAAAATTATAACAGAGGGTTTTTTTCTCTCTTTTTAAATATTTTTTTGATAGTTTTCACGTAAAAAATAAAATATGAACTAGAAAAAAATATTTCTAGTTTTTTTTATTATAAATTTCAATGATAGATATGATCAAGTGGAACAATAATAATAATAAACAACGACGACCGAATTTTCCTTTCACCACCAACACACAAAACAACAACAAACGGAACCAACAAAGTTAGAAAAAGTTGGTGTCAGTTCATTTTGCGCTTCACTTTCGATGATGCGACAATGATGAGGGATCAAATAAGAGGATAACCGAGTTCAAACATATATAGGTTTATGTATATATGTAAATGTATACAGTACTATATTTCATCCATACATCCCTTAAAACAAGCAAACGCACACAGTTAACTTTTGGGTACTTATCATCCGCACATATGTGAGAGATTACAAAACTCTTCTCAACGTCAACGTCAACCCCTAAACCATCCAGAGAAGCAGCTGGATTGCTTGGCCTTTTGCCCTTTGTGTCGTTTCGGTCAGTAACACTTTTGTTTAATTTCTTAAAAATTTGAAAAACTTCCGCTAACTGACAATAATTTTATATCAACATCCGCTTGAATCTCAGCTTGCATATACGATTTCGATTTATGACCTGCAGCAGTTTCTCACTTAAGAGATACGGATACTTCTTCTGCTTATACTTTTAAAAAGGTGCTTGAAGCACAAACAAATACAACAACATTTATTTATCTTTCTCCCCAAAAAAAAACACACAAGCACAACGACGACGACGACAATAAAAACAACTCCGAACTCCAGAAACGCACTCGTTCAACTGAATCGCTGCGGAACAACTTCCACTTGCACAGAAAAATATACTTTTTCTGGCTGGATTTTTTGAGTGAGATCTTTAAAATATGTATGGAAGTGAGATACAAACACAAACACACACACAGCATAATCGTTCATCCATAGAATGAACAAAATATCATTTAGCACCAGGCCAAGCTAGCACCATAGGAAGAGAGATGACCATGAGAAATAGGCAAATAATGGTGTTATGGAACGAGAACGACTACAAACAAAAACATATCCTGAATCGAACATGTTTGATGTTGAATTGAATGAAAATAACATGAGTTTGGTTTTGGTTTGATGTCCATACGTTTTGAACAGTGCTGGCGAATGTAGGTATAGTTCAGTCAATGATTAGTCTCATGGGGTTGTCGTTTGGTACAAAAATCCAATTTTTTCAAATAACTGTTACTCTGAAAATATAAGCTATGATTACACGGTCAACGAAATCGGTCAACGCGTTGAATCTCTGACGTAAGTATGACGTCAAAATCTGTCCCAAGAGTGTCACCTCGTGTGATCGTCAACAAATACTGCTGTCATTGCGTTGACGGTTACGATGACACTGGCGTTGACACACATTTTTAGGTCAACGCATTGATGACCGTGTAATCTCTCTGTCAATGCCATTGGGTGTCATCGCAATGACCCTGTCCCAGGGAACATTTTTTGTAGGGCGATTGTTTGAATGGTGTACCGTTTTGGAGGGAGGGGGTTCTCATTTCACCTTTTTGTTTTTTTTTTACAATAAAAAAACATTTCTGTATGGCCATGGCATCCATATTGGATGTAAAACCATTTGTACCTTTACTTTAAGCTACATTTTAAGACCGTAATTGTTAGCATTGGTTGCGGCGTTCATATGCTACAAGCGTTTGAAGGTGGCCATATTGATTTTTTTTTCGATTTTTTAAAAATCAAATGTCGAAACTTTTTATTTTTTTTTTAATTTTCCGACAAAACTTTAGTAATTTTACATTTATATTCGTTCAACAATCTTATCAGAATTCATTTAAGACTTTTATCTTAAAAGTGCATCGCGTATATTTCGAAATATTTACATTTCAATGCAACCATGTCAAACAAATTTTCGTTTAATTTTTCTATGAGAGCTTTCTTCAAATCTTATATTCTCCGCTTGTTTTTTACAAAATATTTTTGGAAAATTTAAATTTTTGCTTTGTTTCAAACAGTGTGCGAGTCAACGCGTTGACACTGCTAAGTAAACGTCAAATTGACACACCTGCGCGTCAACGTAAATTGGGACAACATTGACGCAATAGTGTCAATCGTGTGATAGTCAATGTTTTATGCATTGACTATTGACACTGTGAACATTGACGGTGAGATGACAGAGAGAGAAATGGTAACGGAGTTACGAATAACAGAGTTACGCGCGACAGAGTTACGGCCGTCAAAGTTACGCGAAACCGAAGTTACGAAAAACTAGAGTTACGAATTCCAAAGTTATGTTAAGCTATGACATGTGATTTTTGGGTTGGCAACAATTGCGAGGAACGATTTGGAATTATGGAAACATAAATAAGAGAATATCGATACGTAGGTGCAATATTAGTTGGACAAATAAGAAGTTAATTTCAATTATGTCCCCCAAACTTACATAAGTATCCTTATGTTTTTTTTTCTATTTCAACGTTTTTGCGATCTTCTCACAAAAATAAAACCATATATGTATATCTATACCTATCGAATCAAAATTTTACAAGATTAAATAACACCCATTTTCGCTTTACTCATTTAGTTCTGACCAATGAGAAAAATGTAAATCTCTTGTTTGTTGCCAACCCAAAAATCACATCTCATAGCTTAACATAACTTTAGAATTCGTAACTCTAGTTTTTCGTAACTTCGGTTTCGAGTAACTTTGACGCTCGTAACTCTGTCACCCGTAACTCTGGTATTCGTAACTTCGTCGGTTTCCCACAGAGAGAATATGTATTTTTCTTGACGTCAGAGAGTCAACGCGTTGACCGTGTAATCAGAGCTTAACTCCTAGAGAAAAATTACATATGTACTACAAAAAGAAAGATAATTATATTTCCAATCTAAAAAGTCCTTGCAAGTTTTCTGTCCGACTAGTAGTTCTCGAAGTATTGAGACTAATGCGTTTTTCAAAATGGCGGACGCCCCACAAGACCAAACAGTACGCAAACTGAGATTTGTACTCTGGATAAACCCCTCTTCAATACTGCATTCAAACTTAGCTGACGTAACAACTTTTTTCGCATTTTTCCAAATTAACTGAACTAGTACCTTTTTAACCAGGTGGGGTCGTTTTGAACCTAAATGTTGAAACAAAACAAAAATTGTAATAACATTAATTTTATATTCATTATAGACGAAATGTATCTTTTTGATCAAATCGTATTTTTTGAGTTTTCTGGTTTAACCTCCCCCACGATTTTTTTTAAAGAAAATCAAATGATATTTGGTTAAGAGTTTGAACATTCCTAATATAATTATGCGGTACCAAGTGAATTGTTTTCTTTTTTAATGATGATCCGAAAATCTTCCCTGAAGTCTCTTCTAGTTTTGTCGCGATATCGAAACAAGGACTTTTTTATAAAAGAAAACAAATAACACTGGTTTACAAGGGTTTTGTTGCCGAAACAAAAATATACTTTTCTGAAGGTTTTTGGTGTGCTGAACTTGAATCCGAAGTCAGAAACAACTAATCAGCTCCCGTTTTTGAGATATTACCGTTAGAAAATGCAAAAATACGTTTTTTTGAATTCTTCGGGCCTTATTCTTTTGTATAAAGAAAATTGTTTGAGCATATTTAGTAACGGTTTCTATAAGAACTATTTTCCATCTTTCGACACCTGTTTAAATCTTTTCAATATCTTTTATATTGCCCGAGATATCTCAAACGCAAGTAAGTGGGTTTGGCTTCATATATCATAAAGAAGATAATGACGTTATAAAATTTATAAAAATACCAAACAACTTAGGATATCTCGGGCAGTAAAAAAGATATCGGAAAGATTTAAACAGATTTAAAAAGGTGGTAAATAGTACTTATGAAAACCGTTACTAAATATGCTCAAAAAAATTTCCTTATATAAAAGAATTAGGTCCGAAGTTATGCATTTTCTATCGGTAATATTTCAAAAACTGGAGCTGATTAATTTTTTTTGACTTCAGATTCGAGTTCAGCACACCGAAAACCTCCAGAAAAGTATATTTTTGTTTCGGCAACAAAAAAAAAGTTTAATTTTGTTAACCAGTGTAATCTTTAAGCTCCATCACTATGGTTGGTATCGGATCTTTCAAAAGCCACTTTGTAGCTACAGTCAATTCCTTCTAAGTCGAACTTAGTCTTAGTTGAATTTCACTCTAACTCGATTTTTTTGCACCATTCTCAATGAAAACGTTTGAAGAAAAAAGATTGTTTTAATTCCTCTAACTCGTACACGAAGATAAAAAGGGCACTTTAAAATAAGATGATGCGCACATTAAATTTCACCAATTTAAAATTAGGTGATATCCGCTTAAATAAAGGTGATTCCACTTAAACTAAGTTTAATTTAAGGTGAACTTCATCTTATTTTAATGCGAATCTTCATCTTAAAAAAAAAAACGACCAAAAAATTTTAAAATTATAGTCTTACTTTAGCTTTAGTTCTAGTTTATCATACTTATTTCCAACAGTGAGATAGCACGATGGTAAGGCACTCGCCTAGTGACCCAACACAGTTGTAGTTTCCACCCGCAGCCAGTTCTTTTTTTTTTTATTTGCGCATTCAAGAAATTAATGTGATTTGTCACCTTAATTTAATGTGGAAGTCTCACTGTTCGCACCTTGCCCCTACACATTTTTTCTGTGCGGACAATACTTTTGAGGTTATGTCATTTTGTTTTTTATCTAGAGTCATTTGGGGTAAGATTGCGCAGTGGGTAAGAGCGCGCAATGCTTATTTCTCGAGTTGTGTCAAAAAAAAAAAAAAATAAAACGAAAAATGAGGAAATCAGCGCTTAGTAAGGCGTCAATAATAATTGAAGATCTTCGCGATTGTGTGCCCAGCTCCATTTTATTTTAAAAGAGGGTTGAAAAAAACCGACTAAAAACAAAAAAAAAGTTGTGCTGAAAAAGTGTGTGGCGTCGGCGTGGCAGCATTAGATACCGAGAGTAGCATATATTTTTGAATAGTGCATATTTATATTTGATTTTTGTCAAAATTTGTTAGACTTTGTTTTATTTTATTATAAATTTGATAAATAGAAAAAAAAGTACCTTTGTGGGTAAAATCGCGCTGTCCTTTTGTGGGTAAGAGCGCGCACGTCTCCCCATAGTAAACTTTTCTTTTTTTAATCTGATTTACAGTACAGAGAATTTTTGAACTTGAATCTTGAGAAACGAAGGCTGTTATTCATGAATTCCAAAAAGAAAGGCTCTGATTTAGTTAGAAACATTTTTTGTTTATTTTGTTTTATAAATAAAGTTTAAGTTTTTGTATTTGAACATTCATTTTAGTGAAAACTTGGAACTTTTGAAAGAAAGTTTTGTTAAACTTAGTATTACATTAAGTTTTTAGAAATTTAGTAGCCGTAAACTGTCAAGATTCCTATTAAAATTATGTGAACACTCCTACCCAAGAGTTTTCGCGATCTTACCCTGACTTAGGGGCAAGAATGCGCACTATGACTTCATATGGTTTTTGTTTTGAATCATTATTTAAACTAAAAAACTTTTTTTGTGTTTTCTTGCTCCCAAAATATATGTACGTTTATCAAATGTAAAAAACTTTATGCTGATATCTCTTACAGAAACTTCACAATTTTGCCTTAAAGTGAAGAGTGCGCGCACATATCCCAACCGACTCTATTCAGATTTTTTAATTGTTTTCAGTCTCTTGATAGTTACATAATTTTTGCTCGTCGTAAAAATTGTAGAGCATAAAAATTTCTAATAGTTTTGTATATTTTTAAGATTATGCGACTTTTCAAACCAAAGCAACGGAACTTAAAAGAGCAGTCCAGCTCTAGGTAATCATATTTTTACATAAGGTACAAAAAATAAAAGACTTGAAGCATGTAAGTTATGACAAAATAATACAAAAATTATATAATAGTGGGCTATTTCGCATCATTAAGGCTGGTTTTGGCAATTTTTTACAGATTTCCAAAAAGGAGGAGGTATTCAATTCGTCTGTATTTTTTTTTGTATGTTTGTTTCATAACTTTAAACTAAGTGAACCAATTTTGATAATTCTTTTTGTATTGGTTAGCTGGTGCCTGCAATGTGTTCCCATTTTTAATTTCGTCCAGTTATGGCTTTAAAAACTTTGAGAGAAACCATAAAACCCATGTTTTAATCCATGGAAGTCGGTTTTGTTTTTTTGATAAAAGTGATTATCTCTAAAAATTATGTTTGGGGATTTTTTAGCATCTTTAATTTTCCAATCCAGAACATGATTGAAGGTGTGAAGTAAGTGCTCCCGAGGTAAATGTGAGCTGTCCCAATTTGGAATTCTACATTGGTTATATTCTTGTTTGATGGCTAAGTAGTTGTTGTTAATATTGGGTTTGATAAAGTTGGCTCACAACTGCGTTTGTTTGCATCGAACGAAGTGTCTTGGAATTGGATGAATTGTGCTCAGAACCTGGGCCTGGAAGGAATGACGTAGTTAGCATTTGCATAGTATATTGTAGCAAAACTTGGGCCTTTGGTTGGAAGCGAACCAGTTCAATTGCAGCAAGATGGAATGTAATCATATTTGGTTTGGTCGTACGTGCGTCGTATGTCGTATCAGTATTTCGTGTGTTTTCAAATTCAATGGGATGGGGATAACAAATATTTTGTTGAGCCTCCCGTTTTCTAGGGATGTCTGATTGCAAGCTGGAATAGGAGTATGAGATGCATATTATTCCATATTCCCTTAGCAATGTTTGATGTCGGGAGTTTTATGGATAGGGTTAGAAATTCGAAGTCATGGTGATATTAAGCTGGTTAAGTTTTAAATTAACAGATGTGAAGAAGTTTGATGAATTGGGGTTGGGAGGGAGGATTGTGTAATGGGTAAAAGAAAAGGGGCGAAGAAAAGCATCCTGGATGCTGCATCCATATGCTACCTTATGCTTAAGTTACATTAAATAAAGAGTGCATATAAGTAGGTATTACATGTTTAGGTACTATTTTGAGATCGAATTTTGTAAGTTACTGATACTGTATTCGCAGAATAATACCGATTTTCTCTTTGAAAATTAGTAGCACAATGCATCATTTCAATTCTTTATTTTGTTGACTGATAATAAGTTTGTTATCATCATTTAATAAACTAATTTTAACTTTTTTTAGTGTCTTTACATTTAATTCAAGTGGTTTTGACCGTTTAAATTAAAACTATTCTTCCGTTTTGATAATAGAGCATAATGTCTAAAAGTCACTGTGGTGTATACGTAACATTTTTTTCTTGCAATTTACGTTTTTTTTTTTTTTTTATAATTAACGCGCACTAAAGGGAGTTAAATACCCTTAATATGTTAAACACAGTGCGAGCTTCAGAAAAATAGGGAGGGATTTAAAAGGAGAAACCGATGCACATTAGTTTTAAAGCTCTGGACATTAAAACGGCAGGGAAAAACAGAGGCGGGTATTATATTCAACATTCGTGTGGTGCGGCTTAAGAAAGAATCTCTGTATTTGACGGTACGTCCGAAGTTGGGCTCAAGGGTAAACTGATGAGCATTCCTAGAAGCGCGAGTATTACGGTTAAATTTTTTCAGGGGAGGAATGCAACTAGCTATTTCATCTGAACATTGTTTATAAAAATAGCGATAAAACAAAGAGAGACATGACACATTTCGTCGGTGGTCTAGGGACGCAATTGTCTCAGTTATCGATCTATCATCTATCATTTTGAAAGCACGTTTTTGTATTCTGTCCAAGAAACTCAAATACGTTATCGGAGCACCTGCCCAGATGTGACAATTGTATTCAAGTTTTGGTCGAATGTAAGCTTTATAGATTACAGCTAGATCAGAAGATGAGAAGAATTTCTTGCATCTTTTCGGAGAAAACCTAAACATTTCGCAGCGTTTTTGGCGACATCGAATATGTGTTCGTTCCACAGAAGGTGGTTTGTTACACTCATACCGAGAATGGAAAGTTTCTCAGTTTCCTCGATGCAAGTGCCACTCATTGATAGTGGCATAGGTGGAAGGTTCCGTTTTAATGATAGTAAGCAGCATTGTGTTTTTGATGCATTAAATTCTACACGATTTCTTATTCCCCATTGAACAATGCTGTCAAGATCAGAATTTAATGAGCTTATCATATTTTGTCGTTGAAGTTCCACATCCGAAGGACATGGGTGTGAATCTTCAAACGAATATGAAAAGCTGAGGGTACTATCATCTGCGAAACAATTTAATGGATTAGAAGTTTCAGAGAGCAAATCATTAATGAAAATGAGAAAGAGAGTCGGAGACAAAACGGAGCCCTGGGGCACACCAGCGTTTATTTTGTGGGTTTCAGACTTGAAACCATCCAATACGACTTGTATTGAACGGCCCGAAAGGTTATTTCTAATCCAATGAAGAAGAGAATCATCGATACCGAATGCATGCATTTTCGATAAGAGAGCTTGATGCCAAACTCTATCAAATGCCTTTGAAATATCAAGCGCAATAATCTTGCTTTCTCCAAAACGATGCAAAGATTTGTTCCACTGTTCGGTGAGATATACCATCAGATCACCAGTGGACCTATTGCTACGAAAGCCGTACTGCCGGTCATTAAGAAGCTTCCGTTCTTCGAGATATTTCTTAAGCTGGAAATTAATCAGCGTTTCCATGACCTTGGAAAGAAGGGACGTGAGTGCAATTGGTCGATAGTTGGAAGGTGAGGAGGATTCGCCTTTTTTAGGGACAGGCTGGACAAATGCGGTTTTCCATCCACTCGGAACGAGTCCAGTAGAGTAGGACAGATGAAAAAGCTTACGCAGTGGTTTTGCCAGCGTGGAAGAACACCTCTTCAGAACGATGGGAGAGATACTATCCGGGCCAGCGGATTTGTGTATGTCAAGGTCTTTCAGGACTCTTGCCACTGTACGAGTGCGAAAGAAGATTCGTCCCATGGATCCGTTTACACACTCAAGTACTGGAGGAGTCATGACACTATCTGGCAGTGTAGAGTTGGCAGCGAACTGCTTTGCAAGGAGATTAGCTTTCTCAACAGAGCTTACAAAGGGAGTGTCATTGAAGACAAGCGTTGGAACCGCAGATGACGAAGAGTTTTTAATGTTTTTAGCAAATGACCAAAAATTTTTACTCCCTGTGGGACATTGAAGTGTTTTTTGTCTTAATTTTTGATCATGCAGGAATTTGGTTCGTCGGATATGGGCGTTGCTGACCTTTCTAGCCTGTTTGAACTTTTTTCGGGTTTCCTCAGTGGGATTGGCTTTATAACAACGGAAACTTACCTCTTTATTCCTGATAACCTCTTTACAGCTCGAGTCAAACCATGCATTCTCTTTCGGTTTGAATGTTTTAACCCTATTCGGGATAAAATTTCTCATTCCGGAGAGAATTAAATTTGTGATCATATCTGCACTGGAATCAACGTCACTATCGAGGAAGCATAGCGACCAGTTAAAGTTTTTAAAGAAACCGTTGAGTCCCTCCCAGTTGGCTTTCTCGTATTGCCAAAATTTATATAATTCTTTTTTACGTATTATGAAAGACGATTAAAACTGTCGAAGGATGACCAGTGAGAGGGGACATTTCTAAAACATTGGTTTAAGGCAACGGTTCTCAACCTTCCAGAGTATGCTGACCCCTAACAAAAAAATTGTCAGCTGGCGGACCCCTTTCAAAAATAAATTTAATTTATTATTATGTGTAAGAATCATTAAATTAACAATTTATACACTGTTGCTGGCTGTGAATCCTGCCTATTGGGCCGGAGCGACATTGAATTGTGAAAAAATTAAATTGAAAAATAAAAAAAAAACATAGGTAGCCCCCGCAAAAGTTGCATTGGATCCAAAAAAGTATAAAAAGATTTTTTTTTTAATTTTTAAAATGACCGCTAAGGGTCGCGAATACGAATTCGCTTTGAAAATTGACAAAAAAAAAAAACAAAAACCAAATTGGCTTATAAAACACATACTTGCATTTTGTTTTTTTTTTTTTTAATTTAGGTAATGAATTTTGCATTTTGTTTTTTATTTTTTATTAATTAATGCATTTATTCTTCTCTAAAAAGCCTCCATTAGTTATTCCTTACTGCAATTGAAACCTGAAAAAATGAGCCTAAAAAACAAACGATAGGTCAGGGCTTACGGAGTAAAAATATTTTTTAATTATTATTTTTCAGTTTAAAACTTTAGTTTACTTCCTTAATATAATTTATATAATTCTTTTTATTACCAACTCTAAAGTTTTTAAATACAATGCAAGAAAACTTTCATTTTTGCATTGCAATGCGCGACCCCTAGAGCGGTGGGAAAATATATTTAAAAAAAAAAATCAATGAATTTAGCAGGGGGTAGAATTTTGAATTTGCACAAAATTAGTTTTCGCTCCAGCAGCTAGGCAGCAATCCCATGTAATTACATAATAGAAAAGCACTATGTGATCTTTTAGTAATTAAAAGAAGATTCATGTATCTATTATTGAGAGGGGTAAGAAAATGCAATACAAGGAAATTAGTTAAGAAGATAAAAAGAACAAAGTTTGTTGAGCGTCACATTAGAATAATGTTAAATACGTTTTTCTGATGCTTTATGGAAAAGCGGACCTCCTGAAATTTTTTGCGGACCCCTAGGGGTCCGCGGACCACAGTTTGAGAACCGATGGTTAATTATTTTACTAAGTCACAATGCTGTTTGTTGAAAGGTTTTTTTTTTTTTAATGAATTATAAGAGCCCCCGCACACTACAGACTTTCTTTTCGGCCGATAGTTAATTTGGGTTGGGTTCCTAGTGTGCGCACAGGCAGCCGACTAAATAGTCGGTTCGGTAGGAAATATTGTAGTTTTAAGGCAATAAGGCCCAATTTATTCACTCTCCATTATTTTTAAAGGCTCCATTAAAAATTATAAAACTGTCAAATAGCATACAAATTTTAAAATTTCCCTTTTTTAATGGCGACTTTAAATTTAATGGAGTGTGAATAAATTGGACCTAAGTCTCAATAACAGAATCTGAAGTTTATTTATTCTCAGAAGACAAGAAATTACAGACTCGTATACAGGGTGTCCCAAAAGTTAACGTCGAAACGATAACGGTAGATAGAATAGGTGGTGACAGTTACCAGAAAAATAATTAAAAAAATCGCAGCCATATATTTTGTGAGTTATGCGGGCATTTGAAAAAAAGTCGTAAAAAATGGTCACCCTGTGACGGTTTTTCATGTGCCATGACTACAAATCTTAAGTTTTCTCATTTTTTTCTTTTGCTATGCAACCTTGAATAACCCTGCTACCAAATGCATTCAAAAATTTTAACTCATCTGCATCAGTTTTAAAGCAAATATTACTTTTTTGCCCAACTAAGTACTAAAAAATTTTACATGACTCTAATTCAATGAACCGTAGTGTAAAAAAAATGCTCTACGATGTTTCGGCAAGTTACCTTAAAAGTTGGTGTGTTCAATTCTCTTTTCAAAATGGTATAACATTGTTGAGAATATTCCATAAATAACCGAGATAAAATTTTTTTTCTTAAGAAATCCGACTTTTTTATTAGGTAGTTTTCCCATATTATTTAAGTTTTTGTATTCTGAAAGGTTCTGAAAGGGTTATTTATGGAATATTCTCAACAATGTTATACCATTTTGAAAAGAGAATTGAACACACCAACTTTTAAGGTAACTTGCCGAAACATCGTAGAGCATTTTTTTTACACTACGGTTCATTGAATTAGAGTTATGTAAAAATTTTTAGTACTTAGTTGGGCAAAAAAGTAATATTTGCTTTAAAACTGATGCAGCTGAGTTAAAATTAAATGCGTTTGGTAGCAGGGTTATTCGAGGTTCCGTAGCAAAAGAAAAAATTGAGAAAACTTAAGATTTGTAGTCACGGCGCATGAAAAACCGTCACAGGGTGACCATTTTTTCGATTTTTTTTTCGAATGCCCATAACTCACAAAATATATGGCTGCGATTTTTTTTATTATTTTTCTGGTAACTGTCACCACCTACGCTATCTACCGTTTTCGTTTCGACGTTAAATTTTGGGATACTCTGTATATCAACTTTCGTTTAAAAATATTTACAATCAAATAATAAAAAAATATTTTCTTCTTGAAAAAATTTTAACGGCTAACGCGATTTGTTATTTATTTATTTTTTGCAAAGTACTCTTTCACATTCCGACCTCAAAATGCAAATTACAAGGTAGGACGAGGTTGCACTCACACACTTAAAACTTTTTGTGTATGAACATAAAAGTTGAACGAGAATTGTAGTGAAAAGAGCGAAAAGGACATCGACAAACTATTCCAAGACCCTACTGTTTACAGTAGGTGTGTTTTTTATTACAACCGGTCTTAACTGGACCCAGTTCAAAAGCCGATCGCATACGACGTTCCAACGCAATCGCGAAGAAGAGGCAGGCCTAAGAACTCATGGAGAAGACAAAAAATGCAACGACAACTGCATTCATGGACATGAAACCATTAAAAACAGGGAGTCCTGCCGACGTTTCCTGGTTTAGATAATTACCTTATTATGTGTACTGAGACCTAATATTGCAAAAGTATTTTAAGTACTAATCAGTAGATAAATGTTCCCAAAGGAACGCAGCTAAATTCGGAATTTATGAATTGAGAAATTATGATTTTTATTGAAATTTAATTTCTTTCATTCAAATATTTTATCACTGGCCGTAAAATTAATCATAAAAGCATGAACTGTTTAACTCAAAGTAGCCCAGTGCCAATAAAGCTCAAGTTAACCAATCGAAAACAATCTGAATACTCTCTGTCACACTTCCATACCGACATTAATCAGCCATTCCATTTAACACCCCTGGTTCTGTCACTTATGTCAACAACTGTCATCCAATTTGACATATACGTTTAATTTTTCTTTTTTCACTGCATTTTGCAGTGTTAAAACAAATGAAAATTTTATTTTCTTCAAAAACAATAAATAAAAAACACCATTAAAATGGATGAATTAAAGAAATTAGAACATCTTTCTTTAGTTTCAAAAATTTGCACAGAATTAGACAACCATTTGGGCATAAACGACAAAGATTTGGGTAAGTTTTTCTTCAGTTTCAAAATAAACAACAAACATGCTTTATACCAAACTTTTGTATATCTAGCCGAGTTTATCATCGATTTGGCTGAAAAGAATCGAAATTTCGAATCGTTTAAAAAAGTTCTCCTTGAAAATGGAGCCGAATTTCCCGATTCATTTGTTACAAATTTATTGCGAATTATTCAATTGATGAAACCTTCCGATGAGAGTGGTCCAAGTGGAAGCATTGATTTCTTGGAAGGTGATAAAAAAAGCAAAATGGCACAACTTTTTCCTGGACTAGCCATACCTAATGAAAAGGTAAAATCAGATGATGAAGATGAAGAGAAAGAAAAACCCAATGTCACGGACGAAGTTGACGACGCAATGGCAGAGCTGGAAGCATTAGCTCCAAGCAATCTTCAAAATCTGAGAGAAAAACTCGACGAAAAGAAATTGTCACGAAGAACAAAATCTAGGTCACCATCGCGTGAACGTAAACGTGGAAAATCACGAAGTCGTTCTAAAGAAAGAACCCGGATGCAAAGGAGCAGGTCTAGAGACAAAAGACATAGAAGTAGATCAAGAGATAAGCGAAGAAGTAAATCGAGAACTCGTAGACGAAGTAAGTCTAGAGATAGGAATCGCAGTAAATCAAAAGACCGACGTCGAAGTCGTTCAAAGAACAGACGCAGTCGATCTCGAGATAGAAACCAGAGACACAAAAACCGAGACAGATCCAGAGATCGGAGACAAAGACGTAGCTCGTCGAGAGATCGTCATAGAAGTCGGCGATCTCGAACTCCAGATCGCCACAGAAGAACCGACCGAGATCGGAGTCCGCAGAGGGACAAACGGCGTAGCCCGACTCCAATGCCAGATGATCCCGAGCCTGGCAAAGTTTACACAGCCAAAGTAGCAAATATTGTCCCATTTGGTTGCTTTGTTCAGTTATTCGGCCTGCGAAAGCGTTGGGAAGGCTTGGTCCATATATCTCAACTACGCTCGGAAGGTCGTGTGACTGATGTCACCGAAGTTGTCAATCGGGGGTCAATGGTTAAAGTTAAGGTCATATCGATTACTGGACAAAAGGTATCATTGTCAATGAAAGAAGTCGATCAAGTCTCTGGGGAAGATTTGAATCCATTGTCACATGCTCCAAACAAAGATCAGGATTGTAGAGATCGAAATCCTGATCGACCAATTGGAGGAACATCAATGTTGCAGTTGCAAGGCAATGTTGATAATGAAGATGACGAAAGTCGTAAACGAGTAACGCGTATTTCTAGCCCTGAGAGATGGGAGATTAAACAAATGATATCGTCGGGAGTTATTGATCGAAGCGAGTTGCCTGATTTTGATGAGGAAACTGGGTAAGTTTTAAATTAATTATGGAATAGGTACATAGCTTAAAGGCTAGTCAACACATTCACAACATGTATGGTCTTTCTCTCTCTCTTGTCTCTTAAAAAAAAGTAAAAAGAAAAATAATGTTTTGTCAACTTTTGTATAAAAAGTATATAAAATAATAATATCATTCAATAGTACATTATTAAAGCAAATTATTTACCTTTCATTTATGTATTATATTATTATTATTTATTTTATATATATTATAATTTGGTTTTACAATTTTGGTAGATATACAAAATGTTGACAAAGATTAATTGCCTTGTTAAATGTTTATTTTTAAAAAGTAGATAAGTGGTTATAAGTATTTTCATAAAATAATATTAGTTTAAAATTTGAATGACAACAATTTTGTTTTTCGTTTTACATAAAACTATTCCTACAAATCAAGGCATTTCTGCAGTAATTTGATAGCTTTTTCCGACCGTAGAGACCATTTAAAACTTCGTAAAATTCATTTATAGAAAGAGTATTTTTCGAAAAATATATTTGTCGAAATTCACGAAGAATAGGACATTAACCTAGAAAATGAATTACGTCTTCTTTTCCGTTCCTGTTGCATTTATGTATATATGGATTACTCAAAGCTGAAATGAACAAAGTCACAAAAAGTGAATTCGGAGATATAACGAGTTAAAGTAAATACGCTTCCATTGAGTCTTATGGTGAATATTTTTTTTGGAACAAATAACAATTTAAATCGAAACAATTTTGGATCAAACTAATGACAGACCTTAGTAGAGTAAAACTATTATTATTATTTATAATTTTATAGCTAAATCAAAAATAAACAGCTTTTAATGTACCCTTTCAAGTTATAGTTTAATTAAAATATCTTTGTATTTGTTTGTAAATAAGCTTCGAATGCGTATAAATGTTGCACCCGCGATAATGGAATTGTCCCATGGTCAAGTCTGTAGGTTTCATTCAAAGTATAATAGTAAATTAATTGAAATCAGTAATTTTTCATGAAAAAAGCAAACAAAATTAAGTTATTTTTTCTTTATACTGAATTTTGTCAATGTTTTTGTACGAAAATATACTATAATTTGTATACCATTTGAAAGCTTTTAATCTTAGCTTTAAATTTTCTTTTCAATCATGTCTATCCGATATGAAAAAAAGAGCTGGAATTTTTTTTAATGCAATCAAATTTCATAAAAAAAAAAATTTTTTAAATTCTTTTTTTCTTCCTTCAAACTGTTGTCCATTTTTTTTAATGACAACCTATAATAAATTTCATATCACCGGTAAGCTTACCATTTCACCTTTAATAATATGCTTCAATAATATATGTTCGATGTCTATAAAAAAAAGTAAAAAAATTGGAGTTTGTGAATTTAAGATTGTTACGTGTGTTATATCAAAAGAAAGGTAATATGTTTTATCAGCATGCGACCTAATAGTTTCTGCATGTGCGCGGTCCTATACAAGCCTATTATGTTTTACTTTTGAAACCAAACAGTTGAGAAACTAAAAGTTGAATGTGTGCGACTAGCCTAAGGGTTAAGCAATGCTTTTGGGAAACAAAAACTGTTTATTTAATCATGCTTTTCTTATAGGTTATTGCCAAAAGACGAAGATGATGAAGCTGATATTGAAATTGAAATCGTTGAAGAAGAACCACCATTTCTTGCTGGCCACGGTAGAGCACTGCATGATCTATCACCCGTACGAATTGTTAAGAATCCCGATGGTTCATTAGCACAAGCTGCTATGATGCAGTCTGCCTTGGCTAAAGAGCGAAGAGAACAAAAAATGCTGCAACGCGAACAAGAAATGGATTCCATTCCAACAAGTTTGAATAAAAATTGGATTGATCCTCTTCCGGAGGAAGATAGTCGTGCGCTTGCTGCAAATGTTCGTGGAGTTGGATTGGCTCCGGTTGAAGTACCCGAATGGAAAAAGCACGTAATTGGTGGTAAAAAGTCATCGTTTGGTAAGAAAACGGATATGACACTTGTTGAACAACGACAATCGCTTCCAATTTATAAATTACGAGATGATTTGATTAAGGTATGAATTTTATAGAATACCTAGAAATAATTCAATTTTTTTTTGTATTCTTTTTTTTTTCTATTGTAGGCTGTAACGGATAATCAAATTCTTATTGTAATTGGTGAAACTGGATCTGGCAAAACTACTCAAATAACACAATACTTGGCTGAATGTGGATTTACTGCCCGTGGAAAAATTGGTTGTACACAACCTCGACGTGTTGCTGCAATGTCAGTGGCTAAACGTGTTGCAGAAGAATTTGGTTGTCGATTGGGACAGGAAGTCGGTTATACAATTCGTTTTGAAGATTGTACAAGTCCTGAAACTGTTATCAAGTAAGTGAAATGAAAAATAGATTAAAATTTAATAGTCAGGAAAATGTTTAAAAGACTTATACTATGTAGTGGCCCACTGCTAGTATGGATACCTTGGTGTGAAATTTTAGCACTCATTTTAGAGAAAACCGTAAATCTAAGCAAAATGCAATTCTAACTAAAATAAACACCCAAGTTTTTGAAAAAACACAAAAGAGTTTGTATTGCGAAGTGCAAAAGACAAAATCACTTGAAATCCGTTTACTAGTAAAAGTGATTATCAGACATTTTGTTGGGGTTAAGAGATAAGCCATTTTTCCCTATCAATTTCCCTATTGCTAGATTTTATTGTCTTAAATCCACCTCAATTCCTTTTTCTCAAGCATTTGAGCAATTATGCAAACGAGAAAGGATGTTTTTGCGTAAAGATCTTATTATAAAGTGCAAAATTTTCACATACAACTTATTTTCATATCGTAAGTCATACTTACTTTGCCTTTTTAAAAATCGGAGTTTGCAAAGCTTTCTTCCATAAAAAGGAAACTTACCAGATCTAATAGATAGATCTAACAAAAACTGAAGGATACTTTTAACTATTGGAGGAATTCTACATAGACCAAAAGAATAATCATCATTTGAAGATAAGAGAAAGTCTAAAATAATACTCTGCAAAACTGGGATGTTATTTAAATTTGTTTAAGGAGTTGCTGTTATCTATCAAGAAAAATGTCCAAAGAAATACATCCAAACTATCTACAGGCGTGTTTTTTCTAATACTCAGTAGCTACTCATTTTTCATTTTATTTGTAAAACAAATACAAATTACACAAGTAAGTATTTGTTTTTATTGTTTTTCAAATATAATAAAAAAATGAGTAGCTACTGAGTTGTAGAAAAAACAAGGCTTATATTAGTAATTTCAGAACTAGATTATAGAATAATAGTGCTAATAGAGTCTGATGAAAATACTAAGGGCCAATTTTTCAATAGTCAGATAAACCTCAGATAGAGCTTATTCTTAGGAATAAAAGTTTTTTTTATATTGACATTTATTCCTCTGATAGTCTAACTGACGATTGAAAAATCAGGGCTAAATCGAAAAAATATTCTTTCAGTGATTTTCTATCGATAAGTGTAGCATGTGTTCATTAATTCTCAAAATATACCGTTAATTATAGATTTAAAAAAATTTCTGATCCATTTTCCTGACCGCTATAACCGGCCCCTTTATCAACAGTACTAATTTTATCAAGGCAAAGAAGTTAATTTTGCAATGAGTTTATACTCAATCAAAAATAAAGTTTAGTGAATGGAGAGTTAAACTCAATATGTCCAGATTGTCTGCACGTGAAAGTCTAAAATAAAAAGCCTTTAAATGGGGGTTAAAATTAAATTTAAGCAAATTTTTTTTCCTTAAAATTTCTAAGATAGCGGGACACATCGCTTTGCTTTCGAAAAGTTGAGATTTTTCAAAGCTTGTATGACGTTATTAAGGAATGAAATCTTTCGATTCACGTGAATCGAATAGTAGAATAGGGCTGTATGATTAATAATTGTGGAACGTAGTTAACAAAAAATTGTTTTTGTTTCCAAAAATCTCAATTTGAATTTTAAAACTATTCGCCAAATGCGGCAATTTTTAAAGCATAGAAGTTGAAGTATTTTTAATTATCAACCTTTGAAGAAAAAGATCGGAGGTGTTCGAGCCGGTCCCTAATACTGAAATTTTTTTTGAGATGTAGTTACTCCATTAAATAGGGCACTTTTTAATGAGTTTGACAGATATAATGATTAATTTTGAAATGGGGAGACAATTCCTTTCAATAGGTGAAGTTTGGCCTATACCACGAGGTATAACTATTTAGAAAATAGTAACCAATAACATTAAACCACTGTTATCTTAATACAATTTGTTTGTTTTTATTTTAGATACATGACAGATGGTATGTTGCTGCGTGAATGTCTTATGGAATTCGATTTAAAGTCTTATTCTGTTATTATGTTGGACGAGGCTCACGAGAGAACTATTCACACAGATGTACTCTTTGGTTTACTAAAAACGGTAAGCATTACTAGCTGTTAATTAATATTTTGTATTAACTTTTTATTTTTTACAGGCTGTTCAAAAACGTCCCGAATTGAAACTCATTGTCACCTCAGCAACTTTGGATGCTGTTAAGTTTTCCCAATATTTCTTTGAAGCACCTATCTTCACCATTCCTGGCAGAACATTCCCCGTAGAGGTCTTATATACAAAAGAACCCGAAACAGACTACCTGGATGCCTCGCTTATAACTGTTATGCAAATCCATCTAAGAGAACCACCTGGCGATATTCTTCTCTTTCTTACAGGTCAAGAAGAAATCGATACAGCTTGTGAGATTTTATACGAACGCATGAAAAGTCTTGGTCCAGATGTTCCCGAGTTGATTATTCTGCCAGTTTACTCAGCATTGCCATCAGAAATGCAAACTAGAATTTTTGATCCAGCTCCAGCTGGAAGTAGAAAAGTCGTTATCGCAACAAACATTGCTGAAACATCTCTAACCATTGATGGAATTTACTACGTAGTAGATCCAGGTTTTGTAAAACAAAAGGTTTACAATTCAAAAACTGGAATGGACTCGTTGGTGGTAACACCGATTTCTCAAGCAGCTGCCAAGCAAAGGGCAGGCCGTGCTGGACGTACCGGACCTGGCAAGACCTATCGATTATACACAGAACGTGCTTATCGTGATGAGATGTTGCCGACTCCAGTTCCAGAAATACAACGAACCAATTTGGCGACCACCGTGTTGCAATTGAAAACTATGGGTATCAACGATTTGCTTCACTTTGATTTCATGGACGCTCCACCAGTAGAATCATTGGTTATGGCTTTGGAGCAACTTCATTCGCTCTCTGCTCTAGATGATGAGGGTCTTTTAACACGTTTAGGTAGACGAATGGCTGAGTTCCCATTGGAACCCAATCTCTCAAAAATGCTCATTATGTCAGTAGCTCTACAGTGTTCTGATGAAATTCTGACAATAGTATCCATGCTGAGCGTACAAAATGTTTTCTATCGGCCCAAGGACAAGCAATCATTAGCCGATCAAAAGAAAGCCAAATTCAATCAAGCCGAAGGTGATCATTTAACTCTTCTGGCAGTGTATAACAGTTGGAAAAATAACAAGTTCTCGAATGCTTGGTGTTACGAAAATTTTGTGCAGATAAGAACTCTCAAACGGTCACAAGATGTACGCAAGCAACTTCTAGGTATCATGGACAGACATAAGTTGGACGTTGTATCGGCTGGTAAGAACACAGTACGAGTACAAAAAGCCATTTGTTCTGGTTTCTTCCGAAACGCAGCAAAAAAAGATCCACAAGAAGGTTATAGAACTTTGGTAGACTCTCAAGTTGTTTATATTCACCCTTCAAGTGCGCTATTCAATCGACAACCAGAGTGGGTAGTTTATCATGAACTTGTTCAAACAACTAAAGAGTATATGCGTGAAGTGACGACAATTGATCCGAAATGGTTGGTTGAGTTTGCTTCTTCATTCTTTAGATTCTCCGATCCAACCAAGCTTAGTAAGTTTAAGAAAAATCAACGTCTTGAGCCGTTATATAATAAATATGAAGAGCCAAATGCATGGAGAATATCCAGAGTTCGTCGAAGGAGAAATTAAAGTGTTTTATTGGATTTAGAATTTAAAAATAAATATTTTCTGGCTTGAAAGCAAATAAAAAAAAATGCAAATAAAAAAAACATCTAGAGATAGGAAACTAAACATATTGAACTTTTTTTTGTTTATTGGAATGGGGAAGCTATCAATGCTGTTAAGTGAAACCCTTGTACTAATTTTTTTTTATTTTTCTAAATATCCCGAACTTTTCATCTTGGGAAAACAAGAACCCTCACAAGGTTTCTTCCCAAAGTATATAAATTAGACGATGTTGCAGACTATAACAAGAAGAAGGAGACTTGTACAAGCTCTTGGATTGAACCTGTGGGGTCTAACCGCAGTGGAATGTAAATTATTTGTTCAGTGAACTTCAATGAAGAAAGACGTTAGAGTTTCAAAAATGAAAACAAAAGAAGAGAATTGAACTATGGTAATAAGAAAAAGAATATCACGCGGAGAAAGGAAGTTATCTATGTATATTGACCTTCATTCAGAAGCTGCAGAGGATAAATCTATCGGTTTAAGAATTTTTGTTTTATTTTTTTCAGTTAATTCTTTCATTCGTTTCCATTCCCCGATCTGACCAATTGTTTTTTTTACGACAAAACCATACCAAACACATTTTTGATACTTCGGTTTTTAAGATTAAAATTTTTCTAACAGAAATTTAAGCTCTTGAAAACATTGAATCACCGAAGCGTATGTGTCGAATGTATCGAATCGACATTTTTAGCAACTACTTAAAAGACTAGAAGCCTCCAATCAACAAGGCTGTATGATTTTTCTGGGGAAATCTTTAATCACAAAATTATCAACAAAGTATGTATAGTAGGAAGGAAACATTTCTGATGACTGGATCCATGTTAAGTAAGAACAATAAATTCTATGAAATGACAATGTGTGATGGCTCCTAGAAAAATATTTTAGGTAAGAGTTTTTATGCATGACATTCAAATACATATTTTTCATCCAAATTTTAAAATTGTAATTTAGACCAAACAAGTCGGTTACTAAAATGTGCATTATTGCATAGTTTTTGGTGCCTTATTTCTACACTATTTCTATTTTCGGGGTAAACAAATTTTAAATATTAAATATTAAGCCTATCTACTAGCCAATATAAAATTTCGTGCTTTGTTCCGATATTTTCATCAACAATAATACACGATGTACAAAAAATATATTATTTTCCTTTCAAATTATACTGTATTAAATCTACAGACTTTCATAGCACCAAGAGTAGGATTTTTGTTATTAATTAAACTGTGCAGTGAAAAATTTTTGAACTTATTTTATTTTTTTAATTTTGTCACGCATGCGACAAAGAAGTGATTTCTGGGAAGGGTATGTTCTAAAAAATCTCTGCGTATTTATTTTATATATTTATATAAATCCTTTTGTTTTAAAACATGCGTTGCTTTTATGACAATAAAACCAATTATCATAAAAATAATTTCCTTTATTGATTGTTTTCCATTAGAACATAAAATGCACGACTGGATAACACTAACTTGCTCTTTGAGTTCAAGTTCAAGTTGCTTAAATTTTTATATAAGATTTTTTATATAGAAAGGGAAATGTATGTAGGTACCTAGGTATATTAGGTGTGTTTTTTTGTTTATCTATATAGATTTTGTGCAAAAAAACGACATCGAGATTTTTGAAATCGAAACAATTTATCTATAAGATTTACGAACAAGTTTCAGTCAAACATATACATTACAATGAAATTAGGTAAAAAATAACATGATCTGGAAGGCTTGGGGGGCTTGAGCCCCCTGAGCCCCCCCCCTCAATACGCCACTGGCTGCGTACTAGGCTTTACTCAAAATCTTTTGTACAAAATTATGGAATACTGTGGCGTATTATTATTATTTTTTTTTCACAGAAGTGTCAAGACTACTATAATTTATATGACCGAACCAGGTGAGTAAATTTCTGCTTGCACAAAAAAGCAAATAAATTGAAAATGGTAACTTAATTCAAATTACATATTTTTCATCCAAATTTTAAAATTGTAATTTAGACCAAACAAGTCGGTTACTAAAATGTGCATTATTGCATAGTTTTTGGTGCCTTATTTCTAAGTTAAGTTCACAATTAATTTGTAAAAAAAAAATTAGCCGGGTTTGTGGTCAGATTGATTGTATTTGAAAGTTTTTCACCTTATTGACCTCAAAAATCGTAATAAAAAGAAACAATAAAAAATAACAACAACTGTGTTTAATTTAACAAATTCTTTTTATTCAACACGAATGCATTTCGGTTCTCAGCTGCGGAACCATCATCAGCGAACGACGTTTAAACAAAACCAAAGAAATTACAAATATTACTTGCATTTAAGGTTAAACAAAGAGATTACAAACATTACTTGCAAAAGAAAAACAAAAACAAAAAACAAAAACAAAAAACAGAGTTTCTATTTATTCTCTTTTGAGTGCGTTGAAAAGTTGAGAGTCAATAATTGGTCCAGGTTCCAAGTTCATCAAATTGTTGTTTATGTGTACCTATATGTATGGATTCATAGGCATCAAGTTTATTTGGTTTGTTTACTTTTTTTAAAAGCTTAAAATTGTTGTCAAAAGAAGTTATTGTGTGTTGATTGTCATTATTTGGATCATAGATGTGGGCTGCTATTGCTTTGTCTATCTCTTTCTTTTTTACGGATCGAAGATGTTCGTTGAATCTAACCTCAGCAGCTCTCCTTGTTTGTCCAATATATTTTTTGTCACAGTTAGAACAAGAGATTTGATAAATGCCGCTGCATCGGTTAGTTGGTGTGTTGTCTTTTGTGGATCCTAGGATCTACACTATTTCTATTTTCGGGGTAAACAAATTTTAAATATTAAATATTAAGCCTATCTACTAGCCAATATAAAATTTCGTGCTTTGTTCCGATATTTTCATCAACAATAATACACGATGTACAAAAAATATATTATTTTCCTTTCAAATTATACTGTATTAAATCTACAGACTTTCATAGCACCAAGAGTAGGATTTTTGTTATTAATTAAACTGTGCAGTGAAAAATTTTTGAACTTATTTTATTTTTTTAATTTTGTCACGCATGCGACAAAGAAGTGATTTCTGGGAAGGGTATGTTCTAAAAAATCTCTGCGTATTTATTTTATATATTTATATAAATCCTTTTGTTTTAAAACATGCGTTGCTTTTATGACAATAAAACCAATTATCATAAAAATAATTTCCTTTATTGATTGTTTTCCATTAGAACATAAAATGCACGACTGGATAACACTAACTTGCTCTTTGAGTTCAAGTTCAAGTTGCTTAAATTTTTATATAAGATTTTTTATATAGAAAGGGAAATGTATGTAGGTACCTAGGTATATTAGGTGTGTTTTTTTGTTTATCTATATAGATTTTGTGCAAAAAAACGACATCGAGATTTTTGAAATCGAAACAATTTACGTGTTAAAAACAACAAAAACTTTATCTGTATAGATTTTTGAAAAATCCAGATAATTATCCAGATTTTACTTTCTCTCGATAAAAACAGTAGTGCCAAGGTAGTTTACTTGTTGTGTTCATACAGAAATATCTGAAAATATTAACAAAAAAAAAAAAATCGGAGAAAACGAGGTTTGAAAAAAACTCTCATAGAAAAAAATAATCAAAAATTTGTTTGACATGGTTGCATTGAAATGTTAATATCTCGAGATATACGCAATGCACTTTTCAGATAAAAGTCTTAAATGGATCCTGATAAGATTGTTGAACAGATAAGTATATAAAATTACCAAAGTTTTTTTCGAAAAATTAGAAATAAAAATAAAAAAGTTTTCACATTTAATTTTTAAAAAATCGAAAAAAAATTCAATATGGCTACCTTCAAACGCTTATAACACAAGAACGACGCAACTAATGTTAATGGTCATGGTCTTAAAATGTAGCTAAGAATATACAGATAATTTTTGGTTTTTTGTGAAAAAAAATTTTTTGAATCCAACATGGATGCCATGGCCATATGAAAATTTTTGTTTGCATCCAACATGGATGTAATGGCCTTTCCACTTCGGAGTTAAAATAAAAAAAAACAAAAGCAACATTTTTGACAGACAGCTGCCAAAGTATATGTACAGTGGTGCCAAATGTTTGCATGGATTTCAAAAATCTCGATGTCGTTTTTTTGCACAAAATCTATATAGATAAACAAAAAAACACAGCTATTAAAAAATAAACAAAAAAAAATTATAAAAACATATAATTCGTTTTTTAAAGAAATATCTAAAACAAAATCTGAAATCAAAATGCTCCTCAAAAAGTTTTTAATGTCAAAATAGCCCTAAAAGAGAAAAGTTATTTTTTCAATTCAAATTAAACCAAAATCTAAAAACCTTCGATGCTAATAAAAAAAACATTTACTTTGAAAAGTAACTAAGAATCTGCCCTCTGCATCATTCCAATCAGCTAAACAATCATAAAACCCCTAAACTTACATGGAATGCCACAAATACACAAATTTATACCCGCCGCGCAGTCAAATGTTTGGGACCACTTAAAGCAAATGTAAAAAGCTTATTGTTACAAGTAAACACAAAAAGGATACCATCAGATTCTCCATGGAAAGTTCAATTTATTTTTTTGTTTAATAAACGCGAAATAAACAATATGTAGTTATGAAAAAGCTTTTTATTTTTAATGTGGTTCCACGCTTTTGATGATGGGGGTTGCTGTGGTCCATTTTTTTAGATTTTACAATTTTGCTGTTTCACACTTAAAAACTTGTTACATATCGTCGGTCTCATGAGAAAACCTCGTAACTCCCAAAATCAAAATTTTACAGGAGAGACGAAAGAGTAAACAAACAACAGAGTAGTTGGGAAGTGCTGTTCTAGGTAGGTGCCCATACCTAAAAAAATTTACTTTTTTTCAATTTATCTGTTGAAGTTAGTTGGGACTTAGTATACTTTTTCATGTTATGCCTTTCTCTTTTATAAAAAACCTTTGGTTAGTGAATATTATACAGATTTGTTTTGTTTATTGAAATTCGTGTGAAATTTTCTTTTCTGCTTAAAAATTAAAAACGAAATGAATGAATGATAAATGAGTTATTCGACTTGAAAAAAGATGAAATTTTTTTTTCGGCTGTAACCTTATCAATTTTAAGAAAAATTACAACTCGAAGACAAGTTCTACTACGATATCATCAGATAATAAGCGCAACAATATCTGATATTTCAAAGCTGATGAGCGCCCTCTTCCTACGACTTAAGAGGATTAAAACTTTCAGCATATGTTGGTATTGATGTGTTTAACAATAAAACAGGTGAGGACGTTACGATTTATTTGGTTTATTTTTTTGCCTTATAACGTGGACCACACCAATGGGGGTGTATGTAAAAATATTTACTCGTCTGATATTCAAATAAACCTTGAAGAAAAATTATTTTCTTTATATTTAAGCCTAGTACGCTGCTGAAGCGAAACGAAAAATTTTGATTAACGAAAAAGGACCATCGGGTATTAATTAAAATACATATACAAGATTTCGTTAACGAGATTGTGTATGGAAAATTTCGTTTCGCTTCAGCTGCGTACAGTGGCGTATCCAGAAAAAAATTTGGAGAGGGCTAGACAATTTTTCAAACATTTTTTAGAGGGGTACTAAAAATTTTTCTCTCTAATTTATTCACCTTTGATCGAGAGTGAAGCGCTGTGCTGCGGTACTGAAAGTGGTATAGTAGCATTTAACTGCTCTCGACGTCGACAGCTTCGTACTACTGTCTCCTGTTTTCAAAGTTCTTGTTTGACAAACACCATTTTCGATATAAACGCCCATGTTCCGCAATTCGACCGAAAGTGAATTGAAATCACTTTTAAAATTCACGTGAAATAAAATATCATATTCTTCATTTGGATCAATTTCAAAAACTTCGAAATTGCTTCGAACTGTAATAGCTGAAGGATCATCCTTTTTAATTTTGTTTCTGAAGTTAAATTATCATTGCTGGATGCAATTTTATCGGCAATTTTAATGGAAAAGAATTCAAAAGAAAAAATAAGGAGACACAAATAAGTAATTATAATATTTTGCCCAAAAATTATAGATTCATTGAAAAAGGCACCAAATTTACAAACCAAAATAATGTGAATTGAATTCGATCAGAAAATCTTAATGAGTGAAAAATGCAGAAAGTGAAAGTCTAGAAACTAATTTTGCATTAAATTATTTTATATATATATATATATATTTTCGTAATATGTTGCTTTTTTAATCCGAATTTGGAGTCCAAACTGGCATTTGCTGAAAGAAACCATTAGTTACATATGTTGACCACTAAGATTTTGAGATATCAAATATTTCTATTTCCAATAGCTTTATTGTGTTTATTGAGATTGCATAAGAACTTTTGCAAAATTAAACGGTGTATTATACTAAAAAGTGATTTGAAGAATTTCGAATTGGACTTAAATCCGAAAAAAAACCACCCAAACCCCAGCTACGGCTAAGGCTCTTACTCAAACAAACACAAATAGCCGTTTCAGAATTTGGAGGGGGCTCGAGCATCTGAGCTGCCTCTCCTCTAAATCTATAAGATTTACGAACAAGTTTCAGTCAAACATATACATTACAATGAAATTAGGTAAAAAATAACATGATCTGGAAGGCTTGGGGGGCTTGAGCCCCCTGAGCCCCCCCCCTCAATACGCCACTGGCTGCGTACTAGGCTTTACTCAAAATCTTTTGTACAAAATTATGGAATACTGTGGCGTATTATTATTATTTTTTTTTCACAGAAGTGTCAAGACTACTATAATTTATATGACCGAACCAGGTGAGTAAATTTCTGCTTGCACAAAAAAGCAAATAAATTGAAAATGGTAACTTAAAAATTCTGCTTGCACAAAAAAGCAAATAAATTGAAAATGGTAACTTAAAAATCCATAGCGTCACAAAAACAGCGTTTTTGAAGAAAAAAAATATTAGTGAAAGGTTTATTTTATTTTTAATGTTTTCATTTGGATCTAATGAACAACTGCAATTACAACAAAAAACAGGTGAGTCAAATTATGCTTAAGATTAAATCATTGTCCTTTATGGCCTAAGTGTCTAGGATTGTTATGAAACAGGAGTGCTATAATAAAATATATATTTTGTAATTTGACTGGACTAGACAGTACATAATTTATAAACAAAATGAAGAAAAGCTAATTGTTTATGAACTAGTTATTCTAGATTGTTTTCGTTTAAAAGATCCATAATGAATATGGGTAAGAACAATGAAATTAACATATTGTGGGTCACTGTGGTGTATACGTGCTATAATTGAAGTTTTTATAGCTTATATTTAATACTTTCAGATTTATAAATTAATGATGCTTCAAATATTCTTTCCCTTCTTTGCTAAGATTTTATTTATCAATCATGTACATATGTAATGTAAGTTTGTTTGCAGTGACATATTGCATGTATCTGATTGTTAAATGTATTTATTTCTTTCTGTGTCAAATTAAACAAGAAGTATTCAAATTTTTTTAACAATTCCGGTTTAAATAAGTCTCAGGTTTAACCACGTACCTTATTTAAATAGCAACACCTTAGATTGTGTCTATTAATATGCTCCAATCTATTTAATTCTAATCTATTTGCATTATTCAAAAAGTGCTTGTTCGTTTGTGTTTCATTGCACGACTCTTTCGCCAAACCTGAATCTAATTGACAAAGGTCAATGTTTTAAATAATTTTATGTGGACGTCATTGCTGCTTGGGCTTGGTACACGTACATATGTGCCTACATTTACTTAAAATAATTGCACAGAGCATTCATTGAAATATCGGCCAATGTGAATGAGTTCATTAGTGGTACATTCAAAGGTGCTAGTAACACCACTATTGAATGTGTGTTACTTGTTCGACACAATAATCTTGTACGAAAATTTAAAATAACTTTGAATTGCTTTGCTAATTTGAGATGAAGGCCAATGTATTTTTGTTTTGTGTTACATGTCTACAAGAAAGGGAAATTGTCTTCATGAACACCTGGTTGTTATTTAATTTTATTTATAGATGTCAAATTAAATATGTTATAATTCTAAGTTATACAATAAGCGTGCAGCCTAGTCTAGAAGATTGCGAATACTTTTTTCTAATGGAAATGAAAAATATATAAAAATAAGTTCAATTACAAAACAAATAACCAATTGAATTTCAATGATGAAAAAGTCAAAAGCAAATACAAAAAGCCGAATTCATGCTCACCACTCTGGTCGAAATTTGTTCAAAAGAACATTTGAACAGACTTTTTGGCTACTTGAGCTATTCGTTACGTAAAGAAAACCAAAGTGTTAGCTTAACGCTTAAGTTTTAGGTTTTTAATTAAAACTAAGGACATCCTGTTGTAGATGCACAAATTAACAAATATGAACTCGATATCGTTGTGATCGTTTTGTTTATTTATTTGTATGATTCAATAAGATCAAGTCAAAATTTTCAATAATTTAGGAGGTAATTTTTAAAACGAGCTATCTGACATAAAGATAGTTGGTGTTCAGTAGACTGATTAGGGATTTAACATTTTTAACATTAAATTTTATGGGTATTTACATTTTTTTTTTCAAAACAAATTTTTATAATTAGGAACCCCTATAAAATGATAATGATGTGCATAACTCATTTTTCGATTTTTAGAAAACATCTCAATTGTTGATACGAACATTTTGTCGGTGTGGAGATAGGTTATAACTCATAACTTTTCATATAAATTAATATATAAATTTCTATGTGCTAGTCTGCCCTTTTCAGCTAGTAATCTATATATATTTTTTTTGTTTTTTGTACTTATTTGTCAACTGTGCACACTTCCAAAGCGGAAGGAAATGAAATATAATAATTTAATTAATAAATTATGTACTGCTTCGAGTGCTAGAGATAAAACAGAAAAACGAGCGTCACTTTCCAATGCGATAGCGCCTAATACATAACATTCGAACACTTATCGAAAAGCTTTGTCATCACTTGAAAGTGCTTTGATTATCCAAACATATAGAAGGTGACTATGAAACATTGATATAGTTTACACATTGATAAAAATTGTGAAGGATTTTTTTTTAATAAAATCCAATAAAAATAAAACAACATTTGCGTACTTTTTAACAAGAATTGGTCTATTATTCGAAACAAAATAAAAATTTAACAAAATCATGAACATACACCATTTAATAAAAATATATAAAATAGGAAGCAAAAGAAAGAATCCAAAGATGCCAACTACACCAAATTTTTACGTTGTACATAGACATTTATGCAGGTATGTTTAGAGATTATAAGCAATTTATTTTGATTAATACATTTATTCAGGTCTCAGTGTTATACACAGGCCATTTTATATTTTATAGAACTTCTTATGCGGTTGCAGTAGGCATCCGAGGGCAGTCTGGAATAGCACATGCCATCATAGAGGAGGAACAAGTTCGTGACCTGGCTTCGTAGTAGTCGAAAAGATTAGGTTTGTTGCAAAATGAACATTCTTGCGAGCATGTCGGCCCATTCAGTGGCAGATTAAGTTGTTTCCAAACTTGTTTCATATCAACTATTAAGTTATCAATCATTTCATGGGTATGGAATGGAGTTGGAGCCATACGAAGTTTCTCTTCGCCACGTGCTACAGTTGGATAATTGATAGCTTGTACATATTGTCCGTGTTGTTGCATCAGCAGGTCTGATATTTGAGACGATTTGAGGGGATCACCAATTTTAATTGGTATAATATGACTAGGTGTATGCTCGACTGGGAAACCTGCAAATAAAAAGTGTATTTATTAAAATTTGCTATAACATTATCATTTAAAAATATTTGTAAATAAGATTTTTACTTAAAAAATAAATATTTTATGCATTTCATCACAAGTTTTCGACGTTGGGCGCCCATAAATGGTCAAATGAAGAACTATAACTATTTTTGCTATAAATGTTTCGCTGTATTGCATTAAGAATGTATGATATTGTAACATTGTAACATTAAAACATCGTGCAATGTGTGAAAAACATATTGGTTGAAAAAATGCTCTTAGATTTTTTCTAAGTTTTTGGGACTTCAATCTTGAATATTGAATAGAACCCTAAATATAAGCTCTTTTATCTAAAAACTTCGAGATTTTTTTGGAAAGTTTTTAAAAGATTGAAACCAACAAAAAATTTAACAAAAAAATCATCTCGATATGTATTTATATTTTGAATTCTATCATTCTTGAACACAGAACGTCTAGGGATTTGCCTGTTTTCCTTTTAATATGAGGCATTCAGAATAATAATGGTTCAAGTCCACTTCTTTAATTCGAAATTGATATAAATGAAGTATTTGTATTTTTCTCAAATAAAATGAAAGAAATGAATTTAGGACATAAACGTTTTTTTTAGTTCCTTTAGTTTCTAAAACAGAGCTTTTAAAAGTTGTTTATAATGCACAATTTTTAAATGGACTTCAACCATTATAATGGGCCATTATAAATGCAATTCAAAATGGAAAATTTTAGACAATAAAATGAGTGTTGTCAAATCATCGATACTTCAGAAGTTGAAATGCAAAAAAGAAAAACAAAATAAAAATAAAAAATGTCATTAAAAATCAATGTTTTACAATAAGGGTTTATTAAACTAGCACTAAAACAGGAAAAGCAAAAAAAAAATACCATTGTAATAGTGAGAAAGTTTGCTTTCCAATTTTAGTGCTTATTAAATAAACCCTCATTGTAAAATACATGGATTTTTAATGGCCGTTTTGAGTTGCATCTATGCATTTATTTCAAACGATGTGTTCTTTAATTTATGTATTTTTCTTATATCTAATACAAAAAACATATTAAATATTGTTCATTTACAACCACGGAAAGGAAAAGCACAATTCCAATGACTGAGGCTGCTCCTTTTAATTAGGGCTCTTGATATTACCCGGGTAATACCCGTTTCAATAAATACCCGGGTACCCGGGTACCCGAATATGCGGGTATTACCCGAATGTGCGGGTACCCGGGTATTTTAAGTGGCGGGTACCCGAGAAACCGGGTAACGTGTTCTTAATAGAATAAAATGAGGGAAAATATCAGAGAAGTCTAGTTTAATTTATTTATAAGTAATTAGTCGTTCATAAGAAAAATTCGTTTTGAAAAATATGAGCCTTTAAAAAATTACCCAATAATTTTAAACAATAATTATTGTAACGTTTTTATAAAATTAATTTTCTATTTCTCAAAAGAACCATATCTGCGTTGGTAAGGTTTTAACCAAAAAAGTTTATTTTGAAGAAAGTTGTTTCTTTCCGTCATAAGAATACATATTTCACTTTGATGTTTCTTATAAGCGTCGTGCATTGTATTCTGATACGCGAATGTTACATAATCTCGTCAATGCTCACGAATGAATGAAATCTTCCAGGTTCTACTTTTTATACAGCTTGTATTGAGCTTGCTTCAGAATTTAACTGCTTATAGAAGTTCGGACTTGTTTAACAACTTGTTTTTGTAGTTGTTTTTTAATTTCGATAAGACATGTATTAAAGAGCTATACAAGCTCTTCCGAAGCTATCTGTCAAATCTCAAAGCTTCGGTAGAGCTTCTGTAAAGCTTCGTTTAAGATCCTTAAGAGAGTCAAACTTGTATAACGTTCTCCTTTTTTTATGCCCAACAACCTTACTAAAGTTTAAAAGAAGCTGAAATGTAGCTTTTGTAATACCTTAACCGAAGCTGAAATGTTAGTTGGGATCGGTATCATCGGAACGATGCTTCTCTGCAGCAGGTAACGTTGTCTCATCAAAAAGATCAAGCCTTTTACCCGAAAATGTAAGCTTGTTGACTTTCTTGATGAGAAATCAAAAATTGTTGCAAATAAGTGATAATTAAATTTATTCTTGTAATTGATATCTTGTTGAACATTATTTTAATTTCACAACGAAAACCCATTGTTTTTTTAATTATAAAATATTAAGGTTTCTTGTTTTCGAATAATTTTTCAGTTTTTGTGTTAAGTATTTTTAATATTAGTATTACACTCATGAAACTTGGCAAAAATTTTGCTTTTGGGATAAGAACCAAGGATCAAAAAAGTAAAAAAAAAATTTTGGGTGGAAGGGTGTTTTTCCGCGGTAAAGGAGGAGGGAGTGAAGGTCAAAAATACTTATAGTGAACAAAATTGTTTGTCGAACATCATCATATGACACATGTTTAAGGTTTTTAATCGGCAATAACTTTTCTTATAGCAATCGTATTCACTTTAATTATTTATATACCTTTAACATTCTATATATTATTTATTTATATACCTTAAACATGTGTCATATGATGATGTTCGACAAACAATTTGTTTCACTATAAGTATTTTTGACCTTCACCCCTCCACCTTGTCCGCGGAAAAACACCCTTCCACCCAAAAATTTTTTTTTACTTTTTTGATCCTTGGCTCTTATCCCAAAAGCAAACTTTTTGCCAAGTTCATTAGTGTAACAATTTTTTTTTATTTGTTGATTTTATGTATATTGTTTATATAAGTTCTGTACTATACTACTGTTTTATATAAAAGTCTTAAAGTCTAAAAGAAATAAAGTTATGTTAAATTTATAATATTGTTTATGTTTTTTTTAACCTTGACTATAGTCGAATCGATCGAATCCAACTATACATTTATTGATTTTACAGTGTGGTAAACAGAAAAGACTGAGAAATGTTCTTAAATCTGTTTCAATCACATTATTTATGCCTAGATACGAAAATATTGCGGCTACCCGAATATGACCGGGTACCCGTATTATAACGGGTACCCGAATTTATGGCCCCCGGGTAATACCCGGAAATGCAGGTACCCGGGTACCCGGGTAGTTACCCGGGTATGCGGGTATCAAGAGCCCTACTTTTAATTGCTTATCATTTAAATCTCTTGAATGTCGTGTTTGATTGTTATTCCTCTAATTTTTGTTTAAATGCTTGGAAAACCAATTTATAAATAATGAACTAATTGTTTCTCAAAATCATTACATCATCCAAAATTATTATTACTACGATTAATGACTGGTCTAAATTTCAATTGGTATTTCATGTCTAGGTTAAACTCTTGTACTAGATGTGCAATAAAAACAGTTTTCCATTAACTTAAGAAGGCTACGTAACACGCGAATCAGACAATTGAAATAAGTTTATAAAATGACAAGTAATAGCAATGACACACAAAAAACTCATTAAGCCGTTTTACAATTCTTGTTGTTTTTTTTTTTATTTTTTGCATGTCACTGCTTTGTCGTGACTATAAGAACACGCTATTTTTTTTATAATAAACCTACCTAAGTAATTTATTAGAACATAAAATTGACCTTTGATTAATATTAATAACGAACGATTAATATGGCCCAGAATTTGCGTAATTAAACACGGAAAAAGCCATTCAATAGAATATCAATTAATCGAATTTAGATTAAATATCTAACTGTTGTCATGTTGTTGTATAGACAAATACAAACACATGTGTGTTGCAGAAAATAATATTAAATAAACTGAAATAGATAATCAACAGCAATAGTAGTTATCTTTTATTTCAAAAAAAACGTGCATGATAAGTTTGGCAATGCGAATGATGTAAATGTTCAACAAAATGAGTAATGTACCTTTTTTTTATTAATTTAAGGTGGAATAGCTAAAAGTGGTATAAGCGTTTGAAGTATGTATGTACATTTATTGAACAAGACTTTTGCTATCTAAACTGGTTTTTAATCAATTTTACCTATTCAAGTTTTCATTGAGACACATGATCAGAAAAAATCCGGTTTACTGAATATTAACGTACAAACGTTAACATATAGACATAATAGATCATTTTGGATGAATCAATAATTCAATTGAAGAAAAAATGTGGCATACAATTATTTTACACCGGCTCATTAGGTGCACCGAATCAGGAGCGAAGCTATGGTAGCTGTTGTTTAAATAATAGTTAATGATACCTAATCTTTATACGAATATTATGTAAATTATAAGCATTTTTTTTAAGAAAATGATATTTTTTCTCATAGCTTATGAGAAGATAAAATAAGTTCCTTTAAAATATGATCATTGTTTTGTTGCAAAGCTAAGGCATTAATAATATTAATACGTTAATATTTAAGTATTTCCTTATCCATATGGTTTCTAGAAAGAAAGAAATTTGATTAACAGCCCAGAAAAGCCACAACAGCGAATTTAAAATTTGGAATAGTCTGATTCGTTAGCGCACTAAAAATGTTCGTTCCATCACAAAATTTACACTTCTAATTTAACACAATTTGGCGCTCCTAGAGCAAATCGTTTTCTTGTCGTTTTAGTACAAACTACTAACGTAATAGGGGTGTCTATGAAAGGAATATAGGGCTTTAGTTTCTCATGTTGGTCGCAATTATGTAATTGTTCTTCCAAGACAAATTTTTTGTGTGATCTTGTTATGCATCAGAACACGCTTTTAACTCAACCCACATACATAAATATTTATTTTGACTTATCTCTTTTATGGACAAAAAAAAATCCATAAACCTTTTGGACCTTCAGAACTGTAGTTACACTGAAGTTATAGCGAATGGTTACTTTTTTCATAAAAGGCACATTTTAAATATTTAAACTGATCTAGGCTATTCGCGGAACACGGACTTGAAAATCCATTTTATCTCATCAAAATAAAAGAAATTTCGTTCAAAATCATAATTTCTTAATTAAAAACTCTGAATTTGAAAGAAATTTTGCTTTATATATGGGAGAAAATGTATTTTAGAGACGTTGAAAAACGCTTATCGCCAGTGATAAAGTTACAGAACAGGGGCCCAGGTCTCAAAACTCAAAATCTTCTAGTCTAGATGAATGCTTAGAATCATGTTGCATTTGCTCTTGCTTGAATTATTGATATCTCGATGTCCATTTCAAAAATGACATCAATTTTGTTTATCTTCAGTTTTTGCATTTCCAACGGTCCTTTGCATTTTCTATTTTTTTAAGACTATACATTATTGTATGACCACCCAAGCTTCAAAAAAATTTCAACTCTTACTCTTAGACAAGAAAAAATCCCCCTGAAAACTGGGTGCTGTAGCTTAAATATAAAGGGTATTTATTTTTTTTAGATTCCAATTCATTTAACATAGGATTTTTTGTTTTTCATTCAAACTGAAATTACTTCAACTAATTTTCATTTCTTAAAAATAACCATCACATAATCAGAAAGTTGGCTTAACAAACATTACAAATTTCTGCAGAAAAGTCCGATTATATTAATTTAGAAACTAAATATAGCTATTTGAATTTGTAGAGAATGCATTGCTGCTATGATTGAAACTCTGGGCAATTTTAAAAGAAGATAGGTAAAATTAAATCAATTTGTAATTTCTATTAGAATATTCATTTGCTTACGAATGTTTATTCAAGCTCAAATTACTTTTTACTTGAAATTTTAGTTATGTCTTATGTACGCTGCTGAAGCGAAACGAAAAATTTTGAATACTTCAAAATCAATAGCGAGCATGTTAACAAAAAAAATACCATCGGGTATTATAGCAGAGTAAAAATAATAAAAATACAAATAAAAACATTCAAGGAAAAACATCAGAAAATAAGTTTAAAAGCAAAAACAAAACAAATTTAATTTCGTTCAAGATTTCTTTAACGAAATTTTGTATGGAAAATCTCGTTTCGCTTCAGCTGCGTACTAGGCTTAAGTGTTTGTTTTTTGAAATTTTCTAAAATGTTTTTATTCCTTCTCAATTTGTAATCAAGTTCAGACGAGAAGAAATCGGTGGCTTTGAAAATCACAATTTCCAAAGAGTCAACTAAAATCTTGTATTTTACATTTGAACGGAAACTCGATAAGTTCCCAAAATGCATTATGTTTTTTATTTGCAAGCAAACAAAAAGAATTTTGAGACCAACTTTGTTGGATATAAACCATATTTATTATGGCGAAATTATCCAGTATTATTTCATAACCGAAAAAACCTGAAAATTTTTTATAAACAAAAATGTTAATTCACCTAACAATTACTAATTTTTTTCTTTTTTTATTTCTATAACAATAACTTGACTTACCTTCCCTTTGCAGCATATTACGAAGATAACGAACATTTTCCTGATGTCTTGCTCGTAATTCTCGTCCCTCATCTGACGCCAATATATTAACAGCTTCTAATGCTCCACATAAAACAGTTGGTGGCAATGACGTTGTAAAAATGAATCCAGCAGCATACGAACGTATCATATCGATTAGTTTAGCCGATCCAGCAACATAACCTCCAATATTACCAAAAGCTTTCCCCAATGTTCCAGAAATCATATCCATTTTATGCAATTGATTCTCCCTCTCTCCCACACCAGCCCCATGTTCGCCATACAGCCCAACAGCATGCACTTCATCGACAAAAGAAATTCCACCATACTCATGGGTAACATCACATAGCTCCTGCAGAGGGCAAATTGCTCCCGTCATGGAATGTACAGTTTCAAAGGCTACTATCTTTGGGACATTTTTGTCGACTTTCTGCAAAAGACTTCGCAAATGATCGACATCGTTGTGTCGAAATATATGCTTCGGCACAAGACTATTGCGAATTCCTTGAATCATTGATGCATGATTGCCAGCATCAGAGAATATCTCGCAATTTGGTAGCAAGCGAGCCAAAGTAAACAGGGTCGAGTCATTGGCCACGTAACAAGAGGTAAAAAGTAATGCAGCTTCTTTTTGATGCAATTCAGCAAGTCGTGCCTCTAATCGCTCGTGGTGCAAGGAATTACCCGATATATTTCGGGTACCACCTGCACCAGCGCCATGAACCTCTAAGGCCTTGGCAACAGCCTCTTTTACTTTAGGATGACATGACATTCCTAAGTAATCATTGGAACACCAAACAGTTATTGGTTTTTCTTTAACCGAGTATTCCAAAGCTTTTGGGAACATTCCTGTTCCAGCTAATCGATTGACTTTCTTAAAAACCCTATAAGAATGATCTTGTTTCTTTTTCATTATTTGATCATGAAAGAAATCTTCATAGGGAAATGTTGAGTTCTTGGTGTCAGCATTTTTCTTATCAACCCTTTCAAGGTTAGGCTTGCTGGTGACGTCAATATGAGTTTCAGCGACTTTGGCCTGCTGCATGGTTGACATTTCCCTTGGTTGAGTAGGTGGCTCATTGGAAGTGCCATCCGTGGTAGCATTTGGGGGTTGAGAGCCCCCAGAATTGCCCATTGTAAAGATACTTCGGGCCACAACTGGACATTGCGAACCATAAGATTGCAGAAGTACATCTGCATAGTTTCGCACATAATTTGCACTTAATCTACTTAGAAAAGGGCAAGGCATTTTAAGTTTCTTTTTTTTTTTCAATTCAAACAATTGAAATTAAATTTGGTTTTTTTTTTCTTTACTTTTTCAAGGTATAATAAATTATATGCTGCAATCAGACGATAAAATTACGTAAATTCAGCACACTTTCACTTTAATTTGCATTCGACGTTAGCAAAATTTAAAGAATTGAGAATGCAATTTTTTTGGAATGATGTTTTTCTTTTTTTGTTACTGATAAAATTGTTTGGTGAAGCACAAAATTTTATTAAATTTTTACTTTTGCGAATAAGAAGAAAAATTCTTTATTTCTAATTTTTTTTTCAGACACTGCTACCACTTCGTATGATGACCAGTGAATGTTACATAAATTACAAGAAGAATTCCTTTATAAAGTGGAGAGAAATTTTTGAAATTTGAGCATATTCCGCGCAGGGTGGATTTTATTTAATTCAGCAAACAGCAATATAATTTCAAAAGAGAACGAAATTCATGTCGTTTTCCAAAATTCAAGGAGTGACACTCCTAGCTATATAATCACTCCAAAAGGAGTGATTTCAAATTCCAAAATTGAAAAAGGAGTGAATTTTTGGAGTAAATTCTTCGCTCCCAAAATTTTGAAGGAGTGATGGAGTGATTACCAATACTTCTACATTTGACTTCATGGACTGCTTGTCAAATTGTTGGGTGGTTGTTTTAACTTTTTTTTGTGAAGGAAATTATATTTATTTACAAAAAAAAATCAATAAAGTATTGTAAAAAATCACTAAAAGTGAATTTAAAAAATTGTGTTATTATTTTATTGATTATTTCGTATTACAAACACATGTAAAGCAAACGTCAAATCACTCCACTTGTCAAATTCTTCGTGAACAAATTCCAAAATTGCACGAAAAAAGAGTGATTCACTCCCATAATTTTGGAAAACGACATCAGAAAACACCTGATTTGTTGTGTGACATTAAAGAAAAGTGTGTTCAGTGACATAGTAGAAATGGCAGAGTTTAGAAAACACAAAATAGATTATTTGAAATGGTTGTTGAATATTAACCGATTGATAAAATATTAGAACATAATTAGAATATAATAGCAGATATATATAATTTCACAAGTTATCTCATTTGGAATGACAAATCGTATTTGTATGAAATTATTGGTGCTAAGAAATAAGGCCAAGTAAAATAATACCCGTGACACACTGCTAGTATATAGATACCATGGTATAAATTTATACATGATGTCTGTCAGAGGATACCATTCTAGTATGAGGCGAACATCATTGTATAGATACTGGGTTCTTAGCGTAGTATAGTATCTATACTAGCAGTGTGTCACAGGTATAAAATTTTTAAAAATTGGCCTTATTTCACTTTTCAAAAGAGAAGTTAATTTTCAACCGTTGGATTAATTTAAATCTATCATCTTCGTTCGAGTTTGAAAACGGAAACGAAAATTGAATCCGTACGGTACCGCTACCCGTACCGCTACCGCATACCCTCCAGTGTGGCCAAGCCTTAAGGCTATCTTCTAATGAAAATTTTTTTTTTTGGAAAATCATTATTAACGGTACCTGCCATAGAACCGTTTTTTTTTTCAAATCCGATTATCTCCGAAACTGCTTATTCGATTTCAACGAAACTTTTTGTTAGGAAGCATTTATAGAATTTAAATATAAACCAAAAAACAAATTTCCAAAAAAATAATTTTTGGATTTAAAAAAAAAATTGAAAAATTTTTTTTTGAAAAATCAAATTTTCGAAAACGGGACATTGAATTTTTTTGAAATTTTGTTTTTAGATGTTGATTAGTGATTTCTACAAAATAACATACCAATTTTATTTTAAAACATTTTTTCCAAAAAATTGTTTATAAAAAATTAGTTTTTTAAATAATCATTTTAAGCAAAAAAACAAAACCGACTTCCATGGATCAAAACTAGGTTTTATGGTTTTTAAAAAAGTTCCTATGGCAAAAAGTGAACGAATTATCAAAATTGGTTCACGCAGTCCAAAGTTATGCGGTAACAAACATAAAAAAAAAAAAAAAAAAAAAAAAAAAATACAGACGAATTGAATACCTCCTCCTTTTTGGAAGTCGGTAAAAACGGCTCTAACGATTTTGAAAATTTTTTTCTAAAGATGCATCTTAACATATCAATCAAAACTGCATACTTGTTTTGGAGGGCAATTTGATTTCAGGTTTTATTTTATTTTTTTAAAAAACGAAATTTATTTTTATTCCAAATTTCTATATAAAAAGTCTTAAAAAAATTAAAGCAACTTTAACTCTTAGAGCAAGATCGTGCGACCCAGTCGTGCATTTTTTTTTTTTTTTTGTAATTGTAAAACCTTAAGTGTAGTACGCAGCTGAAGCGAAACGGAATTTTCCATACATAAATAGCACAACGAAATCTTAAACAACCAAATTTCGTTTTTTATATTCAGAACGAGAATTTGTGTTAATTTACGCTGCTCACATTAATTGAAAAACTCTTCTTGCAGCCGCGGTTTAAAGCTGCCAGTCTTTTGAATTCGTTATGATAACGCTTAAGAGTAAAAAACTGCATACTCAAATTTTGGTTATAACTCCACTCCCATATTTGCAGTGGGTTATCTCGGTCTATTAAAATTAACTACACTGTTTTGATTCATTTATCTTTGTTTGTAGGGTCCTTTTTACCTGTACTTAAAACGATTATTTTGAAAGGAAAAAAAAAAAACAAATAAATTAATACACCTAGCAACACAAAACTTTGTTTAATCAATTAACAAAAGAAATTATTTACTGTGATTTTCAATTTATATCAAACATTAATTACAATACAAACAACCATGTTTTGGGGTTTAAGTGAATCTTTAGATTTCGTACAAGAATATCAGAATAACAACCTAGAAAACACAAAAGAATCTTTAAATTTTCTCCTCTATGGTTCGTGTGATCCCAGACATATAATCGAAACTGCAGCAAAGTCTTACAAGCACAATATAAAAATCAATTTCTATGTTATCGATGGATGTGTTGAAATAATTGCAAGAAACATTGCACTCATTGCAATAGCAATTGAAAATTGTGAATGCTTGAGTCTTTTGCAGAAAACTCATCTCTTCATGGACATTTACGGTAATTCACTGCTTCGTCCTTCATCTTTTCAATATTTAGCTAGCAAGGCAAATACTCTTTTAAAAATCTGTACCGATGAGGATATAAGAAAACAACTCGCACCAATATTTGACATTGACTCTCTGAAATACCGTGAGCGGGATGGGCTGGAAAATGCTTTTAATTTTTGGCTACCCAAGGAAGCAACCCAATTTAATATAGAAAAAAGCTGGGAAATGCGAAATAGACAACTTTTAAAAACTCGCTATGATTATCGAGATGGTGCTTTCGATTGGGATCTACAAATGTGCTTGAAAGATCGAGGAGCCAAGCAATTATGCCCACAGGAGTATAAATCATGGAGAAATACTGGAATTGCTTTTACATTTCCTGAATATGAACAGTGTCAAGCGAACAAGACTCTAGCTGCGGGACTTGTACGAAATGGAAGAACCTATTTGCACAGAGGATACGTGGGTGACATACAAGTGGGTCCATTTTGTGCATTTGGATTGACATCAAGAGAAAAATCAATGCTTAAATCGGCTCACGGCGAAAATGATTATCGTTCAACTGATGTAACCGAACGCAATCTACTGGAACTTTTTCATGAAATTCAAAATAAAACTCCATATGTTCATGACAAAAATATATCTCGAAAGTATGGAAATATTATTTTGCAAGCTGGGACTTCCTTCACAGGATATGATTCAGAAGCTATTAAAATGGCTGACTACAACAAGCCTTTGTTGCCTCTTCCTAATCTTAAAGTTTATTTTCTTTCAATGGAAGAAGTTTTTGGTATTCAAAATAAAACTAATTGGATTGGTTTTTTTGATATCGTTTTCGTTGCTCAAAACTATTTCCGGTTTCTAAAAAGTTCTTTTGTAGACATTTTACGAGAAAATGGTTTAATATATTTCGAAACGAACTTGTATTCAATATGTAGAAAGGAGATTTTGGCCGAGTTTGAAGACAAAATAAAAAATTTTGCCAAATCTGCATCGTTAGTTAATGTGACAAATTTTAATATAAATGTCAAGCATTCCATTTTAAAATACAAAACAAATAAACAATAATAATAATAACAACACATACATTTTTTTTAAAGGTGCCCTTTAGATTAATGGTTAATACCTATCACGCTGGAAGTCTAGGCTTAAAACCATTGTGGATTTGAGCATAAAAAAATCTCAAAAAAATCTTTGCCGATCACTTTCAAATTTTGACATAATATTCTATTTTTATTCCCTCAAGTTTTTTTAAACTATCGGTAAAGAACTTTTTGAGATATGCCATGAAAGATGAAACGCATATAAGATTTTTTTTATACACCAAACATGTTGAATTCAACTTAAGATTTCTCCAAGAGAAAAAGAGATATTAAAAAGTTTTGAACTGATTTTGAAAGAAGAAGTTTAGTTTAGCAAACGAGTATAAGATTTTTTTATACACCAAACATGTTGAATTCAACTTAAGATTTCTCCAAGAGGAAAAGAGATATTAAAAAGATTTAAACTGATTTTGAAAGAAGAAGTTTAGTTCTTTAAGAAATATTCACAAATTTTTTTGTAACAAATTATCACACGCAATGATATAGCCTTAAAATCAGTTAAAAAAGGGACGTTTAATTTTTTAAAGGGAATATCTCAAAAACGTGATGTGATAGAATTTTTCTGACTTCAGATTCGAGCCCAGCACACAAAAATCCATTAGAAAAATATACTTTGATTTCTATAAAAAAAAAACTTTTTGACTAGTGTAATCGAACAGAGCAGAGAAAATCGAACGGACTTAAATTAAAACTGAATATCTGAATTAACTAATTAAGCCCGCAAAAGCGAATAGCTAAATTTAAGATTTTAAAAAATCTTTTTTTACTATTTAGACTGCAAGAAACATTTCTGCTTCAAAAAACTTTAAGTAATGTCGCGTTCAAACGACCGGTGGACCACATTGGGCACATGAGGCATACCCCCAAACAGGTCAACACTTGCTGCTTTAAATAGCTCGGCAGCTATAGCAACTCGATATATTTCCTTGATCGCTCCTTTCTCCTGTTGAGTCCTTTTCCTCCTGAGGACCTGGACCGATTGTACTCTTCCAACATTGAAATTCCTCACAGTATTTCCTTGTGTTGGCAATGGTCTGAATATCCGCATCTGTACATTAGCTACTACCAGATAGTGATCACAGTCAATTCTGGCTCCTCGAAATGTTCGAACTTCCATAATACTGGAGAAATGACTAGCGTCGATGGCAATGTGGTCATTCTGGTTGACGGTTGATTGATCTGGAAATTTTCATGTCCGTTTCGTTTATAATTGTTGGGATGCTATCACCAGCTACGACAACATTTTGGCTCGCAGCAAAGTCAAATAACCTGAATCTGTTATTGGACAAGTTGCCGTCCTGGCTTGCAAAAATGCCACCTCTTCCTACCTTGGCATTAAAATCAAACAGGACAATTTTAATATCGTAGCTAGAGATTTACTCGCTAACGATAATAATACTATTCTAGAAATACTTTTAGATAACATGCAAATAAATTTTTGAAATTAATCATTTTTAACAATAATACATAAGCTTTTATTTTTCAACTAATTAAATCTATGAAGGACTTTTTTTGTCTGACTTTGCCCATGTGTCCAAATTGAATTTCAATTCATCAGCCCGACTTCGAAGAATCCGTTTCTCATTCGATTGTTTATTATACGGATTTATGACTTTTCTTCTAGGAACGTGTTTAAGTGATTTCACCCAATCCCCTGTTGATTTCAAATCCAACAAAATACTTACCATTTGATTGAGTGTTAATGACTTGCCAGAACCTGTTCCCCATTGTAAATATTTGTCTAGAGGCAGGCGAGCCATTCTCAGACCTAATCTTTTAGCTTTTGCCAGTGACAATGGTTCATTGTTCATCTAAAATAATTTTTAATGTAAAAGATAATATTTAAATGAAATGTTTTATAACACACCTTATCAACCATTGCTCCAATAATATAAATATCATCGTGATTGTATGATGTCAAGTCTGTCCGGCAGTGAGGTGTGAGATAGACAAGATTTTTCTTGGGAAATATTTCAGTGAAGCACTTTTGATGGACATTCATTGGAAACTCGGGATCGAGCATTGTTGGTATGTGTCTCTGAAGACTCTGCATAGTGGTCTTCTTCAGGTCAGCATTACAAAAGTGTATGTCAAAAGGATCATCATGCATTCGATTCTCTGCGAAACAAAGCATCAACTGCTTGGCCGCATTGACAGCTTCGCGTTGATTCATGTGTTGATCATAGGAGCAATCTATCACAATTTTAGAACCATATTGCATTGCTTGAACCAACCTTAATTTTGAAAGACATAAAACTTTATAGATTTTATTCAAACTATAGTGGAGTAACTAAAGCAGATTATTAGGGAACCCGGCCGAACAGCTCTGATTTTGATGATCTTTTTTTTTTCAAATGTCGGTAACTAAAAAAACTTTAAAGTCTATAGGTTAAAAATTGCCGATGTTGCCGTTTTGTTTTTTTAAATTAAAATTATTTTTTTTTTAACAAAACCATTTTTTTTGCTTAAATTTCATAAAATTAATTACATACACCAAAAGACTCTCCAGGTAATTTAAGGAAAAAAATATATGGGAGTAAAAACAATCTTCCCTCGTTTAAGAGATAAATGCAATTTTCTCACAAACTGACTTCAAACACAAAAAAAAATATTTTATACACAACGACAGCACCTAAAATATTTGCATACACGTTTTTAAAAAGCAAGAATCTCATTTCTATCTGTAAAATTTGAATCCACTTAATTTAATCAAGAGTTTTTGAAAGAATGGTTCTCAACTCAGAATTTTGAAAAAAAAAAAAACGTTATTAAAAATTTTTAAATGACTTTTTTTCAAACTTTTTTGTAATAAAATATGAATTTTTTTTTGAAAAATGTTTGGACATAAATATTATCAGATGAATTCCGTAGAGGAAAAGGTAATATTTATTACCGTTTTGAAAAAAAAAATTATTCCTCCAATTTATTGGATTTTTTTGATAAAAACTGAATTTTTGTATTGAAATAATTGATTTTCTCAAAGACTATGACAAATAAGAACTTTAAACTTTTGATATTTAACTTTCAACAATAAGGGCTATTGAATGCAAAAAATACTAACTTTATATTTATATATTGAACTTAAAAAAAAAATAAGATATATTTTTTTTTTCAAATTTCTTTAAAAAAAAGTTCTTCCAAAATAGAATACTTTTTCATTTTTTTTATAAACTGTAATACATATTGACATTTCCTTTTATATATTCAAATCATTATAAATGTGGCAAAAAAAAAAATTGAAAAATAAATGCATTTTATATTACGAATTTTTTTTTAAAAGGACATGTTGACATTTTTTCAATAATTTTTTATTTCAAAAATCTGAGTTAAATTACCATTTTTTCAAAACCCTTTCTTCCATTTACTTAATTTTAATTTTACAAATATGAATAAGTTTCTAGCTTTTTAAAAATGTGTATTTAAATATTGTAGGTGTTGCCGTTGTATTTAAATATTTTTTTTTTTATGTTTGAAGTCAATTTGTGAGAAAATTGCATTTATCGCCTAAACGATGGAAGATTGCCCCTCAGTCATATATAGTTGTTTTCCTTTAATTGCCTAGACAATCTTTTTGCATTAGTAAATTTATGACATTTAAGAAAAATGTTTGAAAAAAAATTTTTTTGTTCACAAAAATCTTCAATTTAATTTTTAAAAAATCAAAACGGCAACAGCGGCAGTTTTTTATCTATAGACTTTAAAGTATTTTTAATTACCGACGTTTGAAAAAAAGATCATCAAAATCAGAGCTGTTCGGCCAGGTTCCCTGATATTGCCATTTTTTGAGCTTTAGTTACTCCACTACTAACTCAAATTTGCTTACCTATTGTTATATAAACGATTTATTGTTGAATCGTAGACTCTGAGGAAAAATGTTGTATGATTGATGCCGTATATAATATGATTGTGTTCCTCATTCATTTGCCTTTCTTTATCTCTTCGTTCCGCAACTTTTAGTTGCTTTTCCAACTTTTTTTCTTGGCGACCCTCTTTCTTCTTTTCAATTTGCCACAAATATCCCAGATATTTGTATCGGGCTGATTTTGAAGGAAGTGTCAACAATTGTTCCCAATGTTGATCGCGCAAGAAACGACCGTCAGGTACTCTACGTCCCTCCTGGTAAGCTATTTCAACTTCTAATTGAAGGATTTTCAATTTTGTTTCCCGGTCGACTGTGTCCATTTCTGGATCGGGTTTACTTGTTCTTTCTTGGTTGAAGGGATTCCGCACTTTGTTGACGGCATTTTGTTGCAGATTTTCTTCTGTTGTCAAGTGTCGAATGAACTGTGGGCGAATAGATATTTGTGTTGTTGTTATTTGTTTAAGAAATGGACTGAATCCATTTAATTTGAATAAGTTTTTAAGCATATTTTGGAAAATAAAAAAATGTGAATTCGAATTAGATACTAGCAAACCGGACAGATGAGAATTTCTGTAGTAGTAGTAGTAGTAACTTTATTGAGATTTATTTTATACACTTTTGCCATATGAAAGTTTGACATTTACATTTGGAAGCATTCAGCGACGTAGTGAAATAGATTAGTTCAGATTTATGGAGAACAAGGAAATTTGGTCTCCACTCATTTTCATCACTTTCCATTAGTTACTGAATGATTTCTTTTTCCTATTGGGCTTTTAGGCAATTTGTCTGTCTTTTTTCTTTCTATCATAACTGTTTATTTATTAAAGAAGAACAAGAAAAAACCAACCAATCAAATCAAATTAATTCTGAGGAAAACAAACTCATAAGGAGGAAAACATATGCCACTCTTTTCCTCAGAATTGAAATGTCAAGTTTTTTTTCTGTTTTTTTTTTTTTCTTCGACACTGACGTTTGGCTTAAAAGCCCAATTTGAAATTTTTCGTTTCTTTTTTCACTAGAGATTAAAATTCTTTACTGTACTATTTTTGTCTCTTATGTTGTTTTTAATTTACAATTTTATCTTTTTGCGTTATTTGCCAATTAAAACAGAGTAAATCCGGAGTAAGCTCTCAAAGAGAAATGGAAAACAAGCATTCAGCCAGAAATAACAAAAAGACTTGTTCACATTTAGAAATTCAGAACCATAAGGCGCGTCCCACAAAGCGTTTGACTTTCAGAGTCAAAGTTGGACAATTTTCATAAGCACGATTTTATAAGTTTCAGAATCTTTTAGCTTCTTAAATCAATAGTACCCATAAGGTTTAGCTCTGGTTCAAGGTTCATAGATGTTAACATTCAGATGTTAAACCACTACAAAACTCCTATAAGTCACTGTGTATCTTAGGGCCAGTTGTACAAATATTTAATCCGTGGTTCACCAACTTTTATCTTCTGAATTCGGTTTTAAAATTGATTTTTAGCACTGGTTCTAAATCCATATAGGTTCAAATAGCTAAATCCATCCTTGAACCAAAGTTGATCCACTGCTAATCCGCCGAAATCGGAGGGTTAAATTCCTGATCCGAGGCTGAACCACTATTGTACAACTGGCCCTTAGGGCCCTTAGGGCCAGTTGTACAAACGTGGTTCAGCCTCGGATCAGGAATTTAACTCGCCGATTTCGGCGGATTAGCAGTGGATCAACTTTGGTTCAAGGATGGATTTAGCTATTTCAACCTATATGGACCTAGAACCAGTGCTAAAAATCAATTTTACCACTGAATTCAGAAGATAAAAGTTGCTGATCCACGGATCAAATATTTGTACAACTGGCCCTTAGTGCCAGTTGTACAAACGTGGGTCAGCCTTGGTTCAGGAATTTAACCCACCGATTTCGGCGGATTAGCAGAGGGTCAACTTCGGTTTAAGCATGAATGTGGCTATTTTTACGTGTATGAACCTTGAACCAGTGCTAGGGCCAGTTGTACAAATTGAGGGTTAACCCACGGATCAGCTGAACTCGAGTTAACTCTTGAACCAGGTTCAACTTTGAGTGGGTTGTACAGTTCCCAAGTAACAATTTTACTTGCATAAGGTCCATTTTCTTCGATTCGGTGAGCTATAGTTTGTATACGTTTAGTTTAAGGCTTACTTACGCAAATCATCCATTTTGGAAAAAAAGGAGGTCTCCTTAAGGCCATCTGGAAGTGTTTAGAAGAAGCCTTGTAAATATAAGTTAAAAAAGACTTTTATAAGACCTGTTTGAACCGTTCTAAAGAAGCCTTCTATTTTCAAGTGACACAAGGCTTTCATAAGACCTGTTCCAAGAGGTTCTTGTAAGTATGCAACGGTTTCATCTCTCAAGTATGCAATGTTTTTCACCAATAAGTATGCAAAGCTTTTATCCTGCAAATATGCAATGTTTGTAACGCTTTAGAAAAAAACATTGCATTTTTATGTAAGGTTTCAATTAGCTCCCTTTTTTCCACTCATCTTTAATATTCGAGTATGGTCTACTGGTAAGGTGCTGGCTTGGTATGCAGAGGTACGTGGGATCGATTCCTGGCCGGGCCATGTGATGAAAATAAAAAAATGTGTTCTTTTTCAATTAAAATAATATTCTCCTCATTTCAGAACAACAGAAAAAGCAGTGGAATTTCCAAAAAAGGAAAAGAAACAAATAGGAAAAAATTAAAATAAATAAAATAATATGTAGAAAATACAAAAAGAAAATAAAAAACATGAAATAAAATTCAATAAATTCTTTTCTTATATGCATTTTCTACAACATTTTCTACAACACCTACAACAACTTCTATAAGGCCTTATTATAACATCCTACGCAAGTAATCCGGATTGTGCATTAGATAAACCCTCTGCAGGAAGACCTCCGTAAGGCCATTTCAAGCTGTTTGTCACAAGCTATTAGCTTGTGGATTACCTGTGAAGGAAAGTCCTATGCAATTTCGGTAAAATGCGCCAAAATGATTTGCATAAGACCTGTCCTTCTTGTTATGAAAGCTAAAAAATAGCTTGCATTGACCCTTATGAAAGGTAAATTGTTACTTGGGTTGTGGATCAAGTAAGAGTCAGCTGAACCCCAGTTCAGGTTTATATACAAGAAAATTTTAGTATATATATACCTAATGTCACTGTCAGTTGTCCTTATTTTATAAAGCACAATAAGTGCGTGAAAATGTTTCGTCTTCTTCATTTAACTAAAACCTCATCTATAAAGGCTTGGCCACACCGGAGGGTATGCGGTAGCGGTACGGGTAGCGGTAACGATATTTGTATGAAAAAAATTCCACATCTGAACGTTGATATGTCAGTTTGGAATTTTTTTCATACAAGTACCGTTACCTCTACCCGTACCGCTAGCGGTACGTTTTCGTCTAGTGCTAGAAAAGCTATTTCTCCTGGGGCTGAACGTTTGCAGCGGTGTACACTCGCGAAGTTTTATTCATATTTCTGCTTTCGAATTAAAAAAAAAATAAAATAATTTCATAATTCCAGAATAAAACATCTCATTTTATATTAGTGAAACTAGTTGTTTTGCCCCTTCTAATCTAATGGCGGCCGGATTTGTGCATTCATTAGTGGACTAATCAGGAGGATGAGGATTGTGTATTCCATGCTTAAGACGTTGATCCGGGGATGAACCACGTTTGTACAACTGGCCCTAAAACTCAGCTTTACCACCTATTTCAGAAGATAAAAGTTGCTGATCCACGGATTAAATATTTGTACAACTGGCCCTTAGGCATTTTTGACAGCTATACATGACTGAAACTCCGAAGCTCTGGTTTATCACCAGTAGAAAAGTGAGAGAAGATGGAAACTCTCCTTACCGACAAAAAACTAAACAATAAAAAGTGCTTTTATCGATTCTACAAGACCAAGTTTTAAGGCTTGGCCACACCAGAGGGTACATACATGCTGTAGCGGTAGGGGTAATTGCATGAAAAAAAAATTCCAAACTGACACATCAACGTTCAGATGTGGAGTTTTTTCATACAATCACCCGTACCGCTACCGCATGTACCCTCCGGTGTGGCCAAGCCTCAAGCTTTTATCCAAGGTCTGCAATTCTCGTATTGAGAAAGTGGCCGTAAAACATTGCTGACTTCAAAATAAAAAAAACTGCTAAAACACGGCTAAAATACTTGTTCAACTGGTGCCCGCAGATCTCATAATTTTGGCAGTGTTCATACTTCGGAGATAATAAAATCGCACAAATATGAACTAGCCTAATCGAATATGTCATTCAAATCGTTTTCGTCTAGTGCTAGAAAAGCTATTTCTCCTGGGGCTGAACGTTTGCAGCGGTGTACACTCGCGAAGTTTTATTCATATTTCTGCTTTCGAATTAAAAAAAAAATAAAATAATTTCATAATTCCAGAATAAAACATCTAATTTTAAAACACTAAAATGGCTTTAGTTTGTGCTAGTAAGTTTTCTTTTATTAAAAATGTACTTCACTCTCTTGCAGCCTATACAAAAAATGTTCAGCAACTTTAAACAAATGATATTTTTAGGTTATGTTTAATAAAACTCTTGTATTAATTTTATATTATTTATTATTTTTGAATAAAATAAAGTTACAAACGAAGTGCCAGAAACACCAGTTATTTCACCACAATCTGGAGCAATATTTGAAAAAAGAATTATCGAAAAATACATTGCCGAAAATGGATGCGATCCAATTACTGGCAAAGAAATCAAAGTCGAAGAACTGATTGAAATCAAGACACCGCCAATTGTCAAGCCAAAACCGCCAAGTGCCACAAGCATTCCAGCTACTCTAAAAACAATGCAAGATGAATGGGATGCATTGATGTTGCACTCATTCACTCAACGCCAGCAATTGCAAATAGCTCGTCAAGAACTTAGCCATGCTCTTTATCAGCATGACGCAGCTTGTCGTGTAGTATCGAGGCTAACAAAAGAGGTGGCTGCAGCCAGAGAGGCTTTGGCTACGCTAAAGCCTCAAGCTGGTATTGCAACACCTTCGACTATACCACAGCCTGCTATTGCTGCTGAAGCAGCTGGCGTTGCTACTCAGCCAATTGAACAAGCTGGAATGAGTGCTGAGGTTATTCAGAAATTGCAAGACAAAGCCACTGTGCTAACTCAGGAGCGCAAGAAACGTGGCCGAACCGTGCCCGAAGAACTCATTACCCAGGATCAAATAAAGACTTTCCTTACTGTAGCTTCACATCCCGTAATTTTTCTTGAAAATTCTTAAGTTAGAGAAATTAGTATATTTCCTCTGACTTACTTTTGACTTAAAAACATGATATAATAAGTTTTTATATTTGTAGGGATTGCATTCGGCATCTGTGCCAGGTATTTTAGCTCTCGACATTAACAGTGCTGATCATAGTAAGATTTTGACTGGAGGCAATGATAGGAATGCAACTGTGTTCAATAAGGACACTGAACAAGTTGTTGCTATTCTTAAAGGACATACTAAAAAGATTACTAAAGTTATCTATCATCCTGATGAAGATACTGTTATAACAGCTTCTCCTGATATGTGCATTCGTATATGGAACGTTCCAACCAGTCAGACTCAACTTTTGTTGCGGTGTCATGATGGTCCCGTCACTGGACTATCGCTTCATCCAACTGGAGATTATGTTCTTTCAACATCTTCAGACAAACATTGGGCTTTTTCTGACATTCGAACTGGAAGACTCTTGACTAAGGTAATGTATCAATATTGATTTTTTTATTTGAATCATTAAATTATTTAATTATTAAAAATTAGCTTGATGTATTCTCAAGAAGCGATACAACAATCATGTTGCTTTTTGTTCAAATTTTTCTTCAGATTTCTTTTTTGTAAAGCAAGAGTCTGGGGAAGATTTATATCAATTTAGCAGCTGGATCTAATAGGTTTTGTAGACAGTAAAACTTATTTCTATCCAGTTGATTATGGACGAAAGAAAGGCAACCGATTAACCATAGCCGACAGGCCAAAGTAGAACTTCTAATTAGACTTCAACAAAAAAGTACGGAAATTTTTCCATTGTGGTACTCTTATCAGATATTATTCCAAATGGAATTAATTATATTGTCTCCAGTCTCACTTAGGTTTAACAACATTTTGCATTCGCGAAATGTTGTTCAGGTCCAGGGGAAAAACGGCACATGTCCACTTTTTGTCAAAAAAAAAAAACTAATGATGAGGTCTTGTAGTATTTAATGAGCACTATCTTATGACATCCTTACATTTATAAAACAAATTTAAGCCTTGCTGAAAAAAATAAATTGTGTGCTTTAAGTACTAAGTTGTATGGAGAACAAAAATTATAACATGCGTTTTTCTCGAAATGAGTTGGAATGGAATTGTGCTGTTTTTCCCCTGGACCGTTCAACTATATAAGTTCACTTACTAGGTTTAATGAAAAACACTTAGAAATAATATTCGGCATCTTTGTGGATAAAAACCCTGATAAAATGCCGAAGATTTAATAATAAATCATGAGGGTGTAAACAAAATATCTTTTTGTAGACAATAGACATATACAATAGGGTGTGTCAAATGCTCAACTATGAAACTTTTAAATGTATTAGCTTTTAAAAGTTACATTGCTTATCAAAATTAAATCCTGCGTTTACAATTTTCATTTTAATTAATATCTTTGATTCGCTCAAAATATAGGAAGAAATCGAAGAAATTTGGATTTTTAGAAATTTTTGAAATATGTATATGTTTTTTTTAATTGCGCCGTTTGGATACAAATAAAAAATATATATAAAATTAGTAAAGAAACTGCGAAATAATGAGCGAACTTCAACCGATTTGAGCGAGCCAAAGACGGACGATAGTATAATTTTTTTTTACATATTATTAAACCTCAGAACCTAATACAACTTTTGACCACTATTACATTGCAAAATTAGAGTACTTTTTTCGGCCATACAAAAGTGACACACCCTAATATACAATGGGTCTCATTTTCACATATGCGGCTGTCGTCTGACCAAAAGCAAAACAATTGGTTACGAATAAAAAGGAATTTAATAAATTTCAAAGAGAAATTGATCTACAGAAGCAATGCAGGTTATTCTCTATTTGACACCATTACACGAAGTAAAACTCGTCAAAGGGGGAATTGGTACAGGCAACATTATAGGTCTCAAAGCCATTGACCCGATATCGAACTCCACAGTTAAAAACCTCCTTGACATACCAATAGATTGCATGATCAAGAAATTCAATTTCGATAAAACATTCAAACTAACACCCCTATTCTGCTATTCACGTGAATCTCAGATTCATACATTCTCAATGCAAACGCTATTAAGTGGTGCACTGATGGATCGAGAACCGCTGATGAAACTGGAGCAGGAATATTTGGGTCTAGGAAACAAACTTATTATTCCAATAGGGCAGTTTCAATGCTAGGCATTGAAATCGCGAATAAAAATAAGAAAACCTAATCATTGCCATCATGTCAGATAGCCAAGCCCTACCGGCATTAACTCCAAACTTGTATGGGAATGCGTGAGAAAGCTAAATTAACTTAACAATGAACATGAAAAGACACCACCAAAACACATACTGGACAACTGCATGGCATTGATTCAGTTCTACACTGATTTGTTTTAAAATTCGCAATTATTTCAATATTTTCATAGGTCTGAATGAGTATAATACAAGCTGATATAGCTTGTAGATAGCTAGGTTATCCATTTATTATTCGGTTTGACTATCCTGTTGAGAACCATCCATCTCTAAGTAGGTACGATGCTCGTGCAATCCTTGTATGATGCTTTTTCATCTTCAGGATGAAATAGTGGCTGTGAGAAGCCTAATTTTAGGGACAAAACTTTGTTATTATTTGCTATACACAAATTTTTCATTCATGCAGAGAAATCATAGTCAGTTTCCTATTAAAACTTGTTTTTCTTAATTCTAAGATGCTGCAATTCCTTTCAATCCTTGTGAAGCATACGTTTTCTTTTTTTTTGTATATAAAACTTTTCATTTTATTCATATAGGTAATGGACACAGCTGAAGTTGGTCTCACAACAGCACAATTTCACCCCGATGGACTGATTTTTGGAACAGGCACTGACGATTCTCAAGTTAAAATTTGGGATTTAAAAGAACAAAGCAACGTTGCCAATTTTCCGGGGCATACTGGCCCAATTTCAGCAATTTCTTTCTCTGAAAATGGTTACTATTTAGCAACAGCCGCAGACGATGCATGTGTTAAACTATGGGATTTACGCAAACTTAAGAATTTCAAGACAATCCAATTGGAAGATGGTTACGAAGTTAAAGATTTATGTTTTGATCAGAGTGGAACTTATCTGGCCATTGCAGGAACTGATGTCAGGTAATAAAAGTTAAACAATACAAAATTAAGAACGATACTTAAAATGAAATAATTAATTTTCAGGATTTATTTGTGCAAGCAGTGGCAAGACTTGAAGGTATTTAATGATCATACAGCACTTGCAACAGGAGTGCGTTTCGGAAAACATGCCCAATATTTGGCTTCGACAAGCATGGACCGTACACTTAAATTATATGCTATCGAATAATTTTACCCGACAATTTACCGTATTGCATTACTTTTAATAATTAATGTTAACTTTAAAGGAGACAAATAAAATATAAAAAAAAACAAGGTATTACACTTATAAGCTGTTGTTTATTTTAATTATCATTCTGATCTTCCTCCTCCAATGTCACAACTTGTGACAGTCTAGAATAATGAATGTCGTGATCTATAAAGCAGATCACAACAATCTTCACAAAGAAGTCACAAATACGACTTTACCACAAGGGGAAGAATCAGTCTGTACATGCTATCAATATTATTATGAAAAAAGAAAATTATTTAACAAAAAAATGATAAAGATTCTAAAACAATCAAGAAGTTGCTATTTGTTTCAGCGGTCCCTCAAGGTAAGAAGCCAAAGCCATGGCTTTTTGTTTCAATAGCCCCAACCCGACGCTGTCCTTGGCATACAAGCAAAGCAAGATACTGGCAACCTAAAAAGAAATTTCAGTTATAAACACTTCGAGATATGAATGAATATTCTTACTTGAGTTATAGCAACATGACCACTCTCACAGTCCAACAAAACAAAGGTCAAATGATCTTCTCTAAAGGCGTTGCGTCCGTGTTTTTCATACGCTGCCCATATATTGCTGGCTATTGCGGCTGTAACTCTTGCATCGCGGTCCCCGTATCCAGAATATGCTAACAAAGCACCTTCTTGACTGAGGAGTCTTTAAATGAAAAAAAGAACTAACGGGTTTGTTTTTTTGTTAGGATTATAAATGTCGTATGTTTACGTACAAAGTGTTTTCCACTCCACCGGTATTGGCTTGGCTTAGAACTTGAGTAAGTGCTTTTGGTTTCAACATATTTTTATTTTATTTATCTTTTAGTTATTTTTGGGAGGATGAATATTCGAAATCGAGATAAAATTTGTAAATAAAGAAAAATTGAAAAATCAAATCAGATTTCTGATGACACTGTCACTGTGACAGATTTGTCAATTTTAAGGTTCGTTCACTGATTTTGTTCGGAACTTGATTATTTTGGACAGAATTTTTACCCCCTGAATACAATGGTAGGTCTGTTTGGGTACTGTCTAAAACAGAAATATTTCTTTCTTTGACAAAAATAATGTGCAAAACCACACCATTCCAGTGTACCCAAACAGGAATTTAGCTGAAAATGTTGAAAAAATAGAAATATTTCTGTTTTAGGCAGTACCCAAACAGACCTGGTGAAGCTGTGGCTGTAGCTTGTGGCGCACCATTGTATTCAGCCAGTTACTTTTCAGTAAGGATTTTTTAGTTCCAGATCATTGAATAAGAAGTACAGGAAGGGGTGTATATCACACCTATAGAGTTGGCGAGTGAAGCCACAAAAAAATGAAAAAAAAATAAATTTTATATAGACTGTCAAAAATTTTATATAATCTGTCAAATTTCGAGCTCGTTTTCCATGGGCGAACTTACTCTTATTGGTGATGACAAGGCGATGCAATCATTGACCGAAAATAGGTGTGTTTTTTTGTTTATCTATATAGATTTTGTGCAAAAAAACGACATCGGGATTTTTGAAATCCATGCAAACATTTGGCACCACTGTACATATACTTTGGCAGCTGTCTGTCAAAAATGTTGCTTTTGTTTTTTTTTTTATTTTAACTCCGAAGTGGGAAGGCCATTACATCCATGTTGGATGCAAACAAAAATTTTCATATGGCCATGGCATCCATGTTGGATTCAAAAAAATTATTTTTTCACAAAAAAACCAAAAATTATCTGTATATTCTTAGCTACATTTTAAGACCATGACCATTAACCCTCTACTGCATACGAAGCCAAATATGGTTTTGTCAGTTTGAAAGCTTTTTTCTCTTCTCTGTCACAAAAAAATGGTAAAGATTCAATACAATCCTCTTCTTTGTGTTTCTGAGAACCCATAGAGATAGTTTTTTCGTGTGTCCGACACAAAATATAGGTGTATTTTATGATCACAGGTGAGTCGATCAGTCGTGTGCATTGAAATCGAAAGTGTAGAATATATTCATACTTTAAGTGTTAATTACTGCGTTTCTTTGGAAAGTAAAGTGGAATTAAAAATTTATTTAGAATCGATTGTCTAATTGTGTATGCTATGAACCAATTTTTATTGAAAAAAAGTTATTGGCCTGGTCTTGGGAGGGCAAAAAGTAGGGAAGCCATATTTGGCTTCGTATGCATTCAGGGGTTGTAAATCTACACAATATGTAAAACTTTTTTGTTGGAAAATTTTGTTCCTTTACATTGTTATTTTGCTTGGAAGCTATGTTTTATTCAGAAATGGAGTCCCTTCGCTTTTAGAGACATTTTTCACATGTTAACCCCATTTCCGGCGGCTTAACCACACAAATTTCAGGGAAAGGGGGGCTCACCTATAATATTTTTCAATAATTTTATTACTTCTTAACTTTTGTAAGATCTGGGAGTGGGTGAAAATGTTGGAGCAATACTTACTTCGACAGTGGAAAGAATGTGAACCAGAAAAAAATATATTTAACGGAAAAAACAAATTGCTTTTCTCGGTTCCATGGCTTAAAATGAGCCAAATTTGAATTAATTCTTAACTTTTTGTAATGCAATGTATTTATTTTACATTATTTTGTTTTTAAATGATAAATATTTATTTTTTGATATTTTTAATTGTATTCTTTACATAATCTGAATAAATAAAATTAGTAAAATTTCTTACCCCTTAATGCATACGAAGCCAAATTTGGCTTATAAACAAATTTTTTAAACAAATTAATTAAAAAAATTTTTTTTAATGAAAACCGTTTTGAAACAACCCAAAGAACCCATGTAAAGCATTTTTTAATTTTTTCGTCCGCTAATATTAATTCATGCAGTAGAGGGTTAACATTAGTTGCGTCGTTCTTGTGTTATAAGCGTTTGAAGGTAGCCATATTGAACTTTTTTTCGATTTTTTAAAAATCAAATGTGAAAATTTTTTATTTTTATTTCTAATTTTTCGAAAAAACTTTGGTAATTTTATATACATATCTGTTCAACAATCTTATCAGGATCCATTTAAGACTTTTATCTGAAAAGTGCATTGAGTATATCTCGAGATATTAACATTTCAATGCAACCATGTCAAACAAATTTTTGATTATTTTTTTCTATGAGAGTTTTTTTCAAACCTCGTTTTCTCCGCTTTTTTTTTTTGTTAATATTTTCAGATATTTTTGTATGAACACAACAAATAAAGTACCTTGGCACTACTGTTTTTATCGAGAGAAAGTAAAATCTGGATAATTATCTGGATTTTTCAAAAATCTATACAGATAAAGTTTTTGTTGTTTTTAACACGTAAATTGTTTTGATTTCAAAAATCTCGATGTCGTTTTTTTGCACAAAATCTATATAGATAAACAAAAAAACACACCTAATGTTTCAGCTAATCTTGATGATTTTAAAACAATTTTCAGTCTGTTTTTAGTTGAGAAAAAAACAGTTTAAAATTCGTATATAATTATGATAAAAAATAGCACTTATACGGAAGTCTCTCACGAGACCAGTTACTTTTCTGTTGGCGCCCCTTGAGTGAACAATATATCTGCACTCCGACCCTTTACCAATACATGTGCATCTGTACAACTCACACTTATAAAAAGCGGCTTCACTTATTTGGATAAACATCCCTTCCTGTACTTCTTATTCAAATGTTCCAGATCTGACGAAAGGTATGTTTGTTTTTTCTTTTTTTATTTGACGACAAAAATTATTGCCTGCGTTCAATTGGAAAATTCTGAAACGAACTTGAAAATGGGGTACAGACTTAGGGGTCAAATTTAGCAATATAAAAAAAAATGAATAATACGGCTTTTAAGCAAACAGAACAGCAATATATTTTGTGTTTCCAAACGGTCTTTTAGCATTTGGCCTGTTTTCACTTCAGCCCAAATGAGTGAAAACAGGCTATTACTTTACTTTACCGATAACCGATTTTTCACAGACATTTTTTTTTTAAATCAGAAAATATCACTTTTTAACAACAAATATCATAATTTATAAGCGAAGAGACATTTATGATTTATATGTAACTACTTTTAATTAAATTTTGAGGTTCTTAATCGTTTAAGACAACCGTTTTTTCACCCTGCCCCTTCCAGCCATTTGATTTAATCCAATCGATTTCTTCCGTTATCCACTAATTCTTAATTTCCTCATATTTTTTTTAAATTATTTGCACTTGTGCTCAAAAGTTGAACTTTTAACCTGAAAACAGGGTGCATTACGAAACTGTTTTGACCCCGAAAATCTCTAAATTTAGATACAATTTGACACCAATAGGCCCATTTCACACATAACCGAGACCGGCTATCCGGCCCGGATACACGGTTTTGTCAAAAAATGAGTATCCTTTCACACACACCCGGCAGCCGGTCGGTTGCAGCTGCAGAAGAAACAAGAATTTTTCTTGTAGGTTTCACTTCGACTTGATGTTGATATACCTAAACAGAAAAAAAAACAACCCCTTCCTTACCTCACAATATAAAAACACAAAACAACCCTATCTTACCTCACAATACGAACTGACATCAAAATATAAAAAAAAACAAAACAATCCCTTTCTTGACTACAGCACATGAGAAGGAAACCAGAACGGCAGCTAAGTTGAAGCAAAGACAAGAGAAATATATATTTCTTCTGTCTCTGGTTGTAGTAAGTGCATTTGGTTTCATTTCGGCAGCCGAACCGTGTACACGGTTTCGGTTTCTACGTGTGAAGGCGCCCATAAGATTGTGTATCCTAGCAACCGTGTATCCGGGCCGTTTATCCGGTTCTCGGCGATGTGTGAAATGGGCCATACGATTTTTAGTTCTATGAGATACACAATGCACTTTACTACCAAGTGGGGGCGGGAAGACATGTGGTGTGGTTTTCGTAAATACATACTTATACACCCCTATTAAGATTGTCAATTAACAATTGAAAACAAATTTAAATTCAATATTTAAAAGGGTTTGTTCATTAAAAATGTCATTCTCATTACAAATTGTTACAATGTTCATAATGTAAATTTGGCCCATTGTTAAATAATTGAAATTGACAAATTTCAATATTTATCAAATATTAATAATAAATGACTATCATAATAGGGACGATAGTCATAGTCATCTTTCACTTCAAATTTGAAATTGTCTTTAGCCCGTTGAGTAAAGCGTAGCTCTTATAGTAACGCATAAACATCGTACACCGCTTCCGTAAACATAATTTAAAAAAAAAGAAGAAACTAGGGTCCAATGTTTATTTTTTCAAAAGAATATAAAATGTAAGCTTATACTACATACAAACAAAAATTTCAATATTAAATTTAGTTAAAGTCAATTTATTTATAAGTCAAACTGAACTAATTTAACATCAAGAACTTAGAATTTAACACATTTTATAAGACAACAATGAGGAAAAATGAACGATTTTGAAATATAATATATAAAAAGAAAATGCAAATGAGAGTATAAATTAATTGTATTCTAAATGATTGAAAGACATTAAACAAATTAGCATAGAAAACAAAAAAAACTGTTTTAATAATAACTTTCTAAAAAAACTTAATAAACTAAGCCTCTGTAGGACAGATTTAAATGATGCATCACTTAGTCTTCTCATTGGCGACTGATTCCAGCTTCTCGATGACTTTTCCCATGTCCATATCCTTTGAAATTTTCAAGTACATTGTTTTTCGTACTTCATGAAATGCGACCCATTGTGGGCATACTTTTGTTATTAGTTTCAGGTGGTTTTCGACGTCTTTGCAGGTTAGCGATGTCCGGAAACTGTTTTGTATTTTTTTGATGACTATCTCCAGTGTTAGAACTCCTTTCTTTTCTGTGATGAAAACGTTACGAAGGTGGCGAGCAAGTTCCGGCAGTCGACTATACATTGTTGCTTCTTCATCCTGTGAGGGTCTACGTGTCATTGCATCTAGAGCTTTGGCTGCCTGTTTGGCTCGTATTTTTTCCAGTAACGATTTAGGTACTCCTTTCAGTAAATTTTCTACTTCTTTGTTAGCAGCTATCTCAGTTTCTGATGGTTGTGGGCGGTTAGTTGGTTGCATTAGTTCATTCTTTTCCTCTGTGGTTTTTGAATCAAACCGTTCCATAGCACGTTCCAGTGGAGTGGCACAGTTGAATAGATTTCTTGCAGTCGAAAGAATATCCTTGGCCGAGGAATATTTTTCAACATTTGGCGGCTGCGGCAAGCTACCCAACTCAATGTCAGGACATTCTTCTAGATCGAAAGATGGATGCCAACGTGTTAGCTTTTGTTTGTCCAAAACAATTGGTGGATCTAGATTTCGCAAGAATTTCTCATGCTCGTTCTTAGTGCGTTCTAGTAGGATTCTTTGGAATTTTTGAAGGCGTTCTGTCATAACATGAGGATTCATTGCGTTAGAAAGGGCTGACTGAAGAACATTATCCTCATCGATTTGTAACATTTTATTGGGTGCAACACCTTCTACATTGGGTGTAACTACTAATTGGAAGTAGTCTTGTTTTGAAGCCGATCCGTAGTTACGCATTTTCATCTGAGTGAAAACAAACGCCTCCGGATACAAATGCTTGATTTGAGCTAAATGAGTTTCGGTGAAATTTCTACGCAGCATACGTTGTACAGCTGGTTTAAGTTTCTTTAGTGTAATAACTTCCTTACGATTGAAAAACATTGCACACACCGAGTCCAGACATTTGAATGTTTCAATGAGCTGACGATATTTGAATGGTAGATGCAAAGCCGTTTTCGATGTTTCCACCAAGTGCATGAATTTTTGGTATGCTGGCGCAACCACCATCTTAGCTGGACTTCCATCTTTTGACGGACTGAAGAGTACACGTTTCGACACCTGAGTGTGTTTTGGTGACATTAACTCATTTTTATCTGGTGTGGGAGGCACAACCTTTGTAGGGGTTTTGAAACCTTTAGCAGGGCTGCAATGAAAAATTAAATAAAATAAGTAAATAACATTGAAAGTTGAAGAGTGTTGGAATCTGAAAAGAGTAGGAATCTGAACAAGTGTTTCTACCTGACGAGAGTTGAAATATTTCTAGAAATCACAAGAAAACAAAAAAAAAAACTATTCGAATCCTTATTATATTTGTTGGAAAAATATGGGCTAAGTTATGTCTATACCAAAAATATACGAAAAAAATAAATCCAAAACGCTACACTTAAAACATAAAGAAGGAGGGAAGGGAAGGCCTTGACTATTCACTTAATAACTGCGGATCGGACTCAGGTTAGCTGATCTGATCATCGAAACCAAGTCTACACTTTAATTTAATCGACGGAAAGGCAGTTTTTTTTTGCCATGCTAAATGAAGTTCAGACCTTTAATTTTAGGAATATCTGTTTGGTACCAATTTATCCAAAGAAGCCCTTAGAGGAAAATCATACACAAGGCAAAAACTCAAAGTTGGAAAACTGCAATCTAAAAAAACTGGTTCTGTTTGCGAAAAACTTAAAATTCAGAATGGTAGAAATTTCAGGCTGATATCAGAAAAGCTGCAGAAGAAACTCTTTTAAACTTGACGCAGAATGTTCCTAAACGACCAGTTGACATTTGATTAAAATAGCTTGTTAAGGAAAAACTTTCTACAAAGAAGTAACCTAGCCAAGTTATTGAGATCAGATTAAACAAAGTAGTAGGACCTGTTTTGATTTCGATTTTCGAGTCGATTTGCATTACAGACTTGATCTAAATAAAAGTATCGATAGGTATAGTGGTTTTGTCTCCCAAGACATAAATATAATGGAAACGACCCAAAAGTCATATGGCCCATTTTCAGTCTAGTTCCCTTAAACTGGCAAAACAACATACCAAGACGAAATAATGAGAGCTGATAGTTTGGGAACAAAAACAATTTATTAGGGAAAAAAATTATAGATCAAATAAATCAAATAATGCATATCAAGTTATTATTTTCAAGTCAAAATTAATTCCTCAAAAACAATAACATTATTATATTGAAAGATATCAACAAAGAAAAGCAACATACATATCATTAGAGGGAGTTTCTCAAATAACTCATTAAAAGAAAACATTAAATACCAATTGAATTCCAGTCTTAATTATTCATCTGATAACGTTATCTTATGGCATATGTATGTATATACATATAAGTTGTTGAATAGTTTACAGGTCATGAAAAACAACCACGTTGCTTCCCTGTTTATTGAAATCAGGTGTGACGTCTGAACAACAATATTGTTGTTTTGTAAATACAATGTGGTAGGTATTTACGAATGTAGATTCAATAAGTATATTTTTAATGTAAAAATGATAAGTATTAAGCCCAAGTATAACTAAATTAGATTCCAGCTCCTTGACCAGAATGATATAGTCATAGGTGTGTCCGTTATATTAATAACTATAACAAGTAAAAATGTATACAAGTGTTTCATTATGCACTTGGATCATAATATTTAAAAACGACATCATCTGATCTTGCAATAAAGTTTGGAGATCTCAAATTTGTATGTTTTCTTTTTTTTGATAAAAAAAAAAATACCAAGGATACTTTAAGAAGTGAAGGAAATTGATAGAATATGGTTCCCAATTAAGTTAGAACGTTAAAAAAACAAAAACCTAGCTGGTATTCAAAATTAAGTTTGACAATAACTTGTCTATAACTTTTAACGTTTTCGCGGTTGTTAACACATGAGTGAACTCACTTTATATTTCTATTTATAACGCGCATAGTTCGAAAACCCTAATAATGTCAATAACTTGTCTGTCAGGTTAGAAAAATAGTTAACCGTTTATATTGAAGCAAATCCAAGAAAGCTTTAACTAAATATTTGAGTGATTTTTTTTTTTGGATGTTTAAAATGTTGCCACACACCAATAAAGTGTTTTTTTAAATTTATTTTTACTCAAACAAACACGATCAGAAAAATAATAAAAAATCATAAATGGAACTTGACCCATATTGAATTTCCGTGGTAGTGCAAAATGGGTTGGGTCAAATCTGTGTTTTGGGGATGTTTCATTGTGTTGAGGGTAACCTGAACAAAGAAGATCTGAAGATCATAATGCTACTGTGGGTCTAAGAAAATATGCCTTTAATTTGGTCATTTCAAGAAGATAATGATTCAGGCATACCGCGAAACTTAGGAAACAGTATTTTGAAAGTATTCTATATACTTGACGCCATCGTCATGTCCATAATCCTCATCAACATCTATGCAATAACGTAAAAATGCAGATCATCATGCAATAAATTTGGACATTTATAACGAAAAGTTAATAAGACTCTCTAAGATAGCGGGACACATCGCTTTGCTTTCGAAAAGTTGAGATTTTTCAAAGCCTGATTATTTATTTAAAACAAAACAAAATCATTGAAAACTAAAAAAATCTCCAATATCTTCTAAAAAGAATTAAACCCATTGATTTAATTCAAGTACCTACTAAACCGCTTGGTCGACCATATAATTTTCAGAATTCGATTCGATTAATTGAGGCAGTTTATTTCATTGATTTATTTCGTATTTAAATTCACATTCTTGGTAAAAGTGTTTTTTTTTTCAACTTTTTTCCCAAATTTTGACTTTGAAGTTGATTATTTCGAGAACAATTAATTGCAATAATTTGATTTAAAAATTAGAATCAAATGTACAATTCTGGCTTTTGAAAAAGGTATCATTCATAACTGTAAGTGTTGCCGTTGTTTTTAAATAATTTTTTTTTTGTATTTAACGTCATATTTTAGAAAATTGCCCCTCCCGCCTAAACGGGTGGAGATGGACCCCCCCTCAGAAAGTAAAAATTTATTGTATTAAACTCCTCTACAAAATACCGTTATCAATTCTTGTCGCCTAAGTTATCGTACTCTCCCCAAGATTTTTATTCCAAATTGTCCCGATTAGAAATACAAAAATATGAATAACTTTTGAAAAGGAGCAGCTAGGATTTCAATTCCAACGGATTTTGGACGTATAATCATCAACGAATACAACCCAACTTGCAGTTTTTGTCAACATTTTTGTGATACCTATTGATGCTTCCTGCCCACCGTGAGTGCTTAGTATTTGGGCGAAGAAATTAGTTGATACCCAAATGTGTATTTACTTAAGGACTATTACCCTTACTACTACATTGTGAAGAAATTGACATTAAGAAAAATTTCAAAGGATTGTTTAAATTTTGTTTGACTTTTTTGTTTATAACTTATACATATGGCGTTTTCGATTGGCAGTCCGGAAGCGTCCGGAATCATTCTGAAAAAATTTTATTCACACAAAACTGTCAGTTTTGTACGAATAAAACGCTTTCAGAATGATTCCGGACGCTTCCGGACTGCCAATCGAAAACGCAAATAGTATCCGCTGGGAAATCAATGTCAGATGTACAATATTAAAAAGTACCGCAAAACGAAGCATCGCTAGACTTTTTTTCATAAAGACGAGTTTTTCACTCATAATGGTGAATTCAAGTGATTCTAAAACACATAACAAAAAAAAAAAAAATCAAAATCATTTTCACATTTTTACCCTTAATACCTAATCCAATAAAATAAAGAGAAACCTTCAAAGCTCACATCACCCAAATAATAATTTTTCTCAATGTCAATTTTATCTACAAACGCACAAATGCATAGTTCCCATCTAAATAAAATAAAGTAACACATGTTCAATAAATGCTGAATACCAAAAAAAAAAAAAAAAAAATCTTTTGTTCTATGAAAATAAAATAAATTATTCTTGTTGACCAAATTCGCGAATGCCATGCATGCACTATTTTATATAACCAAAAAAAAAAACAAAAAAAAAAGAAAAAACTAAACAACCAACAACTAGATCCACCAGCTGAGCGACCTCATTTCAAAGCAATTGCTATGTACTGCAACCGACGACGACAAGACAAAAATTAACCGTGTTTTACTAGGTCATTGCAAGAGATTTCGAGACTTTATATAAATTAAGATTTTTTCATTAATAATTACCTTGTCAGTACTTCCAATTCGATTGTCTTGAATTCCTTCAGTGTAATTTGATTGGGGTTCTTCGATAGAGATGGTCCACGCTCTCGCAGACGTCGATTCTTCTCCTCCTGGGCTTTACGGGTCTTCTCCAAATCTTGGATGCGTTTTAATGATTCTTTCAATTCATGCAATTTCTCATGACGTGATACTTTTGTCTTGACTTCGTCAAAGTTAAGTTCCTTCTTAACCATCGACTTGAGTTGTGTCGGATCATTTCTCTGAGGATCCTGAATTATCTGTTTAACTGGCGTTTTCATGCCACGCTCTATATTTGTGATGTTTCCTTTAGCAGCAAATGCCACTGCGGATGTTTGATCAGTTTGAATCGATGTGGTTTCATCCTGATGCTTCTGAGGTGTTGGAGGTTTTTTCCTTGGAGACATGTTTCCTTTCTTTACAAACTTTACAAGTTTCTGTTGTTTGAGACTTGCCTCGACCTTTGATATCTTTGCCAAAGTATCAGGGCCATTGACACCAATTCGTTTGATGGTTCTCCCTGATCGGGTAGTGATAGCATTTTTCAAGGCGGATATATCATCACCTTCGAGGATCTTTGACGATGGAATTGGTTGACTTGAGGCATCCTAGATTAGATTATGAAATCGTCAATTTAATTCAATCTTACTTTTTCACAGAATAAATTTAAGAATAAAGCATTTATCAAAAATAGACGCCATACGGACATATGTTTGTAGAAAAAGAAAAAATGGAGTTTCGTCCTTATAATAGATACTTACTCTAGTTTTAGATAAATGTAATTCTGATCCGGCTCGTTTTCTTGTGTTGAAAAACGATGCTACCGATGGTTGAGACATTATTGTAATAAGTTATTATATTAATTTAATATTTGAAAGTGAAAATTTATGCAATAAATGGATTTGTCTTGAAAAAATTTGATTCGTCACAACTAGAAAAATAAATTTCGCGCGCTATATTCTGTCACACGTCCACTCTGTTCAACGATTTTCCCTCCAAAATTATATTTTTTTTGAAATGCATTCCATCGAATGAGAATGGTTGCATTGAACGAAACCTTTTCGCGCGTTTTTGTTTTGGGATATTTTTTCTCAAATTGCTTTTGTGGGATATTCGTCGAGGTGTCATTATTTAGTGGAGTTAAATAGGGTTGTCTCTTTTTGGCACAATAGAAAGAGGGACAATGACGGAATTGTTGAATTTTTAATCAAAAACACTGAAGTGAATATTTTCACACTTTTTCTACGATGATAATTTATTTTACAAAAGATTTCAAGATTTTAAAAGTTTATAAACATTTTAATTTTATTATGATGTAACTAAAACGAGATAAGAAACTCAGATATATATTTTTCACTATTAAAGAACTGCGTACTTTTTTGGTTCTCGTTGCTTGTATTGGCTTTTTTGTTTTGTATGTATGTATGTATGTATTTGCATAAAAAAAAGCTCAAAAGCTTTTACCATCGTTAAGTTAAGGGATATTTTTTATGTGATGCCAAAATATCAATAAAATATACCAGTAAAAGGAAAAATAAAATAAAATAGTTCACAAACTACAGTAGCCACTTTTTGCAAGATTGCATAGATTGTGATTTGTGAAGATGAAGAATTCATAAATTGAATTTTAAAGCCACGTACAGAGATATCGAGATAAATTTTAGCTTCTATATAAAATTATATCAAAAATTTAGCCGAGCTTAAATTTGTCTAAAAATAAAAATTTCAGCCGTGCTTTGTGCAGATTTAGCTACAAAATCACACATTCGTTTTAAGTTATAAATTTTGTATCTGTCACAATTTAGCGGGAAAATAAGTCAAGAAATACGGAGAGCAAAAAATCAGCTAGAATTTATCTCGATCTACGTACTAGGCTTAAGCCAGAACCATAATTGGCGGATGGAGTCGAAGGTACTGTCAATTGTTGTTGTTTTCTTTGTATTTTCGATAAGTTTACATCCGTCGAGTGAGGTTGCGAGCGCTGTTTTCCCCTCCGTTTCATCCGACGTCAATTATAGTCAATTATAGTTCTGGCTTTAGGGCCTGGCTACACAGAGTGTTGTGCCCAATCACGTTCCAATTCACATTTTCTAGGAACAAACGTCAAAAAGAGGAAAATCCTCACCCCTCTTGCCTACAAACTGACTGGTTAGGCGATTGAAAAATTACCGTGTAGCCCGGCACTTAGGGCTTATAGCATCATTTTCTTTCGATTAAAGCCTAATACGCAGCTGAAGCGAAACGAAATTTTCCATACAAAAATTCGATAACGAAATCTTGAACGAAAAATTTCGTTTTGCTTTTCGTTTTTCAGTACGCAGCTCTAGCGAAAAATTGGAGATTTTTCACTCATTTGTCAATTACTTTTTACTAACCTGTGCATTTTCTTGATTCCAAGAGCAGTGTTGACGGTTATTTTTTTACTTTAAATTCATTTATTTCTTGCTTTAAAAATTATTTTCTGTTGATTTTCTTGATTTTAAATTAATTTTTATTTTTTGACAGAATACTCGATGATATTTTTTCGTTAGCATTTACGTTGTCGACTTTGGAGACTTGAAAATTTTTCGTTTCGCATCAGCAAAGTACTAGGCCTTAGACTTAAGCGTAGTACGCTGCTGAAGCGAAACAAAAAAAATTCGAAGTTTAGAAAGTCAACAGCGAACATGTTAACAAGAAAATAACGTCGGGTATTACAGAAAAGTAAAAATAATAAAAGTACAAATAAAAAAATTCAAGAAATAATAAGTTTTAAAGCAAACACAAAACCAATTTCATTTCGTTCAAGATTTCGTTAACGAAATTTTGTATGGAAAATTTCGTTTCGCTTCAGTAGCGTACTAGGCTTTAATCGCCAATGGGAATGGAGGAAAAGTCTGGGACATGTCCGGGAAAAGTTCGGGATAATGTGCGGGACATGTCCGGAACAAGTCTGGGACAAGTTCGGGACATGTCCGGGACACTTCCGGGACATGTCCGGGACACGTCTGTGATATGTCCGGGACACGTTTGTGACATGTTCGGGACACGTGTGTGACATGTCCGGGACACGTCTGTGACATGTCCGGGACACTTCTGTGACATGTCCGGGAAACGTCTGTGACATGTCCGGGACACGTCTGTGACATGTCCGGGACACGTCCGGGACATGTCTGGGACATGTCCGGGACACGTCCGGGATATGTCCGGGACACGTCCGGGCCATGTCCGAGACACGTCCGGGACACGTCCGGAAATGTCCGCGACACGTCCGGGATATGTCTGGGACATGTCCGAGACACGTCCGGGATATGTCTGGACACGTCCGGGCCATGTCCGGGACATGTCCGGGACACGTCCAGGACATGTCCAGGACATGTCCGGGACATGTCCGGGACACGTCCGGGACATGTCCGGGACATGTCCGGGACACGTCCGGGGGAGCGGTACGATTGTTCGCAAACTAAAATCTCTTAAGGCTTGGCCACACCGGAGGGTATGCGGTAGCGGTACGGGTAGAGGTAACGGTACTTGTATGAAAAAAATTCCAAACTGACATATCAACGTTCAGATGTTGAATTTTTTTCATACAAATATCGTTACCTCTACCCGTACCGCTACCGCATACCCTCCGGTGTGACCAAGCCTTTATAACAAAATCTCGCATTTTTGCAAAAATCACGCAAAGCTAAATTTCGCATTTTTAACATCTCACATAACAAAATCTCGCATTTTCAAAATCCTGCATATTCAAATCTCGCATTTAAGAAAAAATCTCGTAAGTTCATTAAATTCTTGCTATATCAAAATCTCGCATTAGAAGAATTAGTTTAGAGCGTAAAGTATCTTCAATTTAAATTGCTTTTTTGGCAGCAAAATGAATAAGCAACAGATTAAATGAAAAGAGAAGGTTAAGGCACAGGAGGAATGAAAAGAAGACTGCAAGGAATCAGAAACATTAGCAAAGTAATCAATAAATTTATTCGAAATAGTATTGTTATTAGACACCAAATTTTCACCAATTTTTATATTAATATCCCTATTGTTAGAAACGGGTTTATTAAGAAGACTGTTAACTAATTTCCATTCATTTTTAATATTCCCCTTAGCCCGCTCAAATTGATTACCATAAAATTTGTCTCTACACAATGGAATTTCCTTTCTAATATTCCATGAGTGCCATCTCAGTACAACATCCTTACGGTCATATTATTCACTCTGGGTTTAGTTTTGATTATAGTTAATTTTAAATCCAATCCATTAAATCTGAATTTCATAAATGCAAGGATTTAATTTTTTGTTCATATTAGGTGTGTTTTTTTGTTTATCTATATAGATTTTGTGCAAAAAAACGACATCGAGATTTTTGAAATCCGTGTAAAAGTTTGGCAGCACTGAACATTAACTTTGACAGCTGTCTGTCAAAAAGTTTGCTTTTGCTTTTTTATTTAAAAAATTAAAATTTAATAAAACAAAGCTCTAAACAAAATGAGAGAAAAAAAAACAAACAAAAAAAATCGTAGAATTGTTCCTGTTTTACCTATGCTTACTTATGAAGCCCAAGGAGATGACGAACAGAGATCGCTGCCACACATCGACAATGGTGACCATTCCAAACTACCACCAGGAATTCTACCACATGGTTTGCCCACTATGAAGGAAGTTGCATCAGCCATAACACCACTTGAACACAAAAAAGAACCTGAAGAGAAAAATAGAGTAAGTGAATTTTTTCTCTCCTCTCTTTACATCAATTTAACATTTGTGCTTTCAGTTAAAGAACTATCGGAAGAACAAAAACAGATGATCATCTTGTCGGAGGACTTTCAGAGGTTTGTTCTACGCGCTGGTCTCTATCTGAGAATGTCGACATCTACACAGACTACATTGGAGGTGGTGATAATGAAGAGTCAAACGATGAGAGGACACATGCTAGGTTATCATTGAATCGAGCTTTCTACGAAGACCGATGGTCTAAGAATCGATGCATCACTTCAATGAATTGGTCAACACATATTCCTGAACTGATTGTTGATTCATATCACAATAATGAGGTTTGCATTTGTATTTTTTTCTACAATTCTATCTAAAACCCACTAAATAACTTTTTATAGGAGAGTCCCAATGAACCAGATAGTGTTGTAATGGTCTGGAACACAAAATATAAAAAACAAACACCCGAAGATGTATTCCATTGTCAGATATGTCCATATGTCAGCATGCTTTGCTAAATTCAATCAAAATCTTATACTCGCTGGAACGTATTCCGATCAGATTGTATTATGGGATAATCGAGTGCAAAAGCGGACACCCATCCAGAGGACACCTCTAAGTGCAACTGCACATACGCACCCAGTGTATTGTTTTGCAAATGGTTGGCACACAGAATGCACACAATGTGATATCCATCTCATCCGATGGCAAGCTTTGCTCATGGAGTTTGGATAAGTTGTCGATGCCGCAAGATACACTGAAATTGCAGCAACGGCAATCGAAGCCAATTGCTATCAGTTGCATGTCCTTTCCGTCGAATGGTAAAAGTTTGTTGTGATTTTCCATTTGCTTATAAATAAATCGTTATTTTTACTCAAGCTTATCGACATGGAATACGTTCGGGTGTGTCTGAAGTCTATGAGAAGCATTTGGGTCCAGTGACGGGAATACCAACTCATCCAAATCAATCTACACCAGATTTTGAAGATTTGTTCCCTACATCGTCCAATGATTGGACAATTAAGTTATGTAGTCTTAAGGTGAAATTTAATATCTACTATAACAACCAATATGTATAACATTTTTTGTATTTACTTGTAGGACACTAAACCATTATATTCATTTAAAGATAATTAAGATAATGTTATGGATGTTGCATGGTCTCCAATTCATCCCGCCTTGTTCGCTTCTGTCGACGGCAGTGGTCGCCTTGATATATGGAATTTAAATTAGGATACCGAAGTGCCCTCAGCATCGGTCGCAAGTTATCGTAACAATGCTTCCCACAAATTCTTTCGTCGATGAGCAGAATTAGCTTTAGAAAACTTCCATTACTGTACAAATTGTATGTGATGTATATGGGTTAGTGTTTTTTTTTTGTGGTTATATATGCTATGCATAGCTATATTTAATTTATTTTTTTTGTCCCCCTTTAATCTAGCCCATGGAAGTGTATATCGACGATGAAGACAAACTCACTTTGCATGGTTTGCAACAGCATCAAGTTTAATTGAAGGAAATCGAGAAGAACAAGTAACACTCGCCAGCAATTTTCAACTTTTTTAATTTTCCAGAAAAATTTATACCAAATCGTATGCATTTGGATTCAATTAGCTCAAAAATCATAATGGTTTCATTCTATCAGCTCTAGTTTTTGAAATATTTAATTTTTCATATTTAGGGGCATGTTCGTTCATACTAATTTTTAAGTTTTGCCCATTTTGATCGTTTATTGAAATTTTCCAGAAAAAATTATACTAATTTAATTAATTAATTAATAAATTTAATGTATTTAAGGTCAGTAATCCTAAAAATCACATTTTTTTCTTTCTAGAAGCTCTATTTTTATTTATTATTTTTTAGTTTTTCACATTTTGGTGGCAATTTTCTACTATTTTTAAAGTTATGCATATTTTGACTGTTTGTTAACATTTTCCATACAATTTTTTATCAAACCTTATGTATTTGGGTCCACTAAGCTTGAAAATCACACTTTTTTTTCTATGAGCTGTAATTTTTCCGATATTTTCATTTTTCACATTTTGGGGGTAATTTCATTCTAAAATCTTTTTAGTTTTTCTTATCACATGCGTTTTTAAAGTTTCACTGGAAAAATTTATTTCGACTGTAATGTATTTCGGTTCAGTAGCTAAACAAAAATACAAAATAAAAATTTACAAAAAAAAATTTGTATGAGTTTTTATGTATGAATAATTTAAAAACTAGATCTGCTAGAAAAAAAACTAAAAATGTTGTTTTCGGAATCAGCACCCTCCATTTAGTAAGACATGATAAACAACGATCGGGAAAATTTTTGTGTGTTGGGCAGTGAATTTATGTGGTTAAATTAAAGAAAAATGTATTAAAAGAGACTTCAAAACTATTCAAATAAAAATTTTAAGTTGTAATAATTGAAACTTCTCAACCACGATTCTTATTTCACTAATATCCCGCCTTTGTAAGGACTCCCACAGCTGGACCAAGAATGCTAGCTTGCAAATAAGTTTTTTGTTTAATTGCAATTTAATTTTAATTTTGATTTATTGAACTTCCTATTGACTTAAAATAACTTATTTCTAAGATACATTGATAGATACAAAATTTTGTTAGCACAAAGGGGGCCTAACGTTAAATAATGACAAAGTTATAAAATATAAACAAATATAATACATGGATAAACTTTATTTAAAAAGTCTGCTGTCTAGGCGGTTGTCCTCGAGGTGTTCAGACCCGGATGTCCAGTTGTAGGGTTGGTTGAGTGGGGTTTAATTCCTTCCGCTGCATAGCTGTTTAGGAGGGGAAAGTAATTGCGAAGAAGATTTATGCAGATATCATTTTCTCGGGATCCCGATGGGGGCTTTAGAGCCATCTGTAGAAGACATGTCCTACAGAAACAGGACGACATCAATGCAGGCAGAGTTCATCTGATGAAGAAAGAATAATGAATATATCGAACCAAAAAGGAGAATTAATAAAAAAAAATTACCCGCAATCAAAATTGGGGACATAAATGATGCTCTGAAACATTTACTATAACTTTCTTTCAAATATTTCTTCCACATCAACTTTCAAGATGGTATAGTTTCCACATCACATGTCGTCCAAGTTTATAAACGTCGATACCATCATTTGCACAGGCAGTGAAGTGATCTTCTTCTAAGATGGCTTTTCATCAACGGGTCTTGGTTCTGATATCATTTACATAAAGTGAGGTCAATTTTAGGGAGCTGAAGAATATGGGTGTTGAATGAGCTGCATAATGCGATGTTAGGATTGTCTTGCTTATTGCTGTCTGCTGTTTGGGATGAAAAGTATTTCCTGGGGGAATATTTTTCGGCTTTTCTTCGCAGCGCACATACATGACGTGTATATTTTTAAAAAGTTATGAAACTGTTTTTGTGGTGGGCATTCTATTGAGGCAAATGATTAACAACAAGATCTTTGTTATAATTTATCCATGTTTATCGTCAAAGAATAAACGTTTTCGCAAACGAGCGGGCATTCCAAGAGCATTTTACACTACATTTGGCTTTGCATGGGGGTTGAAGGTACCGGCACGATTAAGACACAAGCGCACAATACACAGAATTCTTCTTTTGTGAAATAATTCCTAGAAAAAAAGATTAATTATGCTAGCTCATTGTAAGAATAAATTGTTTTACTTTCCATCTGGTTTCAGGTTTTTTTCTTTAATTTTGCGGAAGATATCGCACTCTTGCAAAAACGTGAATCCTAAAATTATTAATCAAATTAAAACAAAACAAATTTTATGGTACAATTTTCATCTTTTTTCAAAAAATATGCTTGTACTTACATTGATTTGTGTTGTTTGCTATTCCTAATTGAATTCAATTTTAAATATTATATTTTTTTGTCATATATCTGTCAGCTGCAGCTGTCGTTCAATGGAATCTGACATTTAATACCTGTAATGTACCTTGGCAGTACTGTTTTCTATCGAGAGAAAGTAAAATCTGGATAATTATCTGGATTTTTGAAAAATCTATACAGATAAAGTTTTTGTTGTATTTAACACGTAAATTGTTTCGATTTCAAAAATCTCGATGTCGTTTTTTTGCACAAAATCTATATAGATAAACAAAAAAACACACCTATTATTCACTCAAAAAAAATTATGTTATTATTCAATAAATTTTATATAATTTGCATTAATCTTTATTTTTCCTTCACAAAATACTTGACAAAACAACTGAACACTGTGATAGTGAATTTTACATCTGGATTTATAAAGTTAAACAGACCTCCAGAGAGTCGTTTAAATTTGTTTGGATTTAACGAGTTTCGATTTAAAAAATTGGATTTAAGTAGTGAATATTATGGAATTGAATTTATTTTTGACATTTGACATTAGGTGTGTTTTTTATTACAACTGGTCTTAACTGGACAAAAAAACGCAGTCGGGGCTAAGCAATTTACATGTTAAATACAACAACACTTTAGCCCCGTGGGCTTAGTTGTTTAGCCCGGAGATTTCTCTGGGCTTAACTTTTTGAACAGTTTTAAATCTGTGCTACCAAACTAATTTTTTCAGAAATTGTTTAGAATTTGTTTACAAACGTGAAAACTCACGTTTGGAATGATAAAATGTATTTAACTAGGTTTACTAGCATACATTATTGTATTTTTTTTTTGTAAAACATACATGAAATTAAAGGAAAAACTCAAAAGCGAAAAATATGACAACTCTAAATTGTTGTTGTGTCTTGTGTTTTCGGAACATTCAATATACAGTGCTGCCAAGATTTCAGGTTAAGCCCCGATGCGTTTTTTTTGTCCAGTTAAGCCCGGTGGTAATAAAAAACACACCTATTGTTTACATCCAGATGTATTTTTTAAACTAGTGAATAATATGGCCGTTAGTGTTATTTGTCTGTTGCAATAAAAGCCCTGTTCCATTGGAGGTGGTAGTTTACTACTAGTAGATGTTTTGGTTAATCTAGTACTATCATCTACACATGCTCTTCTTCCCGAGTAGATACGATTTGTATTGAATTCGTTGAAAGTGCGTTCCATTGAAAATCGCTAGTAAACTACTAGTAGTACTTTGCCACCTCCCAAAGGAACAGGGCTAAAGATTAGTGACTCCGTCTCACTTTTTTTTCAAGATTACTCCTTTTTCTACGGCAGACCACTATATAGTGCGCAATCAGCCTAACTTATAAAAACCAAACCACACCACTGAACAAACCTTAATTGCGCAAAAATTTAACAAAAAAAAAAAGCTTTTTTCTATTGTGAATGTGCATCCGCCTCTTCTTCTGCGCTATTTCCAATTAATTCACAATCAATAGAACCAGCGCACGCACAGCCTGTAGAAAAATAAAATTCACACACATTTTTCTATTACCTTGGTGTGCCCGTCGCGAGTCGAAAAAGTTGTGTTTTCTGCTTAATTCTTCTCCAAAAATTCTGCTCAACTATGTCTAAACTTTAAATATTTCCATAAAATCTAGTCGCCAGCTAATCTATAAATCAAACAAAAACAAAAAATGAAGAAAAATTGTCGTATTTTGTGAGAAAATCTTTTTCTTGTCCAAGTGCTTTGGAAAAAAAATTTATAAATCTATTCCTCCATCCTTTTTAGAAGCAAAAGGAATAAAGAAGAACATACACCATAATTTGTGTTGCTAACCTGCTCTAACACATTGTTCGCAGATTGCAATAAAAGTGAGACAAAAGCAGTCAATCTATTTTTTTTTGTATTTATTTTATTGTCAGTTCTCTTGGTCGTCTCTTCTCTGCAAATTTTTCACACCACACTGCGGCGGAGTCTCTAAAAAGGTGTTGGATCTGATTTAGCAAATTTTTCAAGCGAATTATTCCAGAAATCTTCCATAGGGCAGAACTTTTTAAAAAAATAACCCGTCGAGAACTGAAAAAGTAATCACCTGGCGGATATGAATACAAAGGCTGACGTCAACAGACGTGTTTTGGCTATTCAGGCCAAGAAAAAACGTCATAAGCCCAACAAGAAGAAGGGAAAACCTAATGGCATTGTTGGCGGCGACAAATCTAACACACCCGGGGCACCGGGAAATTCTAATAATAGTGGTAATGGCGGCGGCGGCAGCGGCGAAGTCGATGGGTCTGTCCCGAACAGCCCACAATCTCCACCAACTACAGCAGCGGAGGTATTACAGAACAATGCTGGTGGAGGTGAAAAAATAAATAAATCGATGGCTGGCTCGCAGGCTCCATCGAGTGGTGCTGGCTCCTCTGCGGCAAGCACTACAACACTCGAGCAATTGAACTCATCTTTAATGGCGACACTGTCTAATAAGTCGGCGAATCGCTCTTTCGATAAGAAATTCACTGACAACAACAAAGATTTTCAGTATCCCCCGAGGAGCTCATCCAATGAATCGGATGAATCTGAGCTTAATAGCGAGAACGACGAACAAGAGCCTAAGGAGGACTATTGTAAGGGTGGTTACCATCCAGTTAATATTGGTGATTTATTTCAAGGTGAGTAACTCGTTAATTTTTTCTAATTGGAACTTGTGTTCCACAAACAACAATATACAACAACAAAAAAAAATTGCGTCTTTAGTTAATGAAGACTGTTTCAATTTACTTTAAAAACTAAGCATTAAAATAAAACCATGTGTCTTCATTACTATACTCTTTAATTTTTGTACATTAAGGGGAACAAGTCAGTTTGATTATAGATCTGTGCTTGCATTTCATGGAAAATTGAGATGTTTATATTTTATCTTTAAGGTGAATGCCTTTAAATGTTGAAGCAATAAGCTTCATATTGTTATCAATAAAAGTTTGAGGAAACACCCTAGAACAAAACTGTTATCTAAAATCTGCTCTAATACAATGTTAGCCTTATCTATGCTATGTTGGTTAAAAAAAAAAAAATAACCGATGTAATGAAAAATTTCTAATTAAAGAACTTGGAATAAAGATGAATCAAATTTAGATATTGTACATTGCAAACCAGTGTTTCATAAATTAAAGGTTTTAAAGGTAAATAAAAAATGCGTTCAGGTCAATAAAAAAAATAAGTATTGATCAATGAACATAGCCTATTTTCGTTATGTATACTACTTATGTTTTTATTAAATTTATATACTATAACGCAAAATATTTAGTAAATTCTTACAAAATACTGTATATGAATCATTAATTGAAGCGCTTATAAGAAGAATGGTAAGTGAAATTTTCGAAAAATTAATGATGAGTTTCTTACCTCGATAAAAAGTGTATGCATCCACCGAACTTCATTTTAGCTAAACAAAATTTAGATTTTATAGAAGAGTACTGACAGAGCATAACATTCTTAAGAGTTGATTGATTATTTTTGGTTGTTAAAAGGTATAACAACTAAATCTGGGAATGATGTTCCAGACACAAAGTAATGACAAGGACATGATACTCTTATTTTTTAAATGTAAATACAATTCAATTTGTCTTTTACACATAAGAAAATTACGTTAGGTTTTGAAATTTGTTATTAGAAGCTATGTATTGAAAAATCTGCGTTCTCAGATTTTGGTTATACGATATATCTTCAAACTATTATTAGTAGTGGTGTTTTCTTGAGAATAATGCAAACTTATCACACGGAAACGCTCTAAAGCCAATTTGGGCTCTCATCACGTAAGATAAAAGCTTTGCGATTCGTTCATTATTTTTTTGTTTTCGTTTAATATAATAAAACGTTTGGTAATTTTTAAAGCTACATTTTTTTTAATTGAATAACATAATTTGTATTTATACTCCCTTGGGATCCGAACCCAGACCAGTAGAAGTGAGAGGCAATCTCCTTGGCACCTTAATAAAGACTATTAATGATATCGTTTTTAGCTTTCGACCAAACGATAGTCGACATATTTAGAGCCATTGAATCGCATCATTGAAATTTCGGAATTTTTTACAGAATTTTCTCCATCCACAAAAAAAGACCCTTTGATACAAAATTATTTTTTGAAATCTCTTTATTTTTGCTATTTATCGCAAATGTAAAAAACTAACAAATTTAATTATGATAGCACATCAATTTTTTTTTTCACCCTTGCATCCAATACTTTTTTTTATAGACTCTTTTGGTCCTTGGTACTTATTGCGAAAGAAACCTTTTGCCAAGTGTCATAAGATTAACATTTTTTTATTTATTGATTTTGTGTACTAAACTGTACATACTTATAAAAAATAACTCCGTGAACTGCTTCCACCCTCCGTTTCGGAAATATTTAAACAAAAAAAATTTGCTTTACGGTACTGAACTCGATTCCAAAGTTAAAAATTTTCGATCGTTATTAACTTCGAAAATATGTTATTTGAGGTAATTTATTTTAACATAATTTGTAACGGTAGCTATAAGAACAGTCTTTTTTTTTTCAAAGTTGCTTAAATTTTTCCGAGATATCGGAGTTTAAGTCAATAAGTCTTAACTATTCTTATTCTAAACAAAAGAAAACTCTTATTGCAAAGCAAAAAGTTATATTTTTCTGTTCGACAGGGTCCCGAACAACATATTAAGCACACAAATAATGACATAACATAATGGTAATGGGTTATTCTTTTCATTAACTCTTGAGTTATTATTACTTTGCCAACACTATAGAAACCGACCTCTATAATTGTTATATTAAACATAAATAAATATTTTGTACACAAACAAATTGGTTTATGTATTTAAATTATTTTGCTTTTTAAGATGGGTATAAGGACCTTGATGCAAGTTTTTCTTAACCAAACTTGCTCATTTGTATGTGCTCATATACATTAGTTCAGATAATTCGTTAAAATTCTACAGACAATACTAAAAGACAGGGTAGTTTTTTTTTTTTTTGTAGTGAAATTGAAGTATCGGCAATATCCGATTCACAACGGATTACAAAATCAATAGAATCACTGCCATGCTGATGTTTGTCTCTATGTTTGTTGTTTTTTCAATTAAATTTAATTCTGGAAAATGGTCGCATCTTGTGAAAGGGCTTTTCAACAGGTTGAATAAATGCGACTTCTTTAGGTCTAGAAGGATTAGCACTTTACATAGGACAGGAATAGATTTTCTTTTGCAACCACCTGTGTGTCGGGAACACAAATGAATTTATGTTTCGTGGTATTTCTAGTAAAGATTGATATACACAAAACCAACAACCGAACAAAATGTGCTTCGAAGTTTGTTTGTTTGTGTTTTTCTTCGTCTCTGTGTGCTGCGCCCTGTTCCAAAGTCGTTGACCCATTTTCTCTAATCAATGGTGTGGTAGTTTTTTTTTTTGTTTTTGGTTATTTTGGGTTTCGTTGTTCGGTACCTATGGATCTGCAGAGATATGATTCAATGAATCGACAATAATGATCGAATTATATGTTTTTTTGTGAGAAGAAGAGAGAGAAAAAGAGATTTTTGTCTTGTTTTCAATTTGCGCATCCATTAAACTGAAGACAACAAAAGAAAATCACTGAAAGGGAAAACCACCATATTGTCGCAGGTTGACGTTGGTTGTCGTCGACGACCAATGGACTTATTATGATTTGAATAAGAGAGGTAAAATGCAAACAGCTTTCATAATATCAGCTGCTGTTCTGTTTTGTGATTGCTGGTGACATGCATTCCATCTATAAATTAAGTGGACATTCGGAAAGTAAATTAAAATTGTGGTTTTATGATGGACTTCCCTTCTTCTTGTGTCTGCTGTTATTTTCTTTTGTGCTGCAAAATGTAACCAATAGTATTTAATTAAGTGACAAGTGCCCTTGAATCAAGATTAAATACGCAATACAGGCTCGTTTAATTTTTCTTCTCATTCTCATCAAAGTATTTCAAAATTGTGTTTTTTGTTAAAAGAAAATGATTTTATTTACATTTTATCAATTGAAACGATTTTTCTTTTTTGAAAATTTTCACGAGCAATGTGAAGTGGCGTGTGAAGTAAAGTGTAAAGGATATCATATTTATAAATATTCTTATCCTTATTTACAAATATTTGGTTTCCTATAGGTATGAGAATGCCAAATATAAACACACAGAATAAAAGACAAAAATAACTACGTATCTGTGATAAAAAATAAACATGACTAAAATTCTATAATTGAAAAGAAATTGCTTTATTTCTTAACAAAACATTTCAAACAAAATTAAAGGACTAAAAGAATTAATATTGAACTCAAAACATTGAAAATATGTATGTAGACAATAATTAAAATTTGTTTATCTGAGCATGAATTGTCCACTAATTCAAAGATTTATTTCAACTTATTCTTTATTAAGGACTCTTTTTGAGTCTTTTGTAGGGGATGAAGAATGTATAAGCTTGGAATGCTTCTAGCATTGTTGACACTTAAGAAAAAAATATTTAAAAAATCTATCGCAAGGATTTACAAAGTAAGCGAAACAAAAAAGATTGTTTTTGCACTGCTTCCGATAGTTATTTTAAATACTTGTTTTCTTGTTCATTTATCGTCAGGCATTTATTCATTCTTTTGGCTAGTCGAGCCCATGCACACATAAGTCTAGTCAACCATTCCTATTTGCGTGTTACGATTTTGGAAGAATGGAGGAGACCCACAATGTTGAGTTCGAACGGCTAGGATGATATGCATTTTTTCATGATAATGATACTCATGGAGGCTTTGTCAATTAATCGAGGTAAGGTAATGGAAGTAGAATTTTAAGCCGGAACTTCTGGTGTGACAGAACACTAACCATTATAGCACGGAATACCTGTGCTTTATTTTTTTTATGAATGAAAATTCATGTATTAAATTCTCGCTATATTCAGCGACAAAAAATCAATCTCGCGATAGCAATCAACTTGTGAGAAATTTGCTACTCTTAACATTCACTTGGCTGGTTCTGAAAAAAAACACTAGTTTGTAAAATTTTACAATAATACTTTAGAATCGTAAACTTATATTTTGAGAATTGAATTCACAACAATTATAGTGTAATCCAAATTCGATATTGTGAGTTTGAGGAAAAATATCAAATTTCTACAAAATTATGGGAGAAATTTAACTTAAACCACCACTTTGCCATACCAACGATGTAGGTTTGTTTTGTGAAGTAAATTGAAGTATGCCATACGGTTACTTCACAACTGGTTGTTTTGGTAGCTGCCATATAAAAATTTAGGAGATTCAGACACAAAAGGTATTGAATAATTTTATTTTAAGAGATTGATGTAGCACTCCGAGATAAGGGTTGATTTTCTAATAGTTCAAATATGTTTTCATTTTGATTTCGATTTCAAAAATGGGCTCTTAGCCCTACACGTTGCGCAGAGAACTGCGCGAATAAATATTCTTCTGTATTGCACAATAAAGCCACAAACGTTACACGGAACTGTTTTTTGAAATTTCTTTTTTAAGCGACGTACACCGCTTTATGATCTATTAGACTGAAAGCTGCCAGCAGATTTTTTGAGGGAGGGTAACTGATTCATATAAATAATACATTAAGGCTTGTCTGTTGGTTGTTTGGGGGATGATAAAACGTCTGTGATGGATATTTTTGTGGAGGAGACAAAGGCAACAGGATGCGATTAATTTGAATTGGTTTTTGTCTTCGCGATAAACAACACGTTTTTTGGGTCGTTTGTTATCTCCCACGCTGAAAGGGTTTAATACTTTTTTCAATCTATAAGCAAAAGAAAAAGCATGAGTACATAAGTTCTAGGTGATGACTAACACCGTGGTAACTCTCAAGTGCGTTCTTTTATTCGCTGATTTTAACTATTTCATCGTTCCTCAATGATAAAAAAAAGTTACAAAATGTAACATTGCTTCGTCACAGCATCGTTTTTAAATGCAATGTTAAAGTGTCAAATAGTTATATTTTGTTACTTCTTCCAACTCAGCTTTTGGGCTTGAGTTTCGATGTTAATCTGTCAAAAACAACTAAACGGTGAAGAGATGGGAAGATGTAAGAACTGAGAAGGGAATTTTGTATTAAAAGTTAACTTTATTTTATTAAACAAAGGCCACTGGTATTTTTGCCAAATTACTTGAAACAATTTGTATGCTTAATACGGCAGTGCTGTATGAGCTTTTATATGCGATTGGCTTATGCAACACGTGTTATCTTCGCCGTACTGGCAGTTTTTGCTGGACAGAATATAGTTGTTTTTTTTTTTTTTTGTGTGCAAAAGCAAATTTAATTTGATTTACTTTTAATTTTTGTTAATTAATTTTTTTTGTTTATTAATCAAAATAATTCAATTGAATATATTTATTCCAGGTCGCTATCATGTTGTACGTAAACTCGGATGGGGCCATTTTTCAACCGTCTGGCTATGCTGGGATCTGCAAGAAAAGCGTTACGTTGCTATTAAAATTGTTAAATCAGCTCGACACTTTGCCGAAACAGCCAAAGATGAAATTAAAATACTGAAATCGGTGCGTGATAGTGATCCTTCCAATCCACGTCGCGACAAGACGGTACAACTTTTGGATGATTTCAAAATAACTGGAGTGAATGGCACTCATTTTTGCATGGTATTCGAAGTACTGGGAGATAATCTTTTGAAATTAATTCGCAAATCAAATTATCGTGGGATACCAATTGAAAATGTCAAATCAATCACTAGGCAGGTGCTCGAAGGTTTAGACTACTTGCATTCTTGCTGTAAGATAATACACACTGATATAAAACCAGAGAATGTGCTACTTTGTGTTGACGAACAATACATAAGATCCCTAGCCAACGAAGCTACCGAACTTTATGTTATGAATTTTAAAATGTTTCCTTCGTTTGTTAGCCGAGCACCCAAGGAATACCGTGAACCACCCATTACTGGCAAAATGAGTAAGAACAAGAAGAAAAAATTGAAGAAGAAGGCAAAGAAGAGGTTAGAGCTATTTAAAAAGCAGTGGGATTATTTGGAACAAAGCGGAGGAGGTGATGCTGCCAAGCCGGACGAGAAGCCTCTTAATAATGGTGATGTTAAAGGCAATGCGCTTGTTAGTCCCGATGATGCGGATCAGTCACAAAATCAGAGCGATGGTGTTGTTAATCATAACAGCACATTGAATGGAGATGCATCTGATGATGAGAAGGATAACGAAGATGATGCCGACGATGAAGAACATTTGAATTATGAGTCGAGTCCCTCTTCACCTGCTATTAAAAAGGAAGAAGGCACCAAAAACAAGAATTGTAAAAGTAAGTTGTTTTGGAATTTATATTACTTCTTTATAAACTTATAAAATAATTGTAACAATATTAATAATACTTCTTGTATAATAACGCATTCGATCATGAATTTGGTTAATCTGTACATTCAGGAAATTCAAATTGAGTGGACCGATTTGTGTAAAATCCTTAACAAAGGATAGCGTTTGGGTTTCATTTATTCAAGGTCATGGAATAAATGTGTCAGTTTAAGGTGATTCCGAGGATCAAAATCTTCTTAATGACCAACAGCTTATGGGGAATTTTTCATAAGTATCATAAATAATCTGATGGTTGATCTCACGTGGCACAAATTTGTACATAGTTTTGGAGAAAATGATATAACTTGACTTTTTCAAAAATGCGTTCATTCGGTTTATATAAATCTCTTCGTCATTGGATAAGAAATGATAGTTGAATATAGATCGAATAAAATAAATGGTACGTCCAAGCCCTTCATTTTTGCTCCATTAAAAAAAAAAAAAAAAAAATAGTCTTATGAAAAACACACTTTAAAGACTTATGTACTGTTCGTGCGCACTATAACCAGTTGAAATAATTTAAATCTGTAAACGCCGAAAGACTAGGATTTTAAAAACAAATGAAATAAAGTACCCGTTCTAACGCAATTATTTTTTTCGGCAATAATGCCTCCGTTAGATTTTTACTTCTTCATTCAACTGCTGAAACAAGCTTACAGAGTGATGTACAGCAATTTTTAAAATGTCTTGCATGTCGTAAAGGTCTCCCACATTCCTTTATCCAGTAGCATTTGAGGGCTTTTGCAATTATTTTCGGAATACTGAATTTAATTGATGGACCACTGTGATGTTGATTTTGACATATCGCATTGCCATAATGCCAATATTTAATGGTTGGAAAACATGAAGTAAGGTTCAAGTTTCATCAGCTGATTTTTGTTTTGACAATGATTTTTACAACTCTTCGCTCTGACAAAATACCTAGGGTTGCTCATAGTGTGTTCAGTTTGGGCTCCGAGCAAACATCGAGCACATAACAAATAACTCCGATAGAAAAAAGAGCTACTTAAACTTCGAGGTGAGTTCGGAGTGACCCAAAATGCCCCAAAGCTCAGAACAAACAAACCTGAAGACTCCCAGAGTAGAATCCAATTCTATTTTGATATATGATGCACTAAAGCCTCTTAATGAAAATATTTAATGACTTAACGATGAACAATTCTTTCTATATTTTCATATCAACCGATATTGTTCTATTCAAATAGCTGCCAAACGACCAATACAGTGTGTAATGTCATAAAACTTTAAAAATTACTTCTTTTCGAGAACGAATTCCTTCTACGTACTATGTATTTGTCAAGTCGGGTACTTCTAGATCTACTCTAGTACATTTCGTGATTGTATAATAATATGGCTCTAGTTTTTTTTTAATACAAATAATACAGTCAAATAAGGAGAAAAAAGGGGTAAATCTCGGAATGAATGTTAGTAGAAATTTTTTTTGCTCAATATCTTCCTATTGCCATTCTATAACATATCTCAAAAGTCTAGAAAAATCTCATGTCCGCTTGTCGCGATTTCAAGGTCAAATCGCGAAATGGAGATTTTCAAAATTAGCAAAAATAGGCTATGGTATTATATACACATATGATACATGTTTTCGAGGTATTTTTTAATTCTGATGCCAAAAAATCTAAAATCAAGACAATCTGACGTCTCTGAAAAAAGTTATACCAGTTTTTCATTTGTCAACCCATATTATTATAACAGTTGCTAACTTACTACCCTTAAAACCCTTAAAAGTTATGGTAGAGGAACCAAATTTTGCATGAAAATTTTAGAATCCATCATTATTAAAAATCAAAACAATCCATTACAAAAAATATATATACCTACGAAATAATGGTATTTTTTGATGGAGGGGCAAATTTTAGGATATGCACTAAAGAAGATTCTTGTTCATCTTAGGAATAAGTGCTAATAGGCTAATTTTTTCATTTTAATCTTTGTTTGGATGTTCTTTAACTACCCTCAAAAATCTAAAAAAATCTCATGTCCGCAAGTCCTAATTTTCTTGGTTTGAAGATAAGGTGCAGATTTGAAAAAATTGAAAAACTACTTCAGATATTTGATCTTTGTTTGGATGTTCTTTAACTACCCTCAAAAATCTAAAAAAATCTCATGTCCGCAAGTCCTAATTTTCTTGGTTTGAAGATAAGGTGCAGATTTGAAAAAATTGAAAAACTACTTCAGATATTTGTGTCAGATCAACATGAATAAGGTACATTACTTTTCAGGGATGGTCATATTGATTTGTTTGTGGGTTTTGTTGGAATCAGCGTTAAAAAATACCTTGAAATGATATGGGTTATGTTGGTATACATATAAGAATCTAAAGTTTTCTTATTATTTTTTTTAAATCTGCACCTAACTTAGTTTAACCTGGAAAATTAGAACTTGCGGACATGAGATTTTTTTATATTTTTGACATAAATTATAGAATATCCAAACAAACATAGAAACCAAAAAATTAGCCTATTAGCACTAATTCCAAGATTGTACCTGGATGTTTTTTATTGCACATCCCAAAATTTCCCCTTTTCTCAAAAAATACCATTTTGTCATAGATATGAATGTTTTTTGCATTGCATTGTTTTGATTCTGAATGATTATGTATCTTAAAACCTTCATGCAAAATTTGGTTCCGCTACCATAACTTTTAAGGGTTTTTCGGTAGTAAGTTAGCAACTGTTATAATAATATGAGTTGACAGATGAAAAACAGATATAACTTTTTTCAGAGACGTCAGATTTCCTTGATTTTAGATTTTTTGGAATCAGCATTAAAAAATACCATGAAATCATGTATCATATGTGTATATAATACCATAGCCTACTTTTGCTAATTTTGAAAATCTCCATTTCGCGATTTGACCTTGAAATCGCGACAAGCGGACATGAGATTTTTCTAGACTTTTGAGATATGTTATAGAATGGCAAAAGGAAGATATTGAGCAAAAAAAATTTCTACTAACATTCATTCCGAGGTTAAACCCTTATTTGACTGGATTAAAAATATATTTAATTATTTCATATTTTATCTTGTTCCCTGTTTTAAATCATAATTTTTTTTATTTATTTTTTTTATTTTCATAGATAATTCCATCCAGCAAAATAAAAATCTAGACAATAAGGAGGATGATCCCAAATCGCCAGAAGATGATAAATCCGAAACGACAGAAGAAATTTCCGTAAAACGGTCCTCATCTGTCGATAAAAAGAAACACAGTACATCACCATCGCTTAACTTACCGAACAACAATCAGTTAATCTCAGGTCCTTCGGAAGCATACAACACCACGAATGGGCCACATCTTCCACCACCTATCGCTAATACTCAACCATCCCAGCCTAAGAAGGATCCGGCACTTGAGCCATGTGACTTCGATGTTAAAATTGCCGATTTGGGCAACGCTTGCTGGGTACATCACCGTTTCACAGAGGACATCCAAACACGTCAGTATCGTTCACTAGAAGTTATTCTGGGTGCTGGTTACGATACATCGGCTGATATATGGAGCACTGCCTGCATGGCATTCGAGCTGGCCACCGGAGATTATCTCTTTGAGCCGCACTCGGGGGAGAATTATTCTCGCGACGAGGATCATATTGCTCATATAATTGAGCTATTGGGTGCAATACCCGTACACATTATAGCACGTGGTGCCTATCATCAGTGTACATTCAATCGCCAAGGTGAACTCCGCAACATAACCGGTCTCAAGCCATGGGGTTTAGTTGATGTTCTAAATGAGAAATACGAATGGTCCCGCGAAGATGCTGAATCGTTTGCCGACTTTTTACGGCCCATGCTTGAGTTTGATCCCAAGAAACGAGCAACAGCTGCCGACTGTTTGAAGCACCCATGGCTGAGATAAAATACACTTTTCAACAATACTATTTATATACTTAATAAAATTAAGAGAATTTTCAAAAAATAGTGATTTTATGCCTAACATTTGTGGCCGTTTGTCTCTTTTGTCTAGACAGAAGGCCAGCTTATGCACATACACAACACACATTTTTTTTCAACTTTTTGAAAAACAAAAACAAAAAAAAACAAGCTACGGCTGCCCCCATTGAAGTGTCACCACATTTATATAAAAATTAAAATTTTCGAATTAATTTTATTTTGTTTATAGAAAATTTATTAAATTTCTAATCTTTTCCATAAATAATTTTTTGCTGTTAACTTAAGGTTTTAAACAAAAAAAATGTTTTATTTTGTTTTGATATAAATAATTTGCAATATACCAACGCCAATCACTAAGAGATTCTTTTAATTTAATTGTTATTTTATTTTTTTTAATTTTTCCCCCTATATATCCTTCTTTACCCTAATTCTCTTCACCTGATTAAGATGGTGTCCTGTGCTCCCATTGTTCCTTCCTTTTATTTATTTATCACCATGAAAAAAAAGTTAAATAAAAAAAAACACGTTACTCATAAGAGAGAAAAATATATACATACATAAAAGAAATAACTAATTAGATTAGAATAAATAACTATCTATAGTGTATCTGAATATAAAAGAAAACAAAAAAAAATACATACGATTGATAAATTAGCTGCCTGTTACGGCATACAAAACAGAGGAGCTAATAAAATCTCTCCATATTAGATATCTCAAAACATAACATAAAAGCTCTTTTAATGTAAAAAAAGATACAAGTAAGAAAAAAAATAAACAAAAAATATTATAAAAATAATCTAATGCAAAACAAAAAAATACAGTAATAATAACAGTAACTCAACTCAACCCCGAAATACATAAATATAAAACAGAAAAAAAAAATCAAAATTCAGAACATAGAGGAAAACACCAACCTAATTAGTAGTTAAAAAAATTCAAAAATAGTAAAAATAAACTGTATCAACATTTAACATGATAATAATCTGAATAATAAAATTAGTGTTATCAGTTATTTATTAGTTACGCAATGAAATCTGTAAATGTTTGAAAAACAAATCAGTAAGAAAAAAAAAAAACATAATTAATAATAATAATAATAATACTGGAGAAATATTAAAAAAAAGGTTGATTTTAGCACAGAATCTTTTATTCATTTTTGTTTAAAAAAATCTAAATCTTGCAATTATTAAAAATCCAGCTGAAATTAAAAAAAAAATAAATTATTATTTTGTTGTATAATAATGTAATTTTTTGTGTTATTCTGCATAAATGCATCACGTTCTTTTCTTAAAATGAGCAAGTCGCTTATTTTATTTTTATACACACTTATTAATTTGCATAAATCAATAATTATGATTTGAAAAGTCCACGATTACACTATAGCTTAGGTACATTTTTTTTATTTTCTCAAAAAAAAAACTTAAAGGAGTGCAAATAAGCTTCCACTCCTAATACTGTGATACTGTGACGACTATCGTAATAGGATTTTAACGAGCACGAAGTAGTTTCAACGATAACACTGTGCAAGTCGAAATCTTTGACAAGTGCGCTGTTGACTGTTTCCCCCTTTTTCGGACCTGAGAAATCGATTGGCATCGTTAGTTTTTTGATTTATCGGTACGACTTCGAACAAAATTTTTTTCAGTAATTTTAAGCATTTTGCCCGGTTTAAAGTCATTTTTCTTGTTTATATTGCTATTTTTTCTGCTCAAACGTTATTTACTACCAGTAAATAGTAGTCAACAGCGCACTTTTCTCAAAAAATTTTTTGAAAAAGCTTGCACAGTTTAATCGTTTTACAAAATAGGACCTGGATGGAGGTTTCCATACGGTCAAGCTACCGACCACATTGCTCTCGGGAGTCAACACTGCACAGTATATTGGCCCTAAACATGGCTATTTTCGCAAAATCTGCAGAAATTAGGGTTTTTTTTTATTTTGTAATAGTTTTTCCACTTGATTCTCGAAAAACCCTTGAATAACGAAATAATTCACCATTTATTTAAATAATTTTTGTATTATACAGAACGATAATGTAAAATCCAAAAATTGAATATACAAACAAGGGTAACAGAACAACTTTTCAACAGAATTTAAAATAGGGAAACGTTAAATGGACATTTTATGAGTCCAATCTTGTTCACGCTCAGTTAAAAGTTAAAAATAGGACTGAGCTGATTGTAACAATTTTGAAAAAAAAAAATTACGGAATATAACTTCAAGAAATTTAGAAAGGAAGTATTTGGATAGAGAAGGAAGGAATGTTATGTTCCAAGGCGCGGATGTGATAATAGTCAATCTGCAGTCAATTCTTCCAAAAATGATTTTTTTGATGTTTGTCTGTGGCCTGATCTCTGTTTTCGTTTTCAGCGATGTTGAGTTTCGGGTGCAAGATCCCCCCCCCCCCCATCCCCCAATCACTGTGCAAACAGGCCGCGTCCCTGGAACTTAACATTCCTTCCTTCCCTATCCAAACACTTCCATTTCCAATTTCCAACCTAATTCTATTTCCTTCCTTTCCACCTCACCGACACCTCTTCCGATCCTCTTGTCTCGCAAGTCGCAACAAGTTTTCTCACAACAAATTGATCATCTTATGCTTTGAACAAGTCAGCAGTTCATCTCAAAGGGCCCTACTCTGTATTTCGTTCCGAAAGTCAATTCTATTCGAAATTGCTTTCCGTTCCGCTTTTGAATTGGTACTCTGTAAAACCTTCGAAATGGAAAAAAATAGTACTTAATACTATTTCCATTTACGGATTAGTTTTTTTTTTAATTCCGAATTATTTGTTATTTAATATGTCAAATCAAGTGATCAAAACAAACAAAAAACGAGTAACTTTAATATAAAACGGATAAAATAGATTTGGTTGAAAATAATAAATAACGGATTAAACGGAATATTTTGTCATACCACGTCGACCTGCGTTTTTTCGCATTGACTTGTGATACAAATCTCTTCCATGAATTGCTGGATTTTCCTGGCGTCATGGACTCTCAAATTTCTCTGTATCAATTCGGTATACCAATACAAACACGGGAACTCTATCAACATACATACCTAATATAAATTTTTTTGTAAATTTTAGCTTCAAGATTCTCTATAAATAAATTTTATTTGCTTAATTGTTACTCTCACTAAGATTTACTTTAAAAAAAGTAACATTTTGAGATATTTCTTTTGCATTCCGCTATGTAACACATTTGTTGTAGAAACAAATTTTTCGTATTCGAATGTATTTGCAATTCGAAAACGAGTTACGGGGTACGAAAATTCCACTTTCGAAATTCTCATTTCAAAAGTAGTAGATTTCAATCCGCCTGTTTTTGTTGGAGTTGGTTGATGCATTTTTGTTAGTTTTATTGTTGATGTTAATGAAATAAAGAGTACCAAATATTCGTTTTAGAAATGTTTTACTTTCGGAACGAGATACAAAGTAGGTCCCCGGGACATACATGTTTTTTCTGGGTTTATTAAAACAACCATATTAAAAGAATGAAAAATAAAATAAAATCGCAAAAAAGAATATGCATGTCATGTCAAACCTCATAAGTCAACATACCTACCTGTTATAAATGAGAAACTTTAACCCTCTTGGGGCGCCATCTAGCGTCACGATATTTTTGTTGTATAATAGTTTTTCCACTTAGGAACTCGATTCTTAATACCAAATAACAAAAAATTCAAAAAAGGATTAACCTTTGTCCATTTTTCGTCGGCACTGTAATTAAACGGGATTCCATAAAACAAAAAACAATTTGTACCTACTTTTAACAAAAAATAATTTATTTTTCTCTTATTTACATAACAAGGCAACAGAAAAATCACAAACCCAACTAGGGTTTCATTAAGCTTCTTCCTCTTCTCAAACCCGAAGGTCTACACTTATTTAACATTAAAATTGGTGAAATCGGTGGTGGCTCACCGTACATCTTCAATACTTCTATCCTTTGTTTAGGCGATGGGCTGACCTCTGAAAATGTCACATTTAACTCATCAGCACAGCCTGTTCTATTTATTCGAAAAGAATTATTTGAATCTTCCCATTGTATTTTGCGAAAATCAGAATCTATTGTATCTTTTGAACGGTTCTGATTCGTTCTATTTGTTGTTTCATTGCGAACCAATCGTGGAGTGCTTGTTGACACCAAGTCAAAAAAGCCTTTAAGATTTGGTGTTGAACTAGCAGCATTGTGAATATTTGATAATTGCTGTACTTTTTCTGGTGTCTTAGGTCCAGCAATGGATTCCAATCTTTGACCAGGTGAATCACTTTTTTTTCTTTTATTTAAAGATAAGAGATTCTTCCGTGAAATCAATGCGGATTTGGGATTATATTCTTTGCTGGGCAGTGAAGAGCTTTTGGCAAGAAGACCATTTTCAATGCGATTAAGTGGTGTTCGTTCACCACAACTCAACCTACGTGGAGTAGTAATAAGTGAAAACGATTTGTCTAGCTCAAGTCCTTCACTATGTTTCCTCTTTCGACTTTTTATATTTTGAATATGATCATACTCTTCGGAGTGCGAACGTTTGTCTTTAAAGCAGTCTTCATTTTGTTCATGAAGTCGTTTAAAAGCAGAATCGAACTGTCGATGATCGATTTCTTCATTTTTAATTTCTGAGCCATTTGTAACATGCATGTGCTCTGCGTCTTTGTTAAGAACATCATGATGATGATGCCTAGGGCTTGTGAGTGCCCCATCAACTTGTTCTACAATTCCTATCGAATTGCGAACTGGATTCTTATTTACATAATTTGCCTCATTGTTTTCGGTTTCAATGCATTTAAGAAACTCTTGAGGTAAATCTTCATCGTAAACTTCTTTCAAAAAGTTTTCAGCTCGTCGTCTAGCTTCTTCAGAAATATGAATTGATTTCTTAGAAGCTGTTTGAAAGCCATTAAATATTTGTTTGTTGGTTGGTTGGGCAGGTACTTTAACACTTGAAGATACTTCATCAATTTGGGAATAGTGTTTCTCAGTATGAACTTGAGATACCGGTACTGCTTCGATTTCTTTGAGTTCATCCTCAAAAGCTTCTTCGAAGAATTCAATATCTAAAAGCAATTCTTGAGCTTTTCGTCGCACCTCTTCTGAAACTTCATTTGGATGTCGTTGAGTCAATCTTTCATTTGTTTCTTCTTCGATTTTTTCAACTTGTTCAAATTTCTTCAAAATTTCGTCAGCCTTACGTTTTGCTTCTAAAGATATTGCTATAGGTTTCTCTGATGCAGTTGAGAAACCTACGAAATTAGAAACTTTTAAATTGTCTTCAACTTTATTCAATGAAACACTCTCCTCCTCCTGTTTTTTATTATCAACGTTTTGGCTTGTAGTTTCGGTTTCAAGCATTCGTTTTTCTTGTTCATCCTGTTCAAATTTCTTTAAAATATTATCAGCTTTTTGCTTAGCTTTACTAGATATCGAAATTGGCTTTTTCGAAGCTGTGGAGAATCCCAAATAACCGTTATTATTTGAAAGACTGTTCGGCGTTGAATTTGAAGGTGGCAAATCATATGTCTGTTTATTTCCTAGTGGGTTTCTGCTAATTTGATCTAATTTTGGTACAACATCCAATGGTTGTAAAACAGGTTCTTTTGTTGGGGTTGAGGATTCTTTTGAAAAATCTGTTTCGGTAACTTCAATTCTTTGTTCAAGATCTTGTTGCTCGAACTTTCTTAGAAATTCGTCTGCCTTCTTTTTAGCAGTATCTGATATTGCAATTGGTTTTCTAGAAGCTGTTGCAAAGCCTTGGAAATTGCAAGCGGATAACTTGTTGAATGATTTGTCATTAGAATCACCTTCATTTTGTACTACATCGTTTGCAGTAAAATCTTCTTTTTCTTCTCTTTTGCATTCAGTTATATTTCTCTCTTTTGTTCTAAACTGTTCTCTTGAAGGAATTCTGCTAAATTGATTTGAATTTTTTAAGAGATTCAAAGAAACTGAAGAACATGGATCAGTAATTTGTTCATATTGCTGTTCATATCTATGAAATTTGTTGTTGTCTACGTGATTATCAAAAAGATCGTTCTCTTCATGTATTGGATGAGGTTTTTGAGTTTTATAATTAAGGAGGCATTCATTATCATTCCAAATATCTATTTCATCAAATAACTGTTCGTCTTTGAAGGAGGCAGTTGGTGACTCTTTATTTTGAATTTCTTCATAGTTATCACAGTTTAGTTTGCTCTTGTTCATCAAATCTTGTGGTTGCTGGTTTACACCTGTAAATAAGACAATACAAGTAGGATTAAGTTGTAATAAGCATAAATAAAACTATAAAAGCAAACAGTGTTCTGCAAAAAAAAATTTGCTTTCGTTGTGTACCTATATTAATAAAGATATACTAGCGTCTTCTATTTAGACCGTATTACTCATAAAAAAATATTTATAGGTGGATTTTGAAAACTTAATTTTCAAACTCAATAAAAAAATATTGTTAAAGCTAAATTTTAATAAGTACTATTTTTGTTTGTAATATTCAATGCTCTTATATATTTCTGGTCAACCGCTTAAAACCTGATGCTTAAATATATTCTAGTTTTGGAGAAAATCAATAACAATACTCCAGCTTTTTTAAATTACCCATAGTAATTTTACAATTTGTCAAATAAACAAACATGAAAAAATGCTAACTAATGAATTAGAAGTTAGAACCATTCTATATTTGAAAAAGCTTTAATTTTAAACAGGAGTAAGTACCTACCTAAATTTTATTAAAACCAAAATACTTTTTTTAAGTTTAAAAAAAATTGGGCCTCGAGATCAATGGATGAATGGTTTCTAGAAACTTTTTCCATAATATGCACCCTTTAGACTTTATAGGCTAAAAACTGAAAAAGTCCGAAAATTTCGCGGTTTTTCGCGCACCACAGAGTAAGCACAAATCTTTCAAAGCTGCAAACTACAGGTGTATATACTAGCAACATCCGTAAAAATCAGTACAATGCAATTTTTGCGACCTTGGATGTCTTGAATGACTTACCTTAAATGACTTTTAATACATATGCCTCAGTTGGGTGCAGTTACATATACTTTAGTAAACGGTCGATTATGAAGAAAATATAACTACTGACTCAAGTTCAGACAAGCGTCAGATATTAATCGAACAGTTGTTTCTTTTTCAAAACGTAAGTCAGCAGCGAATTGAGATATGATAGAATATCTGCAAATATATGCAGGATATGTCTGGTATCAATCTGACTGGAAGAGCCTATTGAATCTAATGGGAATTTGATGCACACAAGAATAAGTAAGTAAGTAGATGGAACGAGTAAGCAAAATATTTCTTTATAAAACAGTGGCTCAATACCCTGACCTAAATTTTTCCTGTCAACCCTTAAAAAAATTTTATGTATAGCCTTCACTTGTTTTAAGATGATAAAGCTTAGATAAATCAAACGTAACTTTGAAAAAATTTGCAAACTTAGTATCTCAATACAAACTTGCAAGTAAATGGAGATCAATCAGAAGCTAAGCTCATGTTAGAATTCGTCAGCTGCACAATATTCCGGAAGAATCCTGGCAACAAAAAAAAGTGAATGTTTTGCTATTCTGCCTTTTCCATGAGTTATGAAATACACTTTCGTACATGAAAGGAGTTTGTGGAAGGAAGCCGTAATTAAGGGACTTCTTGGCTATCTGATAATATGGGGATATCTGTTGCGGATATCAAATTTTGTTATTACTGCTTAGATAGGACCTCTTTGATCGTCAGGATTTCGTCCTGCAACGCTCTTCAGTGTAGATAGTGTTGTTTAATATTTCAATCACAAATTTATTTGGGTTTGGGTCCAGAGATTTTGACCCAAACAAAAATGCAAAAAAAAGGAATGACTTTGATTTGGACCCAAACAAATTGTGAAATATTAATTAACTTAATCTCGTGAGGGAAGATTGTTGGATCTGAGGTCCAACAAGAATTCACTCAAAAACTTAAGGTCCCGTGAGGGGAAGGAGTTGGATCTCAGATCCAAATGAAGAGATTAATTAATTTCTTAAAAACTAATTATCCAGAGGTGACATTCTGTATCACATAAGCGAACAAACGTTTTCGCGTGTGCGAAATATTTGCTTCAGGCTATGAAGCAAATCTTTTCGCACATGCGAAAACGTTTTTTCGCTTATGCGATACAGAATGTCACAACAGTAGGCGTGTTTTTTTGGCACAACTATCCGTATCTGCAGTGGGAGCTTCCATGTATTACAAATACAACACCCAGCTGCGGATAAAACTAAAACTTAAATCTGGCTGCGGATAAGAAATTGACATTTTTTCGAGTATCGATGCTCGATCGGAGAAAATTTCGGATAATCGGATAAATCAAGAGTCGAAGCTATGTTCGCAGAGTGCGTTCTTTTATTTAAGTTTATTTTGAATTAATATTGGAACGCACACATAAAATTATTTCTACATTTCATTTACATACATATTTACCGTTAATGGAAACTTATCCTACTCTAATCTTTAAATGCTTTTTAGTGGGATTTATAAAAGTAATTTTTTTTTTTTCTAGCGCCATTTATATTTGAAAAAAACCTAAAAAAAATTGTTTTTGACATCAAGAAATAAGTTGTCTGCATCATTGCTTTTAATGTTGGTGTGCAGAAACTGGTACAAAATGAGCTTGAAAATGTTCACTTTTTTCAAATTTGTGAATCTGACAGCTAAAAGAGGTGGTAAAATGAGGAAAAAGTAAAAAATCTCAGATTTCATGATCTATTTGAGGCTTGAGATTCAAAAATATGGATTCGAGATTCAAAAATCTGAATCTCGATTTTTATCAAGATTCACACATATGTAGGTACAAGCACTTCAAACACACTTCTCTGTTTGCTGAACATCTGTTATTGTTTTATTTTAAAAAGTTAAGTTTATATAAACACATTTCGCGAACAATTAGATACAAAACTAGATTTCATCTACTATTTACCAGAAAAAATCTGAGATTTTTCACACAAATTTCAAGAGCAATAATTAAAAAGCGACATAAGTTAAATATTTATATATTAAATTAAAAACAATGGGCACGTTCAGGAAATATTAGGGGCTAGATATTTAGGCAACGTCATTTACTGAACGGAAATTTGAGTAAATTGACTAAATTAGTTTGGATATGATGCTATTGTCAAATTTTGAAATTTACTTAAGTACTTTTCCGATCTCATGGGCAAGACACTAAATTTCACTTAACTTTAATGAATAAATAATATTAATTATAACCGATAAAGCACTTTTTAATCGTTTTTCACCCAAATAAATTTTATTTTGCAAAATTAATTCTTTAATTAAAAACAATCTGCTGTCATGTTGACAAAAAAAACTTTCCTAAATTTTTAGGGAAAAATTTCTTGCCTAACTTTCCAGTTAGCTTTCCAATAAAATTACCTAAATTGGAAAGATTTTTTTTGACAGCTGACCAATCAGAGACCGAGAAATTACCTAAATATTTAGTGCCTTACGTTTCTGAACCTGCCCAATGATTCAGAAAACTTATTTCTTGATGTCAAAAAAAAATTTTTTAGTTTTTTTTCACATATAAATGACGCTAGAAAGGAAAAAAATTGTATTTTGTAAATTTCCCACTTTTTGCAAAAAATGGCCATTGTAGTAAAGTAAAAGTTATTTATACAAATATTGTTAAAATTAAAACAAGTGTTCCACATTTCACATACGAATTTCAATTTTGATCTTTCGACCCTGCATATAAACGGGCCACCTATAAAACTTCAATTTCATGAACGACGACGACTGGCCCCAAATCTACGAACATACCCCAATATGTCAAAAACTTATCCGAAAGCAAAACCAAAATAAAAAATCAAACTTTGAACAAATGCAGATGGATGTACAATACTGCCCATAATCTCGTAAAGGCCCTAACTACACTTTTCTTAGTTCTGAGTTATAGAGGGAAATAGTAAATGTAATATCGCAAATTTCATATAAAAATGAAAAAAAATCAAAAGTTCATTTTCAATTTTCTGACGTATTTGAAGACCTAGGCTAAAAAAATAAATGAGGATAAATCAGAGACAATGCCCTAACTCCAAATATGCAAAAAAATCAAAATCGAAAATTTTGTAGATAGGGCCTTTACGAAATTATGGGCAGAATAGGGTGTCCGTTATTTCCCAAAGTGATGTTTTCGGGGGAGACACCCCCCAGATCGAAAGTTTAGGGCCTAAATAATTCTTTTTTAATTCTTTTCAAATATTGCATTAAAAAATTTGTGTATAAATCAAAAATTTTAATTTTTTTAAATTTTTTTTGAAATTTTTGCCGTTTTTATACATACGTTTAAATTTATTTTTCTTTAACTACAGAAGATATGTTTACAATATTTTTATTGAATTTTGTTTGAAAATTATTCACCTAAAAAATGACATCAAAAAAGTTGCAAACAAGAAAGGGTAAAGTATTTAATAATATTTATTTAATATAAAAACGGCAAAAATTTCAAATAGAAATTTAAAAAAATTAAAATTTTTGATTTATAGACAAATTTTTGAATGCAATATTTGAAAAGAATTAAAAACCAATAAAACTGCATTTAAAATTATGTGATAGGTGAAAGCAAAAACAACGAAAACAGCTAATAATTTCAAAAACCGAAATAAAATTTTAAAAAATTTTTTAACGGGAAATTTTGAATGTAATCTTTTAAAGAAACTATTTTCCAACCAGAATCAACAAACATTTTAAAAATAGATGGTTTAACTCGAGAGAAAAAAAATTTTATGCATGAGTTAAAAATTTCCCATACAAATTTGTATGGGGAAAGTATGACCCTAGAGGCACGGGTTAATGACCTCCAAAAAATTTTGTTTGCCAATTTTCCCTTATATAGGCCCTAAACTTTCGATCTGGGGGGTGTCACCCCCGAAAACATCACTTTGGGAAACAACGGACACCCTAATGTACAAATAGAAAATCAGGAAAATCCATTTTTAGCAATTCAATTTGGTTTGTTTTATTTCTAACGTTTCAAAAATAAAAACTACTCAAAAATAATCTTGAAAAAAATTTGATTTTTTTGTTTTTGTATTATTATCTGACAGCTAGACAGCTGCGGATGGGCAACTGCGGATAGGTTTTTTTGGGAAATCGAATTTGGCTGCAGATAGCGATACCAAAAAAACACGCCTAGTATTTTAAGGCTAACTGGGTCCAGTGTGCAATGTATTTGTTCACATGGGGTATTTACTAAAAACTGCAAGAATTCTATATTTTGCTGTTTTTGTCTATTAGTATTCTAAAATGTGTCAAATGAATTTTGTGTCATATGATAGATCTTGTTATGAGGAATATGTCCTCTAAATTTGAGCTGAATAGGAATATATAATAGTTTTATTTGACCTAGTAGGTCAAATATTTATTTTCTACAAACTAGTCATATTTTTATATCATTTTAAAAAAATTCATTCTTGCGAAACCAAATTTATATGTATTCATAAAAGTCAAATCTTTCGTAATTTCAAAAGTTATTTGAATGGAAAAAAACGATAAATTTTGCAGAGCAGTGTAATTTAATGACAACGCTGTCTGCGTATGCAGTCACTCTTAGGTTCTATAAATGTTGTGTAGGACACCTACTATTTAGCATTTTGAACTCTCTCAGAAAGCTATCAACCTTCAAGTTCAGGCTATGCTCGTATTTTCACGAGAAGCTTATTTTTCCGAACTGGCTAATTATTTTTTTTTAAATATTCCTGTGTATTCAAAGAAGCATACTTACCAATATCTGATAACAATAATGCCTTAGCATTCTCAATCATAGCACTGGCGTTTTTCAAAGTTTTCTCCAAATCACTCTCGACATGGGCCAACGAATTTTTTGGCTCAACCTTTTCATAACAAAGGGAATCACAGTTAATTAGCTGAAGAACATCATCTTCGTCTTCGAGTAGTTCTTGCAATGTAGATTCATGTGAATCATTTTCAAAATCAGTAAATCCCCGAAACTCTCTTTCATTCTTATTCCAATTTATTCTCAATGGTTTTGATTTGAGTTTGATTATTTCGTCAACTATTGCACCTAATCGAAGATCTTTTTTATCATCCACAACAACTGTGGGTGGAGAAGTATCTTTTTTAGATGATGACGATGATAATTGTGAAAAATATGAACTCAAATTGAGAAGATTCTCACAAAGCTTGACTGATTTGTTAAGGTCTACTGTGTCCAATTGAGGTACAACACTCTGACTAAAATCTTCTTGTACCGACAATCCTGACGACGAGTCACTTGTATTGCCATCGTCTTTGGATGTAAAAACATTCGAATCGGAAGCAATATTTCGTTTAGCTAATAGTCTTCTCTTTTTGAGTCCACTGTAAGTGCGGATTGGCTGTTCTTTAAAGCGGAAAATCGGTGTTGAATCTTCGGAATTTGCTTTCGGAGAACAATCGCTAAATGGAGATCCACAAAAGTCTTCAAGAATCTCATCAACAATCGATTTGGTTTCTTTTAGAAATTTGGGAGCAGAGTTCGGTGTCTTTTCTTCTTCGATCTCACTTTCCGTTGGTGACCCACAAAAATCTTTGAGAATTTCTTCAACGACTGACATCGATTTTGCGGGCGTTTTTGGTTCGAGTTTACATTCAATCAAATCGGCAATCTTGTGACATTTATCATCAGACTGCGATTGAGGGAAGACATCAAACTCAACGTCATCACAAAACCGTACAAACTCAGATTCGGTAATTCCAAATTGGGTTTGTGGACCAAGTACGTGTGGACTTTTTGGTGTGACAACACGTTGAAGTCGAGTAGAGCATTGTGGAGGTTGCATATAAGAGATTTTATTATCTTCCTCAAATTGTTTACTCTCCAGGCAAACAAATCCCTTAGAAGTCAAATTTTGCATTCTACTTCTAGATGTTGAGGCTTCAGCTCTATCAGCGGCAGCGAGTAGCTTTTCATTTTCAAATGGATTGAAATATTGAAATTGACTTGTAGTATTTAATGTTTCAGATAGTGTTGATTCTTCATAGAGAGCTTCCAAGTAAGATTGTTCTTTGGGTAAAACATTCTCGTCAATATGTTTTGTAATGCTTTGTGCAAGTTTTTTTCTAGGATTTTTATGAAATCTTCGTGATCGTGATTTTTTTCCACTATTACCTGGACTGCAAGAAATGCTGTCTTCCATTGTCTTTTTTCACTGGGTTTTATGGGAATGGGAATATAAGAATAATTAAAAAAATTTTAATAAACAAAAACAGACTTTAAAATGAACTAGCTGTGCCTGTGCGCAATCAACATTTTAACAAAAAGTGATACCAAAATATAAAAAAATAATTTTTGTATGATTTGGGGGCGAATTCACAATTATTTGAGCAACATTCACAATCAGAGTAGAACTAAGGCTACGTGTACATGATACCTATTTAAATCGATTACTTTCGATAAAATAAAACTAACGACCATATTATTCACTCTGGATTTAGTTTGGATTTAAGTTAATTTTAAATCCAATCCATTAAATCTGAATTTCATAAATCCAAGGATTTAATTTTTTGTTCATATTATTCACTCAAAAAAAATGCCCGACTCAACATAAACATTAATAGTTCAAATAGTTGGTCAAATTATCATTAGGTGTGTTTTTTTGTTTATCTATATAGATTTTGTGCAAAAAACGACATCGGGATTTTTGAAATCCATTTGGCACCACTGTACATATACTTTGGCAGCTGTCTGTCAAAAATGTTGCTTTTGTTTTTTTTTTTTATTTTAACTCCGATGTGGGAAGGCCATTACATCCATGTTGGATGCAAACAAAAATTTTCATATGGCCATGGCATCCATGTTGGATTCAAAAAAATTGTTTTTTCACAAAAAACCAAAAATTATCTGTATATTCTTAGCTACATTTTAAGACCATGACCATTAACATTAGTTGCGTCGTTCTTGTGTTATAAGCGTTTGAAGGTAGCCATATTGAATTTTTTTTCGATTTTTTAAAAATCAAATGTGAAAACTTTTTTATTTTTATTTCTAATTTTTCGAAAAAACTTTGGTAATTTTATATACATATCTGTTCAACAATCTTATCAGGATCCATTTAAGACTTTTATCTGAAAAGTGCATTGAGTATATCTCGAGATATTAACATTTCAATGCAACCATGTCAAACAAATTTTTGATTATTTTTTTCTATGAGAGTTTTTTTCAAACCTCGTTTTCTCCGCTTTTTTTTTTTTGTTAATATTTTCAGATATTTTTGTATGAACACAACAAATAAAGTACCTTGGCACTACTGTTTTTATCGAGAGAAAGTAAAATCTGGATAATTATCTGGATTTTTCAAAAATCTATACAGATAAAGTTTTTGTTGTTTTTAACACGTAAATTGTTTTGATTTCAAAAATCTCGATGTCGTTTTTTTGCACAAAATCTATATAGATAAACAAAAAAACACACCTATTTATTCAAAAAATTATGTGTTTATTCAATAAATTTTGTATAATTTGTCAGCTATTACATGAAGCCTCAAGAGTCTTGACTCTTTTTTCGAATTTTCTTTTGATAATCATTCTGTGAGGCGCGTACTATTACACGATGCCTCTTGAGTCAAAGACTCAAATTTGACATTTCTCTTGATTTAAGTATTGTTGTTGTTGTATTCCACCAAGAAGCAAAAAGAAATGAAAGAGAATGTTGAAAAAAGAAAGAGTGGAAAAAGAAACGTCAAAAAAGAGTCTCAGAATTTTGGCCCACGACTCTCCGGTCGGATATTTTTTTGTTTTATCTTCTTTCTCTTTTGCACTCATTAGTTTTGAAAAGAGGCGCGCCTCTTGAGGCTTCATGTAATAGCTGACTTTGCATTTATCTTTATTTTTCACATGGATGTAATGGCCTTCCCACTTCGGAGCTAAAGCCTGGTACGCTGCTCGCGCTAAATTTTAGCCAAGATAAAATTCCCATACAAGTTATCGATAATTTGTATGGGACTCATTTTAGCTCAGCTAAAATTTTTCGATAATTTGTATGGGAGCTAAAATTTAGCGCGAGCAGCGTACCAGGCTTAAAATAAAAAAAAACAAAAGCAACTTTTTTGACAGACAAGCCTGGTACGCTGCTCGCGCTAAATTTTAGCTCCCATACAAATTATCGAAAAATTTTAGCTGAGCTAAAATGAGTCCCATACAAATTATCGATAACTTGTATGGGAATTTTATCTTGGCTAAAATTTAGCGCGAGCAGCGTACCAGGCTACAGCTGCCAAAGTATATGTACAGTGGTGCCAAATGTTTGCATGGATTTCAAAAATCCCGATGTCGTTTTTTTGCACAAAATCTATATAGATAAACAAAAAAACACACCTAATATCAGATCAAAAGATAAAATACATGATTTGAAACCAGTTAAAAAAGAATTCTTTTTTGTTTTTGTAGTTGTTTTTTTAATTTCGATAAGACATATATATTAAAGAGCTATACAAGCTCTTCCGAAGCTATCTGTCAAATCTCAAAGCTTCGGTAGAGCTTCGGTAAAGCTTCGTTTAAGATCCTTATAGAGGGTGAAACTTGTATAACGTTCTCCTTTTTCCATGCCCAACAACCTTACTAAAGTTTAAAAGAAGCTGAAATGTAACTTTTGTAATACCTTAACCGAAGCTGAAATGTTAGTTGGGATCTGACCACCCTATCGATAATTTTTATAGGAACTAAAATTTAACTCGGATCTGCATACCAGGCTACCTTTTTCTGGTAGGTTTTCGCTGCTCCGACTCGGGTACGACTTCGGCTCCGTTTTTTCGGAGTGAAGATTTTCACCACACCAATACATATACAATCGTCTCCGCGGTGATTATAATTTCCATACTAATTTCAGCCGCCGTGGAGCCCATTTCGTTGTCGAGCTCGGACTCACTTCGGAGACGATTCGGACCGAGGTCGGACTCGTTTGCTTGAAGGGATTTGCATTGAAAACAAAAAATATTTATTGCAACTGAAAAATATTTGCATTGAAAAAAAAATATTTATTGCAACTAAAAATATTTTGCATAAAAAAAATGTTTATTGCAAAAGCCTGGTACGCTGCTCGCGCTAAATTTTAGCTGAGATAAAATTCCCATACAAGTTATCGATAATTTGTATGGGATCCATTTTATCTCGGCTAAAAATTTTCGATAATTTGTATGGGAGCTAAAATTTAGCGCGAGCAGCGTACCAGGCTAAATGAAAAAAAAAATTGCATTGAAAATAAAATTTTTATTGCAAATAAAAATATTTTGCATTGAAAAAAAAAATGTTATTGCAAATAAATATTTTTTTTAATAAGTCATGGAGAGCAAAAATGCAGTCAAAATACAATGATTTTTTAGAACCGACCCTGGTTCAAATATTAGCCGTTTTTTATTATCACTTGATCCATATAGATCATTAATTAAAATGTATTACAACAACTACATGAGATCTTGCTTTTCATCAGGATCACGAATCGTGATCTTGCTTTTCATCAGGATCACGAATCGTGATCTTGCAAGATCTCATGTAGTTGTTGTAATACATTTTAATTAATGATCTATATGGATCAAGTGATAATAAAAAACGGCTATTATAAGCAGAAATTATTTTAATAAATTAAAAATTTCTGAATATGAACAAAAATATTCTTAATTTATGGAATAAATTGGATTTATAACAATTCAAATATGTTTATCACCTGTGATAAACGTTATAGAATAAGCCTACCTGGAAAAGCGAATGTCTCGTTGTCGCATCGAATATTTCGCGTTGGTTTACAACAGTCGCCATCCTACCGAACACACCCAAGTTCCACGCAATATTTCATACTCTTTCAACACATCCGTTTTTATTTATGAACTCACTCCACGAACAACACGAGAAAAGAAAATTGAAAATTAAGAAAATCGACCACATAGGAAAAGGCTAAAACCAATTTTTTTTGTGTTGGAGAGGTGGAAAATTTGTGCAGAAAATTTTCCAAACAAAATTCTACACTTATCAATAATGTTAAACTAATAAAAAACATTAAAAACCATAAGCAATATTATTAAAGTTTAATAATTTAACAAAAAAACCATCAAAACCATTCGAAAAATACCCAGAAAAAGTCTGCACATCATTTTCCAACTCCCCGAACAGAGAGCCACTACCAACGAGTAAATTTGTGTGGAAACACTGAAAACTGAAAAACAAGAGAAAGCCCCCCGCTGCAGCAAGAAAATGTTCGTAAATTCGATGACGTTTCGCGGAAACCCATCCAACCATCACCATCATCTGCAACCGCATCAATTGCACCATCACGTCAACAGCCATCATCACCACCAGCAGCACGCAAGTGGTCATAACAATAACAACCATCATAGCAATAATCATCATAACGCAAGTAGCCACCAGAAATCCTCGGATGCTGGCAAAATCTATATCAAGAATTTGGAGCGATCCATTGACAATGAGGCGTTGTGCGACACGTTCTCGATTTTCGGAAAGATTCTGAATTGCAACGTGGCCAAGGATGAGGAGGGCAATTCACGTGGCTATGGGTTTGTCCATTTCGAGACGGAGGGAGCGGCGAAAATGGCCATTGAGAGGGTGAACGGGATGCTCTGTAATAATCAGAAGGTTCATGTTGTGAAGTTCATACCACGACGGGATCGTGAACAGGAAAAAGCTACGCACTTTAAGAATCTCTATGTGAAGAATCTCAATGATGACTTTAATGATAATAATTTGCGCGAAATGTTCGAGCCTTACGGAAGAATAACTAGCCACAAGGTAAGTTTTTTATTTGATTGGAAAACTATGTTATCTACCATTCCTTCTATCATATAAAAAGTATATATAAAATATTTTAAAATATTTATAAAAGAGTTCAAGGGTTACAGTTATATTTTTTCAGCTGCTTGGTCAATGGGTTCACATATTTAGCTATCTAATTTTTTGCCTTCTTTTGTCTAGTATGCAGATCGCGCTAAATTTTAGCTGACATTTTTTTTCTCCGTTTTTCTTTTCTTCCCTTTTTTTCGTGCGCTAAATTTGGACACTTACAGTAGGAAACGCAAATACGTTTTATTTTTTTAGTTGGAGCTGCGCACAACTCGGCGAAATAGTCGTGAATACATTTTCGCTCGGATAAGCTTTCAGGAGATTTGTTTATAGTAGCTTAAATATCTGCATTCAAGACTTTAAGAACTAATTGTTATATAGGTATAATATATAGGTACGTATAGATATTTCAACCCTTAGCTAATAAAATTACCTATAAAATTTGAGTCTAAAAACGTCAACGTGCACTTAACTAATTTTGTCAAAATCGAATATATTCTCAAAAATTCATTTTTAACACATTTAGTTAGTTCAGTGAGTCTACATGTTTTAATATTGACTCATATGGGAACTGCAATTTATCTTAAGGGTAAGCTCGATCCACCATTTTGGATAAAAAAAATGCAAAATAGTGCACTTAATCAAATAACAAAAAATAAAAACAAGCGGATTCATATCAATTTATTTTTTGAAAATTGTGCATTTTTGCAAAATATTTTTTCATCTTAACAAGGATTTTTCTTAATAGATATTTAAAAAAAAAAGTATGAATACGATTTTTTAACACAGAGAGAGGTTGTCAATATTATGCAAAGTTCTGGATAATAAGTTTGAGGCTTAAATCGCGTTTTTGAAAACCGGATAAATAAAAAAAAAAAAAACAAAAACTTTACACACACGAGCTTCTTAAAGTTCTGTATAATACACAAACTTTAAATGCACTTGAACCATTATTATTTTGAACGCCTCATATATAAATGTCTATGGTGAAGACATTCAGGATAAACCCATAAATAAAATAGGTTTTTTTTTTCAAATTTTTCATCAAATAATTTTTGGCACACATGTCGTAAATACCTTATAATGAGGAGTGTGAATTTGGCTCATGTATTATCATTACTAATATACTAAATTTTCGTACGTTTCATCCCCCTTCCCCGAAAATAACCGTGTGTTTTGGCAATCTGATTTTTTTCGTGAGCAAAGATGTGAAAAGCAACAACAAAGTAACGTGGTGAATCGCTAAGTTTTGCCTCGTTTTTTTTTTTTTAATTTCAACTGGAGTAACTATTTCAGTAGAATAATGTCGTTTTCCAAAATTATGGGAGTGAATCACTCCTTTTTCGTGCAATTTTGGAATTTGTTCACGAAGAATTTGACAAGTGGAGTGATTTGACGTTTGCTTTGCATGTGTTTGTAATACGAAATAATGAATAAAATAATAACACAATCTTTTAAATTCACTTTTAGTGATTTTTTACAATACTTTATTGAATTTTTTTGTAAATAAATATAATTTCCTTCACAAAAAAAAGTTAAAGCAACCACCCAACAATTTGACAAGCAGTCCATGAAGTCAAATGTAGAAGTATTGGTATAGGTCGTTTCATATCAAAAGTCCCATGGAAAATTGAGCAAAAATAAAAAAAAACTCATTCGCTTACTGGAAGGAAGCATTTATGAGGCAGCTATACTTTTTCTAAAATTACGATAAAATAATGAAGAACAGTTCTTGATATCCCTATTTTAATTAATTTATCTGTCTATGAGGTTCACTGGGTTAGCCTAAGAAAGCAGAGGCAAGTCTCCCGGGCTTGCATCACTCCATATCCGCGGACAATACAAAAAAACATACAATTATTTAATTATTTATCATTTGAAGGCAGTTGGGATAACTTTGCCGAAGATATTATTATAGGACTAGGTGAATATGGACCAGAAATGTCCAGTTTATATGATAGCAATTCATAACTTAAAATTCTATTCACATCTTTTCATTTGTATAATTGGGCAGTAAATATCTTATTTTTATTTTTCTATTATTTTGGAGTCGTCACCACAGAAATCATAAATAAACAAATTCAGATTTTTCATTTGCTTATTTTTTTCTCTAGCATTTCTTTCATTCAAACAAGCATGATTTGTTGTTATAGGTCGTTTCAAATCAAAAGTCCCATGGAAAATTGAGCAAAAATAAAAAGAACTCATTCGCTTACTGGAAGGAAGCATTTATGAGGCAGCTGAACTTTTTCTAAAGTTACTATAAAATAATGAAGAACAGTTTTAATTTTATTAATTGATCCGTCTGTGAGATTCACTGGGTTAGTTTCAGAATGCGGAGGCAAGTCTCCCGGGCTTGCATCACTTCATATTGGCGGGCAACACAAAAAAAAACATACAATTATTTAATTATTTATCATTTGAAGGCAGTTGGGATAACTTTGCCGAAGATATTTTTATAAGACTAGGTGAAGATGGACCAGAAATGTCCAGTTTATATGATAGCAATTCATAACTTAAAATTCTATTCACATCTTTTCATTTGTATAATTGGGCAGTAAATATCTTATTTTTATTTTTCAATTATTTTGGAGTCGTCACCATAGAAATCATTAATAAACAAATTCAGATTTTTCGTTTGTTTATTTTTTCTCTAGCATTTCTTTCATTCGAACAAGCCTGATTTGTTGTTATTTTTGAGTTGACTTGTCGCAATGAGCCAATAAAATTGAGTTTTTTGTTTATTTGTTCTCAATTTTATTGGAAGGGAGAAAATAAACTCTGAGTCAGGACTTTTGATTTGAAACGACCTATATTTTTGAGTTGATTTGTCGCAATGAGCCAATAAAATTGAGTTTTTTGTTTATTTGTTCTCAATTTTATTGGAAGGGAAAAAATAAACTCTGAGTCAGGACTTTTGATTTGAAACGACCTATAATCACTCCGTCACTCCTTCAAAATTTTGGGAGTGAAGAATTCACTCCAAAAATTCACTCCATTTTCAATTTTGGAATTTGAAATCACTCCTTTTGGAGTGATTATATAGCTAGGAGTGTCACTCCTTGAATTTTGGAAAACGACATAAACAATGTGTTTCATTTGTCCAATAGTTAGGTAGAGAAATCTTACAGGTCAATGAAATGGTTCATTTATTCTTTCTATCCAACGGTTGCTGATGAAAGTAATTCGGACACTCAGTTTCTTTTCTAACTTTTACTAATTTCTGAAAAAAAAAAAAATGTTTTTAATTGGTCGGGGTTGGAATACGAAACCAGGCCTCTGGCGTCATAGTCCATTTAGCTTACTAAGTAACTACCTTAAAGAAAATTTGAAACAAAATCACACAAGAACATACAATTCCAATTATGTTGGGAGTATATGAAAAATGTGTTAACAGATTCTTCTTCTGCCATTTTATTTAATATTTATTTGGTTTTCAGGTTATGCTCGATGAAGAAGGACGCTCTAGAAGATTCGGCTTCGTTGCCTTTGAAAATTCGCAATCAGCTCTGGCAGCAGTTATTGCTCTCAATGGAAAGCAACTTGCCGAGAATAAAGTTCTTTACGTTGCTCGTGCTCTAAACAAGGCTGAGCGCCAGCAAGAGATTCAACGAAAATTCGAAGAAAGAAAACGTCAAAAACAAGCCCACGTTTTCTACTATTAAAAGGAAAAGGGGATTTCTACTTCCTTCTTCTGTATCTTGTAGTAAAAACGTAAACGTATTCAAACAAAAAAAAAAAAATAAATAAAATAAAAAAAAAAATAAAACACTTTTAACAAAATATTAAGCATTTTAAACATAAAAAACACAATACACACATTGCAGCAAAGTACTAGGAGTATTTACAAAACAAATTTTATTTTATTAAATATTTGAACATAGAAAAATGTAATAAAAACTTAACTTAACAAAAACCATTTGATACTGCAACAAATAAGAAAAAAAAGACAACATTTGTTGATCTGAGTTCATCATTATTATTGATTATTGTAAACAATTATTATGAAAAAGCGAAAACAAAACAAAAATTTAACTAAAAGAAATCAAGTATTATTGTAAAATTGCAACAAAACAAAAAAAAAAACATAAAAACAAATGAAATTATAAAGTAATAAGTTCATCAAATTTATTATTCAAGCAATGAACTTTTAAAACCAGAGAGAATATAAAATTCAACTCAGAATTAAAGTTTAATTAAATAAAAAAAAATACACTATATAAAAAAATATAAATCGTAATTTAAGGCAAAAACAAAAATATGAACAAATGAAAAACAAAAAAAAATATTAAATTTACTTGTAGTTAATGTTTATAATTTGAAAGAGAAAACAAAACAAATCAACAAAAGAAAACAAAACAAAAAATATAAATGCAAAGTGCAAGAAAAAGTAATGTTAAATCGATTTGTCGATTGATTGAGAAGAGATGGCAACAAAAAAAAAATATTATACCCACAGTTATGGTGAAACAAAAAATAGGGAAATATCCAATTTTAGAATTATATTTTTATTACATAGCGTTTATGTTAAGATACCTTATGAATTTATTTGTTTTATTTTTTACCTTATTATACACATGCAACAAAAAAAAAAACAAGATTTAACATTAACCATGTTTTATTTGGCAAACTGATAAATATCTCGAAAAAATAAATAAGAACACTTTTTAAATTATAATTTGTTAATATTTGAATGAAGAAAAGAAGAGGAAAGGAAACCGAATAAAATAATGCTTATATCCTTATTGAACGTTGTTTACGTTATTTATTTGTCTTTGTGTTGTTTTTTATTTTTATTTAAGATATAGTATACACATTATAATTATGTACCTAATCCGAGGTACGCACCAGCCCGAAGAATTTTCGTGTCGAACCCAGATGGACAACGTAGAAGAGGAAGACCTCATCTTAGGCGCGCTCAATTAAGGGGACCGATTTGGGGGTCTATTACGTATACGAAACGAGCGGCAAGTCAACGATACTGAAGTAAACGATAGTCACGACAAAGAGCGGTTATGTAAAACGAGAAAGTAGTTTGGCCAAACTAAACCAAAAAAAATATTTTTTTGATGCTCACATGAATTCTACCAGCAAACGCAATAATATTATGACAGCTAAACGAAAACGAAAGTTAAACGATAGGTAAATGGCAGTTAAACGATTATCGTAATACGTAGTCGCTTTTCAACGAAAACGAAGTAGTTTCAACGATAATCGTTTTACAAAATAGGGCCCCTGACTGGAGAGGTTTGAGGGTTGAGGCCCATATTCATCCTGGACTGTGAGCGCCTTATACCTTATGGCCTGTTTTCGGCGAAAAACTCGAAAAAGAGGAAAAACAATTGGGCCAGATATTAATTCATTTCTGGAAAAAAATGAGAGAATTGTTAAAGACTTGTTTGCCCAGCACCTACATATGGTTTGAAAATGTTTTACAATGTAAAATATGTTTATAAGTATAAATTGATATGGCAGCAGGAGTACCAAAGCTTGATCAAATAAGAAGCAAGGAGTGCAAGCCCAGTCCTTGTCTTAACAAAATACAACACAGTAGAATATGCTTCAGCCAAGTAACGTGCTTTAACCCCCTGGTATTGTAATGTACAAAGAAAATAACCTGTTAAACCATACAACCTTCGACCATAACTGCAAAGAATAGGAATGCATTGAAACTTCTGGAAAAAGCAAATAAAACGAGAGTTGCCTAAATTGATCTCATGCATGCAGCAATTCAAAATCGAGACACTTTCCGATGTTGTTTGAGGCCAATGCTGCGAACCCTCTAGGTGGAACCTTAGGGCCAAGCAGTGACATAAAAGTTATCATCATAGCAGAGTTGACCTCATAAAGCGGCAGCAAGCCTCCCGGTTCGATTTCTGAGGCGAACTGAATGTCTGGTGTTTTTGCATTTGCTTGTAGCAGTAGTTTTTAGGCCTACCTTCCTTCTTAGTTGGCGGTCGTTAATAGGTTAACTGAATTCTATATAGTATAGTTCTATAAATCTTTGTGAGCGAGAGCCTTGTCATTTGATGGAATTTCATTGTGACCATGCTTTGGAACCGAGGACGATGACCTCATCCTCCTCGGTTCCAATGCGAACCAAACCAATTTTAATTTCTTTGGGATATGGCAGATTTTGTTTTGGTCATGTAGACTTGGCTATTCAAATATGGGAATGGGCGTTTTATTTTATAATTAATTATTTATAATTACCGCGTTAAGGGGCTATGAATACTCTTAAGATGTTATAAAAACACAGTGCGAGCTTTTAAGAAAAGACGAGAGAATTGAGTAGAAGACACCGATATATCAATTTTACCTTAGGTTTGGACGAACGTAGGTCTTACAGATGGAAGGCAAATCGGAAGAAGTAAAGAATTTCCTTCACATTTTGAGCAAACCTAACAATTTAGACCATTGATTCTTTATTGAGACTTATAAAAAACTTTTACAAATAAAAGCTTTTTAAATTACGAAAGTATTTTTTTACCTGTTAGTAACATTGAATAGAGTATATGAGACTTTAATGTATGGCTCTCTCTTGTTTAAATGAATATGCCAACATGGCTATGGTTTTACATTTTTGTTAAAGTGAAAGCTCTTGCTCATGCAGCTATTATTTGTTCTTTTTGATGCGCATGGTCACATGAAAACGAATATGAGAAGCCTGAGTATTGAGTACGAGTAGTCGGCGAAAAAATTCAGTTTATTAGTGGTTTTGGATAAGAGATCATTTATGAATATGAGATATAGAGTCGCAGACAAAACCGAACTCTGGGACACACCAGCATTTTTGCAGTGAATATCAGGGCTTTCTAGTTTGTTTAAAAATTATAGGCTATTCCTTAGTTAAACATCCGAAGCTTACTTCTCTGACCATTCCATTTCTTATGCTTGATACTTTTTTATCATCAAACCTGCGTCACTATCAAGAAAGCATATTGACCAGTTAACGTTCCTAAAGATACTATTGTTGTTAGGCAAAATAATCTATTCTAAAAAGAGACCTAGACAGTGATATCCGCAGTATTGCTGTTTGTGCTTTTAAATCAATCTTCCAAATCGAAAAAGAAACTTCACAATGGTCTACATAAAACTAAAGATTACCTTTAACAAGTTAACAATAATTACCTAGCTACAATTACAAAGACAACAGCCAGCAGACAACATTTTCAAACATCAAAAATAATAAGTTAACGGTTTTTTTTTAATAATAAATATTTATTTTTCTATTTCTTAAAAAATGAAGATATACTCTTCGTTCCTTTGGCACCTTTTGCAAGTGCCTTATCCTTCGCAGTGACTTTTTTCTCTTTCACTGGTGCAGCTGCTTTAGGTGACTCTTCTATGTTATTCTCTGAACTGCTATCTTCCAATTTGATTTTCTTAGCCAAACCATTTTCAGAGTTGATAGACTTTCTTTTATTATTAGCAGCTTTGATCTCCATTTCTTTAATACCAAGATATTCCTTAAGTTCCTCGTGCACATTCAAATCCACATACGATCCAACAATATCACATGCATTCCTCAAATAGTCTACTTCTTCGACAGTTTGTGTGACTTCACTTTTCTTGTAGTTTTGTGATAGCGAACTAAAACCACAATATATTGATTCCTTTTTTAAACGCTCAGCTAAATTTTTTACTTTAACTGCCATCCATGCAATTGTCCTCTGTGGATTGTATTTGAAATAATTCATTCCAGATGCTGTTTTAACATCTGCAACGATTTCCAGATGATCTTTGATTACATACTGAGATAGGAACTTATGTACCGAAGGATCATCATCATCGATAATGTCATCCAGAGCCATGGCTCGTTCAGAACAAAACTTCTTTAGATAAAACAATGCCAAGAAGGTACTGTCAATGGGAATAGTTAAATAGGCTTTGCCATTGGAACAAACTTTATTATTAATTAACCAACTACGATGTGGTTCTGAGAATTGTTGAATTTCAAAAAGCTTTTTTGTCTTAATATCGACAATGAAGAGGGCACGTTTACCTTTTCCCGGGTGATGGAAAAATTCGAATTTCAAATTTTCGGAATCTTTGAGGAGATCCTTTTCAAAAAAGAATACTTTTTGTTTTGCATCTAGTTTTTTTAATTTTTTTGCTGAAGAAATTTCTTCAGATTTTTTTGTTGATTTTGATCGGGTGGTCATTTTTATAATTGTAATTAATAAAAAATAATTTAAACAAAAACTAGAAATAAAATAACAAATCAACAAACGAAATTTATTTCGCGGGAAGTGAAATGTCAGCAAGGTGTCATTTTGAAAGCTGTGTTCAGTGATGATGCTGCGTTGTGTTCAGCATAGAGGATATAAAGTTGTTCATTGATCAGTTCCTATGTTCTGTTAAATCTGCTCAAAAGTAGCCCTGTTTTTCATTTGGGAGGTGGCAAAGTACTACTAGCGCTTTTCAAAGGAACGCACTTTGAACGAATTCAATACAAATCGTATCTACTCGGGAAGAAGAACATGACCCCACTAACACAACAGCTTCTTTAAATTGAAATATCGCAGGTATTACTTGTTGTTTAAATACTGTTAACGAAACTTAACCGAAAAGAACTTGTTTTTCGGATAAGCTTGTTTAATGAATGTATAGAAGTATTACGGAAATTACCAAGTTGTATTTGATTTTTGGTTTTGATATTGAATAATCTAAAAAAATGATATAATTTTAAAATTATTATTAATAGATATCCCAAAAACTAATGGAATGTTATGTATAATTTCAGATTAAAGTCATCCCGGGGAGTTCACAGATTGAAATTTGATTCGGTTGCGGATCGAGTAGATTCCCGGGGACTGAGTCACTGCGTCTTCTGTAATAGGCATGATTACCTTATTGTAGCTGCGTTCCTTTGGAAATATTTATCTACTTTTTAGTACTTAAAACTACTTTGAACTACTTTTGCTATATTGAAAAAGTAGTTCAAAGCAGCTCTAAGTACTAAAAAGTAGATAAATATTTCCAAAGGAACGCAGCTTATGTGTACTGTGATACAAGTTGGCTCATTCGATAAATTTGTGAACGCACCTTTCAACTTGAATACACCTTAAAATTAACCAACATTTTCACAACCTACATTTCCATGAAAACCAAACCGATTCCTTGAACCGGTTAGGATTTTTCAAATGTCAAAAAATTCCCATTTTCAGTTTTTAAATTTAAAATTAAAATTGAAATTGCGCGTCTTTGTGTACTGTTGTTTTTTTTAATCAAGAATTTTATTTCAATTTTATTACAAATTTTGAAAAAAACAAAAATCATGCCTAATCCTGTTGATCCGGAAAAACGAGAAGTCCGTTCATTTCTCGTCTCCAGAGATCCAAGTATTGATAGGCGCTATCGTCCGTGTCCCGAACGTCAAGTAGCCCTATTCCAGAATTTAGAAGAAGAAGAGGAAGATGAAGATGATCAAGCTTCCGATGATAGTGTCTCTGTTGCTAGCACAGTTGCTGAACAAGAGGGTGCCCTAATTTACCTCCGCATGCGTCCTCTACCCAACGAAACACCCTGCACAAGTTACAGAATTCTAGGTAATGTTTTGGTCACCTCTCAACTAGACAATAGTGGCAATACTGTAAAAAATCAAATGGAAAAACATTTCACTTTTAGTGAAATATTTGACAATGCCATTGACCAACATGCAATATATGAGAAATGTATAAGAAATAAAATTGAGCTAGAAGAAAGCTTTACTATTTTTACATATGGAACTTCGGGTTCGGGGAAGACACACACTTTGCTCGGTGATTTAGACAAACCGGGTATAATTCCACGAGCTATTGAAAATGTATTCACTTTGTATGCTAGCAATTTGTATCCCCAACCAGCTGCCAAAGTGGTTAACGCTGTTGTAACAATTCTCGATGATGAATCGATGCGGAAAGAAATGCTTCTCCGTCAGACTATTATCTCTGCATGCAACGACGTTCAGTCGGTTTATAATCGTGTTCAGCAAAAGATTGCTTCTGAACATGGCTTTAGCACAACGGTGTTGGAAAATAACTCGGTAATAATATGGGTTTCCTTTGTGGAAATCTACAATGAGTTGGTTTATGATCTTTTGAGTCCTATTGCCCCATCGGCAACGACCAGAAGACAAAGTCACAAGATTGTCTCAAATGATGGAAAAGTATTTATTAAAGATCTTACTTCTGTCCATGCCAAAATGGCATCAGACGCTTATAAACTGCTTACATTTGGTTTGCAAAAGGTTAAATATGCATCGACAGCGATTAATTCGAATTCAAGTCGATCGCATTGTATATTTTTCCTTGATATTATTAAGTTTTCCCATCCGGGAACATTTACTTTGACTTCGTATAAATTTTGTGATTTAGCTGGTTCGGAGCGGCTAAGTAAAACGGGAAATGTTGGAAATCGTCTTAAAGAAGCTCAACGTATTAATACTTCTTTGATGGTCTTGGGACGTTGTTTAGATGCAGCTAATAATAATCAAAAGAAGAAAAATGCAGATGTGATTCCATTTAGAGAATCTAAATTAACAATGTTATTGCAATCTGCACTTTTGGGTAAAGAGAAATTATGCATGGTTGTGAATATTAATCCGTCGGATAAATATTTTGAGGAAAATATGAAAGTATTGGGTTTCGCATCGATTGCAAAGAATATTGTTTTTAAACAACCTATATCGAAGACTGAACGTAGTGCAAGGTATTCATGGTTTGTTGTGCATGCTGCACAGGATAAGAGATCGACAGCGGCAGAAGATACGAGTCAGTTGGATGCACTATTGGAGGAGAATTTTACGTGAGTATTTTTTTTTTTATGAATTCAAATGTTTTAGGTATCATTTTTTACTTTTACAAACTTGTTTCTTTTCTTATTTGCTTAGTTAAAGAGTAGGTTTGATTCGATTCCAAAGAGAGCCTTGTGCAAACTTTAATTTTTCCCCCTTTGTATTTGTTCAGTAACTAATATCTTATAAAACAAATTCTGAATTTATTATAGATTGTAAATCAGCACCACCTAAACCAACCTCTAATATTGCTCGTCTTGTGAATACTTACTAGAAACGTTGATTGTAGCCTTTTCAGCCAGTATAGTGCTTTCTGAGAGACCTCTTTTGCCAAAAAAAATCGTTTTGAAGGAATTATTCTTCTTTTGGTGTCTGCACTCTGCACTAATGTCATTTTGCCATATTTTAGTGGATTCCAGATAAATAAAATCTCAGATTATTTCAAAGTTGATTAATATATATTTAAATGTTTTAAAGATTTTATTTGTTTAACTTCCTATAAAATGTTTTTTTTGATACCAACATTTAAACCATTACTTAAATGATTTAATTTAAAATAAATGTTATTTATTTATTTTTAAATATCATCAGTAGGAACCTTCATCGGAAAGTTACCTACAACACGTAACTTAACTTCGAGAAAGATAAATTGCTAGATAAGTTCCATCTGAACTTAAAAAAAAAAATTTCAAAGTTATGTATGTCTCGGAACAGCGAGAAGATTCCATAGTCAATGGTTCCAAGCAAGGGAACGACTTTTTTCCTATTTCCTTTTTTAACACAAAGCTCACTTTTCTACATAGTGGATTTATAGGCAGCAATCCTCGGCTGCAAATGCTTGTCTAAATTCTAAATCGAAATAAGATACACATATTAATGATGGCTTTTTTTTTCACCTTTTAAAGAAAATCTCTACATTTGATCTTGTTGTTGGTCTTCCAGGAGATTAAGAGTAATAGTTATTTTCATAAAAGTTTATTGTCGTCAAATTTGGTGACCCCTTGCTCTAATTCTGAATCGATATGAAGGTCTATTTCAAAATGAACTTTAAAACATGGATATCGTTCAAGTCAAAAAAAAGAAGTCTAAGAGCCCACAGCAAATTTTGGGAGTAGAGGTATAACCAAAATATGAGTATGCGTTCCTGGTAACGAGTTCAAAAGTCTGGCAGATTTAATTCGCGGCTTCATATGGTTTTTATGGATGCAAAACATTGCTACTATTCCCAATTAACGTGAGTGGGCTAAATTCACAATACTTCGAGTTATAAACATAAGACCTCAATTTTGTCAATGCGATCAATAGAACTCAAGATATGGGCTGTTTGAGCAATTATGTTTTGCAGACTTTTCTGTTAAATTTTTTGTTTGTTGATTTGAAAACTCTCCAAAAGTAGAGCTATAAATAAAATTACAGGCTATAAATAAAATTACTAATACAATTCAATTCAAATTGCATAATATGTACATGGACAAGTTTTCCTAAAGAAAGCCTGTGCAGACTGATCACGAAAGTCGTATTTATTGGAAGCTTAGGCTTCGGCTGAAAATCGACCTTCGGTCGGACACTACTTCAAACACTCAAACATAGCACTAACTGAGCCGTAAATAATCAGCTTTAAGATTATTCTTTGTGACCTTTGAGGTCTTAATTTTAATTTTTGATTGTTATTCAATAAAAAAATTATTATTTTCAAATAATTTTGAAATTTTTCGGCACCAATTTTTACCAACTTTGTGAATTTAGGCAGGATATTTTGGCTAGTTTGAATTTAAATGCAAATAAAAAAAATTATTTCATCTTTTCCCAACGTATAGTCGTTATTTACGACTTCTTCAGGCGTTTTTATTGATCTTTTCACACGTTAGCAACATATTCTTCACATTTATTCATATTGCATTTTTTTCAACTGTAACAACCACTGATTCTTTCCATGTTTCAAGAGAATAGAACCGATTTTTTGGATTGATTGATTAAAACTATTGTCAAGAATTTACTCTGACTTAAGTGAGCAAAATTTATCTGATGTTCTACTCACCATGTTTGCAGACCATTCTATATTCTTTCTCTACTGAAAATTTGCATCGCGAGTAACTGGAGCTATATAATAGTTTGCATTAATCTAAGTGAACTCACTGAAAAACCGGCCCTAATTGTTAGAACTCATACTTAATTGTTTATTGTAATTAAAAAGTGAAGGCTTTTACACTTCGACTATAGTTTATTGATACTGAAAAAGTCTCCGAAGCTCTTCGGTCCCTGATTTTAAGCAAATTAAAAAAAAACTAATTATCTATTAAAATATTCCAGACTACGAAATGAAATTGAAAGTCTGACGGCTAAAGTGTCGCGCTTAGAAAAAGCACTGAGTCAACAAGAATACGATTTACGTAATCAATTAGTAAATAACTTCCAAAAATCTTTGGAACATAGAAATCGTGCTTGGGAAGATCGACTAGCAACAGAAATCGAAATGGTAAAGCAGAGATATGAGAACAAGGTGAGTAAAACAGTCGTTCATAGAATTACAAATCTTACAAGCATAATTTTGTTCATTTTTTTTTTTATCGCAGATTGAAGCTCTAAAAGCTGAACATGCTCGTGATTTGGAAGATTTGAACGAAGAAGAAGGTCAACCGAAGAAACGGAGAGCTACTTTGGGCGATTAGTATTGAAAATTGTCCTTAATTTTAATTTTATCAATGTTTTGTTTTATTTTGAATAAAAAATATATTTATTATTCATTATTACTGTGTTATTTCTTATTGTCCGTTCAGTTAATGTTGCTTTTAAGCTTAATTTTTAACTTTAAAACTTTGTATAGGTTTCATTATGTGTTATATTTGAGGCGATTAAACAAGTGTACAAATTAAATATCATATTTATTTTCAAAAAATGTTTAAATTCTTAATCTAACCTACATCTAATGTAAATTAGTGTTCATTAGCATTCGGAAACATTGTATCCAAGTGTTTCTAGCTCCCACCTAACCTTTTCGTCTGCTTTTAAGGAGTCTGTCCACAGCGATAATGGAAAGACGGAATGTTCCTGAAGACCGCCATATCTGAAAAAAAAAAAAAATTATACAAAATATAATTGTTTTCAAAATATGAACAAATTTAAGTTTAAAACAACCTTTTTGGTAAATATTTCGGGTTAATATGTTCATGAAGTGAGTTCATATCATTGCCATGAACAAATAATTTTTCTCTCATCCTTGCATTCAGGAATGGCTTGAAGACCTTTATTATAGTGCTAAATAACCAGCTTTGATTTACTATATGGATTGCGGCTGTTCTCAAAGGGCTGGAAGTCTTAAATTTGTATGAATTTTAAAGTATATACAAATACAAAAAATTTTGCTTACCACAATTAATGCAATTATTTTTTGTGCAATACTTGGAGTTAAATAACGAGCCTGATTTATAGTTAGTCCACTTAAATCGAATATTCCAATTCCTCCACCTATCTGCGATATAGGTTCCATTGAACCCAGCTCAAGAATTATCAATGTCAATCTTAGGATATCATCAATTGGCATATTATTTGGATCCCAAGTTCCGAAGCGTAAAATCATAATACGTCTGCCATTTTTTTCTCTATATGGAGTGACAGTAACAATTTCCTGTTCAGCAAGACTCATTAGATCTACACAACGAACGTCATCGTAGAGATTTTTGTTAGCATTTCGAAATGAATAATAATTGCTGAGCTAGAATTTAAGTATTGAAGGCAAAAATTTTATTATCCTTTTAAAAAAGTAAGTGAATTTTTATTATAAATAAAACATTAAACTGTTGTAGTAGCAGTGAGAGTCATTTTTTGTAACCTTTAAGTGTATTTTTGCTAAATAGAGTTTATAATAAAATTTAAGCTCAAACGGATCAAAAGCTTAGAATAAGAAATTTATGCCAAATAAATGTTGGTACCGAAAGTTTTACTTATAATTTGAAAAATGGAGACGGTAAAAAGTTTTTTTACGAGGAAAAATCTAAATCTTGAAAAGCACAAACTTGCTCTCAGAATTCAAGTAGCTAAACATTTTAAGACTTTTTATATATGAAGAGGTTCACTTCTGTAGGGTGTTCATATTCATTTTGACTTATGTGTGTGTATAATCACGAAATCAATCAATCAAATCTTCATAGAGATAGGATTTTTTGATTGTTTTTTTTCGGGAATCGTACAAAACTTCCGATGCGAATGGAACTCGTGATAATGCCGTTTATTTTTCAAATAATACATGTTAGTTTATGATGTACAAACATTTTTCAACAAATTTAATTTGTGGTTTTCATAGAATAACAACTTCGTCTGAAATATCTTGAGAATACAAAATTTTAATTCAGCTCTCTAAGTACAGATGTTATGGAATTTATAAAGCGTGAATCAACTGACAGTTTTTCTCTTAAAAGCTAGTTTGCAATAAAACTGACTAAAAACTTTGGTATGTATGCCAAGTCGCCCAATGTTTTATACATAGTATTATATTTCAAAGTTCTTTCAAGGTTCGTTGACGTACAACTGACAGCACGTTTCATGCTTTTTCACTTACCAATTAATGCAAAAGACTAAGAATGTAATTTAAAAATTACAATTTTGCTTGCAAAAATTTTCTTGCATGCAAGTAAATTAACTTTTATTTTTAGTTTCTTACTCTAATTGGTATTGGACAAGCATACAATTTACATTCGTGTTGATTACTGTGAATCGAAGACATTTATTAAAAATTAAAAAAAAAAAAATTTAACTACCTACTACAGTTTTGCAATTAATCCTTCAATGTAAGCAATGGGTCACTACGGTGTATGCGTATCTTTTTTATATAGAAAAATTTAATTTAAAGACGAAACAAATCAAGCCAATTGATTTTCTTACTTTTTCAAATGATATTCATAACTGTTCATAACAAAAAATTACCTGTTAGGTGTAAAAAATCGTAAAGCCAGACTTATGTAGGTAAATGCTTTATTTCCATAAAAAATATCGCAACGAAATTTTAAACGAAAAATTTCGTTATGATTTTCGTTTTTCAGTACAGATCATTGTACTTTAGTTGTACACAGTTATTTGGAGGAGAGTTTGAACTCATTTGTCACTTTTTACTTTTTAATGTCCTCGATATTTGCTTGATCCAAAAGAGCAGTGTTGGCGTTTTATCATTTTCTATTAAATTTTTTTTCAAAATTATTTTCTGATTTTTTTTTCCTGATCTTAATTTAATTTGGAAGTTTTGACCGGATTCTTGTATTAGTGGTTCCACTGTGCGGTAAATAAGCTACATTGAGTTTCATTAAACAGTTGTCAAAAAAATACAACTTAAGTAATGGAAATTAAGTGACCTTAAGAATAATAAATTCATATCTGTGTGATCCTATTAATGCTTCATTGTCATCAAAAAACTTGTTCTCTTGATTCACTAGACTTTCTTGCTCGCATCATAATAAGCTTCAACTACAATAGATTAAAAATAATAAAACTCACCAATTTGTAAGCCAATTCCACATTCCAATACCTAGCTCGAAGAAATTTAATGAGGTATTCGTCATCTGTCCGATGTGCGGTAAAGTCACCTTTCTCTGTAAACTTAACAATAACAAACATCATTCAAATAACGGTAAAGGTAAGTTATTGAAACCTACCAAAAATTAAATTTCGAAGTTGTTCAACCAGCTCACATTTGATATCATCATTCTCTCCCTGTGCGATGGCAACATCTTTTACAGCTGCAGGCAATTCAGGACTTAAATTTAATTGGTGTAAAACTTCTTCAGCCATGTTAAACTGCAATGCTCATCCTATAGCAAACACTTTTTTTGAATGGCTAACGTATTTTGCTATGAAGAATTTCAAGTATTTAATTTAGTTTATGAGATAGTCGTATGCAATACGTCAATAATAATATTATTTGAAACTAGTTCTAATGCTTTTTCATCTCGCACTGATATAGAAATAACATTAATTTTATATTTAATCGGGTGTAATTATATTCGATTTTGCCAGCTGAATCACAAACGAATCTCTAATCAATGCTGTTACCCTTGAATGACTAAGAACAGCATTCGCGTTTAAGATTTTTAATACTTTTTTTGTTTTAAATCATATTGATGATGAGTTTGTTCTAACACAACATAGACGCTAAGAAATCATTTAAGACTAACCTTTAATATTTGCAATTTATTGTCTGATGTCAAATTAATTCTTATATCAAATTTTAATCAGTAATGTTCAAAATTAAAATCGAGTTATCTTCTGTCAATGACTGATGTTGAAACTTGACTGAATTGATATATTTACAATCATTTCAAACTAATAAGAACTGGTATAATTCTTTGTGAGTGATATCGTGCTCTAAAAAAAATATTTTTTTCATTTTTATGATAACCTTTGGCAAGTACCAGTCTAGATCAGAATTCTAACAACAAAATTTAGAAGCTGGTAAAAAGATATTGAACTTGAAACAGTGGCGCCCGTTTGAATGAATATAAGTTTTTTTTTTATAAATCATTGCAATCAAGTTTTTTTTTTTAATTTTTAATTACTACGTGCATATTTGTTACTATGTAACAAATTTAAAACTTAAAAATTCATCATTTTGTTATTAAAGCATGATATTTTCAATATAAGAGTAGTAATTTGGAGATATTGCATCTGTGGAAGGGTAGATGTAAGAATTTAAATCTTTTGCACATACTTGGCTTCTTTTCAAAGTATAAGTTATGAAACTTTCTTACTCATATTATACAAGTTTTCAAGATATCTTTTATGGCAATCAATTTTGTAAAACGATTAGTATCCTTGAAATTACTTCGTTATCGTTGAAATCGATTACTTACGTATATTAATAACACTGGTCAACAAGGTTTTTGCCACAAGAACCAAAATATACTTTTACTTTTACTAGGAGTTTTTGGGGTGCTGAATCCGAATCTGAAGACAGAAAAGTTTGATTGGCCTTCGTTTTTGAAATATTACCGTTAGAAAATGTCAAAAAATGTAATTTTGGCTGTTTTCGAGGTTATGTTTTTATGTGGAGTAATTAATTTTGAATAAATTTGTCACGTTGCCTATAACAGCTAGTTTTATTCCTTCAAAAAATGTTTTAATCTTTCCGATATCTCTTTTATTGCCCGAGATATTTAAAATTTAAGTAGCGGTCTTTGAATCAGGAACAACACTGGCCAACCAAATTAAAATTTTTTTGCCACAAGAATCAAAATATACTTTTCTAAAGGTTTTTGCGTTGCTGAACTCGAATCCACAATCAGAAAAATTCTATTAGCCTTCGTTCTTGAAATATTACCGTTATAAAATGCAAAAAAATGATTTTTTTTATAACGGTTATATTTCAAGAACGGAGGCTGATAGAATTTTTCCATTTGCGGATTTGAGTTCAGTAACTCGAAAACCTTGAGAAAGTTATATTTTGGTTCTTGTGGCAAAAATTTTGTGACCAGTGACTTAAGCTTTAGATTAAGTTTAGTTTCTCTTTGGCTTATTAAATGAAACTTAAGATATCTCGAGCAATAAAAGAGATATCGGGAAAATTTAAACAGTTTTTGAAAGAAGAATATCTGTTCTTATTATAACCGTTACAAATTTGTTTAGGTATAATGAATTACCCTACATAAAAATAAAATCTCGAAAACAGCCAAAATGACGTTTTTTAGCATTTTATAACGGTAATATTTAAAAAACGGAAGCCAATCAAATTTTTCTGACTTCAGATTCGGATTCAGCACCCCAAAAACTACTAGAAAAGTATATTTTGGTTCTTTTGGCAAAAAAAAGTTAAATTTTGTTTACCAGTGTAATCGATTTATTTCTACGATACTCGATCTTTAATTGACAGATATTTTCTCAAGTTTTGTTGAAGAATAGAAAAACAGTTAAGAGGAAAATGTTAATACAATTATAGGAATTTTATAGTGACCTCTTCAAATAGTATATGTATATTAGACTGATTCAAAAATTTTTGTTTTGAATCAGTGTAATATACGGGGTGATTCAAGAGTAGAAATTGCAATCCCGGGATAATTTTCCGATCCCCGGATTTGAAAAATTGAATCCCGGGATCCCGGGATAATCCCGGGATTTGAAAAATATTTTCAGACTCAATTTCGGGATCCAAAAAAAAACAAGTTTTTTGGATTAAAATTAATGATTAATTTTTATTATTGAACAAACAAAGTTCAAAAAAATAATATTCTTCATAAAAAACAAACAAAACAAGTAAAACAAAAACAATATACATAGCTAACAAAAACTAATAGCGTTTGCGTTTGGGAATTCTTAGAAGCGTCCGGGACTGTCCGATCCGGAATGCCAAACGATCTGAGTTAGATACTTCTTTTTTATTCTGAAGTTTGAGTTTCTTTGTATTTGTGAAACATCAAATGCGAACGTCTGATGAAAGTTTTGTTTTGTTTATTTTTTTTTTATTATCATTAAGTTATCTATTTTTGTTTTCTTTCTTCACATTATTTTAATATAGTTTAAAGTTTGTGCATAGTTAAAAATCTTGAAATTGAGAAATGAATAACAAAGAATGACATTTCATTACTTTGACGTCTTAAGTGTTAACATGTGTGCGTGATTCTGGTTTTGATTCTGCCTCAAAATTCGGAATCGATTTTCTCTTTTTTTCAGAATTAGAACTGTCATTGAGTGCCAAACGATCAGTTTCAGAATCGTTCGGGAGAATTCCGGACAGTCCCGGACGACCAAACGAAAACGCTATAAATAAATATTTCTAATGGAATAAAATATATACATACATACTCTGAACATTAACTAATTGTACAAAGTACAAACTGAATGAAGTTTATTTAAGAAGTATTTAAAAAAATAAATAAATATTAAATTAACATAAAATAACACATTAACAATTTAGTGTTAATAAATCACATTTGGAATTATTTTTATATTTTTTGAGACTATTTTTATTTCATTTTCTAATTTTTCTTTCAAGAAAGATGTTCTTCGCAGCTTGGAACAGCAACAGGTTCATTTTCTTGAATATTGACAGCACACACACGTTTTAAAATTGATGTACATAATTTGCCCTATTTTATTTTGTTAGGACTCGAAAATAAATTTCTTACTTCTGGGCTTGAGTTTTCGAAAATTACTTTTTATTTGGCTTCTGTAGGTAAGCAACATTGACTTAATATATATGGACTGCTAGAAGCATATTCAAATTGGTTCCACTTGTTTCTTCGCGATACTAGCGCCCTAAAAAAAAGCGTAGAATAAGTGCAACATTTTTGACGAAGTGCGAAAGGAACAAATTATTATTATTATTATAACTGTCGTGCCTGGGCGAAACGCTTTAAAAATTTGGAGTTGAGGTCACTTGAACTTTAAAATTGAATTATATATAAATATATATAAAATTGGGATCTCGGAAACGGCTCTAACGATTTCGATGAAATTTTCAGGGTGTGTTCATCTAAGCGAGTAAAAAATTTTGGAAGTATTTTTGGAAAAATCCGCCCACTGCCACGCCCACTTTTTTAACATATAAGTTTTTTCGGGAACGGCTCTAACGATTTCGATGAAATTTTCAGGGTTTGTTTATCTAAGCGAATAAAAAGTTTTGGAAGTATTTTTGGAAAAATCCGCCCACTGCCACGCCCACTTTTTTAACATATAAGTTTTTTCGGGAACGGCTCTAACGATTTCGATGACATTTTCAGGGTTTGTTTATCTAAGCGAATAATAAGTTTTGGAAGTATTTTTGGACAAAATCCGCCCACTGCCACGCCCACTTTTTTAACATATAAGTTTTTTCGGCAACGGCTCTAACGATTTCGATGAAATTTTCAGGGTTTGTTTATCTAAGCGAGTAAAAATGTTTGGAAGTTTTTTTTGGGAAAAATCTGCCCACTGCCACGCGCACTTTTTTAACATATAAGTTTTTTCGGCAACGGCTCTAACGATTTTGATGAAATTTTCAGGGTTTGTTCATCTAAGCGAGTAAAAAAATTTGGAAGTATTTTTGGAAAAATCCGCCCACTGCCACGCCCACTTTTTTAACATATAAGTTTTTTCGGGAACGGCTCTAACGATTTCGATGAAATTTTCAGGGTTTGTTTATCTAAGCGAATAAAAAGTTTTGGAAGTATTTTTGGAAAAATCCGCCCACTGCCACGCCCACTTTTTTAACATATAAGTTTTTTCGGGAACGGCTCTAACGATTTCGATGAAATTTTCAGGGTTTGTTTCTCTAAGCGAGTAAAATGTTTTGGAAGTTTTTTTTTTGAAAAATCCGCGCACTGCCACGCCCACTTTTTTAACATATAAGTTTTTTCGGTAACGGCTCTAACGAGATCGATAACATTTTCAGGGTTTGTTTATCTAAGCGAGTAAAAAGTTTTGGAATTTTTTTTTGGGAAAAATCCGCCCACTGCCACGCCCACTTTTTTAACATCGAATTTTTTTTGGTAACAACTTTAAAGATTTCGATGAAATTTTGATGGTTTGGTCCTCTAGGCAAATACAACATTTTGGAAGTATTTGGAACGATTTCAATAAAATTTTGAGGGATGGTTCCATGTTTTACGCATTATTCTTTTTCATTTTGTTACTTCATGACTTTTTGATCATGTATTCAAACTTTGAAGTAATTTGTTGATTTGGTATCACTATGAACAAGGTTCCAAATTCTGAGAGCCCTTAAGTTCCACAATCAGCATATTTCGTTTGATCCATTACTTTTGGGACACCCTGTATAAGAAAGAAAAAAAAGAAATAAAGCAAAGCATCCACTGCTACAGAACAAAACAGAGACAGGGATAAAAATAGTATTTCTTCATACTAAGCTTTGCCGACAAGGCTAAACTTGAAAAAAGATTAACTTTATATTCACCATCCAAAACTTTCTGACCTGTAAATGAAAATTTGAACAAAAAGGGATCTCATTGCTGTAACATTTTCGATAATGCAGATTCCTGTTACCCTTCTATTCATTGCTGATCGTATATTCCAACTTAAATAAACTGGATTATAAAGTGGGAATGTGGTGTTTTGTAACCCGCGAAAAAACTGGTCATTGCAAACTCAAACCTACTCCAAAAAATTGTTTACATTTGACTTTTTTCACTGAAAGTTATATCATTTAAGGATACCGAGCAAAGCTCGGTCACCCAGGTACTTATAACTTTAAACGAGCTAAAATTGTTTATATATATATATATATATATATAAATATATATAAAATTGGGATCTCGGAAACGGCTCTAACGATTTCGATGAAATTTTCAGGGTGTGTTCATCTAAGCGAGTAAAAAATTTTGGAAGTATTTTTGGAAAAATCCGCCCACTGCCACGCCCACTTTTTTAACATATAAGTTTTTTCGGGAACGGCTCTAACGATTTCGATGAAATTTTCAGGGTTTGTTTATCTAAGCGAATAAAAAGTTTTGGAAGTATTTTTGGAAAAATCCGCCCACTGCCACGCCCACTTTTTTAACATATAAGTTTTTTCGGGAACGGCTCTAACGATTTCGATGACATTTTCAGGGTTTGTTTATCTAAGCGAATAATAAGTTTTGGAAGTATTTTTGGACAAAATCCGCCCACTGCCACGCCCACTTTTTTAACATATAAGTTTTTTCGGCAACGGCTCTAACGATTTCGATGAAATTTTCAGGGTTTGTTTATCTAAGCGAGTAAAAATGTTTGGAAGTTTTTTTTGGGAAAAATCTGCCCACTGCCACGCGCACTTTTTTAACATATAAGTTTTTTCGGCAACGGCTCTAACGATTTTGATGAAATTTTCAGGGTTTGTTCATCTAAGCGAGTAAAAAAATTTGGAAGTATTTTTGGAAAAATCCGCCCACTGCCACGCCCACTTTTTTAACATATAAGTTTTTTCGGGAACGGCTCTAACGATTTCGATGAAATTTTCAGGGTTTGTTTATCTAAGCGAATAAAAAGTTTTGGAAGTATTTTTGGAAAAATCCGCCCACTGCCACGCCCACTTTTTTAACATATAAGTTTTTTCGGGAACGGCTCTAACGATTTCGATGAAATTTTCAGGGTTTGTTTCTCTAAGCGAGTAAAATGTTTTGGAAGTTTTTTTTTTGAAAAATCCGCGCACTGCCACGCCCACTTTTTTAACATATAAGTTTTTTCGGTAACGGCTCTAACGAGATCGATAACATTTTCAGGGTTTGTTTATCTAAGCGAGTAAAAAGTTTTGGAATTTTTTTTTGGGAAAAATCCGCCCACTGCCACGCCCACTTTTTTAACATCGAATTTTTTTTGGTAACAACTTTAAAGATTTCGATGAAATTTTGATGGTTTGGTCCTCTAGGCAAATACAACATTTTGGAAGTATTTGGAACGATTTCAATAAAATTTTGAGGGATGGTTCCATGTTTTACGCATTATTCTTTTTCATTTTGTTACTTCATGACTTTTTGATCATGTATTCAAACTTTGAAGTAATTTGTTGATTTGGTATCACTATGAACAAGGTTCCAAATTCTGAGAGCCCTTAAGTTCCACAATCAGCATATTTCGTTTGATCCATTACTTTTGGGACACCCTGTATAAGAAAGAAAAAAAAGAAATAAAGCAAAGCATCCACTGCTACAGAACAAAACAGAGACAGGGATAAAAATAGTATTTCTTCATACTAAGCTTTGCCGACAAGGCTAAACTTGAAAAAAGATTAACTTTATATTCACCATCCAAAACTTTCTGACCTGTAAATGAAAATTTGAACAAAAAGGGATCTCATTGCTGTAACATTTTCGATAATGCAGATTCCTGTTACCCTTCTATTCATTGCTGATCGTATATTCCAACTTAAATAAACTGGATTATAAAGTGGGAATGTGGTGTTTTGTAACCCGCGAAAAAACTGGTCATTGCAAACTCAAACCTACTCCAAAAAATTGTTTACATTTGACTTTTTTCACTGAAAGTTATATCATTTAAGGATACCGAGCAAAGCTCGGTCACCCAGGTACTATAGAAAAACAGAGAAAGCACTACCTTTTAACGACAGATGTCATTCACTAAAAGTTTCCTCTTTTCGCCGTCTAAGGTTATACCGCTAGTAGAGCTAGAAAGATGTGGAATCATTTTTTTTCAATTTTTGTATGGAAAAGTCAAACGACTAGCAGTCCATATATAGTAGGTCAATGGTAAGCAAGAACACCAGATTTCTCTGCTCGCTGCCGTAAGCTCAATCGATTAATTAAAGCTCTCTTCAATTTGTTACTTATTGAAGTGAAGTTTTTGACTCTATAGCTGCTAAAAGAAATTTTAGAGCACCATCAGCCTGCTGTACACAAGTTAGAATCAGAACGGCAAAGAGATTTAAATGTTTTTTTTTGGAGCCAGTACTTGAATAGTCTCATTTATTAAATCAAAATCTGCATCTTCAAACCTTATAGGGTGATTCAGATCGATAAGCGATTTTTGAAAGCGATTTTAAAATGCAAAGCGGTTTATCATCGCAAGAAGGCTATTACACCTTGTTTTGCAATAAAGTAATAAAGAAAGTTATTTCCCATGTTCCATTTTTACATATTTTTGCAGAATTGTGTCATTTTTTGTATGCAAATATTTAGCCACCATTCCCGAAAATCCCGGGATTATAGCTGTCCAATCCCAGGATTTTCGGGATCAAAAAATGAGCCGGGATCCCGAATCCCGGGATTGCAATCTCTATTCAGGAGTAATGTGCCAAGAAGCTAGAGCGTATAGGTTGGGTCGAGACAAGAAAAAAATCGTATGGGAGGGGGGGCCTATATCCCCTCGTTCAGCAGGGAGGGGCAGTTAAAAAAAAAAGTCATGTGTTCAACTCACACGTGGTAGAAGTGAAACCTTAAAAAAAAAATTTCTTGCAAAAAAAAAGAAAAAATCTACCTATTTTTTATTCTATCTCCTTTAAATACATGTTTTTTATATGACAAACTACATTAATTTTATATCATCTGAAAGCTTATTGTTTCAGCTCAAAATATTTATATCGTCCATGTCTATACAAAATCTACAAAAAGAGCTTATTTTTTTCAATCACTTTTCATCAAAAAAGCAAAAACATCAATCTTTTTTCTCTTTTAACACTATTAAATATATTTTTTTAAATGACAACCTATAGTAAATTTTATATCATCTGAAAGGTTATTTCACCTTTTATATGGCGTATAAATCATATTTCTACACCATGCCTAGAAAAAAATAAGAATTTTTTAAAGCCAACTATGTCGAAAATTCAAGCTGGAGATTACGGTACTTCCTACCCTGGTCATCGTCAACAGATCTCCACAGGTGTTTTGAGGTATTTTTCAAGTTTTTCAATTTAAGATTGTGTAACTTGAAGAGCTCGTACAGTTAATTGTTATACACTTAAGAGCAAAAAAAACGGAATCAAAAAAGATAATTTTTATTTAAAACAAAAATTGCAATGGATAAAATAATGTTTCTTCAAGTTTTATGGTCTCATTTAAAAGCTTGAATTTTTTACTTTTAATTGTTGGTAAAAACTTCAAAATGCATACGATAGTATCATAGCTATCTGTCAATAAATTGCACTTCATTTTTTTCTAAATGTTAAATTTTCTTGATATTCTCTGCTTCAATTTCAGTTTTTTTTTCCTACCGTTACTATTGAAGTTATCTGTCAATAAATTGCACTTTATTTTTTTAAAATGTTAAATTTTCCAGATACTCTCTGTTTCAGTTTCAGTCTTTTTTGCTTACATGCTTCATTTATGTTGATTGGATCCTTATAAAGTGAACGGGTTTTAAAGTTCCTAGTATTGATTTAAAGCCTTTGTTTCAAGCTTTTTAATGGTGCAATTAACATTCATGTATGTCAATTACATCCTGGCCAATTAACGTTTTAAAAAAACGCAAAAGTTTGATTCCATATTTTTGCTCCTAAGTGTATATCAAATGAAAGGTTATGCTATCAGCATGCTTATTAAAGTCTCTCAGAATTTTGAATATGAAATTAATTGAAATTTTGTACATTTATAGTTTATTTAATTACCTATCTACAGTACAAATTTCATATATCTATCTATAAAAACAAAAAATTATAACAAGTTGAATGTTCGTGTCGCGTTTTCGTTTCATCTTGTTTCAAATCACTACGATACTAAAGAAGTTTTCACTTCAAAAATTGACTTAATTTGGAAAAAAAAAATTATTAAAAATCAACGGTTATACCTACAATAACGTGTTATACCTTTTTGTAAAGCTAAAATAGTTTGAAATTTTTTTTTCCAAATTTTTTTTCAAAATTTTGATTTTGAAAATTAATTTTTCAAAAACTATGGTATAAAATGGCTTAACTTAATTTTTTTTGTAAAAGACTAGGTTTACTCGTATGTAGGTATGTACCTACATACATTTTTTTTTATAAAAAAATTACTATAAATTTGGACTGCTCTTTGTAGGAACTTATCAAACGTAAAAATAAAATTTTGAAAAAACAATGTCCCATTTTCAAAAATTTAATTTAAAAAAAAAAATTATTTTTTCAAACCTTTTTTTTATCATTTATATTAATATTATTATTAAAAAAAAAAAAAACAAATTTTGGTCACTACTGCTTAACCCGTAAGACAGAGAGTTCAGAAAGTTTTGGTCCTTTATTTCTTTCTAAAAAGTTTTTGATTTTCGGGCATCTTTCTCCTGTTACTAAAGAAAAAAGGAAGTTGCTTTTTTCAAACATTACAATACTCTTACATTAACTTTGCCGATATTTCCTCTTTTAATTTTACTATTCCCCTCCTCCTCCCAAATATGAGAAATCAGACACCTGTCGCCATGGACTCTTTTTTTTTTTTGTTATTTCAATCTAACTAAAATAATTGCTAATTAAGACTTGAATCAACTCAAAAAGGATTCCCAATAGCAATTCATTATTATTCAACATGGGAGTGTTTTGTTGATATACAACTTTTTTTATGTCTTGGCTAAGCTCAAATCCCTTTCGTTTGGTTTAATAAAAATAATTTTTCGAAAACATCAGTAATTTCAATGATAACGTAAAGGTATCTGGAATGAACCAACAATATGAAATATCTCAAAGGACTAATTTAATTTATAAACATCATCAACCAACACACCGCCTTATCTACAAGTGCTCAGCGTCAGTTGCTTTATTCCGGTAATTGATTAACTTGCGATACATTCTAAAAGCTACTACAACAACCTAACACTAATTAAATGAATCCTCTCAGGGACATTCCCTACATTACACTTTTCACAGAATACAAAAGTTCAAAGTAGAAGAAAAGTCCTGACAAAGTTCATTGTTCAACAAGTATTCGAAGTGAAAACAAGTGTTCTCTAAAATTTTATTATAAAATGGAAATGAAAGTTAGTGATCCGAGTATTGCAAGGAGTACGGAATCAGTTTATTCTGACTTTGGTTCCAGCATTCCGACTGATGTTTTGAGTGATGTCCCTAGTGATGTGATTATTGAGTCACGCATTAAGTATGGCACAAAGTTGCAAATGTTTCAAGGATTCATGATGGAATACTCGAAGAAATCCTCACTTCATGGAGTCCGGTATATTTTTCAAAGGAAAAGGCCATTAATCGAAAGGTTAAGTCATCGATGAAAGTGATTTTGTGAATTATGAAAAAAAATATTAAAAGACTAAAATTGTGTCTAGGCTTTTCTGGGCTGTTATGTTTATATCATCTGTAATTTTCAGCTGCGTGGTTATCAGGCAGATACACATTAAATTTTTGGAATCTCCGGTAATAGTCAGTTTTGATGAAACTTTGATTCCTATCAACAGAGTTCCCTTTCCGACCATTACAATTTGTCCAGAATCAAAAATGGAAACGGAAGTATTCAATTTTTCCAATGTTATTGAAAGGTTCAATTTTGGAAATGATAGCGCGCAAAACATAACATTTGAAGAGTAAGTATTTCTGAAATTACAATGCCTTTTGCTAATTAAAAGAGTATTTGTGTGAAAAATCAGAATGGAAAAACTTTCGGCGACGCTTCACATTTGTGATTTAGAGGTTGCTGAAACAATAGCTGCATTTTTGCCAAAAGATTATGAACCTAATATTGGCGATGTCTTGAGAGAAATAGCAGTTTCAAAGAACATTACTGCACCTTTCTGCAAATGGAGCAATCGATTTTATTTCTGTGAGCATATTTTCTCATTGGTAGCTACGGACGATGGAATATGTTATCAATTCAATGGAATGCAACCAGCTGATATCTATCGAAATGAAAGGTAGGAATAAAATTTGTATGACAAATAATGTTTAAATTTATATTTGATATTTAATGTGCGGTTTTTGAAGGCCTTGCAAAGCCAGGTTTTTAGGATAACAGAGCGTACAAATCTATAGAAACGTTCAAAAATGCTGTGCAATAACACCTAAACCCTAAATCAAAAGGAATAATTATCCTCTGCGGGGTTTCCTCCATTTTTAACGATTTACTGCCGGTCGGGAAGTCTCGGCTGGTTTATGACTCTTCTTGTTTTAATGAAAATCCGCAAGGAAAATTAATTTGTTACCAAAGTCTGAGAGCCAACAAACAATATCCCTTCTATAAAGCTTTACAGGAGCTACATTACCACCTGTAAAGCTTTATAGAAGCAAATTTGTTAGTCGGGCCTTTAGTTGGTTTTTCAGCATACTTCTTTTGAACCATTACTTTTGGGACACACTATATGAGGCTATGAGAACAATAGTGGCGTAAGCCATAAAATTCAGTTTTGAGCTACGAGAGATTTAAGTTACACGGTTTTTTAAAACAACACTTTTCTAGTTTTGAGTGTATCTAGCTGCATAAATTTACTTTTTGTATTAAAAAAGTAATGTTAAGAGACCCATGTTTATCAAAAACTTGAAAAAAAGTGGGTTACGCCACTATTGTTCTCATAGCCTCATATATGTAGTTACTTTAGGCAAAGTTTAGGATTATTAAAAAAAATCGAACTCTAGATAACAATCGTTGATGGAGAATTTAAAAAAAACCCGTTAATTTTTAGTAATTTTGTATACATTTTTTTTAGATTCTTTCCAAATTAAGTCTTTTTTTTAGAAAATTGCTCCTCCTGTCTCGATCCAATGTTGAAGGTATAGCTTTTTGGCACAATCATCCTGTGTATACAAAATCATTTAAAAAAAAAAAAAACGGCTATAAAGATTTTCCAATTTGTTTCCTAAAAATTCCTTTTCCAAATGGAATACTTATTTCCGTGGTCAGAATCATTTAAAACGGAGTTTAAGTATAGTTTTAAAAACAAATTATATATAATATATAAAAAAGTAGGTATTACTTTTGAAATTTCTTAAAAAAATGAAATTATAATTTTACCTTAGGTTTGTTTTATAAAAACGTTTTAAATTAAAGTAACTTTTGCCACAAAAGCAAGTGCGTGCCACCCAGTTGTGCATTTTACTTTTTTATTGAGGATGAGTAAATAGAACGTTTGTTTTTATTGAACATTTATTGAAAATGTTTGGAAGTTTGTAACATTTTCGTGACGCACGATACTCATTTGTACCATGTAATTTATACTTTTTAAAATGTCGTATGTCCTGTAAAAAAATACAAATGATTAAGCTTAAGGTCTTTTTTTCATTCTTGATGCCAATAATCACCATCGAAATATTTAAAAAAAAATTTTTAATCAACCATTTTAACAAACGAAATAGAGTTTTTAACTTCAAATGATTATAAAAATTTGGGTCACTGTGACGTATACGTAACTTTTTTTTTATAAAAAAACAAACTTATGTCGTTTTCGATTGGCTCTCCGGAAGCGTCCGGAATCATTCAGAAGCCTTCTGAAAGCACGAATATGACAGGCAGAATGCTTCTCAGAAGAGAACTTCTCTTCTCGATTTGAAATCGGAATTCACTCAAGAAGCACTAATACATGAATATTTAAAAGTCAAATTAATCACTCAACTAATGTTTTTTTTTATTTTTTGAAATAAATTATTGTTTTCCGAATTAAATTTTTTAATTAATTTTCAAACTTACTTAAAATATTTTGAAAACCAACTTCCCCATTAATTTCTTGAAAATTACCAATTTTTTAACAATTTAAAATATTTCGTTTGAAAGAAAAATAAATTAATATAAATATTTGACATTTGAAATTTCATAGAAAAACACACAAACACAAAAAAAAAACAGAATTGAGTGGAAGCGATTTGACGTGTTCCATTCGATTTCAGAATGAGTGAATCCAATCGAAAACGACATTAAATATTTTTCAAAGAATTCGTTTTTTTTTATGATCATTTCATTTATGACTTACATAATTAAATTATATAACGAAAGAATATTTTCAACTTCAAATGATTATAAAAAGTTGGGTCACTGTGACGTATACGTAACTTTTTTTTTAATAAAAAAACACTTAAATATTTTTAAAGAATACGTTTTTTTATGAACATTTAATTATTCCTACAAAACATAAACATTACATTACATTTTATTCGTTTACCACTTACACGTGGAGGCTTTTATCACTGAGCCATCAGTAATTGATTTATTTATTGTTGACATAAAATGCACAAATACTAAAATAGGTAAAATCTGTTCTTGCTAAGTGATTTTATAAGATTTATGAATGTATTGCACTACAATAGGGTAAAATGTATTGGTGAAACGTTACAATATTTGCCAATGAACTCATGAAAGAAGTTTCAATTCAATCCGTTTATACATTATGTTTTATAGCTACGCAACTCAAATACCAGATGATATTGAAGTTGATTTCAACAAAAATGTTGATCGCAAACCGAATGATCCTCCTATTCAATACCAAGGATCTTGGTCAATAGAAGAAGGTTATATTAACCAGACCGAAGAGTCTTACCCACTTAGGACTATAATTTCATCAGCAAGAACTGCATTTGTTGCATTGCTTCAAGGCCTTGGCCATAATTTGGATTATAAGTGTAGAAGTTTGAGACAAGGTTATAAGGTAAGGTACCAAGAAAATTAATACTAAATGCTATCATGTAGTTCATGACACTGGGATTCCTTCTAGGTTTACTTAAATTCACCCCAAAACGTTGTATTTTCTACTAGCAATTACTTTCTAGTTCGACATAAACAGGAACTGATTGTACAAATTTATCCTGTTTATACAACGACTTCAAAAGGTGTGCGGAAACTCAATCCAGAAATGTAAGATAGATCGCTAAAAAAATGATTAATTTTTGATACCATTTATTTTATATTGAAGGCGGCAGTGCTTTTTCAACAGTGAACGTTACTTGAGATTTTTTAAACACTATTCGGAGAGTAATTGCCAGTTTGAATGCTTAACTAATTTTACCATTGCGAAATGTGGATGTGTCAAGTTTTCTATGCCACGTAAATAAATAAATAATATATCTATTTCCCTATATTTTTCAAAACTAAAAATAAAATTTATCTACATTCCTTTTTTTTTTAGAACCTGAGGGAATAAGAGTGTGCAGTCACTCAGACATTGCATGTTATCACGAAGCTGAAGATGACCTTCTCAAGGTGCAGCAAATGGAAATCCAACAATCACTCAAGGATTCTGCAATGTTAAAGAGTGGGTGCAACTGTCTACCGGGGTGTACATCACTGAGCTATAATTTTGATATATCCCAGGCACGCATGGCAGGATTGGGCACAATTCAGGCAACGAACGACTCATATGATGAGCATCCTGAGTATGTACCTTTTCTCAAACATTTTGTATACAGGGTGTTCTAAAGTCACCGCCTAAGACGTTTTGTTCTCCGCCTAAGTTTGTATATTTGTTGGTGTAGTTTTCTTTAAACAGTTCTATTTTTGCTAAACCTATGGTTTGCATCTGTGGCGGTGACTGAAGGACCCTGTATACATATATAATGTTTTTTTTTTTTAATAAATCTGTGTGTGGATTAAAACAAAAAGCTTCAGCTTAAACAGATGGGTCGAAGAGTTTTTGGGTTGGGATTGGCTTTTTTTATTGCCGCCCGTAATTTGGTACCTGCCATAATAGTAGATTAACTAAAACTCAAAAAATGACATTATTAGGGGACCCGGCCGAACAGCTCTGATTTAGATGATCTTTTTTTTTTCAAACGTCGGTAATTAAAAATACTTTAAAGTCTATAGATTAAAATTTGCCGCTGTTGCCGTTTTGATTTTTTAAATTGAATTGAAGTCTTTTGTGAACAAAAAAAAGAATTTTTTCCAAAAATTTTGCTTAAATTTCATTAATTTATTTATGCCAAAAGATTGTCTAGGCCAGGGATGGCGAATGGGATAAAATATTTCCGGCACGCCACCAATTGAGTAATCCAATTGCAATTTGAGCGACATTCAACGATTTTTCTTGAGATTTTGTTAAACTGTCTTCTTCTCAGAAGAAGATACTCACGTCTCTGAACAACGGATTTAATTTGCATGAAAAACCAGACGAAGTAAAATTAACTGAACAGTTTTTTATCGGTAATTAGGTTTTCACAAATTAAAGAATTATCGGAATTGCTAGATCTACTATGGACCCTGATACGACATCCTTTGATAAACTTGTCTAAATTTTACTGGTTGGAAATTGAAGAAATAGAAATGCAGCTGAACGAATTTCACACCTGTTTGATATGGAGCCAAAAAATTCGTCGAAACAAGGAAAGAGTTTAAATCTATCGAATTATAGAGAAGGGGGGCAATACGACGAACAAATTAATGGAAACATGGAATTGAAAAAGTTGGAGATCTTGACAATATTTTCACCTACTTACGCCTGTGAGTCATAAATTGTCCAAATGAATAACATTAAAGATTCGCTTAGAAGCAGATTGTCAGATGATTCCAAATTTTTCTTTCAGTTCAGCCTGCATTTTGATTTCATTTTTTGGTTTAAAAAACATTTTTTTGTAATTTTTTTTTTTAAACAAATAGCGCTAGAAAGAAAAATTTTGTAAATGTCCCACTTATTGCAAAAAGTGGCCATTGTAGTTATACCTAGTTATACCTAACCTAGGTCGCAGCTGAAGCGAAACGAAAAAAAGCAGCGAAGATGTTAATGAAAAAATACAATCGGTATTATAACAAAGTAAAAATAATATAAATACAAAAACTTAAGAAAAAACATCAGAAAATAAGTTTTAAAGCAAAAACAAAACAAATTTCATTTCGTTCAAGATTTCGTTAACAAAATTTTGTATGAAAATTTGGTTTCGCTTCAGCTGCGTAATAGGCTTTAATCTGGAATGTTGTTATGTTTTTTAAAACTAACTACAATAAAAAACTGTTACTTTCAAATTTTATTTAATGCGTAGTTTAAAATTACTTAATTAATTAATTAATTGCTTCTACTGGTCACAAAAAAACTAGTTTGAGGACCATTTTTTCAAAACTGTATGGCACGCAGAAGGCACCTCAAGTTGAAAGTAAAATAGCAAAAGTTTAATGTTCTTATTTGCAAAAGTCTTTGATTAAATCAATTATTTCAATGCAAAAGTTCAGTTTTTATCGAAAAATCCAATGAAGAAATGGGAGGAATTTTTAAATTTTTTTTTTTCAAAAATATCATATCACATTTTCTTCTTTGGACTTTAACTAATCATATCTATGGCCAAAATATTTTAAAAAATAAATTCATATTTTATTACGAAAAAGTTTGAAAAAAAGTCATTTAAATTTTTTTAATAAAATTTTTTTTTTTTAATTCTGAGTTTAAGGACCATTTTTTCAAAAACTATTCATTAAATTTTGTGGATGTAAATTTTATAGATAGAAATGAGCTTTTGGCTTTTTTAAAATGTGTTTTTTAATATTGTAGGTGTTGCCGTTGTGTTCAAAATATGTTTTTTGTGTTTGAAGTCAGTTTGTAAGAAAATTGCATTTATCGCTTAAACGATGGAAGATTGTCTTTTACTTCCATAAATATTTTTTCCTTAAATTACCTAGAGAATCTTTTGGTATAATTTTTTTTATGAAATTTAAGCAAACAAAATGGTTATGTTCAAAAAAATTTTATTTTAATTTAAAAAAACAATACGGCAACATCGGTAATTTTTAACCTATAGACTTTAAAGTATTTTTAATTACCGACGTTTGAAAAAAAAGATCATCAAAATCAGAGCTGTCCGTGTTTCCTAATAATTTGCTTTAGTAACTCCACTATACATCTATTTTGTAAAAACTATTTTTTTTCAAAGACGGGTTCAACTATTTAAATACAAATTCTTTGAATCAAGACTATCTCTCTTAATTTTTTTTTGTCTCTAAAAACAACTGATTAAATTAAAAGTAAATTTTTAAGACAAAAGCAAAGGCAATCGAAAAATACTTTTTTCAGGAGTGGGCACAAAGCCAAAACCACGAATCTGCAAAATTGTGTTTTGAGAAAAACGGCTTCAAAGTTTTGGAAACAGATATCTTCAGATCCAGGGGGTCAATTTCCGATCTCTGGAACTGTGAAGTGATAAGTTTTATCACGTTTTCATAATAAATTCGATTCTGGGGAGCTATTCAAAAATTTAAGACAAAAATTTTTCATATGAAAACTGAAATGATAAATTTTGTATCACTTCACAGTTTCACAGATCGGGAATTGACCCCCAGGCCTCGAAACAAATTTTAGTTCTAAGATATGAGTTTTTAGTGAGCATGCCTATCTATTAAGGTAAAAAATAAAATATATAATTTTTTTTTAATTTTCGAAAAATATACATTTCCTCCAAATACATCGAGCGAAACATCAAAAGATAGGTTTTTTAAGCTTAATTAACATAAAATATCCAAAAGTTCTTTTGAGGTCTAGTTACAGAGTTATTTGAAATCCAAATATTTTTTTTTAATTCGGAATGGGATATCTTCGAAACAAGTTTTTGTTTGAATATATAAGTTTGTAGTGCAACCAAGTGGAAGGGGACCTCAATCAACTTGGCGCGCGAAACTGGAAGCAGCTAGATAAAGATAGAGCTGGCTGGCGAAGCTTATTGGTTGAGGCCTAAATCCACAGCCGATTGTAGCCGCCTTACGGCGCACTGTTGTCCAAAATGACTTATCTCGTTGCAAAAATCATAACTTTTGAACGGATTGAGGTAGCGGTACAGTTTTTTTTTTAATTTGAAGGAAATTTCCAGGGCTGTTACACAAATGAATTTCAAGAAAATTGTTTTACAGGGTGTTTAGGAATCATCGGCCGAAAACCGATTTTCTTAAAAAAAAAAATATTTATATTAAAATTGGTATGCCATTTTGTAGAAATCACTAATTCACATCTAAAAAAAGTTCAGATTACACTTTTCCATGATATTACGATTATAGAGAATGCCAAAAAAGTTGGTCCCGGAAGTCCGTCTGTTTGTCTGTCTGTATAAGGATCTACAGCCTAAACGGATGGACCGATTGACTTCAAATTTGGTATGTAGCATTTTTTGGAGACCCTCCAGAGGGGTTTTTGGAATTAATTTTTTTGGGCCAAAAATAACGGTACTTGTCATACACCAATTTCAGTAAAGCTGTAATTGCTCAAAAACGGCTCCAACGATTTTGTTTAAAAAATTCAAATGTAAGTTTGAAAACAAGGTCTATCTTCTAATGAAAAAAATTTTTTTGGAAAATCATTATTAACGGTACCTGCCATAGAACGGTTTTTTTTAAATCCGATATTCTCCGAAACGGCTTATTCGATATCAACGAAACTTTTTTTGAAGAAGCACTTATATAACTCAAATATAGGCCAAAAATAAAATTTCAAAAAAAATAATTTTTGGATTTTTAAAAAAATTTTGAAATTTTTTTTTGAAAAATAAAATTTTCGGAAACGGGACATTGTATTTTTTTGAAATTTTGTTTTTAAATGTGGATTAGTGATTTCTACAAAATGGCATACCAATTTTAATTTAAACATTTTTTTTAAAGAAAATCTGTTCCTTCTGCCTTCATTTTTTTTTCAAAGTACAAAATCTCGGCAGTGCGCAAGCATGCGCAGCTAAATATTTTTATTTTGGATCAACAATTGATTGGTACACATACCCTATTCGGCTTAATGCATGGAACCGAATGGATTTTTTACGGTACCTGCCATAAAACCGTTTTTTTTTTCAAATCCGATATTCTCCGAAACGGCTTATTCGATTTCAACGAAATTTTTTGTGAAGAAGCACTTATATAACTCAAATATAAGCCAAAAATAAAATTTAAAAAAAAATAAATTTTGGATTTTTAAAAAAATTTTGAAATTTTTTTTTGAAAAATAAAATTTTCGAAAACGGGACATTGTATTTTTTTGAAATTTTGTTTTTAAATGTGGATTAGTGATTTCTACAAAATGGCATACCAATTTTAATTTAAACTTTTTTTTTAAAGAAAATCTGTTTTTGGCCGATGATTCCGAAACACCCTGTGAAATAATTTTATTGAAATTCATTGGTATAACAGCCTTAGAAATGTCCTTCAAATAAAAAAAAAAATTGTACCGCTAACTCAATCCGTTCAAAAGTTATGATTTTTGCAACGAGATAAGTCATTTTGGACAACAGTGCGGCGCTCGTCACCCCCTTAGTTTATATCTAAACTTATCGGTTGAAAACTAACGAAGCTGGAACTTTTGCTTTGACTGAAGGTCTAATATAACGTTTTTTCTCCTAGATCCAGACATTGGGGGTTTAAAGAAATTTGTACATGCCATTTCGTTTTCGGTGAATCGATACTTCATTTATTCAGAAATAAAAACGATAAACTTTTTATTCTTCTTATTTTTTCTTTTTTAGCTTCATGTGGTCAAGACTTACAGTTTATTTTAAGGAGAAACAATTCACAGCTATGAAACGAAGTGAACTATATGCCGTGACAACGCTTATTGCCAACTACGGAGGAGTTTTGAGCCTTTCTATTGGATTCTCTCTTTTAAGTATAGTTGAATTACTATATTTTATTACAATACGTCTGAAGAACAGCTTGAACAAAAGATCGTCTAAAGCTAATTAATAAATCATAAAATGAAATTAAAGTGCTTTTAGCTCATAACTTTTTATTAAAACATAATAAATTAAATAAACCTAATATTTTATTTTAATTTTTAAAATTGAATGAGAAAGTTATTTCGAATATTCTAAACTACATAAATCTATTTACTACCCCAACATAGTTCAAAATGAAGAGAACACAAAAATGTGGGTTTTCCTTAAGCGAACTTGCATAGAAAAAGGCAAAACACTATTAGGGGCTTCAAAAGGGGGCAAGTAACAAAAATATTCAGGACCAACTTCTTGTGAAACACGACAAGATTCTTCACAGCTGGTGACAATACAGTGACGTATACATATATACTTTCCAAGAGTTTCACCTAACGTAACAGTTGAAGAAGTAAGCGAAGCGGTTAAACACACCAAAAAAAGACAAAATCTAAATTTTTGGAAAAATTAAAAAAGATGGCTGATATTCGTGTATCCAAACCAAACGTAACACCTTTATATTAATGTCAGCGATGGTACCTAAATTATTATTTAAACGACTCCATTCTTTAACTTTCAAAACTTGAACATCTCATAAAATTCAAAGACCTTCACGAAAATTCCAATAGTAATAGTATTCTATCACTCACTCCCTAAGCTTGCCGACGGTTCTTAAACTATCAGAATATACTTACTTACACAATTCCGCACTCAAAACAAAATTCCAACTACTTCATATAAAAAACAACAAAATGTGGAATGTCTTTTTTCATATAATTATTTACAAGGATGGATTTTTACATATATTCAATTATCCTTTTCATATTTGTTTTGTTTGTTTGTATTCTCATGTAGAATTTTGTAATAATTATTATTGTTTCGATTTTTGTTTCTCACTTTTACAAAATATGTATGTAAGCATGCAAATATATCTTATTGTTCTTTTCTTTTCTTGTATGTTTTGTATGCTTGATTAATTAAATAATAAAATATCTTCTCTGAATTTATTATTGCAGTTATAAATCTAAAACATTGAAACTAAAATTTAAAATTTAAACAAAAATAGAAAAAGAAAAACAATGGCTAGTACAATTTAGTTTAAATTTGTTTTTAACAAACTTAATTTGTGCTTTGGGCGAAACAATAAAACAAAATGGGGTAAATTAAACAAGTGAAACAAGAAAAAATAAAATAAATTAAATTAAAAAAGATGACTAACAGAGAAAATACTTTTTAACATCAAGATAAATCTACATAACTTTTTGAGTCGTAATTTTTTTTGTTTTAGGTTTTTTTTCAAAAGTTAACTTCCGGTTCTTTTCATATACATGTATATAAATATATATAATAAATTTCATTTAACAGCGAACAACATCAATAGAAACGCTATAAACACTTGATTTTTATTTTTATAATTTTGCTCACTGAATGGTTTAGTTTGGTTTATTTTTTTAAGAGAAACTTTGTTTCGCGTAAATAAGCTAGAGTTTACTAACCAATATTTATATACACTGGTCATTTGAATGATTTTGAAAGAACATGACCAGGGGAATTACTGAGTTTATTGTATTGCATGCGGCATAAACGATTTATTATTTTTTTTTAAATTTAATTAATTGTTTTTATTTATTAATCTTAATTAATTGTAAAGTATGTATGTATATTCTCGAAAAAAGACACAAAGAAAAAAAAACAATGTTTGTAAAACGATAAAATACTGTATAACAACTTTTAAGAAATATCATTAACAAAGCGTTGGATTGTTAGGATATATCTTTTACATTTGTTCGTTTACCTGATCAACAGGATGACGAAAACATTTAACAAATAAGAATTTTTTTTTATAATTTTTTTTAAACAAAGGAAAATATTGGATTTTTGACTGTTGTTGGTGGAATTTTAAATTAGAACGGAGAGTTAGTTAGTGAGGAAAGTATTGGTTTTGTTTTTTTTTTTTTTGGGTATGGAATAAGAAAAGAAAATGTGTATAACTTTAACTTGGTTGAAACTGCAACGCACACACACTATTTTTTAAATATATTTTTTTTTATAGGAAATCCTTTAGTTGTTTGTTTTTTTCTGCTTCTGTTTGTTGTTATTGAAATTAAAATACCACTACGATAACAATTAAATTGGAGAGCGCACACAAATGACTCGCTTATGGTGGGAAGGGAGAGAATTAAGTGTGCTGTTTCCTTTTAGATCTTTGCTGTTTCCACCATGTCAATGTTCAGTTTATAGAACACATATGGATAGTATTCAGCTTGGCCGAATCCTAATCCGGGGATGTCCACATTCTAGAATTGAAACAAAAAAACACAAATTAGTTTTAAACAAGTCATTGTACAAGTCATAATTGTGATTTACAACTATCAATCGATAGTTGATAAATACTGAAATTTAGGATTTTTAAACCTAATTTATAGGAAAACTGGTTATATAATAACGGTTAGGACCATTTTCTGCTTTCAAAACTTTTCCTAATTAAGTAATAAGATATCGAAATTCAATTTGATTTGATTGATAGTTGCAAATCGCAATAAGGCTGTTAGATTAAATATAAAAACAGTAAAATGCTTTTCAAAATCGACTTTCTTCTGCTTAAGTAGATTCAATTAGCGACTTTATACTTCCCAGCATTTTTTCAACACACGATTGCTTATAAGTTCTGTCTTATACATTAAGCTTAAGCTTTTTCGCCAGTTCAATTTTCGTTGTTATAAGGTTTTCTGCAACTTTTCGCTTAGAAACTTTTCACAACACAAACAGGACATAATCCTTTCTTTAACATAACAAAACAACCCATGTTTTTCAATCAATAGTTAGTCAGATATATGAAAAATTTTTATTTTTTGCGAGACACCCGTCGACTTTGTCCAAGCTTAAAATTGAATTTAAACAAATGACGGGTCTCATTTCAATATCATTTTTTAAATAATTTTACTACGAATAGGTCTATTCTTGGTAATTTTTGGTTAGGATTAGTAATAAATGGAGCCCACAAATCCAAACAAATTTATTTTTATGAAAACGGCGTACATCCGAACACATTCCATGAACAAAAAAAAAATTGCCCCGCAAAAAATGCTATTTCATTTAAGTTGACTGGGCTATAGGGCGTATACGTAATATAAGCGTAGAAAAAGAGAAATTCAATCAAAATTTTCGTTTTTCATTTCTTATTTGAAATATATTTGTAAAATGTTCCCAGATTTCGGTTATGTTCCATTTTTCTTTCTGAATAATGATAAAAAACTATTGTTGTTTGTAAGACCCATCTTTAAATGAAGCGTTCAGAATAATAATGAGCCAAGTCCATTTCATATTTGTCCATTATGCACAACTTTGAGAAACTCTATTTTAGAAACTAAAGTATTTTATTTAAAAAAAGACCAATAGCTTTTTGTCTTTTATTTAATTTCTGAATTTATTTAATTCTAATCAATGTTAAGAGAAAAAAACTAAATTTATTTATAAAAACTCAGCAAAATATATACATAACTTATAGAGAAATGGACTTGACCTAATATTATTCTTTTGAGATATGTAGTTAGTTAACACTTATATTAATAGTGTTTTCGTTTGGTAAAAAAATAAATTTATTTTTTGATCTAAATCAAAACAGATTTAGATCAAAAAAATAAATTGATTTTTTTACCAAACGAAAACACCATAAGGGAGCATTTTATAGATTCTAAAGATATATTTGCTTGTCAGCGCCGACTGCTCGTAGTCGATTATTTTGTGTTGATTGCTTTTGAATTAGAAATGATTTTATTTAAAATTATTTCTCTCTTTATTGCTATTATAAATTTACTTTACTTATCTCGCTTCTTACCCTCGTATGGGCATTATGATAGCAGACGAAGAAACACTTTAAGTATTTTCGGTACACTTGCTTATGAAGCCTTTAGATGTCATAGTTTTTGTTACAACAAAGCAACTGCTGATCGTGCCAACTATCAAGTAATTTACTTTAGAAGTTTATTTTTTGTTTATTTTACTTTTTAACTCATGCACTAAGCGTGGCAATGTTGAAAGTGATACATTTTGTACGTTAATTGTGAGTATATAATTTTTTTTATCACATCAAGCCAATGCAATGGATAAGTACTACGAGTGTCAAGCTTTGAAGCGGGCTGGTTTTTATTAATTATTTAATTGTTTTGCAGCAATTAGTTAAGTGGTCATTGGTGCGAAACCTTCATATATGATTTCCACTTAATATACTTTCAGCACTCGAATTTTTTTTCTATGAAACATTGTGACTTGTTTTATTCGACAAATACCGACTCAAGTTTGGTATACACATTTCGGACATGTGGAACTACGATTTAGTCTGAGATGCCTTTGAGATCCTATCACCCATTTAAATTTTCTTCATTAATTACGGGAGATTAAAATATCCTTGTAAAGTTTAAAAATGTTTAATTAACTTACATCAACACTTCCACCAGCTGGATTCGCAGCAGAGCCATCCAAATGACCATAAAGTTGGTTAAGGCAATCCCTAAGACGTTTAATACTTTTCTTGTTTGGCTGGATAAGAATAGCTTGGAAATTAACTGGTAGTCCGTACCTAGAAAAAAATTAACTTTCAGATTTTGTTTATGCTTAGGTCAAATAAATATTTACCTCAAAACGGATTCCACGAAGACACGGAGGGCCTTAACGTGCACCAAAGCGCAAAAGGATTCGCTGAAATTAACCTTCAGCCATCTAACGAGAGGACCCTATCAAAATAAAGGAATTCAAATATTTTGTAGAAAGTTAAATCAAATCAATGGACATTCAGCAGCTTACAAATTGCTTTTTCTTATCAGTGACCAGCTTGGTTATTTCGTTTTTACCAGCAGCTAGTTCTTCTTCGTTGTACACGAAATCCCTCACCACGAATTTCTTCTCACGGGCGTGCAATTTAAATTCTTCAACAACCTTCTTGAACAAAGTCACATTGAATAAAGCATAATCTTGATCTTGGGTTATCAACGTGGAGGAACGTGGAACAATCATGTCTGTGATTTTTTCATAACCAACAATCCAATCATTGGAAAGAGCCCTAAGATAGATTTTTTAAATTAATAAAATATTTAAATAAATCAAAAATAAGAATATTACTTAGGTACGATGACCAAAAGTGTGGTCAAATACTCAGAGTCCAGAATAAAATGTTCCTTCTTCACTAAATCAGCCAAGTTACGTGTTAGCAAACTTCCACTGTTGGTAATAGTTTTGAATTAGTATCGCAAAAAATATTTAATATTCCGATCCGCACAACTTACGTTTGCTTTTTCTCCAAGTTTTGTAGACTTCCTTTAAGATTGTTGTAAGCGGTGGATTTCGTTTTTAAATCGGCATCGATTTGACCAACTTGTTTAGAAATAATATCAGCGATATTTCTAAGCGATTGCTTAATTGGATACTTGGCCATATCCCATTGAAATCGGGTAATGTACGATGGAAGATCGGCTGTTAATATAGGAATAATATATTGAGTAATGTTTAAATTATTAAAATTGTTAAAGGAATATGCTCTAAATATCCTAAGCTGCATACAAATGTTGTCAAGTTTTATATATGTCTTCAGAACGAATTTTATATTTAAGACGTTTGAAGTTTATATTCAATAGCGGAGAAAATACAAAATTAACAGTTAAAAATTTTCAAATTTTGTGGCCAAATTTATTGGGGTAAGCTACAAGTTTTCGAGCATAGGTTACGGAGGCTGATATTCTTCGTAAATTAAATTTATCCCACAATAAAAATAAAACGTTGACGAAATTTTTCCATCGTACCCGAATATAAATTGATTTCTGGAATGTAAGGGCTCTTCTCGAAAACGAGAGTGCCTCCTCCAATTTAAAAACAAATATTTAAACAATAAAATGTGGTAATTTGGAGGAAATGCGATGTTTTTGTTTTACCAGGTACAAAGCAATATCTACATCTCGAACTCGGAACAGGCTAATTTTGTCCAAGTGGCTTGGTAGCCATGCATATTCAGAAAGATATATAACGAAATTCATTTAGAGGGATTTGGTGGCCAACGTTTAACAAAGCCGAGAACTTAGTTAGCTCAGTGCCAAGAATAAGCCCAAAGTCGCGAACAAAGCCAACAACAGGAGCATAATAGATCCGGTATTGTCTTGGTGTTAGGGAGGAACGTTTGAGGCAGGAAAATTATGGATTGCTATTTGTTAATGTTCAGCTCAAGAAAAATTTTTGGGACCATCTTGATCCGCGTCTAGAACAACAAAAATTCTGCGTTTTAAATTTATTTTGAAATAATTTGTTTTAAGTGTGCCATAAGTCAGTGGAAAACGAGAGTTTTTACTTGTGCGTTGAATATTTGTTTGCCTAAACAAATACTTGCGCCAAAAGCGCAAAACTGCGGTTTCAAAAAGAATTTTAGATCTGCTTGCAAGAATAGCAAATGTTGAGAAGATGTCATTTGTTTTGATATTCTCATATCTTCTGGAGAATAAAGGTCAGAATAAAGGTCAGAAACACTAAATGGTGACCCTTGGGTACTTCGGAGAGAGCAGTAATAGATTTTCAAATTTTAAAAATCATTCGGTAATGTTGGCCAACTAAGTAAGAATAAAGGGCAAAAGCTATTAGCTGCGTTCCTTTGGAAATATTTATCTACTGCTAAGTACTTAAAACTACTTTGAACTACTTTTGCTATACTGAAAAAGTAGTTCAAAGCTGCTTTAAGTACTAAGCAGTAGATAAATATTTCCAAAGGAACGCAGCTATTAACGTTGGAAAGCTTTAAATAATAAAATTAATATATTAATATATAAATTTTTTTTTACAATTGCAAGAAGACCATTAGGTCTAGAAGAGCATATCTTTTATTTTATTGATTTTGTTGGTCATTGTAGTTAGGGAAATTTTGAGTTGCTAAAATGTATGTCTGAAAAGAAAAATTGGTCAGAGAACACCTATAGCTGAAAAAAAATGAAGATTTGCCATGTTATTAGAATCTAAGGACAGGAAATAATGAAGTTTTAGTGCAATCTGAATTTTTCTTGAATTAAAAAAATGGCCAAACTTAAAGGAGCTGATTTAAGGTCAGAGTTAGTAAAAAGTTCAGAACATTATGTACACGGAAGGTTTGAGTTTTTTGTATGGAATCGGACGCAAACTTTGATTTTATAATTTATACTGTAAAAAAAGCAATGCATTTTGTACAAATGTAGTTCATCTTTAGAATATAATATGAACTGCATTTTAATTCGTATTAATCTACGAATATTGAGGGATTAGAGGAGGGGTAAATCGTATATTAAGGATCATTCAACTGGGCCTTTAAGATTTTATAAAAAAGGATATTATAGTAATAGAGCTATAAACAAAAAATATTCTGAACAACCGCATTTATTCAAGACACGAAAATATAAAATACGCGTTTATGAAAACCAAAGTTGTGTGTCACGAGACAGTTTTTCAATTTATTAAATACTTTAAAACCCTGACACATTTAAGGCGAAATAACATTGTCTTTGAAAATGAAATTCAATATTATTTTGAATAAAGCAAAAACCAACTAAAAAATTTTATGTTTCAATAACGACGATTTTCAGTCATTTAAGCAGCAGATTCAAGATAATCGCCATCGGAAGCCTTTGACCGAATTTTTTTGCTGAATGTCGATAATTTCATAATTCAACATGGTTTTTCTAACTTTAAGGATTCTAAATAAATAATTCAAAACTTTGGTTTTCATAACTGCTTCAGTTTTCTGTGTGAAAAAAAGTTACAATTAAAATTTAATTAAATTTTCATTTCTATAGATTTTTCTAATATTAAAGACAACATTTTGGAACACTTTGCAGCTTAAGATTTTTAAAACCTTTTTTCCATTTTTTCATATTCAAAAATCTTAATATTATTAATTTTGTTTTACTCTTAATTTTTTTTTAAATAAAAATCGTAAGCAATTAGGCAGTATTTTGATGCAACATGTATGTATCAGTGTGTAAAAAAAGCTATTTTAACATAAATTATGCTAGCTAAGCGTACGCAAGCAGGATTAAATGTAGTGTATTAGTAGTGGTGTAAGACAAATCATCAGAGATATAAAACAAAATACAACGTTAATCTAAATCGATACATACACACACATTTACAAACGAAAAAAATCAATACACATTAATTTCTAAAAATAAAGTAGAAGATCGTTTTCATTGTTTGTTCATGTTGTTGTTGTTGTTGTTTTTTTTTTTAAATTAATTAATTTTTTTTTGTGAGGAAAGAATACACTATTCAGAAAGCATATTTACGCAGACAACAGTACCTGTAAAGTTTTTTTTTATATTTTAATCTCTCTGGGACACATTTATGTTCAATTCTTTTGCACACATTGAGCACCTTTTGTATAAGTTAACAATAAAATAAAAAAATTGGTGTAAAAAAAGGACACTGATACAAATTCTATGTTTTTTTTTTTTTGCTTATTCAGAAATTTTAAAACTCAACTAAAAAATAATAATTATTATTATTGTAAGGAAGGAAATAAAAATCGTGATCAGCAGCTTTTTATTTCTGATAGCAAGTTTGAATTCTTTATTAAAAAAAAAGAAAATAGAAAAAAAAAATTATAAATTAAATAAATAAAAATTCTTTTAAATAAAAAACACATCATAGATATATTTATAGAATATTATATAATAATAATTATGTATAAAAGAAACAGAATAGAAGTCTAGAGTATAGAGTGTTATTACAACCAGGGCCTAACCTGGACTTAGTGGCATTGCTGGCGGTTCAGCCCCCAATCCGTCGCCGTTTATGTCAGTGTCCGGACTTGATCGGCCTTGGCTACTACCACAACAACTACTCACTGGAGACGATCTATGAGTTGATGAATTAAATCCATTTGTTATATTTAATTGACTCGATGAACGACTTCTAGTTTATTTTTGATACAATGTAAAGTTTACGTGTTAAATTAGTCGTTTTGTAATTTATTTTTGAAATTTTTTTTGTTTGTTTGTTCTTTTTGTATTATGTTTTTTATTAATTTTTATGTGTTAATGGGATTATATATTTCAAATAATATTGGTGATACGTTCGATATTCATTTAATTTTTTTTTCTTGATTGTTTTTTGATTCGAAAATGAAAATGAAATTGGTAAAGTCTTGTAAACGGGCTGTTAAAATGTAAAATTGCTAAGTATTAGTGCAGAGAACGATGGGATGACAAGTGACTGATTTGAAACTAAGTGAATTTTGGGAATGTTTTTCTGGGCTGCTTTAGATTTTTGATTTCAATGTGATTAATGCAGTTAATTTTTTTAAATTTCGTATTGAATGCTCACGTTTGTTGAAAAATAAATTTCTTTTTGCTCCATGTTAAAATTATACAAAATATTCGTATCACTTCACGAAACATGATTTTTTTTTAAATACACAAGGCATTTTTATATAGGTACCTCTTTATAGGGAAGACAAGTCTTAAATACTTTGAACTTGTGTGCACGCCAAAAACTTTAAATGCTTGCAGTAAGAATTGTTTCACGGACACCAACCCGAATATCAAAATCCTTTAGCGATACTGTTACATTTGTTTGAAAAGACATGCCCTACATCATCGCTTCAACACTGCCACATGATAAATCCAAACCCATTACAAGATTTATTATAATTAAAAGTTTAAAGTATATTAAACCTACTAGAAGTTTAACAAGCTCAAACAATTCCTCCTTTTTTTCATTTTTGTATTGATTGATAATAACAAATTCAAATGGTTTCAAACGCAAATTTTAAAATTATCGCTTCCAGAGAGTTGTACAAATATTGAAATCATTGTTCAGCAAGTTGTACATATCTTCTGAAATCGGGAATATTTTTTAGGTGTAGCAATGGTTCAAGTTTCACATTATGATTTAAAGATATGAATCAAGGTAGAACCGTGTTTGTTTTACAAAAGGCAGTTACAGTGACACAAACGCTTGCGACAGATTGGACTTTATGGTTTAATGGTCATTGGAATTATCATAAGCCGCTGTGTAACGCGACTACCAAAAAGCGTTGGTTCTGGAGAGCCTTTAACTTTGACTTATCTTACAAACAAAAGTTCTGTTTTGACTTTATTCAGTCACCACACTGCTTTTCTGTGACACCAGTATCCCTGTTTTTTTTTTTTCAATTTGAATCCCTATTAGCGAGGAGCAATCAATTAAAACAAAATCATTTTGCAATCAATTGAAATAAAATCATTTTGTTTTTAATTTATTAGAGTTTTTGAAAACACCAAGCTAGCGCAATTGGTTTGTGAAAAAGAGTATGCATTTTTTCTTTCGTTCTAGGAAATCATCACAAAATAAGTTTGAAAATTTTCACTTTTAAACTATTTCACTGTAGTTAAGGACTTTCCATCGCCAAATAGTCATTTCTGGAAGGCTTTTTTTTTTTATCTCATTTTGATGTTTTTTCGTTCTGCAAAATTTATTGAATTTGAATATCATCTCGGAAGTCGGAAATTTATCCAACAAAGGAGATGAGCAAAAATTATATGACACTAGGGCCTAAGGCGAACAGAAATGAGACTTTTGTCATATCCAAGCAGAACGTTACGGTATAATAACTGTGAAGACTTATGAAAATCATTTGAGGGTATATTGAAGTGAAGGTTCCAGGAGGAAAACAGCACAAGTCCATTCCAACTCATTCTGAGAAAAACGAAAATTTTTTTTTTGCCCAGTAAATACTACAAGACCTCATCATTAGTCTATTTTTTGACTAAAAGTGGACATGAGCCATTTTTCCTTTGGACCCTATAAGTATTGCCATGTGAATTTCACAATGCGAATGCTTTTTCATTAGCAGCGTAAAATGCACAGTTCACACAGGTCTTTCGAAGCTGCAAACTTGGTTTTATAAAATTGGTTTCTTTCATAGCAAAACAACATCCACACAAAATTGGTCGATGCATGTGAACTAGGATAGTTAATTTTTAATTTTTTTATGTATTACCCTAATCGGAAAACGTAGGTCCATTCCTCATATTAAAGAACTAAAAAGCCAGTAATTTTTTGTTTGTTGGTGTCATTTAACACTTTGTGTTAAAAGACGCGAAAGAAAAATTATGTTAAATACATTTTTAAATAGTTGCTTCCGTTATATTTAAAGTTTGAAGACTTCAGTATTGAAGATCCGACCAATAAAGAATTCGTAATGCATATTATGGAACCATAGATATGTAGATAGATATATTAATTTGTTTATAAGCTTTGCTTTTACAAATAATGTAACCATATTTTAATTTATTTTGTGGTTTGTTTGATTCAGAACCGAAAAAAAAACGAAATAGTTCATTCAAAAAGCTTATAATATCTTAAGCTCTAAGGTCGAATCTTCCCCGTTTCTGCCTGAACCACGTATCTACATAGAAAATTTTGTTCAGTTCTTAAAATAAATATACATTTTTCTCAATATTAAAAAATATGAATTGAACAAAGGGAAATCAAGTTATGTTTAAGACATATTGATTGAGTTGTTTCTACACTTAAAGCTTTGTATCTATTATTCAATTTTAAAGTTCAAGTGACCTCAACTCCAAATTTATAAAGCGTTTCGCCCAGGTACGACGAAACGCTTTATAAATTTGGAGTTGAGGTCACTTGAACTTTAAAATTGAATTATATTCAATCGCTCCACTTAAAATAGAAATAATTTAAATAATTTTTATTATTTTTGTTATTTTTTTCTTCGTTACTTTGTATCTATTCTTCCTCTAAGTTTTAGAGCAATGTTTAACAGAAAAAAAAATCTTTCAAAAAAATGTACATACGAGGTTCAAGCAGAAACGGGACGATATAACATTTTGTGCCGGACGGTGCACATGAGGTAGACCCTTTTTTCTAAATTTTAAGCCTTGAGGTGGAATTGTACAATAGTATTTTGGAGTTCGAAATTTCGTTCAGCTTCAGAATAAAACTATATCATTAATATATAATGTCATCACTTTATACTTCTTTTCAAATGAACCAGACTAGAATTATATTAGATTTATATAAGATACCATTTTTTAAACATTTTTAATTTCAGAACTTAGAACTTTTCATTATTTTAGATTTTGGTAAAAGATTGACCTAAAGATTTCTTAATATTAAGAATACCTTTTTTGTTCACAAAATAAGATTATTTATATTTTTTTTTAAATACCACACGGCAATCCAGTGAAAGCGTTAGATGCCAAACGCTTAAGCAATTTACATTTAAAATATAGCTCACAAAATATATAGTATAGAAAAATTGTTGTCAAAAAATTTTATTTTCAAAGTAGAGAAACAGGAACTGCATTTTTATATAAAGCATAGTTCAAGTTCAACTTAATTTCAATGTTATCGACATAACAAAGAGTTTTTTGATAAAAGAAGTAAGCAAATTTTTGGCGAAAAAATTATTATTTTATTTAATGTACTATAGGGTTGTAGTTGTAGTAGGTAGTATTGATTTGTAACGTTTTGGAAGTAGTTACGGTTAGATTATATAGCAGTAAATGCGGTAGTAAAAAAATGAGTAATTTAATTTTTTGTAAAAAACTTACCCGCTATTACTTTTGGCGCCGATGCTTTGTTTTCTTTTTAATTCGATTTGCAAGGCAAACAAGAAGGAAAAATAAATGAGAAATTCAAAAATATTTATTTTTGTTTTTAGGGGGAAAAAAAAATGTATGACTTTTGTAAAATTAAATGAGCTGCAAGGAAAACAAGAAACTGGCGGCAAAGAAGCCAAAAATCTTCGGGGCTTAGGTTTTAAAGTTGTTTTTTTTTTTTAATTTTTTTTATCAAGCATAAAACGGTCGCCTGAGGGCAGTCAAAAATTCGATTAGTTAAAAACAATTCTTACAAATATGTATTTTTTTTTGTATTAGTTGCTAAGATTTCAATAATCCTACTCAAGCACGCCAACTTGGAAAACAGTTTCTTATAAAATATAGACTTTAACTAAACACTACCAAAGGGAAAATTATTTTAAAATCAAGTGCTTACTAATAAATAGCTATCTAAGATATGTTAAAATATTGTCTAGCATCTAGATTAATTAAAAATATTGTTTTGTTGATATTTTCATTTTAATTGCATAATCGATAAGGAATAGATTTGCGAAAAGGGCTTTTTTTAAACGGTGTCATACGTATTTGAGTCACATGCGTTTTTAAAGCGTCTTTTCTAGCTTTCTACTCGAGCATTTGATACTTTCGGAAACAAGTCCATATTTTGTTTATATCTGATATTGCGATATTATGTTTCAAAGTGATAATATTTGTTGTCGTTTTCTTTGTGAGTTATCCATAAGCTGAGTCATATATCGAAAAATAATTTTTATTATCAGTGGACCTAATTTATTTCATACCAAAGTAAGTGATCGTCAGGTGTTAGCAATAGTTGATATATACTTTTGTAAATAAAATAAATATAATAAATTACCATTAGTTTCCTCTTTGTTGTTTTTAAATAAATCTAACTTACAATACTTGAACAATATTGGGCAAGTCACTAAGAATATTTAACAAAATAAACAAATTTAAATAAAATTAAAATGTTCTAAAACAAGGACTCTTAGAATACATTTTTCAAATTTTTCCTATTTTTTACTTAAAAAAAAATTAAAAAGCAGGTGCGTCGATTTAATTTGTTTGATATTTTTATTGGTGGTTACAAAAGAAGTAGAAAAAAAAATTATCCATTTTATCTTTATAGTCGTTTTTTGTAGAAATTAGTTTTCACGTCATTAACTTAAAATCTTCTTATTTTAAGTAGTGAAACAGGCACACACATATGATTTTATAAATAATTGAATTAAGATGTTCGAAAAAGCGAATCAGGGAACCAAATTCCAGCAATGAATTATTTTCATGGCAAAATAGTCGTCATTTTGCAGACTTATTAGAATTCAATTTGTCTATGAAATAACGGTAAGTTGAAAATGGGTGTTTCCATGGAAGGGTTTTGTCAGATTTTTGCATGTTTTTCACTCTTATTTATTTAACTATTCACTAAGTTAAGTATTTCAATACTTTAACACTACATCATTAAGTTTTTTCATTGTTTTTAATTTTGAATGTATACAACTATTGTGCTATTGTATTGCTATTGTACTTCTTTTTAATCCATTTTTTAAGTTCTAATGGTATGTAAAGTGTTTTAACACATAAGACTCATTTCAATAATTGTATGAACTAACAAAAAAATATCAAGTATATCATTGTCAGCACTCAAATTAAGTTTAAAGATGAATAAAAATGACAGTTATTTTGAAAAAGTTCTGAAAATATTGCACATACGAACATTTTTAGAAAATGTCACCTGGAACATGGTCAATATGAATCTCACACATTGACTTTCTATAAAATCAAATATGAGTCCACCATCAACATTTAATACTCGCCATCTAGAATTTTTTTAAACAAAAAAGTTAAAATTGCCACTGAAATAGTTTGTTTCGTAAAGTTAACTCTGCACTGTATTTTATGAATTGTATCAACTTTCAATACTTTTAAAAATTTAATACACAAGAATTGTGCAATAATTAAAAAAAAAAGTATTCTCAAAGATTTAGGTATAAGTAAAACAACAAAATTACCTAACAGTTATTTTGAACTGCATAAACTTTATAGTTCTACTAATTTACTCTCTGAGAATGTTGGCTAATTTTGGAATGTTGGAAAATTTTCAACTTTTAAAGTTTTACCGTTTTTTAAACTATCTGTCAAATCTGAAGATGGGGTAGTCGTTTCTCGTTTGTTCACAAGTTAGGCTATCATACTTTGTTGGTTTTGTACAAAACATCTATACTTCATTTTTCTACAGCCCAAAAATTAATAGACCAGGGTCGATAATTTTTTAAACCAAAAAAATCTTAGTAGGATGAAACCCATTGGATTAATCAATGTTACATGAAATCTTAAGTTTTTTGAGTAATTAAAGTGTAAATTTGAATAAATAGGCCAAAATTGTAAACAATGATAAAAATTTTTTTTCGAATTCAAGCTTTTTTCATTTTTTGAATTTTACTAGAACATGTTCTATAGTATACTAATGTAAAATTTTTTTTACACCATCAGAAAATAGACATTTTAACGAACGAAATGCCCACCGACTTTTTGAAAAAAGCTGATATTTTGACACGTGAATTTTCGATTGAAAATTAGGGTGTTTTTTTGGTATTAAGTCAAAATAAGGTGAACAAATTAATATTTTAAATCAAATAAATTACAGTGTATTTGGGACATAATAAGGTAAGTTTTCACCAAATTTCGTAGAAAAAAACATTTTTTTGAAAAAGATAAAAATAAAAAACCAAAAACTCGGTTTTTTTGAATTTTTCACATAAATTTTGAGGTTATGTGAAAAAATTGTTGATACAAAAGTTGTAGATCTTTTTATTACCTACAACTTTGCCATACAACTTTTTTCTATAGGATTTGTAGTTTTGCCGGAAATCGAGATATACCATTTTTTACCATTAAAAACTCAACCCACCCACTTCCCGAACTCGGCTCGCCCGTAATTTATTTTTCCTTTCATTCTTATCATATTCCCCTCCTTTTCCAATGGGTTTCATCCTACTATGATTTTTTTGTACTTTTTAATGTTTTTGAAGGCATCGGCACTGGTCTATAAATTGAATCTTGTAACAATTTTTTGGTTTCGTTATATTTTGCGAATCTCGTGATTTCAAATAATACATATTAAAAAAAGTTTTTGTAAAACACTTTACAAAATAGTTGATTGGTTCAAACAATAATTTTGAGTTTATGACCCATTATTATGGTTAAAATTTTAAAACACATGGTTTACGCAGGTGTGTTAAACACAATTTTTAACTAATCATCTTTTGAATTCGGAAAAACTATTGAACGTGGATTTTTTCAACAACTTCAGCAGGATAGTTCACACAACACGACTCAAATAATTTTTTTTCGCTTAACTTATAATAATGTTTAGTTTCCCTGCCGTTCACAAAAAAAGCTGTTTCCAAAGCTGACAAAAGCCAAACAACAGAATTAATCTCAAATATTTAAAAACTTATTAATACATTTAATTAAACATTTATATCCAACATCACTAAATTACCCTTCAGTAGTTCGACTAAATATTACACAAGGACATTTTTAACAGTAAATACTTTCTAAAACTTTACCAATTTCATCCCATAAATCAATCTGTCTATTATTATTTAAAAAATTTCATTCTTCAAAATGGTTCTTCCGTTCTATTATTTTCTTAGTTTTTACAATTTTGTGTTTTTCTTTACCAAAAAAAAAATAATAATAAAGACAAAAAAAAAAGAAGTATTTTGCTATTTTATTTTTAATACCTGCTCTTATTCGAACCTCTATGCCTATGAAACCACCAATCGAATGTATCACTAAAACTAGTGTTATTTTTTAAAGCGCAATTATTCGTTGAACAATCACAATCACAATTGCACGAAGTAGTGTCAAATTCACGTTCGGAGGACTCTGAAGAATTGTTAAGGCTCCCGCCGTGGCATGCTGAACAAGTGGTTGTTGTTGTGTCACGACTATTTGATAAATTTGATGATTTACCCGTTAAATCCGAATGAGTATTTTCATCGGGCGGACCAGGACCTTCTGGGGCGGGCATATAACACAATTACACATTTTCGGGTACACATTGTTTTTGAATTGTTTGGATTTGGTTTTTTGTTTTTGTTAAGTTAACAAGTACATTTTTTTTGTTTTATTTGGTTTTTTTTTTTTTTTTAATTTTTTGTGAGGAGAAAACATTAAAGAAAAAAAATAAACATTATTCATGGTATTCTTGGCATTCAACATATCCTGTTTAAGTTCTGCATTAAATAAATTAAATATAAATTTGTTTCAAAACAAACTTAAAGTAAAATAAAAAAAAAGTTATAAATTTAAATATAATTAAAAAAAAAAACTCAAAAAGATAATAATGATGAGTTGGAAGCATTATTAAACAAAAAGAAAATTGTTTACTAAGCGGCACATTGACACAGACTTTATACAAAATTCACGATAGTCTTTAAGATTTTTTTTTACAAAATTTAAAAATAAATTTTAAGAACAAAAAAAAATACACTAGACAAATGCCACAAAAGCACAAACACAAAAAAAGATTTGAAGAAAAAAAAAACAACAAAAACAAAATTGTATGGATGCAAATTAAATCTGAAGACGTGTTACACCTGTTGTAAGATCGGCAAGCCTAAAAACATAAATTATTAGAAGCGTAATCTAATCGCGGTTTGAAATTGCAGAATTTGATAAGAAGATTTAAAAACTAATTGGTTTTCTCTCCATCTAAAAGGATTTTGATGTTAATATCATAATTATTTTGATTTTGATTAAAATTGAATATGGTGGATGGATCATGCAATGAAATTATTGAAATGAAAAGAGAATCAACACAAAATTTAATTTAAGTAAATAATTTATATATATATTTATGTTTAGTGTTGCGTGTTAAGAATTTAATAATTGCGATACATATTATTATGTGAATATGGTGAGAAGTAAAAATGCATAAACTACGAGTAGGTTCTAACATTGCAATTGAGAAAGTCATCGATTTCTACGCAAAAAGATGAATTTAAGGAATTATTAAGAAGAGTAAAGAGAACTTCTTTGACGGTTTTTGTGGCCTGTTTATCACTAAATAACTTTTAAAGTCGGCACAAGAAATTCCCATGTGACGCTTGAAAAAGAAATGACTGAACTTAATGACTGCGTCAACAAACACGAGCGACTGAATCCAAGTGGTTTATTTTTGTGTTAAAATAAAGTTTCAGAAAAGTATAATAATCGGATAAGTTTTCTGGAAAATTGTGCACAGGACAATGACTGCCGGATCAAATAATATTATAAAATTCAAGTGTTTATGGAATGTTCTCCATGTGTTGGCCAAAGGAACAATATGCCCGCCTACTAAAAAAAAGGTTAATCTGGTTCATAAATTCACTGCTTTACTTATTTTGCTACATTAGGTTGTGGAGATCTATTAAAATAGTACCTACATTTATTTTCCTAAAAAACCATTACAAATCTATTGGCGGATCGTTGTCAGGCGCCACTATTCTCTGGCAAAAATTTAAAAGCTTAATAAATATCTTTTTTTTCACCCCTATGCTTTCCTTTATGCTCGGAGGCGCCGAGTTTAATGGAGCTTGCATAAACAGATTATGGTGAACAGAAAAAAGTCTAAAATCTAAAATAAACTAGGTTTAAGACAAGATGTGTGTTGGCCAGTTCAAGCCATGTGATTTAAAATAAAAACTGCTGCATTGTCCAAGCTTTTTGATTGCAATGAATATCAAAAAAAAAAAATGTCATTCGACATTGCTTTAAAACAAAAAAAAAATGACAAATAAAACTAAGCATTGTATGCATAAAATGTATGCAAAAAAGTTGGCATTATTAAAATCTCAGAACGAGATTGAATGCAGAATATGTGCAGTAAAACATCTTCTTGTTTAAGACCTTGGAAGTTTCAGCTAAGGTTTTGTAATTTTCTGACCCAAAGTACAACACATCCAAATACTTTTGTGACGAACATATTTGTCGTCATCATCAGGCAGTGCAATAAAATAATTAAACAAAATTTTAAATCGTCTATTAACCCTGTTATTTCGTTAGCATTTAGACTTTTTTACTTGCGATATAGGTACTATAGGGCAAGTTTAGGATTCGTAAAAAAAATCGAACTCGAGATAACAATTTTACATGACATTACGATGATGGAGAATGCCAAAAAAGTGGGTCCGGCAATTCTGTCTGTCTGTCTGTCTGTCTGTAAGAACCTCGAGCTACAGCCTAAACTACTGAAGCGATTTTGTTCAAACTTGGTAGTTAGCAGTTTTAGGTGATTCCCTAGAGGGGAAATTGAAATTTTTTTTTTATGATCAAAACTAACGGTACCTGCCATATAACGGAAATAGAAAAGTTAATTTTTTTCAAAAACGGCTCTAACGATTTTGATTAAAATTTTTATGTGTGGTATTACACATAAGAGCCAACTTTTGAAATAAAAAAAATATTTTTTGTACCGTTATTAACGGTACCTCTCATAGAACGGTTTTTTTGGTTTCTGAATATCTCGTACAAAATTAACCCGATTTCAACGAAAATTTTTATGCAAAAGCAATTAAATAATAATAATATTAAAATTTTAGAAAATTTTCAAAAAGTGCATTTTTGGATTTTTAAAAAATATTTCAAAATTTTTTTTTGAAAAATCAATTTTTTGAAAACGGGTTGGTGAAAAATTTTGAAATTTCGTTTTTATGTGTAAATTAATTATTTCTTTAAAATGGCATACCAACTTTTTTTTTGAAAAATGTTAGAAATTTTTTATATATAAAAAATTATTTTTTTAAAAAACGGCTCTAACGATTTTGGAAATTTTTTTTTTAAAAATACCTTTTTATGCAAGTAATAAAATGGCATACTTGGTTTTTTGTAAAACATAATTTAAAACGGTGTTTTTTGAATAAAAAGCTTTAACATTAGAGTTACTTTTAGCATAAGAGCAAGTACGTGCGACCCCAGTCGTGCATTTTATTTCATCAAGTACATTTCTTTACACTTTAGATGCCAGTGGCAAAACATCGTTTGAAAAAAAAGTTAACGAAATACAAAACTACCTGAAGTCGCACAACGAGCAACTACAAACCTATTAATTCTCCCCTAAAGATATAAGGGGTATTCACGATCCGATGCAACTGGTCTAGTATCATTGCAAAAGTGCAAAAGTGTAAAATCTTGCAACACTACAACAACAAAATATATGGATTGAAATTTTACAATGGTCTTGCACTTTTGCTATACCCTAACCCTATTGCAAAATAAAAATACAATGGTGTAAAATTTTTTTGACAGATTGCAGCTCGCCGTCGCGTGTCGCCCATGATGAACAGTTTATCTTTTTTATTCTTATTCTTTTTTATTTTGTTTCTTTTGATGTAATTTGTGAAAATAAATTAACCCGAACACAACAAAGAATGAAATTATAAAAAAATTGAAAAAAATAGAAGAAGCATCGGTGGAAAGACAACTCCGTAAAAAAATGAGTGAAGCTGATATAAATCAGATCATGGATTCCATTCAATATTTACTATAGATAAGAAGAGGTGCGTTCACGATCTATTGTAAAAAAATAAAATTTTACACTTTTACTAGGCCTGTTGCACCAGATCGTGAATACCCCTATAGAGTCGATTGAGAATTCATAAAAAATGCATTAAATGAGAAATTGAGTTTTATTACAAGAATAATGGACATTATGAAGTACATCGAGCACATCGACAAAAAGCTTCTGCTTTTGAATAAAGCTACACTAAATTATAAAAATTTGAAATACAATTAAACTTGGAAGAAGTTCTTGAACTACATTGTTCTATTTTATTTACATCGATTATAAGTAAATATAACTTATTACCAAAAAGTAGATCGCATGGAGAATTCAAGGACTTTTGATATTAGGACAAGGTTTACAAATAGAACGAAATCTTATCATAGAACACTTGGGCTATTATTGATATGGAGGCACTAATATCTTTTTTACAGAGCTTCAAATAAGTAACTTCTGACATAAAAAAAACTTCAAAATTAACAACATCTTTTCGCTTTAAATACAAAAAACAAAAATAAAATTTTTGTGAGCTCCATTATCTCATATTAAAAAAAAAAAAAAACAGAACCATCAATTTCTTAAAGCTTGAATTCTATGTGCACTGACTACTTTAATAATAATACATTGAACCGGCCATTCCAAGCACTACATCCACTGCACACCTATAGTCTATCTTATTATTTGTGAATGCTATCTTAATATTTTGTCTTTTGAGACTAAAGTCAAAATTTTTTAATACCACACATTTCGGCATGAAAATGGAGTTTATACAATAATTTAAATTAGTTCTTTTTATCAAAGGTAATTTCAACTGATTAATCAAATTGCAAATTTTGCTTAAATATTATGTTAAATGAAAAGGAGAGTCTATACCGACACTACACATCAAAAGCATTGACACAAATTATTTAGGAAGGCCAAAATAAACCCTGAAAAACCGGTGAGAAATAAGGAAATAGAAATGCCGTTTAAAAAAACAATGAAATTTGTTTTGCATACAAAGAACTGATTTTATATCTCAGGAAGAATTTATCTTTCAAAAAGTGACCCAAGCAACAAAAGTGACAAAAAAATATTGAAAACCAAAGAAGGTTTTTTATCAGCCTCTAAAATTGACTCGATATGCATTTTGGAATTTGTTTATCATTTGAGCAGGCTCATTACATTGTCAGTACATAAATCCAAATATTTCCTAAATCACTAAAAGCTTTGATTCTCTTTATATCTAGCTTGTGAAGTAAAAGTTAAATAAAATTTAACATATTAATGCAAATGAAATAAATGTATGTTAATGTTAGTTATGTTTTTTTTTCTTTTTTTTTTTGAAATTAACATTTCTTTTTTCCTCAAAGACAGTTTTTATAAATGTACTAGAATAAAATTCTGCTTATAGTATGTATTTTAGTGTGTCAGCTTCAACAAAAAAAATTGTTTGTTAAAATCAAAAAACATTAATTTAAAAAGCTTTCTCTAACTAAAGAGACATGAATTTGCTGTGATAAATTAAGATTTCAAAAAATTAAAATTAAATTAAATTATAAAATAAAAACATATAATAAATAAAATATAAAAAAATAAAAGATAACCAAAACAAAACATACAAATAAATGAAAAAATAAATAAATAAAATAAATTATTAAGAGGGGATAGAGTATATATCAATATATAATTAAAGATAATACAGAAAATCGATTAGTTTTTAAATCCATTTCTAAAAGTGTAATGAATCACAAATCGATGTCATTGCAATTTTAGATTTCCATTCACAAAATTTGCAAAGTCGCACTTTGAGTTTAATTTAGATCTAAGGATATATTGTGTTAGCATTCCCAAAAAAACTACTTTTTAATGTAATGTTTGTAAGTAAGGCACTGCTTGGAAACATCAGCAAAAAACAACATTCACCAAAAAATGACAACAAAATGTTTGCAATTTAATAAAAAACAAAAAATCTCGTAAAGTATTGAATTTGGAGACTTTTCATTTTGCAAATTTCATTGTCATTTCTGATGTCTCCAAACAAATCCACTATAATAATAAATTGATGGGAAGTTAAGAATATATATTTATATAAAAATGTATATATATTTATGTATAACATATGAATGTCTTAGTATTCGAAAGCATATTCTGAATTTATAGGAAAAATGGACTGCCTGCTTTAAATATTTATGCGGATTCGGTTTGGAAGTATATATTTTTTTTATATTTAAAATTTCACACAAAATCAACTCACTATTGTTGGCGAGCAGATTCTCGTGCAATTTATCCCTCTGATCCTCGAGTACTTCACCCAAATAAGTGGCAACTTTTCGGGTGATTTGCTCAACATAGACATCCAATTTACCCAAATCATCAGAAAGACCAACCAGCTGATCCAAAGTACCGACCTAAACGAAAGATCAACAACATAATTTACAATGATGCATATTAAATCTTTTGCATTCTAACTTACCTTCAAGTCGGGAATATGAAATTTAAAATTGACACACAGATTATTCTGTTTGTGGGTGAGATTGTTCATTGTTTCATAGGTTTGCTGGCAGGTTTTATCCCCAGGAGCGGAAATGAGCCAATATTCAGACATGTTGGTGTTTTCTATAAATAAATATAAAAATAATTAAACATAATTTCTTAAAAAAAAAATATTCTTTATAAATTCTAAAAATAATACAAATGACAGAGATAGTGAATACACGCGAGTCATTTATCGTTAACTCTATTCATTTATCACTGGGAAATTCAATTAAGAAAGTAGGTATGCATTAATCACCAATATTTACACTGAAACCAATGTTCTTCTGGGATTGACAGGAACTACTACACATGTTTTATCAAAATTGTGTTAAAACATTATACATTTTGAGGGAGATATTTAGAATAATATGTAGTTCTTAGGTTGGTCGCGTTGAACGTAAGAAATAATTAAGTTTTTAATTGACCAAGCAAATACTATAAATGATTTTATAACATTTTCTCAGAATCAAATTAAACCTAATTAATAGTAGATATATCTACTATATTTTTTCAAATTGAATTCGCTCTTTGGCAATAAGACAAGTCTATAAAGAGATACAATATTTTAACAACTAAAGTTTTCAAAGCTGTACTTGACCATTACTGAGGAATCCTTGTTCGAGCTGGAATGTGCTCAGATAGAAAAAAGGAGATGGTGGGAAACCGCTTTTTTTTAAAGAAAAAATCAGCATGAACACCGCGGGAATTACTTGAACAGACAAGTGATTAAATCAAAATAAAGAGTTACTATTGCCCATGATCAATACTAACTACTAAATGACAAAATAAAAAAAATAATTAAACCAGTCAGCAGCCAGATCACCTACACCAAAACTAAGGTAGTCATAAAGAGAGTAGTACCATTTACTACAAACACATTTTGTATGGAAGAAGAATTTACAATTTATTTGTAAAAAGTATGCCGGGTTAATGGAACCTTAATATCACTGACTTTATTTACCTCAAAAAAACTCTTTGTAGGTCGATTACTCAGAAAATTTTGGGAGTGATTTTTGGGTAGGCCTTTGTAGGTTATTAATGAAATGTGAAATTTTTCAAGACTCTCTTGGGGGCAATAGCCATTTACTGCAAAATCAAATTAATTTTTTGATATAATTAAATTAATAAAAAAATTTCGAAAAGGATTCGTTTTTTTCGAGGTTTTTGCAGTATATGGTGTTAAGAACTTTATTATACTCTTTTTACACTTTTTGGGACTACTTATACATACACAAAAATTTCAACCGTGACTAAAGTTTCAATCTTTCTGGTGCGTGGGATCCGCTGCTACATAGATTAAAACAAAAATCAAACAATAGAACAAGCTGATGCTATAAGTTTTGTCTGCTCTCAAGCTAACATAAACGCACAACAACAATTAACAGCACAACAAACAATAACAGATCAATTACAACAACAATCAACATCTCAAATGCAATTGCCTCTACAGTCAGCACCCCGGTACAATTTACGTAGAAGAGAATGAAGAAAAAGAAAAAAAAAAGAAGAAACAACAACCACCCACAAGCCATCAGTCTACCCGTGGCCACGATAAGTGGAATCTTGTCGAAACGTCGTCGGGAATAAGTCCGTTAAGTTAATAAAATAAATACATATATGTACATATTTGAGTCCAGAAAAAATCTACCATCGCAGGGATAAGGCACATAATGCTCCATGGAAAAACACGAAGTTTGAATAACTAAATGAATTTGATTACTATCATGCAATGGTTGAATACCTACTATTTTCAATTACACTGGGCAACAAGGTTTTTGCCACAAGAACCAAAATATACTTTTCTATATGTTTTTGATGTGCTGAACTCGAATCTGAAGTCAGAAAATTTTTATTGGCCTCCATTTTTGAAATATTACCGTTAGAAAATGCCGAAAAACGTCATTCTGGCTGTTTTCGAGGTAATGTTTTTATGTGGCGTAATTCATTATGAAAAAAATTATAACTTATGAGAACTGGTTTTATTCTTCCAAAAAATGTTCTCTCTTTTACTGCCCGAGATATTAAAATTTTAAATACCGGTCTTTGACTCAGAAACATCACTGGCCAATCAAATTAAACTTTTTTTGCCACAAGAACCAAAATATACTTTTCTAGAAGTTTTTGGGTTGATGAACTCGAATCCGCAATCAGAAAAATTCTATTGGTCTCCGTTCTTGAAATATTACAGTTATAAAATGCAAAAAAAAAGGTTTTTTTATAACGGTAATATTTCAAGAACGGAAGCTAACAGAGTTTTTTTGATTGCGGATTCGAGTTTAACGACCCAAAAACCTCTAGAAAAGTATATCTTGGTTCTTGTGGCAAAAAAAAGTTCAATTTTGTTGACCAGTGTTATCAATCTTTGCTAAGTCAAGTAAATATTCGAAGTTTCATTATGTAAATCAATAATTCCATGTAAATCATTGTTACTTTTGTCATTCATAAATTGGGTGAACTACTTCTGGTTTCAATAAAAGTATACATATACATATAGGTGCAAATGACTTTTTGTCATAACCTCGTTCTTAATATGCATATCAGTACTTTTATTGGTAATACCTATTTGAAGTTAAATAAAATTATGTTTGTTTTGTACAGATATTATTATTAGACATTGGAGTGAACGGATTTTGTCTTCAAAAAATCCATTCAATATGTTGATGAATGAAAACGACGTTATGGTAAGAAAGAACTTGCTATTTATGAATGCGCTTTTTCAACCATAGAGTTGTTCAGTGACAAGAAGACAAGGCTTGGACATAAACGCTATCATCAATTAGAATTATTGTTTTCATTTATGCATGACTATATACATAGGAATAAATTCGATATGATAGAAGAAGTTGGCTTTCAAGACTATCCGAAAATTCTATCAACGTGAAAATCTACGATCATGAACATAATGATAAAAAAAAAAACAAAAAATTGCGAAATTTGAGATAGTTGGCTAGAGATCAAAGTAGCTGGAAGAGGTTATAGAATGCTGCTTATGGAGTTGTGCCACTCAAAAGTTAATTATGCATTTGTTCTATACTAAACTGCACTATTTTTATATTCATGCAATCGATCCCTTTACGCCATTGAATTGTCAGCGAAATTATCCTAAATGACAAGAGTTTCCAGAAAAATATCTTTTACTTTTTGTTCTTAACAATTTTTTTGCGCTTACGATAAATTACCGGAAAGTTATCAAAATGGCTTCATTGCAAAAAAAAAATGTTATTGTTATTGTAAAGCTTTGACCTCTTTGGTCAAGTTGATAAATTATTTTATTCGTTTTATTTAAAAATCTTATCATTTTGTTTTTCACTAAAAAAAGATAGGTTTTAAAGATTAGATTACAGTCTTGTCATCAAAAATCTTATAAAGGTACAAGGAAAAGAATTAAGAAATTTGAAAGTGTGTCACATTTAAAATATCTTGAACGCTGACGTATATACAAGCATAATATAAATCGCTGCAATCACCCTCTTACATAATTTTCCACACAGATATATAAAAACTTCTAATAGTTCTCTTGAACGTCTTTAGTTATTGTCTACAAAATGTCGGTTTGTGTGGTACAGCAACATCTTCAAAAAAAAAAAAAGTAGACCAGATTCTTATTTTATCGTCCTTACAGTAACTTTTTTTTGTTATGAAAAATCAATGCGTGACCTTTCTCTCCCACTACATATCTTTGTTTTCGTGTGTAAATACAAATTTAATGTACCCTAACTTCAAACCGGATGAATCGATTTTCTTCAAATGATGTTGATGTTTTGAACTTTTTTCATCTTAATTTAAGGGAAGTTTTGCAAAGTGTAACTTATAAGAAAGCACAATAGTTCAATGTATCTAGGTCATCTGTTTTGACATTAATAGACAACAAAAAAAAATAAAGTTTTAAGAAAACGTCGCAATTTTACAAAATGATAATCGTAAAAATCCTTTATACGTTATGTAAACACTGGCGTCATTTAAAAAAAAAACCTAGGATTTTGCATCAGAGTCATGGTATTCTTCGTGGAGTTATGAAACGATTTTGTGTTTAATTTTTTAAGGGAGTTATTTTTAAAGAATTTAAAATGAAAACATGAATATAGTTTTCACATTCCTTTATAGAAAGCACAAAGTTACGAATTTTCATTAAAGAAACAAAAGCAAAAATCAATCAAGACATTCAAATCTGGAATTTAGTAGGCACAATTTCTTTGTAGGCCAGTTTTGATTTGTTTTCGTAAAATTTGGTACAAAGGATGTTTTTTTTCAATAAGACTCTTACGATTGATTTAAAAACGTGTATTATGGCAAATAAGGTCCTACTTAAAAAAAAAAATGTTTTCTTGACCGTTGTTAAGGGTACCTGCAATAGAACCGTTTTCTTGCCAAATGGGGCAAAAGTCTAAAAAGTTGGCATTTAATCAAATCAAGAAGTTGAGCTTTGTTTTTTATAACATCATTACTCGCTCAATAATGCTTAATCCGCGGTTTTTATAGTCAACTTCAACTTTTAGTTTCAAAAAAATATTAACAATAAAAATAAAACAAAAACTGCTACAAAGGGGCGGTTGGAATGGCTAGCACAGTCTCTATAGCTGAAAACTCAATTGAAAGCCTTGCGTGCGATGTCAAAAACAAAGAAAGACTACAAACAATAGTAAACGGGAACCTTAAATGGAAAAAATGCAATATTATCACCTGTACTTATTTCTTAAACAGTTACCATTGCATTTGTAATCAAATTCGGAACGAATTTTCAACTGGGTTATCTTTGAACATGTTGCAAAAAATACCTTCAGCTCTATCTGAGATACGAGTTTATTGCAATGGTAAACAATGTTTAAAGAGGTTCGAGAAAGTAAGGAATTTTGATTACTGTTTTGCTTTTGTCCCAACTTTATAAATCTCCAATTTTACTCAAACCTTAGACAAATCTTTTCTATAAATGTAAGGGATTTTTAAAAAAATTTGGTTGAATGTCGACTAAATTTTTTTTAAGTCTTTGACAAATATAAACAAAAAATAATAACCGGACTTCGAAAGTTAGTTCTTAATGAAATTGCTCATTTTCAAACTATCCCTACTGTAAATTAAAGAAAAGTAGCATTCACAATTTTCTCAACCAAATTTGCATAAATTCTATTTCAAGTTCACATAAAAAACAAAAACACTATCGTTACAAATAATCGTAATTTAATTAAAATTAATTCCAAAAATAATAATAATTATTAAAAGTAATACATATTCCTTTTTGCAACATTATGTTAATTTGGTTAAAGTTGGTAAATAATTAATTACACACAGTAATCAACCTACTACATTTACAAGGCTACTCATTTTTTAATTATTCAAAATATGTACTCATCAATGATTCAATTCTAGGCCATACCATTCTAATATTATTATCGATTGGAATTCGATGCACTTCAATGAACTTTTTTTTTTAAAACTCTTTTTCAAATTTCAATAAGCCACATAAATTCGAGTATATTTTTTAAGATAAACAAAAAATACTTAATTATTGAATTCCACAGTATTTTTTTTCATATTCACACCACAAACATAAATTAATGTACATGAACTTGAACAAAAATTCCGATTACATTAAAATGGAAAAATTCTTTGAAGCAAAATTTAAAAAACGAAAACACGAACGAACTGTTTCACATCGAACAAATCCCACAAAACTGAACTGAACTGAAACCACATTTGACCGGAAGCATGGAGTTCACTTACTATACAGAAAAGAGAAACAACATGTTTTCATCTATTTTTAACCTACAAAAGTTCGTTGTTGTTGTTTGCCAACCCTTTTTTTCTGTTCATAGCCTTCACTTTCGACCGTTTCGAGCAAGGAAGAGCATATGGTAGAAAGCTAGAGCCAGCCCCTGACCAAGAACTTTATCCTGCCTTTGCATCGACATCAACATCGACACAGTTGTTGTTATAGTATTGTGGTAGGCTAATTAATTAATAATGTTTGATTTGGGAAGCATTGAAAGACAAACGGCTGCATAACATTGAAAAGAAAAACAAAACATTTTCAAGGACAATTCCGTCTGTTTCGTTTAATATAATGATTCACATCGGAGCAGAGCATTAAAAACATCAGTCATTGATATACTCACGTTAGCCCCGGCCACGGCCCGGCATATTAACGAAATGCGTATATTTATTACCAAAAGATGACAACAAATTACAACTCACAACAACAACCCTTATAACATACAATTGGGCAATGGGGATGTGAATGAGAATGTGGGAAGTTCAGGAAAAACTTGCATGTCGAGTAGTAGTTTCTTGCGCAACGTGGGATGTTATATACAACAGTGAAACACACACAGCTGATTATCTCATTTGCTAGGCTAATTGAAGTTTAAGTAGAGAATTCTGAGAGAATGGCGATGGCGAGGCCATCATCAAGTCAAGTTGGAAAACTTTTTGGGAGCACGCATTAGTAGCAGGTTATCACATGAAAATCTCCACACTTTGGTATCGATTGGTGAAATTTCTTTTCAACAATCCTGAACTGAAATGTGAAAAAAATATTATATATTTGCCATTGAATATGAAAATGAATTCCAAAAAGAGATATTGGGTCACACACAGCCAAGGTAATGACTCTTTTCTTTTTTAGTGGTTTTTAGGTTTGGCCAAGGCGTGGCTGCACAAAATAGTTTGATAGATAGACTAATGACGTAACGGAGCGGAGCAGGAGTAGGAGCTTTCTGAAGGTCGAAACGAGGCGAGGTCCTAACTCAGATGACTTATGTACTATGTGTAAGGAAAATAATTAAAAATGGACATTTAATCTACAAAATTGTTTAAATCAATGAACCTGTTGTATTTGTGATTCTATTCATGTTAAATAAATACAAATCTGTACTATGTATAGAGAAATGTAAATACAAATATTATTTTCCTATCCAAACGTTAAGTGAACGGAGGAGGAGATATTATTATGGACCCAAGTTTCTTCGTTCTGGTTGGAGGAATGAATTTCTCAAAAGGATAATAATAAAAGAGATTGCGTGGTGCTTTATTTGTGGAGAGATTATGACATCGTTGTTATGATATCGTTCTGAAAACAAGATTGAGTAAGCAGAAAAATATGTGAATTATTTTATTTGTTTTATTTTAAGACATAGAAAGAAACCATTCACTTTTCAAAACCTTATATGTTCTCAAAAGAAAAAGTTTTTTTTATCAAATCACGTAAGCAAGGAAATATGTTCAAGTAGAAGTATGAGCGTTTTTACTGTTTGGAATCAAATAAATACCAGTATTAAAATTTGTATTCATTGCTACTAAAACGCACGTTTATGAAGAAAGCTCTATAGAAAACAACAGTTTTCTTAGATTCCGGCACAATCAGCAGTTGGATATTGAAAGGACAACGAGTTCTAAGCGAGTTCAGTTGCCAATAAAATTAAAAATTCTGATAAACATAAAATCAAAAAAATAAACTTTTCATTGGAATTCGAAAAGGAAAATGTGGAACTTTGACTAGACTTTAATTTCGAAGATTATGAACTTTTAAATCCGATCACCTTCAAATCTTCGTTTTATCAAAACTAGACTGCCGGAGAGATATTTCAACCGGGATATAAAGGTTCTTGCAGCCAAAAACTCATTTTTAATGTAAAATATAGCAGTGTTTCATTGGTACTCAGTATTTTACTGAGTTGACATTTAATGCTGTAAACAACACACGATTACTTTTATTTATTATTAATAATCTGTTTTTGTTGAAGGGTAAAAAATGTATGAGTTTAGAAAAAAAATTCTTTTATGATATATTTGATAACAATTCCTTAAAGGTTTTTAAATTTAAATTTTTCTTTACGTTCACCAAAGTCGAATTCGAGTAGTTGAAGAGTTCGAATTAAGTTCTCGGCTTTGTTGATGTGGAAGTTAAAAACCACGCAGTTATTAATCCTGCAAAAAGTGTTTAGTTCCAAAGTTAGTTTCAGTGTTCGATTTTTTCCTTTTCTATAATTTTGTTTTTGGCAAAATTCCCATTGCATCCACGCAATTTGTACAAGATAATATATACATTTAAGAAATTTTAGAAGTTTATCGTTTTAAAATCTACGACAACGAGATAGGATGATATAATTGTAATGCTTTTGAAACTTATTTTTTATTTCCAATTTTATGTTACATAAATCAAGAAAAATCGAATTTTTGTTAATTAGAACTTAACGGTTTATTGGCAAATCCTAATCGTTTTGTAGATTATCACTACTTGTGTTTATAAGAAGAACAACAACAACCCCCATTTGGTGTCGGCTTCTCTATCATATTTGTTAATTTTGTTTTTCTTTTGCATTTTGTTGACATTGAATGTTGTGGCAGTGAATTGCATATTCTATCAAGAACATTGCCAAGAACAAGGAAGCGTTGGTTGTATTGTTTTACTATTCATGGCTTTTTGTAAATTCATGCTGGTGCAATTAATCTTTCGATTTTAAATTATAAAGCATGTTGTTTACAAAAAAATCTTTATATTCCAAGCTTGTTGAATTAATTTTCGATTGAGAACTCCTATTGAATTTCAGTAGGACAGAATGGTAACTGAGAATAATTGCAATTTGCTTTTTTTTAATGATTAGCTAATGGGCGTTTTTGACAGTTTAAAACTTATTGATATAAATTAAATATCAAATTAGCACCAACTGCCAACAGTTTGTTTATCCATTCAGCTACAAAAAAATGAGCCTCTTCAATGCGATAATCCATCGACTCGAATATACGTTTTGAATTTGGTATCTTTTACCGAAAATAGCAAATAACAATATACAATACAGAGAAAAGCGCTTTCTGATGTTCCGTTATTCGGTTGCTTTTTTATAATCCAAGTGCTCGATATTTTTGGACTATCGATCCATAACTAAAGAAGGGAAATAATTGATTTGCGAAAAAGCTATCCGTTAGGAATTAGATATTCTATACGACAGAAGCTCTAAGCTCATATTGTACAATTTTTTTTTTTTTCGTTTCACTGCTTATTCAGATCAGAGGGTAAATTCTCGTTCTGTGAAGCTGTGAAGTGATAAAAATAATATCATTTCAGTTTTCACAGCGTTTCTTCATTTTATCACTTCACAGACAACCCTAAGGCGATTCTTAAATTCAATGTGATAAATCCTTGAAAAAGTTTGTACTAAAAAAAGTACTAAATATAAACAGGTTTTCAACAAGAAACATTTTGAAAAAAAAAAAAAAATAAAAAAACTGAGTTTTGTGCAAAAGTAAACAATGACTTCTAGTATTTTTTAATTTCAAATTAAGGTAAGAGACATTTTTATTCCATCTTGTCATTTAATAACACAAATGTTTTTGGTTATTAATTTTGTATCTACATTTAAATCTGAACATTTATATTTTCGTTACCATTCTTAGCCTTAAACTTATAACAACATCAATGCTTCGATATATCGGTATTTATTTTACGTCGTTTGCATCCCTATTTTCACCAATAGAAAAGTCGTAAAAATAACTTTGGTAGGTTTCATCTTTTCATTGAATTGAACAAACTACGATTTCCTAAGATACGTATGGGAATAACAGGCTGTTTGGCATTTTAATATATTTGACAGTTCGGGAGAAGGGTATTTAAGATACAAGGTGTTCGAGTCACCCTCTCAGACGAAAACTTTGGATTCACGAGATGTTTGTAAGCTGACAAATCTTTGAAAAATCATTTTTTCAAATTTTCCAAATGGTAAAATGACTTGTTTGCTGTGTTACGTTTTCTATTGTCCGGAAAAAAGAAGATCTGTGTGATCTAGAATTAGAATTTCGTGACATGAAAATGAAATTTATAGTCATCTCATAACTGTGAAACGTAAATGAAAATTTTTGTTGGTAGACGAGTTCGGAATTTGATACCATATTGAACATTTAAACACGGTTTCAATCGTACTTAACAAATAGACGCAGTATACAATCTTCAAAAATACAAAATCTGATGACATGAGAGTAAATAAAGAAGTCCCACAATGATCCCTTTTTGAGACATTACACTATAATATTTTTGAAATGAGTATTGTTATTCGATGTGCGAAATTGAGATTTTTTCTCTGATGACTCGTTAGTTTATGTATATTTTCCGACAGCGATATTCAGTTAATGTGTGTTTTCAATCACCTATCGGACAGGCTATCTGAGATACCCGTATATCTTTTTGAACGAAACAGATATCTTTTATCCATAGCTTGACAAAGCAACTAAAAAAAATGTATTATAGTGAAAATAGAAAATTGTTTTATTTGAGAAAATTATATTTCTTTTTTCTAACAATAGTCAACTATGGTTGTTATGTCAAAAAATATTGTTGATGTGTCATTGTTTAAAATTTTTGGGGTTTTTACAAATCATTTAACGATTTATTGTTAGATATTGTTAAACTGTCAAACCACCAGCTAAAATTTTTTTGAGAATATTTTTATTTCCATTATTATAACAAAAAATCATGTTTTTTATTCAAAACAAATTCTCTTTCATCAAAAAATACAAAACTCTTTTTTTTTAATTTTATTTTTTTTTCGCTTATTTCAAAAAGAAAAAAATCTTTGAGTTTGTTTTGTAAACAAAACATACACTTTTGACACATCAACAATCTCATCAGGGTTCAACTCACATCATGGAGGTGAGTTGGAAATAGTTACGATTTGTAACTATTTGACACTTCAAAACGAGTTACAAATCGTAACTATTTTGTAGTTAAGGAACGACAAAAGTTAACGATAGTTAACAATAATTGTCTAAACGTCTAAATGTTCAAATTTGAATGTTTACATTCAGTTAAGTAAAACCAAATAAACGCATTGAATTTAAATTTCATGAGAGATGAGTAATAGTTTTTCTATAATACACCACAGTGACCGACAAAATATTTAGTAACAGGAATGACAATTTCAGTGAGATTGACTTAAATTCAATTTTAACATTAATTGTTATCATTTTTAGTACTAAAGAGTCAATATAAGACAGACGCATTTTTCTTTATTTATAAAATCATGGATTGGGAAACAAATGATAGACGAGTTGATAAAATTTAAATTTTAGAGTTTATTCTTACGTAAAGCTTAGCTATTACTGTGGATATCATGTAATAAGACCATTTCAGATCATTTATAACTACATTAGTTTTGTATAGTTTTAAATTCATTTATTGGATTTCAAAACTTTTGGCACTCATAGTCTTTTCTTTTTTTTATGCTTCAGAATATCATTTTATAAAAACGCTGGAATTGCCGAATTCCTCAGAAAAAAAAGGATTTAAATCTACGTCATCTCTTTGGTGACAAGGAGGAGCCAGAATTGCGTAACTATTATCAACAACGCATATAAAAGCAATTACTACATCTCGATTCGTCAGATTGTCAGTTAACTTGAACGTCATTAGCAGGCCCTAAGGTAATAACAGTTAAATCAAATAGAAAAAATAAGAACTCCAGGTAATCTATTTACCGAATTTTTTGTCATTGCTTATTGATGTCAATAAATAACATTGACAAAAACGAGGATACCTTACACGTTTACTGCAATATTACATAAAAATTACAAAAAAAAACATTCAAATGGGTCAACCATCTGGACACTATCCAAATATTACCAATTCTCTAAAATTAAATTTAAAAAAATTTAAAAATACCTCATCCCTTAACAAAAATAAATAGGTACTCTTGAAAAAAATGCTTCCATATTTACCATGTTTATGAGGAAACATATTCATTTTGAATGATGTTGATGATGACGTCCTCCGGAAGAAAAAAGGTTTTTGTGTACCCAGGCTTTGTGTCGTCGTCGGCGCCCGTTAATGGTAATCAGAAATAAAAAAAAAATAAATAAAACAAAAACAACAACAAAAATAGGTACAATAAAAACGGAGATAACACGCTTTTATTTTCTCAACAGAAGCTCAAAAACGTTGTCGTCGTCGTCGATGATTATAATATATCAATAAATCCATCAGCACCTCTCAATCCTATTGACGATGATGTCCCATATCAACTGCACTATCTACATTTCGCACAGAAAAAACACCAAAAACGTTGGTGGAGGAGGCCCCACAGATCTCACGTATATAATTTGGAATTAAATTATATTACACATCAATTATAATTGCCTTTTTTTTTGGTATTCTAACAAAAATATGAACAGAAAACAACAAAGTTCTTCAAACGAGCGAGTAGCAAAAATGAATAATAAAAAAAACCAACCACTTGGCAGAAAATTGGGGAGCACACAAAAATGCGTGTTCGTCGACACCGAGCCCCAGCAAAACTTTGACATTATAGTCAAACTATCTTTGTCCACAATCCCTACATCATCATCATCATCATTCAGATTCACCCAACAACCACCCTCTGTCGACTTGTAGACGCCGCGCAAAGCAAAAACCAAAACCAAAAGCAAAGCAAGGCAAGTCGACTATTACGAGTAACGAATACGAATACGAGTAGAACCAGAGTCAGCTGTTTGATGACAGTCACATGACAGCTTCGATCGATAAAATTTTGCTCACGGGTTCATGAAAATTTCTTAACAAATTGTAATTTCGGGACTCAGAGTCTCAAAATGTTGTAGATTTTTTATCATTCAACATTCCAATCAGATTGTTTACCTTTTGGTAAAATATCCTTGAAGAGAAAACAGGGATTTTAGGGAATATTAATTGGACCTAACGTCACTTTTTTCTATGAGCTAAATTGCAGTCGATTGTGATTTTGCAAGGGAAACTATAGAGTGACAATTTATTTAATTTTGAGACATCTACAAGGAAGACCATAATAATTCCAAGGACAAAACAATCAAGAGAAAAAAATTATCAAAAAATGTTTAAATAAAATTTTTGAACTACAGCGCGACGATGGCTATGGAATAGAAAAAAAAAGCAACCTTTCTTCGTTTTTTCTTTTTTGGCAAAGTTCGTGTCTCGACGAATATAATAAAAAAATATAATTTCACTTGAAGGAACGACGAAGAAACGCACGCAGTTAATACATTTTTTTATTTGCATCTTATTTTCTTTTTGTTTCACAAAAACACTTACGGTTTTTTTAAGTTTTCAGTTTGAATTTGATGTTTTTTTTTCGAGTTAATTTCCAACGTTAATTATTTGTGCAGAGGAAACGAAGGAAAATTACTTTTTTAGAGAATTTTTGTAACTTTTTTTCTGCTCAAAATCAATCACCATACAGCCTTCTTCCAACACAAAAAAAATCTTTTTTTTTTTTTCTGAGAAAATTCACGTGATAATGAGTCTGCGCACTCTGCTGCCAAATAGAAGAAATAGTTTTTTCTTACATTACGTTTTTGACAGTTATATTTGATGTATACATAAAGTTTGAGAGGTTTAGGTGGTTTTTTGGTTTGTGTATTGGATGGTTTACGTTATGTTATGTTATTACTTTGTGGAAAAGTATACTGCTGAGAAAAAAATTAGTGTCGATTTTTAATTATAAGCCCTGTTCCTTTCGGAGGTGGCAAAGTTCTACTAGTAGTTTACTAGCGATTTCCAATGGAACGCACTTTTAACGAATGCAATACAAATCGTATCTACTCGGTAAGAGGAGCATGAGTAGATGATAGTACTAGATTACGAAATATCTACTATTAGTAGACTACCTCCAATGGAACAGAGGCTTTGTCTTTTTCCTTTCTATCATAACTGTTTATTAAAAATGTACAATAAAAAACCAACCAATCAAATCAAATCAATTCTGAGGAAAACAAATGCATACATGCATAATACATAAACACATGCATGTACAAGCATATACATATACGCCACTTTTCTTCAAAATTGAAATGTCAAAAGTTTTTTTTGTTGTTTTTTTTCTTCGACACTGACGTTTGGCTTAAAAGCCCAATGGTTTTGCTTTTTCACAAGCCTCAAAAAAACTAATTGCATCTAAGTAAGTTTGTTTAGTCCAACAACAATTTAGACCCAAGTGATAAGTTATGGTGTTTTCGTTTGGTAAAAAAATCAATTTATTTTTTGATCTAAATTTGTCAAAAAAACAATTTTTAATCTGTTCAACTACAATTAAGTAGTCACAACAACAGTTTTTTGACAGATTTAGATCAAAAAATAAATTGATTTTTTTACCAAACGAAAACACCATTACTAAAACACAAGAAATCTCGGGGCCTAAATTTTTGTACATGGAAGAATCTGTGCTAGGCATTAAAATTTCGTTATGTTATCGATTAATTGTATAGAAGCTTTAATAATATCGATGAATTGCATGAAAACCCGAAGTTGGGGGGAAAGTTTAGATGTGCGGTTCAGAGTGCATGTTCCATATGCTTAACGAAAGTTAACGAATTGCGCATATGCACAATATAGCTATCCCATAAGAGTTGTGTCTTGTGTGTGTTCGACAACTCACTCATGCCATTTTGACTTAAGCCCATATGCGATATAAGCCTTTTTTTTATTATCCCACTTGATCAGAGATCAGAAATAACAGTAAACCTTTATTTTCAATTGGTTTCTCTCTGAGAATTACCACATTACTTTAAATAGTTTCGGTTAAGGTTTGAGATTTATTTTAAAAAATCAAAAATAAAGGTTATCGGTTGAGATTTATTTTTTATTTCTTAAAATATCTCTCAATGGTTGAGATTTTTACCAAAAAATAAATGGAAAAGGTCAACCTTTAACCGTTTGCGCTGAAAATAAATCAAACATGGTCAATTCATAGGAAAATGTCGAATAGGTCAAGAATGTCTTTATTTTGCAAAAATAAATATAAAGAGCATGTTTTTTCGCCCGCCCAACTTCAAACGGCTATATCTCTAATTTTGATAAAATGAAAAAAAAAATTGTTTTGATGCCAAAAGGTAGCGGGGACTCTAACCTAAATTTATGTACAACTCCTATCCCTGTAGGTGCACGCATTCTCAAACAGGGAGAACTTAAAGTTAAACAAAAAGTTAAGCCTGATTCTGAAAAAATAGGCATGATGTGGCGGTTTAATAGGAAGATGATTTTTTAAAAATCTGACAATGTGCAAAGCGTAGGCCCATGACACAAGCTATCATTTGGCATAACTCCCAAAAATTGCTCTCAAGCGGTTTAGCTTTCAGGAGCGTTCAAAGATTCGGGGATCTTGCGAAAAAAAATTTTACCCCAACTTTCAAACGCGATTTTCTCGAAATTTTGAAAAAAATCCAAAAACCCGATTATACCAGTATCTGGTAGCTGACAATATAAGCTTTCATATGGCACCACTCCCATGTCTCTAGGAAAAGAATTGATACATTTGCAGATGAGATTTATTTTTTTCTCTCAGCGATAAATCTCAGTGGTTGACCGAAACATAAAAAAATACAAAATGAAGGTTTCTCTCAGACCTTGACCGAAATTTTTCTTTTTTAAAAATAAAGGTTATTTTATGACCTTTATTGAAAATGGCGACAAATAAGAGTTATTAAGGAACCTTTCAAAAGGTTGAGATTTATTTCTGATCTCTGCTTGTGATGACGATATCAATCATCGCGTAAGCGTAGGGTGGATGAAGTGGCGGGAAAATTCTGCCATCTTCTGTGATCGAAAAATGCCATCTAAGCTGAAAGGAAGACTACACCGCAGTTGTGCGTCCAGTGCCCATGTTCTGTAACTTTTATCACTGGCGATAAAATATTTGAATGACTTGAAAATCCATTTTATCTCATCGAAATAAAAGAAATTTCGTTCAAAATCCTAATTTCTTAATTCAAAAACTCCGAATTTGAAAGAAATTTTGCTTTATATATGGGAGAAAATGGATTTTAGAGACGTTGAAAAACGCTTATCGCCAGTGATAAAGTTACAGTACCGGGGCCCAGCACTCACATACGGTTCACAATGTTGGACAATGTACAAAAAGTATGAGAGTAAGTTAACGGCAGCTGAGATGAAGATGCTTACGAAAACCTACGAAAAGATGTCCTAGCGTGAACAACTATTCGCCCGGAAATTACAATAGGGGAATAGTGAAATTAAATTTTTCGGGGTGGAATATTGTTCAGGTGAAACTCACGATAGGGCTGAATAAAATTAATTGTTATAGCCTGGTACGCAGATCGAGCTTAATTTTAGCTCCCATACAAATTATCTATAATTTGTATGGGATACATTTTAGCTCTCAAGCCTGGTACGCTGCTCGCGCTAAATTTTAGCCGAGATAAAATTAAAATAAAGTTATCGATAATTTGTATGGGATCCATTTTAGTTCAAATAAATTTTTTCGATAATTTGTATGGGAGCTAAAATTTAGCTCGATCTGCGTACCAGGCTTATATGACAAACCCTACATTTGCTAAGGCTTACAATATAAACGGCTGCCTACATATAAAGGTTAATGTATGAAAAAAGTCACAATTTGATATGTTTTCAGTCCAACTACTGTTAAAATAAAATGCACGACTGGGGTCGCACGTACTTGCTCTTGCAGTTTAAAGCACTTTTATGTTTGTCTACTTGTAGATTTTATAAGCTGGTTCAAAATTTAAAAAAAAATTGATATTGGGGAAGAGCCGACATTTAGGGCATGAAAAAAAAAATTTTTTTTTTTATTTGACTTTTTTGAGAAAAAATAAAAATGCAGTTTTATTTCCACTGCTTTAAATATTACGTATACAAAGTTTAATCAAAATCGTTAGAGCCGTTTTCGAGAAATTCGCAATATCGTATTTTTTTGTATGGGAGGTATACGTTCTAAACGAGATATAAAAAAACAAAAAAAAACCAACTTTCAGAATTCCATAAAAATCATCTGTACCAAGTTTGAAGAAAATCCGTCCACCCGTTTAGGCTGTGGAAATGTGTACAGATGGACGCACAGACGCACAGACGTACAGACGCACGGACGGAATTGCGAGACCCACTTTTTTGGAATTCTCCATAATCGTAATGTTGGTTTTGATTAAAACCTCAAATTTTTTTTTCGACACGAAACCAATACTTGCCCTATAGAGCAAGTAAAAAGTCTGGAAGTACAGTTCTTTAAAATTTGTAATATTTTTTGGTTTGAAAAGAAGATGCATAATTGGAGTTATATCAATTGTAGAGGACACAATTATACAACTATTTCTTACAAAAAGTAATTTTTCGAAGTATTAATGAGAAAAATGTAGTTTTTTATTTGATTCCATACTAAAATAAAATGCACGACTAGGTCGCACGTACTTGCTCCTGCAATTCAAAACACTTGTATGTTATAGTTTACTTGTAGGTTTTAAGAGCTGCCTCTATATAAATTTTAAAGAAATTTTGTTGATGTTGGGGAAGAGCCGACATTAAGAGCAAAATTTTTTTAAATGAAAAAAAAAAAATTTTTATTTGATTTTTTTTGGAAAAAATAAGAATGCAATTATTGCAATCGCTTCGAATATTACGTCTGCAAAGTGAATTCAAAATCGGTAGAGCCGTTTTCGAGTTATTTGGTATACATTGAAAAATTTGTATGGGAGGTTCTAAGCGAGATATAAAAAAACAAAAAAAAAAACAACTTTCAGAATTCCATAAAAATCATCTGTATCAAATTTTAAGACAATCAATCCACCCGTTAAGCTGTGGAAATGTGTACAGATGGACGCACGGACGGAATTGCGAGACCCACTTTTTTGGAATTCTCCATCATCGTAATGTTGGTTTTGATTAAAACCTCAATTTTTTTTTCGACGCGAGCAAGTAAAAGTAAAAGAAAGGTCTTCGAGTAACAATAAATTATTTCCTAGAGTCTAGACTTTGCATCGGTTCATATTAGATTTTAAAACTTTATATGTTATGGCCATCAAGTCATGTCATTAGGTCATGTTTTTTTTGTCATTCTCCTTTTAGCTACATATGTATATCAATATATAAATAAATTTTAGCATTTCAATAACTTTCGATTAAAAAAATATGGTGTATGAGTAATTTTTATAGTATAAAATTAATTCCTCCGAAAATTCTTGGCTCCAAAACAGTGGCATCCAATTTTATTTGCATTAACTAAAGTTGTCCTATGTGCGACGAAGACAGCAATTGCACAGCTGGAAAATAAATCTTAAACAATAATGAAACAAATAAAAATTAATCGATTTTCGTTTATATAATAATAATGATTTATTTAATTCAATTTACTTAAATCATAGTAGCCAAGCCATATATTATTTAGTGTATAAGTTATCTTCACATAGTATATATGTATAGGGGATTGTTTTTGTTTTTTTTTTTTTGTTAATAACAGTGTCAAGTAATTTTTATATTATTTTAATTGCATGTCATTTTTTTCGAAATCTCCTATCGTCTTCATTTTTTTCTTTAAAAGTAATTGATTAAACTTCAAAGTTGTAAATATATAAAAATTCAATTCGAATTCTTACATTATTTTTATGTATTAATGTTCGTCGCATCGCATTTACATTATCACGTTTTATAGATAAATTCACTATAAAGCAGTTGTGGGAAAATAAAGTTTCAATTCAAATATTTTTTTGCAATTCATTTTTTTAGGAGTTAAAAGTTATAACTATGAAAATTAAGAGATAAACAGCATTTCAAACTGTATTTACAGATCGATATTAGCAATAACATTAATCAGTTAACAAATACTGAGTTCAAAATTTAATTAATTTAATTATTACTTCAACAGAGCTTTGCTAAAAACTTTAGGAAAGTACAAAAAAAAAACTAAATCAACAACAGCTAACAAATTCAATTATTCTGCTCATCCAATAGATTAAAGTTATACATAGATCCAATAACAAAAAGAAATCTTTAATTCATTTGCAATTCATTTTTTTTTTTCAGTGTAATAGTTGTTTTTTTTTTTACTTTTTTGTTTTATTTTTATAAATAAATATCACCTTGCGCTTTGCAAAACAACAATTTCGCTGGCTTTAGTTTTTATTTTAGTTTTCTGTTTTTTTTTTTTTTAATTAATTAATAGATGTCACACAAAGACGCCTCGTTTTTTGTCGCAAGCGTCGTCATCTTTCAGTATCTAACAGGGGACCAGCAGCCAGTGGTTTCGTCGCGCCGATAATAGCGTGGACGATTGTCCCGAAACACAGTGATGGCGGGAAATTGATTCTCTTGAATGAATTTAATCGTTGACCGCATCTACAAATGGAACGCAGTACAGATATTGATTAATTATTGCGGGCAAAGGTTCGGACAGATTCTTTAACTCACCTGCATAGCAAAGTGGGCAGGCTCAACATCAGGACTCGATGATAAATGCTGCAAGAGGAATTCATCGGTTTGCGCTAGCCATAGATCGACACCACGCAACGGGTCATAGTTGAATGGGCCAATACGCAACATGCCAATTGATGAATCATAAATATCTAAAACCTGTTAACATGGAAGAGAAATGTAGAATTTTTTGTTAGTTTCATTAATTATTTGGATTTGTACTGTATGGAATTTTTTTTTCAAGGAAGAAGAAAGTAATATTTTACCGTTTGAGCTCCCAAGAATGTTCTTGCCTCCCTCAGCTGTAGGTCTGGTCCTCGTTCGGGGAATGTAGCTGGGAAGATTTCACCGGTTTTTATATTAACGCCTATGCCATAGATAATTGGGAAATTGATGTCACCGCGAAGAATTGTGTTTAATTCACCAACGCAGGCTTGAGTTAGATCGATCTCAAGATGATGTTTGTGGAATGATTCTAAAAAGGAAAGAAAGAAAGAAAAAATAATAAATAATCCAACAATAAAATTCTAATATCTGAATTAATTTCTAACAATCTACATAATCAAATAACGAACCAAAGAACAATTTTATTGTTGCCATTCGACATGAACTGCCGAATATTGACTAATTGTGATGGACATAAAGTCACTTAATACGATTCCAATAAAGGTAATTAATTTGAAAAAAAAAAAAAAAAAAAATTACACTGTTTTACAAAATAAAAATCATGTCAATTACTTTGGAAGCGACCTAGCAGAGGTTGTAGGTATTACTGAGTACATCATATTTCGGCACTTGAAATTTTTCGTAGACCCTCAAAATTTCAAGTTATGGTCAAAAAACCGTTTTTCAATGTTTTCAGATTTCAACTATTTTTTACACATTTTTCGGTCAATTTCAGGTTTTTTTACAGTTATAAACAGAGGAGTACTTGTTCTTTTTGAAAATATTTTTTTATTATTCTCAAGCACCAAATTTGGTGTAGATTTTATGGGCTGAAACTCAAAGTACAACATTTTTTCACCGTTTTTTAGAGTTCGGAGACCTTTTTAAGCTACATTTTGTGTTTTGAAAATTTTTCTTTATAAACAGTTTTATTGTTCTATTTATGCTGAATAAAAAAAGTTTTAATTTATCAAAATAAGTTAGACATTGTGGAAGTTGTGATTTTTTTACTCGAGAAAGAAATTTCAATTTTTTGGGACAATGAAAGAAATTAAAAATTAATTTCTCTGTTCATAATAATGGTAGAAAATTTATTATGGTCTTAATTTTTAGAAAAAATTTTATTCTTTGTAACTACGTTTGATAAATTTTGATATCATTTTTGGTTGCTTAGATATAAATTTTAAATACTGTTCATTTTTTCTTGCCCAAAAAAAAAGTGCCAATACTTTTGACCGGACCTACCTATCTTTATGTATTTTGACGTGCTAAATCTGAGGTCAGTTTTGCCCAAACACCCTCAAAATTTTGATAAAATTTCAAAAAATCATGAAAATTGGGTTTTTTTTGCAATAAATTGAAATTTCTTTCTCGAGTAAAAACACCATAACTTCCACAATTTCCAACTGATTTTAATGAATAAAAGCTTTTTTGATTCAGTATAAATAGAACAATAAAACAAATAAACAATAAAAATTTCAAGTGCCGAAATATGATGTACTCAGTAATACCTACAATCTCTGCTAGGTCACTTCCAAAGTAATTGGCATGATTCTTATTTTTTAACACAGTGTTATTATTATTTAGATTTAATGGAAATCTTGTCAGATTAATATTAATGTAAGATGTATTTTTCTTGGCATGGAGTGGAACCTTTTTATCGGATAAAAAGAACAGCTCCTGACAGGTTTTACGTCGGAAACATATTGCAAAGTTTCATATTGATGTAAGAACAGAATAATATTCCTTTTAGCTTTTAGGTGGGTCTTCCATAAGGATAATGATCCAAAGCATACTGCAGCCGCTTTAAAAAACATTTTTAACTCTAATTAAATTGATATTATGTTTTTCCAGGTACAGCCACCGACCTTATACCCACTAAGAATTTGTATAGCTATGTCACAAATCGTATTCGAAAAGAAAAATTTAGAAATCAAGATAATTTCTGGAAAAGAATTCAGAAAACATGGGGAGCAGAAATTTGTCTACGGTTTTTTTTTTGGGATTTTACCTCGTAGGTGTCAAGCTTTTATTTTGCGAAATCGTGCACATAGTGTGAGTGAGAAATATATACACTCAAAATCATTTATTAGTTGCGATCATTTTTCAAAGAAAGTTATTAATTTCATGTATTTTTTTTTAGTGATTTTGAGGTTACTTTTATTATATGGTGAGCTTAGCAAAATGTTTTTGACAAAAATTCAATTTTGGAAAATGAATCTTTGGAAATCCAACGCCACTTTCAAGTCTTTACTAACCTTAAAAATATGACCGCCACTAATTAAGTACGTCTTTGTACCAAACTGTTGAGGAAAAAAATGATTTAAGATCAAAGACAATCCGAAAGTCTAATTTTTTTATTTATCCCTACAGTACTCCGGACCAAACAATTTTCTAAAAAAAAAAAAAAAATAAAACGAAAAGCTTATCTTCAATGGGGAACTGAACATATAGCTCGGTACATTGCTTTTATTTAAATGAAAGGGTGTAAGCTTGTTTAAAAATTGAGGTTCGGAATTATGTAGGAATATGAATACATTTTTATAAAATTCTAACTCATAAAATAAACTCTTTTTTTATATATCTCTCTTTTTTTTTTATATATCTCGTTTTGAACCTCCCAAATTTCTAACTTGTTAAGCTCAACTGCTTTTAATCAAACTTTGTTAAGCTTAATTTTTAGTCTTTGTACATAAAAATAAAATTCTGAGTGGAGGTTTAGAAAGGTTAAAATATGGTCCGGAAATATTTTTTTTTTAGAAAAACGCTCTGCGTTTCTATAGTAATAAATAAAAGCAATCGTTTGTTGTTGTTCACAGTATATGTAATACAACAAAAACACGGCTACTATTGTTAATGGGCAATAACAATAATATTGAATAATAACAAATACCTATAGCAACCTTTTACATTTTGAAGTAAAGACTCGTCGTTTATGATATTCTACATTTCAGAATAGGAAACCCAATACATCAGTGCACATTGCACATAAAGATACAAAATCTTAATTAAATATGTATGTACGTACGCATTATACTAAAGAAGACATCCTCTCCATATCCTTGTGGATCTCTGTATCCTCCAATTAATTGAAGTTCAATTCGTCCTTCCGGATAGCCCAAAGCCAATTCTTGGACACGAGTTACCATTGCAGTAACTGCCTCATCGACACCCGTTCCATCAAAATGTGCCAAAGCAACTGCACCCGATCCTTAAAATAAATAAAGAAAAATAAGGATATTGAAAGATTCTTGGTATAAAAGATATAAAATTCATATCTAAGGAAAACTCTTTGACAAACTCAGTATCTTAAACTTCTTTGCTTACCGGAATGTCTTACAACAACAATTATACAAGTAGTTGCATCATCAGCTCCAATTATGTTAACATTCTTGTCATGAGGTGCCACCGCAGCCATTTCTCTTTGCCCAACATACAAAAGACCACAAGGACCGATTGGTTTTGTAGGTATCGACAAAAGCTGTGATGCATAATCTCTATAAACTGGATGTTGAAGGAAGAGCGTATTCGTATCCATGGGGCAGTCATCTTGTATAACTCCGTTTAGTACTAGAACCATTTTGTTTTCGACTTTTTTCTATTTAATCTGCAAAATAATAAGAAAACTTTAATTAAATTTTGAAAATTTGAGATTATAAAGAAAGTTATCATATAATTTAAGTTTGTTGCAGGAAGAGTTGATCAATGTAATCTCGGTTTATGCAAAAATTATTATTGGCTTGATACAAGCAATTTGCCACAAGGAAACACCTAATAATCCAAAACTACAACATGATAAATGGTTACTTAAGTCCCAGCGGGAGGTCTAGTGTCGTCAAAGACCAGTGGAGAGCTTTGCACCAGTGTGTTTTTTGCCAAAACTCGAAAGGATAATCTTTATGGGTGTCGAATGTCAGAGATAAATTTAGTACAGTATGTTTAGCAAAAATCCTACAACTTACAGTTTTCTGTTATACGAATTTTCAAATAAACCTCCTCGGGAGTGTTGACTGTTCCTTGATTATAAACAATTATTGCAGCCTATGGTTCCAGAATTAGAATATTTTCTGTGCGATATGTGGTTATGAGAGAGCAAGTTTGTCAAAAAAAACTCTTGATTTTGATTTACGATGACGAACTTTTGCTTATCATTACCATTGACCAAAAACTCTAAAAATACCACGGAACAATTACTTTATGTTCCGGATGATTGGATTATTTAAGTATAATTAACGTATCAGACCGTGTTCAAATCTGGTAGTTCGGATTTTTGGCAGAGTTGTTTGTAGTTAGGTATGATCCATTAAACATCCTTAAATGGTCAAAATTCCAAAAACAGTTAAAAAATACCTGATATATTTCTTTAAACTTTAGCTTTTAAAAACGGTTTTTTTGACAAATTGCACCTATGTGGCGGGCTATTGATTTATATATGTACATAGGTCTCGTTTATGGAAGAAATTTGAACCAATTTTATCTTTTAACCGGTTAAATCGTTAGATCGTTAAAAACCACAGAAATTTAATTTTAATTTAATTTACTCTGAACTATGGAGAAACTCCTTGAAACCAGTGCGTGGCCCAATTCCTCAAGATTGAGTTTCTCTGTCTACACGAAAAAAAAGTGTAAACTACCTTGCAAACAAGGCATAAAAAAACTCACACAGAAAAATTCACTCTTGCAGAATTGGGCCCCAGTAACCAGATTTTTAATGTTAGTGTACAAAAAGTACGTTTTTGTACATCATAATGTTTTCTTTCAAAACATACTGTTTTTTTTTTTTTGTATGAATAAGGAGTAAGTTTCTTTTTGTATATCTGCGAGTCTCATGTAATTTGTCATATTCGACAAATTCGACCCTTGAAAAAAAGATCGGGTACTGTACTTGCACCCATTGTACACCGTTCCAAGATAATTAATTAGTGTTTTACATTTTGTGGCATCTACCACCATTCGTACCACACCGAACAGGTCGAGCAGCTTTTTAAAGGCAGCACAGCACCCAGCAGCATGCAGTGGGTGATGCTGATAGATAAATGTACGTTTGGGTCAAACTTTTATCCAAGTGCCATTTTATTAGGACGCAAAAATCGAATCCGTGTCTCTGTGCATTATGATTAACGCCCCTTCTGTGTGTATGTGCCTCTATGTAGTTACTTGATCGAATTCAAAGTTGGAACACACTCTTGGCCAACTATACCATCAACATCATCGATTGTATAGTTTTTTTTTTTTTTTAACGTCATTTGCCGTGTTGGTCGTAAATAATTTCATGCAGATGATTTGTATTTATACCTCGGGACACGGGAGTGGGCTTTATTAAATGTGAATTTTGAAAAAGGGACAACACAAGAAGGAACATAAAAGAACTTTAAGCCTGGGCCACGAGAACCAATATTGGTAATTTGAAAATTTCAATTTGTTTTTTTTTTTTCGGATGTGGGTGCGTGCTGGAGACACAGTTGTTATTGTTGTTTTGTTCAGAGGAAATGTATTTGGTTTGTTCAGCAGGGCAGTGGCTGGCAAAGAACTTATATAAAACGCATCCCAAAGTAGAGATGAGCAAAAAATCACGACCTGTGATTTTTAACCTGTGATTGACAAATCACAATCACTACCTGTGAACAGTCTTCAAATAACCTGTGATTACCTTAACCGTGAATTGGATATTCACTTTTTACTTTACAGTTCGCACTGAAGTGAGGCAAATTTTTTTGTTAAAAGTTAATTAAAGTGCATTTGCGGGTTCAAAACAATTCCCTTTTATACTAGAACTGTTGTAAAAAGTTATTTTTAAAAAGTCATTTTCAATGCGTTTTCGTGAATTCCGCGTAAAATAATTCACGTTTACACTTGACCTGTTGCAAAAATTTTCCAAAATCACAGGTCAAAAGTCATTTTCAATGCGTTTTCTTGAATTCCGCGTAAAATAATTCACGTTACACAAGTGCTTTAGAAATTCAAATTATAACCTGCGATTTTTCAAAACAGCTATTGCAACAGTTCTTTATTAAAAGTGAATTGGTTTGACTGGAATTCACGCAATTGCTTTGGATTTTTTTTTTGACCTGTGATTTTTCCCAAAACAACTTTTTAACAGTTCTTTATTAAACGTGAACTGGTTTGACTGGAATTCACGCATTTGCTTTCCAATTTTTTTTAACCTGTGATTTTTCCCAAAACAACTTTTGCAATAATTCTTTTGTAAACGTGAATTGTTTTGACTGGAATTCACGCAAATGTTAAGGATTTTTTTTAAACCCGTGATTTTGTTCAAAATAACTTTTGCACCAATTCTTATGGAAACGTGAATTGTTTTTATCGGAATTTACACAAGTACATTGGAAATTATAACCTGTGATTTTTCCCAAAACAACTTTTCAACAGTTCTTCTGTAAACGTGGATTGGTTTGACCGGAATTCACTTCACAAATGCTTTGGAATTATTTCTAACCTGTGATTTTTCCCAAAACAACTTTTCAACAGTTCTTGTGTAAATGTGAATTGTTTTTTACCGGAATTCACGCAAGTTCGGTAAAATTAATGTTTTGTTTACCCCTCGCAATCACGTATGGCTCCAGAAGAATCACGGTTTGCCCGCAAATATTGGCTGTGAAATCGCAGGTTGCCCTGATTAGAATAAGGGTTTTCAACGCTACTTTTCCCGTGATATAATAAATTTCTCCCGTAAAATCAAGAGTCGCTTAGACAAAATAATGTTTTCCCCAGTATAATCACGGATGGCTTTGGTAAATCGCGGATCTGTTTGCTTAAACCAGGAGTTTTCCTCGTAAAATCAGCTTCATTGTTTCAAATACACTCGTATTTGAGCTTCATTAGTACTTCCTACGTGAAAAATCGTAAAGAAATGTGTATATTGGAAAATACAAACGTTAATAATGCTACGTGTAATTTTTTTTGTTGGGATTTTCATTAAAAAAAATTTAAATCACGGTTAAAAATCACAGGTTACAATCACCGTGAATTCAAAATCACAGTCACAGGTATACCTGTGATTGAAAAATCACGACTTAGCTCATCTCTATCCCAAAGTTGTAAATTCGTAATGTCTTCATATTTAATTCGTTGGATATATATTTAAGGGCATTCGGGATTTGGTGTGAATTTATGATATAATTGCCAGATTGGGGATCTGTATATCCTGGGTTAGTACCTACCGACAGGACAAGGAGATATGCAAATGTTATTTATTGAGTGTGATTTTTTGCGGCGAGAGGCATATAATTTCTTTTTGGTTACCAGATGCAGGCTGCAAATGGATGTTTGTATAATAATCTACAGAAGCATGACGGGATAACAGATTGGGAGGTAAATAATTCATGGAAATGTGTGTATATTTTTGTATGGTTAACGCATTTGAAGCAAAAGTTCTTCAGTAGTAGTAAATATATGTCGTCAATGTCGTTGAGTTCTAGCCTTCTATATGCGAATGCTAGAAGAAATTATTTCAATTAACGGGTATTAAGCTATGCGGGTATAAGTGAAAAAATGTGAGGAATCCTTATGGACTTGCTATTGATATGAATCCGATATCTCTCACGCAAGAAATCTGTTTTCAGGTCTTAGATAAAGCAAATTTGTATAAAGCATCTTTCTAAAATAATTTCTTCGCATGGTTAATACTTTATTATGGAAATCACAGCACAGCATAGAAAGAAAGAAAAATAGATTGGTATTAGAAAAACATTTTGTTTTTGTACTTACTTTCATTTACAATTCATATCAAGCACAGAGCCCAAAGCTTGTATACTCTGCTCATGACCTACAATATTTTGCAGTTAACTTAAAAAAGAGTAGGATACCTCAAAATACATTATGATAAAGAAAAAATGTGTTTCACCGAATAATAACCAATATTTACTACTAAAGAGATAAACACAATGATTATGAGGATGACACAGAAATACAAAAAAAAAATTGTATTATTTCTTCATGATCCAAAGACCAAAGAGATTTTATATTTTCAAGATTAATGACAGGAATTTTGTTTTTACCATTTAAATATTTTCAATGACTTTTTTTGTGATAACAACAATAATATGAATTTTGTAAAGTTGTTTTTAAACTCGGATTCCAGGGCATCAGAAATTGTTTTATTTACATATGTACCTATATAGAATTTCTCAAGAATCAAGATTGCTTATTATGAGATAATGGGATTTCCCCAAGTTTTCATTTATTTTGAGTTATCAATATTGGTGCAAGGAATATTTTCCAAGTTTAAAAATGTTTACCTTTTCGTTTAACATCTGAAGATAATTAATCAATTAAGCTTTAAATTGATAAAGAAGAAAATGTAGCTATAATCTGGAACTAAACATTATGAAAAATACAACACAATGTTTCAAAGATCTTAGACAAAAAGCAATAATTTGGATGTAAGAAAAAATGAGAAAAAATAAATCTTTTGTACTTTTGCAAAAAGTGACCTACATTTATGTATATAATTAACCCAGTTAATAACCCAACCAATACTAATATACACAAAATAGAAGTTTTTTCACAACTTTTTCAAGGTGCACTTTAAATTTATGGAATGCAATTTTCTTCTCGATCTTAAAAAAAAATATTATTCCAAGAAATAAAAGCTTGTCGCCTAGGTGGTATAAATATTACCTTTACGGAAAATTTGTTTCTGTATCTTTTTCTTTTGAACCTTCACCTAATTTAATGCACTCATATTATCTTCAAGACTTAAAGCGAATACTAATGTTTTTGAATAAAGATTACAAAAATTTGCACATCACTTAGTATTTCCAGCGAATTTCATATAGGCACAGGTTCTTTTTATGCAATGGGATTTCCCCACAACAAAAAATCTATAAATTAATCCCATTCCATCATAGAGAGCTCAGTCATCAGTCACAATGATAGCAGGCTACATCGTGTTGATAATCGGTTTGACTTCTGCTGCGGCTGCTATTGATGCAGTTGAAGTCACTACAAGTCTCGGTGCTATCCGGGGAACAATATTAAAATCGCGTTTGGGAAAAGATTTTTACGCTTTTCGTGGCATTCGATATGCAAACTCACCAGTAAACCAATTTCGCTTTAAACAAGCTCAGTCTGTAAGCCCATGGAAACCAAAAGTATTCGATGCCACAGAAGATGGACCAATGTGTCCACAATTTCCATTCAACTCGACTGACTATTCTGAAGACTGTTTGCGTTTGAATGTGTATTCAAGGAATTTGGATACAAAAGCTTTAAAACCGGTAATCATTTATCTTCATCCGGGTGGCTTTTATGCAGTCTCTGGTGACAGCAAATACTTTTCAGGACCACAACTTATCATGGATCGTGATGATATTGTTTTTGTTACAATCAACTTCCGTTTGGGAACTTTGGGCTTCCTGGCTTTGGGTACTTCAGATGCACCAGGTAATGCTGGATTGAAAGATCAAGTTCTAGCACTGAAGTGGGTGAAAGCACACATTCGCAAATTCGGAGGTGATCCAAATTCTGTCACACTCGTTGGGTACAGTGCTGGAAGCTTTAGTATAGGCTTGCATATGGCTTCACCAATGTCCAAGGGATTGTTTCACAGAGGAATAACAATGAGTGCTTCACCAGTTTCCCAGTACAGGTATCCAAAGGACCAAATTGAGTTGGCCAAACGACAAGCGGAATTGGTTAATTGCCCAACAAACAGTATAAATGCTATGGTCCAATGCCTAAGAAAGGTAAGTTAAATTAAATTCTAATTTGATTGATTGATGAATGGGTGACTTTATAAATTTAGACGCCAGCTGATGAATTTGTCAGAACTCATACAGCTATGTTTGATTTTGGTTGGAGTCCAGTTTTAAACTGGATGCCAGTTATTGAAAAGGAACTCGGACAAGAGAGGTTTATAGTTGAAGAACCATTAGATTCGTTTCAAACAGGAAACTTCCAAAGAATTCCTCTGATTGTTGGAATGACCAAAGACGAGTTTGTTGGAATTGGACATGGTAAATGCGAAAGAGACTATATCTTTAAGGAGTTGTATTTTTAAGTTGCACTTTTCTCTAAACAGATGTTATGGCGAATGAGACTATGCTTCAGCAAATGAATGACGATTGGGACAGATTGGCACCAATATGTTTTCTTTATGAACGGAATACACCAAGATCGAAGGAGATAAGTGCAGTTTTGAAGAAGGAATACTTGAATAACCAGCCATTGAAAAGTGGAGAATCATTCGAACCACTGGGGAAGGTTGGTTTAAATTTCCTAAGGCTATTTACACTTTTCTAAAAGTTTATTCATTCTAAAGCTTTTTAGTGATAGTCTTATTGGTTTTGCGGTTCATCGATTTGCACATCTTGCAGCCAGATACGTTCCAGTTCATTATTATAGATTTTCATACAAGGGTCGTTATAGTCATTTCAATCATCCAGAAAATACGCCATATGGTAAGCCAGAATCTTGTCTCATTACTTCAAAGTAATAGTTCTATTGTTTTTATTACCTTAGGAACGGCTCACCACGATGATTTGATTTATCTACTTCATATACCAGTTTTGACTCCTCTGTTCAAAAAAACTGATCCTGAAGATACAACAATTGAGCGCATGACTCGAATGTGGACACAATTTGCCAAAACTGGGTAGGATTTTTTTTTTTAAAAATAGTTTAAGTTTTGTGAAAATAACTTGGACCTTTTTTTTTTGTATAGTAATCCAAATAATCCAAAAGATGAATATCTTAAAAATTTAAATTGGACACCATTCAGTTTGAAGGATGAAAATTATTTAGATATTGGTAATGAGATGGTTATGAAGAAGAATCTCTTCTTAGAACGATTTAAGATTTGGCAAAATTTGTTTCCATTGAAGTGGGATGATAAGCCATGCAAGCGAGGCCGTGGTCAAAGTCCAGATTATCCTGAACCATTGGATGATTAAAATGGTTTTCTTTTTCAATTATGGAAGATACAGTGCAATGTTATGCAAGTTCAAGTTTTTGTTTTATAATAAAATATTTATCTTAAGAAGAAAACAAACAAGTTTTTTTTTTTGTGATGGTGATGGGAAGAAAATCGTTCCATGGGATGGATATTGACATAGCCAAAAGGCCTACAGCGACTACTAAAATTAAATCAACAGACAAAAATGTAGAATATTTGGTTCGAGTAAGAGTATATAGACGCGGCCTTTATGTGAACGCTGCAAACGAGATCATATCTGTAGGTGAGCTGTTGGTGCTTGAAGTTTTTACTCTCCGAAAAGCTAAAAGTATGCTACAGTAGCACTAAATTTTCTATAAAACTCTTCAAATCTAGGTTCGGTATAAGCGCGAATGGTTGTAAGGTCGTCGTCAATAATTGAAACTCGACGACTATTACTCATGCCTCAAAATTTTTATTCTCGCAAACTCCAAAGGTTTACCATGTGTAAATTTGAACCGAACAAACGAAATCTCACTCTAAAAGATCCTAGGCCGCAATTAGACTTGCCAACTTTTTTTTTAGAAAGAATAGAGTATATTTAATTTCAGAGCCGAAAAAAGAGAACATTTGAAAAAAGAAGAGTATGTACCATTTATTTCAAGTCTTCTAAATGTGTTTTTTTTTTTTTGCTTCTTGCAGTACATAACAATTTTGTGTTGTTTTTGAAATATGTGTATGACTTTAAACATTCAAATTCAAGATTCCTATAAATAAAGAGCTCATTTCAAGGAAGCCCCATTCCTTTCCTCTCGCCACTTCATATTCATGACCGAAAATACTCTCTCAGTGAATGCTGAAGTCGAATGAACAGATTACATAGCTTAATTTTATTTTTAATAAATAAATTCATCGGGACATTTTTTAAAAATATATTACCAATTTTTTGCAGTATATTTTTGCATAAAATCTGCATTGATTAATAATTCGCTTTGAATTTTGTTTAATAATATCATTTCTGAATATAAACTGCCAATGTCTATATGTATTAAGTTTTTGTAAATTAATGTTCCTTTTGATTATTTGTTCAGAAACATCTGAATCATGCTGAATCTCAGGCTGGAATCACAGCAGTCGGTCCTTTTTATGCATGGAAGGAAGAAAATACATCTTGTGACATTTGTTTACGCAAATGGATAGGGAAAAAGTTAATGAAATGGAGTTAGAAATACCAACGATAATAGGGAAAAAGGATAATTAAGTAATAGTCCAGTAATTTTAGGTTTTATCTGCGGAAAAATTTCTACTGGGCTCGATTTTGGTATAGACCTTCGTTACGGCGAAGATGTGAAAAATCGACAATGTCGTAACGAAGGTCTATACCAAAATCGAGCCCAGTAGAAATTTTTCCGCAGATTGGGGTAAAAAATGCCTAAAATTACTGGGCTATAAGAAATTAGTATTTTGACGTACTCTATCAGAGTTATAGATTATAGAGTACACCTACTTGAAATAGAGTAGATTTAGATAAGATTAATTTTATTTATTTTTTCGATTCAAAAATTGGTAAAATAATAAACTTTAGAATAAGGCAGAATAAGGCAATTTGGCGTCTACTCTACTTGAAAAAGAGTACAATTCACACCTTGCACACCCTCACGGGACGCCACTGTCACATACATATGAGTGAATGTCGGGTAGATGGTATCTTTTTCTTTTGAACCTTCACCTAATTTAATACACTCATATTATCTTCAAGACTTAAAGCGAATACTAATGTTTTTGAATATAGATTACAAAAATTTGCACATCGCTAAGTATTTCCAGAGAATTTTATAGGCACAGGTTCTTTTTTAAGAAATGTGATTTCCCAACAACAAACAATCTATAAATTCATCGCATACCATCATGGAGAGATCAGTCATCAGTCACAATGATAGCAGGCTACATCGTCTTGATAATCGGTTTGACTTCTGCTGCTGCTGCTATTGATGCAGTTGAAGTCACTACAAGTCTCGGTGCTATAAGGGGAACAATATTAAAATCGCGTTTGGGAAAAGATTTTTACGCTTTTCGTGGCATTCGTTATGCTAACTCACCAGTCAACCAATTTCGTTTTAAACAAGCTTAACCTGTGAGCCCATGGAAACCAAAAGTATTCGATGCCACAGAAGATGGACCAATGTGTCCACAATTTCCATTCAACTCGACTGACTATTCTGAAGACTGTTTGCGTCTGAATGTGTACTCAAGGAATTTGGATACAAAAGCTTTAAAACCGGTAATCATTTATCTTCATCCGGGTGGCTTTTATGCAGTCTCTGGTGACAGCAAAAACTTTGCAGGACCACAACTTATCATGGATCGTGACGATATTGTTTTTGTTACAATCAACTTCCGTTTGGGAACTTTGGGTTTTCTGGCTTTGGGTACTTCAGATGCACCAGGTAATGCTGGATTGAAGGATCAAGTTCTAGCACTGAAGTGGGTGAAAGCACACATTCGCAAATTCGGAGGTGATCCAAATTCTGTCACACTCGTTGGGTACAGTGCTGGAAGCTTTACTATAGGCTTGCATATGGCTTCACCAATGTCCAAGGGATTGTTTCACAGAGGAATAACAATGAGTGCCTCACCAGTTTCCCAGTACAGGTATCCAAAGGACCAAATTGAGTTGGCCAAAAGACAAGCTGAATTGGTTAATTGCCCAACAAATAGTGTTAATGCTATGGTCCAATGTCTAAGGAAGGTAAGTTAAATTGAATCGTGATTTGAGTGATTGATGAATGGGTGACTTTATAAATTTTAGACGCCAGCTGATGAATTTGTCAGAACTCATACAGCTATGTTTGATTTTGGTTGGAGTCCAGTTTTAAACTGGATGCCAGTTATTGAAAAGGAACTCGGACAAGAGAGGTTTATAGTTGAAGAACCATTAGATACGTTTCAAACAGGAAACTTCCAAAGAATTCCTCTGATTGTTGGAATGACCAAAGACGAGTTTGTTGGAATTGGACATGGTAAATGCGAATAAGAATATATCTTTGAGGAGTTATATTTTTAAAGTTGCACTTTTCTCTAAACAGATGTTATGGCGAATGAAACTATGCTTGAACAGATGAATGAAGATTGGGACAGATTGGCACCAATATGTTTTCTTTATGAACGAAATACACCAAGATCAAAGGAGATAAGTGCAGTTTTGAAGAAGGAATACTTGAATAATCAGCAATTAACGAGTGGGGATTCGTTTGAACCATTAGGAAAGGTTGGTTTAAACTTTGTAAGGCTTTTAACACTTTTCTAACAGTTTATTGGTTCTAAAGCTTTTTAGCGATGGTCTTGTTGGTTTTGCGGTTCATCGATTTGCACATCTTGCAGCCCGATACGTTCCAGTTTATTATTATAAATTTTCGTATAAGGGTCGTTATAGTTATTTTAACTATCCTGAAAATACGCCATATGGTAAACTAGAACCTTGTCTCATGCATTCAAAGTTATAATAACTATTTTTTTTATAACTCTAGGAACTTCTCACCATGACGATTTGATTTATCTTCTTCATATACCAGTTTTGGCTCCTCTGTTAAAAAAAACTGATCCCGAAGATACAACAATTGAGCGCATGACTCGAATGTGGACACAATTTGCCAAAACTGGGTAGAGTTTTTAAAGACCAGTTTAAGTTGTTTGATAATAATATGAAATATTTTACACCATAGTAATCCAAATAATCCAAAAGATGAATATCTTAAAAATCTTAATTGGACAAAATTGAGTTTGAAGGATGAAAATTATTTAGATATTGGAAATGAGATGGTTATGAAGCAAAATCTTTTCTTGGAACGCTTTAAGATTTGGCAAAATTTGTTTCCATTGAAGTGGGACGATAAGCTATGCAAGCGAGGGCGTGATCAAAGTCCGGATTATTCTAAACCACTGAATGATTAAAAACTTTTATTAAGGCAAGTGGTCTGAAATTTAAAGATTGTGTTTTATAATAAAGTGTTTGTCTTGAAAAGAAAACAAACAAGTTTTTTTTTGGTGATGTGAATCTTGATATGGCCGAAAGGCCTGTAGCGACTACTGAAATCAACAGACCAAAATGAAGAATACTTAGTTCGAGTATAAGAGTATACGGACGCGGTCTTTATGTGAAAACTGCATGTTAAGTAAACATTTTTAGTATCATTTTAAGTAACCATATGACCAATAGTATTATCACATTGCATTGTTGCTGACGCGATGGGAAATGATTTCTTACCAGTTCCCACTGAGTGTTCTTTTTAAGTATAATTATGTATTTTTTTGTATTCTATCACCCATTTTTACCTTTCCTACCATATCATATTTCCACCCAACTCCTACTTCTGCGTGAGACCAGACGAAATAAGATCATTTAATAAAAGTTCAATGTTTAGTCTCACGCGCTGAGTGTTCATTATGCTGACTTGTCATTTTTGGCAAAGTACCTTTAAATGATCGGCATAATGGGCACTCGCTGTCCAACCACTTTCAAGTGAACATCAAATAAAAATTGTAATCAATAATAATAAAAAAAGGTGTTTGTATTTTCAAGGTTCTAAAGTTTAAAGAACATTTGGCGACCGTGACAGGACCTACTAAAAGAGTTTAGTGGCCTGTAAATTAATAAAACAAAACAAAATAAAAGAAAACAGTGTTGTGAAGTGAGTCGTTATTAAGAAGACTAAAAAAGAAAAAAAAAAAAGAAAAGAAGTTCCTTTCAATTACTAACAATTCAATATAAAAAATAATTAAAATGGTGGCTACAATTGAAGAACTTACCAATCAGCAAGAAGCTGTAGGAAAAGAAATCTGTACACTTGCTCGCAATTACGGAAAGGATGGTCCAGGAAGGAAAACCCTGGATTATTTAAATGCGCGGTGGACAAGATTAAATGAATTATGGGAAGTATTCGACAATGTTGATAGCGAGATAAGAGACAATTATCCGCAGGTAACTGAACACGAATACTTCACTAAAGGTTTTTACGATGGGGTAAAAAAAATTCATGATCAAATGAAAGATGACATCATCAAGCGGTTTGCAGTAGCGGAAGAAGAAAAATCTGATGGGGCTATAGAGGAGACCGCAGCAGTCCATCCTCAGCCGGAGCAGCTAAAAGAAGCCCTCTTAGGACCAGCAGCCGTTAAGCCCCCAGCAGGGCATTCAGAGGGAGTTACCGCAGCAATTTCCAAATTTAACATACCACCAGGGCTGACAATAAAGCCCACTTTAATAGATGACACCAGTGTAAAGGTCAACAGGATGACTACGGATAGCAAATTCCGATTACTCTGCAAAATATTTCAAGGAGGTCTTAATAAGTGCCCATTGAAATTGCGGGAAACTTTACCGCAAGAATTTAACCAAAAAACAAAAACCCTAATGACCAATTGGGATGAAATAACAACAACATATAGACGACTTGGAGGCGATGCAGCTGTAGAAGATATACAGCTTTACTTTGAGCTCCAGGATGAATTAGATTTGAGGATCACCTGGCTACCAACTAATACATTGCCAGCTGAAACAGTTCAAATGAATCAAGGACGAGCAACAACAATCAAGCTTCCAAAAATTGAGATACCCAAATTCGATGGAAGCTATCTTAATTGGCCGCAGTTCTTCGATCTATACAAACAAATGGTGCACAACCAACCAATTGCACCGGCTCAAAAATTATACTTTTTAAAGACAAATCTTACTGGAGATGCCCAAAACCTCATTCAACATTTCCATGCCACTGATGACAATTATGAATTGGCTTGGAACACTCTAGTTGACAGGTTCAACAACAAGCGGTTGCTGTTATCCGCTCAGTTAAGCCGATTGTTCCAATCAAATACCATCGTAGACACTGTCAGAAGTCTCAAGAGGCTGCATGATACAACAAAGGAAGTCATTCAAACCATCAACAATCTCGGCTATGACACCAGTGGATGGGACCCATTAGTTGTACATCTATTGCTGGAAAAAATGGACAAAGACACCCGAATGCTTTTCGAGGAATCCCTACAAGCACCAAGAATAACACCAACTCTAACCCAATTACTAGAATTTTTCGAATGCAGGTTCCAAGCCCTGGAGACGGTGAAATCAGATGAAAGGAAGAAAGCGGTAACCACCGCATCTGAAAATAGGGAAGTTTCAAATTGTCCATATTGTAAAACTAATAATCATAAGATCTTTAATTGTAAAAAATTTATTAATCTTTCAGTTGAGGATCGCAATCAGCAGGTGCGGAAGCTTCAACTTTGCACCAACTGTTTGCAAGGACATCGTTTCCCATCGTGTCAACAGCAACGTAGATGCAAGGTTTGCAACGGGAAACACAACACTCTACTACACTATCCAAATAAAAAAGATGTCAACGTAAAAAACCCAGCATCCGGTAAGTGTGATAATATTATTGGTCGGGTGGGTGAGTTTCCTTCAGGGTCCCATAATAACAATTCTCTAGGGGTCGTATTAAAGGGTCGCGAGGTATATCTCGCCACGGCGATTGTGAACGTCGTGAGTTCAAAAGGAACGCGTATTCCTTGTCGTGCTATGTTAGACTCGGGATCTCAATTACATTTTATTACAACATCCCTAGCCCAGCAATTAGGGAGCATAAAGCGAAGAAAGGACATTCCGATTAGCGGAATTGGAGGCAGGGAAAGTCAGGCCAATTTCGTAATAAATGTTCATTTAGAATCCAGAACTTCATCATATAAAAGAACTATTGAGACCAGTATAATGCCAAAAATAAGTGATTATATGGCAACTGCATCTCTGGATAGGCAAACTTTGCAATTGCCCTCCAATATTCTTCTTGCTGACCCTAACACAATTAGTTCCAACCGCATAGACTTGTTAATTGGAGCAGAGTTATTCTTTGAGCTTCTTTTGCCGGGAGAATTTAAAATCTCAAACAATCTTCCTCTATTGCGGAATACTAGATTAGGATGGGTTTTAGCAGGAAGCGCTGTAGATTCTTCCCAAAATTCTCATTGTCATTCAGTGTCAAAACCTAGTCTGAGAACACTAGATAAAATGGTCCGATCACTGTGGGAAAGTGAAAATTTTGAAGTTGAATCGAAGGTCTACAGCGAAGAAGAATTTAAATGTGAAAAACATTTTAATGATAACGTGGAAACAACACGCCAGGGTCAGTACATAGTACGACTTCCTTTTAAGAAAGACCCAAACCAAACATTAGGAGGTTCAAAAGAAATTGCAAAGAAGCGTTTTTATTCATTAGAAAGAAAACTAGAAAAAAATGCAGACCTCAAAGAAAGTTACACAAACTTCATGGAGGAATATGAGCGTCTAGGTCATATGACTGCAATTCAAGAGCTTGACATACCAAAGTCAAATTATTTTCTTCCACACCATTGTGTAATTAAACCCGAGAGCTCATCAACAAAGCTCAGGGTGGTTTTCGATGCTTCTGCAAAGACGACATCTGGGTATTCACTTAATGACACCCTCATGGTTGGTCCAACAGTCCAATCAGATTTATTTTCAGTTATAGCCAATTTCAGATTACATAAATATGTATTCACTGGCGATATTAGCAAAATGTATCGTCAAATACTCATTCATCCAAAGGATAGAGCATATCAGCACATTTTATGGAGGCCAGATCCTAAGAGCACATTAAGAACATACCAGCTCAACACAGTTACGTATGGAATGGCGTCTGCATCTTATTTATCTACAAGATGTTTGGTCAAATTAGCAGATGATTTTCAACATATATATCCTAATGCATCAAAAATTATTACAAAAAATATCTATGTGGATGACTGCCTAACAGGAGCAGATTCTCTTGAGGAAGCCAAGTTGCTTCTCAATGAAACAATAAAATTATTAAGTCAAGGAAATTTTAATTTAACCAAATTTTGTTCAAATGATCCACGCATTCTAGAAAATATTCCAATGCAAGATCGAGAAAGAATGTTAACAATCTATCAGTCGGAGGTCATTAAAACCCTTGGTTTGGTTTGGGACCCAATTGAAGACACATTCAAATTTTGCTACAAGTACAATGCACCCAATGATTTAAAGATTACCAAACGCCGCGTTCTTGCCGACTTGGGAAAATTCTTCGATCCCTTGGGATTGATAGGCCCAGCCATATTACTAGGAAAAATATTTTTACAAGAACTTTGGAAATCTAAGATATTGTGGGATGAGAATCTGCCTCAAGAACAGGCTTATAAGTGGGTAAACTATTTATCAGAATTTTCTTCTTTGTGTGAAATTAATATCCCACGCCTTATCTTAATAGACTCAGCTACGAAATTAGAAGTGCATGCATTTTCCGATAGTAGTGAAAGCGCATATGGCGCATGCATTTACTTAAAATCTATTGATAATGAAGGGAAAGTTTTTGTTCAATTGTTATGTTCAAAATCTCGTGTCGTTCCCTTAAAGGCGACAACTATAGCTCGGTTAGAGCTTCAGGCGGCTGTCCTAATGGTGGAATTAGTGCAAAAAATCCTTCCAATAATCAGTAGGACGATCACATCAGTCAGTTATTACACCGACTCTACAACGGTTTTAACATGGGTAAAGGCACCTTCCTATACTTGGGAGACATATATAGCAAATCGTGTAGCAAAAATCCAATCTAAATCAGATTTGAATCATTGGAATTATGTAAAGGGAGTATTAAATCCAGCAGATCTTATATCGCGTGGGTTAGGAATGCCCAATCTTGTAAGATCAACCATTTGGTTCAATGGCCCTGAGTTTTTAAGACAAACTTCAAGTATACAAATGGAGTATTCGATTCCAGAAGAAATCTCTGGGCATCGAAGGCCAAAGACAGTGCTAAATATGTCAATCCAAAATGATATAATAAATTCAATCAACCATAAAAACTCGTTTTTTACACTGCAGAAAATTTTTGCACATTGCTATAGATTCATGATGAATTTTAATATTCGCTGCAAAGGAAACAGAAGAACTGGTTCTTTAACCGCGGAAGAAATCCAGAAAGGAACGCATTTGTTATGGAGGATTGTTCAATTAAGTGTTTTTCCCGAAGAGTATAAGGCACTTCAGGCAGGGAAACCTCTCCGCAATACCTCTAGCATAATTTCGTTAAGCCCATATTTTGATAAAACAACAATGTTAATACATGTGGGTGGAAGACTTAAAAATGCTGAAATTCCTTCCCAAGCAAAAAATCAAATATTACTCCCAAAAAATAATATAGTTACCACATTACTCTTAGATCACTTACATAAAAAACATCTACACGTTTCCCATAGAACACTTGTATCTATCTCTCGGCAACAATTTTGGATTTTGAGTGTAGGAAGAGAAACACAAAAGGTACTTTCTAAATGCATCCAATGTTTCCGTGCGAAACCCAAATCCATAGATCAATTAATGGGTAATCTACCTAAGGAAAGAATCGTACCTTCTCGCCCATTCTATTATTCAGGGGTGGACTTTTGTGGGCCAATACGAACACATTATAATATTCGAGGGAAAACTCCAACAAAATCGTATCTTGCAGTATTTGTATGCTTTTCAACAAAAGCTATTCATATTGAAGTTGTATGCAACCTTACTACTGAATCATTTATTAACTGCTTGAAACGATTTATAGGAAGACGAGGTGTATGCCATACTATATTCTGTGACAATGCCACAAACTTTGTAGGGGCAAGAAACCAATTAAAAGATTTTCAAGATTTTCTTGATTCGTCTGAAACTCAATCATCGATTAATTCAAATTGTTTAAAAATGGGAATTAACTGGAAACACATTCCACCACGTTCTCCCCATTTCGGAGGCCTTTGGGAGGCCGCTGTTAAATCCGCAAAAACATTGTTGTTAAAATATTTAGGAGAAGCGTCTTTAACTTATGAAGAGCTTTCCACAGTTGTGATTCAAATTGAATCTATCTTGAATTCACGCCCACTTACACCTAACTCCTCAGATCCTAATGACATGCAGGCATTGACTCCCGGTCATTTTTTAATTGGTGCTCCGTTGACATCGCTTCCAGAACCTGACATAACTGATCATAACATCTCAAGATTAGACAAATTTCGTCAGATTCAGCATATTCAACAGCATTTTTGGCAAAGATGGTCAAATGAATACCTCCATCTTCTTCAACAGAAATTAAAGTGGAAGGTGGAATCCAAAAATCTAGAACCTGGAACAATGGTTGTTTTAAAAGATGCACACCAGCCTCCAATGAAATGGAAGCTCGGACGTGTAATCGAAGTTGTCAAGGGAACAGACGGATTAGTACGAGTGGCATATGTTAAGACTGAAACCGGCACATATCAACGAGCTGTTCAAAATCTTTGTCCCCTACCGATTGACCATAAAGAGCAGCAAAAGGATGCTGCACAAATCCCAATAAAAAAACAACCCCTGATGAGATTAAGAAGTGGGAGATACCTCCTTAACTCTTTAACATCATTATTATGCTTCATGTTGCTATTGTTTCCATTAGCTGCCTCTTCAGATACCGAACCAATAAGAATAACCCAATTTGACCATCCCACAGGGATTTATTTTGAAGATATAGGTAGTGCGAGCACCGTTAATAGTTTTTGGAACATTTATATATTTTATAATTTATCATCATATTGGCTAGAGCTAGGAGAAGTGAAAACTTATTTACAGAGAATGGATAATATTTGTTTAGATGAATTGAAAATTAATCCGTACTGTTTGCCTACAGTAACAGCTCTCAAACAAAGAGTTATAGCAATCGAATCAAACAATGACCTCATTCATAATTATCATACTTCTTACAATAAAAGGATAAGAATTGCTAGATCTCCTTTCGATTTTATAGGAAACGTGGCACATAGCTTATTTGGGGTATTGGATCAAGATGATGCTAAGGACATACAGCACCAAATCTCTTTGGTCAACCAAGATGAACAGCATCTCGTGCATCTCTTTAAAAAGCAGAGCTCAATCGCAGATTCAACCGTAAATCTGCTTAAACGAAATAATCTGCAACTCAGTCAGCAATATCAAGGTTTTAAAACCATGTTCGAAAAATCCTTAAACAGCATTGAAAAGCATCAAGAAATAATCGATGTCAGTCAGCGCTTTTCTGCATTAACTTCATATTTGATTTTGTCAATTTCAAACCTCGAAAGAGTGCAAGACACATTACTTGACGTTCTTCTTAGTCTTAATAATGTCAAAATGAATCCTCATTTTATTTCGCCGTCACAATTTACTAAACAGCTCCAAATTATTCGGAACAACATTCCATCCCATCTTAACATTCCGACAGCATCTGTATTAGATATTTTTAAGCTGTCATCTATTAAAGGACGAAGTCTTAATGACTCAATAGTATTTGAAATGATGATCCCTTTGGTTGATAACCAAGAATTTCAGCTTTTTAATTTAGTTCAGTTTCCTCTATTTCAAAATGATTCAAGTTTCATAATAGAATTATCATCCCCTTATTTAGCAGTCACTGCAACAAGAGATAGGTATTTTGAATTAACAGAAAATCAGCTATCATCATGCCACTTCCTCTCAACGAAAAATTTTGTCTGTAACCAACAACTACCAACAATGATTCATCGAGACAGCGGTATAAGTTGTGAAGTCTCGCTTCTGAATCATTTGAGTAGTGCTTTAAGTCACTGTTGTTTAACGAGATCCATCTCTCAAGATCGATGGGTAAGCCTAAGAAGTTCCAATACTTGGATATTTGCTCTTAAGGAGGCTGTAACTGGTTTATTGGTGTGTGAAGGAATAACAAAAAGTCTTACCCTAAGTGACAGTGGTTTTATAGAATTTTTGATACCATGTATTTTAAAACTTCCACACATAGTGATAAATGGTCGAGTCTTTAGCAATACCACCTTAAAAAACTCATTTGTTCCCTCTATTAAAATTTCTGAGTCAATTAAAGGTAAAATTCCGATGAAAAATATGAACATCATAACATCCCCGAGCAATGAGACTAATTTTAAAGAGATAGAAGATTTAAAAGGCAAAATTAGTGAAGTTGATAAAGACCTAGATAATGATACCTGGGTAAATTCTATAAATACGCACGATTACCATCATTATAGCATGAGCCAGAGCCGTCTTTAACTATCCTGGGGCCCTTGGGCACACAAGAATTTGGGGCCCTTTTGGAAAGTAAAATTAGTACAATTGTTGGCTTAAAGGCAATGGTTATGGTTAAAAAGAGGTGCCAATATATCGTTTCATATAAAGTACCTATCTAGTGTCTTTATTATTGACAGGGGGTGCCAATAATACGTGCATCGAGACATCAATCGTTGCCACTGCCAATAATTGTACCCTGTATCCGTTATAAGTTTCAGTTTGAAGAATTGGAAAAAAGAGCTCAAACGGATTGATAGATTTGCTAAAAACTCGGACCAGACGATTTCTACGTAATTTTCAAGAGCCGTTTTTTTTATTTTTTGCCTTTTTGTTTAAATGGAATTGGAAAAAAGAGCTCAAACGGATTGATAGATTTGCTAAAAACTCGGACCAGACGATTTCTACGTAATTTTCAAGAGCCGTTTTTTTTATTTTTTGCCTTTTTGTTTAAATGTCTCTTTTTCAACGGATATCTCCAATATAAAGTTTTCGAGATATTGCAATTTTCTCAAAAACGGATAACGATTTTGCTTAAAAAAAAAATATGTTTTGCTGCAAATAAGGCCGCACTTTTGAAAGAAGAAAAATATTTTTTGGACCGTTATTAACGGTACCTACTTGCCATAGAACTGATTTCTTAATGAAAACGACACAACCGATTTTAATAAATTTTTTTTTTTGAAAAACAATTTTTTTGAAAGTTATTTAATGAATCTTATGTGTCAATCTTCAAATACGAGAGCAATTCGCAATTCAAATTAAAACCATTGTACCATGGCGTTTACCATTGAACCAAAACATTGATGTACCGTCGACGAGCCGGCAATAGTTTTTTCTCAAACGTTTTACAACGGAAAAAGAATTGATGTTTTTTGCCGACGAATTGATTCTTTTTCGTCTTTTAATACGAATCTACACATATTTTTACACTGATTTTAACACGCACTACAAATTTGACAGTTTTGCAAACTTCAAACGAAATTATTATTTAAGGAAAAAGATAATGGAAGAGAATTCGTTGTTTTTATTAATAAATAATAAATAATCTTACCTACAGTGGAAAAAAAGGTATTTTTCTTGTTTTTTGAAAATATTATTGTCTTATTTTTTTTTTTTTTTGAAAATTGGCGCATACAACGCCACATAGTTTGTTTTCTTTTTTAAAACATATATTTTCCGTATAGGTGTAGAAAAAAATTTATTTGATTGTTTGGTTGCCATATAAAAACTAAAAATTTTTGGTAGATGGTCTGACCGACAAAAATGTTTTGAGAATATAATATTCGTTCCTTCGGGGCCCCCCTGAGAATGGGGGCCCTGGGCACGGGCCCCGTGTGCCCTTATGGTAAAGACGGCATTGGCATGAGCTTCATATTATTCCTTACAATGATTGGCTTCATTATTTTTTATTTTATTAAAAAAAGAAAACCCAAACCACTTCCTAGAAGAAGCGCTCCTCGTTTTGAAATAGACACACAATTTTAAATTTTTTTTTTTTTTTGAGGGATAAGATCCCTCAAAGGGGGGGAGTATGTTAAGTAAACATTTTTAGTATCATTTTAAGTAACCATATGACCAATAGTATTATCACATTGCATTGTTGCTGACGCGATGGGAAATGATTTCTTACCAGTTCCCACTGAGTGTTCTTTTTAAGTATAATTATGTATTTTTTTGTATTCTATCACCCATTTTTACCTTTCCTACCATATCATATTTCCACCCAACTCCTACTTCTGCGTGAGACCAGACGAAATAAGATCATTTAATAAAAGTTCAATGTTTAGTCTCACGCGCTGAGTGTTCATTATGCTGACTTGTCATTTTTGGCAAAGTACCTTTAAATGATCGGCATAATGGGCACTCGCTGTCCAACCACTTTCAAGTGAACATCAAATAAAAATTGTAATCAATAATAATAAAAAAAGGTGTTTGTATTTTCAAGGTTCTAAAGTTTAAAGAACACTGCAAATGAGATCCAAATTGCTGATAAAGCAGTCTTCTTAAAAGGAAACAATTTCATAGACAGAATCTCAACATCTCTGTCCCATCTCTATGGGATTCTTTGATAAAAAGTGGCTACTTGTCATACAACATTAAATTTTCTCTGCTGAACCATGTATACCTTGATAAATATAAAAAATAAAACATAAAAAATTTTAATTTAAATGACCTTTTCTTTGTACTTCATCAACATAACTTTTGATCGAATAAGTCTTTACTACATTTAATAGTACCATTTATTGTCACCCAACAATCAGTAGCTCACTTAAATAAGATAAGTGAATACCAAGAATACCACAGACAACATCATCTTCATTTTCAGCTTCACTGACAATTTCAAATCACGAACACCCATAACGATATGATGTTCCTCCATCGCTCTGTCTTCCACTGAAATAACAATCAAATTTGATTCGTTTTAAATTAAATTACAATCAAATCCAATAAATAAAATCGAACCCATTCAGATGACAAGTGCAATTGAATTATTTACTCCATCGATTTAAATCGCAGTAAGGGGTTCATAAATATTCAACTCTTTGGATTGCTATGGTTCGGTTGAGATGGTATGGCGGGCGCTCAAGCAGCGCTAGTTTGGATGCCTTGCTTTTTTTTTTTCTAGGTCTGTAACTCTGTTTGGTGCCTACTAAAACAAAGTAAACTAAGACAGCAACAAGGCATTAGCATCATCTTCGGCACTAGAAAACAATGCCAAGTGCTCCTTTGGAACATGATATAACTCAACGTTAGCGCTGTGCTGTTGCCATTATCATAGAGAGAACGTTGCTACCCATAAGAAGACGAAGCTTCACCATCACTATAGAGAAGATGCCAAAACTAAGGTAGGCGATGACGATGTTGCATATATATATAGCAATCGAGAGGTATGAAGAGAATGAAATTCTTCTGAAAATCAACAGAAAAACGGTCCACTAGACCAGAAAGAAAGAGCGAACTCTTTTCGGGCACGTAATGCACACGGATGATCCCCAATTCTGATCATGCATGGATCGCGATTAGATATTCAACCAGAAATAATTTGAAAATGATGACAGTCAAAGATACCAGGACGACGACGACGTCGTCGTTGTTGTTGTTATTGTAGTATTGTGCCTCGTAAAACTATAACGTCGACAACTATACGACACAAAAGCCCAACCAACAAGGAAACCATAAGTGGAAAGGTGGTATCGCGCATCACAAGATTGTTTCTATCTTCGATGTGCCGGTAGGCTATATAGACAAGCTGGCCAGCTCGTAATGCATTTTCCTGGCCAGGCTTTAGAGCGGCTTCGGCAGCTAGAGTGCGACACATTATTAAACGTGAACAATACCGAAACTATGGCAGCCACAACATTGTTTCATCGTCATCGAAGCTAGCTCTTCGACGACGAGAGACACGGGCAGCGCGACGAGGAAAACGACGACGGACGACGATGTCGGCATCGGTTGTCGTTGTTGTTGATTTCGTCTTTCTTGCGCTAGTCGCTATGTTCGACTACAACACACAGCTCCTCCTAACCGCCAGTGATTGTTGTCGTAAATAAAGAGCATCACGTCTTGAATAAAACTCGAACTAGATAGATACTTCTTACTCACAGCAGCTCTTGTTTTTACTTTTTTTTTTCCTGTTCGTCCGAAGCTATTTCTATCTATAACGGTGGTAGGGCTATATAGCAGGAACGTAGTAGTTAAGTGGATAACAGCCACGGTAGTTGGTGGCGAGTTGAATTTTGAGTTAGGTATACCGAAAAAGATTAGTCTATTGCTTATGTGATTGGACTTGAAGTAAAGCTAAACAAAAAATGATCTATCAATGTAATTTGCATTGAGGAGCTGGATTTTATAAAATTATGTCCTGTTAAAAGGAGAGATCCTAATCACATACTCGATTGCTTAAATTTTGATGTACCAAATTAAAGTGTTTAGGGTCCTTAGTAGTCTTCAGGCAACAGTCAAGTCTGCTGACATTTACCATTGTTTTGAAATGGCTCAAAGGTTTTACCGACCGATGAAACTCAACGAAATATCGGGAACTAAGATATTCCACAACGTCAAGAATGCTCAAAGAGTAGAAAAGCTTTATATCAAAAAATATTAAAAAAAAAAAAAACAGAATAATCGAGTTTTTGCTCGAACATTTGTTTGAAATTTTTTTTTTCAAAATTTTAATTTCGAAAATTAATTTTTCAAAAATTGTGCCAGAAAATAGCCATATTAAACATTTTTGTAAAAGACGAGGTTTTTGGCTTTACAAAAAGGTATAGCACGTTATTGTAAGTGTTACCGTTGATTTTTAATATTTTTTTGTTTCAAATTAAATAATTTTTTTTTTTAATTGCCCCTCCCCGCTAAACGAAGGGCAGTAGACCCTCCTCCCATACGATTTTTTTCTTGTCTCGACCGAACCTACACGCTCCAACTTTTTGGCACATTGCTCCCTCTCTTTTGGAAATTGCTCCCAGTACTTTACTTCCAACAAGCATGTAAATTTTCAAGGGCGTTGTTAACCCTCAAGATATTTTTTGATCGGCTGAGATTTGGTATGCTCTTTTTTGATGACTAATGGCACCCGTCTTTGGTAGGTAGAAGAAGAAGAAAAAAAAAAAAAGTGCAGTTTCATTCCACCCTAATGTACATATATCGTAAAGCAAAATTGTTCTACATCCACTTTTTACCGAAAATGAGTTAATGATGCAGTTTTACTAATTTGAGGTTCTCTTTCCGAATTTGAAAACCGTTTTTGTCAAAAAAAATTTCATTCCGCAGATAATATAATTTAATGGGACATAGAACAATAAAAACAAGGAAGTAGCCTTTTGAAAATGAACCTGAGTATTCTTGATTGTTCTAAGTCCCATCATATTTTGTTCTAAGTCCACTTTTTATTTAAGGAAAAAACGTACTTAAAATAGGAATTGTTCTATGTCCAATTTTGGGGTTTTAGTTTTAAAAAATATTTTAAAAAAATATGCACCTACTAATGAGGAAAACTTGTATATTTTATTCAAGAGAAAAGAACAAACCTTATAAAAAACATACATAACTTGAATGGCAAACAAAATCGTCCCCTGTAAAATTTGCTTTTTGTGACTTACAACAATTTTGCTTTACGGCGACGATATATGTACATGTTTGGTAGTAATTTTTTTTGTCCTACCATTGTTTTTGAGTGTGTCAGCGAGTGGTGGCCAACAATGCGGAAAATGTTTGATAATGGAGTGATCAGTTTAAGCAGTGAAAATTAAAGTTGTAAAAATGTTTAAGTTTAGAAACATAAAATCTTCAGCAGGTAAAATAATAAAAAATTAACTTATTTCTCATACAGTAGAAAGTCTCATTTTTACTTGCGATATAGGTATTATAATATGTATCAAGTTATGCATTCGTACAAAAAAAAAAGTTGGGATAACATTTTTTCATGACATTACGATGGTAGAGAATGCCAAAAAAGTGGGTCCCGGAGCCGGAAGTCCGTCTGTCTGTCTGTCAGTCTGTCTGTCTGTCTGTCTGTATAAGGAGCTACAGCCTAAACGGATGGACCGATTAATGTCAAACTTGGTATGTAGCGTTATTTGGCAACTCTCCAGAGGGGTTTTTGGAATAAATTTTTTTGGACCAAAAATAACGGTACTTGTCATATACCGATTTTAGTAAAATTGAAATATCTCAAAAGCGGTTCCAACGATTTTGTTTAAAAAATTCAAATGTTAGTTTAAAGCTAAGGTCTATTTTTTAATAAAAATATTTTTTTTGGAAAATCATTATTAACGGTACCTGCCTTTTTGAAATCCGATTATCTCCGAAACTGCTCATTCGATTTCAACGAAACTTTTTGTGAGGAAGCATTTATACAATTTAAATTTCCAAAAAAAATAATTTTTGGATTTTAAAAAAAATTTTGAAATTTTTTTTTTGAAAAATAAAATTTTCGAAAACGGGACATTGAATTTTTTTGAAATTTTGTTTTTAGATGTTGATTAGTGATTTCTACAAAATGGCATACCAATTTTATTTTAAAACATTTTTTCCAAAAAATTATTTATAAAAAATTAGTTTTTTAAAAAATGGCTCTAACGATTTAAAAATTTTTTTTTTTCTAAAAATGCATCTTAACATATCAATCAAAACTGCATACTTGTTTTGGAGGGCAATTTGATTTCAGATTTTATTTTATATTTAAAAAAAAAACGAATTTTATTTTTTTTTTCCAAATTTCTATATAAAAAGTCTTAAAAATTTAAGCAACCTCTAAGAGCAAGTTCGTGCGACCCAGTCGTGCATTTTATTTAAATAGGTAGGTACTCCTCAGTAGGAAACTTGAAAAGATGTTTCCATAAAAATAACAACTTCGACCCTTTATGATCATTTTTATTTTCATTACGTTTTAATTTACGTTGCCGGAGTCTGAAAACCCTTTTCCAGGTTAAAATTATATTTAGACTTTTTATAAAGTTTTGAACACTTCATTTTTATATGACCCTACCTAAAAAAATCTAAGCGATTTTGGTAAATTCAACCAAAAATGGTATTGTGTTTAAGTGCCTTAAACTTTTTTTTTTTAAATTGAAATAAAAATGTCTTCACCACATACATAAATTAACTTTATTTCTAAAAATTAAAAGATTTTCTTATTAAATTAAATGGATTTTTTTTTTTAAATTTAAAACACTCAAGAAATAAAGAAGATTTATCCGCTTAATTTAAGAAGGAATTCTAAGCAAAAAAGCAAGACAAAATATACTTAACTTAATACAGATTCTTTATGTTGTTTTTTTTTTTTTTCATCTGTGACTAGATCACGCAGTACAACGCCCGATGACTCAGAAAATTCAACTACATATGTGTGCATATTAGTTTGCAAATTCTAAGAATGGTGGGAACCGGGAGCTTATAATTTTCTGCTGACCCAACGCTATGCAAGGAATTCCCTTTTTAGTTTCAAGTAAATCGAGATCATATAATTGAAAGATGGTCTACATTATTTGAAAAAAAAAAAAAAAAATTAGAGAAACCGGGTATGAAACTGTCCCAAAATCTCTCGAAAGAGCAGATTAAATCAAAATTTTAGTCCAAAATGAGTAATTTGAAGGACCAACTGCATCAATTTAGAAGACATTTTGGTACCAACTGCAAACAACACGTAACGATCTAAGAAAAATGGGTTGTATTTCTATTCTATTTCTACTCCTATTCATAAACACTGATTAAGAGATGCCATAAAAATACCAGAGAAAAAACAGCGAAGGCAAAAAGAAGACAAAAAAATTGATGATTTACTTTCATGCGAGAAATCCCTGAGAATTTCAAATTAAAACGTCAAATCGATATAAAGGTCAATTATTTGTTTTGAATTTTTGAGCAGTTTTAGCGAAAATATTTTTGAATTTATTTTTAATTTGTGTAAAAATATTAAATTGATATAAGTGAGATAAAATCCCCTTTTATTCAATTAGTATCGTGTTAAATTAAGTTGTATTTGTGTTTTGTGAATGTATTTGTGTGTGTCAAAAATATGTGTGTTCCTATATAAAAAAATATAAGCATAGTGGTGAGCATTGCTCCAAAAATATGTGCGGTAATTTTTACAATTTGGAGATGGTAAATTTAATTTAATACTGATGTAATACTGTTCATTTTACTTCGAATTCATATTTTTCTAAGCGGGATTCTCCCTTTTTTCAGAAATAAATGTGCTTAGGTAGAACATATGTAAATGCTTAAGTTCAACTATTTCCTCCCCCTAAGTTATGTTCTACTTAGAACGATTTATGAATAAGATTGAATTTCGTGCAAACCGTTATGTGGAACTTAGTGCTTTATGTTCGACTTAAATATTTAAGTATCGTATGAGCAAATGGGTCTAAGATATTCTAATAACATTCGGTTTCATTTACGTTTTGTTTTATTTGAAAGCAAAATCTAATTTAAATCACTTGTTTTGAAATAAACCAACATTAAGAGTTTCATGTAGACAACTACTATCAATCTCAATCGAACAAAACCCAACCAAAGCATACAAGACTTGAAACAAGTTTACTTATTAACTTGTAAACGTTGTTATCTATATCACCTTTCAGAATAGATTCATTCAGCTTAACAACATAATAACTGTCTCTGGGCATTATACGAGTACCTATATCTATACTCTTCCAAATACAACTAAAAAAAAATGCTTACTTCGTGTTCTATTCCCCGTTGTCCCTTCAAGCTTTTATCAAGAAATATTCTCTTGCAACGTCGATCTTATATACAGCAAAGATCTTCCAACGATCTTTTAACGTGATCGTGATTGATTTTGTGGCGAGTGCTTCGGTTGTTCTCCTCCACACACCCCTTTTGTATATCTCCTTCAATATATTGTGTTGCATACAGCATAATCCAGCATACCACATACGAGCTAGCAGGGAGTTTCCAAAGCCATGTAAATTTACTTGTTGCACAAGTCGCCCGTCGTTTTCAGGATTATAAATGGCCAAAGAAATTGTTTTAACACAATTAATTAACCAGTGGCCCAGGCTTGAGTTGTACCTACCAATGTAAGAGAGATCATAATACAAGAGGGTGCATGCTTAAAGCATCGGCACACATCATAATGTAACTGGTTCCTTATGTGGCAATATATGCATCACATATAACAAACACACACTATTTATAGCTGAATCTTGATGATTTATTAACTCTTTGTGCAGCTCGCTTTCAGAACCAAAACTCACGATTCATTCTCACCTATCTCGTTGAGTAGGTGCACAAGAAAAAAATCTCTCTCAGCCACCACAATACTCTTTATAATACCAACAAAAGCCTCACTAACGATTTAATCAACTTGGCCATTCAATGAAATTATGTCAGAGCTGATAGGTATGCAATATAGTCTCTCATTTTACCTAGCTGCGCGATACTAGATACTTTGTGACCAATGGATAGGGAGCTGCAATGTGATAAATCAACCATGCTGCCGCGTCACCGCTGTAGCCGCCGCCGCGCCGTCGGATGGTGCGCCCATGATTTTAAAATAATCATACAATCAAAACGGGCCATTAAAAGGACTTTTTGTCCACTTAAATTGAAGGCTCGGCCGTTTATAATTTAGCTATGATCTGCCAAATAACGTGCCGTGAAATATTTATTGTGCTTCGGATCGGATGACTCCTCTTGTGGCGATCATCATTTCTTGAAAAATGAGGCCAATACCAAGGAAAAATACTTATTTGACAGTGCCGCATTTTATACAAAAAAAAAAAATAATAAAAAAAGTTTAACCGGGTTTTGGAGGGGCCTGCTTGTATTGATATTAGTTTCAAAGGTTCAACCCAAGATAACAGAGCATATTTCATCATAAGACAACTGATCATGAGAAAAGTCATCACAAGGTTTGGTTGGAAACTTCTATTTTTTCACGTTTACCAAAATAAAAGAGTTGACGCCAAAACCAGACTTAAGGACAAACATCATGTTCGGAACTGAAGACAAGGACCAAGCTGGTTGGAGGAGTTTGTTACCAAGAAAATTAAACCTCCGTAGGAACACCTCTTTTTTGCGAATTTGGTTAACACTTTTTTATGTCGCTAGAACTTTTTTCGGTCTCACTATTTTATAGAGATTTATACATGAAATTGATGTAGAATTTTCCGAGGAATTCGAATATTGTATTCACAATTCCAAACAAAATTATTTTTACCCTTATAAAGACACTTTTTTGTGACCACTTTTTATTTTTGTCCTGCCAAATTCGCACCCGTGTGCTTACAGAGGGTTAAGTCGCAAGTTTTAATATTAACCAGTTCAGATGTATTTTTCTTAATCTTTTTGAATCTTGTACAATAAAACAAAAATAAGCACTTTTACCTGAACGGGCCTTCACGATTTCTGTGTAAAGTTTGAATCTGGTGATAAAGTGTATCTATCTTTTTTCTTTTCATCAGATGGCTGTCATTGTAAAAGCTATTAAATATGACAGAGTAGATAAATTCGTAAATTTTAAAATTTTCGTTGAGTTTTTCAGCTTTACATTGGATACTATCGAATTTTGAGAACCAATATAAAATTAATGCAGAAAAAATGATAAAAAGATTCTTTTCGATATGGATTATTGTTAAAAAGATGCATAGTACATATTGAGATGTTTCCTTTTATATTTAAAGCTGTATCTAGTCTTCTACACTTTTCTCTCTCTACAGTTTACCATCCAATAAGGATTACCCCGACTTTTATTACATTTTACCCAAAAGGTTCATACATATATAAATCTTTGTTCCGAGTATATATTTCCATAAATTGAAACCACAGAAGATGACTTGACCATATTTAGCTATAGACTCGATGAGAAATAGCTCGAGTTATTAATGTCCAATTTATAAAGGTGCACACTGAAGGCTGAATGGATGGTTATTCATGGGTTTTTTTTTTTTTTGTATGCAACCTATTAAACGATGATATGTGTATGTACCGCCAGTGTGTTGAACAATATGTGAACATATAATAATATAATTTTTAAGTTCTTTTTGTTGTAAGATTATGGTCTTGAGTTGAGTAGAGACGATGGAAATTCTTTAAAGTTCTTACAAAGCATTTGGAACTTTAATAAATTTATTTTTCAATTTTTTAATTGCTCGCATTGTCACGATGATCACGGTTGGGAATTTTATTATTGGAAAAATATGGGTGAATTATGTAGGTTTATGCTTAAAAAGTAAATCCTTGATTTTCGATTCGCTGATAAGACAAAAAAATGATTAATTTTTTGGTCACTGAGAATTTTCATCTCGTGTTTAGGTTTTTTTTTTCGTAAGGCTTGAATTTTCTCAGCAATTTATTAAAAGTTCAATAGTGATTTAATAGAAATTGACAAACCAAAATGGTGGATCGTTGAGAAAATTGCTTTGAGTTCCGGTTTTTGATTGATTAATTAGAATAATTGTCGAAGTAAGAAGAAAGATAGGCATAAAAACTCCTGGTACAGGGAAATGCAAAAACACCAGGGGTAGAATCGGCTATTGTGATTTTAATCCAGTCAAATAAGGGTTTAACCTCGGAATGAATGTTAGTAGAAATTTTTTTTGCTCAATATCTTCCTTTTGCCATTCTATAACATATCTCAAAAGTCTAGAAAAATCTCATGTCCGCTTGTCGCGATTTCAAGGTCAAATCGCGAAATGGAGATTTTCAAAATTAGCAAAAATAGGCTATGGTATTATATACACATATGATACATGATTTCAAGGTATATTTTAATGCTGATTCCAAAAAATCTAAAATTAAGACAATCCGACGTCTCTGGAAAAAGTTATACCTGTTTTTCATCTGTCAACTCATATTATTATAACAGTTGCAAACTTACTGCCTAAAAACCCTTAAAAGTTATGGTAGATGAACTAAATTTTGCATAAAGATTTTTGAATCCATCATTATTAAAAATCAAAACAATCCATTACAAAAAATATATACACCTACGAAATAATGGTATTTTTTTATGGAGGGGCAAATTTTAGAATATGCACTAAAGAAGATTCTTGTTCATCTTAGGAATAAGTGCAAATAGGCTAATTTTTTCATTTTAATCTTTGTTTGGATATTCTTTAATTACCCTCAAAAATCTAAAAAAATCTCATGTCCGCAAGACCTAATTTTCTTGGTTTGAAAATAAGGTGCAGATTTTAAAAAATTGGAAAACTATACACTTCATATATTTGTGTCAGATCAACATGAATAAGGTGCATTACTTTTCAGGGATGGTCAGGTTGACTTGTTTGTGAGTTTTGTTGGAATTAGTGTTAAAAAATACCTTTAAATCATGTCGCTTATGTTGGTATACATATAAAAATTTAAACTTTTCTTATTAATTTTTTAAAATCTGCACCTTCTTTTCAAACCAAGAAAATTAGGTCTTGCGGACATGAGATTTTTTTAGATTTTTGAGGGTAATTAAAGAATATCCAAACAAAGATTAAAATGAAAAAATTAGCCTATTTGCACTTATTCCTAAGATGAACAAGAATCTTCTTTAGTGCATATTCTAAAATTTGCCCCTCCATCAAAAAATACCATTATTTCGTAGGTGTATATATTTTTTGTAAGGGATTGTTTTGATTTTTAATAATGATGGATTCTAAAATCTTCATGCAAAATTTGGTTCGTCTACCATAACTTTTAAGGGTTTTTAGGCAGTAAGTTTGCAACTGTTATAATAATATGAGTTGACAGATGAAAAACAGGTATAACTTTTTCCAGAGACGTCGGATTGTCTTAATTTTAGATTTTTTGGAATCAGCATTAAAATATACCTTGAAATCATGTATCATATGTGTATATAATACCATAGCCTATTTTTGCTAATTTTGAAAATCTCCATTTCGCGATTTGACCTTGAAATCGCGACAAGCGGACATGAGATTTTTCTAGACTTTTGAGATATGTTATAGAATGGCAAAAGGAAGATATTGAGCAAAAAAAATTTCTACTAACATTCATTCCGAGATTTACCCCTTTTTTCTCCTTATTTGACTGTATTATTTGTGATCGGTGATAGTCACAAGAACCAAATTTGTACTGCGAAAATCATATTTCTCAGAGCAAATTGTTGTTTTGTGATTATAACCGATAACAAATCACAATAGCCGATTTCACCCCAGTATTCAGTTGGCCTCAGATATGGAACAATACAAAACCGGGAGGCTTGCCGCCAATTTCTGGAGGCGTGCGAACCCACCTTTCACCTTTCGGCCGCCATCTTGGATTTTAGTTTTTGTTGAATATCTCGATTTCTTTTTATCTTACATAAAAGTTGTGTATACAAGAAACGTAGCAGAGTTGTAGAGAATTTTAAGGCGAATAATATTTTCTCGATACGTGTTTTCATAATTTTGATAAAAAGTGCTCAAATCCTTAAAATTGTCAATTTTTTTCGGTTTTTTTTACTTTTTTTGGCTTGTAACTTTTTTAATATTCAGAATATCGAAAAAGTGTTCTCAACATAAATGATGCGAAATTTAATTGCCTACGTTTCTTGTATACACAACTTTTATGTAGGATAAATAGAAATCGAGATATTCAACAAAAAATAAAATCAAAGATCGCGGCCGAAAGGTGAATTTCGCAAGTGCGAAAAATCAGGGTTATGATATTCAGCCAATGCTCTATCGAATGAGCAAACAAAATTTGGGGGTGGTACAAACTGCTGGGTCGCCCATATATGAACATCATAAATGCACTGGACTAATAAGTGGGAGAGTAATCTCGAGATCATAACAGAGCCGAGTAATAGGAATAACAAGATTGGAATCGTCGATAACTTCCCAATCAAGCTTGGTGTGCAGTGCACCAAGGAAGCATCTTAAGTCCTTTTCATTTTATTACGGTTCTTGACTTTCTGGTTTAAGTAGACAAGGTAACGGATCCGAAAATGAATCAATTATGCTTTGCAAATGATAGACCCATCAGAAATGAAGATCCAAAATCATTGCAGCGGGCGATTGATGTACGGTTGGATGTTCTGGATCGGAATGGATACTTCACTAGCGTGTAAAACACAGGCCATCTTTGTATGCATTTTCTGTCCATTATTATTTCGGTTCATTTATTTGAATGGAGTATTGCTTCGCGTGAGCAAAAACTTCAATTATCTTGGGTTCAATAATCAAGCGCAGTGTGGATGAAGTGGCAAGAAAATCCTGCCATCTTCTGTGACCGAAAAATGCCCCAGCAGCTTAAAGGAAAGCTGTACACGACAGCTGTTCATCAACTTTAGGGGCCAGTGTTTAGATGTTTCGCTTTACATTTATAAAAACGCAGAAGATCAAGCGAAGTACTTTTGTTTTGGTTTCAAGAAGGCAATATAAAGACATCGAACAAGCTAAGATTTACGATACAAATGTCAGTACTCCGTAAACGATTAGATTCCGACTAATTTAAAAAGCTTTCAAAAGATTTTCTGGTATTTTTATAAATGTTTACATCTGTTGTTCATAGGTTCAACAAAAAGAAATAGTTCCAAGCTATCTTCTTCTATATGGTGAACAAAAAATTCCAAAACCATTATTTCTGCAAAACAAATCTTACTAACATATTTAAACCTAAGTTAGGTTAAATTTATTAACACATTAACCAACAAGGCATTTTGTTAGTGTCTCTGCACAAAAGACATAACCATAACATTTCTCGAGAAAAAAAACATCTCAAATTTGTCTCAACAACCACACTAATTAACCTCTTAATGCAATCGAATTGAAAATTCATTGCTTGCTAAAGAACGTGTAAGTAGATACAAGTATGTTACACAAAATAGAGGCCAACATTCCTCACAGTCAGTGAATGCTAGTTTGACTATACCTACAAGATCACGATATTGTTGTTGTTGGCTCCATCAGAACTCACTCTCATCTTAAAACAATCTTGTCTACTACCATTGACGATACTGCGCATGCAGCATATGGTTGCCATGGGAAAGAAAATATATAAAGAATTTCAATCACAGGACAAAAAAAATAAATAAAATTAATTTAAAATTAGAAAAAAAAAAACACAAGATCATGGAAGTTTTTTATTATCTTTTATTCCACCAAACAGCTTCACCATTATTTATATCAAAAGCTTTTGAAAGCGTTTTTTTATCAATTCAATGCGGTCCCGATGATTCTTCGTTCTAAATAAACTCAGGTATTCCCAAGGTTTCCAGTTTGTCTACAACACTTGTTCTAATTATGATTTTCTGTGCAGAACTTCTAATCTATCTCTGTTTTTTGGCGAATCACTCTCATACTTTAATATTCGTTTCTAGATTTATGTTTCCCATTTTGCGTGTGGATCTTCAGCAGCAGCGCTGCAGTGTTCAATGGAGAATCAGAGAATTTAGTAATTTAAAGCTCACTGGAACAAACCTTCTGTATCCAGATAACCAAGAATCTACACGAAAACCCAGTATCACAAAAACACGAAAAACAGAATTCTATATAATTTTTCGGGATTCCGACTACGGAGTTTCGGGATTTTTGGTTTTCGCGATTTGGGTATTCAGGATTTTGACCTGAACACCACTTAAACAATGCTCTTACATTTTTTTGAATGACATACATAAGCAAAACCGAAAAAAAGCCGATACAACCAAATTTCATATAAATTTTCAAGATTCCGAAAACGGGGTTCCGGGATTCTGGGTTTTCATGATTTTAGATTTTATGAACTCTATACACGACACGATACCAAAGTTTAGAATCCCAGAAGCCCAAAATCACGATCATTAAAAATTGCGAATACATCAACAAATCCATTGTTCAGGATGCCGAAAATTCCGGATCTCGAAAATACAAAATTGAGAAAATTCAAAATCCCGAAAATCAAGAATCCTGAACACAACACCCAGAATCCATGAAACCAAAAATCTCGAAAAACTGTTTAAAATTGCGTTTTCGGGATTTCGGGTTTTGGAGTGCTCGGGATTTCGACGTCTATTTCGGAATTTTGGGTGTTCGGGATTCTGTGTTTGAAGGATTCAGGATTTCTGAATTTTCGAAATTTCGAAATTTTGTAATTTTTTGGTTTTCAGAATTTCTTTTTTCGGGATTTTCATCCAAGCTCCTTTCAAACACCTTGAACTCTTTCTTTTTTATCCATATAACCATAATCATTCTCCCCAAAACAATTTAGGTGTTAATAATAAAAATTGGTGTTCATCCCAATTTTCACCCAGATAATTAAGTTTGAGGAGCTGTGATTCAGAAAGTAAAGAGTCATTTTAAAGAATTCTTTTCTTTTTTTTTATTTCTATTTATAACTCTATCAATTTCTGAGAGAGCTTATTTTTGGTCGTTTTGTTAAACGTTGGAATTCTTTTTTGAGCCACACTGCACGAATGTGGACATCTTTATCGAACTCTGTTTTGATCAAATTTCTTTACTAATAATCATTTTTATCGAAAAATAGAACCGACTTCCATGGATCAAAACTGTTTTTTATGGTTTTTCTAATAGTTTCTATAGCTAACTAAACCAAATTGAAATGGGACCACACTGCTGTTCCAATACTTTCCAATACAAGAAATCAAAATTGGTTTACTCAGTCCAAAGTTATCAGGTATCAAACGCAAAAAAAAAAAAAAAAAAACAGACAATTTTAATACCGCCTCCTTTTTGCAAGTCGGTAAAAAATTCAAAATTGTTTTTAGAAAAATCAACAAAAATGGTAACCATGCGTTAAAAAACCGACAACGAGACATCGGACGAAATTTCCTTCGTCTTCTTGCGACAATATCAGTTGGTTTGGGAAGCCAATTAAATTGTCCGCCTGTCACCGTTGCTAGTTGCATGCTTCTGTCGTGTATGCAATAAAGAACGGTTGCTCTCCGTTTCTGTCCCACTGCCCAAGAAAAACAAGCAGCCCAACAAGATGGCCAAGAAACAGAATACTTTTTGGGGAATATATTCCCCCTTCGGTGATGGGGCGATGGGACTGTAAGTACAGCACATCAGCTACAATTATTTGTGAACTATCCCAACCAACATTGCATCGTCGTCGTTGTAGTCATAGTCCTAGACAAAACCAACCAACTTAAAATGCTTCGGTTAAAGCCCAGCAGAGAGAAAAGAGAAAATCACGATCCCGGAAGAATCACATGGTCCTAAGCTGTGCTGCAGTATAAGACTATATACACACACCGAACCCGATTTGACGATTTGATTTCTCCTGAAACAAGTAGACGCGACCCAAAAACAACCAACCAAAAGTCTCCCAAACCCAACAGCCGCCCGCTGCAGTCGCACTCGCAACCATACCATCCCGCCACTGCTGCTGCTGTCTTGGCAGCCAAATAAATACGCGCGCACAGCTATATAGCTGATGTTAGGGAAAAGTCCATAATTTTTCCAGGGAAAAAACCATGTGACTTAGCCGCATTAATTCATGTTTACGAGACTTTCGTTTGGCTCTGTGCTTTGAGGACCATATCTAGATCTTGGTTTGACGTTGAAGGCAAATGCGGATGCATCTTTTGAAGACTTTAGCCTATGTTTTCTAGCGGAGCATAGCGCACCGAAAAACCACAAATCTTCATAGAGATGGGCTTTGCAATATTATGGATTTTGTTGTTGTTGTTATTGTTGTTTTCGTTTAAACGATTCCACACCAACAAACACTGCAATAACAGTGAGTGACGACAGATATCAACTTCGAATAAATGTCGTGCAAAGTGTTTTTAGCTCGCGCGACTATGCTTTTTTTTATACATCTTCTGTTTGTAACGAGTTACCGTGAAAACGAGTGACATTATCGATTTTTGTCGAAGAAAAAATAAGTTACGGTGGTTTGATGTGTTTTAAATGTAGACACTTTAAACAGATGTTTTTTAAAAGTTATCATGAGGCATCGGTATGTTGGTCGTGCCGTTTAAAATGACATGTAGAGAGCTGTCAAAATCATGAAATCGAAAGTTTAAGTCCCTTTTTTTTCATGAAAAAAAAACAACATATTTTTCTGACCTTTCTTAGAAATTTAGATCTGTTAATCGTTAAAAGATTTTAAAGAGCTTTTTTAGTTTTAATTGATAGTTTCGGACACAAGTTTGTATCAACTGAAAATGAACGACACCATTACCAACAAAAATTTCAAATTTACATCAGGTGTTGAAAAATGTATTGAAAATTAAAGACTTGGATCAACTGGCCCCTACTTCTGGCACCGCCTTCAGTCACTGCATCAGAGGTTACATTAATTAGAAGATTGCAGCAGATCCACAGCAGGAACTGTGAAAATCCAACCTCTTACATCAGGCATGTCAAACTCAATGGTTACGAGGGGCCAAAACAGCGAGTTAAAAATTTGTATGGGCCGCAGATAAAAACTAGTAAACATTTTTTTAAAACAAATTTATAAAAGAAAAAACAGGAAGAATGATAACATTAAAGTTTTCCATTGACCATTTTTTCTCAGACCAAGGTTAGTTAGGCTGAAACTTATAGGTAACTCATTCTTCTTAATGACTGAAGTAACTATGGTCGTATCGACATGTAGATACCTTATCCCTACTTTGACAATCGCAATCGATTTTATATGGCAGTTTTCAAGTGTACAAAATACTTACATATAAAATCGGGTATACCAACTTCAACGATTTGGAACCTACAACGAATCACACTAAAAATCGCTTGGCTTTTTTTTCATATTATTCGTCATTTATTCTATGTTACGGAAAAAAAACGAAGTAAATCAAGAGAACTTTTCTTTCAAAGACATAATTCTGCGGGCCCTTTTTATATTTAGTTTTTAAGTTTAGATTTTTTGTGGAGTATTTTTGATCGACGGGACTCACGATGCAAATTAACTTAAATTTGACATATTGCATGTAGGAAAGTTAAATCCTCGTTTTTCTTTTGATGTCCCAAAAGAGGTAAGTTTCATTTGAATGCTATAACTTGGTTACATGTTCGTTATATTATGAATTTTCCTTGTAGTTTTAAGTTTTGCTACATCTAGGTATCATGGTTTATAAACTCTGTCACAATTCCAACAATATATGCTGGTGTAAAGATTTTTATCATCAAAAACTAAAAAAATTCCCAAGACCCAGAATCGTTTGGTAGCTTAAACCTTAAATCAGAACATTCGTCTATAATTCACTTCAAAAAATCACAGAACTTACCCCGATTTAAGCCACGGGATCTAACAAAATTTGTGATTTTGTTTTTAGGCACATGTTCAATATTTATTTGTTGATTAGAAAAAAAGGAGGTGAATGCATGTCGAAAGCTGTGGACACAAAATCTAAATTATTAAAATCAACTCAAAATTATTAAAAATATTGACTGGGCCGCAAAGCTACCCGTTGTGGGCCGCAAGTTTGACATGCCTGTCTTACATCAAGCATCAAAAAACGCAAGTTTGAACTGCACCTGGAGAATAGAAGCAACAAATAATCGTATGGAAGCGTAGAGGCTTTATCTCTTTTTAAGATGGACCCCTCTTTCTTTTTTTGCTTGGACCCAATATACACGACTTGAATGCCACTTCGAGGCCGAAGTATGTTCCGAGTCAATGAAAAGTCACAGTAGCAATAATATTTTTTAAATTTTGCAAAGCATCATGTGAAAAGAAATTTTAAGAGGCCGATTTCTTTGAGAGAATAGGGAATATTTCATTAGCTTTTTCTGTCAATTACCGAGCAAAAAGCTCTGAAACTCCCTCTATGATTCAGAAGGAGCACTCGACTCATGACAAAGGGCATTGATTTATCCAATAAAATTGAGAAGAAAATTCAATTTTGATGTGTGGAAACAAAGATTCGCGCGCATTGGCTGTATTTCTCTTTTTAAAATTTAAACAAGGCCAATTTTTTTGTTTTAATTTACTTGGGATTATTTCATTGCAACACAAAATAATTTTATGAATTACTTTGTACAGTTTTTATTTTATTCAGGACTTTTCCCATTTTCGACTAAAAAATTCAGGACTTCTGTCTCAGTAGAGTGGGACATAATTCCCAAATTCGATTAGGGACTTATGACCCAGTAAAATGGTAAATTAGCCCCTAAAAAAAAAAAAAATCGTTCGGGACTTGTGTGCCGGGGACTTAAATCCATAAGCCACTCGTTTGTCCACCTCGAGTTCTTGATATAATCAAAAGAAAAGTCGATAGCAGTAAAAGTAGAAAAAAAAAAAAAAACAGAGATTCCTCAGGGCTGTTGGCAATCTGGACAGATTCTCACCAATTTTGACAAAAGCTTAACCTGCATCCTTGCTTTATTTATGTTGACTTAAGGAAAAGTTTTTTAGGAATATCAAGCACCCAGAGAGTATTTGGTTTACCTAACGCACTAAGTCGACGATAAATATATTTATGATTTCTCAATTAAATTTAAGCCAAGTCAACAAAATAACTTCGAGTGATTCTGTTTACATACTTCTCTTGAGTCACTTAAAACCTTTTTAATACTTCTTCGACTATTGCAATGACCTCAACAGACTCTTATTTATCTGTCTTTGGTAAGCTCATAATTATGCGAGAAAATTTTTCACAAATGCGATATCATATCTCCGCTATTGATTAATGATCATTATACGATTTATTTAAATGATTATGACACAAAGTTCATATACCTCCTCATCTTCAGATGTAATAAACTCAACTTTTATTGGAATGTGTGTCTATAAATTGAACAAGAAAATTCAACTACATGTGGACGGAAGCGTCATGATGGCAGTCTCCGGACTCTATACAACCAACCGATTTACATTCGGCATTTGTAATTAACCACAATTCACATAAGCCACTCCAACTCCAATCGAAGAATTATGAACTTGGTCGGAACGGAGCGGAGCCCGAGATAGGAGAGAGCAGCACGATAGCAACTTATGATCTGTGCATCTGCGGATCACTGCATTAGAAATGCTCGATGCCTACAAAGTCTATTATCTCGCGATTGGAATTCACAAAAAGGAGCTGCTCCATCATCAGCTATGCATACAACTGTTGCGCCAGTAAAACAACATCTAATTTGCATTTTAGTAAGCTTAGTTAAAAAAAAAAAAAAGGAGAGGAAGAAGGAGGAGCTGTTGGTTGGAGTTGGAGATGGAGCTGGGGCTCCAGCTCTCTACCATGGGTGAAGTGCATAGAAATAGACAATCAGCAGAGGGATCTTCTCGGAACCCACTATATGAGCCAGTATACCATCATACAAGAGAGTGCCAAAGGTATAAACGTGGCTAGACTGGTTAAGACTGCGCTAAGAAAAGGATGTCATCAACCGCCAATTATAAATTGTTGTATGATTGTGCAATATGAGAGCTAAACTCAAGACGACGACGACGACTACGAACGACCGACGACGACGGACGAACGAACCAAGTTCATCAAGTATAGAGACACAGCGTTCTTTTGATGGTGTTATAAACTCGAGGAAGGCGCTGCTGCTGTTATAGTGCAATTTTAAACGTATTTTATGGATGACTTGAGGCAGATAAACGAATAAAGATACTTTGAGAGAACCAGAGAGAAAAGAGATGGTATTGCAAAGATGATTTTATCACATTAAAATAAGATGAGTTGGTACCATTTCTGTGATAGTTTTTTTTTTTTTTATAAGAAATGTAAAGCAACGGACAGGAACTGCATGATTAAATTATTTTGATTTTTTTGTATTGCATCATTTTTGAATTGATATATATAAAGTGATTACTTTTTATTCTTTTCCTAAGTCGATTTATAGTCTTCATAAAAACAATCAAATAAATTCGGCAAGTTGAAAATGATTTCGAATTTTTCATTTTGATAAACTATTTTTGGATGTTCTTGCTTCTTATTCGATCAAGCTTTGTTGCAATCAAACCGGAGCCGCTCAAGGATCAAGATTGGGAACTTTCGTTTATGGTCTGATGACGTTTCGCTAACCTAAGCCTGTCAACAATGCCAGCCTAAGCAACCTAGAGAGTCGAAGCCATTATCATCACAATTTTTGACTAAACTATAATAAAAAGCAAATCCGGATCAAGTCAACCAAGTCAGAACCGATTAACAGGGATAAAAAATCGTCTTTGAGCATTGTATCGAAAATGAAATAAAAAGTTTACCGAATTGTACTTTTTGAATTTTTCAAATTTCAAACAATTCGAAAAATCTATTTTTAATTAACGAATAACTTTAGATGAGATAAACCAAAGACCAATTTTTTTTTTTTTTTTTTAATTTCGAAAAACTTTTGAGGCCCATTTTCTTTGTTACTGTGATAAGGAATAGATCTTTTACAACTCCAAAACACTGATATTTCATTACAATTCAAAACATTGGTCTTATAAAAAAAAACTTTCGTGATATGTAAATTTGCAGAATTATTGCTGGTGTGTTAAAATTCAAAATATAGGCTTTAATCTTATCGGCTATGAAAATTGAGGTAAATTTTCCAAAAAACCTAACCTGTGCCAATTTTTTTTTAATAAATATCACATGTCAACAAAAAAGTCCTTAAAAGTAAATTTTATTTTTTCGAAGAAAATTAAATAAAGACTTTAAATTCAACGTTGACCGTTGAATGTTTTGTTCAAATCAAAAGTGTAATTGACTAAAGTTATGTTCAACGAGGATTTTTCTAGATCAGAACAGGACATCACAGCACAGTTTCGTGAGAAACGTCAGAACAAGTTAGAACAGTTATTTAAACGTCAAATGTCAATATAAAAACAAAAAAAAACAATTTTTTGTTTATCGTTTATTTTTTCTATTTTTTGTGTTTTTACTGAGAAAAATATAATTCAAAATTGTTTTTAGTTATAAAAACCACGAGCACCCGAGAAATATTTGCACAATTAAAACAAAAAAGGGACAACTTTGCTTTTCACACTTCTCACGAATCTGTTCTAACCTGATCTGACTCAAAAGCAAGAAAATCCTGATCTAAACTTTGTCAATGAACAGCAAAATAGAACAGTTCAGCACAGAAAAAATCTATGAACAGCAAAAATCTGTACTTTTCTGCGTAGAACAGTCCAGCACAGCGTCGTTGAACACAACTTAATATTGCAGTTTGAACAATATCTTAGGAGAATCGAAAAAAAAAAAATTGATTCGGGTACCTTTTGCATTGATATAAGCGGAAGGACGAAACTGTATCAAATTTATTAATAGTGTATTTGTGTACTTTAACCAAGCCAAATGTTTCGAAAAAAGTACAATCGTATCGACTTTTGCAACCCAGCCGATTAATTCATTCAGCAGAAACCTGCAGATATACATTATGTTAGTGAGCAGTGTTGCCAGGACCGGCTATTTATAGCCAAACCGGCTCCTTCAAGTTTTCTCCGCCTACTCCTTGTCTCTAAAATTCGCTGGCAACACTGTTAGTGAGGCTTCCGGAGGAACTTGTATTAGCAGCCAAAAATAACGTGAAGTATCTATCTATCTCGGGGTCGCCTTCAAGGAGTTGTAAAAATTGAACCCGCCTCAAAAATTGTGAAGTTTGACTGGTTTTGTAAATGCTTTAATTTTAAGTAGTGCATTCTAGTTATGTCTGATAATTTTGCCCTGTAACAATCGTTTGTTAACCATGTCCTTCACATATCTTTACTAAGAAAAACAATTTTCTTTGTCCTTAATAAAAGCCAACACCGTTCACATGCAATTCTAATTCACGGCACCTCTGAATGATATCATTTAAGATTATTTCCGGTACCACCTATGTATTTTCATACATAAATACACAAAAACCTCCTATGTTTAACAATTGCAAAAAAGTACTTATAGATGGTAAAACATACAGTGCTGCTAAAAACATTCCGGATTTTTTTGTCATTTTCATCAAATAAAATTGTATAACACAAAACTAAAACAAACAATTGTTTTAGTATTTTTGCTAGGTCGTTTATATATCAGTTAAGCAATTTCAACAGAAAATAATGACCTTTAACACATACAAAAAAATTAAAAATTGAAAAATGAAATAAAGCCAGAATTTCGGTTGTGAAAAACTAACCGGATTTTTTAATGTTTATGTTCAAAGTTAATAATTTGTTAAGAAACCTTTATTTTCGAAAACTGCTCGGCACCAACGAGGCTTGGACTCGGCCAAATTAAATAAAATAGAACTAGGAATATGCTCCTAGTCATTTTTCAAAGCCCAAAGTACGTTAGTTGCTGAGATGTGCTTTTTCTTCTCTACCTGTCACTTAAAGATGGCTCACAAATTTTCAATGGGGTTTAAGTCGGATAATTGTTACGGCTATTCCAAGCCAGGAGTATTGTTATCCCGGAACTACTGTTTTACGATCTTTTAAGAATTTTTGGCTTCATAACGTGCAGGAAGAGCCAATGTAAAGGCATTTATTTCTCCTTTTATGGAGCCATTACACTGCACAACAAGGTTTTGGATGAATAAACTATACAATACTTTTCCAATGGTTTTTGGTGTGCTGAACTCGAATCCGGTTTCAGAAATATTCTATCAGCTCTAGTTTTTGAAATATTGCCATTAGAAAATGCAAAAACACGTTTTTTGGCTGTTAGCTCTGGTCAACAAAATTTTACTATTTTTATTATGAATAAGCCAAACTATACTTTTCCAATAGTTTTTGAGGTGCTTAACTCGAATATGAAGTCAGAAATATTCTATCGGTCTTAGTTCTTGAAATATTGCCGTTAGAATTTGCGAAAAAAAACGTGTTTTGGCTGTTTTTGAGGTTATGCTTTGATGTGAGGTACCTTATTTTGGCAAAATTTGTAACGGTTTCTATAAGAACTGTTTTTCTTCTTTGAAAATCTGTTTAAATCTTTCCGATATCTGTTTTATTATCTGAGATATCTTAAGTTTAAGTACGTGTGTTTTGGCTTATTTTATCAATAACGTTGTTTCAAACTGCAGTAACTTCAAATTAAAATATCTCGGATTATAAAAAAGATATCGCAAAGATTAAAACAGATTTTTAAAGAAGAAAGGCAATTCTTATACAAACCTTCACAAAAAGTGTTGAAAAAAATCCCCACACATTGCAGCATAACTTCAGAAACAGGTGTTTTTGCATTTTCTTACGGTAATATTTAAAAAACGGGAGCTGATAGAATATTTCTGAATTCGGATTCGAGTTCAGCACACCAAAAACCTTTGGAAAAGTATTGTTTGGTTAATTCATCATACAAAAAGCTTAATTTTGTTGTGCAGTGTTATCGACTCCAACATCTCTCCATTCTGGAAATGATCCATAATTCCGTTGATTTGGTGTAACGGGGTAGAGCCTGCAGCTAGAAAAACCCCAAACTATCAATGATCCTCTGCTGTACTTCACGGTAGGGAGCATATTGTTTTGGTTTCAAACATGTCCATGCTGGAGCGCCTGGCTGCCATTTTATAATCGGAATAGAACAAATTAAAATTGCTTTTATCATTGAAAAACATATTTTTCCGTTTTGTTATCGAGCAATTCAGATGATTTTTTGTAAATACAACCATGATGAAGTATTTTTATTTTAAAATTTAAAGTTCTTCTTAAGATCCTTTAATTGCCTACCTTTTTAGACAATGCTTAGTATTAAGGAATGACTTTTTTCCGAGCGGAAAGAGATTAAGACCAAATCTCTCAAAGCCTTCCTTACTGTACTTTATGTTGAAGGCAGATTACGCTACTCAACTCTTTATTCGCCTATCAGTTTTTAGGGATATTTTGTTATGGCATCCACCCAAGTGATCTGCTTCAACTGATTTTTCTCTTTTCTACTTTTTGACGATATCATACTCACTTGACGTTGTAATTTACTACATCCCAAATTGATAACTTTTGTTTTATTTCGGTTTGAATGTGTTCTACGATTTAGTAACGAATTTTATGACTAAAATGCGTTTTTTCCGTTATTCCATTAAATAATTTATACAATTCACAAAGCTTACAACTTTGTTTGTCACCACAAACAAAAATTTTACAGCAATGGCGCTTAAAACTGTTACCTCAACACCAAGAATCGAAATCCTTGAAAAATCCGGTTAGTTTTGCACATACTAAATTCTGACTTTCCTTCATTTTTCAATTTTTAAAATTTTTGAATGTATTAAAGAACATTTTTTTGTGTTCAAATTCCTTAACTGATATATTTACGATCTAGAAAAAATATTAAAACAATATTTTGTTCCAGTTTTGTGTTATAAAATTTCATTTGATGAAAATGACAAAAAATCCGTAATGTGTTTCACAGCACTGTACATAATCATCTTGCTGTTATACTTATTTGCCAAAAGGTGTTGTGCTTGTAGAAAGGTATTCTTGTCATTCTCCAATATGGACGCTATTGAATGCAGCATAAGTACAATATATCATTTCAATGGAGTAACGCCTATCTATCGAAAAAAAAGATCTAGTTTTGTTGTGTTATGAGGATCGTCAATACCTACATATGTATGTAGTTGAAATGCAATTGAGTGTCAGAATCAGTAATGTTTAAGTTGATATGTTTGTATAGGTTTTCAAGTGTTTATAGAAAGAGTTGGCTGTGGTCGAGTTGTTTTCATTTAAGTTCCATAGCAAAGTTTAAGAAAATAGCTTAATATGATATCTATACTAAGATTATGTCTATTTTGTTTTATTTTTAAACTTTCTTTTTTTGTTTTTTTTTTTCCAAATGACTCCAAATGGCTTTTGCAGTCTTAGTTATAAAATTTCAATTAACGCAATATTTTGCGAAGACTTTAAATAAATTCAATAAAACAAATAGATTTTCCATAAATGTTAAAACTTCAAACCCAGATTCCCCATTGTTTACATTTTTTTTCTTGTCTAAATTTGTTTCTTTTTTAATGCATTAATAATAAAATAATTAAATAATGCATTAAATACATACCTTTAACTTAGTCTAATATTAGTTTTAAATAAATTATTGAGGTTTTCTTGCGGGCATAGTTCCTTCAATATCTGAAATGAAACAAAAAGAAAGTAAAAATTATTATTTTTTGGTCATTTGATATTTTAATTAAAATAAAGGTTCTATCAATATTATCCGGAAATTAAAATTTCCAAATTTTATTAAAAAAAAAAAAAGTTCATCCATGTAACCTTTAATCTCATATTGTGTTTGCTTTTAACTTCCATTACAAGTGTTACATACATTTTCAATTCGGTTATTATCAATTTATGAGTAAGGTACATTGTGCGGGTATATCAACGTGTATTTTCTCATCGACAAAATAATGTTTTAAAAAGGTTTTCAATCTAAACTAAAAAAAAAAACATTATTGCCATGTTAATTATTATAAGACAATGAGTAATGTTTTAATATGTAAATATTTAGATTTGTTCAAAACACAATTGATAAGATATGCAGTTAATCCTCTTTAACTTTGGTAGGATTATATATATTATCCCCCTTATTTATAAACTTTGTATAACTTTATACAGCTGTTTAAATTTGGAAAATGTGATCAAAAACCTTGTTTATTGTTGTCTTATAGCTGTCAAACTTATACAAAAGAGTAGATTGTCTTAACGGCGAATAATGTGATTATTATTTTTATTAAATAAAGCATATTTCCAACATTTTGAAAAAAGTTATGTAGTGTATAAGTAGACAAAAATCTAATAAATAATTAAAAAATCTAATAATAAATAAAATCTAATAAATAATATGTATAGTAGGGTGAGTCAAAAAAATCGAAATTCTTTTTTTTTTTTTTTTGATTTTGCACTCCAAAAAATCGATTGATAGACACCTCTAGAATATACACACCAAAATGAGCTCTTTATATTAATGGGAAGGTCCTCCGCTTCGCAATTTTCTATTTTTACATCAAGCTTCTACTAAAAAAATCATTTTTTTATTAATTGACTTTTTAGCAAATTTCTTTTCATATTCTTGTAGGAAATTGAACGGTCTACAAAAAAGGCAGCATAAACTTTTTTCGTTTATATAACCGTTTAATAGATATTTAGGGTCCAAAAATCGAGAAAATCTTTAAAAACGAATATAATTTTTTTTTTAACTTTGACCTCGAATATCTTTAGAATGGTTAGATTAATAAAAAAAGTTAACAAAACCGTTTTTGTGGAGCAATCTATTTCCTACAAGAGTATGTCTTGCGCGTTTGATTATTATTATTTCAAATTTGTTACAAAATTAAGAACAAAAAACGAATTTTTAAAGATTTTCTCGATTTTTGGACCTCAAATATCTATTAAACGGTTACATAAACGAAAAAAGTTTATGCTGCCTTTTTTGTAGACCGTTCAATTTCCTACAAGAATATGAAAAGAAATTTGCTAAAAAGTCAATTAATAAAAAAATGATTTTTTTTAGTAGAAGCTTGATGTAAAAATAGAAAATTGCGAAGCGGAGGACATTCCCATAAATATAATGTGTATATTCTAGAGATTTCTAGCAATCGATTTTTCGGAATACAAAATCAAAATAAAGAATTTTGATTTTTTTTGACCCACCCTAATGTATAGTAGACTGATTCAAAAATTATTTTTTATTGTTCATAGTTATATCGAAAATATTGTTGGAAATGACGAAAAAAAAAATACTGTATAAGTTACAGCTCTTAATATTAATATATTAAGTACCTACTGCCGCATCGCAAATTTCTATTACCCATATGATTTACATGCGAAAGATTGTGTTTTTGAGTTTGGAATTTTATAACTTTTTAATGGTTTATCAATAAGGCTGGGCTAGTCATTTTCTTGTATAAAATTGAACGTTCTACAAAAAAGCTCTTATTAATTTTTTTTTTTTTTGATAAACTGCCCCGTTTCGAAGCTATCCAACTTTAAAATATAAATTGTAATTTTTTCTTCTTTTTTTTTCAATTTTTTGACGAAATTATTAGGTTTTCCAAAAAATTTGGCAAACGTTTCGAATTTTTTGTACACCATGTTGTTTTTTGGTTTCAAAAATCCTTTTATTTAACTTTCAAACTCCTAATACTATCAAATTAGCCTTTGGGGAAAAAGGCTGAATTATAACTTTAACTTACATATAAAGAAAAAAAGGATTGAAAAAGCTCTCACTGTTTTGGTTCTATTCAACAAAGCTTCGAAACTTTTGGATTTTTTTTTAATCTTTTGCTCCAATTTTTTTTTTTTTTTTACGAACTATCCGATTAAGTTACTTGATTTGACAAGAAGGTTTTTAACTTTAAAAAAAGTTTAAATATCCTTAATTTTAGATTCACATACAATTGAGATTAAAGTTTTAGTAGATATATAAAACTTGCCCTGGCCCTGGGGCCTATTTCACAAAGCATACAACACGTACAACAATGGTTTGTACCAATAATATGATTGATAAATGTCAATGATTAATACATATAACCACGAGAAGAAAGTCTCTTCATAATCATATGAAATAATATCTTTCAAAAACAAACTTTTTCATTAATTTCGACTTTATGAAAATAAGCTTTGTACATAATATTTTCCTGTTGTGGACAGGTGACAAAAAAAAACTGCAAAATTAATGTTACAAAAGGAAAACTTTCTCTTTTATTTTTATTTTTACCCTTCATATTTATTGGTAAGTATACTTCTAAAATTTCTCCCAATACTGCACGTAGGTTGTTTTTCTAAACTGTTTTTATATAATTTGAAATTTCTTTCAACAAATATTTTCACCTCAAAATTAACCCCACATATTATACTGAATTATAATACCAAATAAGAGAAGAAAAAAACGTTCTCCCGAGTGTTTTACATAAATTTAAAGTTCGAATTGCGCTTGCGTTCATAGTCAATTTTTGCAATTTGAATTATTCGGAGGTAGGAACAAAATTAAATAAATTGACAAACAAAAATACTATACAAAAAAAAAAAACCCAATCTGAAAATACCAAACACGACAATGATTGAGTGTATTCATGCATGTTTCACCGAAAAAAACATATGTTAAGTGACTCGAAAGTGGAACTCTCAATGCAGACGCGAACGTCAACTTTGGTTAAATTATGGAAATTTTATTGCAGCGCAAGCTGTGAAAGGGGACCCAACATACTGACATCGCGGTATAATACGGCTAGCGTGCTGAGGCTGACTTGGCTGGCACCAAGTCGTCGTTTAGCGTCTATATCGTCGTCTTGATCGTATATACTTTCGGGTTGTATAATAATTTAATTTGCAATTTAAGTGGCTGCTATTGGTTGGTGCTGCCATCCAATCCTATCGGTTTCAGTTAGGAAAATAAACATTATATATAGACACGCTGTTCTCTATTTATAGAGTAGGTAATTGGTGTTTCGGTATGCAAGTTTTGTTGTTGTTATTATTTTGTTTGGGAACTTTGGTTGGCCCGATTTGAAACTGAATGCTTGTATATCTTAAATAAATGTGTTTTTAGCGAGCTATTTAGATTAAAATTAAATTGTTCTACCTATTTGATGATAATGTTGGACTTTATTGGACTTTGAAAATGTTGATTATATGCAATTAGACAATAAATTGATGACAAACGCTACGTAACTAGGTAACTAATAATGGAGTTTTCTGATTAAAAAAAATTTAGGTAAAAAAGGAATGTAATATCGAACTTTTGTTTTTCACATTGGTTATACAGTGCCACAGCTTAACTTGGGCTAATAACCAAATTTTATAAGGGTTACGGAAATTTTGTTTTAAACACCAAAATTGTCAATACCAAGTCATGTGCAAAAAGATCTCAATGTTGATATTGCGTGTCATTACAGATCACAAGCCTGTCATGAAAACTGGCCTATTGGAGTTAAACACAATATAACTTCGAATAAAAGAACGAAATGTTTGGTTGTCGACTGAAATCTTTAGGAAACATTTCAACTTGGAATAACAGCGTTTTGAAAGCCTACCTCAAATCCAGATAGACAATAGACTAGCTTACTAGCTATCCATGTTTTAATTTAAAGAAATCAAGCCTAAAACCATAACAATTATTTCAGATTCATTTCAATTTCAACTCAGTTCAATTTATTTCTTAATCAAATTTCGACACTTAAACTACGAGAACATCAAAATTAGAAAAAGCATTCAAAATATATGCGCGAACGCATTAACCTTGTTGTAATGTTTCTGTCGGGAGCGGGTCAAAATTATGACTTCAAAATTCTGATTTACAAAATTCTGCTTTTTTTCAAGAAAATTCTGTTTTTTCAAAACTCTGCTTTTTTTGTATTCTGTCTTTCAAAATTCTGGTTTTCAAAATTCTGCCAGCATTTTTTTTTTAACAAAAAAAATTCTGCTAATTCTGCTTTTTTTTAGCAAAATACACCTCATTAATTTTTTTTTAGGTTGATATTTTCTTAACTGCTTGCTGTTTGACCATCACAAATAATTTTCAAACTACTTAGAGTACTTACTTTCCTATAAATAACTCACATCTATAAGAGTATACCGTTGAAAACTAATTATAGAAACGATGTTGTGTCACTTCTATATATAACACTGTGCAAGTCGAAATTCTTGACAGGCGCGCGAATAACTGTTTCGCCATATTTCGGACCCGAGAAATCCATTGGCATCATAAGTTTTTCGATTTATCGGTACGACTTCGAACAAAATTTTTTTTGAAAGTTTTTTCAATTATTTTGAGAATTTTCCACTGTTTTTAGTCATTTTTCAATCAAAAACATTGTTTATATTGCTAATAATTCTGCTCAAACGTTATTTGCTACCAGTAGAAAGACATTGTAAACAATTTTGAACAATTTATTTGAAAGTTTAGTGATTTTTTTTTTTTTAATTTAAAAAAAATCGAAATTTTTTACATTGTTATCGTTTTTTCGCTGTTTTTGTTCTCTTTTGCACAAATACATAGCATGTTTTCCATTAAAAATTAATTTAACTGTTAATTTAGTGTTGGTTAAACTTTGACATACTATCGATAGCATCGATAACAAAAAAATATCGAGTATATCGATATTTCACAAAACTATCGATAGTTTCAACACTTCCAAATTATTATACCACAAGGCTACCGATATTATCGATAGTTTTTTCTTAAAACTATCGATACAATCGACAATGGAAACTATCGATATCTACCAAACACTATGTTAATTCGTTGTTTACATCCAATGTCAAACGAAAACTTAACTTGCAGTTCAAATTGTGTTTAATTAATTTCAAAGCTATCGATAATATCATTAGCCTTGTGGTAAAATAATTTGGAAGTATTGAAACTATCGATAGTTTTGTGAAGTATCGATATACTCGATATTTTTTTGTTATCGATGCTATCGATAGTATGTCAAAGTTTAACCAACACTAAATTAACAGTTAAATTAATTTTTAATGGAAAACATGCTATGTATTTGTGCAAAAGAGAACAAAAACAGCGAAAAAACGATAACAATGTAAAAAATTCCGATTTTTTTTTTTTAATTTCAAAAAAAATCACTAAACTTTCAAATAAATTGTTCAAAATTGTTTACAATGTAGCAAATAACGTTTAAGCAGAATTATTAGCAATATAAACATTGTTTTTGATTGAAAAATGACTAAAAACAGTTTAAAAATCTCAAAATAATTGAAATAACTTTCAAAAAAAAATTTGTTCGAAGTCGTACCGATAAATCGAAAAACTAATGATGCCAATGGATTTCTCAGGTCCGAAATAGGGCGAAACAGTTAATCGCGCGCCTGTCTCAAAAATTTTTTTCAAAAAACTTGCACAGTGTAATTATTCAATGGTTGTGTGATACAAGTATATATTCCTTTTCTTATTTAATGTTTTGAATATAATTTTTTATTTGACTATTATTTTTCGAAGATATTTATCTTTAAAAACCTTTTTTCAATATTGTTAAATTTATTAACATTAATATTTCAAACAATTGAGTAAGTAATCTCAAATAGGCAGCAAATTTAGCTAGAAGATGATTTTTAGAAAATTCTGCCAAAAATTAAAAAAGGATTTGGAAAATATTAAAAAGTGCGCGCTTTTTTTAAATGTTTGGCATAATTTCGTAAAACAGAATTTAGTCCAGTGCATTTATGATGTTCATATATGGGCGACCCAGCAGTTTGTACCACCCCCAAATTTTTTTTTGCTCATTCGATAGAGCATTGGCTGAATATCATTACTCTGATTTTTCGCACTCGCGAAATTCACCTTTCGACCGCCATCTTGGATTTTAGTTTTTATTGAATATCTCGAGTTCTATTTATCCTACATAAAAGTTGTGTGCAAAAAAAACGTAGGCAATACAATTTCGCGTCTTTTTAGTTAATAACACTTTTTCGATATTCCGAATATTAAAAATGTTATAAGCCAAAAAAGTAAACAAAAACGAAAAAAATGACAATTTTAAAGTTTTGAGAACTTTTTATCAAAATTATGAAAAAACCTTAAAATTCTCTACAACTCTGCAATACAACTTTTTTTTTTTATATCGCTTGAAATACAAAAGTTATTATTACTTTTTTGTTAAAAAATAGCCCTTTTTTACGCAATGAAGAGTCTTGAAAATAAAAAAGTTTCAGGTCCTGAATTTTCTCTTGTTACACAAAGCTATAAAATACTCACTAATCATTCAAAATTCAAGATTTGGTAAAAAAAAATTTAAGAAAAAAGTAAAGATAAAACACAAACAAAAAAGAGCATTTTTTAACAAAAAATAAATTTTATTGCCTACGTTTTTTGCATACACAACTTTTATGTAGGATAAATAGAACTCGAGATATTCAACAAAAACTAAAATCCAAGATGGCGGCCGAAAGGTGAATTTCGCGAGTGCGTAAAATCAGGGTAATGATAATAATTTTCAGCCAATGCTCCATTGAATGAGCAAAACAATTTTTGGGCTGCACAGTGGGTCCCGCCATAGGTCAAAAATAAAAAAAGTAAATGTCAAGTTTTTAAAATCCAATGATTAAACAACGTTCTACAATCTCCCATCGAACCAAAACCAAAAAAAAAATTGACGGTTACCCTTTTTTTCATTTCTTAATAGCCATTCAAAGTCGGTATATAAAAAAAGGTACAGTTTTTTTATCGCTGCAGTTATAAGGTGTGAACTTGCGATAGTGATAGCGGGTGTTAAAAATTGTGAACAGTATTAAATTGTTATGGATATTAAACGAGTACTTTAATACTTTCTAAAAACATAAATTATATTGTTAAATAACATTAAGGCTAATTGTAATGGGGCTCGTTAACGAAGCAATTTTAACCATTTTTATTTAGCTCAATTTTCATTAAATTAGAGATTTAGTTGGTTTGCCTTCGAGTGCCCTCTACAATTTAAGTTCTCAAATGAAGAATACCATTCTACCTTTCGAAATAATAGCACCGTTTTTTCCCCTTTTTTCCCCCTTTTTCCCCTTTTCGAGTAATACGAGTTTAAATGACGATACACGGAGAAAAAAAAATACAACGTAAAACTAAAAAAATTCGTTTTTGGTACTATTATTTTTATTAAAGACTGAACTAGAGGGTAAGGGTAAAGTGCTCGACTGACAGGCAGGTCCATTTCCGGCATTAACCATTTTTTTTATTTTCAAAAAAAAAAAATTTTTTTTACCTTTTTTTATTTTTCTTGAAAATAACCAAAATTTTAAAAAACTGACTTGATGCATTTTTTTGCAATAATAAATCATATAAAATGATAATACAGGTGTTTCATTAAAAAAAAAATGGTCATTATAAAAGTAGTATTAAAAGAATGCGAAACCACAAACGACATTTTTTTCGATCACTGAAAATACCAGGCTTATTTTACGACATCAAATCAATCGATTGCATTATGATGAAGATTGAAAAAATATTTAATTCGACAAAACCAAAAAAGAAAGCAAAACAAAAATTCAAGCTTATAACTTTTTTTTTTGCAAAACATGAGATCCTGAGTACAACCTTCTCGTCTGGCCACTGTCTTAAGCCGTTTGGATGGACGCCAGGCGCGGCAGATCGGTTGGCTGTGGTATATGTACAACAACTGTCCGACAAGCACATATTGTGATGTAAACTTTGACTTGGACACGGACACTCATCTTGGATCTGCGCGAGTGAGAGGTGCCTGAGTGCTGTTCTGCACGCGGCAAGATTCAATCATTTGTGTCGATCGTTGCAAGGATTATATTCCATGAGGGCGATTTTTTGTATCTACCATCTGAGCCAGTACTAGGTACATGGACGGGACGTGAACGTGCATCGAACGTTATATTAAATCCTTTGAACGTGGGCCTATGCACCGACGTGATTCGCTTAATGAATCCGATCGATCCATCGGATCGTATCACATCGATCGTTGTTGATCGTCGATCGTCCGACCGATGATCTGAAATGCGCGCGTGTTTGAGTTGTGTAGAAACAATGACGCTGGGCGGCTCGAATCATTAATTATATTAATAACATGTACACATGGCATGAGACATGCTCTTGCTGTTGCTGTTAGCGGTGACGACGACGGTGATGTTGTTTGGCGATCGATCCGGGGTTCGGTGATCATGGTTGGTGGAGTTTGTTGTTTTCCTTCTCTTAACAAATTAAAACATCAATTTAAATGGCAGACATTTTTGCGGACATTCGATGACAAAGTGCATGTATAAAATGCGAATTGGTGGTGGGCTTGTGGTTGTGGGGTAAGGTAGTGTGAGAAGGGAATTAATTGAGTTTGGATAATGAATTGATCAAATGCCTTTGAAGATGGCGACACGTGGAGTAGAAGGAGAAAGATTAAGTTGAAATTACACACAAGTTCTACAATCATAAGTAATTTTATAAATCAGATCAATTGATGATCGAAGGTCGCAATCAGAGAAAATTGTACTCCAGCATTGCAGTCAAAAAATGTCGAGGGCTTTAAGTTTGTATTAAAATTATGATTTTTATTGCTATTATTGGGTAGTGAATGATTACACTGGTCAACAAAGTTTTTGTTACAGACACCAAAATATACTTTTCTATGAAACGTTTTGTCAAAATTTGAAAGCGATTGGCAAAGAACTTTTCGAGATTTGCCGATCTGAAGCTTTAAAGGACATCAACCAAATTGTTGGACAGAAATCACCAATGTCGGAAATTATTAATACTAAAAATGGGAGGGCCAAAAATATACCTGGAGAAAGCAGAAGCATTTGCACTGAATCCTTAAACAGATCCAGTCTTATCCGATGAAGTTGAAGGATCCATCCAAAGGACCTTACTCCTAATTAAGATAAAACGACAATCAGCGACACTAATCCTGCAATTAACGTATGACATGCAGTTCGGCACTCCAAAATGCATCCGCTTCTAAAGTTTCATCAAGGCATCACCTCAGCTTTAAACAAAACATCAAGCTAACGACGCATGCTTTCTGGATATCGGGAAAGCATTTGACATCGCATGGATAGAAGCCCTTATACATAAACTCCATTTTACAGACCTTCTTTAACCAGTTATCAGCAATATTTCATTAACTTCTTTGTTAAAGTGGAGGATTGTAAATGTACAATAAAGTGCACAAGAGCTTTAGATGCCCAAGGATCAAAACTTCCTCTTTAGCATCCTGACGTGAGAGCAATTGTCTCCAAGTGAGTTCCAGTTTCCAAAGTCTTTCCTACACCGACGATTTACTCATACATATAATTTAAATTCATTTAGCCACCGCTGATCGCTAGTATCTGAAAACAGTAAGATGTATAGTAAATGAAATGGGCTATGAGGATCAACTCAGATTAAAATGGGAACACGACGACACGTTGGCAGACAAACGCAACGTCAAGTACTAGGAATAAACTTTCCGTACCTTCGCCTTCGCCCCCTGATAGTAATAGAGTTATGAATTACAGAGTTATGTGCGTCAAAGTTATGAAAAACCGAAGTTAGGAAAATCCGAAGTTAGGAAAAGCGAATTTATGAAAGACCAAAGTTATGAAAAACCAATGTTAGGAAAAACCAAAGTTATGAAAAACCGAAGTTATGAAATACCAGAGCTGTGAAACGTGGGTTTTGGGTTGGCAACCATAACGATATACGGGAGAAATGTACCAAAAAACTAGAGCGTATAGGTTTAGTCAAGACAAGAAAAAAATGTTATGGGAAAGGAGTGTCTATTCCCCTCCGTTTTAGCCAGGAGGGGCAATTTTCTAAAAAATTTACTTAATTTGAAAAAAAAATATGAAAAATCAACAGTTACACGAATAAAAACGTACTGTACTTTTTTGTAAAGCCAAAGACTTGTTCTTGAATCTTGTTTTAAATATAGCTGTTTAATGGACCAGTTTTAAAAAAATTAATTTTCAAAGAAATATAAATGGCTTTTTAAAAAAACAAGTAGCTTTGGTTTTTTTTTTTTCTTAATTTATTTTTGGATCTAGTTTTCAGTTTTTGTTTAAAAACAAATAAAAGCATTAAATATTGAAAACTAAATTACTACTTATTTACAAAAAATTTTACAAAAACTAGTTCGAACATTTTTTTTCACTTTTTTTTTCAAAATTTTGATTTTGAAAATGAATTTTTCAAAAACTAGTCCATTAAACAGCTTTATTTAAAAAAAAAATATTAAAAGACATAGTTTTTGGCTTTACAAAAAGATAGTATGTTATTGTTGGTGTAATTTTTTGATTTTTAATATTTTTTTTTTCCATGAGGGAACTTCAAATTTTTGAGAGAAAAATAAAAAAGGAACTGCACCAGGAGCGCAAAATTATAAGATCAACAAGTATTGTATCCTCAAAGCACCGGTTTCACATTCGATGGAAACATTTTAGTAATGAACGAGTCTATGAAAACACTAAAATTACACCACAGGACCAGTATCTCGAGCAATCAGTAATTAAACTTATTATTAACATCAACCAACACCCCTAACAACAAAGAATACACTTTTCACAAAATAATAAAATTCCATCTTTCAAAGATAAAAACCATCACTGAGTCACTTATTTATAATGCAATTCTATGGATTACCATTAAAAAGATAACCAAAGAAATATATTTGTACATTATGTCTTCAGATTATCATGGTCTAACACAATGTCACACACTGATAACAAATAGTTCTACGATTCAAGCCAAAAATAAAAAAAAAAAACTCTATAAAAAGTATTAAAATCTGGAAAAATCCTACCCCTGTCTGACAGAAACCCGAAGAAAGATCTCTTTGTCCCGTTCAATGTCCAATCACACACATCACCCTCATAACAATTTATTATCTCCCAACAACAACAACAAAAACTGTCGATTGATGATAAGTTCTCTTGCAGCAAAAGAGAAAATTCAGACATAAATCCCACATCAATCCAATGATGGGTTGCATTGTCCATTGATCATTATTCATTTCGTTACGATCGCCGCCGTCTATGATTGGAACTTGTACAAAAATAGGGTTTCCAAGATAAAATAATTTATATTTAGCATTTTTATTTTGTGAACTCCTTGAAGCTTCAACTCATTTTATTTGAAGAGAATTGAAAAGATATCGATAAGTAAAGATGTTAAAAACCTTTGTTAAGAAATTTTAAAATAAGACTTCATTTCTTATTAAAGTACCTACATGTTTGTGTACAACTTACTCAATGAAAATTGAGCTATTTTGTAATCCAAAACTTTCTTAATAAGCCTGGCAACTCTGTCGATGATATCGAAGTTATAAATTACTGCATATAGATTGACAAGCCACTTACATTTATATTCAGAAAAATGCCAATGGAAAACAAAAACAAAAAAAAAAGAAAACATACTCGTTAATTTAATTTGAATTTGTAATTTAAACTTAATTAATTGAGTTAACGTTGTTGTTCTGTCCATCATCTTTATTTGTCATAATTCGATCATTGTTGTTCTTCAATCTTTGTCAAGAAATATCTCTGTCATCTTAATTAATTGCCAGTATTATTTTAGTCTTCAGGGACTGATGGGACAAACTTTAAGTGCCATCAATGTTCAATGTCGTACGCAAAATACCTGTTTACAAATGGAACCTCATCCACCAAGTTGAAATTGGAGAGCTTAAAGGATAGAAGACTATAAACAGAAATGAATGGCGGTCAATGAGTGTCCATTCACCCGAATCAAATCAATCTGGATTGAGAGGTATATGGTGTATAATATTCAGAGGAAGAAGAAGGTATACTCTCGTAGTACAACATTGGCATATTTGATTATATTACCAGTTAAACCCTTCTGCAATTTTGTGTGTTGAATAGAGAGAATTTGAGCTCGAAGGTAAAGCTTTAAGTTATTGTCCAGTTGTTACACAAGAAGACTTCTGCCTGGCTGATGGTGTGTCCTTTTTCCCTCTTGCTCCAATATATTAGTCGATTTGTAAGGACAATGTATTTGAGTGACATATTACACAAAGGTATCTGCCGCCTCCTTACAAGTCTCTCGAAAGGAATATGGATAGATATATTTATACTCCAGAGATGGACGACTCACGCAGCATCAAAAGACCACACACAGGTTTTAATTAGTCGAAAAGGGGTTTTGTGAAAGATACACACATTTGATAACTTGACATTGTTCTACCAAAGGTACTTGGCAGTTGGTTTTGGAATAGTTAAACTTAGTTTTGGGAATTAGTTTAAGGTGTATACGATATGTCCAAATGTAAATGCCTGTGCATATGAAGAAACCTCAGCAAAAATATCATCAGCACTTAATTTGAATTTGCCTAACTTCTACATAAAAACTTTTAAATTGCATTTTGGAAAATTGCATTCACACAGAGGTCAGAGGATATATGGAAGTAAGTTTTAAAATTGAAAATTTTGTTTGAAATTTATTTTCCCTGAATGTAACATTAAATTGAAACAATGCTGTCTAAATATTTATTTTGAAGAAGTTTTGTGTATGTTGACCAATTTAATTTTTAAGTAGCACTTGATTGATGGAAAATTCAAAGAAAATTCAATTCGGAAAAATTAAAAGTCAACAAAACTCTTTTCGTTTTGGTTTCGAATATCATTGAACTTTAGGAAGTTTATCAAAACAAAAGAGATTCATAAATTTGAAAGCTGTGTTTGTACTGGAAACCCAGTGCAATTGGAGTGTGTTTTCAACAAGACTTTACACAACCATAACGTAGTTCTTGTCTGTGATTTCTCTCATGTCGGTGTTTAGAAGTTAGACCCTTCAAAAGTTTTCTTACTGTAAATTCAAAATATTCTTAAACTTCCTGGCTCTCAGCTTGTTAAAATGTTATTGGTTATTTCATCATCTTTATCAATGCATCAGTTAATAAAATCATTGGTTCAACATCTAGTAGATTTTTTGTATTCGACATTGCTGCGCTCCAGACGTTTGAATCCAAATCGAAAAGAAGTATCCGGAGCGAAAACTATGCAACAAGAAAAGTGAAGCGATACATTGAATGCGATTACAGTTGGTCCTGCAATTCTGCCTGGAAAACAGTGCGTCTGTATCTACCTACCTTCAAATACAATCTAAACTTTTCTAGCAATTTTTTTTTAAAACACGGAGGGGAGAGGGGTGAAATTGAAATTTTATTTTTAGGAGCAAAATTAAGAGTAACTACTGTATAACCTAAAAATTTATACATTTACATTTTTCAAAAACGACTGTAACGATTTTGAAATTTTTGTTTGAAATGTTGCAAAAAAATCGTTGTTTTGAAGTATAAAAATAAAATAACAGAATGCAACGAACATTTATATTGAAGGCTAAAAGTTGTAGATAAGCAATTTTTGTCCAAATCGAATGCCATACTCTGCGTAGAGCTTTACTTTTTTAGAATCTGCAAGGAGCTGTGTCAAAAAGTGTTTATTCAGAATACAAAAATTGAATAATTTCTTAAGTAATTAAATTAAAAAGTATTAACTACTTGAACTTTTTATTTCTCGGAATTCACTTTTTGTGACTTGCTGTAAGCACTCCATTAATTAATAGCCATACTAAGCTCTAATTTTTTTTTTTTTGTGGACAACATTTATATGATCAAGATAAGCTAACCTTGATAGGGTTCTTGTACAATATCACAACATTAGCTATTTTAATTAATTTAAAACAGATTTTTTTTTCCAAATTTTATGTTTGAAAATTAATTTTTAAAAACTTGTCATTGAAAGTCCTTTTTTTAAAATTAAACAACATACTTTACTATGTAGACAATCGACCCTAGCGAGGTATCCGTCGTTTTTATTTTTGTTGTTTTTTTTATATTTTGGAAATTTTATCTTAATGTTGACATTAGGGTAACTCAAATGTTTTTGTACAAAAATTTTCGTTGAAATCGGTTTCGTCGGTTATCGATGACAAGATCGTTCATAATTAAAAAGACCGCCAAATATCTCGATACAGGTCCTTTTTACGAAAAAAAATAAAATGCACGACTGGGTCGCACGAACTTGCTTTTAGATTCAAATTGCTTAAATTTTTAAGACTTTTTATATAGAAATTTGAAAATTTGGTAGGTACAGAAAAAAAAAATAAACTTTGTTTAAAAAAAAAAAATAATATAAAATCTGAAATCAAATTGCCCCCCAAAACAAGTATGCAGTTTTCATTGATATATTAAGATGCATTTTTAGATAAAACATTTTCCAAATCGTTAGAGCCATTTTTTAAAATACTAATTTTTTATAAATAATTTTTTGGAAAAAAAGTTTTAAAATAAAATTGGTATGCCATTTTGTAGAAATCACTGATCAACTTCTAAACACAAAATTTCAAAAAAATCAATGTCCCGTTTTTGAAAATTTAATTTTTCAAAAAAAAATTTTTCAAAATTTGTTTAAAAATCCAAAAATTATTTTTTTCAAAATTTTATTTTTGGCTTATATTTAAATTATTTATGCAAATGCTTCTTCAAAAAAAGTTTCCTTGAAATCGAATAGGCAGTTTCGGAGATAATCGGATTTGAAAAAAACGGTTCAATGGTAGGTACCGTTAATAATGATTTTCAAAAAAAAACTTTTTTCATTAGAAAATAGACCTTGTCTTAAAAATCGTTGGAGCCGTTTTTGAGCAATTTCAACTTTACTAAAATCGGTACATGACAAGTACTGTTATTTTGTGTCCAAAAAAATAATTCCAATAACCCCTCTGGGTCGCCAAATAATGCTACATACCAAGTTTGACATTAATCGGTCCATCCGTTTAGGCTTTAGCTCCTTATACAGACAGACAGACGGACTTCCGGGACCCACTTTTTTGGCATTCTCTACCATCGTAATGTCATGGAAAAATGTTATCTCAACTTTTTTTTTTACGAATGCATAACTTGATATACATACATATGTATAGAACCTATATCGCAAGTAAAAATGTAGGAAGGATTTTAGTATAAAGTTGATCTTATGAGACCAAAACCCTATTGTAAATAGTGGCAACTACATACATTGATTAAATTTAGCAGAAACTCTTGGGGGAAACGTATATGATACTAAAGCAGTATTGTGAATAAAAAATAAAACTGTATATTTCAATAAAAAAACAAAAATAACTTTATTTTTCACTTTGAGTAGTTCAAATTTTCAGATCAAGTACCTGCATTTTGTTTCGTCACATTATTTCAACATAATTCTATTTTTACTAATTCTCACTTTCATTGACGTCAATAAGTAACTTTTTTCTTTAACAAAATATTTTTTTTTAAAGGTTCATTCGCGCAGTAGCTGTCATAAATTGCTATAATAAGGTACGTACAAAAAAAGACCACCACAAGCTTAACGATGTTAGTTAGAGAATTCCTCTTCAGTGTTTTTTTTTTTTTTTTCCTTAATAAATGAGGAAATTTAAAACAAAAAAGTGGACTTTACTCTATACTACAAGCATCATCATCATTACGACTTCGATATCAACATTAGTAATAGTCTGGGAGATATGTTTGCTTGAAATAAAAATAAAAATATGTACTGCTTTGAAAACATTTTATTGACTTTAAAATAGTTTTTTCCTTTTTTTTTTTATTTCAAGACTAGTGACCAATTTTAATTGATCAGCGAAGAAGTGTGAAAAAATTTTACGAAAGCCTCTGAATAGAACCAAAACTTTTTTTCAGGCCAAAAAAAGGTATTAATAGTATTTTTTCAATTCAATTTTTCCATAAGTCAGTAACTTTTGTGAACAAACAAATTAGTTGAGGTTTTCAAGCATTTCTTAAAAAAAAATAATATATACAATATCAGTGAGAATGTGATAACTAATTTTATAATTTGTAACTCTATCTACCAGACTATTACAATAACTACACCTTCATTGTATCCATTGAAACTGTTGCCGCGCACAAAGGTTGTATTACAAAACTACACACTTGCCGGAGCTATGTCCGAGCGGTGTCCATTACCTTAATGAAGCTGTTATGTTAATTTATTGCAAAAATAAAAATATTCACAAGAAAATATCTTGTAGAGATTTTTTTTTCCTCAAGCAGCTAAAATTAAATCTTCTCTTTTTACCTGTGATTCTAGCAGATAGTTTACAAAAGGACAACTTTTGGAATTTGTTAAAAAAAATTGTAACTACAGAATTCATAATTATTAATTAAACTAAGGAGAAAAGACGAACTACTAAATGACGTGAGGAGTAAGTGAAAAGGGCTAAGAGATAATTTTGCTTGTGTAATCTCATATTAATAATATTAATAAATTAATTCAGATAGAATCATTATCATCAAAACAGAAATTATGTGGTTGAGATTGTATTGAAGTGTCATCACTGCAACGAATGACATGATTTGGCGCCAATGGATAGCGACAGATTTGGAAATTAATTTTGTTGTTTTTTTTCTTTTTCAGAATTGCTTGAGAGATAAGAAAGACTGTTTACAAATAAATGTTAAATAAATTAACGTATTTTTGTGATGATTTAAATTAAAAAAAAAAAAAGATTTTATTGCATGCGTCTCGAAATAAAAATAAAATTTTCGTTTTTCTCGGAATTTATTTGATTATACTGAATTTGTGTTGTTTTTTCCTTAGACTCTTCAAGTATTACAAACAGAAATTGAATAAAGCATCCATGTGCTTTTGTTTTAGTAAAAGTTTAATATAAAAATTATCAGAAATAAGTTTCGTCTTTTTAATAACAAAAACAAAAAAGATTTCAAACAGAAATGACGCACTAATTGATAGGAAATCACTGAAAGAATAAGTTTTGAAAAATTAATTAATAATCCAGTCAAATAAGGGTTTAACCTGTTTTTCATCTGTCAACCCATATTATTATAACAGTTGCTAACTTACTACCGAAAAACCCTTAAAAGTTATGGTAGCAGAACAAAATTTAGCATGAAGGTTTTTATATCCATTATTATTAAGAATCAAAACAATTCAATGAAAAAAACATATAAATCTATGAACAAATGGTATTTTTTGATAAAAGGGGAAATTTAAGGTTATGCACTAAAACACATCCTGGTACAATCTTGGAATTAGTGCTAATAGGCTAATTTTTTGGTTTCTATGTTTGTTTGGATATTGTATAATTTATGTCAAAAATCTATGAAAATCTCATGTCCGCAAGTCCTAACTTTCCAGTTTAACTAAAGTTAGGTACAGATTAAAAAAAAATAATAAGAAAACTTTAGATTCTTATATGTATACCAACATAACCCATATGATTTCAATTTATTTTTTTAACGCTGATTCCAACAAAACCAACAAGCAAATAAATCTGACCATACCTGAAAAGTAACGTACCTTTTTCATGTTGATCTGACACAAATATCTGAAGTGTAGTTTTTCAATTTTTTAAAATCTGCACCTTATTTTCAAACCAGGAAAATTAGGACTTGCGAACATGAGTTTTTTTAGATTTTTGGCATAAGTTATAGAATATCCAAACAAAGATAGAAACAAAAATAGCCTATTAGCACTCATTCTAAGATTGTACCAGGATGTTTTTTTAGTGCATAACCCAAAATTTCCCCTTTTCTCAAAAAATACCATTTGTCATAGATATGAATGTTTTTTGCATTGCTTTGTTTTCATTCTGAATGATAATGGATTAAAAAGCTTCATGCAAAATTTGGTTCCGCTAATATAACTTTTAAGGGTTTTTCGGTAGTAAGTTAGCAACTGTTATAATAATATGGGTTGACAGATGAAAAACAGGTATAACTTTTTTCAGAGACGTCAGATTGCCTTGATTTTAGATTTTTTTGGAATCAGCATTAAAAAATGCCTTGAAATCATGTATCACATGTGTATATAATACCATCGTCTATTTTTTCTAATTTTGAAAATCCCCATTTCGCGCTTTGACCTTGAAAATCGCGACTTGCGGACATGAGATTTTTCTAGACTTTTGAGGTATGTTATAGAATGCCAAAACGAAGGTTATGAGCAAAAAAAATTTCTATTAGCATTCATTCCGAGGTTTACCCCTTTTTTCACCTTATTTGACTGTATTATAAGATTTTCACTCAAATAAAGTTTTTACATCAAAACAATTATTATTATAAGGACTTTGATTGGCTTTATTCCTTGAAGTCTAAGGTGAAAAATTAAAATTGAAGTGTTCATAATTTAATAAGTAAACACAAATGTATGTCATCCGAAAACTGTTTTTGTTTATAAATCTATACTTAGGGATCTTAAGCTGAGTGTTTCCAAGTTTTTCACCTGTGTTGCATTTCGAAAAATCTATTTTATCTATTTTAATATCTTATGTGACCAAAACTACGTTGCAAAAAGTGGTGCAATGATAGAACTTGGCATAAATATGTATTTCACTTTTTGCAATGAGGTTTTGGTGTCATAAGATATATATTTACTACACTAAAAACCTTCCCACAATTTTTGAGATGCTTGTACCTACTAAAAACAATATTAAAGAAATTAATTACCTAGAAATACGGGAAAGGTCGACATTAGTGCCCTTTTTTTTTTTAACTGATACATTTATAGAATCATCACTAGTACCTACTATAAATTCAATCAAAATCCTAACACCCGTTTTCGTTAAAATTGCAATATCTCGAAAATGTTATATAAGAGGAGGAAGGTATGTACATTAAGGCGTTCGTTATTTTTGAATCAAGTTCCTAAGTAGAAAGAATGTTTCTAAATAATAAAAAAAAAATTCTCTAATTTTTTCAGATTTTTATTTTGACACTAGATGCTGATACCGCAAATCTCTGTTTTGAACTTCTTTATCGTTATGTTGGTTTTCATTAAAACCTCTATTCTTTTTGACAAAAAACCAATACGAACAAGTAAAAACATTAGATAGACAAACACAAAAATTGATAAGGGTTTAACTTTATTTAATGCAACTAAGCATTTCAGAAATCTGAGCGGGGTTGACCATGGTAACGTAGGTACTATCAAGTCAAAACAAATGTTCACAAATAGCCGAAGAATTTCTAACCAACGTTGTTTTACTAGGAAAGCGCCTTGAGTTCTTTGCTCTTTATTGCAATCAGCTCGCAGATAAGAGGACGGACTCAAAAGTTAAAAAACTGACTTTGGAGCAGGGTTGTAAAAAATACAATAAATTATGTCGACAATATTTAAAGAAATATTTTATTAAAATGGCTAAGTACACTCAACGTCTTAGAACTACTTTATTGAAACTTTGAAACACATTATGATGAAATCTATAAAAACACGTTCATAAATATTTTATTCCGTGTTCTGCCTACTTGCAAGATTCTTAAAGTGCAAATATTTCAATACTATCTGCAAGAAAATCCTAAGATTCTTTTAATTTATCAGCACCATCACATTATACACCTTAATCCAAGAATCATCCGAAGAATGTGTGTAGTGTTGGTATTTTATTATTATTATTATTATCGCTATCACAGCAACATGTCTTCCTTGGATGAACGGATAATAAAAAGCTATGCTGGATTGTTTATATTTTACAACAGGTAACGTTCTTTTACAGATTCTTTAGTTGCTTGTATTCTTGTTTTCTTTTTCAAATTTAACCTCACAAATATTAGTGCGCTTGAAATAGTTATAACTCTTTTCAGTGATCCCACTTTTAAAGAATCAATTGTAGTAGATTTATAAGAAATCATCATTGCTGCAATTCATTTCTTTTTCTAATCCAACGAAAACATTTTAAGGAAATAAATGAGCTATTATTTGTCAGGCAGCTATTTTGTCAAGTTTGCTTTTAGTGACATTTGCACCAACTAATTTCATGGAATAAAACTATACAAATGTAGTAGATCTACTACTATTACATCATACAAAATGTGATCCCTGGATTCTTCTTTTTTGTAGTATTTGTTCTTTTGACTTACTACCATGTTCAATACAGCAGCTGTGCTGGATGATCATAAGCGCTGAATCTGCGTTCGCACAACTCTCTCCACCTCATCTCCTTCGCCATACAACAGATTAGTCGCATTGTTGTAGATGGCGTAGCGCATGTAACGCAATACCCGAATACCGTGATAGTCATGTTAAAGTTGGCTTATTTTTGTAGAAGAAGTTCTGCATTGTTGTTTTGTTGTTGTTGCTTTTTATATGACCGACAACGATGATGGTGTTGTGGTATATTTCGATCTTGCTGTTTGCTTCGCCTTCTTTTTGGGCCTTGTTTTCAGCTCTAAGCTTTGAATCATTCCTTTACTACCAAATGATAAAAATCTTTTGCCAGTTTTGTATACGATGTGTGAGAAAGCGGGAACCTCAAAAAAAAAAAAAAAAACAGCAGCAAAGCAAACGTATCTTACCTAAGTAAAAGGCAAAAGGAAAACCTACAAAACGGAATCCAATGAAACTTTTGTTACAGCAGAGCAAGCGTCAACAAAAACAACACCAACAAGTACCAAAAGACGACAACAACATTACCATTTTGGTGAAACATTGGTAGTTGGGACATTTTATCGTGTAAGACGGAACAAAGTTGGTTCATCTTGTTTAAGGAAGACAGAGTAAGAGAGAGAGAACGCGCGCACGCGGTAAATAACTTAACAAACTCAAATAACAGAAACAACGACAACAGCGCGCGGTGATGGAGGACAACAACAAGTCGACATCTGCTAGGGCTATCACGAAAAATCCAAATCCAACGATCAGAGTTCTATAACTCCTGCTTCAGCAGCAGCTAAGCAAGGCGTAAAGATATGTGAATTCTGGAATTAAAGAAAAAAAAAAGTTGAAAATAACTCACAAGATTGAACAATGTACCCGAATGTTTATGCTCGAGCTGGAAGATGATGTAGTAAATGTTACAAGGATTTGTCGTCGATGATAATCTGCCAAATTCTTTTTTGATCATTTCATTACTGCCGACAAGTATTTGCCGAGAGTAATGAGGAGATGAACGGACAATGTCCACGCATATCTTCGTTGACTCATCAAAAATCAAAATGACAAAATTCAATACACTTAAAAACATATTAATACGTTTTAAATAGTATATTTTTGTATTCCAACCCTTCTCGACTGCTTTGTAGACCGAAGGCCTCGGTGGAGAAGCGGTAGGGGGATACTTTAGCAAAATTTATTTTAAATTCACAGACTAAGGGCTACAAAAAAAGAACTCGGAGGATTATAATAAAAATCACTCTAGTATGGTTACCAGGACATAATGAAATTCAAGGCAATGAATTTGCTGATGAACTAATAAGGCAAGGTTCAGTCTATTTGTCTCTAAGGCGGAAAAATCGCCTTGAGTCGTAAAGGGAAAAATATATAAACACTTACAATCTCGATCTCGAGCCACGACAAAAATAGATTTTAGGTTCTGACCGATAAATGAGCACGCAGCTTTAATTGGTTCACCGAGCGCATTGTAGAAGTTTCAAGTTAAGAAAGGAAAACGAGACATTTCCTAGGCAACAACCCAGCCATTTGCATTTCCCAATATACCTAGACATCAAGTCTTTAGTGCTCCGTTCCTAGACGATCGATCGTCTCTTATTATATTAAGAGAGTCCCCAAATGGCAGCTATTAGTGCCCTTAGATTGAAGGAGGGCAAAAACTGGAAAGGGGGCCACTTGGATCATAAAACAATAATGAACTTTGTTGAAAGTAACACTCAAACAGACTATACTCTTCCATTTAATGATTTTAACCTAGTAGCGCCGACACACTTCCCAACAAGGGAACTCTGGCAGTCAAACAGGGTCATTATTGCAGATCATGTCTCGGTTTTCACTGACGGGTCTAAAACAGACCTAGGAGAAGGGTCAGGCATTTTTTCAGATTACCCTCCCATAAACAAAACATTGAAACTCCCGGACTTCTGTAGTGTTTTTCAAGCGGAAGTGTTTGCAGTTTGCGAACCAGCAAACATCCTCTCCGCACTTAACTTAATTGACAAAAATATTGATATCTTCATAGACAGCCAGGCTGCAACTAAAGCCATTTCCTATGTCGTCACGAAGTCCAAACTAGTTGACCAGTGTCGAAATACACTTAGGTCCCTAAGCACAACGAACATAGTTAGGTACCCTTCGATGGGTCCCAGGACATCGTGATATACAGGGGAATGAAAGGGCAGATGAACTGGCCAAAACAGGATCAACACTTGATCCGTGCCAAACCGTTTCATGGGTGCTTATGCCAATGGAGCACGAAAAAAGCAGACTAAAGCAAAGCTTCTTAAACTCTGCAAACGACAGATTGTTAGCTCTCAAAACCTGTCGAGTTTCAAGAAATCTGTGGCCGATCCTTTCTAAGAACAAAACCGAAACCATACTTAAGCTAAGCAGGCCTCAATTGTACCTTTTGGTCGGTATCCTTACAGGTCACAACTCACATGAGTAGAATGGGTATTGTCTCATCAGACTTATGTAGAGGGTGTCAAGACGAAGAGGCAGAAGAGGGCTCATACCACTTACTTTGCGAATGCCCCGTTTTAGCAAACTAAGTAGTTTGTTCAGGGTTAGTACCTGTTGTAAAGAATTGCAAAAACCTCGAAGAGTAGCATTTTCATGAAGATAGGAACAGTTAAATTTTTTTGTTTAACTACTTTTGGATTTTTGTGAGTACTTTATAAAATTAAAAAAAAAAATTCATACAAAGATTTAAACCAACAAATAATGACATTTATTAAATAACTTAACCAAAAAAAAAAAAAAAAATTGTTTTATTGCACTTTCCAAGTTACAAGCAAATTCTTTTCGTAATATTTTAAGTCAAAACTTTGAAATATATCTGGGCAGCTAAGGTATAAACATTAATTAATAACATCTATTTGAAAAGACCGATCTATGCCATAAAATCTGAAAATAACCTTATGATGTTCAGTTCAGCAACAACTTGAAAATTGAATAGTTATGGCCATAAAAATTAAGAAAACAACAACGTGGCGCAATGTAACCATAAAAGATGATTTACATTGCTTGTCAACCCTAACTACCATACTCTAGTGGTTTGAGGGAAAGACAAGGATTATCATCAGCGACCATGTCGTCCTCCGGAGGTTTCAACAATTTCCAGTCATGTTAGACAACAACTCTTCGGCGTAGCATTGACAGTTTTATGTTGGCGATGATTGTGGCAGTGGCGGCAGGCAGCCAGAGCGATGAGAATAAACAGTCGTCCAAAGAGACACTACCACCGACTGTTATGCAGGGACCGGCACTTCTTCGTCCTTTTGTTGTCGTTTATGTGTTGCCCTGTGTCTTCAGCGGTGGCGGCGGCGTCAACAATTATTTTGATAGTCATTCTTTTTTTTTTTTTTTTTTTTTTTGTTTATCAACAAGATTGTTTCAACTTCTTCCATGCTGCAAATACATGGCGGTGTCTGGACCAACTCTCGATACTGATCATGTCGCATTAATATTAAAAAAAAAAAGGAAAGACAATTCTGTTTAAGATAAAGTCATGTTGTGGTATAATCTTTTCGGAGAAAAGGAAAAAGATTCATATGGGCGATAGGAATAAGAATTTTCAATTATAAATTTATGTGTATTTTCATGATCGTAAAGCGGTTAATTAATGCATTTATGCATTCTAAAGGATAAAATCGGTTTAAGATGTTTTTTTTTTTTTCTTTATTTGATCTTTGTTTACATTACCTATACGAATTTCTAGTTGTTTTAGAGTTTATGAATAATTTTGTTTTTTCATTTTGATTTTTGATGAAATATAGAAATCCTAGAAACGGATTATAAAAAGGAAGGTTTTTGATTATATAATAATCCTCACCAGGGCTGCCGAAATCGCTACTAAGGGAGTATTTGTACTCCCCATGCGTAAGCCGTACTCCCATACTCCAGACTCTTCAATTTTACTCCCCTCAAAAATATTTCAATGTTTATTGGATTAATATTATTTAAATTTTAATTTTTGTATCTAAATTCTATATTTCCATTAGGTACATGTGGTCTAAATTGTTCTGCACGTTTTCATTAAAAATGCTATAAATACATCCATTTTTTTTATACAGACCTATGCCATTGTCGATGTGGTTGGTATCTAGGTAACAGTATCTGTCAAACTTTAAATTTCAAATGTATAAACTTGTAGCAAGCTAAATGAAGACGCTATAAAATATAATGTAAAATAAGTTTTTACTTTTTTTTTCATATTATGTAAATTCCAAAATAAATGACAACCTTCAAAAGAACTTTTGAAAAAAAAATTTTTAAAGAATATTATGACTTTTATCTTTTTTAAAGTATTTTGTTTTTCACTTTAATGAATTTATTATTTATTTCAACTTTTGAATTATTTATATTTTATAGTATTTTTTTTTTTTTTATTTTTAACATATTCACCCTTATTCAGATTAACAACTATCAACTGATAGTTGATAAAAATTAAATTTATATATCTTATTATTTAATAAATACAAACGAGAATGGTTATTAATTAAAATTTAAGTGAAAAATTATATTAAAAACATTTAAGTTTTCCCATAAATGAAAATTATTCCTATTTCCGTGACCCACTTAGAGGATCATAATGTTGAGTTTTTACTAATTTTTTAAAAATTAAATTAAATGTGTTTAAAGTTTTCAAAAATTACACGGAGAAAAAAGGCGAATGGAATAATGTTTTTAATGTATTTATATTAAATGGATTTCTATATTGTTTTTTTTATAAGAAAACTTCCGTCTTCAAAAAAAGTGACGAATCTTCTGAATTTCTTGAATGTATTAATTTAATAGAATTCGTTTAGTTTAATAAGAAAATCATTTTATTTTTATACGGGAAAATAGGGTAATTATGTAAATCGCATTAATTAGATGTGGGATCCTATAAAAATAAAATGTTCAAAACTTAAAAATTACTCGTTTACCTGGAAATCGTTTCCTTTTCAGATTTCTGAAGGAAAAATTATATAGGAGATAGTTCTATAAAAATTAACCTGATCATTAAGGATCGGAATTGTTGATTTTATGAGAACATATGGTTAATTTGTTTGTTTTGAGAAATTTATAAAAATGAGACTCACATAAGCACATCCACATAGAATGATTAAGAAATCTTTTATGTTAATTCGAGTTTTTTAAGAATAAATCTTTTATAAAAATTAATTGTGAATCTAGCACAATTTGTTAATATTTTTATGTAAATAATAAAAAGTCAATTTTTTTTATTTTGCATACTCCTCTTGAGCGTGAAATACTCCCCTCAAAACATTTAAAGTACTCCTCAACGCAAATTCGAAACGGCAGCCCTGACCCCACACTACGGAATTATTCTCTTCACGGAGAAACGCAATATTTCGGACTTCAACCCTCTTAAAGTTAAAGATGTAACACTCACTCAGCTCACAAAAATTTGATATTTTCCGTTAAGGGGGATAATTTAAACAAATCAACAAATTGAAAACTTGAGATGTTCTACTCTGGGGGCGTGGTAACCCCCATTTTGCTGAACTGTTTTCATAAAATGTGGATCACTTTTATGTATCGTACATTCTTTGAACTGATCTTACAAAAAAGAAAAATCAAAGCAAAACGGGCATTTTGGAATTTGGACGATAGGCGGCCATTAATGAAATTGGTATCAAATGAAAGAACTATAACGTAGGAAAAACTTTTTTACTATGACCATTTTGCTGTATTGCATTTAGAATGGAAGATATTGCAATATCAGTGTTGTTAATGCATCGTTCAATATGAGAAGGACAAATTGAATTATATTTTTATTTTAAGTATGAAATAATAGACCAGTGCTGAAGCCTTTAAAAACATTAAAAAGTAAGAAAAAATCATAGTAGGATGAAACACATTGAAAAAGGAAAATGCAAAAAAATTAAAAAAGCTTAAATTAAAAAAAAAATTTTATAATTATTTACAATTTTAGCCTATTTACTGAAATTTACACTTTAATTACTCAAAAACCGTAAGATTTTATGTTACAATGATAAATGTTACGGATTTTGAATAATTAAAATGTAAATCTCAATAAATAGACCAAAATTGTAAATAATGATAAAAATTTTTTTCGAATTTAAGCTTTTTTCATTTTCCGAGAACTTTTAGTATGCTATACTAATGTACATTTTTGCTTACACCATCAGAAAGTAGAGATTTAAACGAACAAAATACCCGCCGATTTTTTGAAAAAAGCTGATATTTTGGCACTTGAATTTTCGATTGAAAATTAGGGTTTTTTTTGGTATTAAGTCAAAATAAGGTTAAAAAATAAATATTTTAAATCAAATAAATTACTGTCTATTTGGGACACAATAAGGTAAGTTTTCACCAAATTTCGTAGAAAAAAAAACATTTTTCTGAAAAGGATAAAAATTAAAAACCAAAAACTCGGTTTTTTGAATATTTCACCTAAATTTTGAGGTTATGTGAAAAAATAATAATACATAATGTAGATCTTTTTATTACCTACAACTTTGCCATACAATTTTTTTCCATAGGACTTGTAGTTTTGTCGGAAATCGAGATTTACCATTTTTTACCATTAAAAACGCAACCCACCCGCTTGAAGCAAAAACTATCAAAACAGGATCGAAATTGTTGATTTAAGCCAATATTTTGGATTCTATTGGTTGGACATCCAAGATAAAGATCTTCATACTCAGGAAAATGACAGCATCATATTTTGCACTTACACGTTACAGTTATAACATTGAGATAATCTACAAAAAGTGTTAAATGCAAAAATGCATTTTATCCGTTTGTGAAGTACTTCAGAAGGACAAGACTTCTGCACAATGTATGTAAGACTAAATTGCATACAAAAATAACAAATTCATTCCTGGCCTCGGAACGTCCACATTCAATAAAAATTCTCCTTTCAAATATTCAGCTAAAAAGAGGTTGTCTGTAAAGCCGGTTTACGGACGATGATTTTACGTGATAACGTCGTCAGAAAACAGGTTGTGTGCTTTTGTTTAAAATGAGTCAATTGAAGCGTTTACTTTTTTCAAACAATCATAATTTACAAGAAAAAGCTGAAAAAAATCTTTTTATTTTCTCATTATATTAATTTTTTTATTTTAAAAGCTTACAAAAAAATTATGCAATTTAAAAGTCAAGTAGGTATTTCTTCTTAAGAATAAAAAAAAATTTTTAAATTTTTACAATACCCAAAAGTATAAAGGATAATTTATTGAAAACAATCATTTTCATCAAAAAAAGCAAAAAAAACATGAATTTTTATCTTCTCACGTCATTATTTACATTTTTTCCCTAAAGTTTATTGTCTTAGCTCAAAATACATATATATATCTATCAGGTCTATGAGATTTATTTATTTATGTCCTCACGCTATGGAATCAATTTTTTTGTTTGACAACCTATATATTTTATATATAAATTTTATACCATTATTTATTATTTCTTATATTTCACCTTTCATATGACGTATCAATCTCATTTCAAAGATGCCTACAAGAGAAGTTAGAATTTTTTAAAGTCAACCATGTCGAATTTCCAGACTGAGATTACGGTACTTCCCACACTGGTGGCTGTTCGGGGGGCAACTACAGATCTCCACTGGTATTTTGAGGTTTTTCGCAAGTTTCTTGAATTAACATTGTGTAGCTTGTAGGTAGTCTACCGTTATATACGTACCAAATGAAAGGTAATTGTATCAGGATACTCATAAAAGTTTAATAAAATTTCTATCTGCTCTTGGTCAAAAGTTATAACCTGTTGAATTCTAAAATTTTATTTTACCGTTATCTCAAAATTGTGTTTACGAAAATGATTGAAACTTCGCACACATACATACATATAGTCGTGTCATGGTCTATCATTACTCTATATACTTTATTCCTGTATCTATTAAAGAAAAAAGATAAAAATAAAAAACGATGAAAATTGGTTAAAAACGGTCAAAAAACGTGTTTTTTAAAAACTTGTTTCTTCCGTTATTCAGTCAAAACTCACGAAACGATTCCAAAAAAAAACCTACAAGTCCTTTAAGTTTGAGATTTTTTGAACGCTCCAAAAAAAAAGCTAAAAATCAAAAACTATCCAAAAATACCCCTAAAAAACAAGGTGTTTTTCAAAAATTCATGTTTCGAAACGCAGAGTGTTGGAAAAAAATTTCCCTCATCTTTCACTTGTTACCTTTAGAATTGTTAAAAAAAAAATGTCCCCTACCCAAAATCATCATTTTGTCATAGCCCCAACACGTGTACAACGTTCAAACAAAACGTTGTAGCTTAGTTTCAAATTTTTTTAGAATTTTTTCTTAAATGTAGTTATTCTTAAATTAGTTTTATCTATCTATAGCAGAAAAATCAACTCTAGCGTCTAGCCCAAACTTCATCTTTCCGTTTTACCCCTGTTTACCCTATTAAATGACGGAATTTTTAAAAATCCTTCATATTGATTAAGCTTTAGGTTATTACCTTTCAAATAAGCTATAGAAGATTTTTGCACCTCTAATAGTTTATTTTTAATTTTGTGGTGGCTGTCATGATTCATCGATTTATAAGACGTTATCACGTCAAAAAAAATTCAAGCTTAAATAAAGCTAGAGGGAAATTGAAGTCTTTATTATGAAAAGCTTGTGTTCTTGCTTGCTTAAAAATGAGAAACCCATGAAAACTATTAAATCTGAAATTTTTTATAAAATTATAATTGGTGAAACTCTCTTGTATCACGCGTGTCGGCTCTATTTGACGTTAATCTAACATTGGGAGATATTTTTTTGAATTTATGTTCACACGCTTAAGCCATTGAATTTGAAGTAAAGAGCTTGCTATTAAAAATTTACATACAATATTTTTTTTTTATTTTAATAAAAACAAAAATCAACAACTGATAACAAAAAAAATCATAAAAAATGTTCACACCAAAACGAAAAGCATGTCTAAAAATTGGTGTCTTAATTTATCAATAGCATAATTCAAGCTGTGACTATTTCAAACGTCAAAAATGTTCAATGTGTCAATGAAAAAACTATAATATTTTTATGTCAGTAATGGAAATATATACAAAAAAAAAAACTCATCTCAAACGGAGATAAGAATATCTCTTAATTAAAGCAAAATAAAATCCACTTTACTGATAAGAGTAAAAACGATGTATATTTAAACATGCCTTAAGATCCAATAATTTATTATTATTTTTTTTATATTTGAATCCATGCCTCATGTCTGGCATTGCATGGATTACGCTGATTATTATTTATCGATGAAATATTATATATTTTTTTTATTTTTTTTTTTTAACTGTATGGTATAACGCCAGCTTAGTTAGTGCCTTTTGTCAAGTCGTTGTTTTGATTATTTTCAGAATTGTTTTTAAATAAGGCATATTAATAAAATGAGACATTTGTGATAATTTTTGCAATCAGTGGTAATGAATAAAAATGTATGTTTTTTTTTTCAGAAAACAACACGGTTTTAGATTTATTTAAAGACAATGTGCTATCATATTTTTATTTTAGGATGTTTTTTTTTTATTGAGATCTTTACTTGTATCTAGAAACTACAATAAAAGATTAAATTGGCGAACAAAGTCATAGTTTTTTTTAGATGCCTAAGGTTTTCATCTGCTTTTTTAAAGATCAGCCACGAATGATTTCAAAGCTGATAAAGATTAGCACAGTTATCGTAATTTAGATCCCAAAAGATTCATTTTTGCCAACAGCTTTATCAAAAAAAAAAAAAAAATCGTAAAATGTACTGTATTTGTTTCAGAATACTGTATCTAGTTTTCTGTCCATGCTGAAAAATTGTACCTACTGATAGTCAATATCAAAACAATATTTATGCACAAATATTTGAACGAAATCACCTTTTGAACGGCAAAATTCACCACTGAACAAAACATCCATTTAAAACAGTATTGAAAAAGTTTATGACGAAAGTGACAGCATTTAAAGAGCAATATCTTGGAAAATATTTGTCCCACATTGATTACACTGGTCTGCAAGCAAATTCTCCTTTTAATAAAACAATACTTTTCTAAAGGATTTTTGTATGCTGATTCCGAATCCGAAGTCAGAATTGGCTTACCACGTCAAGATTTTTTTTAGATATTCCCGTTAGAAAATTTCAAAAACCCATTTTTTGCTGTTTTCGAAGAAATATTTTGGCATAATGTAATCTTTTTCAATTAAAATTGTTACGGTTTATGAAAGAACTAATTTTTTTCTTTCAAATTCAGTCTCAATCTTCTCAATATCTCTTTTCTTCTCCGAGATATCTTAATTTAAGTAAGTTTAGTAGGTTTGGCATATGTTTGCATAAAGAAACTGATCTCTAAAAATTCATAATTATATCTTTCTCCCTAGAACAAAAGTATACTTTTCTAATGGATTTTAGTGTGCTGATTTTGAATCCGAACTCAAAAAATTTCGGTCAGCTCTGGTTTTTGAGATATAGTAGTAGTTTTTTTGAGATTTTCTAAAACTTTTGCAAAACGTCATTTTCATGTTACTATAGTTTTGCGTCTATTGAAGATATCGAGTCGATTTAGGATTTATTTTGTTGAAAAATATCTACATATATTTAATATTTGGTAAGTATAAGCCTCCTACATAATAATAGCCAAGGTTCTGGATCCAGTCAAAAACCATAAAAGATCTGCAAAATTACCAGTTTTTCAAAAATTGTTTTTAATTCAGGGATAATTAATATGTAATTTTTTAATATTAATTCAAAATGCCGTTTCAAACAAAAAGATATCTTCAATAGACGCAAAACTATAGTAACATGAAAATGACGTTTTGCTAAAGTTCGAATGCGGGTAGCGGGGAGACCACGCAACTTAAAATTAAATCATCATGGATTTGCTTCCTTACAGTCCTAGAGAACATCCCTAGAAAGTTTGAGCAAAATCTAAAATGAGACAGCAATTCCGATTGAACGCTTTCATAAGGAATGTTTACGGTCCTTAAAAATTTTTGTAATCCAGAGCGGTGAAATTTATTTTTAATTTTCTTATTTGACTTTTTAATAATGCAGCCCTATACTAGTTTTACAGATTCATCGACTTTCCCTGGATTCCGAGATTTTACCAATTTTATGCTTAATTTTACTCGACTACCATTTAAATCATATTTCCCATATGATTTAAATGGGAAAGATTGTGTTTTTGAGTTTGGAATCTTACAACTTTTTAATGGCTTAAAAAGGCTAGATTTTCTTGTGTAAAATTAATTGATCTAAAAAAAAGCTCTTATTAATTTCTTGATAAACCGCCCCGTTTCGAAGTTATTTAGCTTTAAAATATAAAATGTAATTTTTTTTTCATTTTTTCCAATTTTTTGACGAAATTATTCGGGTTTTCAAAAAATTTGGCATACTTTTCGAATTTTTGTATTCTATGTTGTTTTTTGGTTACACAGATCCTTTTATTTAACGGTCAAACTCCTAATACTATCATATTAGAATTTTTCAATAAATTCGAATTATTCATTTTTTCAACAACGAAGTTTTCGTATCGAACTTTTAAAAAAGTTGAACAAACAAGTTATTTTTCAAAGTTTTTAGACCACAAAAAACCGAAAAAAAACGGTATTCAAGTGGATTGAGCGGAACACGTAGCTCAAAATTTGTTTTCATTATAAGATCTCAAAACTAAGGAAGTTTCATTCATATTCATTGTATATTTATTATTGTTTTAGCTAGCCTTGTTTATAATTTTTTTGTCTTGCTAAAAAGACGAAGAAACTCGACTAAAATTTCGAGGAAATATGTTTTCTTTACAACTGAACTTACAAACGGATGCAAGAAAAGATTTTATTTAAACAAGAACTATAAACCTTACACGCTGCTAGATCTAGGACTTCGATCAATATTGTTCTTCTCGATCTACAAAGTTCAATGAATGTTTGTTTTAATATTTGAATATTTCATGCTTGACAAGAGACTGAGAAGAATTTTGTCAACTGATTTTTTCTGGTAAGTTACATACACTTCGCGTCACTTGAATAGAAACAACATTTTTTCTTTAGAAAAAAGCGATTGGCGCTTTGGTGAGGTAACTAAGTAGATTTTTGGTTTTGCATTTTCAAAGAGGAACTTTTAACAAACAATGTTGTAAAAACAAAAAACCCAAAACAGAAACCGTATGGCTTCTAGTTGCGTTTTTTCGCAATACCTCATAAAAACAGTGTTTTTTTTTGCGTCACTTGAATAGAAACAAGCTCTTAAATTAGATAAAAATGATGAAAAATCATGAAAAACACTAATTATAGTAAAGCAATATTAAGCTTTGACATTATTTGCACATTATAACCAATTATGGGCTACGAGCTACCAATAGGCACCACAGAAAATGCATGAATAGCAGCTAACATTGGAAATGCACCTGCACTATGTAAAATCGAGAAAGATATTGGAAAATTTGCCAAATTTGGATGAGATAATTTTTAAAAAATCGTAAACTAGTGATCAAATCAAAAAATAAGACAGGTGAGACCCAAGTCACGAGCAGAGAAAAAAATAACTTAAAAACTAGCTGCAATTTTCTTCACTTTGCCGCTAAAATCGGTCAAAAACGTGGTGTTAGCGCGATGGAAACGTGTTGGTTTGTTCCATCCTGGAAGTTATAAAAGGTGCACAACATTAAAATAGCCTCAAAATGCAAAATAACAACATTTTAAGCTCTACTAAGATTACAAAAAAGTTAACTATTTTATAGTTGCATTCGAACTGAAAAGTAGTGGGGTAAAGAGTGGTTTTTTAAAGGAAAACATACCAACTCAGATGGACCACGTTAATATTAGCCCTATTTCATTGGTTTATAAAAGAATAACCTTTATCGCATCGCCAATAAAGGGCACAAAAATGTGTTATAGTATTACGCTTTGTTTTTATGATGTGCCATAGCAAAATTAAAGCTTCACGCTTCAAAAACAGATGCTTACTTTTACAAAGAAATAATGGTAGAAGCTCTTGGCAAGTTTAGGAACGTGGAAGAACAACCGTCTTAGAGATTGCACAAGGATAGTTCAAGAAAAAACAACACAATAAAAACAAAACAGATGCATTCCGGATAAAAACGAAAGTTTATTTCACTTATTCAATCCTTAAATTGTATAAAATGTCATTTTCTTAATTTGTAAGAAGTTACCAAACACTTTTATCACTTTCTCCAATTAGGTCCACGATTGTGTACAGTAGAAGTGCATTTTCAATGTTAAATTCTATTTATGCATTTTCTGTGGTGCCTATTGGTAGCTCGTAGCCCATAATTGGTTATAATGTGCAAATAATGTCAAAGCTTAATATTGCTTTACTATAATTAGTGTTTTTCATGATTTTTCTTCATTTTTATCTAATTTAAGAGCTTGTTTCTATTCAAGTGACGCAAAAAAAAACACTGTTTTTTATGAGGTATTGCGAAAAAACGCAACTAGAAGCCATACGGTTTCTGTTTTGGGTTTTTTGTTTTTACAACATTGTTTGTTAAAAGTTCCTCTTTGAAAATGCAAAACCAAAAATCTACTTAGTTACCTCACCAAAGCGCCAATCGCTATTTTCTAAAGAAAAAATGTTGTTTCTATTCAAGTGACGCGAAGTGTATATGTATTAGTTTTTGATTAGAATTAGAATTATAAAAAAAATATTTCGTTTGAAGAATCACCCTTGTACAAAAGAAATAACAACTTTTGAGCCTATTTCATAAATATTCTGGGGTCTGGAAAGCTTTATTCGTTGTTAATACCTAAAATAAAAATAAATTTAACTTAACTGAAGAAAAAAGCACCTTCTTTGGCAAAAAATAAGAAATTTTGAACTTTGTTGATTTGGAAGCACCTTAAGCCCCAGTTTGTTGACAGTCGATTATCTTTTAATCAAGGATTATTCCATACAAAAATGCTTGATTAAAAGATAATCGGCTGTGAACAAACCGGCCCTAAAAGTCTTTTTTTTTTTTAATTTAATAATTATCAACCTATTTGTTTTCAAAATTGTACAAATAATCTTGTCGAAATTTGAGTTATCAAAAAATTGGTTGAGAAGCTCGAAGAATATAATGCACGTATTCAATTTTTGACAATTTCAGGAAAATTTGTATAAAAAGTTTTAAAATATTTACAAAAAGACTTACACACAAATTTAAGATTTCAGCAGTAATGGGAGAAATTGTACCGACACAAAATTTAGGTATTTTTTTTTTGTTCGAAAACAAGTTTTCTAACTTTTCATGAATTTTTTTTCTAAATGTAACAATCAGCACTTTTGTAGAAAAATCTAAATTTTTCGTTTTTCAAAACTGACAACTTATTTTAAATAGAGATAAAATCACTGCACTCAGTTCCTTAAAAATTTTGTTTACCGACGGCTTCGATTAAAAATCAAAAACAACTTCGATTTCATCAAGATGATAAAAAAATGTATAGAAATATTTTGCGACCTGTAACGTCTCAAACGTGTTCGCAACGAAACTCTCAAAACCGGACTGAGTGGCGCACGTCGTCTCAAACTGGGAATTCCTTCTGCTTAATCCAAAGTGCCGGCACTCTTCTACACAGATACTCCATACAAATAAAATTCAAATACCCACAATTACCACCACTGTCTATTTTTTCAAAAAAATAACCACCACCACAAGTCAAATCAACCAGCTACCAGCTCCATACACAGCACACAGAAGAGCTCACCAATATTCATTCAATCGAAATAAAAAAAAGGTTGGGTAACTGAACACACACACACACACATTTGTGCTCACCAATAACAATGGGGAAGTGCAACACGAGATTCAATGGCTCCCCCAAACCGACAAGAGAGGGTGACAAAAACATCTGATATTCCACTGCAAAGGCTGTCCGTCGGTCGTCAGTCGTCGTGACTCGTGATACGGTTGCCTTGCCTAAATGGACTTTGCAGATACTTTGTCGAAGTCTTCACTTTTTGAACGCACTCGCATTGAGTGAAAATAGCTTGATCCCACTCTTGTTTTTGAGTGGTCAACTCTTTCGTTCACTTGGTCAGAAATGAGGTTTGTTTTGCTCCTTTTGCGTGTTATTGTAGGCTGAAGGAGTGTGGTGTGGTTCAAGTGGAGATGTGTGGTTTTGGTCCAGCAGAGGTGCCTCTGGTAACTGGTTACGTTGTCAGTGGATGATGTTGGAGGCAATGTAAATGGTCTCATAACGCCACAAGAAATTGTGGTAATACATTTTACTGGATCTACACTTACTGCTTTGCTGCTTACCTGAATATGGACAACCGAGTGAAAAAAAAAAGAGTCTTAGAGGGATTGGGAATCGAGGAGATTCATGAGATTGTAGGAAGAGATGTTTTTGGTAAAGTTGTTGCTCACCCTCGTCTGTCACTGTGCGACGACGACGACGACGCGCCTCTGTATGTGGTTTCTTGGTTTTCTTTGTTGCCTCCAATATACGGATGCAGCACGTCGAATGTGCCGAATGGTCTTTGAAGGAGAGCAGGCAGATTATAAATTTGAACCAAGCCAAGGAAGATGAAGTGAGGCACTTTTCAATGAATGGACATTGGCAGCCGTTGCGGCTCGCAACACAGATTGTTAGCATAGGTAGATATTGGGAATATGATGCACTCAGAAATTTTCATTTTGAAATTCGGGTACCGGAACAAAAAATTTTAAAACAAGACCAAAATTCCAGCTATCGTGTCCAAAGCAGAGTTATTATACGCAAATTACGACCACCGCGACCCAACTAGAGCTGTCGTCACTCTTTCCATACTTGCAGCAACACATTCATTCAGCTCTTATTTTAAAGAAAAAAAATTAAGGTATAGTACCAAATCGCAAGAGCTATCGTATCCGACTTATTTAGCCGTGACAACGTCCACTTGAATACGATAGCCAATATGCGGATGTCGTAGCTTTATTTTGCGCAGAGAACCTATGCAAGATGTATCGTACCTTACCAGAACTTCGTTTGTGATAGCTCTTTAAGCAAAGAGTCATCATAGCTCCGTCTATGTTTTGTACGATAGCCAATATGAGGATATAGTAGCTTTACAAGGTGTATCGTAGCTTACAATAACTTTGTTAGTGATAGCCTCAAGCGAAGAGGCATCATAGTTCCGTTTGCGCTGCTACTGTATACTTAATAACTGAAATAACCTACTACTAATAATACCCTAAATAATGAATATTGTTGCTTCTATGCAAATATGAACGATTCATACTTAATAGGCTTGAGATTTTTGGAATTTTGTTTTCAAAATACAAATTAGACTGGTCAACAAAATTAAACTAAAGCATTGCTCTACCACGTCGGGTTTTTGAGATATACCTGTTTTAAAGTTTTAAAAACCTTATTCTGTGCATGATTTCTAAAAGTCATAATTTTCTTCTTTAAAATCCAGTTTAAACCTTTCCAATATATCTTTTACTTTGGGAACAATATCTAGTTGAAAGCTTTGTATTTGTTTCTGCTATTATACGTACGATATACCTAAGCATTTTATTTAAAACTACATACCTATATGTACTATATGTAGGGAAAAAAAGACAAATAAAGATTTTAAGATTTAAACTGATTTTGAAAGAATAAGATTAGAACTTTTAGAAAATATTAAAAATTTTGTTGAAAAAAATTACCCCACATTGCTGCACAGCTTCAAAAATTGCAAAAAAACCTTAATTTTTTAATTTTCTCAAAAACCTGACGTGATGGAAAAATTCTGAGTTTGGATTCGAATTCAGCGCACTAAAACTCTTCGTTGACCAGAGTTATTAATCGTTAATCGAATCTTTATTTGCTTTTTTCCATTAAAATATTATTTTTAAAATGATTCACAAGATATGTATCTCCAGATTAGCAAAATGTTACTTGAGGCTTTATTTTATTTCATAATATTATTATACTTTTTTTTTGAATATCTTGACGTGTGTGCATAAATGCCTCATCAGACTTTTTGACGCTAAACACTCTGGTCGAAAGAAAATGTCAAAAAAAAATCCATACATTTTAAAATTTTTTAAAACTTTATGGATTTTTTGTGACTTTTTCTTCGACCAGAGTATCTAAAGTCAAAAATGTAGACACCGTCATAGAATTTAATAAAATTTTTAAATATTTGTTAAATTTGCTGAGCTGGTTATTCACTTTTTCAAAAAACACGACCATTATGTGAATTGCTGATTCCAGGAAAAACAAATTTGAAAAATCACTATTTTTCACTTTTAATTTGTTTAAAGTGTTATGAAAAGTTGTTACGACTTTATCAACAACTGCGATAGCTCAGTTAAAATATATCACATCTCTTTTAGTGATAACCATAGCTCTGTGAGTATATTTAAAAACCTTATTACTTAATTCAATATAAGTTCAAGTGACCTCAACTCCAAAAATTTATAAAGCGTTTCGCCCAGGTACGACAGTGGGCTCATCAGTTAGATCTGTCGTACCCTTACTAAGACGCCTTATTTTGGTCGATGTTTACCGACACTACCACGGTCATACATTTTCTAAGTGTCTGAATTTAAACAAATTCCCTTAGAATATTATAATTCACAGTATATTCATGCTGTGAGTTTTATATAGTGTCGGTAAACATCGACCAAAATAAGGCGTCTTAGTAAGGGTACGACAGATCTAACTGATGAGCCCACTGTCGTACCTGGGCGAAACGCTTTATAAATTTTTGGAGTTGAGGTCATTTGAACTTATATTGAATTAAATTCAATCACTCCACTTAAAATAAAAATAATTTTAATAATTTTTTATTATTTTTGTTATTTTTTTCTTCGTTCTTATTACTTAAGCTGATAGCTTTATCAAGAGTTTAGATAATTCTTGAAAAATTGAGCACAGCTAAATTCAAAATGAAGGAAACTCTCATTGTACTTATGATTACTCTGACAATATATATGATGATGCCGTCGATACTGATGACAGCTCTGCCAGTACATTTGGAAGTTCTATCAGCATTTTTAATGCCTTTGCTAATATAAATCATAGCACTTTCAGGAAAAAGTACAACTTTGTTATCACCTAATATAGCTCTGCGTATGGCTATGGTAACTCTGTTGGACTCTGCTTTATATAAAGATATCTTTCTGGACAGTTATAATAGCTCTTTAAATGTTTGTCATAGCTAAATTAACTATAATGAGTAGTCTTACTACTTTTACGTAAACTCTGTTGATAACTGTCCATATTTACAGCAACTCTGCAAGTCTTAACAATAGCTCTGAAATTAATTTTAACAGTCATATCAGTATTTATAACGACTCTATTACTATAAATGATAGCTTTATAAATATTTGCTATTGATCTTTATAAGTTCTGATAGCTCTGATGCTTAAAAATTTGCTTTTGACAATACATCCGATAGCTCTTTGCATATTTATCGCAGCCCAAATTTAAGTAATAATACCTCATGCATCGCATTTGGTCACTCTTACTGAGGTTACATTTCTCAAATTTACCAGAGCTCAGAGTCCCTAAAAAAAAAGAGCTGGCGTGTTTAAGAGGTTACGACAACTCTTAGGATTTCTGAGTGTGGTGGTGTGTGGACGTCGACCAAGTAGTCGAAGAATGGATTCGTGATGACATTGTGTAATAATAATATGGACAACGACCAACAGGCTCTTGTTATTTGGATTTATATATTTTCTTAATTTTTTGTGCCCAGTCAGCACAAGTGCACAACTTCTGTGGTTGTTATTGCTATTGCTATTGCTATTGCATGCACTGCTCATGCACACTTTGTATTACGAGTGTTTATTTTTTGCAAATTTTATTTCGGAGTTTGTGAGGGTTTATGTAGAAATAATTTGCAGGTAAATGAGGTTTTTTCTACCTAAGTAGTGATTGTTTACTAAGGAATATAAAATTTCGACGTTATAATTTTCGACTATTGCTCAATTAAATTAAAAAAATAATAAAAGTTATTTAGAAAATTGAAATGCATGTCAATGATTTGTGTAATTTTCATATTTAAATGTCTATTTACATAAATATATCATACCTTTCAAAATATGTATAATGTGGACAAAGACTTGTCAGAAATATTCTCACCTGAAAAAAAAAAGAAATCGATATTAATTAGATGTTAAATTTTGTTATTTATTAATAGTTTTTAATAAAAAAAACTCGACACCTGAGCTTCTTATAAGCACTTAAGTAGAGTAGGGTAGTAGAATTTTTAAATTTTTAACTGCATACATCCTTTTTTACTTTATTTTTTACAAGTGCAAATTAATTAAACGCACCCTAAAATGGTTGATGCTTGTTAGTCACAAGGCCGTGGTGCCTAGGATACGAACCCAGACCCCTGGCGCCATAGTTTATCGCACCAACGACGGGTAGCCAAAATACGATTGCGAATATCCAGTACACTGCCATCATCAGCAGCAAGTAAAGAGACTCAACAAAAAACTCTGCCAATGAGCCATGAGATATGCTGTCTCAGAATTGCTGGGTTTCACTTAGCCACACAACGAAAACTTCGGTTTGATGATGAATGCATAAAAAACGGCGCTGCAGAGACGGACCAGAGCTGCTAATGATGTCTTCAAACGAAAAAAGACTAAGAAACATCGGTTTCTCAGGAGAAAAAGGAGGCGACATGACGCTGTTGTCAAAAAAGAACACTCAACACGTATTGGACAAAACGTCACTATGGAGAGCAATAACTTTGGGGCAATAAAGGCCTTCGTCTACCTAGGCTCCACTATTAATACAGATAACACTTGCGTTGAAATCAAACGAAGGATTTTTCTTGTAAACCGGTGGTTCTTTGGTTTGAGAAGGCAATTGGCCAGCAAAGCTTATTTCACCTCAAGAGCAACAAAAGTATAAACTTTGACAAAGGCTGATGATAACTCAAATCCAGTCTACAGCATGTAGAATTTTTTTTTCAAGATCCTTGCAAGTAATTGACAAAGCTTTCAAGACTACACTTTCATGAACAAGTGGATAAAACCTTAGCTCAATTCTACTATATAATTCTAGCCGTTCCGATTAGGCAGAAAATTCCCTAATCTGAATAATTTTAATATTTTTTTTATTTTATATTTAGTCATATTTTTTAAAATAAAAAATGCATGAAGTTAGAATTTGATTGTATTTCGTGGTTATAGCCGCTGCGCCGATTCTTAAATGATTGTTTGCCAGAAAATGCGATTGAAGTTTGAGCTTTTTATCAAAATCGACGAGTTTTTTACCATTGATCCGTTTATTTTTATGGGAGAGAGCTGTTAAAGCTGTTTTATGAAATAGTTTTTGAAAAATTAATTTTAAAAACAAAAATTTTGATACAAAATTACAAAAAAAATTAATGGAAAATGTTAATTCCTTTCGGGTGAAACTTGCAATATCTTTTATAATTCCGAAAGAACAAAAAAAAAAATCCGGGTGATTGACACCAAGAAGAGTACAACATAATAATGTGGTACCAAGCTCAATCTAACACGTATTAGTGTCAAATACAGAATTGGTTACATAATACGGTTCTTATTCAGACGGACTTTATTGCATTAAGTTTTTTCCATCACCTCTCTCAGCATCATGTTAACTTCAGGTGATTTGTAGGCCAACCATTTAATCAAGAATGCAGTTGTTCTTACATGTTTGAGAATAGGTACTCTTATTTCTTATTTATTTGATGGAATCAGCAGGATTTCTTTTGGAATAATGGAGTTAGCTGTTTTACTCATCACTCAATTTGGCTGACTTATAAGTGGAATTGAACGAAAATTTTGTTGTCAGACGATGCGCCCTCCTTAGACCTTTGAAACTGCATACCTAACTCAAATTCGCCCAAAAGTGGAGTTATCAGGTTTACACTCTAAGCCGACGAAATGTATGTTTTTGATACCAAATGAAATAAAATAAAGAGCTTATTCCTTTTTCATCTAAACCCGAAAAGTGCTATTCTGTGACTCAACCCCTTTGTACCCGCATAGAGAGAAAATAACGCATGGATTACTATACTTCTTGTGTATTTAATTTTGTTTTCTGGGTGCGGAGGCATAGATTTATATACTTAAAATTTTTTAATGTGTTTATCTACTTTGTAAATTTTAAATATAATTTGTACAGTTCAGGTCAAAATAAAATATTTAGTTGGACAGATCCATGAGGCCAAATATAAAATAAATAAATTATTTTGGGTTGGGGTCAAAATTCTGCCGGGGTCAAAATTCTTTTGTCAAAATTCTGCTTTCAAAATTCTGCTTTACAAAATTCTGCTTTCAAAATTCTGCTTTTCAAAATTCTGTTTTTCAAAATTCTGTTTTTCAAAATTCTGTTTTTCAAAATTCTGCTTTTCAAAATTCTGTTTTTCAAAATTCTGCAAAAAATTAAAAAAGGGTTTGGAAAATGTTAAAAAGCGCGCACTTTTTAACATTTTCCAAACCCTTTTTTAATTTTTTGCAAAAATTTGTAAAATCATCTTCTTGAAAAATTTTCTGCTTATTTGATTACTTACCTTCATAATTTGTCATTCTTTGAAAGCAAATTAATTTTTGTTTTATAAATGAATAAATTTGAAAATATTAAGAAAAGGTTTTTAATACATTTCCGAAAATAATTAAAATTTTTTTAATTTATCAAATAAAGATGAATATTCAAAAATTTGAATAAGAAAAGGAATATTTTGTATCAAACAATATCGGTTCCAATAAGTTAAACATAGATTTTATTTGAAAGAAAGTCAGTCTATGCATTTTAAAAAATATATTTGCGACACTTAAAAAAAAAATTTAGGAAAGTACCAATGTTGAATCACATTAATGACGTGTATTTTTCTTTAGTCAGCGCATATGCTATAAAAAAAAAAAACAGAATTGGCAGAATTTTTTTGTCCAAGTATAATGCTGGCAGAATTTTGAAAAGCAGAGTTTTAAAAAGCAGAATTTTGAAAAGCAGAATAGAAATAAAGCAGAATTTTGAAAAAGCAGAATTTTGAAAAAGCAGAATTTTGAAAAGCAGAATTTTGAAGCCAGAATTTTGACCCGATCCTAATTATTTTTCCTGATGGTAAAAATAATTTAATATGACAAATGATGAGTACTTTACGTTGCTGTGCATAACCAGTTGCAATTAATAATAAATGTGAATAGTTCCACTATGTGTCTGTATGTAAATAGCCCGCACAAGTCTTTGAGATAACATCAGAAATTTTTTAATTAGCCTTCCCCCGGCGCAACCGGAAAACCTGGTCAAACCTTCAACAAACTATCAAAATAGATATCTATCGAGTTTGTCTTCAAACCACCCATTACTAACTGGATTAAGTAATCACTCGATGAAGGTGAAATCACAAGCTGTGCATACAAAAACATGAGGTGGTCATCACTGCGGGATCCCAATCGCTTCTTCACAATCATGTGTGCCTCTAAGTGATTTCTTCCTTAGTCATCATCATCACCGCCAACAAAATACTACCACACACATGGTTGAAAAAAATCATAAATCTGGGCATGCTTGAACCAAAGCTTTGAAAAGGCAAAGCCGACTCAATGACCACTGTGGTGGCAATGCGGCGGCGGCGCACTTAGTCCATTTTGCATTTAATCAAACACTTAATTGCGATGATAATTGCCATTATACGGTTGAACTATAAAATCTATCCTTCCTTCTGCCAATGGAAGCTAGCATTATGTTTATTCTTGGCTGTGCAACTCCCAAAAGGCCATATCTTCGGTCTTCTTGTCGTATTTCGACTTTAGTTCAAATCGATTTATTGTAACTGACTATGCGCGCACAGCACAGCCGATCTGGCCAGTAATCGTAAATTCTTTGGATCCCTTTTACGGGATGTGCCATCACAGAACGTTCCATAAGTGGCCTGGGCACTGTTAGTGTGATCTTTAAAAGTCGATTTGGACTCTATAACTACCGTGGAATAGAGAATCGACGGACTTCGATGTTTGCATCGTCGTCTCATGATGGTAGTGAGCCATATGCGCCCACCAAGCGTGTTTGGCCACATAATACGCTTTAATTGATTTTATTACCAAACGCAAATTATATTCCCTTTGACGATGCTTTTGGCTTATGGGCAGTGGCGGTGATGGTGGCAGAAAACTATAGGTCTCTGAGATGCACAGACACTAAATGTCCTTTGTTCCTTTTGGTCTTAGCGTGTTGTATATAATTGTATTTGAGACTGGCTGGATCAGAGATCGAGTTACGGTCTCCATGGTATTGGAGAAGGAAATCGAAGGATCACAAAACAAGTCACCTGAGCCTGAGCATGGTGTACAAAAGAGAGTTGACTCCTCCATGTAATAGAGAATGGGAAATAAGGTGCAAAATGAATCGCACAAGTCTTGGATAAGTTGTTGGGGAATAGGATCTGCCGTCATTTCTGTAAGTTGCAAATCGACATATGCCCATATTAAGAATGAACTTCTAGTTTATTGGACGTTTCATGCATCCATGTGGATTATGTATTTCCTGCTTTTTCGCCTTTGGGTGGAATATATTTATGTACCTACATGTTGTTGGAACGATGCAATTTTTAAGTCTTTATTTTTGTTAATTTAATAAATCATTTATTGAGATTTTATAAATTTTTAATAAATGTTTGGATGGAATTGAAACGGGAGTGCCTACTACGCAACTACCTACGCACATAGGAGTATTTTCATCAAAAACCTAGCCATAATTATTTTTCGTGGTTTTTGTTAGTATTTCTGTTTAAAATGAATATTCCTACAAGAAAATACGATACAAACCTATAATAGTCCGGTCAAATTAGACTAAAATAAGGGGGTGAGGTTACATTAATTCCCAGCAAGCTGAAAATTGATAGAATTGTTGGAAACACCATCATAAATTAAATCTAAAAAGTCCTCATCTATCCTATGTCTGGAAAAAAATTTACTTGGGGTCAAAGGTCACAAAAACTTTCACGATTTTCAGCAAAACTGTAGGTCTATTCAATGCAAGAATTGAAGACCAGATTATTATACATAAAAAGTGTCATGAAACTTTTTTTTCCTAAGACCCACCGTTTCTTAGGTATAACGGTTCAAAAAGTTGACGTTGAGTTGTAATCATAATCAGACCTATTCTGAAAAAAAAAACTCCTAGCTGAAAAGCTCCTGAAATTTCATTATTTTTTTAGCTAGAATTTCGTTCTTCAATGGTTAACCCTTTCGAACCCAAGCTATGAAAATCAATATTAAAAAATGTTTTTTCAGTATTATCGTATCAAAAACATCACAACTAAGAAATATGAATAGCAAAAAGGTATTTTCGAAAATAATAAATAGCAAAACTAATGTGGTACTCTCATGTTACATGTTAGTAACATGCACTGCTTATGACCACCAAAAAAAGTCGGACAACTGAGAATATAACTTTTTATAGAACAATAATATATGCTACTTCTTCTAAGCCAAAAAGCAAAACACTTTCTGGATTAACTTTTTTTAAATCTTTTTTTTTCAAAATTAAGACCATATACAGGGTGTCCGGTAGAAAATGGATAAGCCTAAAATGGCTGATAGGTGCACTTTTGACTGTTCTGAAACCGAATAGAAAAAGTTTCTATCGCAACCAGTTTAGAAAATATTAGCTTATTTTCGTTCAGTGTACTTTTAATTTCATCATCTTACGTTTTCTTTAACCACAACCACGAATGAATGAATTTTATAAATTTCTTATTTTTATAATTTTCTACAATAACACGGTGTTACAAAAATGAGGTTTTAAAATATACGCGGGCGGAGACCTATCAGGTTTTGTAGAGCTAGTCGCACTGAATACGAAACCGTATTTGAAAATCCCCTAACACCCCCAAAATCTGGAGTTACGGGCAAAAAAACGGTTTTTTGGACCTTCACCCATTGAAAAAATTCTAGCTTCGACAATTTTTTACCCATTTTCGATTTTTTTACAGTTTCTGATAGAAGATAAATATACCATTTTAACAATGTATAAAACATGTACCTCGGTTAAACCGCTTAGAGTTTATAAGATGTCAAAATTCAAAAATTCAATTTTTTTTGTCATTTGCCCAACTTCGGCATCAATTTAAAATATATGTTTTCAAAACAACATGCTATTTAAAAAATATATTCTAAAACTATATCTATTTCCCAATTGATCGAGGTATTTTTTATGAAAATCACTTCAAAATTGGCTTAGAAAAAAAAAATTTTCGATTTCAACCCACATACAGAAATTCGAACTTTTAGGTATAGAACAAAAATGTTGTTTCGGCACGTAGTAGGATAAGTTGGGCGCCAGGATTTGATGAAGGGTTTTTGTAGAGGAGCTCAATACAAACATTTTTTTTCTTTAGGAGGGGGGTCTATCTCCCCCCGTTTAGGTGGGAGGGGCATTTTTTAAAAAAAAAATTATCAAAATAAAAAAAAATTATTGAAAAACAACGGCAACACTTACAGTAATAAATGATACCATTTCCAAAAGGCAAAATTGTGCATTTGATTCTAATTTTTAAATCAATATAATATTACCAATAGTTTTTGAAATAATCGATTTCAAAGTTAAAAATAGGGGAACAAAAATTTTTTAAAACTCATTTTGTACTATTTTTGTCCACACTGTGAATTTTAGTAAAAAAAATTACTTACACAGAAAACTGCCTCAATTGATTCCTTATCGAACCGTGAAAACTATATGTTTCTATGTCTTCTAGTTTTTGGGAAAATTGAAAAATTATTTTATCAGATTTTTCTTTTTTCAAAATATTTTTTGTTTTTATTTGTTTTTATTTTTCAATTTTCTCAAAAACTAGAAGACATAGAAACATATAGTTTTCACTGTTCGATAAGGAATTAATTGAGGCAGTTTTCTGTCTAAGTAATTTATTTACTAAGATTCACAGTCTGGACAAAAATAGTATAAAATGAGTTTTTAAAAAAAATGTTTCCCCTATTTTTAACTTTGAAATCGATTATTTCAAAAACTATTGGTTATATTATATTGATTTAAAAATTCGAATCAAATGTATAATTTTGCTTTTTGGAAATGGTATCATTTATTACTGTAAGTGTTGCCGTTGTTTTTCAATAATTTTTTTTATTTTGATAATTTTTTTTTTAGAAAAATGCCCCTCCCACCTAAACGGGGGGAGATAGACCCCCCTCCCAAAAAAAAAAAAGTTTGTATTGATCTCCTCTACAAAAACCCTTCATCAAATTCTGGCGCCCAACTTATACTACTACGTGCCGAAACAACATTTTTGTTCTATACCTAAAAGTTCGAATTTCTGTATCTGGGTTGAAATCGAAAATTTTTTTTTTTCTAAGCCAATTTTGAAGTGATTTTCATAAAAAATACCTCGATCAATTGGGAAATAGATATAGTTTTAGAATATATTTTTTAAATAGCATGTTGTTTTGAAAACATATATTTTAAATTGATGCCGAAGTTGGGCAAATGACAAAAAAAATTGAATTTTTGAACTTTGACATCTTATAAATTCTAAGTGGTTTAACCGAGTTACATGTTTTATACATTGTTAAAATGGTATATTTATCTTCTATCAGAAACTGTAAAAAAATCGAAAATGGGTAAAAAATTGTCGAAGCTAGAATTTTTTCAATGGGTGAAGGTCCAAAAAACCGTTTTTTGCCCGTAACTCCAGATTTTGGGGGTGTGAGGGGATTTTCAAATACGGTTTCGTATTCAGTGCGACTAGCTCTACAAAACCTGATAGGTCTCCGCCCACGTATATTTTGAGTGTTACACCGTGTAATTGGCTCACTACATAAGAACTTAAAAGTTTTTACAACTGTTACATCTTTTCTTTAAAAAAATTTTGAAATTAGTTTTTCGATGCAAAATGTAAAAAAAAATATTTTATGAAAATTTTCAAACACCTGTAGTATAAAAAAAATCCATAGGAACGTAGGTGGCCAACTTTTTTAAAAATATGCGCGTCCAAAGGGGATTGCAGAATGGTAAAAGTTTTTATCAAATCTAGAGTTACTAGGAAGTTATTGGTACCAAAGTGCAAAAAAAGCCTATTAATTTAATAAATTATTTTAACTGTAAAATCTTAAGTTTTTCACATTGCTGCCTCAAATGCATGGATTCCATTAGTTTTTTTAATCAGTCATATTTTACAATAATTCTTCTTACACATAACTACTAAAAATAAGTGTTATAACCGTTGAACAATGGCTATAAAAAAATAATTTAACTTTTTTTTTAATTCAAAGTAGAAAAAAAAATATTTGTTTGCTAATTCGCTAATAACCAGTTTAAAAGATAAAATAAGAAGTGGCTCACCATATTAACTGTAAATTAAATTGCATCTAACAAATATTGGATGTTTTACGTAGCCCAATAACATTGGGAATTACAAAAATTCGAAAACATTGCAACATTTTCGATGAGGTTGCATTGGGCCAACGGGACCGAAAATCTCAATTTTTCTTTAAAACGAGATCATTAAGAAGTCAAAACTCAAAACAAGCTGTCCCGATGCACAATTGTATGCCCATGACTTAAACTGAGCAAACAAATATTTTTTTTTCTACTTTGCATTAAAAAAAAGTTAAATTATTTATTTTATAGCCATTGTTCAACGGTAATAACGCTTTTTTAATATAATAGTTATGTGTAAGAAGAATTATTGTAAAATATGACTGATTAAAAAAACTGATGGAATCCATGCATTTTAGGCAGGAATGTGAAAAACTTAAGATTTTACAGTTAAAATAATTTATTAAATTAATAGGCTTTTTTTGCACTTTGGTACCAATAACTTCCTAGTAACTCTAGATTTGATAAAAACTTTTACCATTCTGCAATCCCCTTTGGACGCGCATATTTTTAAAAAAGTTGGCCACCTACGTTCCTATGGATTTTTTTTATACTACAGGTGTTTGAAAATTTTCATAAAATATTTTTTTTTACATTTTGCATCGAAAAACTAATTTCAAAATTTTTTTAAAGAAAAGATGCAACAGTTGTAAAAACTTTTAACTTCTTATGTAGTGAGCCAATTATTGTAGAAAATTATAAAAATAAGAAATTTATAAAATTCATTCATTCGTGGTTGTGGTTAAAGAAAACGTAAGATGATGAAATTTAAAGTACACTGAACGAAAAAAAGCTAATATTTTCGAAACTGGTTGCGATAGAAACTTTTTCTATTCGGTTTCAGAACAGTCAAAAGTGCACCTATCAGCCATTTTAGGCTTATCCATTTTCTACCAGATACCCTGTATAAAAAATTTGAAAAAAAGAAAAAATGTGAAATTCAGTTCCTTTTTCGATAAAAAAAATTAAAGGTATGATATTTGACTAAATTTTTGTAATAATCCAGTAACTAGGCATCATTATCTTTCAATTAAGCCATCGAAACCTAAAAAAATATTTAATGAAATATTTTTTAAGAATTTTTAAAAATATGTTACATGAGAGTAACGCTGGGTCCGAAAGGGTTAAGAATATGGCTAAAGCAAAAAAAATAAATGGAAATTTTCGCCATTTTTCCGATTGGGGCCCTTCTCCAGAAACCATTTACCTGGGAATTTTTGTTTAGAATATGTCTGATTTTATACAGGGTGTCCAATAGAGAATGAACAACCCTAAAACGGCTGATAGCTACACTTATGACTGTTCTAAAAACAGATAGAAAAAAGTTCTATCGCAACCAGTTCATAAAATATCGGCTTCAGTGTATTTGAAATTTTATCATCGTATGTTTTCGTTCCTTACAACCACAAATTAATGAATTTTATTTATTTCTTTTTTGTATCATTTTCTACAATAATTGTATGAGTACATAAACGCTTTAAAAGTTGCATAGCTATTGCATATTTTCCTAAAAAAAAATTTGAAAACTGTTTTTTGATGAAAAATGTAAAAAAGTATTTTATGAAAAATTTTAAACACCTGTGGTATGAAATAAATCTATCGAAACCTAAGTGGCCAACTTTCTTAAAAATATTCCCCTAATTTAAAAATAAAAAACGTTGCATAACGTAAAGATTATTTTCTATCAGAAAGTGAAAAACCAATTGACCCTCAATTTCTCTTAAGAGCACCCAATTTTTGTTGCATTGGTTTAAGGAATATATTAACTAACTCATAAGTTTCAATTCATCGCAGAATAACGGGGTATACTAAAACAAAATCATTAAAGTTCAAATAATAGCTTAACAAAAATAACAAGTTTTTATATATCTACTTGTTCTAAGCCCGAATTGAAATAGAAAACACCATCAAACATTTCCAAAACTTTATTAATATCGTTGATAAGTAACTGAATAAGAATTCTCCATTTAGTTTTTTTTTAAGATTTCTATCACAACACTTCGATATCGCATATTGAATAACACTTACCAAAGTACTTCGCATTGATATAAAAATGAGGTAGATGTAACAGTCAACTTTGAACTCATACAAGACTCGATCGAAAAACAAAAAAATAAGTGCAGCATATTGAAACATGTTTATTTTGCACCCACTTTGCCAAACTTCAAAAGTCAATTTTGATTTTCAGAAAATCGACTTATGACCAGGTTTTTACTGCAAATACTCCTATGTGCTACGTCTTCTGGATAGTTTTCCGAAAAGAGCAATAAAAATTAAGAGAACCGAGCTTTAAGAATGTTTTGAATGGTGTGCCACAAGGATCTATTCTTGGATCCATACTTTTTTTTTACTTTATATCAACGAGCTTCCTCTTCTTAAAACTGACCATTAATCTCAAAAAATGACAGTTGCATTCTTGAAAAAAAAAATATCTTCAACTAAATCCAGTCGACCTCGAAATTCTATGTCACATAAGCTATAAGATCCAATTCGTCTAACCTAGTCATGCACTACCTGGACTTTTTTCTTAATTTTTTTTCTTGCAAGTTCATGGATTTATTTTTCACGAATTTTTCCTCTTCACCACAATTCAAACAAATCAACATCCCCAGCGAGGTCAATGTCAAGTTTGACATCAAACATTTAGAAGATGTCAACTTCAAGAATCTTCCACTCTTACCACAAAATAACTACTTCTATAAATCAAACGTTTAAACAATGTCAACTATTAAATTTGCATAAGCTTCAAATGAGAGTTGTGTGCTGATGACAGCCCATACATGCTCATACATAATAGTCATACTGACATAACCCTGTCTGTTGATTGACAACTGAATCATGTTTCATTTAGTAAACATATACATATAAATTCTCTAAATGTTGACTTTGATGGACACTTATGCGTGCCTACTTTTGTCGTAGGACATCTCAAGACAGGAACTATGGTGTTTTCAATGCAATTATGGATGATTTAGCTTGGATGTGGGAAATATTTTGTAGGTTAATAGAAGTATAGGTCGTTTCAAATCAAAAGTCCCATGGAAAATTGAGCAAAAATAAAAAAAACTCATTCGCTTACTGGAAGGAAGCATTTATGAGGCAGCTGAACTTTTTCTAAAATAACGATAAAATAATGAAGAACAGTTCTTGATATCCCTATTTTAATTAATTGATCCGTCTGTGAGATTCACTGGGTTAGCCTCAGAAAACAGAGGCAAGTCTCCCGGGCTTGCATCACTCAAATACAAAAAACATACAATTATTAAATTATTTATCATTTGAAGGCAGTTGGGATAACTTTGCCGAAGATATTGTTATAGGACTAGGTGAAGATGGACCAGAAATGTCCAGTTTATATGATAGCAATTCATAACTTAAAATTCTATTCACATCTTTTCATTTGTATAATTGGGCAGTAAATATCTTATTTTTATTTTTCAATTATTTTGGAGTCGTCACCATAGAAATCATTAATAAACAAATTCAGATTTTTCGTTTTCTAATTTTTTTTCTCTAGCATTTCTTTCATTCAAACAAGCATGATTTGTTGTTATTTTTGAGTTGATTTGTCGCAATGAGCCAATAAAATTGAGTTTTTTGTTTATTTGTTCTCAATTTTATTGGAAGGGAGAAAATAAACTCTGAGTCAGGACTTTTGATTTGAAACGACCTATAATAGTTCAGCTTAGAGTTTTATTTTGGTATTAATACAACAAATAAAGTAAAAAAAAAAAAACAGAATTTTGTATAAAGCTGATTTCGACAGGAGGGTGCCATCCCAAAAACCAAGACTTCAGCTTTTCTAATAAATTTCGTTTTGATTTGAAAAAATCTGCCATTTAAAAAATAAAAAAACGTTACACTCATGAAACTTGGCAAAAAGTTTGCTTTTGGGATAAGAACCAACAAAAGTTTATAAAAAAAGTTGGGTGGAAGGGTGTTTTTTCGCGGACAAGAGGGAAGGGATGAAGCTTAAAAATATAGTGAAAAAAATTGTTTGTAAAATATCATCATATGACACATGTTTCTAAGGTATTTTTTGCTGAGGTATTTGATGCTGAGTCTAAAGACATTAAAATAAAGTCAATACGATTGCTCTAAGAAAAGTTATTGCCGATTAAAAACAAGGGTGCTTGTTTTTTGACCTCAACAGGTAAAATATAACCGAAACCCATGTGAAAAACATGCTTCACTGATGAAATTAGTGATGAAGGTTTTAGATAAAAGATGGACAAAGGATTCAAATAGTTCTTAAAAATATTTTTGGTGAAAGGGTGTTTTTTTGATGGGTTGAGTTAAGTGTGAGAAAGGTATCATAACAACTGACATATATTTTATTAATTTTTAAAACTTGGTGAAAAAGTTTTGGTTGGTATAAGAATTAGGAATCTATAAGGTGTACAAAATTATCTTGGGTGAAAGGGTGTTTTTTGATTTAAGAAATGATGAAATTCGGAATTAGTACCACAAAAACTGGGAATTAATTGTTGCACCAATGAAAATTGGTAAAAATGTTTCATGTATAACAGAAACCAAGAACCCAAACAGTCTAGTCTATACAAATATTTTAGGTTAAAGGGTGTTTTTTTTTTTGGAAAATAGGGAAAATCCGCGATAAGTCCGATAAAATCAATGGTATAAAAGTTACCCTTAAGAAATTTATTAAAAATGTTGTCTTTTCCATAGGAATTACGAATAAAATAAAACTATAAATTTTTTCATGTGAAAGGGTGTTTTTTTTTAGGTGTAGAGAAAATATGGGTATATTTGAAAAAGTGTGTAATACTAGAGTAATATTAGTGGTAACCTATTGAAATTCAGCAATTATTTTACTTTCAAGATTATAAACAAGAATCTAAAGTGTCTATACAAATATCATGGTTAAAAGCATGTTTTTTTTTAGTGAAAACAAAAATTATGGGTCACCCTAATGAAATTTGGTGAAAACATTGAATTTGCGATAGAAAGCAAGGATAAAGAGTTTTCATAAAAAAAAATTAAGGTGAAAGGGTGTTTTTTTCGAAGAGACAGTAAAATCTGTAATTGGTCCCAAAAAGCTAATAATTCATTTTATTTTTGGTTTTGATGACAAATTAAACGTTTATACTTAAGTTCTTAGACGTTTTACACGCATCATTGGACTTTTTCAATCCTTGGTTCTTATTTCAAAAGCAAACTTTTTGCCAACTTTCATGAGTGTAACAATTTTTTTTTTTATTTGTTGATTTTATGTACTATTTTACCTGTACTAAAGTGTTTTAAAAATAATATCAATGTGAAACTGTTTATCATGATACTTTAAAGAAAACGTTTTCTAGATGGATAATTGAATCATGGACTAACTTTAGTCATGCCAAACTATCCAGTGAACAACTAAGCTTTATAAAAAACGGCATTCAACGGCCCTTAGAGCTTTATCAAGGATCAAGCATCAAGTGTAGAGATGGAAATAATGGCAAGGCCCATCATCAAGGCGACCAAAATGAAACCCTTGAAAACCCTGGACTAAGCAGTCTGATAGGTCTGAACCCTACAAGAAAGTACTCGTAGATGATCATTACTGTACCAACACCAACATTGCCTTAACAATTCTTTGCCGCCGCGGGTACAAAGGGGTTAAGTCACAAAATTGCACTTTTCGGGTTTTGATGAAATAAGAATAACCTCTTTTTTTTCTTTTATTTGGTATCAAAAACATAAATTTAGAACAACTCTTTCCTATAAAAATAAGAGGATCAATGCTCAAAAATTCATCGATTAGCTCAACTTCGCATTTTCTGGCAAACTATTATTTATGACTTAACCTCTTTGTACCCGGCGGCAAAGAATTTTGTAGACTTTTTGTTTGCCCACTGAAGGACGTTTTACAAAGCAAGTGCAACAGTCAGAATTACTACCTACCCAAAAAAACGTAGTCTTGAATTTCGATCAATTAAGATTATTGAGTTTTAAATAACCCAACAAATATCAACTATCGTGCATAAACAATCAGTAGTGATGTACATTTGTCAACACCATCTATAACAGTCTTGATAAAAAACTATTTTAATTTGCAGTTAAATTTAATTTTATAGACTCATTACATAGCTCGCACAATAAAGCTCAATTGTAATTGAATCTGGGTACACGATCATTAACTATATCAACGTCAATTAATTTAAATTTAATCCAAGACAACAATTAATTATCACTTAAGAGAGTTAATTTGCTCTCCACACTCTACTATCGAGAATTAAATGTCAATTAATGTAACTTATACAAAAGCGCATTGTGCAATTTACTCTGAGAAAGTATGTTATTTTCAAACTCATTTCATATCAATTTAAATTTTTTTTTTTTTAATTTGCATTGCAAATGACATTTAAATAAAATTAACAAATTGATTGTTATTGTAATAAACTTGCTCTCGATTAATAAATACCAAAAAGTAATTTACCCATGTTAGACATTATTTTATTTATCACTCTCTCAAGACCAACCGACTTTGGCTTATAGAAAAAGCCCCACCTGTTTGTTGGTTGGTTACAGAAAATATATATTCACAAATATGTCATCCCCCAAAACCCAACCATTTAACTATGACCAAAGTGACCACTGTTGACCAAGATCTCTTGTAATCCCTGAAATATTTTGACAAATCCCCTCAATTTGTAATATCATTTTTCAAAGTGGCTAGCTCTTCCTGGCCTGGCCGAGCCTGGCATGGCGCATCGGTTATAGTAAACCAGGGGTTTAGACATACCAGATAGAACCACATATTGGTAGGTATGTTGGTCATTAATGGACATTTACTTCAATTCAGCCAGAGCCAGCTTACTAAATATAAAAAAAAGAAAAGAAAAAAAAAAAAAACTCAAATTTATATACTGATTTCATAGTCGATAGGCAAATGAATTTATCTCAAATGCTCAGAGCTATTCGTTACGTGGATTAAATTGTTTCGAAGATTTTCACTCCTAGCTTTGAAGCAAGATAGTATATAGTGGGTATATGTCTTTGAACGAAGTGTGTACTGTGTACCTACTCGGGGCATTGCAAGTGGTAATTTGTTATATGCCATTGCGATAATGTTCGCGAAGATTTGAAAGATTGTGGCTCCATGTATGATGCTCCGCACTTTGCAATGCATATTTGACTCAATAGTCTGAGAGGACCCGTTGGATTTTGCCATGAATTTTATCTCCAAAATTTTAAAAACTTGGCAAGAGCTGAAGGAAGCTGAAGTACACCTCCATGAACAGTCAAACATGGCGCGCAGAGTACTTAAAGCCTTATGTGCTCCAAGGGATCACCCAAGCACGTAATAGATCTAAAGGAAATAAGTAAGACGGTATTGACGCTGAAAAAAATTATTAGAGTCGTCTGAACGTCAGAAACTTAGGAAGGGCGGATATAAACCTGGCCCAGGTGAACCAACTACACCAAAACACAGCTAATAGTCTGTAAAGCCCAAGCCAATAGCAGAATACCCGATCATTATATAAAAAGACAATACAAAATATTTGGCAACTCTACTTTACAGACTGTAGGTATGAATAGGGAAAATATGCGGATGCATTTGAATAAATGTGCGGGTGCATTAATGTAAGAAATTGCAGGAGCAGGTGATCCATGCATTTAATTAAACTCTGATAAGGAACACATGTTTTGGCAGTGGATAACCTTTAAAGCATGCGATTTTCTTGTGTTTTGATAATGTGCAATACATTAGTCATTTTAATATCACAGAAAATGTTCAACAGGATTTCAAATTTTGATAATTTTTTTTTAGGTGAAGGATAAAAGAAGTTGTTATGTATGAACAATTAAAAAAATCGATGTAGCAGCTAAAAAAATGAGGCTTCTTTCGCCTAACTTAACTTATACATAGAACTAGAACCAATATAATCTGACTGCTCTGAAAAAAGTTTTGGCTGAAAAACCACTATAGTTTGAATTACAGTGTTTAGGCTTTACTTCGATCGAAGTAGATTTAGTTCAGTTTTGGGAAAAAAATAAAATCTACTTCACTACATCTCTTTTTTAGGATCTACTTTTTTTTCGATCAATACATTTAGAGAAGAAAATTAGAGAAGGGGATTTAGCTTCAATTTTGAATATGGTTGAGGCATTGAGAAATAAAGATGAATGGAGGTCAATTATTATTCGAATTTAAGATATGTATAAATGAAATGTATCAAAGTGATTTTGACTGATTTTGAAGAATTCCTGTTCAAAAATTTGTTAGATTATGCTGAACTAACCGTTTTACCAAACAGCAGAGTTGCAACCCCTAGATGACATGTTTTTATGGAAATAATAAAAAATAAAAAAAAAAAGTTAAGAAAAATAATTTTGGTGAACAAAATTTTTTTAGAATAAATTTTTGTAAATAATGTAAAGATTTTGAAATCTACCTCACTTTTTTTTTCAAAGTTGCTTCGAAATTTTGAAATGGAAGTCCAAAGACAATAAATCCACTACAAAAATCTACTGCAAAAATCTGCTACAAAAATCTATTACAAAAATTTACTACAAAAAATCTACTGCAAAAATCTATTACAAAAATCTACTACAAAAAATCTACTACAAAAATCTACTACAAAAATCTATTACAAAAATCTATTACAAAAATCTATAACAAAAATCTATTACAAAAATCTATTACAAAAATCTATTACAAAAATCTATTACAAAGATGTATTACAAAAATCTACTACAAAAATCTTTTTGACACAATCTCTTAATCTACTACAAAAATCTACTACAAAAATTTATTATAAAAATCTACAATCTCTTTATCTACTACAATAAATATACTACAAAAAATCTACTACAAAAATCTATTACAAAAATCTACTACAAAAAAATCTACTACAAAAAAATCTACTACAAAAATCTATCACAAAAATCTATTACAAAAATCTACTACAATAAATCTACTACAAAAATCTATTAACAAAATCTACTACAGAAATCTACAAAAAAATCTACTACAGTAAATCTTTGTACTACAAAAATCTACTTTAAAGAATCTTCTTTGTAGTACCAAAAATCTACTACAAAAATCTATTACAAAATTCTATCACAAAAATCTACTACAAAAATCTATTAAAAAAATCTACTACAAAAATCTTTTTGTCTCTTATGATTAGATTATGTGTGGACGGCAAACAACAACAAATGATTGCTAAGAATAAACAAAAGTTTTTATTATTTGTTGGTTTAAAAAGAAAATTTTTTTCTAAACTTATACATTTGTGACCCTTCAACAATAAGGAATAGGAATTGTTAATGAATAAACAAATTTATTCGTTTTGCTAAAAAAAAAAACTGACCCTGGTTCGTTTGGTTTAAATCCAGAACACGTGTACAATGTACATATCATTTACATCGCAAAAATTTAAAAGTTCAATTTTATAGTTACTAAAATTAATATTCTTTTTCTGAAAAGATATCAGTTTTAATACTTAATTGCACAGGTGTGCATTTCCATAGAATTTAAATACTAAAAGAAATACACTACTTTAGAAGCATAAATTAGTTAAATCTACTCCCATAAATTTCCGATTGATAAATTAATTTAATTCAGTCTTAACCTCGACAAAAAGAACTAATAAACGAAAACCATTAAAAAGGAAGCAATAAATTCATGAGCAATAATCGTCTCTCAAAACCGATAAACTTCACTTGCGATTGTTATCGTCGTCGTCTTCGTCATCAGAGGGGAGAATAGAAGAGCAAACGAAGTGTTGATGGCTTTTGAAATGTGAAAATAGGGTTCGAGATGATTATCACCTTCGCTGCCGTTTTCAATAACGGATGCAATCAACTTAAAATTTTCAATTGCTTTTGGTGGTCTGGCAACCAAAAACAAAAACAAAACAAAAAAAAAACGGTCACACAGAGTGCACAACTGCGGTCTAAGTGCGACCATTAAATCACCTCACCTCGCATCAAATAGGACACTCGCGAAGCCAAGAGAATCAAGACGAAGAAGGTTCCTTCTTGATGGTTTATTTCTCAACGAGTTGATCCAGCAAATTGTGTTTCTTTTATTTCACAACCGATTACCCCAGTCGAAGATCATGTATTTTCCAACAACTGGCAACACTCACAACAACAATTGCACAGCTACCACAGTATACAATATCCCAGAAACAAAAAATGGGAATGTTGTGGTTTTTTGTGGTTGCACTGGAATCGTCGCCTTCGTCGACGTCAGCATTTCGTCGAATGCAAATCGATCTTTTGTGCAATCATTTGGCAGACACTTTGGCCCTAGAATTTGTTGCTTCTACACTGGAGACCTCTGCGGTGAACCCTTTGGATACGCGTCGGGTGAAAGCGCAAGCAACCCGTTCTAAGTTTTGATTTCCTTCCAGACAACCAAAACTGTGGTGTATGATTTTCTGATTTACACCTATTTGTGTTGATTGAATCGTGCATTGCCGTAAAAAAGGTCTGCTCATTGGCGCATATAATAATCAAATAGAAATAATGATTGGTTCGGTCTTTGGTTTGGTGTTTGAAATTGTATTCCGGCCCTGATTTTATGCAGAATTTGATTGGATTTTGGAAAATAAAGTTGATGTGTTAATAAAGAATTGTAACACAATTTGTAGCACATTTTAATATGAGGATGATCTATGGTATGGAAACTAAACTCGAAAAAACTTCCTCTTTTATTTTTAGACATGATTTAAAATAGCTTTGAAGATTCTCAAACTGTGAAACGATTATCGTCTATTAGATTATCATTTTCAAAATTACGGAATGATCCCCCAGATTTAAATTGAAAAATTGATTTAAAAATACTCTCTAAGGTACATTTGCAATTATACATTAAATGTTATTTATCTTTGCAAGTACAGCAAGTTATTTTATAATAACATAAGAACAATAAGAATATTGTTTTTGGTGAACCGCCGAAAAAAAGACTCTAACGTGATAAAAAAAAATATATCGATAAGATCTTTAAAGTATTTTTTTTTATGGAAAGATCTCGTTCATGCAAGATGTTGCACCTTATGACAAGCCCCTTCAACTTGGTGTTGGTTTGTCCAAGACTTCATAAATATAATGCTTTCTCAATCTCCCACTATTGAGCAAATCAATCAATCTTCACTACTAGAATGCAAATTGAAATGTGCTACATATCGTTCACCTAATCCACGTTCAATAAAATAAGTTACTTCATCGATTTTGTTTGGTAAGCTTACCCAATATATGTATTTCATATAATGTTGCATTGAACTCCAAGAACTCGAATAGTTGAATCAAAACAGGTCGAGCAATTTAACTGATCAGGACCTCGGTTACATTCTTGCCATATCCCATCTTGCCAATGGTGTTGTTTTTGTGTGATTTTCGATCGTTCGTGTCAGTTTATCTTTCAGAAATTGATTATTTGCTCTTGCACACTATGATTACGCCTGTGTGATGGATAAGTTGCACCGTGCTGGTTGCCAATTGACTTCTTTATTGGTTTTTCTTCAAATTGCTGATATCTTCTTTGGAAAGACAAAGGGCGCAGGGAGTTCTTTTTGAACAATTTGTATGAAAATCATCTTCTCATCAAATTTCAATTTGCATCAAATCGCACTCATGGTTGTTGCCGCAATTAAATAGGAACTTCCGATTTCAAAACCGACAACATTGTTGGGAAACATCATCACCATCATTGCTGATTAATTTAAACGACATATATGGCGGCTATACACGGAACATATTGCGTTATTTGTTCTTTTTTGTTTTCTTCTGTACTGATGAAGATGATGATGATTATTTCTTAGCTCTCCGTGTCGCACCCATAATTCTCTGGTCGGTTATTGAGATACTTTAAAACAAAACCTACGCCGGAAGCATTTGATTTCATCTAATTTAGGAACAGATCAAAGTGTTAATTACTACAACCGGTACGTATGTACGTCCGTCCGTCTGTTTTTCCGCTTCGTTTTGGATGTTGCGAGTTAAGGAGACAGCGAGTCGGACAATTGCCAGGCGTAGATACTCTCATCCATTCAATTAGTTAAATTAGTCATTGATTTCAATGAGATGGTCACATTCGAGATGCAATCTTTGAAATGCTTGCCCGCCCTCTTGGTGCCTCCCAGCTGCGAGGTACTACAACAGTGGTGATGACTTGTAAACAATTCAGTGGTTGATGAGTTGTGCACATACAATACATACATACATACACCCTTCTAGCCACTTCGATTGCGGTCTATCAGATTGATAATACTATGTCTGTGGCAAAAGTGCAATTTAAATTGAGCAAAACATAGTCAGTTGTAAAGGCTTAGTTGAGATACAAGATGTATATCTTTGAAGAGACTTACATCAGGGCGAATGTAATTAGTGTCCAGAGTACAGACAGAATTAATACAGGCTTGACCGCCTTGTCGCCGGTCGCGACATCGGCAATGTTGGCACTAGTCCGCTGTCAACCAGAAGCTGGAAGGATGTTCATAATAATAATTATTATCGAACGCATGTATCTTTTTTTCTCTCGTTTTTGCGATAAAACTGACGCGAGCCAATTATGATTTCCGTTCTTTTTTTTATTTTGTCATATTACTTGGAAGCTAATTTGGTATAAAAATTCTTAATTAAGTTCTTTTAAAGTTGTAATTTTTTAAGAGCCGATGGGAGTGATCTAATAGAGCCTAGTTTCTACTTAGTCAAAAAAAAAAAAAAAATATTTTGGAGAACAGAATAAATCAAGAATTCTTAAGGCGGGTAAGGTATTGAATTTCGTTTTACATTTTTTTAAGTGTATGCATAATATCTCAAGAAAGAATATTGTGTCAAAACTTCAAGATTAGAGCAGCCAGTCGTTTACAAAATTTCACATCATTAAAAATTTTCACATTAGCCTATTCAGCTACCTATGGATATACTTGAACAAACTAAACAAACTCCAAAAGAAAATAATGTTTTTCCTTTGTTTTATACGCTGATGAAAATGACAATCGATTTCGTGCTTGCAAAGTGTTATTTCCCCTTAAATGACCATTTTGATAATTTGCAAATGCGTCAAAACGACAACATTTTCAAAATATTAACGATTTTCAAAAAAAAAACACATAGAAATACCCAATATTGGTTTCAAATGCAGGGTATTTTCTTTTTTCAAAGGCGTTCATTTGCGCAAAGCGGTTGGCTAATATTGAATATGCGTTGAATAAATGCGAGAGCTTAAAGTGACAAATTCTAAAAATGATGATCACTTAACTGTAAGAAGAAAGGACAAGCAAGCAATTCTCTGAAGAATTTTTTTTTTGAATTGAATTTCTTTATTGAGTCTTTTAGGTTACAGTTGCTGTCTTAGTCTAAAAATAACAATTCTTTACTACTTTACTTAAGTTAAACTGGCGGCTATAGCAATTCTCTGAAGAATGAACACATACATTGACAGTCAATAGAATAGGCAAACCGGCTTTAGTTCCGAAAAAAAAAATAAACTCCGAATCTGTTCCACATTTTTACTAATGAACAGCTTTCTGAAACTTCTAATCCACTTAAATGTTTCTCTTTTCATATTCGTTTAATGACTCACATCCATGTCCTTCTAATGTAGACCGTGAACGGCCAAATATGATAAGTCCATTAAATTCCGTTTACACGGAAAAACCTTCATGTCCTACAACGATAATGTGGAATTTATAACCTACCTCATTTTTTCCGCCCATTTAAATGTTCAGAAATTCAAAACTAATATGCTTCAGAATCTAATTTTAAACCCTCCCCTAATTTCATAACGCTCCCACCTCACTGTGTCAATACATATTAAGGGTAGCCGAAAGTCTTTTAATGAGCGTAGAAACTTAAAAAAAATTTTTTTTTTAGTTCTCGTGGTCACATTAAAGTCCATTTTGCCAATTTTAAATTATTTCTCAATTGTAAAGGTAAGTTATCCTAAAAATGTAAATCATAAAATTTAGGAACTTAAGCGTAGTACATACTTCTGGTGAAGAAAATTGAATCTATGTATGCGCTTAACGACTTGCTTCACAAGTATATGCTTGGCTTTGACTGAAATAATAAATAAAACTCTAAAATGTATCTTATATATTTTTGCTTCTCTTAGAAAGTTCTTTTAATTTGGTTTAATAGCACTTTTGGATCGTATAAATAGTTCTTATTTTACTTTCTGTTGTTATATATTAAGCTGATGCATGCCTACCCTCATTCAATTAACCCCTCATTATACTGTCCATCCAAAAGGGTAACCGCAATAATTATTACTTAACATCTAAAAATTAGAAATATATATTAACACTAAGATGCACGCATATGAACTATTGTTGTTTTTAGTGCATTCAACAAATTATCACCCCTATGTCTATATATTCTCTAACTCTTAATGTACACTTTCAGACAATGCACTCTATGATCTTATCAATAAATAAATTTTTGTTGTTCTCTAATCAAATCACCATTAGCATCTACGATGACCATTTATTTCTAGTCCTAAGCAGAAACCATTAACCAACACCAGAGCTTACTCTTTTGCCCTCCCTTTTCTCTATAGTTCAACAGTAGAAGACTTGTTACGATAGATTTTCCAGAATTTTATTTAATTAAATCATTTGTCGAAAGAGTGTCGCTGGGTCGTATACGCGGTTGGCGGTACATACCCTCCTCCTTGTGTTTTTTTTTATGGGGTTCTAGCATTGCGTTTCATTAAATGGCCGGATGATGAATGACCCGTACGTCCAACGGCCACCACCGGTTCAACATTATTCAGTTGCTTGTTGTTTGTTTCTCAATTAAGGGACTTTCTATAAAAATTCACCCGTCATTTTACAAGCAAATTAAAACAAAACATACCTAACAAAAAAAAAAAACTTACTTAACTTTACGACTTGAAGATGCTGGATTTTTTTTTAGTGAAAAGATGATGTTTCTACAATCATTGCGGTGTGTTGGTCCATTATTATCATGCAATTTGTCATCGCACCCGGTTTATGGCATTTTAATTACGCTTCTCAAGGTATCTTAGGTCAATTTAAAGTAGGAAGAGAGAAAAGTTGCACTTTGTACGCAATAGTCTATGATGATGACTTGATTTTATGGTAGGGTAGTATACAAACTTTTTATTGTGATAACTTCTTTTGTAAAAATACACATAGTATGAGTTATTGTAACTTGGTATTAGTTCTTTAGCAGCCGAAGTAGGAAGTAATGTCTTCTGTCTAATTTCTATATGCTCACTTTAGCTTAACCTTCAAATTTATCATCGGAATCTTTTAGCTACTATTAATTAGGAGTGGTCTGAAAATTAGTTTGAATTTCTTCACATCGATCTAAGTTTATAAGTTGGTACTACGAACTAAATATGTACGTCTAAAATGGTTTTGTCAATAAATAATTTTTTAATAAACTACATTCTTATTGGATTTGGAAACGTCCTCCAATACATGCCGCAGAGGAATGTACTTCTTGTATTCACAAAGAATGGATCGGCGGAATGAATAGATAACAATAAGGTATCTCTTGCGCAAGAAAAGCTATTAGATTACATTGACTGTTTTAAGATGGGTGCCGGACGTTGAGAAAAGCAAGTCTTTAAATTCCACCTTAAAGAAAATTTTTCTTGACTTGATTGTAACCTTTCAAATGTTATCAAGCTATCCAAAGAAACCAAAGCGCACTGCAGCTATGCATATCAATTTTCCTTAGAAATAGACAAGCTACTACGGTAAATTACCGAATGAACAAAATAAATGTTCAATGTGTGTAATTTGTGATAAAATGAAAACTTTTGATACTCACCAAAAAAAATTAGATTTGAATAATTCAACGACTTGACAATAAATGATAACGATGTTGACTTAAATCCGAAGTTGAATTCAAATGATATGAAAAATCTATAATTAAAATTCTGTTAACCTTTTCATATGCAGGTTTTATTAACCTTTTAACACTTCCCATATCTAAAAAAATATGTTTTAATGGATACCAGCGTAAGGTTTAAGGATTAAAAGAGCTGTTGTTGCAAACTTACCAGAAATGTTTTCAATATTAATTCAAATTCAAATTTAGATTTATTGAGACTTATTTTTGATAAATCTAATAATATGTTAATTCAAATTCAAAAAATGTAAATGAGCTTTTATTGAATTAATTATTTAATTTTCTTTTTCTTCAGAAAAAAAATGATCAATTAATTCAAAGAAAAGTGATGTAAAAATTTATTTTAGAAATTAAGTTGCTTTTCTCATTAAGGGTATTCACGTAACGAGATAATTTTCTACTTTGTAGAAAAATAGAAAATTCCGCAAAAGGTTTAAATGAACACCCCAGCAGAAAATAATTGCGTAAACAAGGGAAACAAACAGCTGTTTGTTAGTCGTCAAATTCTTCTTCTTCTTCCTTTTTCTCGGCGCTGTTATGATCTCGATGTCGAGGGGATCATAACTATCCCACGTAACTGCTTCACACTAGTGATCCGCCTGTGGGGTTCGCCGGGTTGACCTCAGAAATCGGCGGGAAGCCTCCCGGTTTTGTATTGTTCCATTTCTAAGGCCAACTGAATGCTGGTGGTTTTGCTTTTGCTTGTACCAGGAGTTTTTAGGCCTACCTTTCTTTCTATTTCGTGTTGGAACGTTGTATGATATTGCTTTTTTGACGGGGTTCTCAGGATCTCTCCTTTGAACATGGCAATACCAACTGAGTCGGTCGTGTTCAATTTTTTGGGAGATGGTGTTTTTAACATGAAGGCTTCCTCGGATCTTCGTACTTCTAATTCTATCAAGCTTTGTTACTCCTGCTGTCATACAAAGCATCTTCATCTCAGCTGCCGTTAACTTACTCTCATACTTTTTGTACATTGTCCAACATTGTGAACCGTATGTGAGTGCTGGACGCACAACTGCGGTGTAGAGTCTTCCTTTCAGCTTAGAGGGCATTTTTCGATCACAGAAGATGGCAGAATTTTCCCGCCACTTCATCCACCCTACGCTTACGCGATGATTGATATCGTCATCACAAGTACCTTCGTTATTTATCATAGACCCCAGATATTTAAACTTTTCACACTTGGGAAGCACTACACCATTCAAATAAATGTCAGGAATAGGCCTGTGTGGATCAGAAAATGGGCAGCATAGGTATTCTGTCTTTTTCGCGCTTATGCGGTACCCACTACCTTCTAGAACATCCACCCATACATCAAGTGCTCGTTGCAGGGATATCGGGTCTTCACTTATGATGGCTCCATCGTCAGCAAAGAATAACTGATGCACTTTTGGGTCCGTCACTTTGCCTTCAAGCAGGTAATCAAGAACGGTAATAAAGAGCAGAGGACTCAAGACGCTTCCCTGGTGTACACCTACTGTGATTTCGAATTCTTCGGTGACTCCAGCTGCACATCTTACTTTAGTTACTGCTCCATCATACATGTCCATAATTATCCGCACATAGGTTTCCGGAACTCCTCGTTGTCTGAGGGCCACCCATATCAGATCTCGTGGTTGTCGATCGAATGCTTTTTCAATCAAAAAGAAAAAATGTTATTTGCTCAAAAAAAATAATATTCACTTTTCAATATTAACATATTTTATTTGTGTTTATCTGAATAATAATACATAAATCGCGTTCAAAAAGATATTCCAGATACGGGGATCCCAGATAGCCTATCCGATAGGTGATTGAACACACCCAAAGTTTATGAGATTTTTTTTTCTACGGTTTCTGCTTCAAATTTGTGAGATAAAATTCTATGATTTGCGGAATATTTTTCCCATACAAATTTTGACAGCTCATTTCTACCGATAGAAAATTCTACGGTTTCTATGGGTTTTCCGCGTTTACGTGAGTACCCTATTAATTTTGTCACACTTTTTATAGCGCAACAAACTAAAATGTAGAAAAATGTATTCTGCTCACAATTGGATCATTTTATATAATTCACATAGATTAATTCCTGGAAGTTATACAATTAAGATACGAAATCACAAGACATAGCCGAAATAATATGTAACTTCAAACCAGATGCACAGAGAAAAGCTGTCAATACTGACCAGCAAACTAAGAAGCATTTGACCTAAAAAACTGGACAAAATTATTTAAGACCATTTTTTGGTTGGAAACTAATAAATGCACATCGTCACTGTTTAAGAAAACCGGCATAACTAAAAAATCCTGTTTTTTTAAGATTTTTTTTTTTAGATTTTTGATTCATGCCTGTTTTCTAAAACAGCGACGTTATGATTAAATATAAAAAAGTATATTTTGGAAAAAATAGCTTCTCTATTCAGAAAATTTTAAATTCGGTCTTTTACCAGTGTTTGAGGGTAAATGCTCCTTAGTGCAGCAAGGAATTGGTATACCCTACTCTACACTGACGATTAACTCAAATAGGGCACATATTGGGTGTAGCCAACAGCTATTATACGGTTTAAATGATAACAAAAGACGAAACATTATAAAGGTCCATAGTTTGTTTTTTAAATAGCAAATTCTTTCTATTCTTTCTAACTAGTGACCTTCTTTGGTACAGTATAAGAAGGAACTCAATTCATTTGTTATTTTTATGATTTATCTAATACGGAATAAAATTAAATACTAGATTTCGCTCCTTAATAAGACTAGCTTAGACCTAGAAACAAACTTTATTTAAGAAAAAGTTATGTAATTCATTCTTTTACAAATATGCATTGATGTTTTAAAGAAAATAGAATGCAGTCAAGTTTTGAAATTCAGCTTTTTGTATTTTTTACATTATACATGGAAGGCATTCGGCATTAAATTAGTATGTTTTTAAAGATAAAACCAAAATTTGTAGTTAGTAAGCCATTGGCCCATTGCCTTTTTGAAATGATTTCGGTTTCTGTTAGTCAGGGAGACAACAATATTCAGTTTAAAATTCTAAACATTTGATGTCCTGATTTATCAAATGGCCCCACTCGTGAGCCAAAAATCAAATCAATCAAAATTTTTAGATATTATACACACTCCGGTGCGTTCACAAGTGTGCTGTGTATAAGCCACTTGCTCCATAAAGTTTTTGCTATCAAAAATATTGATTTCTTGGCAGTATTTCAAAAATTGTTCTGCATAAACAAAATAACTGCAAGTCATCAACATCACAATCATAATAAATGTAAAATAACTATCATCTTAAAACTGCGTTACACCACTAAATTTTTAGTACACTTCGAGGAAATATCAAATCTGATCGTAAATATTACCTGCAATCATGCCTTTTGGCAATTTAATTAAATATCTAACGGTGATCCGATATCGAAAAACTTACCATTATCACCATTATGTCTTCCCGCACATTAATTGAGTATATCTTTTCCAATAGATTCCTTGGTCAATACTAATCACGGAAAAACAGAAAAGCCCATGGGCTCGATTCGAATCTCATCATTGAACATTGAGTTGAACTTCAATATACCTTTTGCATCTGTTGGACTCAGCATAAACTTCAGCACCGACCGCGGTCGTACTTATGGAATGTTAGAGATAAACCGCACAAAAAATTGATCGCTTATTTGTTTTGTTTTAGTATTGTTTTTTTTTTTTTTTTTAGTTGCGATCGAACACAACAACCTATCATTTCCTTTTTCAACCAAGATCATCTGAGCCTCCTCCAAGCAGGTAAGAATGAGAAAAAGATAGATTTTCATGTAATGAGTTTTTATTATCTACGATAATAGTTTCCTCGATACAAAGAGTACACCATTGTGTAGATAGGTTTTTTACCTGCACAGTGCCCATAGATTGTATAGTAGCGAAGAGAGAACTCCAAATTCCAGGTGTGCTTAAGCCAATGATTCTAATATGCTTGGATTAGATTAAAGAGAGATTTTGTGTGTGGATGTGGAAAAGAAATTGACCGAAATAATTTTGTTAAATGTAAGAAAACTAGCACTCATAACGCCAAGCCTATGTGCGTGAGATATAAACTGAGCTTAGATGAAACGTGAGGAACTTAACTTCCTGGTTTTTATTGATCAATGATGGTCAGGGCCGCATTTAGACATGTTGTGGCATACAGTTTGATCAATTTTTTTATGAAACATTTAACTTGATTAATATTATATGTGATAGTTTGATGTGGTAAAAAAAAAATATTTATGTTTTTCCAGCTAAAAATGTTGTTTGACGATAATTCGACCAAGTTCTTTTGCCAATTAAAGCAGATATTAGTCAAAACGAAAACCTTCACAAATGCTGCTTTTTTAGTTACTAAATATTAACTTTTTTAAGATATTCAATTTTTTGTTTTTGGTTAGAGAATTTATTGAGCAAGAGGTCATACACTAATTTTTGAGTTTTGATTTTATTGGAACAGAGTATAAATAAAAAAACAAAAGGTTTCTTGGTGTTACCAGTCGTCCTACGCACTAATCCATTCGCCACTGGGTACTAAATGCTACTACAACATATTATTAATTATATTATACCAGATATATTAGACCAGATATACATTAGTAGCTATCATGGAATTGCATCACTGAATTTTTTTATTTCCGATTTTTGTATAGTTTTCCGGGCCGTTTTGCCGAAATTTGAAGTTACCCACACCCTAATAAAATGCTTAAACCGGAAATGTAATCGATTCATCTCGGTCTCGGTTACTTCAAAATCTGCAAACAAAATTTTAGAATTTTGCATTTTTTCGTATTTTGAAAGTTGTGTAACTTTTGAGCTAACTTATATTTATAAAACCTTAAATAATTGAAAAAGAAAAGAGAGAGAGAATTGGGGTTTGAACCGTAAAAGCTTTAATTACTAACAAAGAAAAAATTAAAAAAAAACAGGTATTTTAAAAAAAATTTCCACTGGCCGAGCAAACCGGAAGTGTATTTATTAAACTTAAAATTGAAATATGAAACCACGCATATTATTTACAAAATTGATTTTTGGACAAGAAATTAGCATTTAACTAGTTTCAATATCCGAGATTAGTTTTTCTTTGATTCCACCACAAAGGATCCACCAAATTAAGGGACGTAATAATTTAGCAAGTTCTTTTATGGAATAAATTTAAGCACATTTTTAACCCTCTGTAGGCACACCTCTTTTTTGCAAATTTGGTTTATACTTTTTCATGAAGCTAGAACTTTTTTCGGTTCCAAGTTCATAGAATAACGGATGTAATAGAAAAAGCATTAGAAGAAAAACAAGTCTGTTCAGCTATTTTCTTAGATGTTGCTCAAGCCTTTGACAAGGTTTGGCATGAGGGACTTGAGTACAAACTGCAAAGGGATCTTCCCAGACAGTACTATGAAATATTAAAATCGTACATCTCAGACCGATTGTTTAGAGTAAGGTACGATCAAGAATATTCGGAATTGAAGAAAATAGAAGCCGGTGTACCACAAGGAAGTGTCCTAGGTCCTACCCTGTATTTACTATACACAAGGGAAATCCCAGTTGGGAATCACACCATAATGGCTACTTTTGCAGATGATACCGCAATTTTGGTACCCGACAAATGTGTCTCTAGGGGAGCAGTAAAGCTGCAATATGCCGTCGACACAGTCAGAGATTGGACCGAAAAATGGCGTATCAAACTCAATGAAACAAAATCTTCACATATAAACTTTACAAATAAAAGATAAACAATATTCCAATATTCATTAATAATCAAGCTGTACCTTACGCCAATACGGCCAAATACCTTGGAATGACTTTGGATGCAAAGCTAAAGTGGAAAGAGCACATCAAAAAGAAAAGAGAAGAACTAAACTTGAAATATAGAAAAATGTACTGGTTACTTGGTAACAACTCTGATTTATCAACCCAAAACAAAATAATGCTGTATAATCAAGTACTAAAGCCTGTTTGGACCTATGGTATCCAATTATGGGGCTGTACAAAGAAAACAAATACCGAAATCATCCAAAAATTCCAAAACAAAGTCCTTCGTGGAATAGTTAATGCACCCTGGTACATAAGAAATAGCGATCTACATCGTGACTTACAAATAGAAACGGTTACAGAAGTTGTTAAAAAATACGCTGTATCCCATAATCAGAGACTGCAATGTCATACCAATTCTGAAATGGTGTCCGTCTTGAATACAAGAAACCATATTCGGAGATTAAGAAGAACCAAGCCTCATGAGCTTATGGTCTAAAAAAACATGGGAAAGTATTAAAAAATGAAGCTAGAACTTTTTTCGGTCTCACTATTTTATAGAGAATCACATATGAAATTGATATAGAATTTTCCGAAGAATTCGAATATTGTATTCGCAGTTCCAAAAAAATGTATTTTCACCCTAAAAAAGACACTTTTTTGTGACTACTTTTTATTTTTGTAATGCCAAATTCGCACCCGTGTGCCGACAGAGGGTTAAAGCAAATAGTTCCTCGTAGACACAACTGGAGAGTATTTTCTACCAATTTTGTTGACTTCAAAGCACGATTCCGAATTTTAAATTCTTACTTAATTACTTCTGCCAACTTATCAAAATAGATATAATAGATAATATAGATACAAAGGAAAAAAAAATATCCCAAAGGCACATGTACAAAAAATGGTTATCATTATCAGAAAATGTATAATACTCAATTTTTTGGGGGCCCCTATATTTCGGAGGCCCTGTTACATGGATACAGGTGGTACAGCGGTAGCTACGTTACTGTTAACAACACCTACGGAGTTAGTGAGCTATCCTAGACCCAAAGTTACTTGATTGATGTCCTCGGACAGCATCCGGTTCCAGTCACCCTTAGATTTGGTCCACAGTTTAGTCTGATGCACGATAATGCATGATAGAGGGGTTTGAGAACATAATCAAGATTTCAATATGCCGACTTTGGATTGACCACACAGAAATCCGGATTTGAACTCAATAGAACATGTCTAGGAAATATTGAAAATATGCATTCGCGACCGAAACCCACCTCCAAGTAGTCTTGATCAACTGAAAACTGCAGTAAAAGAAGTGTTACAACAAAACCTTCAAAAGTTAATAAGTGGAATGAACAGACGACTCACCAAGTATTGAATAAAATTACACTGGTCAACAAGATTTTTGCCACAACAACCAAAATATTCTTTTCTAGTAGTTTTTGATGTGCTGAATCCGAATTTGCGAGTTTATTTTCGTGGTTTGTAAAGTGGTAATTTTTGCGAAGATTTGTTCTTCTCAAATGCTTACCACTTCTGACAACCCGTTTTGCCGTCGTTAAACTGCATTTCATACCGGTTTTCAGCTTAATTTTTAGCGCGAAGTCATGCTGTTCAGATCATTTCACATCTATCGGCCAATGTTGTGGCTAAGCAACTTCGATTGTAAATGTTGTTTCTATACCCTTGGATATTGCGCAAATAACTGCATACTAAATTTTAACTTGTGTTAATTTTTGTCCCAATGCATCGTTGATTTCGGCCTAATTCAAAGACTTCTTTTATTTTCGCCATTTTTTCCGCACCTAATGATTTTTTCCGACCCGTTTTCGTCCTTAGAGGTTATACACAATCAGATTTATTTTATTACGAATGTAAAAAAGATGTACCATTGCAATAAATACCAAGCTAGGCTAAAAATAAGATGGAATAAAATGTGGACGTATTCAAGTGACCGGCAGTGTAGGTACTATATATTAAGTTATGCATTCGTACAAAAAAAAAAAGTTGAGATATCATTTTTCCATGACATTACGATGGTAGACAATGCCAAAAAAGTGGGTCCCGGAAGTCCGTCTGTCTGTCTGTCAGTCTGTCTGTATAAGGAGCTACAGCCTAAACGGATGGACCGATTAATGTCAAACTTGGTATGTAGGGTTATTTGGCGACTCTCCAGAGGGGTTTTTGGAATTAATTTTTTTGGACCAAAAATAACGGTACTTGTCATATACCGATTTTAGTAAAATTGAAATATCTCGAAAACGGCTCTAACGATTTTGTTTAAAAAATTCAAATGTTAGTTTTAAGCTAAGGTTTATCTTCCAATGAAAACATTTTTTTTGAAAATCATTATTAACGGTACCTGCCATAGAACCGTTTTTTTTTTTTCAAATCCGATTATCTCTGAAACTGCTTATTCGATTTCAACGAAACTTTTTGTGAAGAAGCATTTATATAATTTAATTATAAGCCAAAAATAAAATTTTGAAAAAAATAAATTTTTGGATTTTTAAAAAAAATTTGAAAATTTTTTTTTGAAAAATCAAATTTTCGAAAACGGGACATTGAATTTTTTTGAAATTTTGTTTTTAGATGTTGATTAGTGATTTCTACAAAATGGCATACCAATTTTATTTAAAAACTTTTTTTCCAAAAAATTATTTATAAGAAATTAGTTTTTTAAAAAACGGCTCTAACGATTTTGAAAATTTTTTTTCTAAAAATGCATCTTAATATATCAATCAAAACTGCATATGTACTTCTATTGGAGGGCAATTTAATTTCAGATTTTATTTTATTTTTTTAAAAAACGAATTTTATTTTTTTTTTTTTTCAAAGGAGATGGCACATTTTTCTATGGAGCTTGGGCCCAGTGTGTTCACTAACGAAATTGGTATCAAATGAAAGGTGACGGTAAGCACATTACGTGGGTAAAATATTTTCAAATTCGTTAGTGGGGTTTTGGAGATATTTGAGTTTGAAGTTTCGGATTTCACAATCAAGATTTCAGCTAATTTTTCGAACAATTAATCGTAGAATGCGTAATAATGGGTGTACAGAAATAATATTGGTATCAAATAAAAGGTATTTCTCTTGTCTATAAATCTGTATCAAAAGTTTTTTTCTTTGTTAAAAAAAAATAATACATATTAGGTATTTACTTCTCAAAAGGTGATTTTTTTAAGCGAGGCATTTGGCACATCGAAATATCAAAATATTCAGTGGTGACATGCACTTTTTTTTGTAATTTTTCGATAGCTTAATGTGTTACCTTTAATTCTATATATAAAATAGTTCTATAAAACATACAAAAACCTTATAATAAGCAAAATACACAAAAACGCGCTGAAATATGCCTATTAAATAATAAGAATAGAAACTATAGTTCAGTCAATGGGGAAAAATCTGGAAAAAGCTATGACGTCAGCTAAGTTTGAATGCAGTATTGAAGAGGGGTTTATCCCAAGTACAAATCTCAGATTGCGTATTGTTGGGTCTTGTGGGGCGACCGCCATTTTGAAAAACGCATTTGTCTCAATATCTCGAGAACGACTGGTCGGACAGAAAACTAGAAAGAACTTTTTAGATTAGAAATTAGTTAATCTTTCTTTTTCTAGTACATCATTTTTCTCTAGGAGTTATAATTTCAGAGTTACACTACCGAAAATTGTGTGTTTTTTGATATTTTAAATATTTTAAACAACCCTTAGAGTTAAGTACGGAATTACTGAGAATGAGATACTTTGCGGTTCTGTTACTCTGAAAGTATAACTCCTAGAGAAAAATGATGTACTGGAAAAAGAAAGATTAACTAATTTCCAATCTAAAAAGTCCTTTCTACGCATTCTACGATTAATTGTTCGAAAAAATAGCTGAAATCTTGATTTTGAAATCCGAAACTTCAAACTCAAATATCTCCAAAACCCCACTAACGAATTTGAAAATATTTTACCCACGTAATGTGCTTACCGTCACCTTTCATTTGATACCCATTTCGTTAGTGAACACACTGGGCCCAAAAATGTGCCATCTCCTTTCTATATAAAAAGTCTTACAAATTTAAGCAACTTTAACTCTAAGAGCAAGTTCGTGCGACCCAGTCGTGCATTTTATTTCGACTTGCTAAACAAGAAGCAAACACAAAAAAATACACCAACGAATTTCAAAGCCATTTTAAATAAGATAGGTACTAAAGAAGAAAAAAGTGTGCGTTAATTTTGAGCAAAACAGGCAATACAATCAAGGCTAGAATACCAACTCTGCCTTGAAGTTGAAAAGCGAACTTCTAATCAGTATTATACTGTCCCAACCCAACAGAGTAATTCCCAACTGATTCTGTGCGTTTTTAGGAGTCTAAATGTAAATGCCCAGTTTTGTTAAGTTTGGAACTCGCAGAATCACAACAAACATCTTCAAATTATGATACTTTGATCGAACATGCATTAGCCCTCAATAAACCTATCTTCTAGCAACTTACATATCTATATAATGTAACTAAAATAGATTATCTATGTTCTATGTACACAATCGCTGGCAAACAATTAGCAAAAGCCGCCAGCCTAACCACAACTTCATCCAGTGTAATTTTTTGCAGAATTAATTGTTCTTTTCTTATTTGATTGACATTTAATAACTCAGAATTAACTAAAGTTGATATTTTTTGTTCTTTTGTTTAGACTTTACCTTTTGTTATGAGGTGACCAAGAACAAGAATCAAGAATTTATTATTCTAGAAGTTTAATTTATTGCCAGCATGTTTTTTGCAAAAATCAATTCTTTATAAACTATCAAAACATGGACAAATTAGGACGTAAATTAAACGAATTTTGTGGTCAATTTGTCCTATTTTGTATGGAAAACATTAATAAAACAATTATTATATTTATTTTAGGTTCCAACTTTATATATTTCAAACTGTAAAAATGCAATTTTTCATAACAAAATCACCTAAAAAAAACACATTTCACTCACCTGAAATTGCAATTGTTGTTTGTACGTACAAAAAATATATAATGCCTTTTTATACGATAGGCACACTTGAATTCATCACACAAATGGTTACAAACACAAAAATAAATAAAATATTTTGCAATAAAATTATTAAAATTTCTATTAATTATAGAAAAAACACATAAAATTATAGATTTACACAAACTTTTTAATGAAAAAACAAAACAAATCTTCCAGAAGAGAGCAAGCGACCGCGATGTGTGAACTTGTTGATTAATCAAAATTGACAGTTATTTGCAGAAAAATGACAGCTGTAGTTTTGAAGTTTGTCTGTTTCGGAGAGTTGACGTCAGTGGTGGAGAATAGCAATGCATTGGGTTGTGTAATGTGCTAGATTTGAAAATGGTTTGGTTCTAGGGAAATAATTTTTGATTTCGAATTAGTCAAAAGGTGATGCTGTACAAAGTACTAAAAATATGATGTTTCCTATATCCGGTTGCTGACGGTTGGATTCAAAATTCAATTTGAAAAATGTTTTTCATTTCAGTTCGTTAGAAATTTGAATGTTTGTTTTTTTTTTTACCGAAATCCGATGTATTGTATAGTAAAGTAAATTGATTTAAAACAAAATACTTGCTATGGAATGAAATTGACAAAGAAAGCTTAACACAAAAAATTATTTTTGAGAATAAAGAATAAAAATAAAAAAGTGGATTTGAAGGTTGTTAAAATGGTTTGAATGAATAGAAAGCATCAAAAATTTTCATTCAATAAGTTGGCTTTTTTTCTCAGTAACTTGTTTCAGATAGATATATATATGTATATATTTTTTAATACCCAATTGTTGGTGGTGGAAAAAAAAGATAAATGCTTAGCAACTTTTCAAGATTTTTATGTTATTCAATGCAAGTCCTTCACATAAATGTACTCTTATACGAAAATGCTTGTTTGTTTAGAACCAAAATCGAATTTTAATGTTCTTAATTCAAATCGGAAGTAAATAAAAATTTGACCTAACGTTTTTGAAATATAGAACTCGAAATGAGTTTTCATCTTCGAAAAGGGACGACTTATTTTTTTTTTTACTTTGGATCCGAATTATATGAATATTTAAATCTATTAGAAAAGTATATATTTTGGTTCAACGAAGAATTAAATTTTCCTTTTTGATAAGCATCATTGCAATTGTTTTTTACTTAATTTTTCTTATTTTTTTTTGTAATATTGATGGTAACAATTTTATACCAAAACAGCCATTTCGAGTAAGAGTAAAAAAACAAATTTTTAGTATTCTTCATACTTGTACCAAATTTCACAACTTTTCGTCAAGAATTGGCCGTACAATTGAATATTGGAGCCAAAAAACCAAAATATGAGATCAAACATTTTTTAAGTAAGTAGGTACATTGGGCACGTTCAAAGAGCTAACATAAAGCTATCGGATAGCTTTTTGTTGTTGTAAACAATGTTAAAAATTAGCAAGGAAACGAACCATTTTCTGTCAAAAAATAATCTGAAGGTATCCCAGAATTTATGGTATACCTCAGGTATCCGAGTGATCAGCTGATATACATTTGGCTTTTTTTTATTTTGATTACTTTTCGGGGGATTATTCAGCTTCAAAATAAAGAAAAATTGCAAGAAATAAAGTCAAAGCGATTGTGCAAGTACTATTCAACAATAAAAAAAATGTAATTTGCTCAAAAGAAAAAGTTTCCTCATCTCAATATTTACATATTTTTTTAGTAGCTGCTTGGGCAAGCTATCTGGATACGTCTTTGTTCAAAAAGATATTCCAGATACGGGTATCCCAGATAGCCTATCCGATAGATGTTTTAACGTGCCCATTGAGAAGCTTTTCGAAAAAAAAAGAATTGTGTGGGTTTTCTGGAAAAGCATACAAAATTATTGGAAACTCGATAGGGTAGAGTTGCCTAATTGCGGCCGTCTCCAGTAGCCGGCCACCTTTCAGAAAAATCGTTATAACAAGTGATTTCGTAGGATTTATTCCAAATTTTTGATCTTATGCTGTTCTTTTAAATGTCTTTCCTTAAAGTTACAATAATCTTATTATTCTTGTTTGTTAGTCAGTCTTCTTCGAAAAAATAACTTTTTGTGCCGTGATCCAATCAAGCAAGGTTTTTTTTATAATTTTACTGCTGAAACCTACTATCGTAATTAGTGCTTTAACACTGAGTTAATGCTTTGAAATGTTGTTATTCTTATTAAACATATATTATTCTTCAATTAAAAAAGGGTTTAAATATAGGAAAAACATGTAAATTTTGTTAATTTCAAGGGGGGCCGGAGATAGAACACAAACAAAAGCTTTGAAATTCAAGGATTTTCTGTATTCGGCCTCCTTTTATTAACAAAAGTTTAAAAAATGGAAAAAATACATACATTTTTGAATCATTTGATGTTATTACTTATTAATATTCAAAATTGTTTCTTAATTCTTAAAAAAAAAAAACAAAAATTTAAATAAAAAACATTCAATTTATTTAAGCTTGACCTAATAAAGTCAAAGGCCGGAGATAGGACACTAGATGGCCGAAAATAGGGAACAAAGGCTGGATTTAGGAGAATCGGTCTTTTTTTGAAAACCAGAGGTCTTCCAAGCCACATCTTGACATTTCACCCCCCCAGCCTGGGGGAACGTTATAAGTGAAAAACGCTCCTAACCTTAAAACAAGCTGCTTGACCTAACTTCCAATTTTTGGCTTGGAAGACCTCTGGTTTTCAAAAAAAGACATTATTAGCCTTAATATGAAATTAAATTCGCCTTTTTATTCGATAAGTTGTAAGGGGCGCAGCGTATTATTTGAGACTTTTTCGCGAATTATTCGTAGTTTTGCATATGCTTTGGGTCATTGCACAGTGGTACCGGTTTCTAAGAAGGGCGGCCATAGGGGATTATAGTTAGGATAGCAAAAAAATATACTTGAATATGTGTGAGAATATATTTTTTTAGCAATAAAAAATGAATTAATTTAAAAACAATTGTTTTATAAAGTAATCTTGTATATATTTAATAACAAAATGTACAAACAAATGATAAGTTATTTTTTTTTATTATTTATTTGGTTTTTTTTTTCAATTTCAGTCATAATTTTTGTGTTACATTTCAGATTTAAAGCTTGCTTAATATCATATATTTTTATAAAAATATGTGCAAAAACTTAAGGAAAACATAAAAACTCAAAAAAAAAAAAAAAAAAAAAATTTTAAAAAGTTTTAAATATGAGAAAAATGGGTGAAATTGAAACAATGAGTGTGAAAGAGTCAGTAGTACCCCGTCGCACTTATTCGCAGACAGATTCAATTGTTTAAGAAACTACACATGCTAGAGAAAATGTGTGTATATGAATCATGTATTTATATTGATGACAACATATACTACAGTCAAAGCGTCATTTGACCTTGCGCAGAGAGGCACTGTCAGTTTTTATTTCATTGATCGATAAGGGTATATTTAAAAGGCTTAAACCAAATTTCTCACCACCTGATCATTCTTTTTAGCGGAGTTATTCACAAAAATGCATTTTTTGGGATATTTTACTTCTAAGCTAATATCTTTGCTCCAGATTGTCGTAGACCAAAAAATAAACATACATTCTCTTCCTTATAATATTTTCTATCGTTGTATGTAATTTCATTGTATTTGAGTGAGTAAATACAAAATGGCAGCCATTTAAAGTCAAATTCTTGCTGTTAAAAAACACATTTTTGTCATTATTTCGAAAAAAGCTTATTTGACATTTTTCTAATTTATTTTGTAGCCCTATTCATGTCCTGCATTTTACAGAAAAAATCAGCTCTTTATCACCAAAGATGGCCGAGCAATTGATAAATGAACGCATGCAAAACCGGTGCGAAAACACCCAAAAATATCGTTTTTTGGGAATAACTCGGCTTCAAAGTGTCCTACGACAAAAAATAAAGCTATTAATTGTTCGTTACAACATTTTCTATCGATTTGGTGTACATTATTTTTGTTGAAACAAATAAAAAATAAGTTATATTAAGTCAAAGACTTTTTTTTGTTTAGCAAACTTTTTCCTTATTATTTTATAAACAAATGCCCAACGAAAAACATGAGACAAATCCTCTTATAACAAGAAACAATGAAAACAACCCCTCTCACTGAGAACTATTATTCGACTTATAAACAAGAGAAATTTTTTTAAATTTTCTTACGGAATGATGCTTTCTTAAAATTATAATAACTCGGCTCGTGTGGGTCGTAGAGAGCTAATTTTTTTTTTAAATTGTAGATAATTTAAAGGGCTACAATAGTATTTTATTTTGTTAGCCAATACTTGCACTGTTTATAAAATAATAAGGAAAAAGTTTGCTAAACAAAAAAACGTCTTTGACTTAATATAACTTATTTTTTATTTGTTTCAACAAAAATAATGTACACCAAATCGATAGAAAATGTTGTAACGAACAATTAATAGCTTTATTTTTTGTCGTAGTACACTCTGAAGCCGAGTTATTCCCAAAAAACGATATTTTTGGGTGTTTTCGCACCGGTTTTGCATGCGTTCATTTATCAATTGCTCGGCCATTTTTGGTGATAAAGAGCTGATTTTTTCTGTAAAATGCAGGACATGAATAGGGCTACAAAATAAATTAGAAAAATGTCAAATCATGATATAAGCTTTTTTCGAAATAATGACAAAAATGTGTTTTTTAACAGCAAGAATTTGACTTTAAATGGCTGCAATTTTGTATTTACTCACTCAAATACAATGAAATTACATACAACGATAGAAAATATTATAAGGAAGAGAATGTATGTTTATTTTTTGGTCTACGACAATCTGGAGCAAAGATATTAGCTTAGAAGTAAAATATCCCAAAAAATGCATTTTTGTGAATAACTCCGCTAAAAAGAATGATCAGGTGGTGAGAAATTGGGTTTAAGCCTTTTAAATATACCCCTATCGATCCATGAAATAAAAACTGACAGTGCCTCTCTGCGCAAGGCGAGGCCCTTTTTTCCGACGCTTTGTCTGGAGTAATAGTTAAAAGTTTCGGTAAAGTGAGAAGAAAAACAAAAGTATGGAATTTGAACCTGTCCTTTTCTAGTCTGTTTTTTATTGAAAATTTTAAATAAAATAGAATTGTAAACTCTTTACATAAAGTACATACCTTCAACTTTAAGTTCCATAACAAAAAAAAAAACTTTAAAAATAATTTTAACCGAAAAATACACTTAAAAGTTTAAGTTGATTCGGGACCAAAAATAAATCATTGAAATCAGACTTTTTTCGACAACTTTTCATTGTCGATATGAAAAGTTCCGTTATTTTCTCAAAATGTCTGTTATGCTATCTTAAAGAATAGGCTTTTTATAACAAATATAACGAAAAATAACGTCATTATATTGACATCGATATTTCGGCCTATCTCCTACTACGGAACCACTGTGCATTGTTAAGAATCTATGAGGCTCTTTCCAAAAAACCGTTTTGTATTTAAATGCTGATGACTCTTATTTTTATTTTATAGTGAAAAAGTTCCTTAAGTCATCGACCAACATACCAAAAAAACCAGACTTTATGAAAAAACTCACCTTCATCGCTTCTAACACTAAAATGGGCTGCATGACAAAACTGCCAGACTTTCATCCGGAAGACCTCTAAATTTTGATCGCTAATAATATCACCTTTAATTTGACACCAATATTGTCTTTTAACTCTTTGAGATGCACAATGCACTTTACCACGCCAATCGTGCCATGATACGAACGGGAAGACCTGTGGTTTTCGTAACTACTAATAGCCCTCTTTCACTTCCCATTTGAAATTTTCTTTTTTCTTTCTTTTCAGTGGCCGCCCGCTCTACTATTAAACCGAACAAATAATCGGGCAGCAATAAATGATTCACTTGATAAAGAACACAAAACAAAAAATAACTGAACATGAAAAATCACAGGTATCAGAGAATCATCCATATATTTTTTAGTTAAACTTAAAAAGGACAAAATGTAACAAAATTAACTTATTTCTAAAATAGAATTAGATACCTACTCTAAGTGTCAATTTACTCACTCTCCACTATAGTTAAAGCCGCAATTGAAAATTTAAAATCTGTAAGATAGCATTAAAATTTTAAAATTTCTTCTTTTAAATGGCGACTTTAAATTTAATGGAGTGGGAATAAATAAGGCTTGAGTACGTACATCATGCATGGGTTTATAAGTTGGTTTTTTAAAAAACAGAACACTTTTGTAAGAATGCTTTTGCTATTTCACATTGTTCACTAGCATTCCAATGTTTAGCAGGACAATTATGAAAATATTCCGTATATGTGCAACCAAGAATTATACCCGAAAATGGACTACATTTTCTTTGGAAAGCAATTGAACCCAATGGTGATCTTCGAAGTTCTTCAAGTTTTCGTTGAGCTAGAATTAATTTAAAAAAACAGAGGTGATGATTAAATCCTTATGATAAAAAAAAAACAGAATTCTTACCAATTGGAGTACATTTCTGATAAGATTTAATCATTGCTTCAACATATCCAGGATCTTGTGGAAATTTCTCCTGCAAGTCAGCTTGTATAGCAGCTATATTTAAATCTTGGCCGATTAAGTAGTTCGATTCAGTCAAAACGCATTCAGCGAGGCACTAAATGAAACAAAATTATTTATAATATTACCTTTTATAGTAATTAAAAATTTAAAAAAATAACACTGGTCGGCAACGAAAATAGAGCTTGAACCAAACCCTACTTTTCTAAAGAATTTTTGTGTGCTGAGTCCGAATTTGAAGTCAAAATTTCACTGACACGTCACGTTTTTGAAAAAAATCTAAATATTAACAGGTCAAAAACGCGTTTTTTTGTGTACATTTGACGTCGAGTTACATAACATTTAAGTTATTTTTTTGAACCAAATTACAGTTTGCGTCTTATAATTTCGAATTAAAAAAAGACAAAACATCAAAAAGAACTTAATTGAAAATTAGTTTTTGGGAGTTTATAGCGAAAATAGTGATGAGTGTAGCTTAAAAACTAGACGTGATAGAATAAATACGTAGACAGTTTTGAATTTAGCACACTAAAGTCAACTAAATCACCTAACAAAGTTCTTGCTCCCGACTTTTTTTTGTTTTTTGCCGACCCAGTGTAATCGAAAGATTTTGTATATAAAAGTTAAAAATAATTAAAAATAAACCAGACAAACTAGTATATTTTTCGGAGAAGTTTCTTTTTAGTAACTAGTTTGTTTTTGTTTTTTTTTTTTTTTTTGAAATGAAAACTCTCCAAGTTTCTAAGGAGTTCACAAAATTACATAATGAACATTTTTTTTTTAAGCCTAACAAAGATTAGTTAAACGTATTTGCTCTAGCTTCACTGAAAAATGTATTATTCTTAAAAACTAAATTTTTAAGAAATATTCATTAAATTTATGCACGAATTCTTAAAAAAAAAGAAGAAATTTTTAAGAAATATTCATTAAATTTATGCACGAATTCTCAACTTTGTAGTGAGTTCAAATCAGAAAATGTTGAAATGGTAACGGAGTTACGAATAACAGAGTTACGCGCGACAGAGTTACGGCCGTCAAAGTTACGCGAAACCGAAGTTACGAAAAACTAGAGTTACGAATTCTAAAGTTATGTTAAGCTATGACATGCGATTTTTGGGTTGGCAACAATTGCAACAACAGTTCACCACACCAAAATAACGTCTGTAAAAAAAGGGGTGGTTTGGTTATTATTTTAATATAAATAATAACAAAGTTCGTATTACAAAATACGCTATGAATAATTATATTAATTAATAGAAAAAAAAATACGTATTTGCAATATGAGTTGGACAAATAAGAAGTTAAATTCAATTATGTCCCCCAAACTTACATAAGTATACTCATGTTTTTTTTCTATTTAAACGATTTTGCGATCTTCTCACAAAAACAAAACCATATATGTATATCTATACCTATCCAATCAAAATTTTACAAGATTAAATAACACCCATTTTCGCTTTACTTAATCTCTTGTTTGTAATTCCATAATTCCATGTCGTTCCTCGCAATTAGAGCTGTAGCAAACCGTATGTATTCGTTACTTAAATGCGGGTATTCACTTCAGTAACGAGTAACGAAACGTTACTGCCCAAATAATTTCGTTACTCGTATGTTTCGTTACTAGTACTGAACAAGTAACGAAACATGCGAAACATACGAAACGTGCGAAACGTGCGAAACATACGAAAAATACGGAACATACGAGTAACGACGATACTCCAATTCCAATACCAATTTGGAAATGCGAAACGAAAACAAAATGGTACACTGCATTTGTCGTGTGCGCATTATTTCGCATCTCGTGTCGGTTCGGTATCATCATTTATGTATTTTATGATTTTGTTGTTCTGTTTTTGTGTATGTTTATCAAAAGGGGTAAATAAGAATTCTGTTTCTTTCTCTTTCGTCCCTGTTTTTTATGGACATGTGCGTGTGGAGTGAATTATGTGAAAGTGTGTTTGAGTGTAGTGTAGATACATTCCAATTAGAATACCAATTTGGATAGGTATACGAAATGTGAAACAAAAACAAAATGGTACACTGCATCTGTTGGGGCGTAGCCGTACTTGTATTCTGTTTTCTCCTTTTTTCCTTTTGTAATTAATAAAAAGAATTTTTCTTTTCCTTTGTTTGATTTGTTTAATTTATTTTATTCTTTAGTTTGATTCAAACAAATAATTACAATTTTGGTTTTATTCGTGGTTTAAAGTTTTTGTTTTTTTTTTCTTTTGATTTCAAGAAGGTACTACTTTCGTGCTTGTGTGTGGTGAGGTGGTTTCTGACATGAGTGACGACAACTTTGAATGAGAATATGGAATGAATGTGATTGAGTGAAATGATTGAATGGTTTTTTATTTTAGGTTGGCTGCAATGACAATTTTTAAGTTTGGATCGGGAGGAAACGAAACATGGGCGTGTTCGTATATTCTTATTTGAATCTTGAATTGTTTGGTTTCTTAATTATGTTAGTTATGATTCTATTTAACTATATCTGGTAAAAACTTTATTCAGCACCGGCACATTCATATCTTAAAAAAAAAAATTACTTTTAGGTACATCGAAAATCTGATATTGAAAGCAGATTCTTGAAAACTTTACTCTTTGCTAAGCTAGTTGAGCTAGAGAATATTTGTATACCATTTTAAAAAAGATTTCTTGTAATTCAAAATCTTGCATTATTAAATTTTTAATGTCGTTTTTACTTTTAATATATGTATATTAAAAAAAAAAAAACAACCAAAATAATAAGTTCTTAACGTAAATCGTGAGACATAACAAAAATACCAAATGTAGGAAATATACGAAATATACGAAACATACGAAATATACGAAATATACGAAGCATACGAAGCATACGAAACATACGAAACATGCGAAACATGCGAAACATACGAAATATACCTAAAGTAACGAAAGTAATGAGTAACGATATCGTTGATGCGGGTACTAGAACCAAAAGTAACGTATACATGCGGGTACTCATTTTGTCGTTACTTTTACAGCCCTACTCGCAATTGTTGCCAACCCAAAAATCACATGTTATAGCTTAACATGACTTTAGAATTCGTAACTCTAGTTTTTCGTAACTTCGGTTTCGCGTAACTTTGACGCTCGTAACTCTGTCGCCCGTAACTCTGGTATTCGTAACTTCGTCGGTTTCCCGAAAATGTTTAACCGGAAAAATGTTTGTTCTTTTTTTTTGAAAAAAAAAAGATTTCTAAACTTAACTAAATAGTTTTTTTATATCAGTTCTTCTCCGCTTAGAGATTCTTCGAGGTATGAAATCATTCGTATGAAATCAGACAAATTTTAGCTCCAATACTAGAGTCGATTACTTGCTCATGTTTGCAATTATAAATTATTGAAATTTAAAAGTTTCTTCAACCTTGAACAAAAAAATAAAAAAAAAAAATTTTACTTACTGTGGCAGTTTCAATGTTCATTCGAGCTTGTGAATGAGTATCCGATATATCAAATCTTTTTGCGCATTTTTCAGATACTTCATCTCTCCCTCCATCAGTACAGCACATTTGTGGATCCTTTCAATAATAATTCGAAATGTAATTTTGTATGAATAATGATTTAAAAGATATTTAAACTTACAACCAATGGTGGTGGACGATTACAATCGATGTTTACGGCAAGGATATTCTAAAAAGCAGCTTAATTAATTTATATATTTTCCTTAAAATGGATTAGTAACTTACGTTAATAATAACTGAAAGAAGGACAATGCAAATTATTGTTTTCCATGAATTTCTTCCAAAGTGATCCATTTTTCTGTTCGTTGTACGTTGTTCGTTATAGAATTACACGGTGTTACAAAAATGAGGTTTTAAAATATACGCGGGCGGAGACCTATCAGGTTTTGTAGAGCTAGTCGCACTGAATACGAAACCGTATTTGAAAATCCCCTAACACCCCCAAAATCTGGAGTTACGGGCAAAAAACGGTTTTTTGGACCTTCACCCATTGAAAAAATTCTAGCTTCGACAATTTTTTACCCATTTTCGATTTTTTTACAGTTTCTGATAGAAGATAAATATACCTTTTTTACAATGTATAAAACATGTTATGTCGGTTAAACCACTTAGAATTTATAAGATGTCAAAGTTCAAAAATTCAATTTTTTTTTGTCATTTGCCCAACTTCGGCATCAATTTAAAGTATATGTTTTCAAGACAACATGCTATTTAAAAAATGTATTCTAAAACTTTATCTATTTCCCAATTGATCAAGGTATTTTTTATGAAAATCACTTCAAAATTGGCTTAGAAAAAAAAATTTTTCGATTTCAACCCAGTTACAGAAATTCGAACTTTTAGGCATAGAACAAAAATGTTGTTTCGGCACGTAGTAGGATAAGTTGGGCGCCAGGATTTGATGAAGGGGTTTTGTAGAGGAGCTCAATACAAACATTTTTTTTCTTTGTTAGGGGGGTCTATCTTCCCCCGTTTAGGTGGGAGGGGCATTTTTCTAAAAAAAAATTATCAAAATAAAAAAAATTATTAAAAAACAACGGCAATACTTACAGTAATAAATGATACCATTTCCAAAAGGCAAAATTGTGCATTTGATTTTAATTTTTAAATCAATATAATATTACCAATTGTTTTTGAAATAATCGATTTCAAAGTTAAAAATAGGGGAAAAAATTTTTTTTAAAACTCATTTTATACTATTTTTGTCCATGAATTGAATTTTAGTAAATAAATTACTTAGACAGAAAACTGCCTCAATAAATTCCTTATCGAACAGTGAAAACTATTATGTTTCTATGTCTTCTAGTTTTTGAGAAAATTGAAAAATAAAAACAAATGAAAACAAAAAATATTTTGAAAAAAAGAAAAATCTGATAAAATAATTTTTCAATTTTCCCAAAAACTAGAAGACATAGAAACATATAGTTTTCACGGTTCGATAAGGAATTAATTGAGGCAGTTTTCTGTCTAAGTAATTTATTTACTAAAATTCAATTCATGGACAAAAATAGTATAAAATGAGTTTTAAAAATTTTTTTTCCCCTATTTTTAACTTTGAAATCGATTATTTCAAAAACTATTGGTAATATTATATTGATTTAAAAATTAGAATCAAATGCACAATTTTGCCTTTTGGAAATGGTATCATTTATTACTGTAAGTGTTGCCGTTGTTTTTTAATAATTTTTTTTTTTATTTTGATAATTTTTTTTTAGAAAAATGCCCCTCCCACCTAAACGGGGGGAGATAGACCCCCCTAACAAAGAAAAAAAATGTTTGTATTAAGCTCTTCTACAAAAACCCTTCATCAAATCCTGGAGCCCAACTTATCCTACTACGTGCCGAAACAACATTTTTGTTCTATGCCTAAAAGTTCGAATTTCTGTAACTGGGTTGAAATCGAAAATTTTTTTTTTCTAATCCAATTTTGAAGTGATTTTCATAAAAAATACCTCGATCAATTGGGAAATAGATATAATTTTAGAATACATTTTTTAAATAGCATGTTGTCTTGAAAACATATACTTTAAATTGATGCCGAAGTTGGGCAAATGACAAAAAAAATTGAATTTTTGATCTTTGACATCTTATAAATTCTAAGTGGTTTAACCGAGTTACATGTTTTATACATTGTTAAAAAGGTATATTTATCTTCTATCAGAAACTGTAAAAAAATCGAAAATGAGTAAAAAATTGTCGAAGCTAGAATTTTTTCAATGGGTGAAGGTCCAAAAAACCGTTTTTTGCCCGTAACTCCAGATTTTGGGGGTGTTAGGGGATTTTCAAATACCGTTTCGTATTCAGTGCGACTAGCTCTACAAAACCTGATAGGTCTCCGCCCGCGTATATTTTGAGTGTTACACCGTGTTATTATCTGTTAATGTGTTACAATTTACTTTGACCAAAGGTTTTATATTACTGACCACTCATTGCGACATAAATAATGGAGTTCCGCATGTTTAATTTATTATTCTTGTTTAGTACGGAAATTAAGTTGACTTTGTGATTTGGAGTTTAAATCTCTATCAACAGAGCCAACGACGCATGACAATTTCACAGTGAGATGAGTACAAATTATTGAGTTTGTTTTGGCAATTCGAGTGATAAATTGATCTTGACCTGCATTTTTATAAATACAGAGCATAGAATAGCAATGAATTATGATCAAGGTTATGGATATTTGATTTAGAACCTCAGAAAAAACGTGTCTAGTTTTTTTTTGGGCAAAGATTCATAATTACAAAATTTAACAGTTTATTTTTGTAATTTTGTAAATAATTTAATTTAATTAATTGCATGATGTGCCCACACAAACTATAATGTACATAAATTAGTTCTACGGTCGGTATAAGAACGTTACTTCAAAATTTGATGGCTTGTCTAGCATCTCCTCAGGTTTCAATTATTTATTGGGGTATTTATTATACACTGAGGGAAAAAACGCAACGCAAAATGTTCAACGTTGATTTAATGTTGAAAAAAACTAGCATGAAACATCTTTAAATTAAAATTGAAACAACGTAAGAAATTTTTTTAATTTTGTCAGACTTCAGCTTTTGTTGCATTTGTGTGATACACTTATTCCAACTGTGAGATAGCACGTTGGTAAAGCATTCGCCTAGTAACCCAAGAGTTGTAGGATCGATCCCCAGTTGGATGCTAATTTTTACATTTCTGTAGCAAACCGGAAAAGATCGCACAAAAGCTGTACAAACTATATTTTTTTCTTTTGAAGCTTCTAACACAATCTTTAAGTATTGGTTTATCGAAATAGTACGCCATATTTCTAATAATTTTCACCAAAAGTTTTTAATTGGCAGTTAATGTTGAAAGTTTGGCTTTTTTTGAAAATAGGAAAAGGAGATGGCACATTTTTCTATGGAGCTTGGGCCCAGTGTGTTCACTAACGAAATTGGTATCAAATGAAAGGTGACGGTAAGCACATTACGTGGGTAAAATATTTTCAAATTCGTTAGTAGGGTTTTGGAGATATTTGAGTTTGAAGTTTCGGATTTCACAATCAAGATTTCAGGTAATTTTTCGAACAGTTAATCGTAGAATGCGTAATAATGGGTATACAGAAATAATATTGGTATCAAATGAAAGGTATTTCTCTTGTCTATAAATCTGTATCAAAAGTTTTTTTCTTTATTAAAAAAAATAATACATATTAGGTATTTACTTCTCAAAAGGTGATTTTTTTAAGCGAGGCATTTGGCACATCGAAATATCAAAATATTCAGTGGTGACATGCACTGTTTTTTGCAATTTTTCAATAGCTTAATGTGTTACCTTTAATTCTATATATAAAATAGTTCTTTAAAACATACAAAAACCTTATAATAAGCAAAATACACAAAAACGCACTGAAATATGCCTATTAAATAATAAGAATAGAAACTATAGTTCAGTCAATGGGGAAAAATCTGGAAAAAGCTATGACGTCAGCTAAGATTGAATGCAGTATTGAAGAGGGGTTTATCCCAAGTAAAAATCTCAGATTGCGTATTGTTTGGTCTTGTGGGGCGACCGCCATTTTGAAAAACGCATATGTCTCAATATCTCGAGAACGACTGGTCGGACAGAAAACTAGAAAAGACTTTTTAGATTGGAAATTAGTTAATCTTTCTTTTTCTAGTACATCATTTTTCTTTAGGAGTTATTATTTCAGAGTTACACTACCGAAAATTGTGTGTTTTTTGATATTTTAAATATTTTAAACAACCCTTAGAGTTAAGTGCGGAATTACTGAGAATGAGATACTTTGCGGTTCTGTTACTCTGAAAGTATAACTCCTATAGAAAAATGATGTACTAGAAAAAGAAAGATTAACTAATTTCCAATATAAAAAGTCCTTTATACGCATTCTACGATTAATTGTTCAAAAAAATAGCTGAAATCTTGATTTTGAAATCCGAAACTTCAAACTCAAATATCTCCAAAATCCCACTAACGAATTTGAAAATATTTTACCCACGTAATGTGCTTACCGTCACCTTTCATTTGATACCAATTTCGTTAGTGAACACTCTGGGCCCAAAAATGTGCCATCTCCTTTGTGTAAAAACTACGAAATTTAGAAAAAATAGTTTTTCTGGATAAACCAACGGGGTTTTAATTTTTTTGCTCCCTAAATATCGAAATAACTTAGTAAATAATGAATTTATCGAATTTTTGAAAAATATGTGTTTTATTATATGTAAAGGCCAATCGATTTAAAGCTTAAAAGATGGAGTATTTTCCTGTGCTGTCACAAGGTTCTTATTTTTTTAAAATTTTTTTTGTTGTATACAGGAAATTAAGTGGTTAAACACCAAAACCATTTAAATAGATTTTAGACAAATTTTTGAAAAATATGTGTTTTATTATATGTAAAGGCCAATCGATTTAAAGCTTAAAAGATGGAGTATTTTCCTGTGCTGTCACAAGGTTCTTATTTTTTTTAAATTTTTTTTGTTGTATACAGGAAATTAAGTGGTTAAACACCAAAACCATTTAAATAGATTTTAGACAAATTTTATATATTTTTTACATTTCTAATAAAATTAATTAAAAATTAACCTTTTATATTTATTTTTATAACAAGCTTTGGCAATCCATACGTTCTAACACGTTGTGCATCTCTTGTGGGGTTGTGTCTCGTCTAGTTGCGTTGTGTTGCGTCGTCAGTCGTGTCGCATTGGCCGTACGTTAAGCCAGAGAGTTCACATTTTTGACATTTTATGCGTTTTTGACAATGCGTTAGACACTTTGTCCGAAATTTAAGCTTAGGATGTTCAGTAGACTATAACCATAAACAAATCAGAACTAAGAGATTTAAATTACGGTCTGATGTATAAGGTTACTGTACTATAAAGTAGTTTAAAAATAAATCTATTTTACGAATTGGATAATTCTGTGCTGTCTACCAATTTCTAACAATAGGTTTTTAATAATAACAAAAGATAATGATACCTTGCTATCAATTCAATTAGGTGGTGGATATGAATAGAATAAAAAGATCATTCATCACGTCAGTTTTCATAAACCACAGCAGTAATTATTGAGTTAATTTAAAAATAGACTAACTGCTGCTACAGATAATGAAGAATAAATAATAACATTAACATCCAATCATTTTGTTGAACATCCCAAATTGATGTCCAAATGTAGGATAGCGTGTTGCTGAAGTAAAAGTTTGCTCATCTTCTGTTTTTTGTTTTTGCTATATAGCTACAAACTGCAAAACTACACAAAGAAAACAAGTCCACCTAAAAAGAAGCGGCTTTAATTGCTTTTTTTTAATTCAAGACGAAGATATTCCTACTTTTATGTGGAGACTACAATAATAAGAAGATTTTCCTCATAAATTAAGTGGATTTCATCCTAATTTAAGTCGGAAGTCATCTTTGCAAAAAACCATATAGAAATCCGCTTGTTTGTTCCATATTGTTCTTAAAATTTTTACTTGACTCATTTTGATATTGTAAATTCGGTTGATTTAATCGATTTAAATTGAACCCATTCGAAGAACTGTTGATACTGGCTTATTTAAGTCACTTAATTTCCGTCCTGAAAGTATTGATTGAATCTCACCGATATTGCCAAATTAACTTAATGAAACTTGACGAAGGCTGCATAATTTATTATTATGGCGGAAAACATTCTAACGATTTAAAATCTTTCAAAATCTAAACACTTTATCACATTACATTACTGTTTCCAAATCTGTATTTTTTTAATTTAATGTTCTTTAGAGATTAACTTCTCTTTTTTTAAACATCAACACTCTAATTGAATCATATAAAATACAAACTGAATCAAATTATGCCTCTATATTAGATTGTTAAATTAAAAGGTATTTCCTTTAATTAAATAAAATTACTCTAATTGAAACAGTAATTTAATTTAAGGTTGTTTCAAAAATATTAAATTGCTAAACAAAACCGCAAATAAAAAACTTAGGCTTTTATGCTTGAAAAATTCATAACATTTGATTTCTCTATTACAGTGTTAAGCCTTCCCAAAATAATATAATACTTTCATATTTCATTTCATGAAAGAAAAATAAATATACCGAATTATGGATTGAAAATAGTATAGAAAAGTTTATTTATGTATTTATATAAGGAAGTCATAGTCAAAGAAATTTATTTGGTTAATATGTATTATATGCATTTTTTTAAATCTTGAATTTCATTACTTTGGAAAATCATCAGGAAGTGCATAATGTGAATGAAGTGATTTCCAGTGCTTTTTAATAAATTCGATCACATCATTTTGCATTACTTCATCCCTTTTTTCCTTCTTGAGTAATTTAAGGACTTCAGTCTTTTCCACCTGAAAAGATTTTATCATAAGTAAAGTAACAACTTTTTGTATACCATATAGACAAGACATCTATGAATGCTAAAAGAAAAGAAATGTATAAATTTTATCATCACAAAATTATAACAAGACTTTTTTGCTTTTCAAGAAACAATCAAATGCAAAGAAAGCCATGTGCATGATGAAGCCTCGAACTTTCATCTTATTTGGCTGTTTTATAAAACACTAGACCTGATAACGAAAATAAGGGAATCATATACCTTGAAAAAATTTTAATATACTTAAGAAAACAAAAAAAAAAAACAGTAAAAATTGCAGGGAAAATTGCTAGAAAACGAATTTTTAATATAAAGAAAACTCGAGTTTCAATCTACTTTTAGTGTTTCCATAGTGTACCTACCTTCCTTTTACCTCCGAGAAACTCTGTCACACTTTCGAGATTCTTTTTTCGAATAGTTTGTCTCAACAATTTAAATTGATCATGCAATATAGCTGAATATTGATCCTGATGGAAATGATCCAATAAGCTTTCGATCTCTCCGCTATCGCATTTGGTTTTTAAATTTTTGAAATATGTTTCATGTAAGCCGTATATTCTGTAGATAAATTCAAGGTTTTTGTACTGTAAATTATATTAATTTATAATCCATTTGAAACTTGAGAATATTTTTTCCAAATAAACTCACCTTTCTAGTCAAACAAGTAATTTCAAATATAATGCCATTTTGATCAAGATTTAATCGGCAATATTCACCCTGCTTGCTGGATGAAGTTATATCTTGACCAAGTTCAAGTAACTGATGATCCATTCTATACTGTCTTGAAATATACCGACCAGGTTTTCTTAAACCTCCATACACCCAACCATTTAAAAGTTGAAATTGACGAAAAATTGGCTTGACGAAATTTACTTCAATCATATTTAATTCTGATCCAGTTTCTAGTTTTTCTTCCATAAAATTCAATGCAAGCTTTAAGGAATCAAACTTGTAGAAATGAAACTCATAAGAGACATTTTAGATTCTTACTTGATTTCCAACTTCAGATTGATTAAGAAATTCTTGTTGGCTTTGGTTGGCTAGTAAAGATTCTTGGTATTGAGTTATTCTACCACATGCATAAACAAATGGAATATTTGTCTTTGATTTCTCATCAACAACAATACGGTTGTTAAGAATTTCGATTTGAGATTCCATCAAAGCTGTTGAAATAAAAATGTTGTTTTGTAATGAGTAAATTGTCCCTATCATTTAGGTATACAAATTAAAAAAAATTAAGCGAATGTCTAATTTGAATGTACTAAATTCCACTTGTAAAAAAAATGATAGGTTAGATTAACGTGACTATCAGCAGGCGAGCCGATGCACTCAGACCATTATTTAGTCTGTTGTGATACCACAATGAGTCTTTTATGCGCGGATCTAAAAATTCGGTTTGAGGGGGTCACAGGATTAAAAAACTTACTTGCAAAATAAACAACAAAAATGGTCAAGTAGCCAACTTGATTTATTTTATTAAGAAGTTTTTTTTAGAAACATACCTAAATTTTTAAAGTCGTTAGAGCGACTTTTAAAGAAATTAAAAAATCACGATTCTAAAAATATAGTTGGTATGCCATTAATTGTAATAATTTACAATCTAAGAACCAAGATTTAAAAAAATATTCCGTTTTCGAAAATTTAATATTTAAAAAAATATATATAGGTATTTTTCTTAATCCAAAAAATTAATTTTTCAATATTTAATTTTTTTTATTACCTAATACAATCAAATTTTTGTTTAAAAAATCTGTTGAAATTATTGAGGTTGTCATTTAAAAATAAGTAAGAAGTTAAGAACCGTTCTTCACTGTGTGAATCTAGTTCAAATGAACGGAAATCACTTTGATTTAACTGTTTTTCGGAATGATTTTGCGTTGAAGACCATCATTTTAAAGTGTAATTGCCGGTTTGGAAATAACCTATATTTTTGCAAAATTCTTAAATGGAAGATACCTTAATTTTTGGTTCAATTGTACTAAAAGTACTAAAAATAAATAATAAAGGTGCTACGAATGCACCGTTTTGGGAGCTTCTTTGAAGCGAATAACTTACTGAATTGTACATGTTCTTCAGCAAACTTGTTTCAAAAATACTGTCATGTACCTAATAGTTATTTTATCATGGAATATTATATGATTTTTCAACTTTTAAGAGTTTTAATTTAAAAAATGTGTAAGAAATCAAAATACTTACTTTCTCGCAGGCTTTGTGGAAAATTTCTTATATGGAAGCTTATGAAAGCTAAACATTTCAGAAAGATTTTACCAGAATTGGATTCAAACACAACACTTTCAATCTCTTCTTCATTTGGATAAAGATTCCAGTCAAGAAATTTTAGATTTTGATAAATTTTGACACCAACTTCTGTCTCTTTTTTATAAATCCAATTTGTCACATAATCATCATCCAATGTTGCGGGAAAATCATCTATTTCGTTGGTTGGTATAACAAGCAAAATATTTGATGGTTTTATTCCCAAATCAATTAAGGTGCCAACACATGAATGAGCCATCACAACAGATCCATAAATCAAGAGTGGTAGCTCTATAGAATTCTTTTTCAATTGTTGTATTTTATGGTAAAATATTATCTTTTCCAAGCGATTGTTGATTTCTATATAGTTGAGAGGTGCAGTTTTGAACGATTTTGGAGAACTATACACTGAACTGGACATTAAAAACAATTGATCATATGGAACTTCTGTTCCATTTTTCAAAATTAATCTCTTGTTGTCCCTGTAATTTTTATGATTGTAAAGAAAATAATTTGAAATTATTGTATTACAAACCAATTGATTTCTTCTAATTCTCCTCCAATAAAACTAACCCATGTTCTAAATTCCAGTTTTCTTAAAAAATCTGCAGAAAATTTGTCATTAGCTTGGAAAAACATCGACTTTTGCTCTTCAAAGGATCTTTTGTCATGTTCAGCTTCAATGAATCCATTACATTCAGTTATTACTGTTATGTTTAGACATTGAATGCGTTGACAACTTTGGCTTTAAAGTAAAGTTTAGCATTTATCAAGTTGAACAAAATGTTTGAAAACATACGAAAAAAATAAAGTCTTGAGGAATCCCTTGCATGTTTCGTTGAATCCCACAATTACTATTTTATTTTCAACTTGAGTTCTGGCCATGTGACACATTTTTATGTTGATGTAGTAAAGAGCATATGGATCAATAAAGGCATCGTAAATACGTCTTCTTGGAAGCAGAGGAAACATGTTTAACAGAATACTGTTAAGTATTGGTTTGTTGGACTAGAAAAAAAAAAAATAAACAACCATAATAAATATTTAAACTTAAATTCAATCACATGATCGGTACACCCACAGCAGTCACAAATGTTTGTTTTTATTAAAATTCTCAGAATGACAAACAAAAGCTGAATAAACAAAGATTTAAAATAGGCTATTAGCTTCTAACTTTGATGATATAACTCAGATTTTGATCTAACTTTTTGGCAAATGCTTCAATTTGTATATTATTTAGGTTCCAGAAGTTTTTTTTTTTAATTTTGTAACTAATAAGCCAATGTAGGCACGCGAAGATTGTGTTAGGCTGGGCTCTGAAAACCGGTTAAAACTGAAAATCGTATGAAAAATCACAATTTTGCTTTTAGTTTTTTTCGATTTTCTGAAAAATGACTAAAATAATTTTTCATACGATTTTCAGTTTTAACCAGTTTTCAGAGCTTGATTAACGTGATTATATTGCTGTTTTTATTTAACTTCATTACATTGCTGTTTTTATTTAACTTCAGCTGGTTAAAATTGTGCGTTGGATTGTGGAGAATAGAGCTGAATACTTAGTTTGAAAAAAGTGAAAAGTGATTTTATCCACTTTTGAAAAGTCAATCCCCATATATTAGTTATAGGTAAGTTAATCTTACAACAAATTGTACATATCGCACCCTCAGTGCAAAAGAGCGAGAACTCAAAAAAGTTCATTTCGAGAAAACGCTTTTGCAAAATACATACTGACTCTAAACTTTCCCCTATAACTTTCCATGGGACAGCAATTTCCATAATGTCAAAGCTCTATTACAAGAACCATTATGTTTATTTTGTAGTTTTAATAAATTTATTTTTTAAAATTGTTTAAATTAGGAAAGAGTTTGACTTTTAATATAGTAGGAATTGGATGAAGACAGTCATAATCTTTCGAATTTTTCGTTTACGTTAACAACAAGCCCTTCAAAAGAAAGATAATTTAAAAAGAAACATTTCCTCATCATTATCTCAAAAATGTCATTTTTTGACTTTTCGCTCTTTTGCACTGAGGGTGCGATATCGTCGGTCTCATGAGAAAACCTCGTAACTCCCAAAATCAAAATTTTACAGGAGAGACGAAAGAGTAAACGAACAACAGAGTAGTTGGGAAGAAAAACGCTGTGCAAAATTTGAATTTAAGTCTATTTAGAGTTTTCGGAATGACCCCAAATTTTCTGGGTTGCTCCGCTGACATATTTTCTAAAGAATGGCATTCAAAAGTCATTTTTGAAAAAAAAGTGGAGTTACGAGGTTTTCTTATGAGACCGACGATATATAGAAAATTTGCAATGAAACTACGTTAGAACATTATTATCTTAGAGATAAGAAAAGGATTTCCAAAGATAAATCTCATTTACCTATTCACATCTGTAATGAACATGGGTCACTGTGGCGTATGCGTAACATTTTTTTTTATTGTTGTCTTTATTCGATGGTGCAGCAATTGAAGTAACCAATAAAGCAATTGTATTGTTATGCAAACTAATAACACGTAGTTGAAGGAGAAAATACGACACTAAATTACCTTTTTTGTCGACGTTTCGAAACATAATTTGAAATTACGAAACTGAAAGTTTTTTTTTTATTACTTTGAATTGAAATTACCTCTTGTCTAAGTTTGTAAAATATTGAACAGCATCCAGTTAGTCGAAATATTTCACGGGTAACATGTACCCATTCCCATATGAATGCCGGATGCAAGTGTAAATACTTCAATTCTCCTGATTGCCATTCCGGATATAGGTCATCATCATTATGAAGAACATAATTTCTTCTAAATTCATTCATTAAACAGTTTGTTCTGTTAAATAAACAAATTTAATTGATATTTGATTTTAAAGAATTAATTGATTTTTGTTTATAAAAACCTTAAAACAACAAAACCAATAACACAACCTCCACAACGGATTGTAAGTACGTTAAATGTTGACCATTGATTAGTCAGATATTCCTCAATTGACTGCATTATGTCGGCTACATTGTATATGCGGCTTCCCTTGAACGCTGAATAACACAAAATACTTTCTACATCGGCAATATCTTGTCTGGTCAATTCTGAAAGTTCTATTTCAGTAAGAAATGAATTTCTATGAGCGACGTACAAGCAATCGGAGATTTTGCATCCAACTCGAGGAATAGCACGCTGGGGAAATAATCAACTTTTACATAAAGTGTTATTGTTGAAAACGACATCGATCGGTCATACCGAGAAATATTCTAAAAGAAACCCATTCAAAGAGTTTGATGAAGCCTCAGTTGAGGGCAGCGATATAATACAATAATCCTTATCAGGATATGCAGAAAAAGAAGACCCAATCAGATCATATATTCTTCGAGGATCTATTGTGCTGCTCAATCCGAATAACTGAATAGCAAATACATTACCTAAATCGGATTTTTGTGGTGCTTTGATGTATTTTTTGGTTTCTTCTACGTATGTGTAAGGAGATCTCAAATCTAGACAGAAAAGAAAGCAATTTTTAGGAAACTGGTTGAAATTTGGTTTACAATATTATACTAGTATTTATTTGATTCCATTTTCTGAAAAGATTTCTTGGGTATTCTTCTTCAAATTCATTAGAATCATCGTTTGAGTCATTGGAGCTCGTATTAATGTACATATTGTTAAGACTAAAATGTATCAGTAAAAGGAAAAAGATTGCGAAAAAAATTCATTTATTTTTTTTTTTATTTGATTTTTACCTTAATGGCTCTTTTGGGGAATTGATGTTCTGTTTTGTTTTTCTATCATCATAGATACTATCAAAAAAAATATCAGATCGTTTTCGAATTAAATCTCTAGAAAAGATAGAAAGGTTATGCAAACATATTTAACCTTTTATACCAATCTTATACAAACATAACACTTTTTGTTTTTATCGTATCTGTGTGTTGATTTTGAGATTTTTTTATGAAGTTACCAAAAATTGTAGTTTCAAAGTTTTCTCCTAAAACCTTTTGGTTTACACGTGTATTCAGCCACATCATACCAACTGTATTGTTTAAAATCTAAAAATAAGTTTAGAAAAAATTGTATACTGAGTAATGAATAAATTCATGGAGAAAAAGACCACATAAAACAAAGCGGATTTCTGTATGGTTTTTTGTCAAGATAACTTCAGTCTTAAATTAAGCGAAAATACAATTATTTTTATAATGACAATTTTCTTATTTTTATGATAAAAAATTTTCATCTTTAATAAAGTGGATTTCCGCTTAATTTAAGACGGAATTTATCCGAATCTGCATTTTTGGACATTTTGACTTTAATGTGTCATTTTACTTGTTATTGGTCCCTCTATTCACTGCGTCAATCCCAATCCTCCATCTGTTGCCTAGAAGCCTAAAATATCATTTTTTGATGCACGAGTTTCCATAAGATTGCATGTGTTTCCAAAACTTTGAAGCCGTTTTTCTCAAAACTACAATTTTGCAGATTCGTGGTTTTGGCTTTGTGCCCACGATATTACCTATGTATACGTTCATTAGAAAAATAATCATACCTCTGCAACAATGATTGCTTCCTCTGGATCGTTGCGAATTACTTGTTCAGCGATATAGTATTCACCCAACTCTAAACGAACTCCTTTTAATTTTTGATCAATTATTTCAACTAAATCATCGTTATCCTCGACTCTGAAATGATAGATTTTAAGATGATAAATTCTCGATTAAATAAAGATTTCTGAAAAAGTTCTTACAAAGCACGACGCAAACGCATTCTTGGAATAATGTTATATCTTTCGCAAACGAAAATTGATTGGCTCAACCTGTTTATGGATTTATCAAGGGAAAATATTTGTTTACTATGAACAGCCAGTATGTCCTCGTAAATAGCTGAAAGAATACTATTTAACTCAAAAGTCCAGAATCTGAATTCAAGGTTAAGGATCAAGCCAAAAAGAGAACTCAGGAAAACTGAGCATTCAAGGTCTTTTTTTATAGTAATATCGACTTGTTTTAAAATTTTAGCTTAAACTTACAATCAATTGGTGGTGCAACAGTGCATATAAACTTAATTTTTGGTTCTCGAAGAAACATTTCTTCGTAGATGTCTTTTAGAATACTGTTGTTGTAAGGATCATCTACTACTAAGTACGTCAGAAAAAGAGTATTCCCATAGGTAATCTGTGTTAGCCTTAAATCAAAACGAAATTTAATAATGTCGTCGAAACGTTTCAATTAAAAAAATAAACATCATTTACTTGAAATGAAATTGTATCCATTCCAACCAGCATCCTTTTGGAAGAGCACTTACATTTGGACTGTTTGCAATATTCACATAAGCAGACATTTTTCCAGATTCTTGTTCAACTACTAACGAATAGATTGAATCTCTAAATTCCAGTTTCAAATCGAGATCGCCAAAAAATTTTAAGGTGCTGTTTTTGATACATGTTCTTATGACTTTTAAGTCCTCAAAAGTTGCATCTCGAACTTTAGTCTTTGGATTTATAAAACATCTATGTAAATAGCAGAAAAACAAAATATTTTACAAAAGACGATTTATTTGTACATATTAAGGCACTATTTTAGAGTCTAAATGCAGCAGCAAGGAGAAAAACAAATTTTTTTTAACATACGTAGTAGATTTTTTACGAATCCTTGACATATTTTAGATGTTTATTTAAAAAAAATTATATTTGGTATTTTACTGTTGTTTAATATTTATTTTTGATTGATTTTTCAACTGTATTTTTGATTGCGCAAAAAAAACATAGTTAGATACGTAGTTAGTACCTTCTATGTACTATGTAATAATCGTACCTGTGACGCACTGCTAGTATCACCCGTTTTAGTGCTAATCAGTTAGATAAGTGCAAGTGCTATGATCTGTTAGATTAAGTTTTATGTCAGAAGAAACTGTTGACATACTTTTTTTCACTTCAAATTCTTTGATGAAGTGCAGTGATAGAACATTGGATCCGAAACAATACATTTAATCCAATTTTCGTCAAACTTAAATCTAAGGATAAATGGTTCATGTTAAAAAGTTTCCTCATGCTCATTTAGAGGCTATATATACCATAATTTGTTCTATGAAAGCCAACAAAATCTAAGAGGATTTATATCCTTACAAGCTAATAGATCAGAATCAGAATTTGGGCATTAATAAGCTGATATAGAATAATAAAATCATTGTTAACGCGTCTTTGTACTTAAGATTGTATCTAATAAAGTTGGATACATTTTTCAAATTGAAATAATCGGTCCAAAGAGTACGAATTTTACCAAGTACTCCCTGAAAAAAAGAAATGGTAGGTTGATAAAATTTTGTGTGGACGTTTCATATACCTATACCATAGAAAAATAATAAAATATGCGCATCAAAATATTTCGGGTTAAAGGGTGTTTTTTTTTTAGTGAGAAAGAACAATTTTAAAACGGTACCATTGCAGAAGAAGCAAAATATATGTATTTTTTTCAACTGCATAAAAATGTTATACATACTGTGAGAATCAGAAATAAAAACAATTTTAATTATATTTACCATCGAATATTTACTTTTCATGACAAACTTAAAGAGCTTGCTATTATTTTTAATTAATTCTAGGTAAAAATTAAGTGAGGGTTTTATATATTTTAGTAAGGGTATGGTTTGTTTCGCTTTACTTATTTCGGTTTTTGGTTGTTTCGTCTAAGTCGATTCGCTATTTTATTGTTTCGTATTTTTGTTGATTAGTTTTTTATTTATTTCGTTTTTCCTTATTTCGACAAACTTATACTCCGTTTTCTTATGACTTCGTTTTTGGTTTATTTTGTTATTGATTACTTCGTTTTTTCATTATTTCGTTTAGGAATTAAGTCGCCTTTAGTTCACTTGGACTTTAATTATTTCGCCACTATTTGTTTCGCCCATTTTTTTGTGGATGTTAATAGCCTAAGGGCGTTAAAATTCGCGCGAATTTTAACGCCCTTAGGCTATTAACATCCACAAAAAAATGGGCGAAACAAATGGTGGCGAATAATTCGCGTCATTTTGAGTTCTTGCTTATTTTAAAAATGCCCAAAAAAGAAAAAAACAACGAATTCGTTACAATTTAAGGTAACAGATCTCTTATATTATAAGGATTTGCATAATTTAAATCCAAAAGTCTTCAAAACCCAAAACAATCCACAAAACTGAAGACGGAATAACCAGATGCCAAAACAAACTAAAAGCGAAATGAACCTTGGCGAAACAACTAATTGGACTTGTAATGAAAATGCGAAATAAATAAAAATCAAGAAGACACAAGGCGAAGTTATAGTTGGGCGAAATGATCGAAATACGAAGTAAACGAAAACCCAAATAAAGGATGGCGAACTAATAAAAAAAAGTTGTGTCAAAAACGAAATAACAGAAATCGAAGTAAAAAAGGCGAAACAATAGGCACCCATTTTAGTAACAATGCTATAAATTTGATTCCATTGTCACAAACTGCGCAATTATTTTTCATACTTTTACTTAGGCTACTTCAAAATATTAATTTCTACGAAAATTCAATTAAAAATAAAGCTCTTTAAGTTTGTTATGAAAAGTAAATATTCGATGGTAAATATAATTAAAATTGTTTTTATTTCTGATTGTCATAGTATGTATAACATTTTTAAGCAGTTGAAAAAAATGCATATATTTTTTTGTTGTGCAATGGTACCGTTTCAAAATTGTTCTTTCTCACTTAAAAAAAAAACCCTTTACCTAACCCGAAATATTTTGATGTGCATATTTTATTATTTTTTTTATGGCAAATGAAACGTCCACACAAAATTTTATCAACCTATTTTTTTTTTTTTTTTCAGGGAGTACTTGGCAAAATTCGTACTCTTGCTCTTTAAGTAAAAGACAATTCATAAAGAGTCCAATAACTTTTTACATGATTGTCGAAACATTTTGGTATTGATTTTATTCGATCGGGCGTTAGAAAATACCTCGAAATCATGTATCATATTAATAAAAATGTTGCATCGCATATACTATGATATGCAACAAATCGAGTGCAACACAGAAAAACTCTTGTATCTACCCTTCCGGATGGAGTACAAGGTGACCCAATTTCTAAAAACAACTCTTATATTAAGTACTACCAACGATTTTCATTTCATGCTTTTATCACAAAGTGCACGATTGAATGCTTTTTTAATGCTAACCCGCCCCACTATAACACTGCCCTAAGTGATGAGCCAGATAACACACTTTTGTGTTGGCAAAAATGGTCCCAAGACGGTGCTTGCCATAAGCGCTCTTCGGCTATGATCTGATGTAAAAAAAAAATTACCTGAGGTATGAAAGTAAGCGTATGCATTCTTAAAAATAACCTTGGATGAAAAAATTCTTGAAAAAAAAAAACAAAACAGAGGAAAAATAAAAAGCTCGAGGATACAAAAATTTTTATTTTTTGTTTTTGTTCTACACAAAATTGATAAGAAATATCTGCCTATAAATTTTGGATGAAATTGGTTTAGAAAATGAAAAAATATACGAGATCAACTAAATAATATGTACAATTATATAAAATACGACAACGCCATATTTTTTTTTTTTTTTAATAAAAAATTAAATAAAACCGTTGGGACAATTTTCGAAAAAATGGAAATACCTCAAAAACATTTGGCAAAAAAGAAGACAAAAATGGTGTTGAAAATTTATGGCAAAATCATCTAAGCTCAGTTTCAAGAAGATCCGCATCCATCCATTTTTGACAATAAAATCAGAATAAAAATAACCTACATATTTTAACAAACCAAGCGAATTATTATGAACCTAATAAATTTCAAAAGGCATGCTCACACAAGTAAAAAAAAGTTAGTGAGAAGGAAAACATCAATCGCGTGTACCTGTACATGTGAACAGAAAATCTTTTTTTTAGTTACGCATACGCCCTAGTGAACATATTTAATAAAATTTTAATTGATCTTGACATAAAGCACGTGGAGCAAATGATCATCGGGGTTCTATTTCGTAAAGTGATATGTTGTGTCAAAAGCTCAAATGAATGTTAATCTAACTAATACAATAGTTATGCTTCCGCTTAGCTAGAATCGAAGCATTAGTTATCACATCACTATGTTATATATTATCGCTTTAACATGTACAAATAATAATTTTTCAAACATATTATGCATTTTTATTCCACACGTGCCAATCAGAATGACCTAGTTTTCCATTTACAATAAACCTTTCAATTGGCTTCTCCCACAGGCAATGTATGCTGCATTATGCAAAAAAGTCTTGTCATTGCAGCTTGAATAAATACTTTCACTGATAGTGATAACACTCTCATCCTATTTGACACAATTCCACTAAATAAATTGAAGTAAAAACAAACAAATTGAAACGAAACGAACGAAAAATATACAATCAGGGCAGCAGGGGTTTGATGGTCGCGTCTCAGTTCTTTTGTGGTTCAATTTTGTGCACATACTCCCGTACTGAATCCAATGCACCAATAATCTTTTTTTTATATATTTTTTTTTAGAAGATAATCAAATCATGCAAAAGAAAAAAAGGTCACACGCGCAACCGAATTTTGCATTAATTTTACACTTTTCAATTTTGAAATAAAATTGAAAACAATTTGAGGGAAACATTCTACATGTGATGATCTCGATTAATTAATTTGTTCCCTTAGTAAATTTTGCATAGTGACCAACTTGGTCTGATCAAAATAAAAAAACACGGGCTAATTACATTTAAAGAAAATTGAGTGAAAATATTTATTTCTTCATAAATAATGGTTGCAGTTATAAGAGATAAGGTACAAATTGTATTAAATAATAATACGAATTCCACTCTGCCCCAAGATCGTACCTTCTTAATTTTAAGACTCTTGTAAATATAAAGTCGAACTTGCAAATAAAGAAACGTGTGTACAGGGTTCTTGACCGAGCGTCAGTGGCCTATATAGAAGATTTTCGTAAAGTGTGTGTAACTTATTTAATTCAGTTTCGTTCTTGATATACATACATTTCATGTTTTTTTTTTTTTTATTCTTTAACTCGTCCCCTTTTAAGAGTGACCTAAATAATTTGTAAGTCAAAAAAAAATATTTGTCCCATTCTAGTGACATTATTTTGCACAATAAAAAATGTAATCTGTACTGCAGTCATTAAAGTCATTGCATTATTATTTTGAAAAGGAGATAAGTCCACCGAAGTTCAATTATTCACAGTTGTATGGATGTGATGATGGGATAACCTGTTAAGCATTTTCAAAATAAACGAATTAAAAGAAACCAAAATCAACACAAAAACTACTATAACGAGAATTATGGACGTTATAAGGTATTGTCGCATGGATCCTGTGTTCTACAAGCTAAAACCCTTACTTATTAGTACAAGCTTGGAAAAAATATATGTTTTAATGCTTAATTTTAGCTCCCAAATTCTCTCAAAAATTAAGCCGAGCCGAAAGCCCCATATGGACACCCTAACACAATTGAACACAATGCAATAAGGATGCAATTTAAATATTTTGTTTGACATTTGTAGTGACAAACAAAAACAGTTTACTTAAAGAGTCCGAAATTTTCCAATTATTAGGTTTTTACCGCATTTTCAAATGTTGCATTCAACGAAAAAAGTTAAAAATATAGAAAAAATTCTAGTTTTTTTTTATAAATTTCTATATTGATGATGCATTATATCAAAAAATGTATCCTCTTTTTTATTTTGTTAGTATCTATGTACAAAGTTTGGACCTACCTGGATCAGACACCAAAAAGCAAGAGATTTAATAATACAAAAACATCCTCATTTCATTGATTTTAGTTAAAACTTTAGTCAAAAATAATTTTAAATTTTTAAACCAACTAATTTTGGTAGAAAATCTAATTTTCTATTAAAAGTATCTTGGAACAATTTTTAGGTTATAGGCTTGATTTTCGAGTTAAATAAAAAAAAAATCGGAAAACCGACCAGTGCACAGTGGTACCGGTTTCTAAGAAGGGCGGTCATAGGGGATTATGGTTAGGATAGCAACAAAATTTACTTGAATATGTGTGAGAATATATTTTTTTAGCAATAAAAAATGAATTAATTTAAAAACAATTGTTTTAAAAAAAAATCTTGTATATATTTAATAACAAAATGTAAAAAGAAACCTTGAATCTACATACAAACAAATGATAAGTTATTTTTTTTAATTAATTATTTGGTTTTTTTTTTCAATTTCAGTCATAATTTTTATGTTACATTTCAGATTTAAAGCTTGCTTAATGTCATTATTTTTATAAAAATATGTGCAAAAACCTAAGGAAAACATAAAAACTAAAAAAAAAAAAAATTTTTTGAAAAGGTTTTAAATATGAGAAATATGGGTAAAATTGAAACAATGAGTGTGAAAGAGTCAGTCGTCGCCCGTCGCACTTATTCGCAGACAGATTCAATTGTTTAAGAAACTACACGTGCTAGAGAAAATTTATGTATATGAATCATGTATTTATATTGATGACAACATAGTTAAAAGTTTCGGTAAAGTGAGAAGAAAAACAAAAGTATGGAATTTGAACCTGTCCTTTTCTAGTCTGTTTTTTATTGAAAATTTTAAATAAAATAGAATTGTAAACTCTTTAAATAAAGTACATACCTTCAACTTTAAGTTCCATAACAAAAAAAAAAATTTAAAAATAATTTTAACCGAAAAATACACTTAAAAGTTTAAGTTGATTCGGGACCAAAAATAAAGCATTGAAATCAGACTTTTTTCGACAACTTTTCATGGTCGATATGAAAAGTTCCGTTATTTTCTCAAAATGTCTGTTATGCTATCTTAAAGAATAGGCTTTTTATAGCAAACATAACGAAAAATGACGTCATTATATTGACATCGATATTTCGGCCTATGGCCTACTACGGAACCACTGTGCAGTGTTGCTCAAGATAAAAAAATAAAAATATTTTTAGAATGCTTATTAACGGTAGGTACCTGCCATAGAGCCGATTTTAACAAAAATAACGTTTAAGTGACTTTAATCAGTTTTTTTGAAAACGGATCAATTAATTTTTTTGAAACTTCGTTTTTATGTGTCGCCTTATACAGGGTGATTCATTAGTAATGTGCCAAAAAGCTAGAGCATGTAGGTTAGGTGGATACAAGACAAAAATCGTACAGAAGAGGGGGGTCTATTCCCTTTCGTTTAGCGGGGAGGGGCAGTTTAAAAAAAAATTGACTTATTTTGGAAAAAAAAATATTAAAAATCAACGGTTATACTTACAATAACGCGCTATACCTTTTTGTAAAGCCAAAATCCTAGTCTTTTACAAAAATTTCAAACTAAGCCATTTTATGGCACAGTTTTTGAAAAATTAATTTTTAAAATCAAAATTTTGAAAAAAAAATTGGAAAAAATGTCAAACTATTTTTTTTTCAAAATTGTATGTAAATGACCAATATTGTTTTTATATAAAACGTTTGAAAATATTATTTTAAAAACGATTTGCAATTTTTTTTTTTTTGTAAAAATTCTATTTTATAAGAAACATTAAATGTATATTTAATTTAGAGGTCAAAACTATTTCTATTCTAAAACTATTTCAAAAAATGTTTTCGTTTATTTTTAATTATAATTTTTATATTATTTTTTTATTTTTATTTAATTTCGTGTGTATTTTATAAGAAATTGAATTAATATATTCTTTCTTGAATTTTAACATAAAAAGCTTCAACTGATTTTAGCATCCCAGTCGTGCATTTTATTGTTTAGTGATACTTTGAAACAGGTGAGACCATATATATTAGTATTAAATCTTTATAAAATTAGTTCAATCGCATTTAAAATTAGACGCCGCGGTCTTATAAAGAAAGTTGGGTCAGAAAAGGTCTTTCTTAAATACACACCAATGAAAAAAAAAACACCTATCGGGTTATAAAATACACCTAATGATGTGTATGATTTTTTTTTGTCAATTGATAACACAATCACTTTGATATACAAAGTAAATAATTTCAATCTGTTTAAGGTTATTTGGTTTATTTATAGACTATAAATAAATTTGCTACCTGTACGGAAATCTAATAATTTTATTAAATCTAACAATTCCTGGAAATAGTGATTTTATTCTTCTAACACAGACAATAAAAAACAAAACAGTTGTTAAAAATTGCCTATCGACATGATTAGCAGAAAAATATTTATCTATGGATTTTTTTTTAGTAAAGACAAATGCCAGCACATGTTTTTTAATCGATTCAACAAAAGTGTGTATTGTATCTAATTTAATTTTCAGATTTGAAACTTGCAGATTGAGTCATTCCACTCAATTCTATCTCGAATAAATGTACCTTGTACCGTACGTACATTATGTCATGGTAAAGTTCCTTCACTACTTTACTGATTTAGGGCGGAAACTCAAGTTGAATTTTTTTTACAGCAAATGTTTTTTTAAACAGCAAAAACAGAGCGGCCAAGGAGAAAACTGAAGTCTTGCATTTCCTCAAGTTTTAGATTATAATACCTAAGTGTTAACTGAGGATATCCTCAAGTAAAAATTTTTCCTTAAACGTTCACTTGAGAAAAATCTCGACTCGTTTTGACATTCTTCAATGTGTAACACTCAAAATATACGCGGGCGGAGACCTATCACGATTTGTAGGGCTAGTTGCACTGATTATGAAACGTTTTTTTAAAAATTCCGTAACACCCCCAAAATCTGGAGTTTAAATAACGTTTCGTAATCATTGCAACTAGTTCTACAAAACGTGATAGGTCTCCACCCGAGTATATTTTAAAACCTTGTTTTTGTTACACAGTGAATCATTGTCGTAAGTAATGGTTAAGTTAAGTAACAAAACATCTATATTGGTTTTGTTACTTAACTTAATAGATTAATAGATTAATTCTTTATTACATACAATTTTGTTTCATAATGTTTCTTTTCTTAATAATAATGACCAATATATTGAAATAGTTAACTGTAACGTGTAGAGTAGGTACACCTGAAATAGAAAATTTCCCACAACTTTTCTAGTTATGCACCAAAAGTAAACAGAAAGTTTAAACTGCTTTATGTAAGTTAGTACCTCACCTACTTATGGACACGTGTAAGGCGTAAAAAGTTATACTTCTTTATCTTTGACAAAGAATGTACTACTCGAAAAATGGCATATAAGGGCCAAAATACTATTTAGTGCCTAAAAAGTTGTCCCTTTGGTTCATTTTTCTTGAAGAAAAAGTACAAGTTAGTAGAAAAACTATATTGAGTTATAAAATTAACATTATTTACATTTACAAGTTTGAAAACTAAATTTGGATTGAATTGTTTGCAAATCACGGTAAAATTGTGGTTTATCTTGGTAACGTAGGGTGTTTTCATAAACGTCTGCCTAACTTAGGCCTGCGTTAGTCGTGTTCATAAAGTCAGATCTGCGATCGGACTAACTTAGTCCAACTGCAGTTCTGCTGTTCATAAACGTCAGTATGTCGTCAACATCGGGCAGATTGCGCAGCCAAAATTGTATTGCTGCAGAACTCAAGAAGAAATTTATTTGACTCTTGATTCGATTTTTTTTTTTGTTAATAAATGTAAATATTGTTAAAAAAAATGAAAAGCAAACATATTAATTAGGGTGGTGCAAAAAATGTTTCTTTTTACATTTTTCGAAAAATTTAAATTTTAATGACACAGAAAATTTCTAAATCGTGTTTTTTGAGATAATGAGTTTATATTAATTTTTTTCGTATTAGGGTGGCTCTAAAAAATGTTATCTTCTACAGTTGCTTGAAGAATTCCAAAAAAATCAACGTGGATATTGTTTTGACCAAATTATCGAAGAAAAAAAAATTTCCATTAGGGTGGTTCAAATTTTGTTTTTTTTTAATTACATAATTACAAAAAAATTATTTTTCACTGCAGAGAAAGTTTGTAAAACATTGTTAATGAAATATAATGTAAAATTGGGGTAGCTCAGAAAATTAGGGGGCTCAGAAAAATGGTATAATTAACATTTACGCTTGGAATTCAACCAAATTCAATTTAATTAATTCGGCATGAATTTAATATTTCTATAGCAAAAACAAACTTTCTGTGCACTAAAAATCATTTTTTTTTTCAAACGCATAAAAAAACTTACTTGAACACCCTAATTAAAAATATTTTTTCCATAGATAATTTGTTTTAAATGTGAACTACTCGGTGTTTTTATTATTTTTTTTTTTGAGAAGAAAATATTTTTTTTAGCCACCCTAATGTAACACGGTTTACAAATTTTTCGGGTTATTAAAAACAATATTTTCGGGGACTGAAACAAAACTCATTCTGTGGTATTTTTTTTATATTTTTTTTTTCTGACGTTTATGAACACTCAGTGACTGCTGAAAATTGTACCAACGCAGGCCTGCAAACATTCTGCAGAATTGGTGTGTTCATTAATGCAGCAAAGCAGAAAGACGATTGGACAGACGCAGATTTCCGACGTTTATGAAAACACCCGTAGTTTCGTGGTGTTTTTAGAAAATTTAAAGTTTTAAAGCTGATTTTTGGTAACCAATAAAATAAACTATTAGGAATATTTAATTGAAATTAATTTTTCCGTGATTTAACTTCATAGGAGACTTACGTTGTTTCTACAGTTTCAAATAGGAATATCAGAGACCTTAATTATATGATTTTACAAATAAAACTGAAATTTGCAGTAAAGTAACGTAGTTGTTTGGTTTTGATCACTTTGTGTATAAATTGTCATAAATATAGAAATATCATTCAAAACATGCATCGGTGCAAATGTTATTTTATAATAGATTAAAGTATAACCATTATAACAACGTAACAAACGAACATAATAAATAATGTGTAAGAAATCAAAATATTTAGGATTGTATGCTTTCTTTACTATAGCTATAGCACATTATTGCCAAAATCCAAATTCCCCTAAAACTTATTTTAGTACAATAGTTGTTAAGAACTTAGAACTCAACTCAGTTAAACATTTTCGTAAATTATTTTGTTTTCTACTCGTAGATTAATTCAAGTTCCGTTACATTTTCTAACGTATTAAAATGTTAATGTATAAATTCAAGTTATTCAATTTTAAAGTTCAAGTGACCTCAACTCTAAATTTATAAAGCGTTTCGCCCAGGTACAACAGTGGGCTCATCAGTTAGATCTGTCGTACCCTTACTAAGACGCCTTAATTTTAATAATTTTGTATTATTTTTGTTATTTTTTCTTCTTTATTAAATTCAAGTTACTTAACATGTAATTAAACATCGATTGATTCTATATTGGTAAATATTCTAATTATTGTTTTTCGTTTAAGTACTTCACTTGAGTTTTGTTGGTGTAAAGTTGTTCGATAAAACTCAAGATTGTTTAATTAGACATTATAAGTGCAACATTGTATTAAATCAATAAGCTTTGTCATAATAAAGTCATTATAAGTAATTCCTTAAACGGCTGGTTGAAGCAGAGACAAGGGAAGCAGTTTTACTCGGCGCATAATTTTCGGGCCGCATTATACATATACATTCTTATACATACGTTAAAAACAAATGAAGGATTCAGAGGAAAAGCGGCACAAGTCCACTTTTTTATCAAAAATAGTCTTACTTTTAGAAAATAAATTTAAGCCTAGCTAAAGATATGCCTTTAGTATTGGTACTAAGTTGTTTGGAAAACACAATTTTGAATTGCGTTTTTCTCGGAATGAGTTAGAATGGACTTGTGCTGTTTTTCCCCTGGACTCTTCAAATACAAATAATATTTATACTAGTTCTCAAACAATAAAAAATGATTAAATTTTTTTAGTTGGAAAATTAGGTTATTCCATTTAGCATAGATAGAGATAAATTGAAAATTTAAATAAATCGTTTGCTTTTATAAATTAATAAAGTCCACACTTTTAAGATAAATATGTATATAAAATAGAGCTACTAACTCGAACGATGACAAACAATAACTTGTTTGGTACTATTTACATTTTAAATTCTAAACTTATAAAATAATTAATATCATTTCTTTTGTTAATATTTTAGATTCTGAATAAGCGTGTTGATGATGCTGACACAAGTGTGACAAATAAGAGTAAACATCACTTTCATTATTAATTAATATTATATAAATGTAGTTGACTACAATATGATAGACTAGGGCGCTAAAAAAATCTCCCATAGAAAAAAAAAAAACAGCCCTGATGTGTTAAGTGCTTCATCGTCTACGCTACGCAGATCAAATCTTATCACATCGCAATAAATTCAATCAATTAACATATGAAAAAAAAAATTAAAGTACACTTGAATTGAATCTCATAAGGATTTGATTTATTAAAATAGCAGTAAAAATTAACATATAAACAAACATATAAAAACCAAACAAAATTTTTCCATACAATTTGTAAATAGGACATTTATATGTTTATGAATTGCGTGTTTATTATGCTGATAAGCTCCATAGAAACCAAGCCCCAACAGCAAAGTGCAAATCAGATTTCAATAAACTTATTCCACTTCTAAAGAGAATTAATGTTTAAAATAAAATTGCGTAGAACCCTTCATATGGCTATGATTATGTGCAAAAATAGGGTGTTTCTTGTAGTATTTTATTGAGGCTATGAAAACAATAGTGGCGTGGCGTAACCCACTTTTTTTTTAAATGAGTTTTTCATAAAAATGGGTCTATTAATAAATGTATCTATTTTAATATCAATTTTAGAAAAATATAAAAACACCGTATCCAACGGTTTTGTTTTTTTTTTTATTCCAAACGACTTTTTATATAGAAATTTGGTTAATGTAGGTACCTATATAAAAACAAAAAATAAAAAAAAACATATAATTCGTTTTTTAAAAGAATTAAACAAAATCTGAAATGAAATTGCCCTCCAAAACAAGTACCTATGCAGTTTTATTTGATAAATCAAGGTGCATTTTTAGAAAAAAAAAAAAAAAAAATTCAAAATCGTTAGAACCGTTTTTTAAAAAACTTATATTTTATATAAATAATTTTTTGGAAAAAAAGTATTAAAAAAAATTGGTATGCCATTTTGTAGAAATCACTGATCAACATCTAAAAACAAAATTTCAAAAAAATACAATGTCCTGTTTTCGAAAATTTGATTTTTCAAAAAAAAAAAATTTCAAAATTTTTTAAAAATCCAAAAATTATTTTTTTCAAAATTTTATTTTTTGGCTTATATATTAAAATTATATAAATGCTTTTTCACATAAAGTTTCGTTGAAATCGAATAAGTAGTTTCAGAGTAAATCGGATTAGAAAAAAAAACGGTTCTATGGCGGTTAATAAATGATTTTCAAAATAAAATTTTTTTATTAAAAGATAGACCTTCTCTTTAAACCTACATTTGAATTTTTTTAACAAAATTTTTGCAGCCGTTTTCGAGATATTTCAATTTTATTTTTGATCCAAAAAAATTAATTCCAAAAATACCTCTGGAGAGTCGCCAAATAACGCTACATACCACGTTTGACATCAATCGGTTCATCCGTTTAGGCTGTAGCTTCGTTTACAGACAGACGGACTTCCGGGACCCACTTTTTTGGCATTCTCTATCATCGTAATGTCGTGGAAAAATGTTATGTCAATTTTTTTTCTGTACGAACTTGATATAGTACCTATATCACAAGTAAATATCTGAGGTATGCTGAAATTCAAACAGTAATATCCTGTTATAATATACATATATTACAATCAATAAATAATTATGTGATTTTTTCATTTTTTTTATATTCAATTTTACATGAAAAAGAACCTTAATCAAAATTGTAGAAGAATAAATCATGTACAAAAATTATGCCAACAATTTTTTGTTGAGATTCCTAAGACATGGGTAAAAAAAAAGTTACATCAATTTTCGAAGATGGCAGACTATCCCTTTAGATTTTAATACCCAAAATGATCAAGAAAATTTGAGGAACCCTAAAACTCTTTCAACGAGACTTAAAACATTTATAAATTGTAAGATGAAAATCAAATGACCTTAACACTCATCTTACACATCTTCAAAACACAATATTTTAACATAAATCACCAGAAATCAATAAAATAGTATACATATACAACACCCTGTGTTACTAAAACAATTCAAAAAGCTGTGAAGAATTACCATTGTAATGAAGAAGAATGACAATCAAATTTCCTAGTCAAAGTCAATGTTAACACAAGTTTTAACATTTCACGAGATAAAGGTTCACGAGGAAAGCCTCAAAGATTATACTAGCAGTAGGCATACACCATATCTGTTCACAGCACCAACCCCAGTCTCCATCAGTATCTCAAGCACATTTTGGTGTGTTTAATAATCAGAAATTGTTTTCAATATAATACCCGCGCCAAGATTGAGACGAAGTCAGTTGCGTGCTTGCTTTCAAACCATTAAAACGTCTTGTTCCGCCTTGGTCATTTTGAAAACTTAACCATAGATAACGTGCTGATAGTCACATACGCCTCCACAATTTTACCCCTCTTCCTGGAGTCCCATTTGCCAAACTTGCTCATTACGAGGTAGAACTGTTATCTACCTATAATATAATTTTAAGTGATAACCAAGTGATCCCAAAGTGCCGTAATTAAATTTATTTGAGGCCGAAATAATTGACGACCGGTCGGTGTGGTGAGGCGCAAAGCGTTGAAAAGCCGATATTTAAATTATAAACAATCAAATTAAAAAAAAAAATATTTTAATCAGGTGAGCTTAAGTGAAGATATTTTTTGTCATTTTGACTTAGGTTCCTACAGATGCTTAATTTAATAAAGGGAAAATACAAATGGTCCTAAATGGAACGGTTGTGTTTTGTGGAGGGCCTTCTTTGATATTTCAAATTGACAAATAAGGATAAAAATGATACTAATTTTAATATTAATTGAAGTTTATGAATAAGGAATGTGATAAAATCAAGTTTCAAAAGTTGAACATACCTCCTAGGGAAGATTTATAGATTAACGATTATAATTAACGAAAATAATTATTTAAAGTTAAATTATGAACAACTGTGGAGAAAAGTAAACATCAGCAATTAACACCAGAGTGGCTAACACATTTTGAACAGCTGAAAGTTGCTTAATCTCATTTTCATGTTAAACTATTTTATCTCACTCCAGACTTTTTAAGCATTTTTAACATGCTTTTGCTTCTTATTGAAAAAAAAATAGTTTGTCTTTATATTTAAGTTTTTTGTATTCGACTCTTAAACTAAACAAAAAACTAATATTTGCATTTAATCGCATAATGTAAAAAAAATAATAAAATTTCTTTGACTTTTGGTTTTTCTCCTCTTTTTTAGTAAATTAATTAATTAAACATTTGTTTTATTTTCGAAAAATAAAATACTCAACTCCATCTGATAAGATTTGGACCAAAAAATCGAATACCTGTTTTTTGTTTGTTTGAAAAATTAATTTTTGAATTTTTTTATTTGTTTTTAGATATTAAATGAATTCCATTTCTTTAAAATGCTTTTTTAGCACCTGGCATGGTATTAAAAAAAAAAAACGTCTATCGCTTATCAGTTGTTACTATGTCTATAATAGTCTAAGAGTTTTTTTATCTAAATAACTTATTAAACAAATATACTTCCGATTGATTTGTGTTGCAAATCTTATCATTTTTACTTGCTCTATAGGGCAAGTATTGGTTTCGTGTCGAAAAAAAAAATTGAGGTTTTAATCAAAACCAACATTACGATGATGGAGAATTCCGAAAAAGTGGGTCCCGCAATTCCGTCCGTGCTTCTGTGCGTTAGTGCGTCCATCTGTACACATTTCCACAGCCTAAACGGGTAAATGGATTTTCTTCAAATTTGGTACAGATGATTTTTATGGAATTCTGAAAGTTGGTTTTTTTTTGTTTTTTTATTGGTCTTTGAGAAATACAAAACAATTATTATTTTTGCAGTCGAAAAATATTGAAAATAAATGAACGTAAAATTGTCTTACTTTTTAAGAGTTGGCCATAATTTTATTATAAAAGTCCAAAAATTTTAAATTTTATTTTTTGACTTATGAGTTACGGCTATTATTATATCAGTATATGAGAACTACGATTTTATAAGTAAAAATTTACAACATTAGGTGTGTTGTAGAAAAATTAGAGAATTTTAAAATTTGTTTTAGGTACCTACTCAAATTTGAATATACTCGTACATAGCTTGGGGATTCCAATAATTCAACTCAGAGCCAATTTTTCATTGATAAGCCCCAGTTAAGGCTTTTTCTTACAATTAAACGTTTTTTTTCGTTTTTTTTTATATTGATATTATTCATCTAATAATCGTGCAAGATTTATAAATTTGTTTTTATCTTCACTTTTCGACTCACAAACATTGAATTTTTTTTATAAACTATTAGTATCTACATAGGACATTTTGCTCCTGGATTCAACTTGCAATAAAAACCTACATACATGTCCAAAAAATTTGAGAAAAATTTAAAAAAAAAAACAAAAAGTTACCTAAAATTGTACTGTGTTAATTTTTTTTTTTTTTCAAAATTCTGAGTTATCAGTTTTTCCAAAATAATTCATTCAATTAACTTGAATTGAACTTATAGAAAAGAATAAACTTCAAGCTTTTAAAAATGTATTGCTTAATATTGTAGGTGTTTGCCGTTCTGTTAAAATATTCGTGAGAAAATTGGGCCTATAGCGATGGAAAATTATTTTTCACTAATAAAATTTTTCACTCTCAAAAAAGTCGTTTACAAGAAAGTCAGAAATCAAGAAAGCGGTTCTAAGGCATGTATATGTACATATGTAACGGTTAAAAGAATACCTACTTTTCTTTGCCAATAGTAATTTTGGGCCATAATTTCAATTACGTATAAAAAAATAATTTGGGCCTAAATCTTTATACAAATACTTCCATGGAATCCTCTGCACAATTTGACTGCAATATTTGTTTTGACCTTCAGCTACCGATTAGGCTTGAATTTTTGTGCCACATTCAGCAAAAAATGCGAAAAGGGCAGTTTTAACTCGTATAATCTTACCTATTACCTTCATTTCACAAAACCGATCAGCCATAGTTGTGTGTCATCTCATAATATTAGATAATCAATTAATTAAAAACTTCTTTCTGATTGAAATAATGACAAAGCAATCAAGTCTAGTTGAGTTAGCAAGTTCAGAATTAAACTCTGTTTTATAAGACTTACATAACAAAACATCTGGTTTTAACTCTTAATAGACCTATTAATTTTTACATGCCGATGTAATTTTCTCATTTAAAACAGGCACAACTTTAAAATGATCACTTCGGTTGGATTGATATTTTTGTTGATAGCACTGAGTGACGTTCATGCTGTACCAAATGTTTGCCTACCCGAAATGGGATGCCTTGAAGGCACCTACATGTCTGGTTTCCAAAGTGATAAATTTGAAGTCTTCATGGGAGTTCCATTTGCTGAGCCTCCAGTTGGTGATTTGAGGTTTAGCGTAAGTTTTTTTTTTTTTCTAAACATCTTTACAACAAACAATCTTTATAAATTGTATAAATTTATATATATGTAGAATCCAAAACCTATGAAGCCGTGGAAAGGTGTTCTGGATGCGACTAAAGCTAAACCAGACTGCATTCAAAAAAACTATTTGCCACCTCAGCCATTTGTCAGTGGACAGGAAGACTGCTTGTATCTAAATATATATCGTCCAATAGTAAGTTGATTTTTGAAAACTTTGAACATATTCAAAAATACAGTTAACCTCAAATTGCTTTGTTTAGAATAAAGATAAAAAACCACTGCCAGTAATGGTTTACATATTTGGGGGAGGATTCTTTGCCGGTACTGCAAGCCCTTTAATCCATGGACCAGAATATTTTATGGACACAAAGGAGGTGATTCTAGTTACATTAGCATATCGCTTGGGTGCTTTAGGTTTCCTTTCAACTGGAGATGCTAATATGCCTGGCAATTTTGGGTTGAAAGATCAAAATTTAGCATTAAAATGGATTCAAAGCTACATCTCCTATTTTGGAGGAGATCCTCATAGCGTTACAATCTTTGGACAGAGCGCTGGAGCTGTATCTGTTCATATGCACATATTAAGTGATTTGTCATCAGGTAAGAAGTTTGCTCATATTTCTAAGATAAATACGAATTATCAATCTTTATTTTGTAGGTCTCTTTCAAAGAGCAATTGTAATGAGCGGTAATGCTGGTGCACCATATGCCACCCCAATTGCCAAGCCACTTGACCAAGCTCGTAAGCAAGCTGAGCTTGTTGGAATTCCCAATGCCAATAACATAAGCCCAAAAGACCTCACAAAAGCCTTACGACAAATTGATGCCAATAAAATCGTCGAATCTGGTGATGGATTTAAATATTGGCATGTAGATCCTCTGACCACATTTCGTCCAGTTATCGAAGAACCTTCTCCAAATGCATTCTTGACTGCTGATCCAGTTGATCTTATAGCTACTGGAAACTATACACAAGTACCTTGGATGACGGGTATGGTACCTCATGAAGGCGCTGTTCGAGCTTTGTCCATACTCTCCAATGAAGCATTACGTAATGACTTCAATAACCATTTTGACGATTTCATTGGAAAACTTATGGAGTTCCCATTTACAAATGATGTTGGCACGAAAATGGATTCCCTTATTGATCATTATTTTAATGGAGTCCACGAACTAAACAACCAAACAGCCCAAGCTTTCGTTGATGTACATTTTGTCACTGTTAAAAGCAAGAAAAATGATATTAATGTGATTTATTTGTTTAACTTTGTTTAGATCATTACTGACCGAGCTTTTGTGCATCCGTTTTATAAAAACACCAAACAGTACGTTGAAACGGCTGATCTTAAAAAAAATCCAGTCTACCTCTATCGATTCAACTATCGTGGTCCATTTTCCTATTCGACATTATACACAGGAAATTTCAACAATTACGGAGTAGTGCATTGTGATGATCTTATATATTTATTCCGATCGCCAGGACTGTTCAATGTAGACTTTGAAAAGAACTCAGTGGAAGCAAAAGTAATCAAGGAATTAGTAGACACTTATGTTTCCTTCGCAACAACAGGGTATGTATAAAATTAGCATTTATTTTAAATATTTTTCCATAATTATTTATAATTCTCTATATAGACACCCTAATGGAGCAAATGACCAAAGTTTAGCAGAATGCAATCGACATGCTTTGGAAAATCCAGATGATAACAAAATTTGTTCGTACAAGGAGATACAAAATGCAAGCAATGGATTTTCAGTGCAAATTGATAACTATTTTGACGTTTCAAAAGTAAAACTTTGGGACAAAATACTTAATTGAATTGCTTTTATCTTAAATTGTTTTATGTAATCATTTGTATTTCTGCATGTGTGTCTTATTTATTTATTTTCATTCGTATCATTTTATGTAAGGGTTATTTTTTTTAAGACTAGTATCTTCTTTCAAAAAAATAATTGACAACCATTTTATAGGATTAATAAAATATATGTATATACAAAAATACTAAGCTTTTCTTATTCTTATTGGCTATGCAAAATTGCTCTGGCATGATTATGTGGTTTATTTTTTTGAGCGATAAATTACGATTTTTTCAGAACAATAAAATTATAGAGACCACTTTTGAAAACGAATCCAGCAGTGAAGGTTTTGCAATAGGGAACAATATAAGCCTTCAAAGGGGTTCTAAAATTCACTAACTCTGAACCCTGTTCAGGAAAGATCTGGGGCATTTACGGTCCCTTATCGTAAAAAGTTCACAAGCTCACCAGCACTTTCTTTGTTAAATTGACCCCCTGATATTGCGAGTCGTCTGAAAATTATCCGCAAAAGTCAACTTGGAACGTTGAATAACAAATAATTTTTTTTACAAAATAAAATGTTAGGAATACGCCACAGTAACCATTCGTGGATTTATATACTCGTATGTGCATTATACATTAGAACGACCAAAAAAATGATTTTTTGCACTAAAGGTAGCAAATTTTGCGTAAAATGCGCTCCTGATGATTCGAAGTATTTCTCAAATTAAACGTCAAGAGTAACAAAATGTATTTAAAAATTATTTTTATCTTGAACGGCTGCACTCAAGGGTTAAAAAATAAAATACAATACGACTTGAAATTCATAATTGGCCTGTTTATTTCGGAATTAATTAATTTTTTTTTAATTGCTAATGTAAAATGTGAAAATTATTGGGGAATATCGTGAATAAATTTTCCTGAAAATAATTTCATTAAGGGAACAAAGATGATTATCAAGTTCTTCGGAATTTATTGGTATCAGCAATGATTTCTGCAGGAAAATTTGGCTGTCATTTCATACAAAAAATTCCGAAGAAAAAAATTGTATCCAAAAAAACAAAATTTCTCTATGAAACAGTGAATTATAAATAGCTTTCACATGCGCTGGGAAGCATTGCTTTCACTATTTTCCGTTCGGTTAGTAACAACATTTGACTGCATTATTAAAACATGAATTAAGTCCATGTATTAGGTTTTCTATCTTTGAAATTCACTTCCTAATATCGGCGTGAAAGCGAATTTAGACTTTTGGTTTCATTTTTTTTTTCAAAGAACTAGACAAGCATTAAAGAATAAAATGTTCTTTTACAAGACCAGAAGACCCCAGCCTGATTCCGTGTTTTACGTAGAAAATATATTAACAAAACAGAATTAGGATTTCCCGCCAAACTGATTTGTTGTTCGTCACTAAACATTTTTTAAGTGAACAAAGAGCTTGTACTTCCTCGTATTTTACATGTGTAAAAAATAAATTTTATAGGACGTAATTTTTTGAACTTTTACGTTCAAAAGTTCAATTGTTCAAGTCAAAGGCACAATAAAGGGTCTAAAACGCAAATCGTTCTGTTCGTAATTATATTTTTTTTTCTATTAAAATTACGAACAGTGTGTATATAGGTTTGCTTTTCCAGACTTTTTGTGATTAAACGAATGTATGGATTCTTGATATTTAATTTTGATAGCTTATTTTTAAATGGGCTCTTCTATTGACTTACCAAAAAGTCCTGATATTTACGAAAAAAACACTTACCTTTAATAATTCAAGGCCAAGTGATGCTTGTAAAGACAAAGTTGTAACCAAAGTTCCTGTTTTTTCTTCCATAAAGTGTAAATTATAACTCAAACATTTATTTTCCGTTGATTACTGGTTCTTGATACCTTGTTTAACTTAAAAAATTGGCATGATTACACTTCAATAGATGCTTATTTTGTAGACGATATGAAATAATATATCAGCTTCAGCTTTTAAAAGAAACTTTCAAACTCTAAAGTGGTTTTGAAGAATTTTTCTTGAAGAATTCATTATTATATTTGATCTGCTTTTTTGGATCCTCATCGATTGAAGGTCTTTTATTTACTAATCACCTATAAAAGGATATACCCAAAATACCATTAATCAAAAATATCAACCACAAAAAAAATGATAACTCATAAATAATTACCTTCATAGAAAAAATATAATAAATTTTATTTTCATTGTAAATTCATACGATAACATTGATAACATTCATAAATTCTATTTAATTAAGTCACAGTTAATCGATATTTTCGAATTCTTAAACGTTTTTAATTCTATTTTTTGAGATACAAAAATTCAATTTGTTTTTTTTATTATAATTATCTTTTGATTTCTCTTAAAAAAAAAAAAAAAAAACATAAAACTAATAAATATATAAATGGTGTTTAACAATAATATAGCTAACAAATACATTTATATCAAAGTATATAAATGTAGGAACTCTTAAGGGTTTTTTTTTTTTGCAAAAAGGTTACTTAGAAAAATATTATTTTTTAGAAATTTTATACTTTGGATATTTAATTAAATTGGTGATAAACTTTGGCGTTGTTCTTTTGTTAAATCTGGATGCCAGATATCAACGATTAACACAAGGCGTGGACTGGTGCCATTATGCCAGACTTCATGCTCAAAGCTGTCATCGAATATTAGAAATTTTCCTTCTTCCCATGTTCTAGGGAAATTAAATAATAAATTCAATGCCACAATCTTCTTTAAGTCATATGAATAATTTTACCTATTATTTTCACCGACTCTCAATAGTGTCCCAGATGGTACTTTAAGTCCCAAATGTGCTCTGAGCCGACAATTTGTTGGCCCACAATGAGGCCATACGTGTGTTCCAGGATGCATAACACTAAACTTCACCTGACCCCGTTTGCAAAACCGAGCTGCAGGAAACATTTCAATAATGCCGCATGTGACAGGGGCTGCCAAACAGTTTTGCAATCGTCTCTGCCCTCTAGCAAAGAGTTCAAATTGTTGCCAATTTCCTGAATCTCGTAAATTTTCAGCTTCATTTTGAAAAGTACCTTTAGCATTTAGTGCCTTTAGTCCTTCGTCACGAATAACTTTCCAATTCTCCTCAATTCGATTGAGAAATTCTTCATAGCCAGTCTCTCGCTTAGACCAAAAAGGTTGAGCTTTTAGCGTGTCTACATTATATAGTGATCTTTGGTATTCTGAAAGAAAAAGTTTTAAAGCTGCTCCTCTCCTGTAAATCTCACGTGCTTCTTCTAGTCGACCCAGTCTTTGTAGGCTATCTCCAAGATTAAAGTAAAATCGTCCATCTTGAGTGCCTTGGCTCTGCGAATCAATACCTCGCCGCAAATACTCAACAGCAAGATGAAGATTTTGATTGAGCATTTTCAGAACAAAACCGTAATGAACCATTGCAAAGCCATCATTTGGCCATCGAGCTAAGATGTCTTCCAGTACATGTTTCGCTTCTGAAAGACTGTGTAATTACGCTGGATACTATTATCAAATCCGTGAGGTAAATCGATGGACATGTGACATGGTAACAGCAAAACTCACCGATTCACCATAAGATATGTAACTGCCAATTGATTGCGATGTGACACTTTATTGGGAAATCTTTCAATGAGCATTTCATGGATCGGTACAGCTTGCAGATTAACACCTGTCATACAAAATTGTGAGATATGAATAATGAAAAAAATAAGCATTAAACTTACCCATAAACCGCATTCGATCCACACATCGTTGAGCGACTTCTGAGAACTCCGTATCATTAAGGATATCTTCGCCAAAGGCCAAGTATCTTTTATATGCATCAAGTGCTTCGCCAAGTTTGGAATTACTGCGATGAATTTCGGATTGCTTATCGAGGATTTTGGCTTTGCCAAGAAATGCTTCAGGTTTGTCGGGGAATTTGTGTGACAAGGATTCAAATAGGTTTAGCGCTGAGTTAAGATTCTACATCGTGATCACAGCATTTAAAACACACAACAATAAAAAAGACACACAACAATATCAAGCGAGAGCACGTTATTTTTCGTTTGGGAAAGCAATTAGTTAAGGCATTATTGGAATAAGATAAAAAAATAAAAACAGAAAACATATTAGCCATTAATACCATTATAGCAAAATAAAATTTAAAAAAAAAATTTTAAAAATAAAACTTAATACTAGAATACATGCAAATTTAAGTCTTCGATAGGATATATTTTCGAAATTTTGTAGGTGGGTTTTCTGTTTCGAAAAGAATCCTTTCGAAAAGTCAAATTTAAATTGAAAATGAGAAAAAAAAAATCAAATAAGTTTTGTTGATTTTGTTGGTTTTAATATAAAACAAAATGCAATTCTTTTTCTTAATTTTAATTAAATAAATTAGGCAAAATTAGAAAAAAAAAAATACTAATATTATAGAAGATAAAATTAAGAGCGTTATTTAAAAGATACTATGAGAGATATGATTTTATTCTACTGGTATCCGAACTAAAATGATTTGATAAATAAGTAAAGAATAAATAAATAAATTTATTCGATAACATAAGTGGTTTTTAACGAAAAATAAGGACTTACCTCCCGAAGCATTTCTTCGTTTGCTTTTTTGAGTTCCTCTTCGAATTCATCGTCGTCCATTGCCTGGGGACCTCCACCACGTGGTTTTATTTCTATAAAATATTTTTGTTAAATAATTTTATTTGAAAATCACTCATTACAATTTTTACATATTATAAGATATTAATAATAATATTACGAAACTTAGATCCGATTTGTTCACACTCGATTATCTTTTAATCAAGGATTTTTGTATGGAATAATCCTAGATTAAAAGATAATCGACTGTGAACAAACCGGCCCTTAGTTGAGGATATATTTTATTCTAAGAAAAATTATTCATTTCCTATTACGCTCTATTTTATCGTTACTTTAATAGGCAATAATGCATGGAAATAACCAATTGAATTTTACTCCTGAAACAAAAGCATCAAAACTGTTGAGTAAAAAAATTCTTTCTTCAGCCGAACAACACTAGTATGGATTTGAAAATGTGTTTTTCTTAACTCTTTTTCAACTTTTAGAATAGCTCACACTGTGTAAAATCATATCAAGGGCAGTTGTAACCCCTTGAGTGCCCATAATAATTATAAAACAAAAAAGTGTGGTGAATTACAGAAAAATACTTCCACACCCACCACGTTGTATCCCTAATGATAACTGTAGTACCTACATATTTGTAAAAAAAAAAATTCTGTAAAGAATCGTAAATTTTGGCTGAAAATTTAAATAAGGTAAGAAATGTTTTGTCACAAACGAAAAGAGCATTAACCGTATCCTTAAGGATTCTTCATTTTAATTTACTAAACGAATTCTGTCCAAGAAATGAACGAATAAATTAAATTGTATGTATTTCTGAAGCATTTTTTTTTTAAGAAATATTGGATTGAATAATAAATAGCAAGTTAACTAACTAGGGTTTAATTTTATCAACAAAATTACATTTTAATTTTTAAAATAAGAAAAATATAAAAAAAAAATGTATTTGCTAGTTCATTCGCTCATTAACACAGTGCTTTACATCTTGTGCCGTAACTATTTTTTAGGAGAATTTTTTTCTTTCGAGAGCCATCACTCTTCAGTTGTAAGAACGGAGTTTATCCAAAATTTTCCCGAAAAAATATTTTTGCATTATTATAAATAAAAAATTTGATGATTGCTTTTTTTTTTTTTGTAAATTACTCATAATTACTGAAGAATGGCATACCATATCGTAAAAAACATATTTTTGTGATAATATTATTTTTAAACGACTAACGATTTTGAATATTATAATTTTTGAAATAACGTCATTTCAAAACCTTAAGTTTGTTTTTTCTTTTTTTAAATGCAGGTTACCAAAAAATTATGTCATAGTTAAAAATTCCAATAATTCTAATGTGGCGTTTGACCACAATGTTTAAAATATGAAATTTGTAGGCACATAACTCTTATAAGATTAAAATTCAAATGTTGAAAAATAAAGTATTTTAAATTCAATTTATATAATCAATAAATAAGAGATAATTTACTTGTCCACGATTGATCTTCAACATCTTCATCACTTTCAAATTCTTTGGCTGGCAATCGCCCATATTTTGCTTCCAGTCTATTCATCAGTTCAGAATCATCAACATCGGATAGGTCTTCCTCATCCTCTTCATCATCACCAATTTCCTCTTCTTCTTCCTCTTCTAACATTTCATCATCGTATAACTCCTCATCATCATATTCTATATCTTCTTCATGTTCAGCAGCATAAGCACGACTTTCTTTGGATTCTACATTTTCATCAGGACGAATTGTACTGGATGAGAGTTGGGCTAATTTAATTGGCACTTCTGGTGGTGGAGTTTTTTCTCTGTGATATTGGGCAAAGCGAGATTGTGAAGGTTTGCTTGCTGCCACTGGTTGCTGTTCTATGCGTTGACTATAGTCTTGAACTTTAGTAGTTGTTTTAGGTTCGTCCATTGGGACTTTTGGTGGACTGACTTTTCTTGTATTTTCTTGTTCCACGTTGCTTGTTTGGAAATCAGTTGGTCGTCGATACATGGCGTTTAATTGTTCAAATGTTTCGGGTTTATATTTTGGCTGTTCGATTTTTTCTTCCTCAAATTCTTCATCGGTAACTTCGATTTCCTCTTCTTCTTCGATTTCTTCTTCAATATATTCTTCTTCTCCGCTCTGTTCAAGATTCATTGCTTCATCTTCTTCGTTGACGTCTGTTTACCATTACAAATATATATGATTGATGAAATAAAGTAATATTTTTTTGAAACTAAAAACACATATTTACGAAGTAACATTTAACATGAAATACAGAAATAACAGGGAAAACAGTAAAAGTTAACGTATGATGTATTTATGATTACTTCGTAAATAGTTAGAATTTTTGTATTATTATAACCATATTCCAATAATTCATCATGATCCTCGGTAAAGGTATCTTCGGGAGCAGCAATTGTCAGTCGACGTTTCATCAAAACTTCCGGTGATGGTTCGTCTTTTATTATTTCCAAATTGGTGTAACACGTAAAATTAATAATGAAACATTTAGTTTTAAACATACAAAATAGGTTGAATTGGTTCATTTCATTCTAAGCTTGTTAACTAAAACTCTAAAACTAATATTATAAAACAACTTATTTATTCCTAAGAAAGTGCAAATTAGAAGAAACAAAAAAGTTTCACATTTAGATAAACATGCGTGATACACAAAAACAACAACAATAGTTTATTGAAATACATAAAATATTCAAACAATAAATTTAAAAAAAAAAAAAACGTTTGCAATTCGTATAATAGCAGGTTATTTTAAATACTGGTGTCTTTTTTTAAATGTAAAGCAGACTAAGCATTTTATTTAGATCTTAGTCAAAAATAAAAAAAAAAATCGAAAAAGCTTACTACTAGCAAAAGGTTTATATTATTCGCGAACAAATGTAGTTAGAGGTAAAATAAACACTTGGAAAACTCACTTGTATTCGGATTTTTCCTAATCAATACAAGGCGTGCAACTAACGCAAGTGCCACACCCACACCAATTTTAACCGCAACTGCAAAATTCATGTGAAAAAAAGGACGCAAATTAATTTTGTTGTGTTATGTTATGGATTTCTTAATTTGCACTTTCTTTTACAAAAGAAACTAACAACTAAAACTTTGTATTACATAACTACTTAGGTAGGGAAATCATGGTTCTATAAAGGATTTTTCTTCTTACCTTTTACAATTTAAAAAAAAAAATACTTTTTTGTTTGATATTTTTGAAAATGTGCTATGATAACAATTTTTTGGTGATGTGTTTCATGTTGATTTCGGTTCCTTCTTTCAGAATAAAAATGTAAAATGGTCAAAAAATTAAACGTTCGCTATTTATCAACCACGTGTTCGTTTCCAAAAACCATTTTGAGAATAGCATTAAGTGCTATTATTACTATAGGTATACGTTTGTGTAGATGGTTAGTTCAGTTTTTCTTGACTCTATTATTATGGCGTTAAAAGGACAATTAATAATTAAAAAATTCTCGTTTTTTCACTAAAGATACGTAAATTAAGATGTAACCGATTCATATTAATATTGAAGTATGTACATAAGTCCTAGTTATTGTGATAACGAAAATCATAGCCTGCCAGAATGTGTTGACGCCTTTGCAGAGAAAGAGTGCATCAAAGGTACCATTTTTCTGAGATTTGATTTAGTAACCACTTAAAATAAGTTGGATCATGATGCCCTCCTCCTCTTGATTACGCGTCCTCGCGTATTTGTACGCGTGTTGCAGAACTACGTGAAAATAATTCGACCCGGACGGTCTCGTCTCCCTGATTACAAAAAACACCCGTGACAGAGTTTTTTCCGCTTTTTTCTGTTATTCGACAGAATAGTCCAAAAACGTGTATTTTCCTCGTTTTTAGAGATTTCACATATTTTTTTGGAAACATGTTTGTTAGATAGTTTCAGGATGAAATATGACTCTTTTCTTGTTTTACTTTAATTCAGAGACATTGAGACACTAAGGACTATATGAGATAAAATTCATCTTAATCTTATTAAACTTTACAATCAACAATTTTTTCTAAAATTCTATTAATTCTAACAATTCTAAATTAAAAGAAATCGTTTAGAAAGAGTTTCACCACTGTTGATTGTTTCGATTTCATCCGAAATAGAACGCTGAATAGCATATCTAGGGCGGATTTGAATCGATACGCACTGATTGGTGGTTTTCAATTAACCACCATTTTGTATTCGACGCCATCCAGAGCTACCTTTTTCAATTTGGTAACTCCTTCCGTATTCATTTCGTGGGTTTCTGTTCAGGAACTTTTGATTTGCGAGCTCTTGTTGGTTTTATGGACTAGTGTTTTCTGTGATCTTTTGCATTTCTCTTCTATATGAAAAATCCCTTAAAACACGTTCCAAAAATGTAAGCTGTTAAAAAAAAGAAGTTTACATGCGTAGATCTCGTTTTCCGTCATTCCAATAGTAGTTATTTTTGCATTTTTTGTGACTTTGTTTGCCTTTATGCCACAAAAAGATAGAACAAATATTTTACTACAGAGTAATTTTAGTACTACGGAGTACTTCGGACTTACTCCAGGTTTTTACCCAGATTTATACTTATTTGCACACGGCCTAGCATTTGTTGTTTTTTATTTTTGACAAGTTTTTTTTATATTAAAAAAACACACAGTTTGAAAATAAAAATCTACTCTCATTTACGTTCAATCACTCCTAAATATGAGGTAAATCCAGATACTCGTCAGTTACAGTCAATGCTTAAAATTTCGATATGATTTTCTCTTTGATTGATTGATTGATTTGTTGTGGTAGGAATTTATCTTCATTTTGAAATTTTTTTTTTATTCTTTAAGATATAAGTTGTTGTGGCAGTCTGTTTCCTCCTTTATTAAAAGATATTGGTAAGAGATTATTCACGTTAATAAAACTGTAACATTGTAACTAATTTTCTATTTTCTCCTTTAACACAACTTTTTCGAAATTTGAAGTTGTAAAATTAATGAAAAAGAAAAGTGCAAATTCTGATTAAATTTAATTTAAAACTTGCATTTAAAACAAACTGGAAGTTATTATATCAATTGCCTACATCAAAAATTCCTTACAGATAGGCAAGTTTTACACGTTAAAAAGTGATAGACTTGTTAAGAACAGTCTTGTTAAACGCATTTCTGACGCATCCAGTTTTTAGAAATATACAAGAACTGAGTATGTGCCTAGTGATGTTCCACTGTTATTGAATTTTCTTTTTAAATGTACTGTTATTCGACAAGAACCCAACGCATTATTGATTTGTGCTTTTTGTTCTAATAAAATAGTTTTTGTTCAATAGATACAACTATACACTGCTGGTCTAGCACTACTTTTTTATCTATTCTACGCACAAGGCAACAATTATAAAATATTCAACTTACGTGGCGAAGAATATGATGAAGGTTCTTCTTCTGGCTCAGGTTCTCCTTTTTTTGCAGAAGCTTGTTGTTGTCGGGCTTTTTCCTGAAGAAGCAAAAGTTCCTCAGCATCGTTATCGACTACAACTGATTCTAAAGATTCAAAAGTACCATCGTCGTCCTCCTATATAGAAAAAAAAAGAAATGTTCAATATGATTAAGTTTATTAAAAAATAAAACTGTTGTAACTTTGACCTCTTCAAATGGTTCGTCATCGTCGTCTTCTTCTTTGGTTTTACTTTGTGCACTTGAGGCCTGATGAGATGATTGATGTGAACGAGTTTGGATTGGTTCTACGTCTTCAGTTGTGTCTTCATCTTCTTCATCTTCATCATCTCGGTTGTCATCATTTTCTTGAGTATCTTCGTCTTCATTATCATCATCATTTGCATTTTTGTTATCAGTCTCCTCTTCTTCGTCTTCTTTCGTCTCTTCAGCTGAGTCTTCTACTGTATTCTCATCATCATTTTCTTCTTCTTCCTCCTGAGTTTCGTCGTCGGCTTCTTCAGCTGTTTCAGCTTCTACTTCTTCAGTTTCATTATCATTCTCTTCTTCGTTTTCTTTGGTATCTTCCTCATCTTCTTCCTCTTCTTCGTCTTCCTCATCATGATCCTTCTCATCATCATCATCCTCGGCTTCGTCTATTTCAGAATGATCTTCTTCTTCTTCAAAAGGTTCATCACCATGCTCGTGCTCTTCTATAGAAGCAGAGACAGCATCGTGTTCATCGTGAGCTTCACGATGTTCATCAACCCAGCCATCAAAATAATTTGAAAATCTTGATTCTGATAACGGTGTATCCACTTAAAAAATTTACATTTCCCGAAGAGCATTAATTTTATATTTATAATGAGCTTTACGGAATAAACTTACAATCAGCGAGTCCTCGGTTTTCAAGAATGATCAATCCAATCAATCCCAAGAGTATTGCCAAGAGTGAGAAGAAAAATATTTTCGCACACCAATGCCCTCCAGTTTCGTGGTCTCCTTGTACATGTAAATGCACATCTTCGTTTCCCATTTTCGAGCCATGAACTCCTTGATGTTGCTCTCGGGGTTCATCTTCTGCGGAAACATTATACATATTTAAATAATTACATTAAAAATAATGAATTTTTGAAAAGGTTGTGTAAGGAGTTAGTTAGACAAATATGTATGTATGTTAACAAATATGAAACATAATAATTTACAGTTGGATAATAGTGTTATGGGGATCTAACTACCTTGTAGGCTTTGCTTTCGGGTGAACACAAAATCGCCTTCGGACCTGCGATCCAATGAATCTATTTTAATTATACAAACATAAATTACACACAATGAACAATGAGTTATTATGAATACAAAATTAACACAGATTATTATTATTATTTTTTTGGAGCAGTCTAAGATATGGAGTACATAAAACAAATTATAAAAACAACGTATAAACTATTGATAAATAATTTTCAGTTCATCAATTTGAAAAATGTAACATGGGTCATTTTCTTGACTGTAACTGTAAATAGAAAAGCGAGTGAATTATTGGATCCACCAATTTACAGGCCAATTCTCAGAAAAAAAAGAAACAAAGAAAGAGTTAAAACAATTCTTTGTATCTCACGAAATTGCATGTTCAAATTCAGTTTTCAGAAAAAAGAAAACCGTTGATGGAATGAATGCATAAATCGTTCCATTCCAATAAGACAGAGCCTAAGCATTTTCCAAACTTAAATAAACACCATCGCAAACATATGCAAATAGTTTCCAGCTCGTATGAGACTGTGTTAGCAACTTTAACGAACTTGGCTAAAAATAAGTTCCTGGACACATCGGAGTTCTAGAAACGAAGCAGCAAAGACAATACCAACATGAGTCGTTATAGTTGAAAATGGTACAAAAAATAACAATTTATTTAATAAAAAAAAATTAACGGATTTGTTTGTTCAAATATAAAAATGGAGTAACTAAAACATCTATTGGCTGAAAGAAAAAGAGAAACCGTTAATTTGCAAATCATTTGAAAGTTGACTTAACGATTTTTTTACATTGAGTAATACGACTGTGAAATAAAGCTTACATTATTATGGGTTTTACCTCTATACCGGGGGTAAAGAAGAAAACATGATTGGAAACAAAAATTAAGATTTTATCTATGAAATTTGAGAAAACATTTCTACAACTTTGGCATGAAAAACTATGTAAAACTTTAAAGCAGACTCAAGGTTCTGCAGCCTGATGTATACGTTTTCGTAATGTTTTGCGAAACAAACAAGAACTGAAAGAACTAGGTTTCTTAAAAAAGAATTGCCTCTTAAAAAAATATAAATCAAACGAAACTATTTAAAGTTGCCCAGATGTTTTCTTTTTCTATTTTTAAAGTTAATCTGATTTGATTTCCTACTTTTTTCTGTACCAATATCGGAGGTCAATCACTTTTTTTTTGCAATTGACTTTGAAAATATTTAAAAAAAAAACACAACAGTGTTTATTACTTTCTTTGTCAACTATCACAACAATTATTCAGTTGTGTCTGTCTTTTTTAATTCTGTTTGAAGAAATTACCCCCCTACATATATGTAGCAGCAAAGACGCGGACAAGAAAAAAATAAACGCAATTAAATGTTTTTTGTTTCTTGGGACATGTGTTGCGCGATGACAACCTGAATATTGTTTTGCGTTTGTTTCGTTAACCGTTGTCGTTGTCTAGAGATTTAAAATCTAAATTTAATAATTTGGAACTAAGCCAACCGCCTTAACACCAAAAATTTGACTTTAGATTTGGGAATTCCGTGTGTGTATTTGATTTATTTACATTTACTTTCTCTCTTTTTCAATACAATTTAGTGTAATTAATAAATTAAGATGGCTTCAGAAAAGGTTACTTGATGAAATGTATATTAGAAGTGTTCGGTTTTTCCTCGCAAACAAAATATTATGTATTTTTTTTTAATTAAACAAGCAGCGTTTAACATGTAAATTTATCGATTTATATAGCCATAACCCTTAAACTCATATAGTTGGTGAAATACTTTTAACTTGAATAAATGATAAAATAATTTTTTTTTTTTTTAGTAGATGTAAATTTCGGATTAATCTTTAAAAACCAAGCTTTTAACACAGAAAAATGTAAATGTAATATAAACCACTCATTTGCAATGTTTAAATCCCAAATTTGATGCTCTTAAATGATAATAATTACGGTTGGGTAGGATTGTTGTTTGAACTCAACATAGATTTTCTTGTTGAAAAGTTGAAGCCCAGCTAAGGTCCATTTTTTTTCACTCGGAGTTGAATATAACTTGAGGATTCTTATCCTCAACTTCCGAATTCGGTTTTATTCACTCCAAGTTGACGTTTTCAGCTTTCGTTTTTAAACTGGAGAGTTGATCAACTTCCAGTTTTCTCAACTTCCCTAAAAAGTAGAAGTTTTGAGAGTTTGCTTCAGATTTTTTTTTTAATTTTTCTGTCAAAATATTGTTGGCAGTATATCGTGTTAACGAATTAATATTCCAAAAGCATTACAAGCAAGTACTTTAGCCTGTCTGGACATATGGTATTCAACTCTGGGGTTGTACGCGCGATACAAATTTAAATAGATTACAAACTTTTGAAAATAAATTATTAAGATCATTTGTAAATGCGCCGTGGTATATAAGAAACGAAGATCTTCACAGGGATCTTGGAATCCCCACGGTTCGCAAAGAAATAAAAACTTTTGCCCGAAAGCATAGAAAACGGTTAGTCGAACATACTAATAGAACAATACTAGAAATTCTCCACGAGACAAACTTAGTACGACGTTTGCGAAGGACTAAACCTTCCGATTTGGTACAGTGAAATTTTTCAATTTAATTCCTTTATTTCAAAATATCGGCATTGATTAATATAAATTTAAATGTTTATAGAATTTATTTGTTTTATTTCCTATAAAGTACTTATTTTTTGATAACAAAATTTGAACCATTATTTTAATGATTTAATTTAAAAAAAAAAATGTTACGTAACTTAACTTCGAGAAAGATAAATTGCTAGATAAGTTCCATCTGAACTTAGTTGCAATCGGGAGGAGGAGGTGCTTTTAGTGGTTAAGAGTCCCACATACCTATGAGCACCCGTTTTCCGGTCCTCATAGAATCTTTTGAATATTTCAATACCTACCCACGGACAAAAAAAAAAAATATTCCACAGCAAAAAAAAATCGAAAAACCAAACAGAAATCGAAAAAACAAACAAAAATCGAAAATTTAAACACAAAATATAATTTTAATATAAATAAATGACAGGTTTTTTTCCATATTCCATATTTATATGTATTCCCAGGGATATTTTTCAAACTTGAGGTTGACCAACTTTAGATCTTCAACTGGAGAGTTGAGAAAATTGTTAGTTAATACCCACTTCAAGTTGAGCAATATATAAAAATACTATCCTCAGAAAGAACTTTGTAGATTAAAATTTTTGTTCATTGTTTGTCTAAATAATGGATGCAAGGGATGATAACTAAAATAGGGAAATTATGCCGGTTAAAATTGGAATTTTTCGTCGCAAATTGTAGAACATTCCAAGGTTTATTCAATGAATTAATGAATAAATAAATGAATAAATTTGGGTAGTGCCACTACATGTAAACACTCCAGTACAAACCTTACTGAGAGGCTTACTTAAAAATCTTAAACCAAATGTATTATGATATAGTTCAAACAATATTGCCTTTCCCGCTTAAGCGAAGATAAAGACATTTCCTCGAATATAATTTTGTTTTAGGACATGTGCAAGAAAGCATATTGAACTAATTGAGGTTGTTGAGCGCGCCACATTAGGATGAGGTCTTCCTCTTCCACGTTGCCCATCGAGGTTGGATACGAAAACTCGACGGCTTGCTGGTGCGTTGGTTTTTATAGTCCCATCATGACCATCTTAACCGATATTTCTCGATGATAACATATATGTACTTCGTTGCTGTCTCATTTACAGCCAAATCTATTTTTTTTTCTCCTTCGTCTCAATATCCCTTCTGTTACTTCACCCAAACAAAAATGGAAGTTACCCCCGCGGGTATAATTCCTTTTAAATTTGCGTGGTTTAGTTACATTTTTTGTCAGGTTCGAATTCACATTTTAAATGTAAATAAAACCCATAGATTACTGTACTGATAAGGATAACCGATCCAGACAATGTACTTTTTAGCTAAGAAACTGTTGACATTGACGAGTAAGCGGAACAATAGATTCTATTATTTAAATGTGCGAAGCTGGCAATGCAAGATACTGGGGCCCTATTTTGTAAAACGATTATCGTTGAAACTACTTCGTTTTCGTTGAAATGCGACTACGTATTACGATAATCGTTTTACTTCAACGATACTCGTTAATCTTGACGACTGCCATTTACCTATCGTTTAACTTTCGTTTTCGTTTAGCTGTCATAATATTATTGCGTTTGCTAGTAGAATTCATGTGAGCCTCAAAAAAATATTTTTTTTGGTTTAGTTTGGCCAAACGACTTTCTCGTTTTACATAATCGGTCTTTGTCGTGACTATCGTTTACTTCAGTATCGTTGACTTGCCGCTCGTTTCGTATTACGTAATAGACCCCCTGGTTATTTAAGGGGTAATAACACCTTGTAAACCACGAAATCGAGCGTCATTTTCATGAGCGTATAAAACAAAGTAGAAATATTATTTTCTTTTGGTGTTTGTTTAGTTTAATTAAGTATATTAATAGGTAACAGAATAGGCTAATGTAAATTTTTTTAATGATGTGAAATTTTTTAAATGGCGGTGTAGTTTAGGATGATAGTAAAATCCTGTGCTCCCATCGGGCGACCAACTAACTCCTACAGTTTTTAACCGATTGGGCTGAAATTTTGTGTGGAGCTTAAAAATACTATTCTCTAGTGAAGTACGTAGGATTTTTTTGAAATATAAATTTTTAAAGAAATGGCATTAGTTTGAAAAAATTATTTCATTCCAAAAAACAAAATTCGTTGAAAAAAGACCATAAAATCGTTAAATTTTAATATTTCAAAAAAATCCTACGTACTTCACTAGAGAATAGTATTTTTAAGCTCCACACAAAATTTCAGCCCAATCGGTTAAAAACTGTAGGAGTTAGTTGGTCGCCCGATGGGAGCACAGGATTTTACTATCATCCTGAACTACACCGCCATTTAAAAAATTTCACATCATTAACAAAATTTACATTAGCCTATTCTGTTACCTATTAATATACTTAATTAAACTAAACAAACACCAAAAGAAAATAATATTTCTTCTTTGTTTTATACGGTGATGAATATGACGCTCGATTTCATGGTTTACAAGGTGTTATTACCCCTTAAAAAAAAAAGATTGACTTTGGCGGCCCTTTGGTGATACAAATTACACTCTTCTTCCTTCCTTTAAGGTGTTAACCTTTATGAAGCATGCATTTTATGAGGAGCTTGTTTTTGATTAGCTCAACAAATAAAACGAGTTTGAAATATTATAGGATTTTTGGCATAGAAGTTAGAGGGGGTCAAAAATCGACCAGGTTATTTCCTGTAAATAAGGGTGTAGTCCCAAAGTTGCTAGAGAATTTGCCTGGCGGCTGTTTAATTACTACATATGTATATGAAAACTATTGAAATCGGTTAAATTGTTCATGAAAAAGGTAGTTATACAAAAGCTTTACAACATTTTTCAAAATTTGAAGTCAAAAATTGTTTCCGTTTCCGCTTTGAAGTCAAATTCTGTAAGGCTTTTCAGTTTTTACACCTCATTCGATAAATTTCACATGCAAACTGTACAATAAAAGCTTATACTACGTCTTCACACAAAAAAAAAAGGTAACGGCATTCTTTGTCGGTTAAAAGGATGGACTTATTACCAAAAAAAAAATATAACAATACAGGTACCCAACAATATACAGAGACCAATTAAATTTTCAAAATAATAATTAACTATTTTTTTTTAAATCACTTGAAATATATTTAAATTTCCTTGATTCTCCTTTAAAATTCAATACCGTAAATTTGTCATTTAATGAGTTTTACCTTTGAACCAACAATTTATTACTTCAGTATTTTTCTACAAGATCATTCCTTAATTTTTCGGCTTTGTTGAGCCAAAAATAGTCAAAGCATCAGAATCGCAATTTCAACGTACAAAGTGTGGAGAGCAACGGCCACAGCGTACACGCGACGACACGACAACAAAATTCAAAAAATACAAGACAAAAAAAAAGAAAAGAAAGAAATTCTCTGTTCCACCGAAACACCACCGAAATTGCTATCGGTCGTGCGGTAGAGAAAAAAAGTTCTTTAAATAAATTCGAGCCGAATACGTTTGCTTTCTATAAATAATAATAATAAAAAAAATATATAATTCTGAGTCCAACATAAAAATTTTGTTCCGTCTTTTGTTCTTCCCTATTCTGTGTGCTCATCTTTTATATAATATTTTATAGCTGGTTGGTACATTTGTATATTTCGTAAGTTTACCAAAAGCATGGATTACATTCTACGATATTTTATTAAAACTAATAGTTTAGCTAGATTATATTTTATTATTAGAAAACATAAAAGTTATTTTAAAAAATGTTATGCTTGAAATAAAAGAATTCATGAATGAATTACCTCGTTTCCTCTTTTTATCTTTTCGCTTGCGCGGTTGTACGTCGCCCGACATTTTTGCTAGATTCACAATTTATTTATGATAAAGAAATTGATTTCTTAGTTGATTTCAAATATTTTTCATTTCAATTGGAAAAATTATAAATAAACTTATTTCCGGACCGGGATGTGCAGAGATATGCCTGCCAAAAGCAAAGTACAAATATTTCTGGTGGTGTTTTGAACGGTGCAGTTTTGTGACAGTTGTTGCTTGTTGTTGTTGTTGTTTGGTTGACGTTTTTAACGTCAATTATTTTTTTTTGTGAAAAGTTTAAGGTTAAAACATATGGAACAGGGTGTCATGCAACTTTTTGGTGCTTAAGGTCGTCTTACACTAGTCGCTTTGGTAATATTACTCAGTAAATAATTAGTACTTGAACAAAGCTGAAGTGAAACGAAATTTTCCATACAAAAATAACACAACGAAATCTTGAACGAAATTTAATTTTTGATAGTTTTTTTTTTAACTTATTAGGGGTGTTTTTTTTTGTTTATCTACATAGATTTTGCACAAAAAAACGACCTCGGGATTTTTGAAATCCATGCTAAAATTTGGCACTATGTCAGCTGTCTGTCAAAAACGTTGCTTTTGTTTTTTTTTACATCCATGATGGATGCAAAAAAAATGTTCACACCAAAACAACAAACATTTTAATGGCCATGGCATCCATGTTGGATTCAAAACAAAATTTTTTCACAGACAACCAAAAATCGTTTGTAAACTCTTAGCTACATTTTAAATCCTAGTACGCTGCTGATGCGAAACGAAAAATGTTCAAGTCTCTAAAGTCGACAGCGAAAATGCTAATGCCCACTTTTCACAAGTCGATTTAAGACGCACGATATGTCGTTCGAATAGGATTTTTCTATAGGGATTGTCACTTTAGTCGCCTGCGACTTACGTTCACACGAGTCGAAAAGTTTCGCCGCACGGCAAAAATCGAAAATAATTTTTAAAGCAAGAAAAAAAATGAATTAAACGTGAAAAAACCGCCAACACTGCTGTTGGAGTCAAGAAAAATGCACAGGACAGTAAAAAGTAATTGAAAAATGAGTGAAAACTCTCCAATTTTTCGATAGAGCTGCGAACTGAAAAACGAAAAGCAAAACGAAATTTGTCGTTCAGGATTTCGTTAGCGAAATTTTGTATGGAAAATTTCGTTTCGCTTACTTCATTTTTTTTTTTCAAAATTTTGATTTTGGAAATTAATTTTTCAAAAACTGTGCCATAAAATGGCTTTATTTAAAATGTTTGTAAAAGACTACGTCTTTGACTTTGGTGTAACCGTTGATTTTTAATAATTTTTTTTCGAAATTAAGTCAATTTTTTTTTTTAAATTGCCCCTCCCCGCTAAACGAAGGGGAATACAATTTTTTTCTTGTCTCGACCTAGCCTACACGCTCTAGCTTTATATAATATATTGCTCCTGAATCACCCTGTATTTAATAGTTTTGGTGCAATACCTGAATGTCTACATTCTTATCAAAAAAAAAAAAAAACTTTGTATAGGTGTCTTCAGGTGATTATTCATTTCAGAAAATCCAAAGTTATTTATGGCCTCAACAATAAAATTCTTATGAATTCCAGAAGTAAACAGCCCGTACTTAATCCTTTTCTAGGAAAAACAATATATTTAGTTCAATAAAATATTCATTTAGTTTCTCATGTTTGCTTTCGTTGATATTTTGGGTATTTAAGCAATATAGTGAAAGACAGGTTTTCCGGCATTGCAGGGAGATTAAATGCTGTTGCTCTAGCAAAGCGAATCGACTACCTTATTGCGACCGAGCGCTATGAATGACTTTTGATATTAGTTTTATCAAGCCTGTTTTTCCTACAAAATTACGCAAATTGCTTAATTTCAAAGGTATAATCTTACAGAAAATTGTAGTATGAGAGAGAGAGAGAGAGAGTGGTTGTTGTGTTACGTGCGGTGATGGTGTGACAGGTGACAGGTATCTCTACGACGTTATGACAATATTCAGAGGCGGAGGTAGCTCTGCCGTACTGAATATGCATTAAATACTTTCGTGAGATACTAGCTGTGTTGGGGTTGTGCAGAGTCTGATGAAAAAAATAAAACAAAACAATTTCAAATAACCATATAATTTATTCACAGAGGCTGAGGTGTCTCGACCGTACTGCTTATAAGTAGATGATTGAATGCGAATATTCGTTGTCTTAGCTCTCTATTTATACAAATTTCTATTGAGCTTTTATGCTGGAAGAGCTTTTGTTTTTGACATTTCATTTTACTTGTGAAGGCATTGCCAGATACTTAAATTTAGTTAATAAAAATAGTATTGCCAGAAGGGCTTAATTTTAATAATAGAATTCATAGTTTTATTTAGTTTCATAGTTCATAGTTTTATTAGTTAAAGTTTAAAATCATAATTCATAAATATATATGTAGTTGCTACAGTCTCCCCCTCTGGAACTTCAGTCGTCTCGACGAGGTGACAGATTTAGTAGTGCTTTTTGGGGCGTCCTCTTTTGCGCAATCGATGGATAGGCTCAGCAGTAGTTGTCTTCTCTTGATTTAAATTGGTTAGGGCCGACACATGATACGTGCCAACCGGAAGCATAAGGTCATCTTTGTTAGCAATTTGGAAAGAAGATGATCCGACTTTACCAACAACGACATATGGGCCGTCCCGCTTTGGAACGAACTTTGCAGTAATGTTTTTCGCCGCTTGACTTAGTATGTGAGTTGTAACCAGGACCTCATCTCCCTCTCTGATCTCTACTTGTGGGCGTCTTTTTGTATCGACGTAGGCCTTATTACGATCTTGAGTGGACTCGGTCTGTTCTTTCGCATTTTGAAGTACTGTTGACAATTCTGATAGTTTTGCTGCAATTTGTGGTATGTAGTTTTCTGTATCTTGTATTGTTCTTATGTTGTTTGTGACGTCGTCTATAGTGCGACATTCTCGACCAAAAGTTAGATATGCAGGTGTATATCCGGTGCTTTGACATTTTGAGTTATTCATGGCAAATCGAATAGATGGCAAATGATCTACCCATGTTGTGTGGTTGTTTCCGACCAGAATGGCAAGTTGACTCTTCATGTCGCGATTTCTCCTTTCTACGGGGTTAGATTGTGGATGGTAGACTGGTGTAAGGGTTTGTTGAATTCCCAGACAGTGAAGTAGTTGTTGCATTAGAGCGGAGACAAATTGGACACCATTGTCTGATATAATGCGCCTAGGCATACCAAATCTAAGGAAGATTTCGTCTAGTAATACTAGGGCACAGTTCAGTGATGTTGCTTCTTTAAGTGGGAACACTTCTGTCCATCTGCTTGAGATATCTTCGATTATGATAATCCATTGATAACCATCCTGAGTTTTGGGTAAGGGTCCAAACAAATCGACGGCTACAACTTCAAATCTTTGATTACTTGGAATTGTTTGTAATAATCCAATTGGTTTCAAATTACTGGGTTTATATCTTTGACATGCTAAACAGTTGCCAATATGTTTGATAATGTCAGTCCTCATTTTTGGCCAGTAGTATCTTGATGCAATTTTGGATATGGTTCGTTCAATGCCATAATGTCCAGCAGTAGCATCATTATGATGAGAGCGTAAGATTACTGAGCGTTCTTGAAGAGGAACTACCAACTGGGCATCTTCAGAATCGGACTCTGGAGAATATCTGTATAAGACTCCGTTACTCATTATATAGCCTCTGGCTGTCCAACGAGGTAGATTCTCATTATTTTCTTCGAATGAATCCATGATCGGTTTTAGTTCGGCATCTTCAAGTTGTGCTTGGCGAATTTCACTAGCTTCTCTAGCTGGAATATCTATCTTCACGTTGCAGATTTCACAGGATTCGATGATGTGTTTACTGGCTTGACATGGAGGTCTTGATAGCATATCAGCTACTTTGTTTGTGTTTCCTGGTGTGTATTGGATGTCGACATTGTACGGTTGGAGCTGCAATGCCCATCTGGCAAGTCTTCCCGTTGGAGACTTGAGTGACATTAACCATTTTAAGGGTTGATGATCGGTTAAAAGTACGAACTTGGTTCCTTCTATGTATCCACGGAATTTGTTTACGGCATAGATGATTGCCAATGCTTCTCTTTCCGTTGTGGAATAATTTTGTTCGGATTTGGTTAGGAGTCGTGATATATACTCAATGGGATGTTCGTCAGCCTTCTCCCCCTGGACCAATACTGCACCTATGGCATAGTTGCTAGCATCTGTTTTCAAAAAAAAGGGTTTATCTTCGCAAGCTTGTTGTAAGACTGGTGCTGTTGTTAACGATGTTTTAAGTTTATCGAATGCACTTTGTTCCTCTTTCCCCCATTTCCAGACGGCATTTTTCTTGGTTAGGTTGGTGAGTGGCTTTGCTATACTTGCAAAATTTTCGACAAATCGACGATACCAAGAACAAGTTTGTATGAAGGAAAGGACTTCTTTAACGTTCCTTGGTTCGGATCTGGATGAAATGGCAATGGTTTTATCGGGATCTACTTCTATACCTTTGCTGGTGATAAGATGCCCGAGGTATTTGACACTGCTACAGCAAATTTTTGATTTCTGTCTGTTTACTTTTAGTTTAAACCGGTGAAGATGTTCGAAAACCTTGATGAGATGTTTACAATGGTCATTGAAGCTACTGGAACAAATGATAATGTCATCAAGATATATCAATAACCACATTCCTTCTATAACGAGGCCAGAACGAAATTTGTCCATCAAACGCATGAAAGTAGCTGGAGCGTTTCTTAGGCCGAAAGGCATTCGCTTAAAACAGTACATCCCAAAAGGTGTGATGAACGCAGTTTTTTCGACATCTTGTTTGGCAACTTTAATTTGGTAATACCCAGATTGAAGATCAAGCGTGGTTATGAATTTGGTGCTTTTTGTTGAGTGGATTGTATCATCAATCCTTGGTATTGGATAATGGTCAGGGACTGTAATTTTGTTTAGTCCGCGATAATCAATGCAGACGCGTATCCCTCCATCTTTTTTGGGAACCATGACTACTGGGGCTGCCCATGGTGATTCGCATTCTTCTATGATTCCACTTAAAATCATTTTTTGTAATTCATCTTTTAGTTGTTGTTTGCGTGTGAAAGAAAGTCGGTACGGCGTTGTAGCAAATGGTGGTTGATCTCCAGTATTAATTTTGTGTTCGATAAAAGGAGTTGCTTCTTCGAGTTCTTCGAACAGTGAGGAGTGCTGAAGCAGAATGTTGTTTATCTCTTTCTTTTCTTCAACAACCAAATTAATACCTTCGTTTTCTTGCAGTGTTATGGTTATGGCCATAATTTCTACGAAATATTCTTCATCCATTTTCTCGCACGATCGGGTTGGCTTTTGAGGAAAAAGTTCTTTTTTGTTCTTTCTTTCGGGCGTTATTTCACCACGCAAAGAATCGTTAAAGATTTTGTTTATGGAATGAGGTGAATAGTCGTTGGTTTGGAATTGTTTAGAACTCCAAGGTTCGGGACCGTAAGCTCCGTCATCTTCTTTAATATTTGCCAAGTGCACGGGTGTTTTGGGACTGAATATCGAACTTGAGAATACTGGTGGTGACTTGGGTGAAGTTGGAGTTTGAAAGGTTGGAGTCTTGTGGAGAGGCGTAACTGGTTGAATTTTCTCAAACCAATTGTTATGATTTGCTGCTTCACGTCTTAGCTCACTTAAAACTGGTGAAACTATATGCTTTGTGGTATCATAAAAATCGAATGTTTTCTGAGGATTGTCTTCGAAGTGCCAGCATCGTTGTCCTAAATTGAGCACTATGCCATTTTCTTCCAGAAAATCAATCCCGATTAGAGTGCGATTCGCTTTTGCTTTTGGAAGGGCGACAAATGTGATGGGCCGCAGACGATTACCAAAAATAATAGTTGTTGTTGTCATGCATAGTTCATTGCGCTGAACACTGCCATCAGCAAGTGTAACGTCAGCATCAATTTGTCGAAATTTCGTTTTGTTCCGGAGAAGATGTTCGAACAAGTGACGTCCAGCAACACTGGTTCGTGCCGCTGTGTCAATGTAAGCGATTCCATTTTCGCCATGTGACATTATGGGAATGGTTGGCAAGTCATTACCAATAGTGTTTTTTATAAGATTGAAAGAAACAGTTGTTGGACCTTTCGGTAATTCTTTGCACGATGGACAATTTGACCTTAGATACCCTGGGGCTTTGCATTTATAACAAAAAATGCCTGAATTAGCTGAAGATTTTGCTTGATTTTCTTGTTCTGCTCTTTGTTTTTTTCTGCATTCTGCCGTGACATGGCCTAAATGGTTGCAGAAGTTACATCTTATTTTCTTCTTTGTGCTTTCGTCATCAGGTTTCGGAAGTCGTGCTACATATTTCTCAGCCATGCTTTGCTCCACAGCTCTTGCTCTGTCGATCAGTTCCTGAAATGTTTTAAGGGATTCACGTGGTGTACCATCGCGAATGGTTAAGTGTAATAACCCATATACCATATCTAACATCATGGTTTCTGTCGGTTGTGGAATTGGTAGCTGCGAAAGTAATGCCCGTTTTTTGCGAATGAAATCATCCGTACTTTCTTTAAATTTTTGTTTATCTTCGAAGATTTCTTGATAGATTCTGTATGCTGGCTTAGTAGGTGCGTACGCGCATCTTAAAGCAGTCAGAACATCGTTCCATGTTTTGATACTAGATTTAATTCCTTGCCACCAACTACGAGCATCGCCTTCTAACAGTAAGGGGAATCCCTTAATAGCATCAGCTTCAGTGATGTTTTCGACGTCTCCGTAGCAGCTGATTGTGGCAATGAATTCTTCGACCTTGAGGGGGTCTTTTTCACCGGAAAAACGGCTGGTACAGTTGCTAAAACTGCCGTTTCGTACGTTTTTGGTCATCACAGTAGCCAATAGCTTGTTGACTTGCTCTTCGGTGAACGTAGTCATTGTTGCTGCAAAACTGTTGCTATGCTATGCGATTGTATGTGTGTTTGTAGGTACTTTTTGCGTTTGTTGTATAATTCGTATTTTTTCAAAACTCTGGCCACTAGATGGGCGCCAATGTAGTATGAGAGAGAGAGAGAGAGTGGTTGTTGTGTTACGTGCGGTGATGGTGTGACAGGTGACAGGTATCTCTACGACGTTATGACAATATTCAGAGGCGGAGGTAGCTCTGCCGTACTGAATATGCATTAAATACTTTCGTGAGATACTAGCTGTGTTGGGGTTGTGCAGAGTCTGATGAAAAAAATAAAACAAAACAATTTCAAATAACCATATAATTTATTCACAGAGGCTGAGGTGTCTCGACCGTACTGCTTATAAGTAGATGATTGAATGCGAATATTCGTTGTCTTAGCTCTCTATTTATACAAATTTCTATTGAGCTTTTATGCTGGAAGAGCTTTTGTTTTTGACATTTCATTTTACTTGTGAAGGCATTGCCAGATACTTAAATTTAGTTAGTAAAAATAGTATTGCCAGAAGGGCTTAATTTTAATAATAGAATTCATAGTTTTATTTAGTTTCATAGTTCATAGTTTTATTAGTTAAAGTTTAAAATCATAATTCATAAATATATATGTAGTTGCTACAAAATTGTTTTGTTTGACAATTTGAGAAATTTGTCTCATTCGGGCTATAGTGAAAACAGGATATGACGCTTAAATCTGTAGATTTTTATACTTGTTGCTTACATTTCACAACACTTGATTTTATTTTTGTTCGAATTAGTTTCTTAAAAATTGAAAGGGTAAATTTGTATGGTATTGGAATGTGGACGTTTTCCTAAAAATGCAGATCAAGCTAAATTTTAGCTGACATTTTTGTATTTCCATTCTTCACAATTTTTATGCGCGATAAATTGTGATAGATATTAAAATGTACAGATGGAAACCAATTCGTGATTCGTAAGTTTCTAAAACAAAATAAGTGCTCCTTCTCCTTCGAAATCTTGAATGAAATTAAATTTGTTTTGTTTTGCGTTAAAACTTATTTTCGGATGTTTTTTCTTGATTTTTTTGATTTATATTTCTATTATTTTTAATTTGCTATAATACCTGAAGGTATTTTTTCGTTAACATGTGCGCTGTTTACTTTGGAGACTTCAAAATTTTTCATTTCGTTTCAGCAGCGTACTCTAGGCTTAAAACTTATTTTCTGATGTTTTTTCTTGAATTGTTTAAATTGTATTTTGACTTTGACAATAATTTCTGCGTGAAAGCCTAGTAAGCTGCTGATGCGATACGAAAAAATTTCAAGTCTCCAAAGTCGACAACGAAAATGCTAGCGAAAAAATATCATCGAATATTCTGTCAAAGTCAAAATAAAAAAATTCAAAATTAATTTGAAATCAAGAAAATTCAACAGAAAATAATTTTTAAAGCAAAAAAAAAAAATAAATTAAAAGTGAAAAAACCGTCAAGACTGCTCTTGGAGTAAAGAAAAATGCACAGGACGGTAAAAAGTAAGGGCCAGTTGTACAAATATTTAATCCGTGGTTCAGAAACTTTTATCTTCTGAATTCGGTGGGAAAATTGATTTTTTAGCACTGGTTCTAGGTCCATATAGGTTGAAATAGCTAAATCCATCCTTGAACCAAAGTTGATCCACTGCTAATCTGCCGAAATCGGCGAGTTAAATTCCTGATCCGAAGCTGAACTACGTTTGTACAACTGGGGGTCAATTCCCGATCTGTGAAGTGATAAAAAATTTATCATTTTAGTTTTCATAAAAAAATTTTTGAAGTTTGTTTTAATTTTGTAATTTTTTTATTCAAATTTTGAAGTTTGTTTTAATTTTTTTATAAATCCAGAATCGAGTTTTTAATGAAAATATGATAAAAGTTATCACTTCACAGTTTCACAGATCGGGAATTGACCCCCTGGCCCTAAAGTGACAAATGATTGAAAACTCTCCAATTTTTCGCTAGAGCTGTGTACTGAAAAAAGAAAAGCAAAACGAAATTTTTCGTTCAAGATTTCGTTAACGAAATTTTGTATGGAAAATTTCGTTTCGCTTCACCTTCGTACTAGGCTTAGGGCCAGTTGTACAAACGTGGTTCATCCTCGGATCAACGTTTGAACTCAGTTCAACTCATTTGCAGTGTTGTACAATCGAGGTTCAGGTCTTAACCCACTGCTGAACCACGATCAGAAGTTACCCACCGATATTGGTGGGATAGCAGTGGTTCAGCCATGGATCAGGTGATTTTTAAAGGAAAAAATGTTGCTTTCTCACTTTAATCTGATTTTTTTGACAGTTCAGCTAAAAGCTGGTGGAAATTAATATTATGGTTTTCCCAAATGATTGGGGTGTTTTTTTTTTTAATTTGTTTTGGATGTGTTTGTGATGCTAAATAATAAATAAGTGCCTGGCTATACAGTGTTGTGCCCAATCACGTTCCAATTCACATTTTCTAGGAACAAACGTCAAAATGACGAAAATCCTCACCCCTCTTGCCAACAAGCTGACTGGTTAGGCGATTGAAAAATCAACGTGTAGCCCGGCACTAAAATAATTTTTTTTTTTTTTTTTTTGACGGGAGGAAATCTTCAAAAGACACTTGGCAGTATTCGACACCAAGTAGTGTGGGACTCTTAACCACTAAAACCACCTCTTTATCAGGACCAATCTTGAGAGATCGACATCAGATTTTTCTTTCTTAACTTTGTAAAATCACTTTGGGGGAAGTTTAAACTTTTAATACTTTCCCATGTTTTTTTTAGACCATAAGCTCATGAGGCTTGGTTCTTCTTAATCTCCGAACATGGTTTCTTGTATTCAAGACGGACACCATTTCAGAATTGGTATGACTTTGCAGTCTCTGATTATGCGATACAGCGTATTTTTTAACAACTTCTGTAACCGTTTCTATTTGTAGGTCACGATGTAGATCGCTATTTCTTATGTACCAAGGTGCATTAACTATTCCACGAAGGACTTTGTTTTGGAATTTTTGGATGATTTCGGTATTTGTTTTCTTTGTACAGCCCCATAATTGGATACCATAGGTCCAAACAGGCTTTAGTACTTGATTATACAGCATTATTTTGTTTTGGGTTGATAAATCAGAGTTGTTACCAAGTAACCAGTACATTTTTCTATATTTCAAGTTTAGTTCTTCTCTTTTCTTTTTGATGTGCTCTTTCCACTTTAGCTTTGCATCCAAAGTCATTCCAAGGTATTTGGCCGTATTGGCGTAAGGTACAGCTTGATTATTAATGAATATTGGAATATTGTTTATCTTTTTATTTGTAAAGTTTATATGTGAAGATTTTGTTTCATTGAGTTTGATACGCCATTTTTCGGTCCAATCTCTGACTGTGTCGACGGCATATTGCAGCTTTACTGCTCCCCTAGAGACACATTTGTCGGGTACCAAAATTGCGGTATCATCTGCAAAAGTAGCCATTATGGTGTGATTCCCAACTGGGATATCCCTTGTGTATAGTAAATACAAAGTAGGACCTAGGACACTTGCTTGTGGTACACCGGCTTCTATTTTCTTCAATTCCGAATATTCTTGATCGTACCTTACTCTAAACAATCGGTCTGAGATGTACGATCTGGGAAGATCCCTTTGCAGTTTGTACTCAAGTCCCTCATGCCAAACCTTGTCAAAGGCTTGAGCAACATCTAAGAAAATAGCTGAACATACTTGTTTTTCTTCTAATGCTTTTTCTATTACATCCGTTATTCTATGAACTTGGTCTATCGTGGAATGTTTATTTCTAAAGCCAAACTGATGATTTGGGATTAACCTTCTTTCTTCTATAATTTTGCTAAGTCTCTTCAGAAGCAGTTTTTCAAAAACTTTTGCCATAATTGGTATAAGCGATATTGGTCTGTAAGACGTCACTTCTGTAGGTGGCTTACCTTGCTTGGGTATGACAATAACTTCAGCAATTTTCCAATGGTGTGGGACATACCATTGCTTAAGGCATGCATTTATTATATATTGGAGTTTTATGAAGGCTTTCAAAGGCATTTCTTTCATAACCTGGGCCCTATTTCATACATCACATACATTACATACATCATACATTAAAATTTTTTTATACATTACATACAATTTTTTGTTTCATAGATTTCATTGGAAGTAATGTATAAAATCTATTCTGTTGTAGTTGATGTATTTATTTTGACATTTCGTTTGAATGAAGTGTGAGGTTAGGTTTCGTTGGAGTGTATGAAATTTGTTTTACTGACTAACCAAAACGAAAAGTAACAGAAACTTGCGTGTCATGATATTTAAAAATAAAACAAGAAAAGACAATGAATTATTATTTTCTTTGCAAAAATACAAAATATATTATGTGCATATTCCTTATGATTAAATTATGAACACAAAACTGCCATTTTTTTACTTCTATTAAGTAAATAAATTTTGTTTACAGCAAAATGACTTGCTGTATGAAATGTATGAAAAATTCACACAAAATGTATTAAAACAATGTATGATAAATTTCTATGAAACAGTATCATACAACATTGGAATACTTCCAGTCGATTCTCCGTTCATACACTGATGTATGACAGTTCTTCATACAAATTTTCTATGAAACAAAAATAATACATCAGAACTGTCAATATCATACAATGTATGTAATGTATTATCTATGAAATAGGCCCCTGAGCAGTAATTAGATCGTAACCTGGTGATTTTTTATTTGATAGTTGATGTAAACACATACTTTTTATTTCTTTTAATCTTACAATTGGTATTTCACTTTCATCTATCTTATCAACTAACTGTAAGCTATTTTCAGCCGCGTTTGTTGGGTATGGCTTAAAAACATTCGCAAGATGCTCCGCGAAAAGGTTAGCTTTTTCTTTTGGGTTACCGATCCATTTCCCATCTTGAGATTTCAAGGGAGAGTTTAGTAACTGCGGTCTTTTCAGGCGCTTGGCTGCTTTCCATAGCGAAAAATCGGTTGAAGCATCAGTCGTTAAATTCTTTAGGAATGTACTGAGTGAATCATTTTTGAATTTATAAATTTGTTTTTTAAGATTGTTGCTTATACGGTTAAACGTTGTTTTATCATCTGGAAATCTAGTATTTTGCCATTTTCTTCGAGCTCTTCTTTTCTCTATTATCAACTCTCTTATCTCTAAAGGATATTTTATTTCATTTTGTCTTCTATTAGAAAATGTTGGAGTACTTTCTTGAGCGGCCTGTTGCACATCAGCAATAAATTGTTCCACTTCATGGTCAATTTGCTCGATTGTATCCATGGGAGATCTTAAATTTATAAAACTTAAAAGCCTTTCTCTAAAATCACTCCAGTTTGTTTTCTTATTTACAAGCTTTGGATTACTTTTTTCTATTACTTCCGATTCACTTAGTGTTAGAATCACTGGAGTATGATCTGATGACAAGTCATAATTACCTTCGACACTAATGTGATTTCGTTTGATTCCTTTAGCTACGAAAAAGTCAATAAGATCTGGTATTTTGTTAGTATCGGAAGGCCAGTAAGTAGGCGACCTGGAGGAATAGAATTCGCAATTGTATTTACGGCCTGCTTGGAAAAGTCTTTTGTTTCGGACACCAGGCAAATATCTATATGTTCTAGATCTAAAAAGATTTTTAATTCGGATAAGTGTTGTAAAAGACCGTTTGCATTCCATGTAGCGATTTTAAGTGCTCTGTCCATCATTGTTTTTTAATAGCGACTTTTTCGCTTAACTGTTTGATATTCAAATCCTGTTTATCAATTCTTTGAAGAATGAGGTGTAGCATTTCTTTTATGGAAGTCTCTTCATTCTTCCGCACATTTTTTAGAATCTGAGAATAGGCTTTATTTTCATCGCTTTTACTTTGAACATTTTTTTTAGGCGGTTCATTCTTAGTATTGTTTTCAGCAGTTAAAACGGTATTTACTGTGTTTCTGGGTTTGTCTCTAGCAGATGTATTTTTGCTTCTGAACTCTTGGAATTTTTTGGCAACTGGGCAGCCTCTATAGCTTGCCGGGTGATTACCCTGGCAGTTCACACATTTTGCTTTCTGATCTTTGCTCATCGGACAATTTTTAGTTGCATGTTTTCCTTCGCACTTTACACAAGCAAACTCGCGGTTGCAGTATTTTTGGGTATGACCAAAAGCTTGGCAACGTTTGCACTGCGGAACAACTTTAGATTTTCGGAGTGGTTCAATTTTAACAGCTATGCCCAAGATTGATCTTACTTTATAAATCTCCTCGACACTTTGTTTACTATCAAAAGTTAGCATGAATAAAGGTAGTAACCTGTTACTTGTCGTCGATTCTCCAGAGGAGTTTTTTATTGTCTCATTCTTAAATAGATTGACTGCATCTAGGGCTTGGAAGCCTTTTTGTACAAGATCTTCCACTACTTCCTCGGGAGAGCACGAGGAATGAAGACCTCTGGCTATTACTTTTATTGGCCTTGTAGCTTTGTTCTCGTATGAGTGCCATTGAATTTTGTGTTTGCTCAGTTCTTCAGTGACAGATCTATACTCGTCGGCTTCTTCGACTATGACTTTCCAGTTGTCTTTGTTGTACGATGTGTATTTGCAAGCTTTTTTAGTACAATTTTCTATTATTTTCTTGAGATCTCCAAAAATTGGAAATCCTGAGATCATAATTGGTGGTGGTGTAATTTTTTTGCTGCCTTTAGCGTGAGATTTTGATTTAGCATCAGCTACCGCATTATTCACTTTTTTAGTTTCTGTAATCAACTCTTTATTATTTACAGCTTCAGAGCTTTTCTGATTTCTTAAACAAATCTCGGGACTACCTGTTGCTTTACGTTTCTTTGTGATACGCTTATTTTTCTTTTTCTCAGTTTCGAACAAGAGTTCTTCTTCATCAGTTTGATATTCAGGTTCCATATATCTTGGACTTAACTGAAGCGTGGACTCTGCATCTTTCTAGCTAAGCAAAGAAACTTTCTCTTCGAGTTTTTTTACTTGTAGCTGAAGACTTTGAACTAGAACTTCAAGTTGTTTTCTTGCCGCTATTTCAATTTGCCATTCATCAAAGTAGTTTTTTGATTGGTCTTTCTCTTTTTCTTCGATGGAACTCTGTTGATCTGTGATGTCGATCTCTTCATTGATCTTGGTTCCTTTTTCGCTGATGTTTTTAACATCTGTAGTATTGTTTGAGGTTGTCGATGATGTAACCCCTGAAGTTAATTTGTTTGGGGGAGTTCTTTGCGTCTTTGAACTCCGTCTCTCAATATTTTTAAGCAATAATTGGTCCTCCCCAGAATCCATAGGACCGACCTCGTAAGAGAGTGGATTTACCAGTTTCACTGGAGTGCCACCTGGGGTATTTAATCTAGTCGTTTTGTTCATTGCCATAATTTTTTTAACTTAGTATTCGTACTATAAATAGTTCAGTTACTTCTATCCATAGTTTATATTCAGCCGCCCCACAGGGTACAGACGCTGACCAGTGTGCCGCACAATATGTGTCAGACGCTCTTGGATTTAATTGTGAGCTGGTGCATTCAGAGCGATATTTCTGTTCTTTTGCTCCTAGTTCCTGAAAAGATAACTCAGGTGACTCAGCTCGTGGATCGAATGGATCCAACGCTCGTCGTTAGTTGGATATCCAGGGGGCACCGCGAGGAGGTGACGATGCGATTTTGCCACAGCTTTTACCACTTTTATTTGTATTTTTTAATACATTATTAATTTGTATAAATGAATATACAATTTTATCCAAAAAAGAAAAAAAAAAAACATAACAAAAAAAAAACAACCATCCAAGAATCCTCCTCGTCTTGATCAGTATACTTGATAAAGTCCGGCCACCATAGGAGTGGCAAAAAACTATTTTCACTAAAATAATGCTTTATTTTTGTGTATTTTCTTCCAAATCACAATTAATAGAATGACGATACATTTTCACGAACTTTGTGCTTTATAAAATAACAACAACTGACAGTGACATTAGGGGTATTCACGATCTGGTGCAACAGGCCTAGTAAAAATGTAAAATTTTATTTTTTTACAATAGATCGTGAACGCCCCTTTTCTTATCTATAGTAAATATTGAAGCATGAATGAAATCCATGATGTTTTTTTTTTTTTAACAGGGTTGTTCCTCCACTGTTGCTTCTTCTTTTTTTCCATTTTTTATAATTTAATTCTTTGTTTTGTTTGGGTTGATTAATTTTCACAAATTATTTTACATCAAAAGAAACTAAATTACGGGACATGAGTACCGACAAGCCGACATCCATAATAAACAGATTAAAAATGACAAACTGTTTATGATGGGCGACGCAACGGTGAGCTGCCATCTGTCAAAAATAATTTTACTCTATTGTATTTTTATTTTGCAATAGGTCTAGGGTATAGCAAAAGTGCAAGACTGTTGTAAAAATTTAATCCGTATATTTTGTTGTTGTAGTGTTATAAGATTTTACACTTTTGCACTGATACAAGACCAGTTGCATCGGATCGTGAATACCCCTATTAGGTATATATATACTAAAATTTTCTTGTATATAAAACTGAACTGGGGTTCAGCTGACTCTCACTTGATCCACAACTGTACAACCCACTCAAAGTTGAACCTGGTTCAAGAGTTAACTCGAGTTCAGCTGATTCGTGGGTTAACCCTTAATTTGTACAACTGGCCCTTAGTAACTCAAAATTCCTGTTTTTTTAGTTATGACAGTAGGTGTGTTTTTTATATCCACTTGGGCTTAACTGGACAAAAAAAACGCATCAGGACTTAACCTGAAATCTTGGCAGCACTGTAAATTGAATTTTCCGAAAGCACAAGACACAACAAAAATTTAGAGTCGTAATATTTTTCGCTTTCGAGTTTTTCTTGTATTTTTCATGTATGTTTTACAAAGAGATAAAAAATGTATGCTAGCACAAATAGTTTAATACATTTTGTCATTCCAAACGTCAGTTTTCACGTTTGTAAGCAAAGTTCTAAACAATTTATAAAAAAATTAGTTTGGTAGCACAGATTTAAAACTGCTCAAAAAGTTAAGCCCTGAGAAATCTCCGGGCTAAACAACTAAGCCAACGGGGTGTTGTTGTACCTATTTAACATGTAAATTGCTTAGCCCCGACTCTGCGTTCTTTTTTTGTTCAGTTAAGCCCGGTGGTAATAAAAAAACACAACTAATTTTCAAGTAAATGAGCGATAAATTCTCAAAAATATGTGTCATTCAATTGAGCTTATTGGCCCAATGTAATGTTGGGTTCTATTTAAAAATACGAAAACACCCTATATTTTTCCAAGAGCATTATCAAACAGAACTCCACAAAACACCCACCCTTATTAAATAATTTCAAATCAAACATACCTCACAAGCATTTTCGAAACAACAACAACAACAACAATAAAAAAGGCCCTTTCATTTTGTTTCGAATTTCGATTATCACATCGACTTGTCGAACCTCGAACACAGCAGAAGTCATTCCATTCCACCCTGAGAAAAAGAAACAATTCCTTTGGTTATATTTTGTTTTACACATAACTCTAGCCAATACAAAATTAAACCATTTCTCTTATTTAAAATTGTGAAAGTTAACTTTTTTGTTAAAAACTAAGTTTGTATTGTATCTATTTGTTAAATAAAAGACCATCAATTTTTAATTTATTTTAGTGAATTAGTCCGAATTTTATTATCGACATTCGAAGTTAGAAAAAAAAATCTTACCAAAAAAAATAGAAGAGAAAAAAAAAAAGTGACATCGCTGTCACTTTTTCTAACATCAAACCCAACAAACCAGCCACAAGCAGCAGCACCAGCAAAAATCATCGTAATCATGAGCAGCAGCAGCAGCAGCTGTGTAGACATTTTGTGGAGTTTTTCTCGCGAGTGAATTACGAATTACCTACAATTTTCCGGATTTTCTTTTTCTTTGTACCGTGAACATTTTTACTTCCCCAAAAACTCTGACTCTGCTCTTCGTTGATTGATTTTCCATTTTTTCCATTCGAAAAATAGTTTTTCGAAACAAAAAATAAAATACATAAAACATTGTGGACATTTTGATTTTCTTTTTTTTTTGCTGTTGCTACTTCTGCACAATAATTATGGCCGAATCTCCAGTGTTGGATTTTCGCAATGATTTCAGTCCAACAATTCCAGAAATCACAATCAATGTCCAGTGTCCATCGACCCCTGGACCACAACTTAATATTAAATCTCCAGAATTAAGCACTGCGAGCAGTGCTGAAGAGACAGAAACTACTGCCCGGGCCGATGGTACCAATTCGCCACCTCCGAATTGTGCAATTTGCCTCGGAAAATGCAAAAACAAGTGTTTCACTGATTCGTGCATGCATCAATTCTGTTTCAAGTGTTTACTTGAATGGAGCAAGGTATTATCTTTGATGAGTCATCTGGAGTACTTTTACATGTTTTTTCTTATTCTTACACAGGTCAAACCAGAGTGTCCTTTGTGCAAGCAAACCTTTAAATCCATTATACACAATGTCAAATCATTTGATCAGTTCGAGGAGTATCTGGTGCAACAGCCAGTGCCGGTATCACCAAATCCGGATTCGTTTGCTCCATTCACAATACCAGCACACCTTTATCCAAGACTGCCGTCATTATATAATCGACCTGTTCACATCTATATGGATGATTTGGCCATGTTAGAATGAATAGAGTACTTCCACAAGAGTTCTGGCAATTCTAATATTTTGTTGTTGTTTTGTTGTCTTTTAAGGAATACATTGGATTTAACAGGAACTTCATCTTCGACATCAAATAATGCCAATGCTAATGTGATTCGTAGTAGTTCGACATATTATCGAAGAATACTGCCACCACCGTCTCAGTTGTTGGACATGTATAGTCAGGAAACTATACAAGGCGAGACGGGCAGTGGTAGCTTGAGTCAACTATGGAGAAGATATGTTTATGATAGAAAATTGTTTGCACTGCCATTGGCCGATGTTAGTGGAAGATTTCGAGAAAGCAGTGCTCGTTTTTATAGGTAAGTAATTTAATGAATGAAATTTGTAACAATCAACTGTATTTTGAAACTTATTATGAATAAGGGATGAAGGCACAGTAGAAATTAATTAAACTAGAAAAGATGGTTGGAAATTTAAACACAACTGTCACAATGAATAAGTTTATGAACTCTTAGAATAAATTTCTTCATTGAGAAATACAACTCATTAAATGAATCGTTTTCATTTAAAAATGAGCATAAGAGCAAAATAGACTTTAAATAATGTTTTTGATTTTTCCGGAATTACCCAGCTGAAGCGAAAAGAAAATTTTTGAAGTGAAAACTTCTTTAGTAACGAAGCGATTTGAAACAAGATGAAACGAAAAAGCTACAGGAAAAATCAATTGATTATAACTTTTTTGTTTTTATAGGTAGATGAATAAAATTTATACAGTAGATAAGTAATTAAATAAACTATAATTGTGCAAAATTTCAATTAATTTCAACATCGTGAGATAACGGTAAAAAAATGTTTTTTTTTTTCTAAACACTTTATACAGCTATGGACAAAGAAATAGCACACTTTTGATTTTTCTTACAAAAATTGGATTTATTTGGGACCTTTTAACTTATATATTATAATTTTTATATCAGGGCATGGATTAGCTTATAGGGATTCATAAAATTAATAATTATAAATTATTTAATTTCAATTCAATTTTTAAAAATTATAATTTGTAGAGAATACCCTTTTTTCTTGTGGACAAAGAAATAGCACACATTCCGAAAATCATAAAAATAATCATTTCTAAGCAAAAATTCTTACAATTTCCAATAAATTCAGTACTACTAAGTTGGTAACTTGTTGGTAGACCACAGTTTTTCAAAGTTCCTTCGCACCTCTTTGGTAAACTTTCAACTAACGTCTGGTATCCACTTTGTGGTGTACGGTACCACGCTTTTTTGATTCTGGCCCAAAGATCGTTTGAATTTTCTTTTCCCACGCTTAACCTTGACATCAATTTATAAATTTTCTATGGGGTTAAGATTGTGAATTTGAGATGGCTAAGTGCAAACATCGATTTTTTCGTCCGAAAACCTATCTTGTACTATTTCTGATGCATGTTTGGGTCATTGTCATGTATGAATATCTAATTAACTGGCGAGAAATATAGTCCAGTCAAGTTATACTTTTGCTGAGAAATAATTCGCAACTGCAATTCGTACCTAAAATATGAAAGTACACTAGTACAGGAACTAAACCCCCCATTTTCCTAACAAATGTCTGGACGACTTTGGCCGCCATTTTGTTTTGAACAGTTTTGCGACTATAGCTTGTAGTTCGGCTAGTTTTGGTGTTAGAGAAAAATAATATGAGACAAACTTGTAGTAAATTTTATTTCCCACAAAATATATTTTATAACTTTTTACTCTAAAACCCACCATTTAGGAATTATAATGATTTTCGTAAAATGCTATGCTCACTTTTTTTTATAAGCACCATAACTTTTTATTTTAAACTTTTATCAAAAAATTGTTGTTATAAAAATTGAAGAACTATTAATCAACTATGTTTTTCTCATATAAGGTTTTTTTCTCCGACGTACCGTTCCCTCACTAGAACGAAAAATCAATAAAAAAATTATAAAAAAACAGGGTGAGGGGAGAGCACGATAACTATGGCGCTGAGATTTGATAACTGTATTTTGTAGAAGGGTTCAATACAAGTATTTTTTACTTTGGGAGGGGGGGTCTATCTAACCCCGTTTAGGCGGGAGGGGAAATTTTCTAAAAAACAACCTAATATTTAAAAATATAATATTAAAAAACAACGGCAACACTAAGAGTTATGAAGGATATTTTTTCAAAAGCCACAATTAAACGCTTTATTTTAATTTTTAAATAGTGTTTTTAAAGTTAATAGTTTTTGAAATAATCGATCTCAAAGTTAAGATTAGCGAAACAAATTAAAAAAAACACTTTTGTCATGACCATTAATTTCAATACAAATTAACGGGATCGGGTCAAAATTCTGGCTTCAAAATTCTGCTTTTCAAAATTCTGCTTTTTCACCGAAAATTCTGTTTTTCAAAATTCTGCTTTTTTTCTATTCGGTTTTTCAAAATTCTGCTTTTTAAAATTCTGCTTTTCAAAATTCTGCCAGCATTTATTTGAACAAAAAAATTCTGCTAATTCTGTTTTTTTTATAGCATGGCTAAAAAAAAATACACCTCATTAATGTAATTCAACATTGGTACTTTCATAAATTTTTTTATTTAAGTGTCGCAAATATTTTTTGAAATGCATATAATGACTTTCTTTCAAATAAAATATTTATACTAATTGGAACCGATGTTGTATATTCCTTTTCTTATTCAAATTTTTGAATATTTATCTTTATTTGATAAATTAATAAATTTTTAGTTATTTTCGGAAATGTTTAATATTAAAAACCTTTTCTTAATATTTTCAAATTTATTCATTTATAAAACAAAAATTAATTCGCATTTAAAAAATGACAAATTATGTAGGTAAGTAATCAAATAAGCAGATAATTTTTCAAAAAAATGATTTTACAGAATTCTACAAAAAATTAAAAAAGGGTTTGGAAAATGTTAAAAAGCGCGCGCTTTTTAACATTTTCCAAACCCTTTTTTAATTTTTTGCAGAATTTTGAAAAGCAGAATTATGAAAAGCAGAATTTTGAAAAACAGAATTTTGAAAAACAGAATTTTGAAAAGCAGAATTTTGAAAGCAGAATTTTGTAAAGCAGAATTTTGAAAGCAGAATTTTGACAAAAGAATTTTGACCCCGGCAGAATTTTGACCCCAACCCCAAATTAACAATAAAACTACCTTCGCTGATTTTCTATGCCTTCTTGTTTTTGAGAAAATTGAAAAATGAAACAAAAAAAAACAGATTAACAATTTTTTATTTTTTTTTTACTGTTTTGATAACTTTGGTACTAACAATATCATAAACAAAAAAGATCTTATGTATTTATTACATATAGAGTTACATTTTACGCTCACCACAGAGATGCTGAGAACCCGCAAAGCAGGGCAGGCAAGGTACTTTTAAGTTAAAAAACTGTTGACATTGGCGCCTACCTGACGACTTTTCGTACCCTAAGTGGAGCAGAAAATTGCCAACTTTTTTGTTGATGGCCAAAGTTATCAGAATAGCAAAAAAAAAAAAATAAGTGAACATCTGATAAAAAAGTAAATATACGGTTTTCAGTGTTTGACAGAAAATCAGCCAAGGTAGTAAATTTTGTATTGAAATTTATGGTCATGACAAAAATATTATTGAATGTGTTTTTTTTTTTTTTAACTTGTTTCGCTAATTTTAACTTTGAGATCGATTATTTCAAAAACTATTAATTTTAAAACACTATTTAAAATTAAAATAAAGCGTTTAATTGTGGGTTTTGAAAAAAATATCCTTCATAACTCTTAGTGTTGCCGTTGTTTTTTAATATTTTTTTTAAATATTAGGTTGTTTTTTAGAAAATTTCCCCTCCCGCCTAAACGGGGTTAGATAGACCCCCCCTCCCAAAGTAAAAAATACTTGTATTGAACCCTTCTACAAAATACAGTTATCAAATCTCAGCGCCATAGTTATCGTGCTCTCCCCTCACCCTGTTTTTTTATAATTTTTTTTATTGATTTTTCGTTCTAGTGAGGGAACGGTACGTCGGAGAAAAAAACCTTATATGAGAAAAACATAGTTAATTAATAGTTCTTCAATTTTTATAACAACAATTTTTTGATAAAAGTTTAAAATAAAAAGTTATGGTGCTTATAAAAAAAAAGTGAGCATAGCATTTTACGAAAATCATTATAATTCCTAAATGGTGGGTTTTAGAGTAAAAAGTTATAAAATATATTTTGTGGGAAATAAAATTTACTACAAGTTTGTCTCATATTATTTTTCTCTAACACCAAAACTAGCCGAACTACAAGCGATAGGCGCAAAACTGTTCAAAACAAAAAGGCGGCCAAAGTCGTCCAGACATTTGTTAGGAAAATGGGGGGTTTAGTTCCTGTACTAGTGTACTTTCATATTTTAGGTACGAATTGCAGTTGCGAATTATTTTTCAGACCTCCATACAACCAAATATAATTTGACTGGACTAATATGGTTCCTCGGTATTCTTATGTAATATTAAGACAAAAGAATTTATCAATTCTGCCATCCACCTAACCAATGGGTCCTTACCATGCCAGGAAAATGCGCCCTAGACCATCAAATTTCGACATAGTTGGCTTTAAAAAAATTTTAACTTTTTTTGTAAACATGGTAGAAATATGATTGATACCTACGTCATATAAAAGGTGAAATAAGCTTTCAGATGGTATACAATTTATCATAGGTTGTCATTTAAAAAAATATATTTAATGGTGTTAGAAGAGAAAAAAAAATTGATTTTTTTGCTTTTTTGATGTAAAGTGATTGGGCTAAAAAAATTCTAGCTCTTTTTGTAGATGTTGTATAGACATGGTCGATATAAATATTTTGAGCTGAAACAATAAGCTTTTAGTATATAACATTTACTATAGGTTGTCATATAAAGAACATGGATTTAAAGGTGATAGAATAAAAAAAGGTAGATTTTTTCGATTTTTTTTTTGCAAGAAAAATGATTTTTTAAGGATTCATTTCTACCACGTGTGAGTTGCACACATGATTTTTTTTAACCCTCTGTAGGCACACCTTTTTTTTGTGACGTGATAGGCACACGAGTGCGAATTCGGTTTATACCTTTTCATGTCGCTAGAACTTTTTTCGGTCACTCACAATATTTTATAGAGAATCAAGTATGAAATTGATTTAGAATATTCCGAGGAATTCGAATATTGTACTCACAATTCCGAAAAAAAAATATTTTCACCCCTATACAGAGACTTTTTTGTGACCACTTTTTTGAAAAGTCGTAATTTTTTTATTTTTGTACTGCCAAATTCGCACCCGTGTGCCGACAGGGGGTTAAGTCTCCAAAGTCACAATTGAACATATTACCAAAAAAAAATACCATCAAGTAGGTACCTATTTTGTCAAAGTCGAAATAAAAATACAAAAAATCATAAAATTCAAGAAATAACTTCAAGCTTTTTTCAAATTTAGATTTATTCAGACTTATTTTTGATTACAATAGAGTACATAATTATGTTTGAGATACATTGCTATTAAAAAAAAAAAACTGACTTAGAATTGGTCTAGTTTCAAGAAAAAACTTAAAAAAATAAATTTTACAACAAAAGCAAAAACAATTACATAAATTTCGTTCAAGATTTCGTTGAGCTTTTTTTTTGTATGGAGAATTTCGTTTCGCTTCAGCTGCGTACTAGCCTTTAAACCTAGTAGGTACATGCTTGTGAAGCAAGTCGTGTATTCATACAAATTTGTATTTTGTGTTCACCCGTGAACGTTTCTGTGGAGAAAAAAAGTGGAGAGTTTTGCTTCACGAGCGATGAAATACTGGGGGTCAATTCCCGATCTGTGAAACTGTGAAGTGATAAAAAATTTATCATTTCAGTTTTCATATGAAAAATTTTTGAAGTTTTTAAAATTTATTTTATTTAATTTTTGAAGTTTGTTTTAATTTTTTTATAAATTATAATAAATTCGATTCAGAATCGAATTTATTATGAAAACGTGATAAAACTTATCACTTCACAGTTTCACAGATCGGGAATTGACCCCGATCGTTTCACCTCAAAAGGAAAATTGATCAAAAATAAAAAAATCTCATGTATATTATGTATATTGGTTTTTGATCATATATGTATGTATATTTAACTTTTGATAATTTCAAATTGGGCTTAATGATCGATATGAAAAAATGCAATCAATTAGAAAACTAATTCATTCTTTTTCCCAACGTTTATCCGGTTTTATCCGGCTTCATCAAAGGGTTTGGATTTATTAGTTCTTAAAGAAACAATGAACAATGAAATGTTTGATGAATAAAAAACTAATAATAATTTGTACATTTAAATAATTTAAACAATTTGATAACTATTGCACTTACTTTTGTTGTTAATAAATTACATTTATTTGATTATTTATCATTTGAAGCTAGTTGGGTGAAGATGTATCTGAAATATCCAGTTTATATGATAGTAATTCATAACTTAAATTTTTTTTACATCTTTTTGTTTGTATAATTGAGCAGTAAATTTTGGAGTCATCACCATAGTATTCATTAATAAACAAATTCAGATTTTTCGTTAGCATTTCTTTTATTCAAACAAACATGATTTGTTGTTCTTTTTGAGTTAATTTGTCGTAATGAGCCAATAAATTTGAGTTTTTTGTTTATTTGTTCTCAATTTTCTTGGAAGGGAGAAAATAAACTCAGATAGGACTTTTGATTTGAAACGAGCTGTAGTTCACGTTCAAAATATGCGGGAATCTCTTTCACACAAATGAATAAGTTATTTAAATTTTGAATATTAGCAAGAGTTTCTGTACCTCATTTATATTTTTACTTGCGATATAGGTACTTTAGGGCAAGTTTAGGATTCGTAAAAAAAATCGAACTTGAGATAACAATTTTACATGACATTACGATGATGAAGAATGCCAAAAAAGTGGGTCCGGCAATTCTGTCTGTGTGTCTGTCTCTATCTGGAGCTGCACCCTAAACGAGTGAAGTGATTTTCTTCAAACTTGGTAGTTAGCAGTTTTTGGTGATTCCCTAGAGGGGAAATTGAAATTTCTTTTTTATGACCAAAACTAACGGTACCTGCCATATAACGGAAATAGAAAAGCTAATTTTTTTCAAAAACGGCTCTAACGATTTTGATTAAAATTTTTGTGTTTAGTACTACACATAAGAGCCAACTTTTAAAATAAAAAAAATATTTTTTGTACCGTTAACGGTACCTGTCATAGAACGGTTTTTTTCGTTTCTGAATATCTCGTACAACATTAACCCGATTTAAATGAAAATTTTTATAAAAAAGTGTGTAAGTAAAGATAATATTAAAATTTTAGAAAATTTTCAAAAAACTCATTTTTGGATTTAAAAAAAATTTTTTTTGAAAAATCAATTTTTTGAAAACGGATCAATGAAAAATTTTGAAATTTAGTTTTTATGTGTAAATTAATTATTTCTTCAAAATGGCATACCAACTTTTTTTTTGAAAAATGTTAAAAAATTTGTATATATAAAAATTTATTTTTTTAAAAAACGGATCCTACAATTTTCGAAAATTTTTTTCTAAAAATACCTTTTTATACAAGAAATAAAATGGCATATTTTTTTTTTTTTTAAGATAATTTAAAACGGAGTTTAATTAATTATAAAAACAGATTTAATTTTTTTATACTACTTATGAAATTTCTTCAAAATATCAAATTTTAAATTTCTTGAATAAATAGCTTTAACATTATAGTTACTTTAAGCATAAGAGCAAGTACGTGCGACCCCAGTCGTGCAATTTATTTCAAATGAATTTGAAAAAAAAAGAAATGTGTGTATTTTGTTGATTATGTGCGTATTCATGAGATGAATAAACTTGAACTACTAGCGATGAATTTCACATCTTCACAAATGGAGATATAGTAAAACCTGTTTAATTGGACCACCCTTGGGACCAAAGAAAAGTGGTCCGATTAGGAGGTGGTCCACTTATAGAGGTTCATTTTTAATCGGACCGGTCCACAGTGGTCGATTTTGAGTCACTAGGTGGACTTAATTCTTTTTTATGTCTTATTGGCTTTGAATATTATTTTTAATGTGATAACGTCTTACAAATCGATGAACCCTGGTCTCCCGTTCTTCCCGTGCCTGTTAGCAGTTTTTTCACCTTAGCTGCTATATTCATTATCAATATACAGCTTAAACTATTACACTGGTTTACAAGGGTTTTGTTGCCAAAACAAAAATTTACTTTTCTGAAGGTTTTCGGTGTCCTGAACTCGAATCCGAAGTTAAAAAAAATTAATCAGCTCCCGTTTTTGAAATATTACCGTTAGACGATGCATTGGGTACTTCGGACCTTATTCTTTTATATAAGGAAAATTGTTTGAACATATTTAATTACGGTTTCTATAAGAACTGTTTTCCATCTTTCAATGCCTGTTTAAATCTTTCTGATATCTTTTTTATTGCCCGAGATATTTTTAATGGGAAAAAATATTTCTTTTTCCCAAATTTTTGACCGTTTTCGAGCCCTTTTGACCATTTTTTATTTATATCTTTTTTGTTTTGATAGATATATTAATTAAATTAACAGGAAATATAGATTAAAGCCAGGACTATATTTGTGCAATATTTCAATCATTTTCATAGTCACATTTTTGAGATAACGGTAAAAAGATGGTCTTTTTTTTGACACGTAATATCTTTTTGCATAGAGCATTTTTAAATTTGATTTATTTTTATTTTGAAAAGAGATAATATAACCTTTCATTTCATATATCACACATAACAGTTCATGCTCTACAAGCTAGACAATCTTAAACAAAGTCCTTCCGTAAAAAAAATGATCACCTTAAAAAGAGCGGATTGGTACCTGACAGAGACGAAAAAAATTGTTTGCGGCGGTTTTCGGCACTTAATTTTAGCATCAAATTAAAGGTAATGATTCAAACTACAAAATATAAAAAATTCACGATGGCACTCTTCGGCACTTTTTTTTAATCGTCCAAGAAGTAAAAAACAAACATCTGAAAACTATCAAAAAAATGCCTTACAACATTCAGTTAATAGAAATAGAATCCGACTTTTTTTTACAAAAAAACAAACTGAATTTAAAAATACATACCACTAGCATTTTCTGACATTTTTTTGTTCAGCTCAACTACTCACTTTTATCATAAACTATCACTTTGTAAACACTTGTTAACTCGCGGACGTTAAAATAGAGAGTGAGCAAATCATGAATGATTACATTGAGATTTTTTTATGTTGACAACAACTTTTTTTTAGACTTTTGACTAGCTACGATGTACTGAATCGACCAGTGTGCGGTCCATTTAGAACAAATTTTCTCTCATTCATACCTCTAACCTACGTAAAAATGACAACAAATATAGGTACCAACAAATTTCAAAAGGCTTTTAACTTTAACTTTAACATTCTTTTTCAAATCAACTTCAAAAACTCTATTGCACTGTCAAATTGTTTCCTTTGCTGAGAAACGAAAAATAAAATTAAACATTTTGAGGAATCCCCGCATATAACAAATGTAACTTTGCAAAATTGGCAAAGAAAAAAAAATGGGATGCATATGTACATGATTCTAATCCAAATAGACTCAAAGACCAAGTTGTAGCAGTTGGTGTATCTATAAGGCTTTTTTTTCTTTTAAGTCGTCATTTTTCTTGACCCATAAGTTTTTTTTTTTACTTTGGAGACTTAGAAAAAATTTAATTTCGCTTCAGCAGCGCACTAGGCTTTAGCGCCGAGTTAGAGTAAGAACGGGGCTATAGCAAATAAATAGAACTCCCTCTGAACTCACCTCTCCAATCTTTTTTAACAAACACAGTTGAGCACTGAACTGATATTAATCCATTTTTGTTTAATGTTTTGTTTTTTGTTTTTTTGAAATGTTGTAATATTTAAACGATAAATAAGCTCATTTACAACTTTTGTAAAACATAATTTTTTTTATGCAAAAACCTACCGTTTTTATATAAAAAAAAATTTTACCTTAAAAACCTTTAACCCCCTATGAGGAGCGTACGGAGAAAACTTCAGGACTTTTCACAGAATACCAACCTGTATACAAAAACCAGCGGGGGTGACGGGATCTTCCTTGCATTTTATTATTGCTGAAGTCTAATGTAGAATTCCTTTCAAACATTTGCAGTCGTTACTAAAATTCGATACTTTTTTGCTATTTACGAAATTTAAAAAGTAGTTATGTATCTCTTTTTGTGAATATATGTGTGCTGAATTGACAAGCATAACTTCATAGATATATGCATGTAAGAATACAAAAACGTACAATTTGTACGTTTGATTTATTATAAACAAATAAACAAAAACTGGGCGTGGTTGCATTTTTTTTTTAATTTGAGTTTGGTTTGACGTTCTGTATTATTCAAGGGCGAAAGAGCTGGTGAGATTTATATTTTTTTATCGCTCTGTCTTACTGCGTGCAATAGAAAAAAAAACATTGAAACAAAATCGCCCTGATATTGCATATTATATTGATTGAATGACGTCACCATTAAACCTGAAATAAAGGAATGGCTAAGCAATTTAAGTGTTAGTTGTTCGTCGATAAAAAAAAGGAGTTTACGATCATCCAGAACGACGCTATCGACTTATCGCTATCTTTTCATAACTTCCCAAAAAAAAAAAACACTCTTTCACCTTAAATATTTTGATAGACTTTTTGGGTTCTTGGTTCCTGTTATAAATAAAACATTTTTACCAATTTTCATTGGCGTAACAATTTTTTCCCAGTTTTTGTGGTACTAATTCCGAATTTCATCATGTCTTAAAAAAAAACCTTTTCACTCAAGATAATTTTGTACACTTTATACATAGATTCTTAATTCTTTTCACCAAGTTTTAAAAATTAATAAAATATAAGTCAGCTGTTATGACACCTTTCTCACACACAACTCAACCCATCAAAAAAACACCCCTTCACCAAAAATATTTTTAAGAACTTTATGAATCCCTTTATCTAAAACCTTCATCCCGAATTTTATCAGTATAGCATGTTTTTCACATGGGTTTCGGTTATATTTTACCTCTTGAAATAAAAAAACAAGCACCCTTCTTTTTAATTGGCTATAACTTTCCTTAGAGCAATCGCATTGACTATATTTTTATGCATTAGATTCAGCATCAAAAAATACCTTGAAAACATGTGTCATATGATGATATTCGACAAACAATTTTTTCAGTATATTTTTTACTTTCACCCCCTCCCTCTTGTCCGCGAAAAAACACCCTTCCACCCAACTTTTTTGTATAGACTTTCTTATCCTTGGTTCTCATTCCAAAAGCAAACTTTTTGCCAAGTTTCATGAGTGTAACAATTTTTTTTTAATGCCTATTTTACCTGTACTATTTTAAGTATTTGTCAAAATAAAATTCTGAAATTTGAAGGAAAAATTCCGATCTCCTTCTATGTATCTCTGCTTTTGACCATCACCTATTATTTGTTCTGAGTAAAGTGATCACCACAACCCTACAAGTGCTCACACGCTGGAGACCGAGGTTTGATCCTACAGGTGCCCAATTTTGTTTTTATTTCTTAATAAATATTAAATATTCTATATTTTTTCTTCCCAAGAAACCATATTTTACTCTACGAATTAAAATTTTCGTATTAGTTTAGATTTTAGAATATAATGTAGTTCGCTGTTGAGGATTTCAATAAAAATAGAAAGTGAAAGTGACACCTAAATTGCTGTCACCCACAAACCATACCAAAAAGGTGATCGTCACTTTGATAATCACCTTTTATTGTGATGATCAACAATCACCTTAACCGATTCCACCCCAGTTCTTTTTAAACAATTTTATCTATACAACTTTTCAACATCGTGGAGGTTATTATGTTAGGAGGTCGTCCAGTTACAATGATTGTTCTGTCTAACAGTTTAGGTAACAGATTAGCCGTCTTAATAGTTCGGAACAGTATTCTTACCAGATTTTCAACGAAAACAATCCCATTTTTTACCGTATTCCCATTCTTATTACTATAGGGTTCTTTTCTGTCATACAGACAATTAATATTTATATAATCTCAGTAATTAGTCTCGATACTCATTAAAAACAAAATCAATCCATTTTTAATTTTAATCTTTTCACAGAGACAACCAATCTCAAACTCATCGTTTAATTCAATGGATTAATCGTGATATTGTTTGTTTGTTGCGCAACACCGATCATGATGTTAATTCCGTTATGGAACAAATCAATACCTGGCTTTTGACCGTAAACATTCTATCGCCGGAATTCAGAAGGCGCCTACAACCATTCCTGGGCACAAAGACTGCTCATTTTATTCACGAGTTGAACAATTTCGCTCGCAGTCCATATGACATGATCGGCTACGATCGCGTCGTCCAATATTCTTCAAACAGTGCCGAAGAAATTGTTATAGAATTTTCTTCTACATCATCAGCTGGCTCAGATGTTGAGAGCGTCTACAATATACTATCAGATCCAGGCACTAGCAGACGCACTAGCTCACAACCAAATGCAACACAAGCCAACAGCGGTGGTGGTTTTAACTTGTACACGACATCAACAACAGCATCTTCACAGGCATCGGCTATCAATCTTTCCACACATAATCGCGGTGCAAGCGGTGAATCAAGCGAAGGAACGACCACAACATCAACTGTAGAGGTGATCAACGCTCCTACTTCAGAACGACCAGATAACATCGTATTATCATCAACCAGTAGTGATGAGTGTGAATTTGTCCTTGAACAAAAGCCACCACACTTGCGAACTCCAGAAATGGTAAGTTTGAATTCAAATTCCGACAGCGACGTGGTCTTCGTCCAGGAGACGAAAACCACTCCCATGCCATCAGGAATAGCAAAGTGGGCCTCTACAAATAGTACTCGAGTCCGTCGGGCACAACGTAGGCGAGCTAATCCTTCTTTGAATAACACTTCATTCAGTACTTCAAACTCTGATTCTGATGGATTTAACTATGCAGACACATGCCCTTCAACATCCAAAAAAATTAAGCTAGATGGAAGGGAAGAAAATGCAGCTGCAGAAACAAGTACTGGTGCTCCTGCAGATTTTAGTCCAGAAAATGACCCCATACCTAAAGTAAAAGAAGAGTTCAACCAAGGAGCATCCACATCAACTGGTTTGCAGAGTCGTTACCGTGGTGTACGACCAAATAATGTTCGTACACGTTACTATAGACCCGTAAATGATACAAGTGACAGTGATGATTTGGACGATAGTAGGTCATCGGCTTCAGACTCTGGTCTTACAACAGAGATATCCAATTCAGATTCAGACTCTGATACATCATGGTCGAAATCTCGACGCAAAAGCAACAAACAGTCACTCAAACGTTCCCGCCACCGAAAACTAAGCAAAACCACCGCCAGCAGTCGAAAATCTCGGCGGCAACTTCCTGCTCCATCAACAAAATCCAAACGCAACAAACGAACCAAAAGCAACAAAACCGTTCCCAACAACAAATCCACATCGTCAAAGAAAAAGAAGACAATCAAACGTTCACGAAGGAAATCCTCAAAAAGCAAATCAACGCGAACGAAAAGGCGAATTGTTTCACAAACTTCATCATCCGATGAAGATGAAGAACTTATAAAGATCAATGTAGACGCCCAGCCTTGGACAAGTACACTTTCATCTCCAATTTCAACTCCCCATCGCCAGAGTGAAAATGAACCCACTCAGTCGACATCGGCACAGCTAAGATCGGTGACATCATCACCAGCTTCTAATTCAACGACTACCAGTGATGCAAACGAAGCCGCAGGACCAGGACGTCCCAGTTCCAATGCAACCTTAGCTGCACCTGCTGATTCCTTTACTCCGAGTTCTCCAGATCTGCCGCTGGACGCAGATGATAATCCAAATGCTAAATTGCCCATATACTCCGATTCTGAATAAAAAGCAAAAAGAAATCAAAAGCAAAGCAGAAACCTCCAATATATGGAAAAGAATTACATTTTTCTAAAATATTGTTTTAAGAAACCGGTTGTTTCTATCAGAATAGAAAGCATTAAAATAATTTTGTAAGTTTGTTCAAATATTTTTAATTTAAATTATAAACATAAAAAAAAACGTTATGCTGTTCATACCGTGCTGTCAAGTTTATAAGAAATTTACAAACGTAAAGCATGGTTTAGAGAGAGAGAACTACATTGATGGTATCGAGTTATCAATATCAGTACTGCAGTCTATAAAAAAAAGTCCAAGTTACTCGATACCATTAAAAAGTTACTTAAACATGCTTTGCTATCTGATCAACTGGTCTTAAAGCTTGACAGTTAACTCTAAAATGTTTAGGTATGACAGAAATTGTAAGTAAGTGATGCGGACATTATTATGAAACAGTGAAAGCACTCAACTGATTTTAGGTATTTTTCCCCCCAAAAAAACTTCTGTAAGTATATTTCCATCCACTACAGAAGCTTTTATCTGCTTCCCATTAAAATAATACAAGCAAGTGGCTGTAAAGCAGACTCAAAAAATATTAAGTTCTGTCGTTAGCACGACTATAACGATCTTATTTTATAAATATATTAAAATAAATTAAGATAAACCTCTAGTTGTAAAATTTAAAAATAATTGTGTTTTATTTATTAAAGAAAAAAAAATTTTGTTCCAGAAAGATTTTAAAACGACTAAACAAAATCGATAGCAGGTTTTGATTTGGATTGACAGTTTGTAATTAGCACATATTGTATTCCTTACCTATCGTAGCATATCTTTAAAGTAGGGGAGCCTACCCAACAGTGAGACACTCTGAATAACTCCTAACAACTCCGAACAGATATGACGTAAAACGTTGCACCTTTTCCCATAAACAACAACAAAAATTCTTTTGACAAATCCAATTTGTATTTGTTTTCCAGCAGGGGAAGTTCCGTTTATACCTATCCAATCAAAATTTTACAAGATTAAATACATTTTCGCTTAACTCATTTAGTTCTGACCAATGAGAAAAATGTTAATCTCTTCGATAATTCCATATCGTTCCTCGCAATTGTTGCCAACCCAAAAATCACATGGCATAGCTTAACATAACTTTAGAATTCGTAACTCTAGTTTTTCGTAACTTCGGTTTCGCGTAACTTTGACGGCCGTAACTCTGTCGCCCGTAACTCTGGTATTCGTAACTTCGTCGGTTTCCCCTTATCTATAGTAATGTCGTTTTCCAAAATTATGGGAGTGAATCACTCCTTTTTCGTGCAATTTTGGAATTTGTTCACGAAGAATTTGACAAGTGGAGGGATTTGACGTTTGCTTTGCATGTGTTTGTAATACGAAATAATGAATAAAATAATAACACAATCTTTTAAATTCACTTTTAGTGATTTTTCACAATACTTTATTGAATTTTTTTTGTAAATAAATATAATTTCCTTCACAAAAAAAAATTTAAAACAACCACCCAACAATTTGACAAGCAGTCCATGAAGTCAAATGTAGAAGTATTGGTAAACACTCCGTCACTCCTTCAAAATTTTGGGAGTGAAGAATTCACTCCAAAAATGCACTCCTTTTTTCAATTTTGGAATTTGAAATCACTCCTTTTGGAGTGATTATATAGCTAGGAGTGTCACTCCTTGAATTTTGGAAAATGACATAAATATTGAAGCATGAATGATGTTTTTTTCTCCTCCACCGTTGCTTCTTCTTTTTTTCCATTTTTTATAATTTAATTCTTTGTTTTGTTCGGGTTAATTAATTTTCACTAATTATTTTTCATCAAAAGAAACTAAATTACGGGACATGAGTAGCGACAACCATTATAAACAGAATAAAAAAGACAAACTGTTTATCATGGGCGACGCGACGGTGAGCTGCCGTCTGTTAAAAATAATTTTACTCCATTGTATTTTTATTTTGCAATAGGAGGTGTGTTTTTTATTACCACCGGTCTTAACTGGACAAAAAAAACGCCTCGGGGCTTAACCTGAAATCTTGGCAGCACTGTATATTGAATGTTCCGAAAACAGCAGACACAACAAAAATTTAGAGTTGTCATATTTTTCGCTTTTGTCATTTTCTTGTATTTTTCATGTATGTTTTACAAAGAGATACAAAAAATTATGCTAGCAAAACTATTTTAATACATTTTGTCCTTCCAAACGTGAGTTTTCACGTTTTTAAACAAATTCTAAACAATTTATGAAAAAATTAGTTTGGTAGCACAGATTTAAAACTCTTCAAAAAGTTAAGCCCAGAGAAATCTCCGGGCTAAACAACTAAGCCCAAGGGGCTAAGGTGTTGTTGTATTTAACATGTAAATTGCTTAGCCCATACTGCGTTTTTTTTGTCCAGTTAAGACCGGTTGTAATAAAAAACACACCTAGGGTTAGGGTATAGCAAAAGTGCAAGACCATTGTAAAATCTCAATCCATATATTTTGTTGTTGTAGTGTTGTAAGATTTTACACTTTTGCACTTTAGCAATGATACTAGACCAGTTGCATCGGATCGCGAATACCCCTCATATTTTGGTAAAATTTTTCAATACAAATTTTGACAGCTCGTTTACCACTTTTACCACGTTTACACGGTAAAATATTTCAAAAGTAAAAGTTTAAATTTTCTACATATACCAAATTCAGATGGTAAACTTTACCATACAAAATGTCGGGGAATGTCTACCATACTTTAAAGTGTTTCCATACAAATTTAAATTTTGACAGCTCATTTACCACGTTTACGCGATTTCAAGAATACCCCGAATATAAAGAAAATCAAATGTAAGATAAGGTGCCTTTATTTAATTTTATTGGAATTTTTATACGACATAAGTTTATACTTCTGAATGCAAGAACAAGTTTTTACTTCTTTTTAACAATAACACTGGCCAACAATTTTCAAATTTTTAAAATTTTCCAGAAAGATTTATATTAAATTTTATAGATTTGGGTTCAGTAAGCTCAAAAATAATATTGGTTTTTTTCTAGCAGCTTTTGTTTTTGAAATGTTTAAATTTTCATTTTGGGAAAATATTCATGCCTAATATAGAAGAAACAGTGACTCATGGTATAAAAAGAGAAGGTATGATCATTAGAAAAAACTCAGTATCGAGAACTGTCAAAACTTATGGCTACTTAAGGTTTTGACAGCCCAGCCCATTGAAATTGTTGTTGTAAACAAATTTGTCTTGGAAATTGTTGTTGCTTTTGACTTTGCCAAATGCCAAACGTCAAAACCTTATAACCCCATTTTGTAAGATGGCGGCTCTAATGATCATACCTTGTCTTTTTATACCATGACAGTGACTCACTCCCCGGGAATCTACTCGATCCACAACCGAATCAAATTTCAATCAGTGAACTCACCGGGATGAACTGTATTATCGATCCACGAAAACACACTAAGTCAGCTATTACATGAAGCCTCAAGAGGCGCGCCTCTTTTCAAAACTAATGAGTGCAAGAGAGAAAGAAGATAAACAAAAAATTATCCGACCGGAGAGTCGTGGGCCAAAATTCTGAGACTCTTTTTTGACGTTTCTTTTTCCACTCTTTATTTTTTCAACATTCCCTTCCATTTCTTTTTGCTTCTTGGTGGAATACAACAACAACAATACTTAAATTAAAGGATAAATGTCAAATTTGAGTCTTTGACTCAAGAGGCATCGTGTAATAGTACGCGCCTCACAGAATGATTATCAAAAGAAAATTCGAAAAAAGAGTCAAGCCTCTTGAGGCTTCATGTAATAGCCGACTAAACTGCTAACTGACATATGTCATTGTTGACACTTACGTAGCCAAATGTCATTCTATCACTTCCGCATCGGTGGCTTCGGTAATAGGCATGATTCATACTAAAGCCTTAACTACATTGGCTCAAAAAGTACAAAAGTGAAAATTTTCAAACGCACTTTTGTATGTTTTTTCGGGCTAGAAAATTAAAACAAATGATACAGAATGCTTATTTTTTCGTCCAAAAATCAATTTGTAAACTTTTTTTTACAAAAAAAATTCTGCTAGAGAGAAAAAAAATATTTTCACTTTTGTACTTTTTCAAAAAGTGGTGTATGTAGTTAAGCCTTAATTTTTAAGTTTTTCTTTTTTTGAGCGTTTATTACAATTTTCAACTCAATGTATTTGCAGTCAGTAAACCTAAAAATCACATTCATTTCTATTCTAGGAGCTCTATTTTTTTTATATTTTAGTTTTCCACATTTTGGGGGTAATTTCGTACTAATTTTAAAGTTATGCTTATTTTAACTGTTTGTTAACATTTTCCAGAAATTTTATCGAACCTAATGCATTTGGGTTAATTTAGCCTAAAAATCACACTGGATGCTTTCTTGGAGCTCTATTTTCTTAAATATTTTAATTTTTGGGGTCATTTCATGCTATTTTTTTTTTTAGATTTTATTATTACAAGCGTTTTTAAAGTTTTGTTGGAAAAATTTGTTTCGAATGTAATGTACATTGACTTAATATATATAGACTGCTAGAAGCACTCTCAGGTTGGTTCCACTTGTTTCTTCCCGATACCAGCGCCTTAGACAAAGGCGGAGAATAAGTGCAACATTTTTGACACTTCATATTCGCGCTTAAAAATACCTAAAAAAAAAAATAAATAAACAAACGAAAAATATCAAAACAATTTTTTGCAAACACTTTTTTTATTATTTTTTCGTCAAATATTTAGATATTTTAAGCACTTATCCACTAAAACGAAATTTATTTCAATTAAAAACACAAAAAAAGGCACACCGCCTCCGCCATGTTTGTAGTTTGTTCTGTTCATAAAAAAATGTAAACACAAATTGAAAAAAAAATCAGGAAACGAAAATTTGAAACACTTTCTTCATTATTTTGTTCATTTATTTATTTATTTTGTTAATTTATTTGAAGTATTACACCACTAAAAAAAAAAAAAACAAATAAAAAAAAACAGAAGAAAAAAGCCGCACCGCCATGTTTGTAGTTTCTTTTGTTTATTTTGTGCGAAGTGCGAAAGGAACAAATATAGAAAACAGAGAAAGCACTACCTTTTGACAGCAAATGTCATTCATTAAAACTTCCCTCTTTTCGCCGTCTAGTAGAGCTAGAAAGACCTGGAATCATTTTTTTTTTCAATTTTTGTATGGAAAAGTCAAACGACTAGCAGTCCATATATACATTGACCTACTATAATATATGGACTGCTACACGGAGAAAAAATAAGGTATGAACCACCTTATTTCTGGTATATTTAACTTTAATGTAAAGTTTAAATAGGGATGACTCCCCAATAAAATGGAATTTACCTTACTTTTTTAGTAAATTTATAGCTTATGATTAACTTTACAGTAAAGCCTTTTTTTGTATGAATTTCTAATAGAAATTACTAGAAAGTTAGGTACATATTTAACCTTACTATAAGGCTGAAAATACTGATTTTTAAAGTAAATTGAACTTCTCTATGGAAGGTATATAATTTAGTTACAGATTGGATCAAGTAAAGTCAATTTCATTTTTATTGATTACATTTTCTAAATAAAATTGTATGCATTTATCTTACAAAAACTAAAATAAAAAAGTTGATTTTTGTAATTATTGAAAAGCATAACTAGGTAACACGTACTTAATCCTCAAAGCTATTTAGAAGTAAGTAACGTATGACCCCGTTATGTTTTTCAATAATTACAAAAATCACCTTTTTTTATTTTAATTAATTTTTGTAAGATAAATGCATACAATTTTATTTAGGCAAATATCATCAATAAAAATTAAATTGACTTTATTTGATCTAATTGTTTGCGAATTCTTCATGAATTAATGTAATTATCCCGCACTCGTCACCTAAAAGTTTTGACAAAAAATAAAAATCAAACACAAATGGAGAAAAAATGGCGCACTTTTCAATGACAGCTTTAAGAGTTTTTTCTATGTATCGAGGGTACTGATCTCTTTTGGGGAAATTTCCTAGAATTCAGTATTATTATTACTTTAGTGTAAGGTAAAATTTATTCATAGAATAGTTAAATTTGTAAAATATGTTTTACTAGAATCTTAAAGTGAAAAGATTCATACACTTTTTTGGTTGAAGGTATATTTGACTCTACGTAAAGAAAATATTGCTACTCGTAAGGTATATACTACTATAATTTGTTCACCATAACTTTCTTGTAAAAATTACTTTACGGATCCAAGAAATGTTCAATACCTAAGGTAAATTTGACTTAAAATCAAGGACTTTTTACTTTAATTACCTTACTAGTCATATGGAGTATAAAATACTAGATTCATTTTTCTCCGTGTAGTCATTCGACTTTTCCATACACAAATTGAAAAAAATTGATTCCACTTCTTTCTAGCTCTACTAGCGGTATAACTTTAGACGGCGAAAAAAGGAAATTTTTAACGAGTGACATCGGTTGTCGAAAGGCATGGTATAAAAAGACAAGGTATGATCATTAGAGCCACCATCTTACAAAATGGGGTAATAAGGTTTTGACGTTAGGCATTTGGCAAAGTAAAAAGCAACAACAATTTCCAAGACAAATTTGTTTACAACAACAATTTCAATGGGCTGGGCTGTCAAAACCTTAAGTAGCCATAAGTTTTGACAGTTCTCGATACTGAGTTTTTTCTAATGATCATACCTTCTCTTTTTATACCATGGTCGAAAGGTAGTGCTTTCTCTGTTTTTCTTTATTTGTTCCTTTCGCACTTCGCAAAACGTAAACAAACACAGCGGTGTGGCTTTTTTCTTCTGTTTTTTTTTTTATTATCTCGTTTTAGTGGTCTAAAGGCTTGGCCACACCGGAGGGTATGCGGTAGCGGTACGGGTAGAAGTAACGGTACTTGTATGAAAAAAATTCTAAACTGACATATCAACGTTCAGATGTGGAATTTTTTTCATATAAATATCGTTATCGCTACCCGTACCTTTACCGCATACCCTCCGGTGTGGCCAAGCCTTAAAACTTTAAAAAAATTAATCATGCCTATTACAGAAGACGCAGTGACTCAGTCCCCGGGAATCTACTCGATCCGCAACCGAATCAAATTTCAATCTGTGAACTCCCCGGGATGAACTGTATTATCGATCCACGAAAACACACTAAACTGCTTACCGACATATGTCATTGGTGACACTTACATAGCCAAATGTCATTCTATCACTTCCGCACCGGCGGCTTCAGTAATGAGAAATCTTGTGAAAGTGACTCTCACTCCCGCCGCAATGCATCTGCGTCTTCGGTAATAGGCATGAATATTTTATGAACAACATAATAAAAAAAAGTGTTTTAAAAACAATACAAAGTAATTTTTATATTTTTCGTTTCTTGATTTTTTATTTTTCAATTTGTGTTTACATTTTTTGATGAACAAAACAAACTACAAACATGGTGGTGGGGCTTTTTTGTGTGTTTTAGTTTAAATTATTTCGTTTTAGTGGTTAAGTGCTTAAAATATATAAATATAAAAAATATTTGAATGATAAATAATAAACAAAAGTGTTTGGAAATAAATATTAAATTGTTTTTATATTTTTCGTTTGTTATTTTTTTTTTTTAATTTTTAAGCGCGAATATGGATTGTCAAAAATGTTGCACTTATTCTCCGCTTTTGGTTAGGGTGCTAGTATCGGCAAGAAACAAGTGGAACCAACCTTAGCTGACTTCTAGCAGTCCATATATATTAAGTCAATGCATGCATATATAGTAGGTTAATGGTAATGTATTTCGGTTCAGTAAGTAAAATAAAAATTAAAAAAAAATTTTTTTTGAATAAAAAAGAATTTAACAAAAAAAAAATTGTATGTATTTTTATGCCTTTTCATGTATGAATAATTTTAAAAAAACTAATGTTGTTTTTGGAATCAGCACTCTAAATTTAGGAAAAAATGATAAACAATGGTCTGGAAAATTTTTGTGTTGAGCAGTGTAATCCAGAATTTTGTAACTGGTGTATATATACCATAAGATCTTAACCAAATGTGTACTCACCTTTATAATTTTTATACCAAATAATTCAAACTGGTATAAAGAAATGGCGTTCATCGCCCTTTTCATTTTCATACATTTTTGACATTTGTCATTTTCGTGTGTGATGTTTGGTTGGTGTCTGTTTACTTCTTATCTTTTTCGTATAAATTCCCCTCAAATGTTATTTATCTAATCTTTAGTTTTTTTTTTTTTTTTGTATCTCTCAAGCCTTTGTAAACAAAAGATAAATGTTTTTTTGTTATAAAATATAAAATATTAAATTTTTTAAACATTTTTAAAAATATACTTGTGATTTACACAGTTTTGAATATAGAAATTAAAAATGGATAAACGAAAGAAACGAACATCCATAAATCAATATCTAATGTATATTGAATTGCTTGAAAAGGATCCAATTTTTCGTTCTGGAACAACACCACGCGACGCTGAACCCAATTGCTTAAATAATAAATGGAAAGATTTATCGGCACGATTAAACACCTGCCAAAATGGACCACAACTTTCACCCGAAGAATGGAAAAAGGTAAAAACACAAAACATTACCAAGTCCAAATGCTTTTTTGATTAAAAATGAATGATTTTAATTTAGCGCCTAAATGATTGGAAAAATAGTACTCGCTGCAAATACCGTCGGAGTATATCGGGTGAAAAAGATATCTCGATGTCACCACTCGAGGTTAAAGCACTTAGTTTGTTTGGGAAGACACCAGTTCTGGTGCGTTCTTCCCAAACAATAGAGTTCAAGTCCGAAGCCAAGGAATTGTACGAGGCTGAAAAGAAACATCAAGCGGCTGCCAAATCACGAGTTGTGAACAATCAGCCAGAGAATAACACATCACTAGACGAAGATCTTGAAGGTATATTCATCGATGATGAGGAATACAATGAAGACGAATCTGTGGAAGAAGTCGAGATTAAGGAAAGAAAAGTTGAAGCAACAAATGGTGGTATTCCTAAGACCAAAAGGCGTCGCACTATTGAAACAACAGTTTATGAAAGTAAGTTTTATCAAGAATAGATTTTTTAAAGGAAATAATTCGTAATAGGCTGATTTTTGGTATACAGCTTTTGAGGTATTGAGGTGGTTTACAATCTATGAAAAGTCCTAAAAGTTCCTTTATTACTTGACACGTTATAGTGCAGGGATGGCGAACCTTTTCCCAGCTGGCGTGCCATACAGTTTTTTTTATCAAGCAGCATATTTTTTTAAACATCTTAAGCCCAATTCTGAATGAAACCTCCCGTGAAAATGTGTTCTTGAAAAGGGCTCCGTTAATAATGATAAAAAAGCGAAAAAAATCAAAATTCCACTAAGCTTTTAGGTTGGGAGACCATCTTCCGAATTCGCCGGAGCTTCCATTCAGAATAGGGCTGATTATTTTATGTTTGAAAGAAACAATTTGTTATTACTTTTATTATTAAAATAACAACATTTTCGATTAACAAAACAAAGAAACAGGAAATAAAAATAAAAACTAAATATTTCGCTTTATTTCTTCACTTTAAGCGGGCTGATTCATCTGACAACCTGTTTCTTAGAGAATTTTTAATGTTATTCATTTTGGAAAATAAGGGCCTACACGCGTAGATAAACGAAAATATTGTCAAGATACCAAAAGCCTACTTTTTCGAGCTGTACGTATCGGGAATTGAATTCCATTTTTCCATTAATTTGGAATTTGCATTCATCGTTGGAGGGCAATCCAGCCTATCTAGTTCGATTGATTTCAACTCTTTTCTTGTTTCGACGAATTTTTGAGTCCATAACGAATTTAATTCGAATTCATTTAGCTAAATGTCTTTAATTTCCAACCAATCAAATTTCGACAAATTAAGGATTTCTCATATCAGGGTACATAAAAAAGTTAAGCGTTTCCAATAACTCTTTAAAAACCTTGACGAAAATTCTTCGACTGATGAACTAATTACCGATTTAACTTCGTCTGGTTTTTTATGTTAATTCAATCCATTGTTAAATTTTTTCAAGTTTGGAAAATACATGCAGTCAACCCTCAACCATTCAACTTTTCTGCCTGTGACGATTTTTTTTTATTGTTTTAATCAAGTGAAAAAAAAGAAAACAATTGTTTTACAGTGGAACAAAACCTCAAGAACAATCTTCACTGGAAAAATGGTGGCAATTGGTGCGTGCCGGAAATATTTCATAGCGTGCCACCAATGGTACGCGTGCCATTAGTTCGCCATCCCTGTTATAGTGGGTCAAAGGTAACAAAAATGGGTTTTGTGTTTATTTCTAAAATAATCATTTTTATAAAAAAAACAAAACCGACTTCCATGTTTCATAACTGGGTTTTATGGTTCTTCTCATAGTTTCTATAGGCGAAACTGAATTAAATGGGACCACACTGCAGGCCCCATCTTTCCAATACAAAAAGAATTATCAAAATTGGTTCACTCAGTCCAAAGTTATAAGGTAACGAACATAAAAAAAAAAATACAGACGAATTTAATACCTCCTCCTTTTTTGTAAGTCGGTAAAAAACAGTAGTATTTAGAAAAAAAGAAACCTGATCCACATTGTTTGGTATTTCAAACGGTCGTATAAATCTATATATAGTACATTAGGGCGTTCGTTATTTTTGAATCATGTTACTAAGTGGAGAAAGTTTTTCTAAATAATAAAAAAAAAATCCCCTAATTTTTTCAGATTTTTATTTTGACTCTAATAGCGCCCCAAGAGGTTTAAAGTTTTTTCTTATTTGAAATAGGTATATGTTGTCTTATGAGACCATTTTTTTTAGATAAGGCCTTAGAGTAAAGATTTCTGATCAGATTCTTGTCAACATAAGAATTTCTTTATTAAAAAAAGCATATGAGTAGCTTGAAAAACAAATTAAAAACCATGCATGGTCACTTTTTTGTATAACTTAATTCTCCAAAAAAACCTTAATAACGAACGCCCTTATATACGGTGCTTTGCAAAACATATGCAACTGTTTCAACTTACTATTTCGTATTTATTTTCTGTTCTGTTATGTGCAGATACATGCAATTTATGAGGGGGAACGCTCTAGGGCTATACTTTGTATCTCTAAACTTTTTATTAAAAAAAATTCTTCAACGGGTTTTTACAATAAAATAACAAAAAATCATTAAATTTGTCTGTGTAAAACATAATGCAACTTTGTATGTCAAAAAACATGTTGGACCAACGGACAGAGTCTCACCTTTGTAGGAAAACACTCGTTATTTAGTTCAAACTAAAGTGTTAAGTTATTAAAACTTAATAAGGATACAACCACAATTTGAAGTCATGCATTTGACAATCATCTAAAATAAAAACAGGCCATACAACACCTCCTTCCATACAAAAACAGTTGAAACAGTCATAAATAAAGCTACAAATTTTACAAAAGATAAAAGCGATTGGCGCTTTGATCAGGTAACTAAGCAGATTTTTGGTTTTGCATTTGCAAAGAGTAACTTATAACAAAAAATATTGTAAAAACCATAAACCCAAAATAGAAAGCGTGTGGCTACTAGTTGCGTTACTTCGCGCCCCCTCACAAAAAACGTTGTTTTATTTGCACAATCTTGAAGGGTATAGGAAAATATGCTATATTTGTGAGAATAGCTATTTTGAAAATAACGTAAAATAGTGATAGTCTCGGGTGTTTTATGCAGTGCTAATAAAAAAATTATTCAAAAACTAGCTGCCCGCTCCATAGACTTTGGCGACAATAATGGCAAACTATTAATGGTAGAAGCTTATTCGAATATTTAATTGATCATATATTATACGTTATATTATTGTTGTTTGGGCTTGAATGATCAATTCCGTAGATGTAATTAATTAAATAAAAAATTAATTCTATTTTACCCAAAATTTTTACATATTTTACAAGTTTGTAAAACAAAAATTTTCAGGACTTTTCATAGATTGTAAACCACCTCAATACCAGCCTGTATACCAAAAATCAGCTTGTTATGATATTTTTCTTTCTTTGACTTTTTTTTTTTATCTATTATGACTGGGTTATAAATAAAATGTATCTTCTTTATTCCAGTTAAATCATTTTCACCGAAAAATGTATTGACAAGTACGCCACACACATTGGCTATTAGTTCAGTAGAGAGCAATTGCAACATGACACCTGCTGCAACCGATCAGCCTCCACCAGCACCATCCCCACCAATCCAACAATCTGTTGAAATACATCCTTCTCCCGTCCAGCCACAAATTAATTTCGACACAAGTGCGTTAGAATTCCAATTGAAACGCATTGCGGACATTAAAGCAGAGAAATTAAAGTTTGAAATTGCAAAGTATAAGTTCAATAATCCAGGATTTGATTACCCCACTGACTTTTTATAGTACAACAATAATAAGAACAACAAAAAGAAAAAAGTATCATTTCATTAAGTTTTTTTTTTTAATAACCCATAATGTTAGCATGATTTGATTATGAACACGCTTTTGCGACGAATCGTTAGTTAAGTGTCTAGGACAATAGGTTTCGAACATATTATACATATTTGCATTTTTATTGTTTAAACAAAAAATTGTATTTTTATTCCTTTATAACGAATATTATTTGTATTTTTTTAAGATTTGTAACTTTTAAAGTAATTTTGATTTAAAATGGTGTTTCAGCAGCATCCCATAGAAGAGAGAACTGATCAAACGGATATGTGGCAACTGGTATTGAAGAGATTTAAGTTGACCGTTTTTTAATTATTTTTTTTTTTCTTCCAACTATTTTAAGTTAGTTGAGTTGTTGAATATCGAATAAAAAAAGACATTTATAGTGTAACAAAAAGTTGCTGTTTTTCATTTCATTTTAATTTAATTCCTTAAATCAACAAAAATCATGATGGTGTTTTTTTTTATTAGAGGGAACAACAAGAGTTCCAATAAGAAACGATTTTATGGGAGCTGGCAGGGATATTTGTACGTTATTTTTCTATAGAGGAAAAAAGAAATTGAATTTCTCTATAATTACAGGGTACTCGTTATATTTGTAAAAGTTAGATGCTCAAATATTTTTCTTTAAAAAGAAAGAAACACATAATAGCCCATTCGAAATAAACATTTCAAATGGAAAATATTAAATCGTGAAATTTTTTTTCATGGAACGGTCTGAGAGCTTTAAACCAGTTTTTCGGGAAAATCGATTTTTAGCCAAAGCTGCCGTCTTGGATTTAAGAAAAAACAAGTTTTATTGAATAACTCGTCCATTTTTGGTTTTTGAGATTGAGGAATCTCAATGCTGTCGTAATTTAATTCCGTCTGCCGGTTAAACGGCAGCTCAGTTGTAGTGGACCTAGAAGGGGGAGGGTCGTAGGGGCCATCCGTATTCGTTACACCAATACTCTGTTACTAATCGCAAAAACGTCGTTAAACATAAACATTGCTTCCATGCGGGAAGCAAAATTGTTCCAACTCCATAGGATTTGTTGACATATTATGTATACTATAGGAATAATCGCGCGATCAAAATCGCATGTGTGCGCCTAGCCTAACAGAGCTCTTATATGTGTACACAGGTATTGAAATCCTTGTGATCCATTTTTGCGCCTAGCCTTATAGCTATCTGTAAAATCCATCAGTAAAATTTTTTTTTAGCTACCTATTTTGAATATTAAAATTTTATTTTGAGCAAAATAATGATGAAATAAGTTGGGAGCTTATTCTAACTAATTTTTTCAAAAAGAGACAATGCATTTGGTGTTAAATTTTATTCACAAATCCATTTTATAAATTTTACTATTCAGTAAAATGAAATTTCATCAGTAAAATTTATAAAATAAATTTGTGACTAAAATATAACACCAAAATGCATTGCTTCTTTTTCAAAAAGTTAGTGAAAATGTGTTTTAAATTTATTTCATCAATGTTTTGCATGAATTAGAATCTCAAAGTATTCAAAATAGCAAAACAGAATTTTTACTGATGGATTTTACTGATAGCTATAATTGAGCCCTAAGTAACTATGAAATTCTACACAAAACATGATTGTGGAAGAATATCGTTTCTGAATTATTTGTGTGCTTTTAAATCAGTTGTTGGTCGTTGCCTTATTTTGTACGTCTTCGTCTTTGGGCATTGTATCGAAAGTGAAATAAAATTGTACTTTTTAAATCTTTCAAATTTTATTAACAATTCGAAAAATTTATTTTTAATGAACGAATAACTACTTTAAGATAAACCAAAAACTAAATTAATTCAGAAAAACTTTTGAGGCCATTTTTGATTTTGTTCTTTGTCACTGTGATAAAGAAAATGTCGTTTACAACTGCAAAACATTGATGTTTCATTACAACTCAAAACTTTGGTCTTATCAAAATAAGAAATCTTTCGTGACTAAATAAATAAATAAATAAACTTCAAAATATAGGCTTTAATCTTATCGTCAATGGCTATGAAAATTAAGGTAAATTAAAAAAAAAAAAATTAAAAACCTTGTGCCAATTTTTTTTTTAATAAATTTTATTTTTTCGAAGAAAATTAAATAAAAACTTTAAATTCCCCCTTGACCGTTGAATGTTCTGTTCAAATCAAAAGTTTAATTGACTAATATTGCAGTTTTAACAATAACTTAGAAGAATCGAAAAGAAAAAAAATGATCCAGAATATCTTTTGCATTGATATAACATATAAGCGAAAGAACAAAACTGTATCGAATTTAGTAATAGTGTATTTGTGTACTTATCCAAGCCAAGTGTATCGAAAAAAGTACAATCGTATCGACCCAGTTTTACATAGAGGTCACCCCTACCACTTAAAATAATAACCAAGCCAAGACTATAGTATATTTTGCATGTTTTTCTTACCTGACTATTAAAGTACTATTAAAGTTTCTACTATCAGCTTAACCCCCGTTTGGCAATTTCATTCAACGAGTGGTTTTTGAATTATAGCGTTTACAACCTTTGTTGTAACGCATTTGTGAATTGTGGATTAAGGAGTCCTTCAATGACTTAAGATGTTACTTTAAAATAAAACAAACCGTTTGACAAAAAAAACATTATTTAAACTCACTTTAAGGTTCTGATGCGTTCCTTTGGGAACATTTATCTACTGCTTAGTACTTAAAGATACTTTGAAGTACTTTTTCTCTATTGAGAAAGTAGTTCAAAGCAGTTTTAGGTACTTAGTAAGCAATGAGTAGATAAATTTTCCCAAAGGAACGCAGCTTATGACTAAAGCATGGTGATGATCACCAATACTGAAATTAAAAAAAAATCAAGTCTTAAAACTTCTTCCTATAAACTTTTTCTATCTACACAATTTCAAATAGGTAGAGGTATTTTCGGCCGTCTCCAGTTTCCGGCCACCTTTCGGAAAATCGTTATAACTAGGGATTTCGTAGGGTTTATTCCAAAATTTTGCTCTTTTGCTGTTATCTTATATGTTAGAACAGCATACAAGTGAAAATTTGGAATAGACCTTTTTGAAATCACTATAGTTATAACGATTTATATTTTACATAGCTATAAAATTTTGAATTTTACTTTGATTTATGCTCGTACTGATGTGCCTGCATTTTTTTGCCTGGGTTTATTATGGTTATTCTCATAGGCCCCATACATTCTTCGGCGCATTTTGCTTCTGTAACGAAATACCTTTTCTGTAGACCAAGTAAAAGAAAAGAAACATTCTTTTGACCAAGGTTAAGGCCCCCATTTCTAACTCTTACCTATATCACTTAAACTTAAACTTAAAGAATTACAGTAAAATTTCTCCTTAAAATAAAAAACCAAAATTCCCCTTTCTGAAAGTTCAAATTTTAAAGCTTTTTCCACCCACCACCACCGCCAACAACCGCACAAGAAGAACAAAAATGTGAATGAAAAAGTTATAACCTACTTGTCGTCACAATAGTTACATAACAGAAACCGGCAAATAGTTTTGTATAACTTGAATTTGTTTACTGATGATAATATCACACCGATAAAGGAGCCTAATTTATCACATAATATAATTGGCAACATTAACTTAACTGTATTAAATGTGTATGCAGTGATTTATTGGTCAACCGCCACTTTTGCAAAAGTATAGCAGTCATTTACTTCGAAATAACCACCTTGTTTTGTGGCATTCCGCCCGCATTCCTAAGATTTAGGGATTGCGTGCTATTCACAATTTATATACCTACCGCATTTTGTATATCGCTCTCAATTTGCTACGAAATGTCTATAGTATTTTTATTACTGAAGAATAATTGAAGTTTTCTTGCCTGAATTGAATGGGGGTGTTTAACAATGCTGTTGAGCAAGAATTCGAAAATTACATAGGTGTATTACTTTTGTATGCGTGTTTGTTCTGGGATAATAAAAGGGACAAACCGCACGTGTGTAAAACATAATGATTGGATTCGGGTGTAATTGATTGTTATCATCACCAAATTTATTTATGAGAATAGTTCTTTGGGTTTCTAATTCAGATAAATTGATAGCTTGGTTCACAAAACTGGAGTAACTATAGATAGACAATTAGAACAAAGGCAAAACTCAAACTGTTTTGTCATTTTCTAATCTTTTAAATTATTTTAAAAGGTTTTTATTTATTTCTTAAGAAATATTTGTACGAGTAAAATATTAAAAAGGTAGAGGTTAATATATTAAAAATTATACTTTTCCCGCAGATTTTGACCAAATTATGTTTCACAAGTTTATTAGGTTAATTCCTTTGATTTTCGTATCGAATTCGATATAAATTACCTTTTTTTTTTGAAATATATAAATGGAAATCGTTGTAAGAATTTTCTTATATAGTCCTATTATCGACCAATTTCAGTTTCATATGCGAAGTGCATCTTTAGTTTTGTAAATCACCATCAGTGGTCTACATGGCGTATGCGTACTTTTTTTGTAGTTTTCTTCATACTTTTTAAAATTAATTTATGATAGTGAAAAAAAGAGCCAGGGGACAGGAAAAAAATATTCTTATCATCTGAACCCTTTCGAACCCAAGCTATGAAAATCAATACTAAAAAATGTTTTTTTCGGTATTATCGGGTCAAAAACATCACAACTAAGTAATATGAATAGCAAAAAGTTATTTTCCAAAATAATAAATAGCAAAACTAATGTGTTTTTCTCATGTTACATGTAAGTAACATGCACTGCCTATGACCACCAAAAAAAGTCGGAGAACTGAGAAAATAACTTTCTATAATGTATGCTACTTCTTCTAAGCAAAAAAACAAAAAACTTTCTGCATTTACATTTTTTATATATTTTTTCAAAATTATGACCATATACAGGGTGTCCCACAGTCACCGCCCCAAACGAAAACCATGGATTCCTGAGGTCATTTTAAGTCGAAAAACTTAAGAGGTAATTTTCTCGTTTTCGTCCCGTTTTCGAGTTACCACGGTTTTTATGATTTTTGTTCTCTTTTCCCTTATCTAGCTTTATCTTTGCCAAACTACGTTTGATTTGAAAAATTTTTTTTACAACCAATCAAGAATTTATTACAGTTTTAGTTTGTCTCAAAACTTTTTTTTCTGCGGACAACCGTTTCTCCACAATTTGGCATCAAACACAATTTTCTTCGTTTTTTAAGTTGTTTTTTACACTTTCATATCATTTAAGTCAAAAAACCACGTTAATGAGTATTTATTTTTTGTGCTTTTTATTAAAGCCCAGTTTATTTTCATAAAAAAAATAAGTTTTATTTCATAAAAAAGGCTACTGAAAGTAATTAAAAAAAAAAATAAACAAACTGAGTGAATTAAAAAAAAATAATTTTTAAATAAAAAATTAATTTAAATGAATTAAAAACTTTTTCTGAGCTATTGTGGTTAAGAAAAGAACAAATAAATAAAGCTCAGAAAATGTTTTAATTCATTTAAATAAATTTTGTATTTAAAAATTATTTTTTTTTTAATTCACTCAGTTTGTTTATTTTTTTTTTATTACTTTCAGTAGCCTTTTTTATGAAATAAAACTTATTTTTTTTATGAAAATAAACTGGGCTTTAATAAAAAGCACAAAAAATTAATACTCATTAACGTGGTTTTTTGACTTAAATGATATGAAAGTGTAAAAAACAACTTAAAAAACGAAGAAAATTGTGTTTGATGCCAAATTGTGGAGAAACGGTTGTCCGCAGAAAAAAAAGTTTTGAGACAAACTAAAACTGTAATAAATTCTTGATTGGTTGTAAAAAAAATTTTTCAAATCAAACGTAGTTTGGCAAAGATGAAGCTAGATAAGGGAAAAGAGAACAAAAATCATAAAAACCGTGGTAACTCGAAAACGGGACGAAAACGAGAAAATTACCTCTTAAGTTTTTTGACTTAAAATGACCTCAGGAATCCATGGTTTTCGTTTGGGGCGGTGACTATGGGACACCCTGTATAAATTTTTTTTTTTGCAAAAAAAAAAAAACAAAAAATGTGAATTTCAGTCCCTTTCTCGATAAAAAAAATTAAAGGTATGATATTTGACTAACTCTTTGAAATAATCCAGTAACTAGGCATTATTATCTTTCAATTAAGCCATCGTAACCTAAAAAATTGTTTAATTTAATATTTTTTACGAATTTTTAAAAATATGTTACATGAGAGTAACGCTGCACAGTGTGTCGTCCCCTTATGATAAATCACTTTTTTTTTTGTTAAAAATTAATATTTTTGCTATTAAAATATAATTTAGAAGTGTCAACTCATATGAAAACATATTTATCTTACAAAATAACCCAGGTTATGTATTCAAAATAAGCTCCGAAACATGAGTACCTCGGAAATCGAAAATATTTTGAGGAATTTATGGGAATCTTTGAGAGTATATATTTCACATTTGGTAATTGTTTGAAAAATTTTGTTAATTTTATTTTGTTTATTTGAGTGTTGTTGTAAAACGTATAACAAAAAAAATTTAGGCCCATTTGCTCATACTGATCGTAAAATTGAATCATAGCTAGGACGAACATAGCCTTTATGTTTTTCTTAGTTTATTCTAAGTTTCTAAAAAATATATATGTTCAACCTAGCAATGTTTTACTTTCATGCGAGAAATCGCTGAGAACTTCAAATTTAAACTTCAAATCGATACAAACGTCAGTAAATTTTATTTGTTTTTGAGCAATCAAGCTGAAATTTTTAAACAATGTTGGTATTTTGTGGTTTCTATTGAAGAAAATAGTTAAATAATAGTGAAAGTGGCAAAAAATAAGTGTCTGGTTTTTTAAACAAAAATTATTCATGTGAAGGATTTTTTTTGTAAATGTGTTTGTGTGTCACAATAAGTGACAGATAATTGATAAACACTTCTATAAACATTTATGCAGCCAATTTTACCATGGTTAACATGTTAAAAAGTGAGTTTACCATTCTTAAATCAATAACAGATGTTAATTTAATGGACAAAATCATTTTTTAAGGGATAATATGGTTTTTTGCTCAATTAAAATTTCTTATGTAAAACATAAAACCCTTAGGTTCTACTATTTCTTGCCCCTAAGTTATGTTAAACTTAGAGAAATTTTTGACACAATTTGAAGTTCGTGCAAACGACTATGTAGAGTTTAAGGGTTTATGTTTCACATAAAGATTTAAGTTCCGTTTCAGCAAATGGGCCTTAATTTATAAAATTATATATGAGTTATTAAAATTTCTTTGATAAATGGCCAAAAAAAAAAAAATTTAATTTTTAAACTTAATTTAAAAAAATACTTATTAAATCATATCGATAATTTTTTTATATTATTTTGCCATAGGCTTATACTTAATATTGGCAAAGTTTGGTCTGCTTCTGTTTGCGATTACCAGAGATATTCACATTTATGTGCTACGAGTCAAGTACTCAAAATAATTCATTTTTTGAGAAACATCTTCAAGGGGATCACAAAAATGAAAAAATCGATGTTTTTAATAATTTTTAGCCATACACAAGTAACAAAAAGCTGTTTATGTAATTAAAAATATTTTAAATATTGTTTTCAACAAGAAAAAAATTATATTTTTCTGCATACTAGATTTTTAATATCATTACTTGACCCGGCCACGCTCTACTGTGTATTATAGCGTATTTACCAACCTCGCCGATATAAGAATTTACGAAAATGCAAATAAAACGTTATTTCAAAATTTGAAAGCGATTGACAAAAAACTATTCGAGATTTGCTATGAAACGCAAATAAACATACGATTTTTTTTGTATAGAGAATATAAACAAAACAAGTTGACTTCAACTTAAGATTTCTCAAGGTAGAAAAAAGATATTGAAAAGATTTAAACGGGCTTTAAAAGAAAACATTTAGTTCTTTTAGAAACTGTCACAAATTTATTTAAAATAAATCACCACGTTCAAGAACATAACCTCAAAAACTGTTAAAAAACGACATTTCAGATTTTCTAACGGGAATATTTCAAAAACGTGATATGATAGAATTTTTCTGAGTTCGGATTCGAGATCAGCACACCAAAAACCTTACGAAAAGTATATTTTTGTTTATATATAAAAAAAAAATTAATTTTGCTCACAAGTGGCTTCTTCAATAAATGTTAATTTCATAAATTATACTAAAAAAAAAGTAATAGGTTGTTTAATTTGTTAACTTGTAATTTTTTTTTCTATTCCTGCCATAAAAACACAAAAAAAGATATTAAAACTCCAAAAACTTAGCTGCAAGTATTTATGATAAACTTTTGTATGGGCTCGACACACTGTGCGCTGGGTCCAAAAGGGTTAATTCATCTTCTGTATAGTATAACCAAAGCCCTTCGAAATCTTTTTATTGGCAGTTTTTACAGTATATAGTAATACAATCTTCGCAACGAGATATGAGAGATGAGACTTACTGTATGTATAATTGTATGACAATCAGTCTCTCTCATGAAGCATTGTAGTTCCGTTCGACATAAGTTTTGTTACTAAAAAGATTCCTATGTTATTAAAAATGTTGGTGCATAAAACTTTAATCCTCTTTTGGGAGATAATTTCACTCAGAGTTTTCTTGTTTAAAAAAAGCCGAAAAGTTCTTCACACAAAATTCTGGCATTTTTTAATGGAAAAAAATTCTGGGAATCTTTTCAGACTTTATTTTTTCTTTCCAGTTAACTTCTGGTGTTTTTTTCCATTTACAAAAGAAGAAAATAAATTTAAAAAAAATGCAAAAAAAAACTGGTCTTTTTCTATTCATGTTTTTGAAAAAGAGCCAGAGACCAATTTTAGTAACATAATTTAATGTTACATTTTTTGTTAAATTTTGATAATTTTGTACATTTTTACTTGCTCTATAGGGCAAGTATTGGTTTCGTATAAACAAAAAAATCGAGAATTTTAAAAAAAGTGGGTTTCGTCTGAAAGTTGTCTTATTTTGTTTTTATATACATATGTATCTCGCTTAAAAGGTGTACCTCCCATACAAAATTTTCAAATTAATCAACGATAATGATTAAAATTTGCACACGTATTCACGTAAAATTTAGAGCTATTGCTATAAAACTAAGTTTTTGGTATTTTTTTTTTTTGAAAAAAGTCAAATAACAAAAATAAAATGCACGACTGGGGTCGCACGTACTTGCTCTTGCAGTTCAAAGCACTTTTATGTTAGTCTACTTGTAGATTATAAGAGCTTCCTCTATATATGTATATTTTTAAGAAATTTGGTTTATGTATAGGAAGAGCCGACATGGAAACTAAAATTTGTTAAATAAATTTTTTTTTGTTATTTGACTTTTTTGAGAAAAACTAAAAATGCAGTTTTATTGTAATTGCTTAGAATATTACGTATGCAAAAATTAATCAAAATCGTTAGAGCCGTTTTCGAGAAAATTGCAATAACTAATTAAAGATTTAAGGGAAGAGCCGACATTAGTGATTAAAAAAAAGGAAATACCATATTTCTATTAAACAAAACGCAGTTTTGTTGGAACTTTGTACAGTATTATGTGTGTTAAATTTAATCAAAATCGTTAGAGCCGTTTTCGAGAAAAGTGCAATAACTCAAAAATTTTGTATCGGAGCTATACGTTCTAAGCCAGATATTAAAAAACAAAAAAAAAAAACAACCTTGGAAATTACGAAAAAATCATCTATACCAAATTTCAAGAAAATTCGTTCACCCGTTTAGGCTGTAGCTACTTGTACAGATGGACGCACCGACGCACAGACCGACGGACGTCATGGCGAAACCCACTTTTTTATACTTCTCCATCATCGTAATGTTAGTTTTGATTAAAACCTCGAAATTTTTTTTTGACACGAAACCAATACTTGCCCTATTGAGCAAGTAAAAAATTTTTCTTTGAACAAAAATTTTTCCTCCATGTCGTGCATTTTATTTTGTCTCGGAACCAAGTTCAAAAGATTCGTTTAGGTGCTAAAACAGGTCTCTGAAAATATGAGTCCTTAATATTAATATTAAGGTTTCCCGCATCGCACTTTTTTACTATTCCCATTCGAAAAACACAAAAAAATATGGTTTTTACTTCTAAGTTTTAAAGCTATCTATAAATGATTAATTCCACTGCCATGTAGATAAAACATTATTTTTAGAAAATTGAACGCTGAATTGGTTTGGTTCTGAGAAAAGAATTTTTTTTTAAAAAATTTTGAAACGCCCTAATGTACTACTTAGGAACCTACATATAAAGAAAAAGACCAATTCAAATAAAATATATATTTTTAATTTAACATTTGAACTCAATACAAACTCAACTACTTAAACCAAACACTTTAAAAAAATTGTTGTATCTAGATTTTAATAGCTGCGTTCCTTTGGAAATATTTATCTACTTTTTAGTACTTAAAACTACTTTGAACTACTTTTGCTATATTGAAAAAGTAGTTCAAAGCAGCTTTAAGTACTAAAAAGTAGATAAATATTTCCAAAGGAACGCAGCTAATTAAAAATTATCTTAAACTACAAAGATAAATTTTTAATTCTTACACATAAAAACACATTTTTTTAAAATTTTACCTGGTGCAAGTATCATAAAATGTATGAGTTTTCTGGCAAATTTGTGAATGACTTTTTTGTTCATAAGAATGAAATAATCAATCAGTATCTTTATCACATATTTATCGAAGAAAATTGACCTCAAAGTCAAAATTCATCATAGGTAAGAAAAAATGAACACCCTTTAAAAAATAATATTTGAGGATTCCAAAACGATATAACTATTTTTTAATTTCAGTTACAAAGAATAACATTTCTCCTAAAAATCCGGAACTTAAAAAAGTTTCTACCATTACTATTAATGGAGAAATTTGCATTAACATAAGTAAAGGAATACCAAAGTAAGCTTTTTCTTAAACCATCGCTAAGTGGAATCAACTTTGAAGATAGAGAGTTACTGTAGAACAATTTTATTATTAGAATATACCCAATAATCACCGCCTAAAATCACAGTACAGATAATAAGGTAATATATTCCGAACGTTGTTAAAATTTGTTTGTCAAAAATGGGCACCAATCTGTCAGGTCAGCCTTTAATTTTTATATTTTAATCGCAGTAAACAGGAAATTTGTTTTTGTTTTAATTTATAAAATGTCATTTTAAAAAATTATAAATTGAAAAATAACGTGTTTCGTGTTTCTTCGCGGAAAATAGTAATTAATTGCACTGGTCTGCAAGGAAATCCTAATTTAAATAAAACTATACTTGCTGATTCAAAATCCGCATCCGAAGTCAGAATTAACCTAGCGCGTCATGTTTTTTAGATATTACCGTTAGAAAATCTCAAAAACCCATTTTTTTTGCTGTTTTCGAAGAAATATTTTGGCATAATGTAATCTTTTTCAATTAAAACTTTTACGGTTTATGAAAGAACTTATTTTTTTCTTTCAAATTCAGTTTCAATCTTCTCGATATCTCTTTTCTTCTCCGAGATATCTTAATTTAAGTAAGTTTAGTAGGTTTGGCATATCTTACCATAAAGAAACTGATCTCTAAAAATTAATATATCTTTTTCCCCTAGAACAAAAGTATACTTTTCTAATGGACTAATGTGTGCTGATTTTGAATCCGAACTCAACAAATTTCGGTCAGCTCTGGTTTTTGAGATGTAGTAGTTTTTTTGAGATTTTCTAAAAAAAAACTTTATTTTGTGATACTTTAATGCGAATATCTCAAAATCCTGACGTGATAGAATATTTTTGACTTCGGATTCTAACTCAGCACATCAAAAACTATAAGAAAAGTATACTTTTGTTTCTAAGAGAAACAAATCGAAAGCTTTACAAGGCAGTTTATCGAATGGTTTATTACAAATAAGATATTTCTAACTAAAAAAATAGTATAGGTGTACAATTACAAAACACGTAAAAATTTTTTTTAATGTATGTTTTATGGTTTTCTTTACATATTTGACTTTTTAAATAAAATGGGCGTTGATATTTTACATTTTTCTTAATTAAGGTGTTTTTGTTCATGTAGGATTTACTAAAAAGTGAAGGATTTCGATTTTTCTGCTTTTTTTGTCAATCAGTATTTTAAAATATGAGTAAACATTAATGTAAAAGGACATTTGGTGTCAATCGATAGGTTATATTATGAGGAATAAGTCCTCTAAATTTGAGGTCATTGTTACAAATAGTTTTAATTTTATACAAGTTCAAATGAATCTAAAAGGATGATTTTTTAGAAACTACCCACATTTTTCAAAAATCAGTTTTACAAAAATTTTACCTGATAGAATTTTTCTGATACCAGATTTAGATTCAGAAAAGTCTAATATTTCATAATATCAAAAAATTATTTCAAGAAGAAAAAAAAGTTAAATAGTGCAGACCAGTGTTGTTAAAATTTTTTTGGTGTGCGTGGTTTTTCGGTTTTTATGCGTTTTCGTCGGTAATTTAAAACAATTAAGAATTATGAAAGCTGACATTTCGGAAGACATTACCTTTTTATGTGTATTGTGCCCTAAAATAACCTTAACTTATTCTGGGACACCCTGGACATTGACCGGTATTGAAACACATAATGAGCTACAAATACTTGATATGTATAAGACTTTTATTTAAAGATCAAATTTTAAAACTTCTATTCACCCTCATCAATTAACATTCATCAGTTTATCTGGATCGTTAACTTTAAAAGCTTCAACTTAACTTGATAAAACAGAGAATTCATTAAAAACTCATTATCCCAATCAATCAATCAAGAAAATTTAAAACAAACGTTAAATCGCTTAATATAACACAGATACAAAAATGCAATAATACTTAAATAAATCATTATTTCATTAGACATGAATATCATTATATTAAATTTGCTGCAATTTAAAATTTTCCATCTTTATTCTAGGCATAAAATGTATACATATACACTTATTTCTAAAACTGTTGAAATCCTTAACTCACTCGAAAGAGAAGCAATATTATAGAGCCTCAACATCACCATGCCCATCCGCAAGTCAAAAACCATTAATCCTTCTACATTGACGCCACATCCCTTTTACTGCCAGTTTTATCTCCTCCGACTCTCTAATGTCATGTTCCTCACTTAAAGATAACAATCAAAACAATCCCGTATGACAATGTTCATGTTCTACTCACAAACTCAAGACCAGTAACAAAAACAAAAAAAAAAAATACTTAACCTATCCTACCATATCCTCGTTGGTTTTGTTTTTACTATCAAGGAAGTTGAGGTATTTTTTGTATTAATCTGTTATACTCATGAGGGGTAAATATGACCTTGCGCATTTCTCAAAAGCTTTCAAAAACTCTCTTTTGAATAAAATTATAACACTTAAATAAATCTATGTACTGTCTACAAGCAGGAAGTCATTTTGCCATCCTTGCAAGTCTTTTAGTCACCATTTGAACGTCATACTTTTGAATTCATCATCCCGCGAGTAGTTTGCTAAGTAGCTCTTTTAAAACATTCTCTGTATGAATGAAAAGTGCATTTAAAAGCCAAAATAGATACACATAGATACATCAACAGATAAAAAGAAAACTTACATAAAATTGCAACATTCTTTTACCAAAAGACACCTTTACACTACAAAACTTCATCTCAAAACACTGCACTCTAAACAATCACAAAAAAACATCAGATCGTTTTGTGTATTAAATCGTAAGAGAATTTTAAAATGTGAACGTCCTTTCGTTAAAAAAAATAAGCATTCAAGGAAGAAAAATAGTGTTGTAAGGAGTATCCTTAGAAGTTTTTTTTTCACAGAAGAGATATTATATCATTTTCTTGAAGTTTCAAAATAGGTGATTTAAAAAATCCACAAAGGATATCAGTGATTTTGTCTGTGAGAGTGTTTTGTGATTCTAATCTGTATATCAATCACAAAGAAATATAAAAGAGGATTTTCGAAAAAATCAAAAAAATAAGAAAAGAAAAATTTGCCCAAAAGCATCTCTGAAAAAGGAAACGGATTGAACAACATTCAGCAAGGATGAGTGATAGTCGAAGGAATACTGCAACTGAATTTAGTTACATCCTTCAGAGGCAGGTATGTATGTATATGAGCTACAAAATATTTCTTGTATCTTGAAAAATGTGGGTGGGATTTTTGCTGCTGGATGAAACTTTTTGGAAGTCTCTTTTTCTGAAAACCTTTTATGTCTGGTTTCCTGCACATTTACCATTTTCGGCTTTACCCTTTTAATTCTGTGCCTTTGTAGATAATTTAAGAGGATTTGTTTTATAGTTTTGGGTAATAAACTTAAGCCTTTTGTTGGTAAAGAGGTCTAAACTTATCATTTTCAAACAAAAATTGTAGAACCTTTTCATAATGAACTTTTTCTTCTTTGTGAGTTTTATTTTTCGGTGGAAAATTACTATTAATTTGATTTTTTACTCAGCGGAGGGTAAAACTGATATTAATTAGAAAATAAAGGACACACAAGAGTTATCCATTCCTGATATTAGGTATATGTTGTTTGTATAATGGACAGTTTTATTCAATATGGTAAAGTTTTGGGTTGGGGCCCAAATTCTGTATGTGCCGAAATTCGTATTCCAAAATTCTGTACTCCAAAATTCTGTATTTTAAAATTCTGTAAATTCAAAATTCTGTATTCTAAAATTCTGTAAGTGCAAATTTCTGGATTTAAAAATTTTGTAGGTATTCCAAAATTTTGTAAATGATATAAGGAAAATTGTTTTGACAATGAAAAAAAGTGTGGACATTTTTACATTTTCATAATTTTGGAGTACAGATTTTTGACATATTCTTTGCAGAAAATCTTTGAAGTCATTCAACAGACAAGCTTAAAATGTATAACTTTCGAATTACAGAATTACAGATACAGAATTTTGGTACTACAAGGGAATTTTGAGATTCTGAATATCGACCCGTTCCCTAAAGTTTTAATTACTTATTATTATTATTACTTAATATTAATAAATTTAATATTATTAAATTTAATTCTATTTACGCTTACTTCGGTATACCATTACTCCTATTAATAACAATTTCTCTGTTAATACTTAGAGTAGAAAGTTTGTAAAGGTCTTTCCAGGCCCGTAGCCAGAGTTGGAAAGGTATATAAAGTACCTACTATTCGTGTACTGGAAAAGTAATCACTTTACACCATTTTATATTTATTGTTACTTTTGAAAAATGTTTGGATAGATTTTACTAAGCATGTAGGTTTTCTAGGTGCTTATGCGGCAAACCAAAAAAATCTATGATTCTTACTCTTGAAAAAATATTTGTATGTTGTGGTTTTTAAGGAGGAATTAAACAAATTAACTTAAGCTTCTTAACAGGAATGTTATATTAGACTACATTCAATCAAGTGAAAATTAAAAGTCAAATAATAGTCCAGTGCATTTATGATGTTCATATATTCACCTTTCGGCCGCCATCTTGGATTTTAGTTTTTGTTGAATATCTCGATTTCTATTTATCCTACATAAAAGTTGTGTATACAAGAAACGTAGGCAATTAAATTTAAATTAAATTTTTTTGGCTTGTAACTTTCTTAATACTCAGAATATCGAAAAAGTGTTCTCAACATAAAAGACGCGAAATTTAATTGCCTACGTTTCTTGTGTACACAACTTTTATGTAGGATAAATAGAAATCGAGATATTCAACAAAAACTAAAATCCAAGATGGCGGCCGAAAGGTGAATTTCGCGAGTGCGAAAAATCAGGGTAATGATATTCAGCCAATGCTCTAACGAATGAGCAAACAAAATTTGGGGGTGGTACAAACTGCTGGGTCAAATTATAAATGCACTGTACTATAAATAACATTTGAGGAGCAATGCAGACACCAGTGGATTCAATTATTCTTAATTATAAATTTAAAAAAAAGGTCACTGTGGTGTATGCGTACTTTTCTTGTTTGGTACAAAAAAAAAATTATTCTTCTATAATTTTCAAACTAAGCGGAGGATAGCGAAAAAAAAGTTGGGCTTGGGCAAACAAACCACAGTTTTAAACTAATGATTTTTACACAAGAAAAAAAAAATCACAATTTTTTCGGTTTCTGATATGAAAAAAAGTTTTTTATTGTATCTTTTAAAAAATAGTGAAAATAAGAAAAAAAAGTTGGGCTAACGTTGGGCAAATGAACCATAGGCAACCAACAATTTTTACACTGAATAAAAATAAATTATTTTTTGTGATTTTTGAGGTGAAAAAAAAAATAATTCCGTTATAATTTTAGAACTTAGGGGAAAAAAAAAATCTTGGACTATTCTGGGCTAACCTTGGGCAATCGAACCAGGCAGGTTTGAAAAAAAAAAATAGCATTTAGGGGTGCGAACTTCACATAGCCCCCAAGACATATTATGAAAAATTCACATGTTATTTTTGAAGATCAAATATTTATAAAGGTAGTGCATTTTTTAGGCCGGAAAATTTCAAAGCTAGATTATTTTTGAAGGTACGCTATCTTTATATAAGTTGGACATTTTTAAAGCTAGAGCTTTTTTTAAGGTCTGTCATTTTCATAAGTGCGGTTTTTTTGAAGCTAGGTAATTAAATCCAGAGCATTTTTGAAAGTATTTTGTGAAAAAATTGATATCTAAAATTTATTGATACTTTTTCAAGCCACATACATTATGTACCTATGTCTCATTTTAATCAATGCTGGGTTTTTTCTTCATATATGTATGTTTGGTATTTTAAGAGGATAAAAATGTCCGCTGAGTTGACACTTTATTTCTAATAATACTAATTTAATTAGAATAAAAATATAAAAAAAAATATAATAACAGCAATTTATTAGTTCATTTTAATTTTAAATGGTGGCATGCATAATTACTTTAAATTGAGTTAGGTACCTACCCATTATGCCGCACGAACCTCACATTGATATTTTATAAATATGTAATCAATAAAATCCAAAAATACGCATTCAGCCATTATAATATTTTCGATATTTTAATATCATTTAAAGTTTCCACATAACTACATAACCAAGTGTATGTATAGAGAACATTAACTACCAATTTGAAATCATAAATGGTCAGAAACGATGCAAATTTAATGCTATTTATTATACTTATTGCAAAATAAAATCCATAACAAACAAAATATAATATATTTGCATTTTCCATAAAAGCATTGGTTAAGGTTTAAGGACACACCATGCATTTATGGATTTGTGGTGTAGTATAGCATCGCATTATGTGGCTAATAAAAACGATAATAAAACCCTTTATAATATCCGCAGTCCTTTTTGCTTTTCGACATCCACATCGACTTCCAAAAGTTGAATTACCAATTTACAATGCCGGCCGATTGTATTTATCGATTTGTAGTGAAACCTCCATTCCCATACTTTATATTGGGAAACGGATAACTGCGTGTACAGTCTACCGTAACGCTCGTCGTCGGTCATCAGGAATAAAATTGATGTTATTATCCTGGAAGATTGCTATAGCAAAATGGAGGTCAAACACTTTGTCAACGTAAAGTTTCATCGAACCGGAAATGAAAAGATTTAGGAGAAATTTGTTCGAGAGCTTTAATGTTTCCACACATTTTTTTTTTTATCTACTGGAGGATGAGTTATTTTATGTTATTTTCGTTTTATGACCTTAGTGGAATTAGCTGACTCAAAACAGTGGTTCATGCTACTTTTTCATGCGACTTTAACTTGTCTACAACGTCAATTATTTTACATAAATGAATGAATATTTTTTTTTAAAGTTTGTAGGTACATTAGGGTGGGTCAAAAAAATCGAAATTCTTTTTTTTTAATTGGTACTCCGAAAAATCGATTGCTAGACCCCTCTAGAATATACACACCAAATATGAGCTCTTTATATTAATGGGAAGGTCCTCCGCTTTGCAATTTTCCATTTTTACATCAAGCTTCTACTAAAAAAAAATTATTTTTTTATTAATTGACTTTTTAGCAAATTTCTTTTCATATTCTTGTAGGAAATTGAACGCTCTACAAAAAAGGCCTAATACACTTTTTTCGTTTATCTAACCGTTGAATAGATATTTGAATTCCAAAAATCGAGAAAATCTTTAAAAAATCGTTTTTTGTTCTTAATTTTGTAACAAATTGAAAAATTATAATGATCAAACGCGCAAGACATATTCTTGTTGGAAATTGATTGTTCGACAAAAAAGGTCTTATTAACTTTTTTCATTAATCTAACCATTCTAAAGATATTCGAGGTCAAAGTTAAAAAAAAATATAAAAACATTTTATATTTTTAAAAAATTTCTAATTCACTGAAACTTCATTATTTTCAAATTAGCAAGATATATTCTTGTAGGGGCTTAAACGTTCTACAAAAAATTCCTTGGAATGAAATTGATTGCTTTAACCGTTTAGAAGATATTCGTATCCAAACCAATGCTCACTGATTTCAATAGTTTTCTTATGACCCGTATGCATTGCGCTTTGGATACGAATATCTTCTAAACGGTTAAAGCAATCAATTACATTCCAAGGAATTTTTTGTAGAACGTTTAAGCCCCTACAAGAATATATCTTGCTAATTTGAAAATAATGAAGTTTCAGTGAATTAGAAATTTTTTAAAAATATAAAATGTTTTTATATTTTTTTTTAACTTTGACCTCGAATATCTTTAGAATGGTTAGATTAATGAAAAAAGTTAATAAGACCTTTTTTGTCGAGCAATCAATTTCCAACAAGAATATGTCTTGCGCGTTTGATCATTATAATTTTTCAATTTGTTACAAAATTAAGAACAAAAAACGATTTTTTAAAGATTTTCTCGATTTTTGGAATTCAAATATCTATTCAACGGTTAGATAAACGAAAAAAGTGTATTAGGCCTTTTTTGTAGAGCGTTCAATTTCCTACAAGAATATGAAAAGAAATTTGCTAAAAAGTCAATTAATAAAAAAATAATTTTTTTTTAGTAGAAGCTTGATGTAAAAATGGAAAATTGCAAAGCGGAGGACCTTCCCATTAATATAAAGAGCTCATATTTGGTGTGTATATTCTAGAGGGGTCTAGCAATCGATTTTTCGGAGTACCAATTAAAAAAAAAGAATTTCGATTTTTTTGACCCACCCTAAGGTACATATCTAAAAAAAACTCCAACAAATAAGTACATACTTTTTATTAGAATTAAGTTGTTAAAAAATTCACTTACTAACTTTTCGTATTTTCGTCGGTCGTTCTGTGTTCCGTTTTTGGACCATTTTTACAGTTTAAAAATTGACAAAGCTTGCCCAACTAAAATTTTAGCTTTGGTAAAGATATTACAGAAGCTACATTTCAGCTTCTTTTTAACTTTAGTAAGATTGTTGGGCATGGAAAAAGGACAACGTTACACAAGTTAAACCCTTTATAACATCGTACCATTGAATAATTACAAATAGAAGTGGACACCCAGGGAAACTTCCGCTGTAAAATTGTCGGCGCTAGTATCGTGCGTTGAATTAAAAAAGCAAATCCAACAATTCAAAAGCAAATCAGCAACCCAAAATCAAATCCTAAACCGCTTATACATATAGATAAAAGTTTACCTATTTCAAAAAGTGGAGATAGCCTAGAGGATAAGGTGAATGTCTGGTAAGTTTACCTGTTCCTAGGTTCGAATCTGCCGGGAAATTGAGATTGTTTTTTTTTTTATTTTTTACATTACCTACTAGAATAAAAATTAATTAAATTTGTCAAAAAAAAATCTCCACAAAAAAAAAAACAATTTCAATTTTTTTAGGAGTAAAAGGCGTCGTCCTTGTTCTCTAGACTAATATGACTTTTTAATATATGAAAACTTATATCAATATAAGCTCTTTGAAATGTATAATAATAATTATTAATTTTTTTATGAAGGTTTAAAAAAAATTATTAGTTAAGACTCAACTCGAAAATACATGATAGTTAAGGCGCAAACATGTAGTTCATCTATCTTCCAGTACGTTGTGGTCGCATGAGTAATCTGCGGTGTCACTTCTATTTGTAATTATTCAATGATCGTACTTAGAAGGTCTGTAAGGTTTTGATTTTAAATCATGAATTTTATCTTTTAATCTGAAATTATACATATATCACATTCCATTAGTTTTTGGTATACATATTTATAATAATTTAAAAAGTATCTATATAAATTTTACCACTTGCTTGGTGGCAGTCCACCACTCTACCCACTCAGCTATCCTAGTATATTCATTAATGAAATCAAAAACTTATGTCGTTTTCGATTAGTTTCACTCAAGAATTCACTCATTCTGAAATCGAATGGAACAGGTCAAGTCGCTTCCACTCAATTCTTTTTTTTTTTGTGTTTGTGAAATTTGAAATGTCAAATATTGATATTGTTTTTTTTTTTCTAAAGAAAAAATTATACAAATTATAAATCTGAAGACGACAGGAGAAGAAAATGATAAAAAAAATCATTCCACTGCATTAAGGTACCCATTTCAATCTTATTATTAATTTTAATTTTAATTTAATTTAAATTTTTGAATGACAACAAAAAAAGAATGATTGAGTATTTTTTTGTTGACATTTTAGTGTTCATGTATTAGTGCTTCTGATTTTAAATCGAGGAGAGAATTTCTCTTCTAAGAAGCGTTCTGTCTGTCAGTTTTGTGGGAATAAAACACTTTCAGAAGGCTTCTGAATGATTCCGGACGCTTCCGGAGAGGCAATCGAAAACGCCATTAATCAGTTCAAAAAGCAGTTGTCACAATAAAAAAATGTCCGAGCTAAATTATTCAATGTCAAAACCAAAAAGTGAATCTTTCTTCGGTTAAGTTGCTTTAACAGCATTTAAACAACTTATTAGAAGTTATTAAACAAGTTCGAACTTCTATAAGCAATTAAGTTCTGACGAAAGCTCAATACAAGCTGTATAAAAAGTAGTACCTGTGCGACTTCAATTAACAGAAGCTGTTGTGTTAGGTAGGTGGTTTATTCATTGAGTCGTTCTGGTGGTTGAGTTCAATATCAACCCCCCACTACCTTAAGGACCCGCTCGCAATAGTTCAGATTTAAGTTTGCAAAAGTCACTTTGCTTTTCAAGCGACGCCGACGCATGCGACGATATGTTTCCCGAATAACATATTCAGCCCTAATGTGAGTTTCATGTGAACAAGATTAAATTTCACTTTTCCTCTATTGTGTGTTGCGCGCGACGGAAAATTCCTCGTATGTTTTTCAGTTAACATTAGAGGTAAGCAGCTCACTTAAATTTTGGTGAAAAACAAAAAAACAGTTTAGCGGAAAATGCTAATTTCCTTCCAATGGAACTTGCAATATAGCTTTTTAAATTCTGGGCGAACAAAAATATTTTGTCCACGTGAAGTTCACAACAGGGCTGATTAATAATACACAAAAATGGTTATTTAATTTTTTGAACCCTTTCCCCACCCGGAATTTTTATCTGCGTTCGCCAATGGCATTAAGATTATTATGATTTGCTGCGTATCATTTGAACTTTTCATATTTGAAACAGCAAAAAACAGTAATCTATTGGAAGATTTCATAAATAAAAACCGTTTAATGTGACAGTGATGAAGAAGGTGATGGTGATATATTGATGTTTTATTTATTTTTATTTGATTGGTAAAATAAAATAATCCTGAATACCACAAATTAATGCCAATGTCTGTGATTAGGCAACAAGGAAATTCGGTTTCACGAGTAAAGGAATTGAGTCAAAACTACGAGTAGTTTAATAGCTGCGTTCCTTTGGGAAAATTTATCTAGGTATTGCTTAATACTTAAAGCTACTTTAAACTACTTTTACTCTTATCAAAAAGTAGTTCAAAGCTACTTTAAACTTTTTTTACTCTAATCAAAAAGTAGTTCAAAGTAGCTTTAAGTACTAAGCAGTAAATAAATTTTTCCAAAGGATAAATGATAAACATAACCATAATTTCCATTGTAACCTTTCATATGCTCTGTGTCTCACTCAAGTTTTTTTCTTAGAAGATCTTAAGTCATCAGTACACTACACACATTATTTTATCCTTCCTTGTGTGCATTTATTATTAAATGAACAATAGCAGGAAGTCATACATAAACATACCTAATTAAAAAAACGTAAGTTTCATAGCTAAAGGAAAACTAATTGATAAATTGAGTTTATGGAAAAGTTTATTTTTCCCTCATAATCACTACCTACTTACATAATTAGTATAAAATGAAGTTTTTCCTTCTGCATGGTTGATATACACAAAGTAAGGAAAACTTTCATATTCTCAAACCTTTGTTTCAAAATAAACCAAAAAAATATTATCAAAGCAACAATCTACAAATCAGAATATTATCGTCCTTGTAACAAGAAACAATAAAAAATTTCGTATTCGTGACGGGTGATAGCTCAATTTTGAAATATTTTTCTCTCATGGCATATTTATCTTTGAATTTTATCACACACATGTTCCCTACAAAAGATAAAAAATATCCTTGTTACTTAAGGCCACAAACACAATGTATATGTCTATATGAACATCAAACATTGTATCATCAATTCCAGGATCGCAATATATTGTCCTTTTTTCTTTCAAATTTGTACAACAACACGGTGACATTGTGACTGAATCTCAGGTGTTGTGGCAAAACGTGTCAACAAAGAAAAATGTAAAGAATAAAATTTCAAACTTTTTGCAATTATTTTCGGAACGGAATATCCTGGGAAATGGTGGTTATGGTGTTCTCTATCTACCCAAGTGTTAAGGGACCACAAAATTACGAGCTTAATTAGGTAGAAAATCTGATCAAAAGTTACACAATTTAAAGAATAAAGGACAAAAGGATGGCTCGTTGGCACGCCATTGTGGTGGAAATGTATGTTTTTATCCATAAAATAACAGAGACTCCATGTTTAACAACCAAATTAAGGTACAAAAAAAAATAATAGCGGGTCATTGTGGAAATTGGTACTGACTTCAGTATCAGGAATCCATTAGAGCATAAAATTAAATGAAACCATACCAACCTTCAGATTGACGTACCTACGCATAAGAAGGGAACCAAAAATGATAATCCTAGAGATACAACCATGTCCTAACGAAATCCTAAAGTGATGGCAAATGGAGGCGTAGATGAAACTCATTAATAACGTTAAATGGTTTCCTTAAAAGGGACCAAGTAAACTGTTTTCTATTAGGTGCTGTCAAATGCTCGCATCACAAAGACGGAGAAGGATATGATATCCTTTATTCTGTCTTAACTTAAATTCAGTATATAGAATGCTCTCAGTATCCGCTTCCGCCATCACTTGTACTTGTGTATGTATATACGAAGGCATTTCGTCCTTGTTTCGTTGAAATATTATTACAGAGGAGTTTGTTTTTGGGCTACTCTGTTGCGTGTTGAGATGTCAAGGCGAGGATTTTAGTTCTCCTCGCTCTTTCATATCCAGAGCACGTTCTTGGGATCAAATATGCATAAAGGATGATTTTAGGCGATTTCCCATTGGCACATTTGAGTTTCAGTACACTTTTAGATATATATTTGAAATGAAGCACGTCCGATCGATGAATCATGACTCTATATAGAACAGCCTAAAACAGAATTTGTATAGTAAGAGCGTTATTGACAGACGCTTGGGTGTTTCTTTTACTATAGGTCAGGAGTCAGGTTGTGTAATTTTTATATACCTACACCTAGCAAATGTAAACAATTTTGTTATTATGATTGGTAGGTTCACCTTAAGCCTTCAGAGAAATTAAACATATTTCTTTCCAGAGAAATTAATTCTATTAAAAAAGGAATAGAAAAGATGTGTAGGATTAAATGCAAAATAAAAGTTGAATTCTGTAAATTTATTATTCAATCTTTTTATAAAAAAATGTTATTTTTTGTATTTAAAATTAATTAAGACTAAAACTTCTTTTCATCAAACATTTTTTTTTTCGAAAATCATTATTAACAGTACCTGCAATAGAACTTTTTTTTTTTCAAATCTGATTTTCTGCCAAACTACTAATTCAATTTCAACGAATTTTTGTATTCAAAAGCATGTATGTATATGGTGCGACAATGGTTTATTATTTTGAAAATTTGCCGTGTTATTGCAGTTTTCAAAAATGCATAAAAGTTTCCAAAGTTGAAATTAGAACGAAAGATATTACAATTTGAATACAAAAAAACAGAGGTTTTCAGAGGTTTTCAGAGCAAAATAATAAACAAAAATCGGGGCTTTTATTCAAAAAGAAATAAACAAACAAAAGTCGAGAAAATGTGTTTATTTTTCTTTGTTATTTTTCTCTAAAAAGCCCTGTTTTGTTGCTTTTAAATTGTAATATCTTTAGTTCTAACTTTAACTTTGGAAACTATTATGCATTTTTGAAAACTGCTATAACACGGCAAGTTTTCAAAATAATAAACCATTGTCGCACAATACAATTTTTTTTCAGGATGTTGCTCTGAAATAAAAGTAAGAGGCAAAATACTGTTGCAAAGTCGGGATTTTTCGAAATTTCACAAAAACTGCATTAAATCGAAAACAGTAAGGATTATATGTTTTTGGGACCGCTGAATCCGAATTTCAAGTCCGTTTGGCCCTGTCACCCTCCAGTTTTGAGTAATATGCAAAAAACTCAAAAAAAGGTAGTTTTTGGGGTCTTTTTTACACTTTTCTCAAAACTGGAGGGTGACCGGGCAAAACGGACTTGAAATTCGGATTCAGCGGTCCCAAAAACATATAGAAAGATAGGTCTGGTTTCTGGTTCATACAACTTTTTTTTTTGTGTGCTAGCACTGTCGCTGTCATACCCGGCACACAAAAAAAAAAGTTTCATGTACCAGGAAGCAGACCTATCTTTCTATATGTTTTTGGGACCGCTGAATCCGATTTTCAAGTCCGTTTTGCCCGGTCACCCTTCAGTTTTGAGAAAAATGCAAAAAACTCCAAAAAAGTCATAAAAATTCAAACAAAATGCACTCACAGCTCAAAACTGGAGGGTGATGGGGCCAAACGGACTTCAAATTCGGATTCAGCGTGCCCAAAAACATATAGAAAGATAGGTCTGGTTTCTGGTTCATGACACTTTTTTTTTTTTGTGTGCCGGTGTTATTATTTAAGGGGTAAAGTTTATTTGAAAGCGAAATTGCAATAAATAAACTTCTTTATTGCTCCTCTAGTGATTTCATAAAAGAAATATTATTAAATCGTTATAAGAAAATTATTATGTAAGTTTTTATTTAAAGAATGCAAAAAGTGACTTAGTCCACTTTCATAATCATGGGCACATATACTATATATAATTTTAAGATAAATCGGATATAAAATTTTGAAAAAAAAAAATAATTTTTGGATTTAAAAAAAAAATTAAATGCACGACTGGGTCGCACGTACCTGCTCTTGTAGTCCAAAGTATCGTAATCTTAAATATGTATTGGAAATTTAAGATTTTGTTTGGTGCCGAGAAAAAAAAATTGAATGTTAAAAAAATTAAATTAAAACATTTTTTTTCAAAAACTTAATTATTTTTTTAATTTGAAACTTCAAAATGCTGTACATATGTAAATTTTTAATAAAATTGACTTATGCTTTGATGAAATATATGAACTTTAAAAATATGTCATTTTTTGAAAAACGGCAACGCCATATTTCCGTTCTCCGAATTTTTTGAGAAAAACTAAAAACGCAGTTTTGTTAGAATCAATAAGAGAATTACGTACACTAAATTTAATCGAAATCGTTAGAGCCCTTTTCGAGAAAATTGCAATACTTCGAAAACGATATATGGGAGATATGCTTTAAAAAAGAGATATTAAAAAAAAACTGGTCTAGGGAATGACGGAAAAATCATCTGTACCAAGTTTCAAGCAAATCCATCCATCCGTTTAGGTTCTATCTGGATGTACAGATGGACTCACAGACGCACAGACCGGCAAAATCCCGATTTCGTGCGATTAAGTCAGTTTTTAAAATTTCCGATTTTTATCAAAATTCTTATGGATTTATAAATTAGACATTATTTTCAACCTAGTTTTGATATTTCATCAGATTATATAGCTCCCTTTCGAAGATAGAGGCTCTCAAAGATTGGGATTTAGGCTGAAAATTTAAATTACTTTTTGTATGAAAAAAAAACATTCTCTTTGGTTAGTTTTATTTTGTTCTGTTTTTATGGCAAGTAATTTTTTCTTTTAATTTTTATTTTTCTCATGTATTTATGAATTTTTATCACTTTTTTCCCGACTCAAAAATGTTACGAATTTTATATTAGGGGTACTTTAATAACTTTAACCCTAACAACAAGTTCGTGCGACCCAGTCGTGCATTTTATTTCTTTAACATAAATGGCGACTTTAAATTTGATGGAGTGTGAAAAAATTGTTCCTTGGGATGGAATTCATAGTAGTCACTCAAGGGAACTTCTGAAGAGATATTTATGCTTTAGGAATTCCTCAGTTTGCGGTTAATTTAAAACTTGAGGAAACGCTTTATTTTTCACTAGTTTAAACTATGACGAAAGAGATTTTAAATATTTTTTTTTATTGTCTGCAAATATCGTTAAAATGAGTCAAACAGAAAATTTTGATTATTAAAAAATACAAACTATATATATTTTTAGAGATGACAAAGGCAAAAGCCACTATTTAAATCCTTTCGTTTTTCGCAACACCGGAGTAAAAAGCTTTTTTATTACTTTAAGTTTGGAGGTTTTTGTGCTAGTTAAACAAAGTTTTGAAAGGTTTGTTACGAGTGCGACTTAAATGATTTTCTATATAATAATGTTACGTATACGCCATAGTGAACCATCTTTACATTTAAATGGTATTTGTGTGTGTGCTAGCTAATGCCAACTTCATCATCTTAAGTGTCTTTATCTTTCTTGATTCCAACTTTTCTTGAAGACCTTCCTTTCAATTACACAAAGAGTAACCTTCAACTAATATGATAAGTATTTAATTAAATACTTTGGAAGTCCTCTTCCAAATAACTCAAGTGCTTTGAAATGTTTATCAATCTTTCAAACTAAAAGCTCAAAAAATTTCAAAATGTAACTTGGTATTTGTAGGTACATATTTCATCTAAAATAAATGAACAGTCAGTGTCTGTGTACGTAGTTAATTATTTACAGAAAAAAAAACTCCAACACTTCACAATCCTCATTAATATAAATACATTAATTTTTTTTTTCGTTTTCAATTTTTTTTTTTCAGGGAAGTGATGAATCAGCTGCTGAAGCGCACGCCTTTGATGACATCAAAAATTTAATGAAGGTAAATATACAAATGGTGCTAGTTATTGAGGAGAGTTTGGGATCGTGTAGGCACTTAATTTGCCACCCAAAAAATCATTTTCCCGGGCTTATTTCCATTTCGTGTCTTATATTGACACAGGACAAAAAAAAAAATATCCTCCAACAACATCTGTTCTCAAGCTCCTCCATTTTTATATTGAATATTGTTGTGGGAAAAAAAATCAAATTATCACTGGGGGATGAATGAGTTCTTTTTTATTCAAAAAACTGTCTGTCCCTGCCGTCTTGATGCCTTGTCACCAAAACAACAGACTTGGCGTAACATTGTATTCATGACTGTCATGTATGTCAATAAAATTTATAAAAAATAAGGATGACACGTGTTGGTTTGGACTTGAAGAGAATATGCTTAATCCTGTCAAAAAAAAAATTCAACTGAGTTATTTCCTGATGAATTTTAATTAAAAATATTGAAAATTTCCATCGTACGCATACAATTTGGTGAATGATAAAGTGGGTGGATGTGTTTAAGGTTTTTGTTAATAGTCTTGTATTTACATTCATATGGGTAGCTATGTGAGCATGTGACTTTTTATTGAATTTGCTGTCAGTGTGTAAGATAATTCAATTCAATTAAATTTAATTGAACATTTTTCATTGAATATTGTGTTCCTTTAGGAACTGGCGTTAGAAAGTGACAGACGCTTTGATATGGATGGTTTACGTTATTGTATCTCCAGGTTTTTTTTTTTACCTTATTACATTAAACGAGATAATCTTGTATATATTTACATAAAAATTGGTTTCTCCGAAATGTCTCAAGCGATTTTGATAAAATTTTGGGTTTTTTTTCTGCGAACGAGTAGGTTAATCATCTGGATCTTTATTCTGCTACCGCTTGAATCTCTATTGATCCGCGTTATTAGTTTCATCAAAATATGGTTCTGGGTATGTTTTGTTTGGCTGTAGGTAGTTATTGAGTCAAAAGACTCCATGAAGATTTAAAAACGGGTGCTCACAGATATTTGGGACTCTTACCCAACTAGAATCACCTCCTCGTCCCGATTTCAACTAAGTTCTGATGGAACTCATCCAGCAATTCATTTATATTTTTCGAAGAAAAGTAACGTGTTGTAGATAACTCTCCGTTGAAAAGTTCCGCTTTTGAAAGCTTTAATTCCGATATTTTACGAACATTGACATTTTGAGAGTTTTTGAACTCATCTGAATTGACTATACGTCCTTTTCAACTCTCCACACTAGTGATCAAGCTTTTACTGTCATATTGTTTTGCTTTGTTAGGATAGGTTGCAAAATACAATTTCCATTGTACGTATAACGGCCACATAACAATATTAGAGAAGTCGGGTTTTAGTTCTACAACTAAAAAGCTCTAGAATTAAGAGCACCAGATACGTTTTAACAGCTCGGACAAAATATACCATTTTTATGACAAACCGCATCCGTCAAGTCCGTCATATATGGGTCGGTTGTCGGTTCTCTTAAGAACGTGTGTATTTCATCGGGCTGTCAGTTATAGAATTCAATGTAAAGCAAACGACGGATGCTATGGTTTGGCCCCTTTACTTGTTTAAATATTTTGACATTACGATGCACCAAAGGCCTTTATCTCTAATTGTGTTAAACTTAAAAAAACAACTTTGAAACAGATTTATACACAATAAAAATACCTTTCATACCTATATGATTTTTGTACGTTATTTATTACCCATTCGTCGACGTTATGTAAGAAGCTGGACGGACTTTTTAAATATGTTGGCTTAGTTCCTGCAGTTAGAGTCCTAAAAACTTTTTTTGACACCAAATTTGTATCGATGAGGTCTTTCCCGACATACTGTCATTGCAGCATTGCACAGGCGGAACAACTTGTCAAGGATGTTAAAACTGCTTTTGGACTGAGTTTGGTTTCGTCATCACCATTTTAGAAATTACAAAAGTGATTTTTACTAAATTCTCAGTTTTGCTTGTGACTCAGCTACGACACAGACGTCTTCTTGTTCGTCTTTGCAGGTTGGAGTTCGAGGTTTATAAACTTAAGATGTTCTATTAACTTTCTGACAAAAAACTTTCGAGTCTCATTCCTGCTATAGAATTCCCCAATTTCCCCGATCGCTCCTTTCTCGTGTTGTTTCTTTTTTCTTCTGAGAAGCCGATGTTCCCCCGTTTTTTTTTTTTTTTATTTGTAGAGCTCATTGGCAGCTCTAATCCTTCTTTTCAACTAAGCTTTTTGTTGAGCTGCATGTGCTTGCCGGCATTCAGTAGATATAACAGTATTTCGTGAGGCGCTCGTTCATGCAATTTAAACTCAGGACAAGATTTTAGATTGCAAAACAAATCTTTTAAGATCAAAAACATGTTGCAAACAGTGGTGCTGATAAAAGTCCAGCTTTTGTTGCTACAGAAATCAAAAGGACCAGCTCCGTGCTGTGTGCTGTAAAAAAGTGTGCAAAAATCTTGGCTAAGCACTGCCATGTGCCATGCCTACGGTGACCATATTTCTTGAAGCGAAACCCGGGACAGATAAAAAATGTTCAAAAAAAAAATTTAAATTTTTATGAGTTTTCATGATTTTTCTTTATTTTGATATCAAGATATCCTAAACGATTTTATGGAAGCGTTTTTGTTGAAATCATTTAAGTCGTTTACGAAATCAGAAATCCAGAAAATGGTTTTATAATAATGTCTGTTAATAACTTCTAAAAAAATATTTTTTTAATCAAAATCGGGAGAGCTGTTTTTTAACATTTTAATTTTATTTTAAATGATTTTGAAATTGTATGATCTTTAACACAACATGTCCTTAAAAGTTTTGAAACTTATCTGGGTTCTTTACTCTTCCATTTATGTTGTTCTTTATTCGATAACATTTTACCTGGTGTAGCAACCTGACAAACAGAAGCTGGAACTAAATTATTGACGAACATTTAAAAAAGATCTAAAGCCTAGTCTAGAGGCGAAACGAAAATTTTCATACAAAACCAGCACAACGAAATCGTTAACGCAAATTTTGCTTTTCTTTGCACAATACGCAGCTAAGGTAACGAAATTCTTACTTGTGCTAGAATATATGTAGAGCTTTCAATCGTTTTTCACTCCTGTTTATTTATCCAAGTAATTTTTCTTGCAGCAACAGATTTTTGACTTTGGAGCAGCGTACTAGGCTTAATGCTTTATCCGAAAAATTAGAAAAATTTAATTTCCAACCACTGTTTTCTTGTTTTCCGTACAAAGTGTTTAAAATATTGAATACAAAAATCAGAGAATGTGCAAATACGGGACAATCACGGGACAAGTTACAAAATACGGGACAATTATACGTCCCGGGTTTCTTAAATAAAAACCCGGGACAAGCCGTAGAAATACGGGACAGTCCCGGGTAAACCGGGACGGATGGTCACCGTAGCCATGCCCTTTATTGAAATGTAAAAAAAATCGTCAACGTAGATAAATTGCACACATTTATTTTTGTAAGCAAGTAGGTGTATGTATAATGTATATTAGGGTGGGTCAAAAAAATTGAAATTCTTTTTTTTTATTTGGTACTCCGAAAAATCGATTGCTAGACACCTCTAGAATATACACACCAAATATGAGCTCTTTATATTAATGGGAAGGTCCTCCGCTTTGCAATTTTCCATTTTTACATCAAGCTTCTACTAAAAAAAATAATTTTTTTATTGATTGACTTTTTAAAAAATTTCTTTTCATATTCTTGTTGGAAATTGAACGCTCTACAAAAAAGGCCTTATACACTTTTTTCGTTTATCTAACCGTTGAATAGATATTTGAGGTCCAAAAATCGAGAAAATCTTTAAAAATTCGTTTTTTGTTCTTAATTTTGTAACAAATTGAAAAATTATAATAATCAAACGCGCAAGACATAGTCTTGTTGGAAATTGATTGCTTCACAAAAAAGGTCTTATTAACTTTTTTCATTAATCTAACCATTCTAAAGATATTCGAGGTCAAAGTTAAAATAAATTATAAAAACATTTTATATTTTTAAAAATGTTCCAGTTCACTGAAAATTCATTATTTTCAATTTAGCAAGATATATTCTTGTAGGGGCTTAAACGTTCTACAAAAAACTCCTTGGCATCAAATTGATTGCTTTAACCGTTTAGAAGATATTCTTATCCAAATCGCAATACATACGGGTCATAAGAAAACTATTGAAATCAGTGAGCATTGGTTTGGATACGAATATCTTCTTCTTCTTCTTCTTCCTTTTTCTCGGCGCTGTTATGATCTCGATATCGAGGGGACCATAACCTTCCCACGTTAATGCTTCACACTAGTGATCCGCCTGTGGGGTTCGCCGGGTTGACCTCAGAAATCGGCGGCAAGCCTCCCGGTTTTGTATTGTTCCATTTCTAAGGCCAACTGAATGCTGGTGTTTTTGCATTTGCTTGTACCAGGAGTTTTTAGGCCTACCTTTCTTTTTATTTCGGATACGAATATCTTCTAAACGGTTAAAGCAGTCAATTTGATTCCAAGGAATTTTTTGTAGAACGTTTAAGCCCCTACAAGAATATATCTTTATTTAATTTAAAAATAATGAAGTTTCAGTGAATTGGAAATTTTTTAAAAATATAAAATGTTTTTATATTTTTTTTTAACTTTGACCTCGAATATCTTTAGAATAATTAGATTAATGAAAAAGTTAATAATACCTTTATTGTGAAGCAATCAATTTCCAACAAGAATATGTCTTGCGCGTTTGATTATTATAATTTTTCAATTTGTTACAAAATTAAGAACAAAAAACGAATTTTTAAAGATTTTCTCGATTTTTGGACCTCAAATATCTATTCAACGGTTAGATAAACGAAAAAAGTGTTTAAGGCCTTTTTTGTAGAGCGTTCAATTTCCTACAAGAATATGAAAAGAAATTTGGTAAAAAGTCAATTAATAAAAAAATTATTTTTTTTTTTAGTAGAAGCTTGATGTAAAAATGGAAAATTGCAAAGCGGAGGACCTTCCCATTAATATAAAGAGCTCATATTTTGTGTGTATATTCTAGAGGTGTCTAGCAATCGATTTTTCGGAGTACCAAATCAAAAAAAAGAATTTCGATTTTTTTGACCCACCCTAATGTATATGCTCTTGTTCAAGGACAAAAAACAATGACTTGAAATAATGAAAAAGTTCGGTGAGTCCCATTCACACTTTTTGTAGCTTCAACCATTGTAACTGCCTTCAACACTGATGACGATGACAAAACAACAAGACAAAACGGTTGGCGAATAATTGTAAAAACGTCATGTTTATGACAGGTTACCTACCAACATCTATAGCCTCCAGAAATTGCACAAGCTCCCACCAAATGACCTTTGGGATTCTCCTCAGACTCACTTACATCATATACAAAAAATTAATATTCTTGCCAAGCACGTTGTCCTTGCCAGTGTTCTTATTCACTCCTCGTGACACTTAAACGCATGAAAATTCAAATGAGCTTCCTTTTCATCCTTGTTCGCTTCCTGTGTGTCACCCAGCCAGCAGAACCAAGTGAAGCAAGAGGCGAAGCAACCAACTATTATATTGCAATGCAGTTGAAGTGTAAGGAGATGCTGTAGTAAATACAGCCCCTGCCTGCAGCTGGCTTTGAATTGACAGGAACAGGACATACTTTTATTTTCATTAACTGTATTCACATACATATGACGATGGGTTGGTGAAATGCCAACATGTCAAACCAACCCCATTACCAATCAGGAGGTCGTACAAGTTCTTCTGGCTGGTGTTGTGTGTTCTGTACTGTGTTGTGTCCTTTGGTTGTTATATTAATTGCGGTCTATTGACAGACATAGAAACTGTAAAGTTCTTCTGAATACGGATTTTAATTACTTTGTCGTTTTTCAGTTTTGAGTAAAAACTAAATTTGTTTCAATTTTTGTTATTGACTTTCTCTTTATTTGGATTCTGCTGCAGACAAATAATATTCCAAGGACCAAACTTTTTGCCCTGACCTATGTAACAACTCATTATGAAAGTTATGTAAAACTTCTCTTTGAATGGAAAGGGAATCTAAAATGTAGGGATGGCATTATGCTTATGCCTTTCTTTTATAAATTTTTCTTTTGTTAAAATTCAAATCACATTTTATGAATAAGTTCAATGATTATTTCTTTGCCAAAAAGTTTGAGGCAAAAGCATAACCTTTTTACAGTTTAGATTTTAATTTAATTTATAATGACCAACTTTTCTTGTTGGTTATTTGTGTTGAATAATTTAAAGAACTGGAGGTTGGAATCAATATGGTTTTTGATTTTGAGAAAGAAAATCACCCCACATAGCTAGGTTACTTTATAACAATAAATAATAAAGAAGACTTTTAAATAATAAATAAACAAGTTTAAAGCAACTGGAAAAGGTATATTGTGAATCATGTTTCCTATTGTGCCTTTTTAGTTAATAAGGACAAATTAATTTAAATTTTTGTAATTTTAATCAACAAAATAACTTTATTTTCACGCAAATTTTATTTCCACAATAACAAGCCACAAGAGATATTCACGCTAGTTTTGTACCTTAAAGTCGAGGAATTTTATCCATTGTTTCGATAATTCGAAAATGAGATGGTCCTATAGGGAAAAGAGTTTCAGGAAGTAAAACTCCAATTTTATAAAACGTACTTTGTAACTCTCTACAGACAGCTGTTGCAAGTTTTGATAGATGATCCTGATACTAATGAACGTGGATTTTTCACGGCCTGATACTTTTTGACGCATGCAATTGCACGAAAATAGTTTTGAAAAAAACTTTGGTTCCGGCTTTGTGGTTGATTTTTGACAAGGGTTCTTAAGAATACAATATCAATAATAGAAATTCAATTATGAGATTTTTTTTTGTAGGAAATTAAATGTTCTACAACTTTGTCTTATACAATTTTGTTGTAGAATTAGTATAACTTCTGAAATAAAACCAAATAAAACCGAAAAACTTTTATAGAATGCTCCATTCTGAGGAAAATGCTTTTTGATTCATTTAAATAGAATAAAATTCAGCGGAGCTTTATAAATTAAAAAAAAATTCACTAAAACTTACGTGTACCTATTTTGTATGGGAAATATTCAAACGCGAATGGCGAGTGCTATATCTTAATTTTAAGGGCCCAAACTTTTTGGGAATTTTTTTTTGGGTATTTCCAACAGAATTTTGAAATGGAAGTGACGAAAATCGATGGTCGGTAGGTACCTGCCAAAGAGCCCTTTTCTTGATTTCTGACTTCATCATAAACTACTAACTGATTTGAACAAAATTATATAGAAGCGCATAAAAAGCCCTGATATTATAAAGTCGGAATCTTTAGTTTAGGATAAAAAAAAACTTCAAATTCAATTTTTTGTAAACGGTTTGATACATTTTTTTGAAATTTTGTTGTTATTGTGTCGAATAATCATTTTTTGTTTTTTTTTTTTTAATAAAAAAAAAAAAAACTGATAAAAAAAGCTGTTAAATCGTTTTTACATATCTTATAAAATTAATAAAAAACTAAATTAAGATTTTTGTATTATGAATGCCATAAGAAACTTTAACATTCTAACCAACTTTTATCAAGCAAGTACGTGCGACCCAGTCGTGCATTTTATTTATGATTGATCTCTTCCATCCTCTACAGTGAAAATTTGCCTACGATTATAGAATAGTAGGTAGTTACAGACGCAGAGTCTAAAACAAAAAATCCCATTAAATATTTCGGCTATCTAATTTAAAATATCAATTGAGACTATGCGATGCATTTATTTCTACTCAGCAATTTTTGAATATTTTTTCCAGTCTGTACACCAAATGAAAAAAAAATCGTTTTTCCAAAGAAATTTGTAGATTTAGCAATTTCCGAAACAGTCAGTGGAAAAAATATTTAAGATCTAGATCTTTATTTAGACTTGTACAAATGAATTTTCCAATCTTTCTATATTGCTTTATGAATCCTTGCTGAACCAAATGCTTACTAATAATATCGCACACTCCAAATTACTTTAAATTACACTGGTCAACAAAATTAAACTTTTTTTTTTGTTACCACAAAAACTTTTCTATAAGTTTTTTTGTGTGCTGAGTTCGAATCCGAAGCCAGAAAATTTCTATCACATCACGTTTTTGAGATATTCCCTTTAGAGAATCGAAAATTCCGCTTTTTGCCAGTTTTCGGGATTATTTCATAGCGTTTTGTTATTTGTTTAAATTAAATTTGTTATGGTTTCTAAAAGAACTAAGTTTTGTCTTTCTAAATCCGTTTAAATATTTTTAATATCTCTTCCTCTTCTAGAAATCTTAAGTTGAAGTGTTTGGTATGTATATCTCGTGTTCATTTGCTTTTAATAGCAAATCTTGAAAAGTTCTTTACCAATCGCTTTCAAATTTTGACACAATGTTCCATTTATAATTCCGTAAGTTTTTATATTGGTATTTGTACTAAAAATTTACTAGTCAGAAAATTATAACTTTTTCCATGTTGAAACAATGTTGAAACTTACAGGAATGTATATGAAACGTTGTGTCAAAATTTTAAACTCAAGATTTCTGGAAGAATTAAAGAGATATTAAAAAGATCTAAACGGATTTAGAAAGACAAAACTTAGTTCTTTAAGAAACCGTTACAAAATTTAAATTAAACAAATAACTAAACGCTAAGAAGGAACCTTGAAAACTGGTAAAAAGCTGCATTTTGGATTTTTCTAACGGAAATATCTCAAAAACGTGATGTGATAGAATATTTTTTATGATTTGGGATTCGAGATCAGCACACAAAAGACTTATAGAAAAGTATATTTTGGTTGCTGATGTAACAAAAATCTTGTTGACCAGTGTTATTTATGTAGATCATTCTCCTCATGATTCTAAAATCATAACTTACTCACTTGCTAATTTTACCGACTTACAAAAAGGAGGAGGTATTCAATTCGCCTGTATTTTTTTTTTTTTTTTATGTTTGTTACCTCATAACTTTGGACTGAGTGAACCAATTTTGATAATTCTTTTTGTATTGGAAAGCTGGTGGCTGCAATGTGGTCCCATTTCGTTCAGTTAAAGCCATAGGAACTATTAGAAAAACCATAGTTTTGATCCATGGAAGTCGGTTTTGTTTTTTGATAAAAAAGATTATTGTATCCCAGTTTTTCCGGCAAAATTTTCTTCCACCTACAAAACTCACCTTCCTGTACCTGTTTCGCAGTAGGGTTCATTCCAGAAACCAATCTTTCTCTGGGTACAATATACAAGACCTAATATTGGCATCGTAAGTATGATGCCTGTGTTATGGTTTTTTTCACCAACCATAAAAAAATCGCCCCAAACTAGTTGAAAATAAACTGTGTTTTATAAACAGAAACATACAACTAACGATTGATATTATATATTTTTTTTTCTTATAGAACCAAGAAAAAGCATAATTGATTTGAAGAAAAGTTGGCTTTAATGAGCATCACCAAGTTTATACCAGTTAACAAGTTAATGCCTATCCAAATCCTAAAACACCCCACCACAAATTACGTAAAAACTACACAGAGAAAAATATGACCACCTAAAAACTAACAGATTGCCATATTGACTTACTGCCCATATGTTTTATAAGGAAATCTTATTAAAAGCAACGATTAATAAGGTTTTTTTTCTAAGGATTTCTTATTATTTTTATAGAGAAAATCTTATTAAAATTTGAGTGAAAAATTCATTTTTTTTTTTTTGCAACATGGCACTAGAACAAATATCGCGATCAATATTTTCATAGCAGATTGGTTCAGATGGTAAGGTGGGCGACAAATGATGTAAAAGCTCCAGTTCGATTCCCGGCCTGGCCGTATTTCAAATTTTAAAACAATAAGGAAAACCCGATTGTTTTATAATAAGGTTTCCTTCTTGGATGAAAACCATAGAGAAATCTTATTGTTTTTGTTCTATTTTATGTGGTCTATTTTTCTCTGTGTAGATATAGCCAAATCTTTGAAATTTAATATAAGAGCAGATTTTTATTATAAATGTCAAGGGCAAAAACTTTAACGAAATGAAAAAAAATAGATACGGGAGAGTGGGGCAGTTTTGAACACGGGGCACATTTGAACACTGCATATAAAATTTTAGTATATCAATCTTTTTTAGAAGTATTTCGATATTTGAACCCGTCAACACGATATCCATAAATGTCAATGATTTTCCATCGTTATCTCGGCTGACTTTCAGATTTATAGGTGGAAGGTGATTTTTATAATGGTTTTGCATTAGTTCAGTTTTTTAGTTGTAAGAGTTTAAAAAAAAATTGGTACGTGATTTCAAAACGCAATACAATTTTTGTTAATGGTTAATGAATTTTAAACTAATTGACGGTGAATTTTTGAATGAATATATTAATGTTAAATATTTATTCAACATTTTATGTCGTTGACACAGTTGGGTCAGTTTTGAACAAGTATGGTGGGACACTATTGAACATGTTCAAATCCGCCCCTAGCAGTTTGTATCAGACATTTTAAGGACACTTGAATGTGTTTTATTTAATAAAGCGTAATGTCCTTATAAAAAAAATAATAAGGGTATTCACGTAACGAGATAATTTTCTACTTTGCAGAAAAATAGAAAATTCCGCAAAAGGTTTAAATGAACACCCCAGCAAAAAATAATTGCGTAAACAAGGGAAACAAACAGCTGTTTGTTAAACGTCAAATTGAACTTATAAAATTTGTTCAATTAAAAAAATAAAGTCAAGCTAAAGTCAAGTGATTGAACACACCCAAAGTTTATCAGATTTTTTTCTACGGTTTCTGCTTCAAATTTGTGAGATAAAATTCTATGATTTGCAGAATATTTTTCCCATACAAATTTTGACAGCTCATTTCTACCGATAGAAAATTCTACGGTTTCTACAGTTTCTATGGGTTTTCCGCTTTACGTGAATACCCCTAATGAAACTAGCATTTGTGGGCAAAATTAAAGAAAAAATGGGAATATTTACAACATAATTTAAGATTTAAAAAAAATGCCTGAATTCTTCAAGTTCTGCTAGACTGTTCTCGATGAGAACTCGATTATATACCGCTTAAGCGTTATAGAAATTAAAGTCAAGCTACCTATACCAATTAATGCTCCTGGTACATGAAGAACATCCGCTTTGTTAACATTTGGATTTAATGTCTAATGTCTAGAAATATATCTATATATATTGAAAATAAATCTATTTTACTCTGAGAAGCATAAATGGTATGAATACCATTTTTCTAAGATATATTTAAAATTAATTTTTCTTGGTTTTTGTTTTTCTTTTGAACTTATAAATGTGATAAACTGATAACTATAGTTTAAATTGTAATGTTATTTTTTCTGAGTTTTTATTATTTGTTGGTTAATTGAATATGATATAATAATCAATTTGGAGTTTTTGTATGTTCTTATTAAAAAACTAATAAAAAGTTAAGTATTATTTATTCATTACAACGAAACTAACACTGCTGTTCAAAAGTGCCCCTTCCATGTTCAAAACTGCCCCATACATGGGGCACTTTTGAACATAAGACCCTATATTTTTAAATCATCAAAATTCAATAAAATAATTCATTTAACTAACCAAATGTTCTTTGAAATCGAAGTTCAATGTTACTGTTCAATGTAAGTAAACTTTACAGATCAAGAAAACGAACATATTTCGTTCAAGCAGTGGCGAAAGCAAAAAGTGTTCAAATGTGCCCCACTCTCCTCTAATATAATTTTGTAGATTTCGGAGAAAACTCGTTAAAAATGCGAAGATAATAGAAATTATTTCTGGGAACCCCATGGTGTAACATTGCAATTCGAAACTACACTCCTGCTCAAATTTAACGCACATCCTATTTATTTTTCAGAAAAGTCCTATTATAACTTTATGTCACAGTTTCATGGTTATTTTCTCAAATAAAACAGGAGTAATCTTAAATTCAAGGTATGGAATAAAATGTTTGTGGGAAAGATTTGGGGACAGATTTTCTGAAGTCTGTGTCAACCCGCGAACATTTTAGAGAAGAGTCATAAATTTTCATGGAGTAAAATCTGCTTTACAACATCTACGGAGTTAGTATACGTTAAGTATACCCAAAGATACTTGAATGATGTCTTCAAACAGCATTCGGTTGCAATAACCCTTACGGCTCCGTTACACCAAATCCGTCATCGGCCGAAGTATGCTCGGGCGTTGTCGGCCGAACTCGGCCGATAGAACCAAGCAAATAGAAAGAAAAGAGAGTGCGTACACTACTGAAAGCGACATCGTCCGTTGACGTACTCTGACGCCCGATAATAACCGATAAACCGGCATAATCGGAACTTGTTTGGATTTTTCGTCCGTTGTCGGGTTGATTTACACATAGATATTGCTAAAAGCCTTTTATTTTCCAAAAATTGGCGGTATGAACTTTCAAAAATATAAATTTCTTCAAAATAATCCATTGAAAACAATTATTATATGCACTTCAAGTTTCGCAAAGTCAGACTACAGACCGGCAGCGACGTCCTAGATCGGAAGCAGTGTATGCAGACGATCGTCCGAGAAAGTCGTCCGAGTAGTTCCGACCCGATGTCGGCCGATAATTCGGTTTAAGTGTACGCGAACGGTTAGATTTGGTCCACATTTTAGTCGGATGCACGATAATGCATGCTAGAGTGACTATCTTCAATATTTCATTATGCCGGCTTTGGATTGACCACACAGAAATCCGGATTTGAACTCAATAGAACATGTCTAGGAAATAATGAAAAGATGCATTCGCGACCGAAATCTTAAAAAACAAAAATTATTTCACTATCAGTTTTCAGACCTTGAATTGCTAAATTTGGTTCATCTTTTTTTGGTTGATAATACTGTTGCAGTTAAGCATTTTTCGACTTCCTTAACAATAAGCAAACACAAAAAAATACACGAAAGAATTTCAAAGCCATTTTAAATAAGATACAGGTTTAAAACTGAAGAAGAAAAAAGTGCGCCTTAATTTTGAGCAGGAGTGTATTTTTGTATTGATAAAAACTTTTGAGAACTATCAAATTCTGAGAAAAAATTCCAACATTTATGGCAAAGGAACAAATTTTTCTGCGGAAAACTTCAATTTAATGTGAGTTAAAACACCTGCTACTGATAGTTGTTTTTAAAATATACTTGAAAGAAACTTTTTGCTCAATGAAGTGTGACACACATAAAGAATTCTGACAGATATGATAGTAGCTCGCATTCCTTCTATTTGCAAACCTGACAGTGGCCACGGACTAAGGCCAGTCAAGTTGTAATTACTATACTCAAATCAACAAAAGGCAATTCTTTAATTTTTGAATTTTTACTTTAAGGTTAACATTGAATACTTTGTATAGTGCAATAGTGTAAAAAATTTCCAATCCAATTTGATGTTTTTTTTTGTTTGTTTCTCAGCTACATAAAAAGAGAACCCTTTTAAAGGTATTATTATACAAAACTGAATGTGTATATACAGTTGGGCCGCCTTCGATTTTGTGTATCCTTAATATTTGACCCCGGACACGGACATCATGGACATACAACCTTGCCTACAATGCATGGTAAAAATATCGGTTTTTCTCACCTTCACCCAAATAGCTCGAATTACGTAGTATAAACTCCTCGAAGTCTTCCTAAACATCGTGCATCTATCCTTGCTCAACTTGTTATAGGTAGGTATGTGTTTATTTGTGAAGCTTGCAAGCAAACATTTACCTGTGAATTTGCTTAAAGGTGTGCGGTTGTCAGGAGTGTAGCGTGTATAGCTTGTGCAAGTGCAGTGTCCCGTGACACTGTTAGTCCGACACAAAAAGGGAAATGAATGAAAAATGAAGCAAACGAAAGGAATCCAAAATTAGAGTTCCGGTCGCATCCATGGTCACCTTTTTTCCAACGTTTTCTACCTTTTTCTTGTTCTATATAAAGACGATCAAATGCACTTGCTTGTGGTCTATCAAATAGTGTGAAGATATAAAAACAAAAAAAACATTTTAGTTTTGCTTCGAATAAAATTGCATTTTTTTTTAAGTTTTCCTAGGAATTCTGTGGTCTATGTTTGGAAGAGTGGAATTTATATTCCCATATTCCCAGGATCATCATCTTCGTGAAATGACGAAGCAAGACTTGAAATAAATGAAATTAAAATGCAATAACGTACAGATTTATAAATATTTTGTGTGTCAATTAAGGTGTTTTATAAAATAGCAAGGACAGCATTAATTTTAGCAAAAATTAAATTTACATAAATGGATTTCAAAATATTATATTTCGACAAAATAAATTTGGGGATTTATTTCTTAAATTTATCCAAGAAAGGAATGCAATTAGTTCAGGGAACTATGAAATATAAGTAATTAATGTATTGTCTCTGTACTCTGTTATTTAATTGAAGGTTTCGTGTGCGAGATTTAATTATGAGGTTGATTTAATTAATAGTTTGTAGTCTTGGTAGGTAACAGAGATGGGTTACTCTAAGAAATGTATATCACATTTCTCGTATTATTTTAATAGGCCATAGCAACAGTGAAGCTTCAAGGGTAACTGAAGGTTAGGGAAACTGAATTTTTTGTCACTTATAAAACTGCTTATTAGTACAGAAACCTTACATTAGAATGTGCGTTCTAGTAGGCATTGAAATGGTTGATACTTTTTTTGATGAACTTCTATCTGCTCTTGGTCAAAAGTTATAACCTGTTGAATTTTAAAATTTTATTTTACCGTTATCTCAAAATTGTGTTTACGAAAATGATTGAAACTTCGCACACATATAATCGTAGTCGTGGTCTATCATTGCTCCATATATTTTATTTCTGTATCTATTAAAGAAAAAAAGATAAAAATAAAAAACGATGAAAATCGGTTAAAAACGGTCAAAAAACGTGTTTTTTTAAAACTTGTTTCTTATGTTATTCAGTTAAAACTCACTAAACGATTCCAAGTTTTTGCACATGTATGCATAAGGCCAAAACATGTCCTATAAGTTTGATATTTTTTGAACGCTCAAAAAAAAAGCTAAAAATCAAAAATTACCCGAAAATACCCCTTAAAAACAAGGTGTTTTTCAAAAATTCATATTTCGAAACGCAGAGTGTTGGAAAAAAATCCGTATCAAACGCCTAGTTTTTTTTCCCTCATCTTTCACCTGGCATCTTTAGAATTGTCAAAAAAAATTTCCTTTACCCAAAATCATCATTTTTCATAGCCCCAACACGTGTACAACGTTTAAACAAAACGTTATATCTGAGTTCTAAATTTTTTTAGAATTTTTTCTTAAATTCAGTTATTCTTAAATTAATCTCATCTATCTATAGCAAAAAAAAATCAATTCTCTACGACTTCGCGTTTAGATTTTTGCCCAAATTTCATCTTTCCGTTTTACCCCTGTTTACCCTATTAAATTACGGAATTTTTAAAAATCCTTCATTTGGATTAAGCTTTAGGTTATTATCTTTCAAATAAGCTATAGAAGATTTTTTTATCTCTAATAGTTTATTTTTAATTTTGAATTGAAATTTTTTGCCGCACTGCGAAAGTGCGAGAGTGTAACGTTAGAAAATGGCGTCACTTTTTTGTGGTGGCTGCCATGGTTCATCGATTTATAAGACGTTATCATGTCAAAAAAAATCATGAGAAATAGACAAAAAATTAGTAAAACCGATTTTTTGCCTCGTAAAGGCCACAGAATATGTACCTACAATACATACATTATGAAAACGGTATAATGATTAAAACCTTTAATTTAGTTCACAAGTGAAAGAAATTTCATTAAATTAAATATCAAAACTGTTGAAATGCATCCAAATATAAGTTGGAATATAATTAAATGAAATTTCTTTTGATTGTGTGTACTTATTTATGGTGTTGTGATCATTTTATGTTATAAATCTATGGGATTATCAAGATTTGATTGTTCTTCTGAAATTTTAAAGTAAATATTAGTTTGTTAATTGATTTCTTTTTAATATAACATTCTTTACTTTTTCATATTTTTTTTTATATTATACTTTTTTGTTAAAGGCTATAGGTAATTAAATGCGTTTAGAAAAATCTTTCATTTTTTAATTTGTTTTAATTTTTTACTATCAAGATTTTGCAATAAAAACTAGTTGTTTTATTTTAAAAAACCGCGCGATTTTTTAAAATAAAACAACTAGTTTTGGTTGCGAGATCGGGATGGTAAAAAACGGTACCTATTATAAAAATCGGGATTATAAGAAACGGGATTACATAAACCGGGATTATAAAAAAGCGGAATTATGAAAAAACGGGATTTTAAAAGCGGGATTTAAAAAAAAAAACGGAAATATAAAAAACGGGATATCGAACATAACCCGTTTTCAACACTTGCTTCAAAATTGGCTAGAAAATTGAATTTGATTACCAAAAGCAATGCTTGATAGTGTAAAATTAAAAAAAAAAAATTAAAAAAAAAATGTTTTAAAGTTGAAATTTTGAGTTTAAAAATTATTTTTTCATAATTTTTTTTACGAAAACAATATTATTTAAAAAGATAATTAAAGATTAGGTTTCTGGCTTAAAAATATAACATAAGATTGTAGGTTATGCCGTTATTTTATTTTAAATAAAAACTTTATTTTGGCACTCTCTAAAGTAAAAAAAATTGGAAAAAAATAGCACCCATCCAGTCTGCTTTCTGCCATTTTGAATTTTGCCACTACATACCATCAGAAACACACTTGCAAAAAGGCAGCCATTTCTGAGTCAGTTAAATAAAAAAAAAATTACCACTTTGGACCCTTCTACCACCCCTTGTCCTTGTGCTTAACATACAAACATTCCATGCCTCTTAAAGTTAAGAAAGTAATCTTTGCATCCAAATAACCAACAAAAATTTGATTGATATAATTTACCAATCACCTGTTTAATACCGAAGTAAAATAAAAATTTGAAAAGATATACCTTACAAAGGATCATTTAATGGGTATTTTGCTATTGATTGAACTATATTTTCTTTACATTTTCGTCCAGCAAAAACTGGTAACCAAGAAATTCTACAGTTAACATTGATTTAATTTGAAAGGAGTATTAAATAATACGATGGATTGGGATAAGGTATTAACACTTAACATCTTAAAATTCCAAGGTTCTCAAAGAAAAAAAAAACCATTAAAAAAATTTTAATTGAAAACGTGATGGGAATTACGTTCACATGTGTACATTCACTTTATTTTCCCACAGTCCGAGTCCTTCGCAATAAATTTTCATTCATTTTTGTCCTCCATTGTGTCTGTTAAAACCGACTTGGCAAAAGCATTTTAGCACCTTATCACACATGACATTATTGTTTCTATTTTTTCTCATAATAATTTATTTTGCTGACAGATAGGATATTTGTGTTGTTTTTTTTTCTTGTAGTAGATAATTTGGATGAATAAAAAAGTTTAACCAATTAATTAGCTTCAAACGTAGGTAATATTCATTTCGACAGATTTTCCACAAACATTTCATTCAGCAGACAGATATTCTTTGTAATGGTAGAAATGTGTGTAAAATCTTCTTGTGGAGAAAAGATACAAGGACTTCTCTATATGGTTGATTTAGTAACCAAAACCAGACGAAGATAATATTCTTACCGTAAACGCAATGGATGCTATACAAGAGTTCCATTCAAGGTGGTGATTTCATTTTCTAAGAAGTTTTTCTTTATTTCTTGCTACAAGTATTTTTTGTGTTTGTGTTTGAACTAACATTAACCTCATTCTTTACAATGTTATAGCATCATCCATATTATATATCACCAACAACGACGTTGACGAATCGTTTGTTTGTCCTATTAAGGATGAGAAAGGATCAAAAAAATAAATTTAAAATGAGAATCATCTCAATTTAAAAGCTTTTGTGATTTAATTTGAGCAGTTACTCATCTTAAAACGAAAGACTTTTTAATACAAAAAAAAAAAAAAAAAAACAAATCTTCTTTTCTTAATTTGACAATAAATAAGATCTTTTTCTGTCAATCTGACAAATAGACAACAAACAATAAATGTTTATCTTGTCTTGTTGAACCTGTTGAAAATGTTTTTGAAAAAAAATATTAATAATTTAATTGTTTTAACTTTTGATTTCTAAAATTTTTTTTCTCCACACTTAACAAAATCTTAAATTTCCAATAGATATTTAGGATAAAGATACTTTGAACTACAAGAGCAAGTACGTGCCACCCAGTCGTGCATTTTATTTTTTTTGCCAAAAAGCAAAATGCAAATATTCTTGAGCATTTAAGTAGAAGAGAGTTGCTAGATAAATAATGCAAAGTTGTGCATATAGGATGCAGCATTTAAGGGTCAGTTAAGAACTTAAAAAAAAGAATAAAATGCACAAACGAAAAGAATAAAATGCAAATGGGTCGCACGTAGTACCTATTTTAGTTCAAAGTATCTATCTTGGATTAATTAAAAAAATCGGAGATAAGAAAATATTTTTTTTTTTTATTTTTTATCAAAAACTTAAAATATAAAATATGTCAATTTTTGCAAAACAACTTCAACGCCATACATCCGTTCTCCGAATTTTTCGAGAAAAATTAAAAACGCAGTTTTGTTAGAAATATTACGTACACAAAAGTTTCACTTATACCAAGTTTAAGGATGTACGGGACATAAGTTATTAAAAAACTAGTGAGGTAGTGAGCTTGCTAGAGACGAATTGAATACCTCCTCCTTTTTGGAAGTCCGTAAAAATACCTTGAAATCATGTACATAATACCATAGTCTATTTTTCTTAATCTTCTAATCTTAAATTTGAACTAAAAATATCGACTTGCGGACAAGCGTTTTTTCTAGAATTTTAAGGTAAGTTTTAGAATGCCAAAACAAAGATTTTGGCTGAAAAAATTTTCTATTAGCATTTCTGAGGTTTAACTTTTTTTATTGCCTTATTTGACTGTATCCTAGTACATATTCCATTTTTCGTTTTCCATTTAGAAAATTCGGAATTTTAAAATCCAAATTATTGATATACAGAATTATGGATTTGCAGAATTTCGAAAAAAAGATTTCAGAATTTTTGAATTGCAGTAGATATTTTATCTCGGAAACCAAATTTTGGCTAATTTGGTTCTACTGAATTATGGCCTCAAGCCAGTAAAATATTCAGAACTATGCATATGCACTAACGATTGATTGACATTTAAAAAGAAACTTCATTCCAAGAAAAGTAACATTATTTCCCTTGTTCCTAAAATTTTTTAAAAGTATCTATGCAATAGCTTCGAAACGCTATCTGTGTTATGCACATTAGGGTGGGTAAAAAAAAATCGAAATTCTTTTTTTTTTGATTTGGTACTCCGAAAAATCAATTGCTAGACACCTCTAGAATATACACACCAAATATGAGCTCTTAATATTAATGGGAAGGTCCTCCGTTTCGCAATTTTTTATTTTTACATCAAGCTTCTACAAAAAAAAAATAATTTTTTTTTAAATCGAATTTTTAGCAAATTTCTTTAAAAATTCTTGTAGGAAATTGAGCGCTCTACAAAAAGGCTTTGTACACTTTTTTCGTTTATCTAACGGTTTAATAGATATTTGAGGTCCAAAAATCGAGAAAATCTTTAAAAATTCGTTTTTTGTTCTTAATTTTGTAACAATTACAGAACCGCTGATACCTGTTATATCTCACCCGAAACGCAACAATTTTGCTGACTTTCAGGTACTTGATTTCGTAGAGAAATGATTTTTTCCTCTTTCCTTTTTGAAAAACATAACTAACTCAAAACCAAAGCCCACAATATTTTAATGCTTAATAGATTTATGAAGCAGTAAACCGCCAAAAACATACATACGAGTATATATTAGTGTCTTAGCATTTTGATAACTCGTGGCCTTTACATTTCCAAATATGATGCGTAGATATACCTTATTTTTTTCTCAGCTCTTTGCAAAATCTATTTTTATTTTGAGACAACTTTTGAAATGTTTTATAAAAATAAAGAATACATGTGACTTTTAAGGTATTAATTTTACTAGCACATCCGATGTAGATTTTAGTCACGTCTGGATACTTAACATTTGATGTCACCACACTTGACAATTAAAGGCCATTTTATGTCATGCGATATTGAACCAAAATACATATATTTAATCTCCCTGTACTCACCCAAACATATGTCAATCATTCGCATTCGCATATAAGACAATTAAACCCAATGCCGGCTCCAGTTCTTGTGGGTTTTGTTAGATTTGTTCGCCACTAGGGGAAACGTTTTAAAGGTTTACCTTGTTTTCTATATTGCGTTTCAGAGCCAACACCAAATACACCAGAGAATTCCAAGTTTGCAATAATTGTCAACACCTCGATAGTAATCAGCGAAATAGGAATTCGTCCTTAATGTTCCACACAAAATTAATGAAACTAAGCCACAAGTGTTTAAGCAGCACGGAGGAGCTATTAAGTGGATACTACAAACATACACAAAATAAAATTAACAATATACGAAAAGTTTAATCAATACACCAGACCACAAAACTGTCTCTTTTGATTCTACTAAGGTTTCATTTATTTCAATCACGTAAATAGTACATATGATTTGCTTGTGGTAAAAATCAAACAAAAATCAAGTATAAATGTTAGAAAAACAAGCTTAAGGCGTGAAAGGTCAAATGCTTAGGTTTTTGAGATTTACTTCCGAACGGTAGTGCGGTCAGTATGGGTGATGGAAACATCAATAGTCCTCATGTTGGGAGTCAGGAAACTAGAGAGCCTATCGGCTCCAGTTGGTGGAAGACGATCGAATGGGAATCCCATTGGCCGACGATCTGGATAAAGACGATCACGAACACCACAGAAGCTGGAGGCATCACTGCAAGTTCCAACTAAATCTTGGTCAACCTATTAAATTAAACGTTTTAGCATGGATTGATTTTTGTTAAAAAAAAACTAATTGCTTACCCGGTCATCATCAAAGTTCGAAATCATAACAAACAATTCACAACGAAGACCCTCAGGTCTACCTTTCGGAATAAGCATGTGCTGCGGCCAACCACAACCACAAAAGTTAAATTCAAGTTCTTCCGGAGTGCCAGCAGCTGGCCGATTACTATCCAAGTTACGGAAGGTTCTTTCAAAGGGAATAGTCACACTAGATTCAGTTGAACGACGACGAAGGGTATTTTGACCAGGTTGTACTAAAAAAAATCCATTTTTAACGAAAAAAGTTTATGGCAATGCTTTTATACTTACATGCAACAACGAACTTATCCAATTCAATCATCAACAAACGTTGATCCCTCAAGAGCATAGGTTGTCCACGCTCATCATTTTTCGGTCCCAAGAATATACGAACGGTTCCGAAACGTTGAGCTCCACCTGCATTGTTCACATTGATGGTATAGCTAAATGGAGTGTGTTGCAAGTGGGTAACCCTGGCAAAGACATTTCCTCTTGGAACAAAATCAAGACCACGAGAAAAGTCAATATCAGATTGTTGCCAGAATGTTTGGAGGTTATTAGTTCCTCTATCCTCATTATCCACTTTAACACCCGTAATAGATATGTCCCTGTAATTCAATTGATTCTGATTGTATGGTGGTAAGGATTCCTTATGCTCTTGGAAAACATCATCGACAAATGCATGCCATTTGTAAAATGCTGGATCCCTCATAGCTGTAGCCGAATCTCCTATAACACCGAACGATTCCAAAAACCGATGATCAGGATCATGAGCATAAGATATAAAAACATGACCCATATTGTGAAGATCTCCATAGAGTTGACGATTTGGAGACAGAATTGATGATTCCATCATGTTTCCAAGGATATCAATACCTCGAGTCTCATCGAGATTGATTCGGTTACCAGATTCCTAAAAACAAAACAAAATTTTTATCTTCACACTTCTTTTGAATGCATTTTAACTTACATCCACAACGAATCCTTGATGAATAGCTTCATAGAATCTATCTCGCCAGCGTTCCAAGTCATTTACATCCATTTTAATTTGATCAAGTTCACGATCAAGATCCACCATGACAGTATTGGCAAAACGTGGTGGCCAAGCCCGACTGGAAACGAGTGAGTCCATCTTTGGGAAATAACCTTCACCAATAGGTTCACGCAAGTTATTCAAACGTTTAACTCGCGACATATTATTACTGAATCGTTCCAAATTGTAGCGACCTATAATCTGTTGATGCATGTAATAGAAAAGTTCTCCACGACGATCTTTGGCTACGATTGAACGATCGGAAGCTTCGAATGGATAAACCAAATGCCAATGCCAATGATGAAGATTGATACCCATATCTTCACGGAAGTACCATAAGCGATGTTCCTCATCCAAATCCGATGCAGTGTAGTCTTTGGGAATGATGATTGGCATACGAGATCCTTCGGGGACAACAGTGGCTTCTTCACGAAGTTGGGTAAATACCATGGAATCCACATACTTCTCCGGGAAGGTCTCGGCGAATGATGGAAGATTCAAGCCTTTAGTATCAGGACGATGAAGTAAGGCCACAGAGAGAGCATAGTTAAAAAGGTATGCGTTTATGCGATCTCTAGCATAGGCGGCAATACTTTGAAGATCATCAAGAGAGCGAACACCCAAAAAGATATCGATTAATCTTCCAGCAATGCGACGATGACGCGGAATGAACAAAGAAAATTGTTCACGACGACCCAAGGACATTGGTATTCTCAAATCTGGGACGCTGATGTCCTTCACCGGAATCCTTTGTTCAGCCTTTTCTCCGAAACGACTTTGAACTTCATTTCCAATTGGTCGATAGCGATCGGTAAGGAACTTATCAGGAACATCAAAAACAGCGGACTTGGAAGTACCTTTTTCCATGAAAACAGGCTCAGTTGGACGATCGAGAAGGAGAAGTAGATTCTTTTTGTCTGCCATTTTGGACATTTTTATAAACTTTAGTTTAAAAGAAACTGTTAATAAATATGTCTAAAGAAAAGACTTTCGAAGACAAGTGCTTTAATTCAGCAAAAATACTTTGCTTTTATACAAAAAGAATCGACCACAAAACTTTTCAAATGCATTATATTAAAGCATGCAGTTTTGATAAACCATTGCGAAAAAAGAATTTTTTTATCAGTTGCAACATTGTCTGAAAAATTTAAAGAATGATTATGCATAATGTGGTGAATTTTGCAACGCGTGCAGTGATAAAATTCTTTGTGCACAAAGGTACAAAAACAAATTTTTAAAAAACCACAGCATTTTGGATGTAAGACATTCTTATATGTTCTTTATAATTTATTTGTTTGCCACAAAAATTGATAAGCAATTTGCATATTTGTATGCAACTTTTAACTTTGTTGCAATTTGTTTGACATGTTGTTTAGCAAATGTAGTTATGATAAAAACAAAATTGTATTGCAGTCAAACAAAACACCAAATTGTAAAAATGTTGCTTTGATAAAGACCTTATTGAATCATAATTTAAGTTAACAAAAGCTGTTTCTTAACTTAATTGCAGTTCAATTGAATACATTTGAACTATTTGAAGTTAGTTGGTAGTTAAGATTTTTAGAGTAAAGAAAGAGAAGGATTAACAATTAGAAATGAAAAAAAAATCTAAACTTAATTTGAAAATCTGAGACAGCGTTGTAAAAATAGATATCAAAGAAAGAAATGCATTATAAATTGAAAATTTCTATGAAAAAAAAATTATTAGGTACAAATGAAAATACCTATTTTTATAAAAGTAACATTCTATTGCAAATAAATAATATTTGCACTACAAAAATTGTATTGCATACAAAATATTTCCATTACAAACATTTTTTTTTTTTTGTATAAACAAATATTTTGCATTCAAAAAATGATATTCCAAATAAAAAAATTATTTGCGATAAATAAAATGCGGTACATTATGTTTCCATTAAATATTTTTTTCTAATATTCTACAAGTTTCTTACAATTCTGATTATATCTAATATAAGGCCAAGAAGTCAAAATTGTAAGAAATTCGAGGAATTAAAAAAAAAAATATGTATCGCAAACATTTTGCATTCGATTTTTTTAATACAGAAAATGTTTTACATAGGTATTTGCAATATCATTTTTTTATTTGGGAATGGAGAGAAAATGCATTAAAAAAAAGATTTTTCACGACCCTGATTCATAGAGAAAGGAATACCTAGATTTTTAATGCTGATTCCAAAAAATCTAAAATCAAGGCAATCTGACACCTCTGAACCTTCATGCAAAATTTGGTTCCTCTACCATAATTTTTAAGGGTTTTTTGGTAGTAAGTTAGCAACTGTTATAATAATATGCGTTGACAGATGAAAAACAGGTATAACTTTTTTCAGAGATGTCAGATTGCCTTGATTTTGGAATCAGCATTAAAAAGTACCTTGAAATCATGTATCATATGTGTATACAGGGTGTCCCAAAAGTAATGGATCAAACGAAGTATGCTGATAGGGGATCTTAAGGGCTCTCAGAATTTGGTAACTTGTTCATCCCAAATCCTTAGGGTTTTCGATTTAATGCAATTCTTGTGAAATTTCGAAAAATCCCTACTTGGCAACAGTATTTTGCTTCCTGCGCCCATTATTGATTTTTGTTTTTTACAATTCTTTTACTAAAACATTGACAAATAATTAGGAACAATTAATTCAGAAAAATATTTTTTATTTCATGAGCCATTTCGCTGCAAATTAACTAACAGTTTCAAGTTTTATAAAAAATCAATTTCTAACTTTTATTTGAGAGCAACACCCCAAAAAAAATGTGTACGGTGTGAGAATGGTTTATTATTTTAAAAAGTCTCCCTGTTATTGTAGTTTTCAAAAATGTATAAAAATTTCCAAAGTTGCAGTTAGATCGTAAATTATTACAATTTTAATTCAACAAAACTAGGTTTTTCAGAACAAAAAACAACCAAAAATATACACATTTTCTCGAACTGTTATTTGTTTATTTTTCTTTGAACAAAAGCCTCTATTTTTGTTTGTATATTTGCTCTGAAAAACCCTGTTTTGTTGAACTAAAAGTGTAATAATTTACGATCTAATTGCAACTTTGGAAACTTTTATACATTTTTGAAAACTACAATAACAGGGCGACTTTTTAAAATAATAAACCATTCTCACACCGTACAAATTTTTTTTGGGGTGTTGCTCTCAAATAAAAGTTAGAAATTGATTTTTTATAAAACTTGAAACTGTTAGTTAATTTGCAGCGAAATGGCTCATGAAATAAAAAATATTTTTTTGAATTAATTGTTCCTAATTATTTGTCAATGTTTTAGTAAAAGAATTGTAAAAAAACAAAAATCAATAATGGGCGCAGGAAGCAAAATACTGTTGCCAAGTAAGGATTTTTCGAAATTTCACAAGAATTGCATTAAATCGAAAACCGTAAGGATTTGGGATGAACAAGTTACCAAATTCTGAGAGCCCTTAGGATCCCCTATCAGCATACTTCGTTTGATCCATTACTTTTGGGACACCCTGTATAATAGCATCGGCTTTTTTTTTCTAATTTTGAAAAACCCCATTTCGCGCTTTGACCTTCAAAATCGCGACTTGCGGAGATGAGATTTTTCTAGATTTGAGGTATGTTACAGAATGCCAAAACGAAGGTATTGAGCAAAAAAAATTTCTATTAAAAAGGTTTACCCCTTTTTTCACCTTATTCGACTGTATTTTCACTTCTTTTTTCTGTCCCACCCTTGACATTGGAAAAGACCTCGATTGTTTTCAGAAATACATAATTGATTTGGATTTTTCTGTTCAAAGTTTTCTGCTGGTTGCATAGCCGTAGCTAGGATTTTATTTCGGGGGGGGGGGGGGGGGGGGGGGTTAGCTCAGGCCAAACAAAATTTTTTTTTAGAAATCACAATACTTTGTATCAACTATATGTAACTGCAGTCGATTCTAAATCCCGCTAAATCAAATAGTCATTTGAACTGTGTAGAAGCGAAAAATTTGCCAATATCCTTTTTAAGTATTTTTTAGGAGAGGAATTCGTAGTTAAAAGTTTAAAAAAGCCCTGCTTACGGTAAACGAATTTAAAAATGGCCGAATATTCAGCGGCATCTCTAGTTTTGTAGTGAAAGATTGATAAGTTGGTTGATATAAATTGCGAGCGTTAGCGAGCAAAAAAATTTTTTTTAAGAAACAAATTTTAACCATTCTAAGGCTTTATAAAAAAAATTATTTCGTACAATTTAATATATAAAACATTGAAAAATGGACTTGTTCTTGCACTGAATTTTTGTAGCAGAAAATTGACAGGTTCATTTTACCTATTGAGTTCTAAATGAAATTAGCAATACTTAAAAACCAAAAAATAAAAATAAAAATTAAATAATCCAAGTTGTTTGACATGAGCTAATTACACTGGTCAACAAGGTTTATACTTTTCTATAGGCTGAGCTCGAATCCGAAGTCAGAAAAATTCTATCACATCACGTTTTGGAGATATTCCCGTTAGAAAATCGAAAATGCCGATTTTTACCAGTTTTCAAAGTTATTTTTTAGCGTTTACTTATTTTTTTTTTAAATTAAATTTGTAACAGTTTCTAAAAGAATTGTGTCAAAATTTGAAAGCGATTGGTACAGAACTATTCGATATTTGCTATTAAAAGCAAATAAATATGAGATGCCCCAAACACTTAGATTTCAAGTTATGATTTCTCGAGGAAGAAAATAGATATTTAAAAGATTTAAACGGATTTAGAGAGACAAAACTTAATTCTTTTAGAAACTGTCACAAATTCAATTTAAAAAAAAAAATAAGTAAACGCTAAAAAATAACCCTGAAAACTGGTAAAAAGCGGCATTTTCGATTTTCTAACGGGAATATCTCAAAATCGTGATGTGATCGAATTTTTCTGACTTCGGTTTCGAGCTCAGCACACAAAAAACCTATAGAACCCTGGTTTCTGTAACAAAAAAGATGTTTAATTTTGTTGACCAGTGTTATACTTCACTTTGAAATTTAACAATGAACTGAAATTGTTTAATTTTATAATTTGAAACAAAAGAATAACGAAATGTTGTAAATACAGTGCTTTGCAAAAGTATAATCGCACCATTTAAAAATGCTATTTATATAAAACCGAGTATTGCAGCGACACCCTACTATTTTTTTTATTAAAGGGGATCAAAAAACAAGAATATTGAGAAGAACTACAGTCTCTGAATAAATCGATACATTTATTTTCGCTTACATACTGGATTCAAGGTAAACATAGAACAAAAGTGGGTAATAAGCAACTGAAGATATCTCGGACAGTAGAAAAGATGTCTGAAAGATTTAAATAGATTTAAGGGTAATATTTCAAAAAAGAGATGTGATCGAATAAGTCCGTCTTTGGATTCGAGTTCGGCCACAAAAACCCTTTGAAAAGCATAGTTTAGTCTCGGCACCAAAAACCCTGCATAAGTACTTGTGGTATTTAAAGGGTTCTTAAAAGAGCATTTTAAGGTGTTAACATAGTGCTTAAGGAAATGGTCAAAGAGATAAAAACTCTTTGTAATGGACCAAACAATTTTTGTTTTCCTTTATACAAACTTCATCGACAGCTTCTGCAACCATGCAAAATTTGTTAGTGATTTTAAGGAAGATTTTCATATAGGTAATCAAATCACTAAAATACAAAAACAAATCATTTAGTGCTGCACATATTAGACTTGTATATGTTTATAATATAGGTATCTTTTGATTTTCTGAATAAAAATTTCGGGGATGCTTAAACACCCAAAACCCCCCCCCCCCTAAATACGGCTATGGCTGGTTGTATGAATGATTAGGTATACAAATTTGGTAGAATTTCAAAAGATACAATAACTCATTGACCAAGTACCTTTGCATTTATTACGATTAATAAATTATTATAATTGTTCCTAACGCAAGGAGTATCTTCTTGTAGATTTTATTTTAAACGTTATTTATAAGGATAAATGATAAAACAATTTACAAAAACCGTCAGTAATAACCAATGTTTCCTGTTATGAATGTCTAAATACAAAATGTTCACTGGTACTTAAAATAGCAGCAACTAAAGAAGAGCCATTTTCGAAAGTCATGAATTTTCTCGAATATAAACGTCATCTCTGAGTCAAAGTTAAAATAAAATTTATACAAAACTCTTTTTTGAATAAGATTTTTAGATACGATATTTTTGAAATCCTAATTTTTCAATTGATTTGGAAGGCCCAGAAAATATGCATATCTCATGTTCGAAAATCATGTGTAGTGTACCTTAATTAAAATACAGATACTGTATATATTAAAGCTCGTAAACAATTTAGACTTTATAAACTTTGATGTTCTAGACAAGAAAATAAATCAATTTCTTTCATGCATTAATTAAAATATAAAAAATTGCTATTTTCAACAATTTCAACAACAATCAATGCTTAAAAATAATTTAAAATGCATAAACAATCATTGACAAGTTTGTCAGCATGTTGTGATATCTGAACCAGTCACACATAAAAGAGCATACTAGCATAGATATATCTATTTCTGAAATCAAACAATTTCCCTTAAATTCTTGAATATTGCATAACTTAATAAAAAATACATCAATTCAAAAAAAATATAATTGCAACGAGTCAAATGATTTAAAATTCCATATCCTGGTAGAGATTGTGTGTTTGTGTGTCTGGTGTTTGTGAAATTAATTTAGGTACAAAAAAAAACCTGTGCATGTGCAGTTTGCAGTCTATACAAGTTACACGAGAGGCCATCATCATCATTGATTGTTGGAAAACTTTTGACATTGGTAAAATGGAACGATATTTTTACTTCCTTCTTCACTTCTCACTATTAATTTTTTCTGACCTACGTAACTCGCCCAATCCAACACATTGCTGGATTTTCCATATGGCAAATAGACTCTATGAGCCTTGCCAAAAACGTTACTTTATCACCATAACTCAATCCACTCCTGAATTATATGTATATCGAGCTCAAATATATTCCGGAAAGAATCACAGTTTGAATCATTCACTTGAATGTTTGGGAAACATACATATATTTCGTCAACCTGCCCTCCTCGTCCACAACCATTAGAAACTCAGATTTAATAACACCTACATACATTCATTTTTATGTAAATTAAAAAAAAAAAATATTTTTGCACGAGAAAGAAAAATTTAAAAAACAAATAATAAAAGGACTCGAGAGGGGAAATTAAAAACAAACACCAATTCTCTAAGGCCGCATATGGTTTGACCTCTATCAACTTAAATTTACATGGCAAACAAGAAGTCCATGTATAGCTCTTGTTATTATGAACGTGGGCATGTCTTTATACTTATTGGGATTAAGGATTCACACTGGAACGCACTTGGGATAATAGAAAACGTTTCCTTTAGACTTTTTTTTTGCCCGAATTTCGATTTGAATTTTCGTTTCAATCGGGCTATACCGAATAATGTCCTCTTTATTGGTTTTGGCAAACGATATAGGGTCCTTTATCGAATACTTTTTTTTTTTTGAATCTGCACCTGATGAGGATATCTAATTTTTTTTTTCTTTTGAACATAATCCTTTTGAAAGCGAAAAATAAGTCCTAACGCAAAGAAGAGTGTAGATTACCAAATTGACACACACAAAGTTCTTAGCGAAAAATGAGTTAAGGTTGCTTTTGTGGGATTTTTTTTTGTACAGCCCCGGCAACAACAACAAAAAAAATAAATGAAAAACTTTTGTGGAGCTGTGTTAAATTGGTCGATTGTACTTTATTTGATACACTCAATTGAATAACTTGTTTGTAATACGCAATAAGTAGAAAACCACTTGAAGCTTAAAACTTATTATTTTGTTTTCAAGAAATCAGCTTATTTTTTAAGCTTCAGGGTTGTTTTTTGTTTTCCTTTTTTTTTTTAATTTAAAGCCACAACACCTTTTTTCTGAAGAATGAAAGAAGTTCACAATGTGTTTGAACTTAAGTTTCTTTTTCATGTTTTTGTCATTTTGTACACTTTGTATCTTTTGAAATTGCTGTCAAAATTTGAATAAGGTTATTCAAGTAAATAGTCAAACAATGAATGGTTTTGAATTTTTGCAATTTTATTTTCTCAAATGCCATTGTCAATATGGCCACAATACTATTTGATGCCTTGTTTTTTGTTTCTTTGATTGAATTTTACTTTTCATTAGGAAAGATAGTGAATTAAAAATAGAACACTATGTACCTTTACAACAAAATAGAATATGACCTTAGTTGTTATTGAATTGTTAGCAAATCAAGCTAAAATTGTGGTCTATCTTGATAACGCAGTTGTTTTTCATTCAAAATATTACTGTACCAAAGCGTCAGTCTCATGAATGAACAGCGTTTTACTTCAACATTGTTGCCAAAGTAATAAGTCGTATATCACGTTAAAAAACCTAAACGGGTTTTAAAATCGTAGATATATTGTGTTATTGATACCTACTAACAGTAAAGCGTAACTTCGATGCTAAAAAGATCTAAAAACACACCTGGGTGTGAGACAAAACTTATAAATAAATCCAAATGCATACTTAAATACAAACTTAAATCCGATAATTTAAATCCAAACTCCTTAAATCCAAGTGAATTTAAACTGCGCTCTAGAGTTCTAGTTCACTTCATTAATCCAGATAAGACAAGGGCATTTCAAGAAAAAGTTAACCTCGAAAAAAAGAAGTTTTAAATAAATTCACAGACATTCATGGTATACCAAAGAACTTAAAATTCTCCGAAATAAAAGAAATAAAGCATGGAAAAATTATTTGAAAAATATGTCCCCCGAAAATCATGATTTATACATTTCTCTTTTTGATGAGTTGAAATTGTTGTTGTAAACAAATTTGTCTTGGACATTGTTGTTGCTTTTGACTTTGCCAAATGCCAAACGTCAAAACCTTATTACCCCATTTTGTAAGATGGCGGCTCTAATGATCATACCTTGTCTTTTTATACCATGCATATGCAGAATATCTTAAGTCGATGGAGATTTCTAATTTCTATCAAACAAGACCCTAAAAGTTTTTGGAAATTCGTAAATTTAAAAAAGAAGTCTGACGGCTATCCAGTCAACTTTAGTTATAACAATAATATCTTAACAAGTACTATTGAGTATTCCAGTTGAGCTCGATAAGATCTCACACTGTCTTTCACTTCTTCATGATGATTGCTCTCTGGGACCTGATGGAATCCCTTCAAAAGTTTTGAAAAATTGTAGATCCGTTTTAGCTCTCCCTCTCTTCAACACATTTTCGTATTATCTCTTAAATCGGGTATATTTCCAAACATATGGAAAAGCGCATATATTACTCCTGTTTTTAAAAAGGGAGATAAAGCCCATATAACTAACTATAGGCCAATATCTAAACTTTCATGTATTCCAAAGCTTTTTGAGCAAGTTATTTGTGATAGTTTAACATTCTACTGTAGAAATATTATTTGTAATCAATCAACAACATGGTTTCATGCAAAAAAGATCAACAGTTACGAATCTACTTTCATTTTTGCAAAATTGCACCTTCGCTTTAGAAAGTGGACAGGAACTCGACTGCATTTATACAGACTATTTTAAGGCTTTTGATCAACTTTCTCATGACATCATAAAGTTTAAATTAAAAATGTTTGGTTTTCCTATCAGTTTTATCACTTGGATTTCTTCTTACCTTAAAAATAGGTCATATCAGGTGAAATTCAGAGGGACCTTCTCAAAATCCTTCATTGCCAACTCGGGCGTCCCGCAAGGTAGTCACCTGGGACCTCTTCTTTTTATCTTAGCTATTAATGACGTACCGTTATGTTTACGTAAGAGTGAAATTCTTATTTTCGCAGATGATATGAAAATTTACAAAAGCATAAGCTCTGTGAATGACCGCATATCCTTGCAAGATGATCTTGATAGATTTGCTATTTGGTGTAGAAAGAACGGTTTAAATCAACCTACTGCAGATCTAAACCTTGTCTCAAAGGAGAGTTAATAACGACCTTGTATTTATTCATCAACTTATAACGGGTGTAATTGATGGGCCTGATCTGCTTAATTCTATTAATTTTAACTACCAGAGAGGTGCTTATAACTTTCGTAGCTTAGATTTAATAAAATTACCCCAACACCGTACTAATTATGGTATGCATGTGCCCTTAACTCGCATGTGTTAGCTTGTAAATTTAAATACTAATCTGTTTGATTTTAATATTAATAAAACTAGTCTGAAAAAAATACTAAAAATCAGTGCACCACGCTCATAAACTTTGTTTGTATTTATGTTTAATGTTTACTGATTTTTTCTCATTTAATGTCTTTATACCTAATTTTATGTATGAATTATTGAATTATTTTTTTCTCAACACTCTTGACTATTAAAACATTTTTGTTAATTTTTAGTACAGGAAAGATAGACTTTTTCGTGGAACGAAATACAGGACGGCTGAATTTTTCAAATCTGAAAGAGCGGTATTAGAAAAGCTTAAGTCCTGGTTTTCGGGACGGCACTCCCCTGGCGAAAGCCGCCATTTTGGAAAACGCGAATCGCTCTATATCTCCAAAACTATGGGTCCTATAGAAATGGTTATCGGAATAAAGTTATTGGAAATTTAATTATCTTTTTCTTTGTAGTACATTATTTTTCTGAGCTATAGTTTTGAGGTTATGTTGTTTTAATTTATTTTTTTTCGGTTTTTTTAAGATTTTATCATTCCCGGTATCAGTTACATAATTTTTTAAACAGTAAAAGTTACAGACCATCAAATTTCCAATAATTTGGTATATTTTTGAAAGTCATGCGAAAAGTTGAAAGTTATTGATATGAAAACTTTAATCTAAGTGCAGGAAAGTTAGTAAAAAAAAACAGGCATTTTGTGGAACAAAATACAGGACGGCTGACTTTTACAAATCTGAAACAAGGGTATTAGAAAAGCTTAAGTCCTGGTTTTCGGGACGCCAACCACCTGGCGAAATCCACCATTTTGAAAAACGTGTATTGGTCCATATCTACTACACTTTTGGCTTGACCGAATAAGTTAATTAACCAAAGTTGCAGGTAATATAAATATCTTTCCTTGTGCATGCACTCTTTTTCAGCGAGGACAACCCTTTTGGGGTTATGTTGTTTTATTTTCTATTTGTTTTTTTTTTTTTTAACTTTTCTCAGTTTCTATGATAGAAACCGAAGGCGAAGGAAAAGAGGCGCGGGAATTAAAAAAAAAAAAGATACCCTACATCAATATTAACTATATTTTGTTGTCCTACCCGTTACAGAAGAAAAAGTTCTGTGTATTAAAAAAATTAATGTTGGTACTTTTTTTTCAAAGTTCAATTAATTAACAAGTTCTATGTAAAAATTGTACAGTTTATAAATAATCTCATAGTTAAACATTGAATTCTTTGTACAAGTATTCCACCGGTGACGATGGAATTCCCCACAAGTAAAATTTATTTTTATATTTTTCCATTTTTTAAGTATTTTGCCAATAAATAATTAAATATCTATAAATTCACAAAAATTACAGTGCTGTTCGAAAATTTCTGTCAATTTTTTTTTTAAATTTTCTCTAAAGTGTAGCAAAACCTATATGTAATTTTTTAAAATTTGTATTCTATTTTATTTTCTTAGATTTAATCGTGATACATTTCAAGTGTTAAAATTTTTAAACCGCGCTCACGACAGCAAAAAGTGATTAGGTACCTGCCTCATTTTTAAGATAAAAGTAAAATTCTTTGTTTGTGTTTTTTCTATAACATTTTTTATCTAACTTGTATTGTAATAAAAATGATGAGTTAATATATAATTGACTCTTGACGCATCTTCGCAACCTTAAATTTCATACACTGCATTGGTAGAAAAAAATTAAGGGATCAAAAACAAAAATTTCAATTTTGTTGAGATTTTTCAAATTTTGGCTAACAATTTTTTCTCATTAAAGAAAAAAAATAAAAAATTTTAAGCTGATAGAACAAGTTATCCTATCCATATAGTGGTTAAGTTAAAAAATTTTCATCGTATGATCTCAAAACCAGAAATTGGAGCTTTTTTTTAAATTCCAGTACGACAATTTTTAAGGGAAATACAGTTTGTTTTATTTCCTAATTTTTTTCCGCTTGTTTAATTGACCAGATATTCTCAGAAAAGCATCCTTATCAAATCTTGAGTTGGGGGACATCCGTAAAACAAAAAAAAATACAACATAAATCTATTGAATTTAACTGTGAATCTGAGTGAATGAATATAGAGACAAAAAAACTTCTCATCTTTTTTTATATTTTATAAAATTTCTTCTGTTTTGTACTCTGAAGTACTTTAACATTTTCTTTTTTATATGATGAGTTTTACATTAATAAATTATTATTATTTACTTAGCCTTTTCATGTCTATGCTAAAAGTATCTGAAACTTCTTAATAAGTAAATGACCTTTACGTGATTTCTCTTAGTATAATTTTTCCGCGCTCTTCGATTGTTATTGTTTTTCTTTTATTATTCAATAAAAACCTTCACAAGTATACAGTATCTATACAACCACCTACCAGAAAACATTAAGTGGACTCTGAAGATTTTTGTAAATATATTTCGTTCGTACATAATTTTTCCCCCACACGAAAAGAGAGAATGAATAAAAGTTTCTGCATCATTTCTCATCTTTGTTCATGCTGAAATTTTCCTTTATGGTGTAATAAAATTTTCAGAATTCATTAAGAAAATTCAAGGAAAACACGTAGATACTTCGCTTGGATAGTTATTCCCTATAGTGTCAATATTTCGCATTGAACCAAAAAAAAAAAATCTTCATTCTGTTGTGTAATATTACACATGACCTTCGAGGAGATATAGATGTAACAGTTTGACTATACTAACTGGCCTTATGTTTATTATTCATTAGTCAAAAAGTGATAAAACTTCGTGTGCATAAAAAGTATGGTCCTTCAAAAACATAATGTTGTATGAATAAAAATAAAATCAATAACATCTGGCACAAAATATTAAATAAATAGCCAAGTGGAGTTATTGAGAATTGGCAAGGAATTGTTATCTTTAAAGTCAAGGTCGATCGCAGAGAACCAAATTTTTGTAGAATTGTTGATTTATGAATCAGTTTTGTAACTTTTGGAGCCCTGATGTTTAGACACTCCAAAAAAACTAAATGAACTGAAGTTCAATTCGATTCTTAGAGTTCTCAAAAATACTCGCTTGTTTGATAGATTTGAATTCTAGAACTCTTTGTAACCACTTATAAACTTGTTTATAAGAGAAATACATTTTTTTTACATTTTATTAAATAAAGTTAATCTTATTAAACTTGGCAACATTGTCATCAAATACCATTGCATTAAAAAAAAAGTGGTTGTCTGTAAAGCCGGTTTACGGACTATGATTTTACGTGATAACGTAGTATGAAAACAGATTGTGTGCTTCTGTTTAAAATGGGTCAATTGAATCGTTTATTTATTTCAAACAATAATAATTTACAAGAAAAAGCTAAAAAAAATTTGTTTTTTTTCTTTCTCATTATATTAATTTTTTTATTTTAAAAGCTTACAAAAAAATTCCAAATATTTCTTCTAAATAATAAAACCATTTTTAAGTTTTTACAATGCGCAAAAAGTATTAAAATAATTTATTAAAAACAATCATTTCTTATGAAAAAAGTGAAAAAATCTCTTCCATCACCCAAAAATCCATCCACCTATAATAATTTTTATACCACTTGAACGCTTATTGCTTTAGCTCAGAATATATACATCGATCATATCTATTAGACATCTACAAAAAGAGCTAGAATTTTTTGAACTCGATTAATTTTCATCAAAAAAAGCAAACAAAAAAAAACATATAATTTTATCTTCTCACCCTATTGAATCAATTTTTTCAAATGACAACCTATAAACAAATTTATATCATGTGAAAGCTCATTATTTCACCTTTCAAATGACGTTTCAATCTTATTTCTGCGATGCCTAGAAAAAAAAGTTAGAATTTTTTAAGGCCAACCATGTCAAAATTGAAAACTGAGATTACAGTACTTTCCACACTGGTGGCTGTTCATGATCAACAGATCTACACAGGTGTTTTGAAGTATTTCGCAAGTTTTTTAATTTAACATTGTGTAGCTTTTAGTGAGTGTCTAGTTATGTGTGATATATCAAATGAAAGGTAATATCATCAGGATTTTAAATAAAGTTAAATCAAATTTGTATCAGCTCTAGATCATAAATATAACCTGTTGAAAAATAGAACTTTATTTTACCGTTATCTAAAAATTATGTTTACGAAATTGATTGAAATTTCGCACAGATATAGTCCTGTCTATTATCTATCTACAATATAAATTTCATTAATTTATCTGTTGAAAAAAAGATAAAAATAAAAAACCGTTAAAAACGGTCAAAAAACTTGGGACAAAAAAACTTGTTTTTACCGTTATTCGGTCAAAAATCATTTAAAATACCAATTTTTTGCACATATATGCGCACGGTCATAGACTACATGTTTCATAAGTTTGAGATTTTTTTTACTCTACGAAAAATTAGAAAAAAAAAACTCACCCAAAAATACCCCAAAATAAGTAGGTGTTTTTAAAAAATTCATATTTCGAAACGCAGAGACTTTAAAAAAATCTGTATTAGACCCCTTTTTTTGTTATCTTTCGAATGACGTTTTTAAAATTGTCAACCAAAATTTTCCCTGCCTATAATCACTACTTCTTCAAAGGTCTACCTCATGTTTTAGTTTTAGAAAACCATTTATTACTTGTTTTTGACATTTTTTAGAATTTTTTTCAATACCATTGTCAGTCTTGCAATAAATGTATCTATCGATTAAAAAAATAATTCAACTCTTTACAATGTCGCGTATAGAAAATAGCCAATTTTTTGCAATTTTGTTTTACCCCTATTTACCCTATTAAATGACGGAAATTTCAAAAATCCTTCATTTGTATTAAGCTTCAGGTTATTATCTTTCACATAAGCTATAAAAGATATTTGTATCTCTAATAGTTTATTTTTAATTTTGAATTGAAATTTTTGCCGCACTGCGAAAAATTTCAAGTGGAACGAAAGAAAATGGCGTCACTTTTTTGTGGTGGCTGCCATGGTTCATCGATTCATAAGACGTTATCACGTCAAAAAATCATCATCTCCTTAAGACGACATTAAATTGATGCTCACCGTAAATATTGTAAATGAGTTTTATTTCTTAATGGACTCTTGTGATCTTTTACTTCCCACACGCATTATGTTTCAGCTTACGGCTTTATATCTGTCAACTAAATCAGTCTGCTGAGCTGAAACATTAAATCCCTAATGTGTCACCATTTCCACTTATAGCTATATTTGCCTAATGCAAAAAGAAAATCTTTCCAAGAAGACACAAAATCAATTGCCCCTAGACTTTGGTGGTGGGTGCCTTTAACTATTCTCTTTCAGAAGGTCCATTGCGGCGGGCGAAGCTATGTCAACTCATTATGACATCATAGTGTTATCCACCAAGGAAATTATTTTTCATTATTTTCTTTTTGAAGTTTCAACAAAAACGTAGATTCCTTTGTGAGCTCTTTTTTATACAACACAACTTCTGACGTAAAAGGCGGCAGCGAATAGTGGTGGTGTCGCGTCTTTCTGTCGCCACTTTTATCAGATTGGTTTTGAAAAAAAAAGAAGAAAATAGTACTGAATTTATATCTATGGTGGATAATATTTTGAAAAGATGTCATTTGTTATGTAAATGTATGTTCTCATTCTATTCTGTGTTTATCAAGGTTTTTTTTTTGATATTTTATATGGACAATTTTGAGTAGATCAATATTTTCATTTTCATTTATTCAGAATATATTAAGGGCGTCCGCTATACGAACGTTAAGGATTCACGCAAAACAGCAAAACTCGAGGCAACATTCAAATGTAAAGCAATTTTTTTTTGTCGTTTCCGTCAGATTGTCTATCTATTCAAATATGAATTGTAGCTTCAGAGTTCAAACTTTGTAGTGACTTACTCTCAAACCAGGGGCGTACACTTCCTTGGGGCAAGCGGGGCGGTGCCCCAGGGCCCCCCACCGACCCCAGGGCCCCCACTGAAGACAATGCAGAGAAGGAAACTCTTAGCATAAATTGAGTTACGAAGTAAATTAAAATGTATTTGAATGACTTCGGATACAAGGGAAACAAATTATGTAATTCAGTCTAATGTATAATGCATTGGTAGTAGCCACACAATATATATTGATTTAAAAAAAGGCTTTTTTAAAAGAAAAATTATAATTTTATCTTAGGGACCCAAAAAATATTACTTGAAAAATCTTTGCAACCACAAATAATACATTAGGGACCCCAAAAAAGCAAAAAAAGTTTTGTTAATGGCATACCAAATATAACTTCAAGCCAATACATAAGCAAACAACTTCAGGCCATGGGGCCCCAAAAGCCTTTACTTCAGGGCGTCAAAAAAAAATTAATTAAAGAAATTGTTTTTTTAATTAAATTACATTTGTTGATGGATTAATAAAATTAAATAGCCCCAAAAAATATGACTTCGGGGCTCCAAAAATATTATATGAAGGGTCCCAAAAAATAATTTTTCAGGAACCCCGTTAGTTGAGAGGCAATCAAATATTAATTTGGGGGCCCAAAAATATTCATCAAATTTTCTGATGGCATGACAAATATAATTTGAGGATCCTCAAAAGCTATTACTTCAGTGGTTCAAAACAATCAAATGGAAAATTAAATATCAATTCAGGGGCCCCAACATAAATACATCAGGGCTTAAAGTAAAAACATTACGTTATTGGTGGCATTCCGAATATTACTTCAGAACAGAGGCCCCAATACCTATTAATTCTTGGCTCCAAAAAAAATTATTTTATATTTTGAAAAATTATTTTTGGGGCTATGTTTGATGATGGAAAATCCAATGTGTACATATTACTTCAGAACAGAGGCCCCAAGAACTATCAATTCTAAGCTAAACAAATTTTTATTTTAGGGGTCTCTAAATATTTAATTTTGGGGGCCCCTAGTACAAGTATTTACTACTTTTATGATAGACATTTTAAGTAAGTAAATAAACCTAAAAATAAATAAGCCATACAAAAAAAAATTTATGGCGCATACGTACTTTTTCTTTTTGTATCTAAGGGGCCCCCAAATATCAAAGGGGCCCCAAAATTTAGTCTTGCCCTGGGGCCCCGGTGACTCAACGTACGCCACTGTCTCAAACCCATCTCGATCTGTCTCGTTTGCAAAAATTGACAATTTATTCAGTCTCCATTAAATTTAAAATCTCCATTTAAAATGGAAAAATTTATTCGCATGCGATTTGACAGATTTTTAATTTTTAATAGTGATTTCAAACGGAGAACGAATAAATTGGGCCTAAGTCGGATAAATTTACTGGAACACCTGAAAAGTAAACGGCAGCGGTACGAGAAACGAAAGAAAAATGCATATTTTGTTTTCAAACCTGCCTGGTTCCATTGCCCAAGGTTATCCCAGGATAGCCCAACATTTTTTTTGCTACCCCATTCTTAGTTATAAAATTACAATATTTGTTTTACCTCAAAAATCACAAAAAAATATTTTTTTTTTCATTCAGTGTAAAATTAGTTGGTTTTACACGGTTGTTCGTTTTACCAACGTTAGCCCAGGATTACTCAACTTTTATTTTCGGTATCCTACCCTTAGTTTAAAAATTATAGAAGCATTATTTTTTATACACCTCGAAAAAAAATAGTACGTATACACCACAGTGTCCTCTTATAATTTATAATTTAGAAAAAGTAAATCCACTGGTGTGGGAACTGCACCTCAAATGTTTTTTGTTTTACTTAGAATTCTTACTTGATTCAATGAAGTCCATATAACATACATGTTGAAAAAAGTTATTTGTCATAATTTTTAGAAAGTACTAAAAAAAGTACTTTTCATGGACTGAAAAAAAATCAACTCACACACCATTTTATATTTATTGTTACTTTTGAAAAAAAGTTTGGATAGATTATGCTAAGAATGTAGTCTTTCTAAGTGCTCATATAGCAGAATAAAAAAAAATGATTTTTACACTTGAAAAAATATTTGTATTTTGTGGTTTTCAAGGTGAAATAAAACAAATCACCTTAAGCTTCTTAACATGAATGTTATATTGACTACATTCAGTTAAGTAAGCATTCTTAGTCAAATAAAAACTATTTGAGGCGCAGGGCCCACACAAGTGGATTTACTTTTTCTAAATTATAAATTTAAAAAAATTTACTGTGGTGTATGCGTACTATTTTTTTTTTTTTTTTTAAGTGAATAAAAAATAATGCTTCTATAATTTTAAACTAAGGGTAGGACAGCGAAAATATAAGTTGGGCTCTGCTGGGCTAACCTTGGCCAAACAAACCACGCTTTTGAACTAACGATTTTTTCAAAGGGAAAAAAATTAATTTATTCGATTTCTGATAAAAAAAGGTTTTTTATTGTATCCTTTAAAAAAATGGTGGAATAAAGAAAAAAAAGTAGAGCTATCAGGTTTGAAAAAAAAAATTTCCGATGTTTATGTTTTTTTCTTGCCTCACGAGATCACTCATAATCGCATTTACGCATAAAAAAATGTTTTTTATAACATTTTTAATATTAAAATTTTACATTAGGCCTATAGATATTATAGTTTTTTTTTCTAAGGCGTCTTTGGGAGCCTTTTTATCTCGGGGGCCCCGTTTCATGGATACAGCTGATACAGAGGTAGCTACACCCCTTGCACGACCTCAGTGTTCACTTTTTTACACTTAAGTTCATTTTTCTATTTAAATTTGCTATAATGGCTGCGTTTTATTTTCATCATGATTTAGGTTAAAGCGTACACATGCGATTTTGGTTGCGCGATTTTGCAGTCGCAAAAATGGATCACAAGGATTTCAATGGCTGTGAACGCACATGCTTCCCGCGATTAAAAATTTGAAAATTGTGTTTACAGTCATTGAAATTGTTGTCATCCCATTTGCGACTGAATAATCGTGCGACCAAAATCGCATGGGTGCGCCTAGCCTTAGATCAGATCATTGTATTTATTTACGGTACAACAAAAGTAGGATTTAGCTTTATTGTTGCTAACCAAATAAAAACAATGATCTGATCTGGATCACGATGAAAATAAAACACGGTTCATATTTCAATTATTTGCTTTACACGAACTAATACTTCATAAAATAAATAAGTCGGTATACAATTTTCTTATCGCTGCAGTTATAAGGTGTGAACTTGCGACAGTGATAGCGGGTGTTAAAAAATTGTGAACAGCATTAAATTGTTATGGATATTAAACGAAAAGGTTATTTCTTTCTAAAAACATAAATTATATTGTTAAATATCATTTAGGCAAATTGTAATGGGGCTCGTTAGCGAAGCAATTTTAATCATTTTTATTTAGCATAATTTTGTAGTAAATTGGAAATTTAGTTGCTTTGCCTTCGAGTGCTCTCTACAATTTAAGTTCTCAAATGAAGAATACTGTCCTACCTTTCGAAATAATAGCGCAGTTTTTTCCCCTTTTTTCCCCTTTTCGAGTAATACGAGTTTCAATGACGATACACGGTGCCTTTTTGGCACTATTATTTTTATAAAAGACTGAACTAGAGGTAAAGGGTAAGTTGCTCGACTGACAGTCAGGTTCTATTTCCGGCATTAACCATTTTTTTAATTTTTTATTTTTCTTATTTTTTGTTACCTTTTTTTATTTTTCTTCAAAATAACAAAAATTAAAAAAAAAAGGACTTGATGCATTTTTTTGCAATAATAAATCATACAAAATGATAATACAGGCGTTTCATTAAAAAAAAAAACGGTCATTATATTTTTGACCTCACTTTGTATGGGAGAGGGTACCCACTGTGCAGTGGTTTGGATTCACTTTCGACCGAAACACAGTGCAAAGGCGTGTGTATTTGTTCTGAGAGCCCGAAATAAAAAATATGAGAGCTTAAATTTAACACCCACTTTCAAATTTAAATTTCATTGATTTACTAAGAATTTTGTTGTTAAAAAAGGTTATCTTTCCTGAATCTCCTTAAAAATGGACAAAAATAAATTAAATGTAAATTTTTATTTTTTTTTTTTTTGTTTTTCTCAAAAATGCTTTCCTTTTTTTTAATAAAACAAAAATAATCCAAACTGGTATGAAAAAAAAATTCACTTGATTGGAAAAGTATATCCATTAATTAGAACCTAGGAGTGGTTAAGTTTATACTGTGCGCCAAATCACCACCAACGAGGCACCTAGAATCCACTTTCATTGGATTTTTTGTTTTCTATCTTTCTGGCGGTTGCGGTCGTGGCGTGGCGTAATTGCCGGAAATAATTTTTTTTTTATTTGCAATCTCTTTTTCACTTTGATTAGAATCTTTTAAGGAGTCCCCGGGGAGGTGTCATTTACTCTTGATTTCTTGTGGCAGTGCAGTTTCATGATATAATGGAATGAATCATTATGTATGTATGTAGAGGATTGTTTGTATATTTGGATATTGAATTCCTTAAATAAATGATCTTTTACAAAAGCAATTAAATTATGTTTTCAAAATACAAATTACCTTAGAATGTATATTGTGAAATACCTAATGACTAAAAAAAAACATTTTTTCGGTGTGAATATGATTGTAAAGAACGATTGGAAGGTGATATAATAAGTTTCACGTTAGACTATAAATAAGAAACCAGAAGTGTGAATTTAGTTCATACTTAAAGGATCTTTAATATACAATGTCATTCAATGTTTTATTTCTTCCGAAGTCACCTACCAAAACCTCGCATTATATAAAACTCCACTCACTCTTCCAGGATCTGGACTGAACCAGGCACACATAAACTGATTTCTAGAAATGAACATAATATAAATAAAAATGTACACTCATTTATGTAGCGTTCAACACGCAAAAGATATTTTTCCATTAAATGGCGATGAAGATGACCTGGCCATTTTGTTTAGTGATAGATTTTATAGATGAAAATACCATTACTAAAGTCTGCGAATCTACGTTCCTATATCTCCAGGAACGATATAATAAATTGAAATCAGGGAAGTAAAGAATTTCAAGGTCCTTCGAATAATAATACTATAGAAAGAATTACTTTCACAAATCAAATAAATGAAAAAAAAAAAAAAAAAAAACAAATGAAGGAAAAATAAATGATTGGAAAACCATTTTGTTTATTTATACTTGAAAAGACTTTTACCTTCTTTTAAACCGCACTTATATTTTTTCTTTATTTTGACGTGATAACGTCTTATTAATCGATGAACCATGGCAGCCACCACGAAAAAGTGACGCCATTTTCTAACGTTACACTTGAAATTTTTAGCAGTGTGGCAAAAATTTCAATTCAACATTAAAATTAAACTATTAGAGATACAAAAATCTTTTATAGCTTATTTGAAAGATAATAATCTAAAGTTAAATACATTTGAATGATTTAGCCCTGATTTTTCAATCGTCAGTTAGACTATTAGAAGAATAAATGTCAGTATAAAAAAAACTTTTATTCCTAGGAATAAGCTCTATCTGAGGTTTATCTGACTATTGAAAAATTGGCCCTTAAAAAAATTCCATCTTTTAATAGGGTAAATAGGGGTCAAACAAAATTGCAAAAAATTGTCTATTTTCTAAAGGCGACAATGTAAAGAGTTGAATCTTTTTTTAACCAATAGATAAATTTATTGCAAGACTGACAATGGTATTGAAAAAATTCTTAAAAATTTAAAAACCAAGCTGTTAATGGTTTTCTAAAACTAAAACATGAGGTAGATCTTTGACAAAGTAGTGATTATAGGTAAGGGTAAGGGTAGGGATAATAAAAACAAAGGTTAGGGGTCTGATACGGATTTTTTTTAATCTCTGCTTTTCGAAATATGAATTTTTGAAAAACACCTACTTATTTTGGGGTATTTTTGGAAGAGTTTTTAATTTTTTAAATTTTTTGTAGCGTTCAAAAAATCTCAAGCTTAAAGAACATGTAGTCTATAACTTTGCGCATACATGTGCAAACAAATTGGTATTTCAAAATGGTTTTTGACCGAATACCAGGAAAACAAAACAGCCACCAGTGTGGGAAGTACCGTAATTTCGGCATGGTTGGCTTAAAAAATTCTAACTTTTTTTTCTAGATATCGCAGAAATAAGATTAAAACGTCATATGAAAGGTGAAAAAAGCTTTTACATGATATAAAATTTTGTATAGGTTGTCATTGAAAAAATTGATTCAATAGCGTGAGAACATAAATTTATATGTTTTTTTTTGCTTTTTTTGATGAAAATTTATCGAGTTCAAAAAATTCTAGCTCTTTTTGGAGATGCCTAATAGACATGATCGCTATATATATTTTGAGCTGAAGCAATAAGCTTTCAGGTGGTATATTATATATAAATAAATTATAGGTTGTTATATCAAAAAAAAATGAATTTTTGGGTGATGGAAATGATTTTTTCACTTTTTTCATAAGAAATGATTGTTTTTAATAAATGATTTTAATACCTTTTGCACATTTTAAAAATTTAAAAATGGTTTTATTATTTAGAAGAAATATTTGGCTTTTTAATGTTATAATTTTTTTTTTAAGCTTTTAAAATAAAAAAAAAACTGATATAATGAGAAAAGAAAAAAGGTATTTTTTTTAGCTTTTTCTTGTAAATTATTATTGTTTGAAATAAATAAACCATTCAATTGGTCCATTTTAAACAAAAGCACACAACCTGTTTTCTTACGACGTTATCACGTAAAATCATCATCCGTAAACCGGCTTTACAGACCACCTCTTTTTTAAAAACTCTATAAAAGATATGTATGTGAAAGAGATTGTTGCTTTTTTCTCTGCGCTAAGATAAACCATTGGTTTGTACAAAAAAACATGTCCAAAGCGTGTGAACTGACAATTTTAAAGTTGACGATACTTTCTGAAAGTTTACTGCCAGACAATAGTCTAAAAATGAGATTGTAAGAATTTGAAACTTAAATTTGAAAATTAATTTTCCGTAAAAAAATTTTCGAGAATCGAATCCTTCTTTCATTGAAATCGAACCGGGTTTTCTTTGCATTACGAAGTTAAAGATCCAAAGTATAAAAGTGTCCTACTTCACCTGTTTCAAGTGTATGGGCAAGACAACTTCAGATTCGGATATAGCACATTTAAGAGACAAAAAGAAAGGTAGTATAGGTCAAATGTAGTGACCACTTTTTTTGTGGGCTGCTGATTTGATTGAAAGCTTATATCCAGTATTTAAAAGTTTTTTGTCTTCATTTTTGGAACAAGGGTGGGCTAACGAAAAAAGTGATGTTATTTGTTGATTTTACCTACCATTAAATAGGACAATTTTTACACTGAAAAAAGCTAATTTTGATTTTTAAGAGGTTGGTAATTTGAAAAACGTTTTTTTGATCATAATTTTTGAACTTAGGTTGGGATAGCGAAAAATGTGATGGAATTGGTTGGAATTGCCAAGGTTAGTTGAGAAAGGTTTAAAAAGTACTATTCGTGTACTGAAAAAGAAAAGTTATCAGAAAAATAATAAAACAAATCGCACCCATATATTTTGTGAGTTATAGGAATTCGAAAAAAAAAAAATCGAAGAAATGGTCACCCTGTGACGGTTTTTCATGTGCCGTGACTACAAATCTTAATTTTTCACATTTTTTTTCTTTTGTTACGGAAAATTGAATAACACTGCTTCCAAAAGCATTCAAAAGTTTTAACTCAGCTGCATCAGCAAATATTACCTACTTTTTTGCCCAACTAAGTACTAAAAAATTTTACAAGACTCTAATTCAATGAACAGTAGTGTAAAATGCAGTACGATGTTTCGGCAAGTTACCTTAAAAGTTGATGTGTTCAATTTTCTTTTCAAAATGGTATAACATTGTTGAGAATATTCCATAAATAACGGAGATAAAATTTTTTTTCTTGAGAAATCCGACTTTTTTATTTGGTAATTTTTTCATATTATTTAAGTTTTGAAAACCAAAAGTTTGTAGGAGTTCGGGTTGCTGAATTATTTGCTATAGAAATATTTTTTGTTCCTTCATTCGGAAGCAGATATTTTCGGATCAAAGTCCCGAAACAAGTTTTGGATTACAGATATGAGATCACAGTGAACAGGCTTATGCATAGTATGCATTCAGCGAAAAAAAAAATTACAATCAGGGGCGTAGCTGCTGCTGTATCCATGTAACAGGGCCCCCGTTTGTAAAAAAATTCACTTAGGTAAATCTATAAACCTAAAATAAAACTTGAAATACTCCAAGTCAATTTCAGCCTACTTCCAATTATCGTGTTAAACTGAAACACTGAACTAAAATACTATTTTATTACCTACGAAGTCTAAAATTTTATTTACTCGTAATTATCTTTATAAATAAAAAAAAGTTATATAAAAAAAATTATTTGAATGACTGCATATCTCGCTCCACCCTCCAGAATCCTGCCACAAAAAAATAACAGAGGTTGGATCCGAAAAAACCACCAATCTGACTTTGTCTATCACACTCCAGGGTGTACCAACTACTAAACAAAAACAAAAAAATAAATAAAATTAAATATTTCTGCGGGAGGATCATATTTAGCTATAAATAGGGCCAGGGCCACACAACACTCTTATTATTCAGTTTGGCTGTGGTCGTCGACGAGTTAACATCGGAGGTCAGCTCCTGGCATCGGTTAGTGATGACTCATGGGACATGGCTCAAGGGAAATGTCTCATGGGACATGTGTCATGAAAAATGTCTCATGAGAAATGTCTCATGAAAAATGTCTCATGAGAAATGTCTCATGAGAAATGTCTCATGGAACATATGCTCTATCTACCATTTTCGTTTCCACGTTGACTTTTGGGACACCCTGTATATGAGGCGAAGTGCTCACACCAGTCACACAGGTCACTGTGGTGTATGCGTATTATTTTTTTTCTAAAAAATTAAGACTAGTTGGCCTTTGTGACCAATTAAAAATGGTATTACGAAAATAAATGGTGGTTTAGCCTGGGCTATCCTTAGGCCAACGCTTTTAACACTGAACAAAAAAATTATTGTTTGTGGTTTTCTAGGTGAAAAAAATAATTAAATTCGTTATAATTTTAGAACTAACTAAAAAAAAGGTTGGGCTACCCTGGACTTACCTTAAGCAACTTCACATAGCCAAAGGAATGGCGTTCTGCGCCATCTGAAAGATATTCTTAGTTGCAAGTCAACATTCAAAAATTGGACTTGGAATTCAGAGTAAGATTTTGATTAATGGTTTTGCTTATTACAAACCTCGTTTTCTAGGCAAATTAATGTTATTCCTTATGCAAAACTTCCATAACAAATCTACCTACAGTACATACGAGAACATAATGTTTTGGAAGAAGAAAGTACAAAAAAAAAATCAACCAATAGCAACATATTGAAGGATTTTATTCAATAAAAAAAAAATTGAAAATCACAAATGTATTTCTGTTAAATTTTTCTGGTAGTGTTCTATAAAAAAAAAATTATTCAAAAGAACATAACACTCAAAGTCGGAGAAAAGTTCTAATAAAATCTCTTACTTCAATCCAAAACCATGATGTTGAGAACTCAAAAGTGAGAGTTAAACTAGTTAAAAAAATTATTCTTGCATGAGATGGTGCACTCTTGAAGTCAATGACTCTCCAAAAAGTGTTTGCAAAACTTTTGTCCTAAGTTAAGGAAAATATCTTCGCTAGAATGCCAATTATAGAATACTCAAATATCAACAACAAGATGTTTTCAACGAATATAACACTCCTTTGGTTGACATCTATATAAAAGAGTCTATACCAACTATCGACGATATAACCGCGCGTTGTCAAACACTTTTTTTTTTTTTTTTGTTATTTCAATCTTCTGAAGTCCACTTCAACAGAACAGAACACTCAGCAAACGCAAGAAGAGTAAAGTTAATGCCACATAAAAAAGAACATTGTGGAAATCTTTAACATTGACAGAGTAGGGTTAAGTATTACAAGCTGTACGATGACGGATTTGAGGATACTTCGGGCCTTGTTGTAGGAAGTAGACATTTACAACTTTTTGGAATTGCAAAGGTTGACAGTCACAAACTTTGGAGGGTCAAAACAGCTCCTTTGGGAAAATGTTAGAGAACTTTCCGAAACAAAATGTCCTTTTTCCTTTATTAATGTGACAATTTTAGACTATTTTTTATAACGAAAATTTTACTTCGCGCCCCCTTAATGAAAACGTCAAGCATAAGTTCTTTTAGTGGACGGGCCTGTCCTGAAATTCAGAGATGTATCCTTTATATTTATACCAGACTTGAAATGTCCACAACTGAGCATCTACGAGTCACTTAAAAAGAAGAGCTTGGATCCAGGATCTTCAAGGACATTGATTTTTTTTTCCATTCTCTTTGTCGACTTTTATCGCCCTGTTGATGCTGTTTATTTTTTGTTTTATTCTTTTATACAATATTGTTTCTGCATGGCGAAAAGCAAGCGGATGCGAAACACGCCCAATTGGTAAGGTATCCGGATGGCCAGAGAAGAAGAAGAAGAATGATATCCGCCTAGAATTGAGATAGATAATATTTCATTGAAATTGTCTAGGATACGAGCATTTGGGATACAGTATTTTTTGTCTATTGCATACAATTCACATGGACGACGACGAAGACGTAATGAAATTTTATTTCTCTTTTCTTGTTTCCCAGTCCGGTTCCGGTAATGTGATGGTGGTCCTCTTGAATAATTTGTTTTGGAGAAATTGTAAGCTCACACTCATACAAGACAAGTAAAGTGTATACATTTGTGTATATGTACGAGTATGAAGGTATACTCATAAAAGCCAAACAAAAGATATAACACTATAAATTATTGTATTTTGGTGTCCTTGTGGCGAAAAGTTGAGAGAAACTTGATTTTTTTTTTGGGATTGTTGTTTTTTTTTTTTTTTGAGAATCAGAATTTTTTAAGTTTGTATGCTAAATAGAAAAGGTGGAAATAAAGAATAGACTTGCATTGCTTGAGAATTTTTGAAAGCATTGAATTTTATTTTGCAAAACATCATTTACATAAATTGTTGTTGTTTTTGTTTTCTTTTAATGCAAATGACTGTTTTTGTTTTCTCAGAGTATAATATATTTAACATGATGATGATAAGAATATTATTTTCTTAAAAAAGAAATAGCCTTCAATTACGGACAGGAAATTAAAACAATTTCAACATTTCATAAGAAGTATGATATGTATGATGTATATGAAACTACCTATCAAATTGACGTAGTCAATGACTCTCAGAGGGCTATGTGAAGTTGGAAGCCCCAAATGCTATTTTTTTTTTTTAACCTGTTGGTTCGATTGCCCAAGGTAAGCCCAGAATAGCACACAATTTTTTTTTCTCTAGCCCACCCTTAGTTCCAAAATTATATCGGAATAAATTTTGTTTTCACCTCAAAAATCATAAAAAATAATTTTTTTTATTCGGAGTAAAAATTGTTAGCTTTGCACTGTTGTTCGTTTGCCCAACGTTAGATAGCCCAACTTGTTTTTTTCTATACTCAACCATTTTTTCAATACATATACAGTAAAAAACTTTTTTTCATACCAGAAACCGAAAAAATGATCATGTTTTTTTTCCTGTGAAAAAAATCGGTAGTTTAAAACCGTAGTTTGTTTGCCCAAGGTTAGCCCAGGATACCCCATTTTTTACCTGAGATATAGGTACTATATATCAAGTTATGCATTCGTACAAAAAAAAAAGTTGAGATAACATTTTTCCATGACATTACGATGATAGAGAATGCCAAAAAAGTGGGTCCCGGAAGTCCGTCTGTCTGTCTGTCAGCCTGTCTGTCTGTAAACGAAGCTACAGCCGATTGATGTCAAACTTGGTATGTAGCGTTATTTGGTGACTCTCCAGAGGGGTTTTTGGAATTAATTTTTTTGGGCCAAAAATAACGGTACTTGTCATATACCGATTTTAGTAAAGCTGAAATTGCTCAAAAACGGCTTCAACGATTTTGTTTAAAAAATTCAAATGTAAGTTTTAAGACAATGCGATTTTCTTCGAAACTACTTATTCGATTTCAAAGAAACATTTTGTAAAGAAGAATTTATATAATTTTAATATAAGCCAAAAATAAAATTTCAAAAAAAATTATTTTTGGATTTTTAAAAAAATTTTGAAATTTTTTTTTTGAAAAATCAAATTTTCGAAAACGTGAAATTTTATTTTTTTGAAATTTCGTCATTGAATAGTGGACACCCAGGGAAACGTCCGCTGTAAAATTGTAGTCGCTAGTATCGTGCGTTGAATTAAAAAAGCAAATCCAACAATCCAAAAGCAAAGCCAACAATCCAAAAGCAAATCCAGCAACCCAAAATCAAATCCTAAACAGCTTATACATAAAGATAAAAGTTTTCCTATTTCAAAAAGTGGAGATAGCCTAGAGGATAAGGTGAATGTCTGTTAAGTTTACCTGCCCAGGTTCGAATCTGACGGGAAATTGAGATTTTTTTTTTTTTTACATTACTAGAATAAAAATTAATTAAATTTCTCAAAAAAAAATCTCCACAAAAAAAAAAATTCAAATTTTACCGGTATTCGAACCTAGGCCAGTAGGAGTAAAAGGCATCGTCCTTGTTCTCTAGACTAATATGACTTTTCAAAATACGAAAACTTATATCAATATAAGCTCTTTGAAATGTATAATAATAATTATTAATTTTTTTATGAAGGTTTCAAAAAAATATTAGTTAAGACTCAACTCGAAAATACATGATAGTTGAGGCGCAAACCTGTAGTTCATCTATCTTCCGGTACTCTTATAGTCGCATGAGTAATCTGCGGTGTCACTTCTATTTGTAATTATTCAATGATTTCGTTTTAAGATGTTGATTAGTGATTTCTACAAAAAAGCATAACAATTTTATTTTTAAAATTTTTTTCCAAAAAAATTATTTATAAAAAATTAGTTTTTTACCGATTTTGAATTTTTTTTTTAATGCATGTTAATATATCAATCAAAACTGCATACTTGTTTTGTGGGACAATTTGACTTAAGATGTTGTTTAATTTTTTGAAAAACGAATTTTATTTTTTTTATAAACCTACATTTCCCAAATTTTTATATAAAAAGTCTTAAAAATTTAAGCAACTTGAAATCTAGGAGCAAATTCGTGCGACCCAGTCGTGCATTTTATTTATTTTTGCTATCCTACACTTTGTTTGAAAATTATAGAAGTATCAACCTCAAAAACCACAAAAAGTTTATTTTGTTCAGCGTAAAAATCGTTGATTCATCACTGTGGTTCGTTTAGCCACAAGGTAAGCCCAGGCTAACCCACCATTTATTTTCGTCATCCCAAACTGTAGTTGGTTACAAAGGTCAACTAGTTTAATTAATATTTTGCTTTGAATAAAAATAGTACGTATACACCACAGTGACCTTTTTTTTAAATCTATGTTGTGGAAAAGGCTTTTTTCAGTGTAAAAATTGTTCTTTTTAAACTTTTTCTCAATTAACCATGGTAAATCCAGCAAATTACATCACTTTTTTTCGTTAGCCCATCCTTAGTTCAAAAATCATGACAACAAAAAAACTTGATTTTTAAGAGGTTGGTAATTTGAAAAAATTATCAGTTTTTTTTTTGGTTTCTGATATAAAAAAAAAAAGATTTTTATTGTCTTTTGAAAAAAATGTTGGAATAAAGAAAAAAATGTTGGACTATCCTGGGCTAAATTTGGGTAATCGAACCAGACAGGTTTGAGAATAAAAATAGCACTTGAGGGTGTCAACTTCAAATAGCTTAGCTTTTTTTTAATTTGAAAAATTTTGGTAAGAAATGAAAAAAAAAATGTTGTCGGCTCACCATTGTTTTTCTAATGGTCCAAAAATAATACGGCTACGTTACATTGTAGTCACACTTTTTCAGAATTACCTGATTATTTATTTTATTGTTCAGATGTGCCATAACCGATTAACAGGTGGAATAAGGACAGCGCGGCAACAGAGATATTAATGTTTTGAAATTAAATTTTACAATGTAATTTTTGAAAGCTATTTTGAGTTAAACTATGGAAATATTCCGGTTCATAGTTCCGGTTTGACCACTCGGTCAAGGGTCAGGAAGTGGCAACTAGCAAACTTTCACTTAAAAGTACCTATAAATAAATATTTGCACTTAACCGGAGACTTTCTTAAAATCCAATAATTCTGTTAGCAAATTGAATGTTAGACAAAAACTAAGTCCAAACGAATTCAAATTCTTTCAGACTGGTACGACAGTATCCAATTTAAAGAAAAAGTTACAAAACAAATTTCATATTAAAAAAAACCAAAGGTCATTAAAAATTTCTTTAGAACTCACCGTGGCATAAAATGAGAAAAAGACTTTTCATTTATAATTTTACTAGTGTAACTTTTTTTTTAACCTAATTTAAAAAAAAAATAATCTTATTTGAAAAAAAAAATCATTCTTTTCATTATAGCCCAGGGAAATTAGTCATTTAAATCGCATTTTTCGCGGGACAAAATTTTTTTCATGGAATGTGTTCGGGTGGTTGTCCTTATCATAAAAGTCAATTTGTTGGCATAATTGAGGGTTGGGAACAGCCGCCATCTTGGAAAAGAGATTGGTATCGTTTTTATTGAATAGCTCCATTGTTATTCATTTTAACAAAAAATGACAATGGTAAGACTTATTAACAATAAAATTATCTAAGAAATGATATACAAAACAATTCCGTGAGTTGATTAAATAAAATTTTATAGTTGGTCAAAGTGCGGGTTTGTATCGCAAGGTTGGGACAAAATGACATTTTTTTCATATATCTGACGAACTTTTGATTTGTTTGGATAATTCTTCAAGAATGAATTGTAGTACTTATAATTACCTATAAAATGAGCCCACAATCGTTATTGTCACCATCGTATTGTAGAAGTAATCTAACTCCGAATCTCTCCATGTACTAGTCAAAAGTAAGAAAAAAGCTGTTTTTTTGCAAGTAGGCCGAGAAAATTTTGGGAGTAGAGGTATAACCAAAATATAAGTACGCAGTTTGGCAGCCATACGCGTGTTAATGTCGATTTCAAAGGTCTGACAACTCTAATTTTGTGCTTTATACGGTTTTTGGGGGGTTAAATAACGTAAGTTTTCCAGTTAATGTGAATGGGCTAAATTTATACTATTTGAAATTATAAATATACAAGCTGATGCTCTATTATTTTTCCTAAATCTGAACACCCCAATCTTGAGGATGTGACCAATAGAACTATATATAAGCCGTTTATACGATTATGTTTTAGAAGCTTTTTTTGTTTAGATTTTTGTTTGTTTATTTGAATTGAAAAGCCTGATATGGTTAGTTAAAAAAGCTTATATCGTGAGTTCTATTAACCCCATAGCCGAGATTGAGGTGTCCAGATTTAGGAAAAATAATAGAGCATCAGCTTGTATATTTATAATTTCAAATAGTATAAATTTAGCCCATTCACATTAACTGGAAAACTTACGTTATTTAACCCCCCAAAAACCGTATAAAGCACAAAATTAGAGTTGTCAGACCTTCGAAATCGACATTAACATGCGTATGGCTGCAAAACTGCGTACTTATATTTTGGTTATACCTCTACTCTCAAAATTTTCTCGGCCTACTTGCAAAAAAACAGCTTTTTTCTTACTTTTGACTAGTACATGGAGAGATTCGGAGTTAGATTACTTCTACAATACGATGGTGACAATAACGATTGTGGGCTCATTTTATAGGTAATTATAAGTACTACAATTCATTCTTGAAGAATTATCCAAACAAATCAAAAGTTCGTCAGATATATGAACAAATGTCATTTTGTCCCAACCTTGCGATACAAACCCGCACTTTGACCAACTATAAAATTTTATTTAATCAACTCACGGAATTGTTTTGTATATCATTTCTTAGATAATTTTATTGTTAATAAGTCTTACCATTGTCATTTTTTGTTAAAATGAATAACAATGGAGCTATTCAATAAAAACGATACCAATCTCTTTTCCAAGATGGCGGCTGTTCCCAACCTCCAATTATGCCAACAAATTGACTTTTATGATAAGGACAACCACCCGAACACATTTCATGAAAAAAATTTTGTCCCGCGAAAAATGCGATTTCATGCCCATATTTTGACTAATTTCCCTGAGCTATTACAACAGACTAAGACGAAAATATAAGGGGAGATTTAATTGAAGGCATTATAGGAATGTTTTCAGTTTTAAGTTTATTTTCAGTTTGCGACCTTCTGTGTTCAGTTCAGTTCAGACACTCAGGGAGAGTCAATTTTAATTGAAAAAGAGAAAGCGATAATAATGGTTAGAATTAAATTGTTATTACCTACTGCTTTGCACTTGCGATGTTGGCGGCGATGTGGTGGGGAGTCATTTCATTTTATTTATTGCCACCCTTTAGACTATACCTGAGATTGTAATTAAGAAAGTTTATGATCCCTTCTACTCTTAGTTAAGTAGTTTTCAAGGGCTCTATCATAAACCTCGAGTAGTTTTGAAACTTTTCGTTGGTTCCGTCCGTCGTTGCCGTTTGAAACAAAGAGTTTTTCTTCTCCTTGACCTTGTTGTGAGTGAGGCTCTTCAATTTATGACCCATGACACTTGCTTTTTTTTTATTGATTTTCCTTATTTTACCACCCATTTTTGTCTTCCATTTTATATGTATTTAAAAAATTATTCTTCACATATTTATCCTGTTTGTTATTACAGTGACTTCATTTGTGTGTGTTTTTTTTTTTATATTTCAGGAAGAACAACACAAAGAATCAGATAGTCTGTCATCTTTGCCACAAGCATCATTCAATTACATCAACTCCATCGTTGGCAGTGGTGTTATTGGTATTCCATATGCCTTTCATAGAGCTGGATTCGGCCTAGGGCTGTTGCTGCTCATCCTTGTGGCCTGCATAACTGACTACTCGTTGATCCTTATGGTAAGTATCATTTATGGCAGAGAGGATGTGGTTGTGCTGATGATGATAAATTGCATAAGCATGACATCACAATCCACATCCTGCGTGTAGATAATTGTATCTTGTTTATCCTTTTTGTATTATTGTGTGTTGTGGTTGACGGGGAAAGAATGATGCAAAAGCGTAAGTTTTCATTGCAAGCTTGCCAATCCATATATATTTTAATGTTATTTTCTCATAAATTGACCTTTCGCTATGTCAAAGTATGTTTTTTCAAGCGTAACGTTGTTGAGGAAACTTTTTTTTTTTCTTTTTTAAAACAAAACACACACCACACATGTCGCTGGCTGAGAATTATAGGGTTGTATGTCAACTCACCTTAGTTTTGAGAAAATCGATCTCAAAGTTTTGTAAGGCTGGTTTTTGGATAAAATAGTTACATAGCAGTAAAGTATTGATGCAATCTTATAAAGGACCCTAAACAAATCATAAAACCATGACAAAAACATTAATTTCACCACAAAAAAGGATTCTATGAGAATTTTTTAAAAATGGCATAGAACCTTTTTGTGAAAATGTTTGTAAAAAAAAAATTGAAAAAAGGTTCTATGTTGAACATAGAGCCTTATAGTTATAAAGAGCTTACATGGATTTTATATGAAAAAAGGTGACTTCATCGTGAAATAGGCTTTGATTTAATTTAATTTTATTCAAGTTTTGCACAAAAAATACCACAAATCACAATTCCTGCTTTTGTTGAATTAGGTATACAGAAAAAAGACATTTTAAAAACAATTAAAACTTGTATTAAATTCATCGAATTTTTGCATTCTTTTTTTCCAAAAATACAATCATCTTAAAACAATCATCTTCTACGGTGCAAAATGTATGCCAAAAAAAAAAAATTGAAAGTTAGTTTAATCTTTTAATTTTAATTAGAATGCACATAAAATTGAAAAAAAATCATTTCAATCTTAGCAGGTATCTACACTTAAATTTTCTTAAGAAGAAAATTCTTGTTAAATTGAAGTTTTACTTATTTTTATTAGAAATCGTATTTTAGAGGAGTATCACCTTGATTTTAAGTGCCTTATTTGTCTCCATGTAGAACGTAAGTAAAGCTTCAAGTTAAGAAAAAAAGTTTTATTCGATGAATTTATTAATAGAAATAAACTAATATAATTGTAAAGATGAATAACGAAGAGTTCACTTCGGTTAGTAGAGTAAAATCTTGACCTTTGAAAAAAATAATACTCAATTTTCCAACTAAATACAACTAAAAATTAGTTAATTTCTTGTTTAATATTTTTGTTTTTTTTTTGGGTACTAAGGTGAAAGCTGAGTCTCATTTGCAGTTGCTTTATCCTAGTATATCTTGCCATCGGATTTAGGTTTGTCCGAAGGTACCTTTTTGGTACTTTTTGAATTTTGACTTCTTTTGTTTTGAGTTAAAGAATCTAAGTGTTTCTTTAACTTTTGGTTTATTAATACGAACTATGAAATTCCGAACTTCGATTATGAAAAAAAAGGTTTCAAAAAATCACTTCCAATTCTTGGAACACAAAAAACATTACTCTAATTTATCTAATTATGATGTAGGTAAGAATATCTGGGTTAGGTAACCCGAAGTTTAAGGTTGGATAGTACATATTTTGGTTTAAAGAGTACAGAACGAGATAAAAAATTCTTTGCTGTTTAGCAAAATCCCTAGTAAAATCCGTTAACTTGATAGTCTATAGTTGACAGTCAAAAACGACGAAATATGAAGCAAAATCGTCGTTTTTGACTGTCAACTATCGACTATCGAGTTAGCCGATTCCACCCCTGTTGTTCAATACCAGCAAAAACATCAAAAGATCTTTTATTTTTACTCTAGTTAAAAATAAAAGATCATTTCCATAAGATTTCATTTTGAAAAATTTGCGCAAAAAAGTTCTATGTAACTTAAATCAAGGTATTTTTTTTTTTTTTTTTTGAAAAAAATCAGTAAAAGGGTTCTATGTTGCAATTTGAATAACATAGAACCTTATTATATTAATACATTTATGTGAAATCATGAAAGTTGTATGTCCTTTTTACCTGTACCGTCGCCATTAATTTTTTTCTAATTTTTTTTTAAATTTTATCTAAAAGCCGTTGAAATTACGAAAATTTTGGTGTATAAAACTCATTTTTTGTATATTGTATGAAATACATCCTTATAATTCTCAGTCAGCGATGTGTGTAGGAGGTGTATTTAATATTTACTTTTTTTTTCTTTTCATATAAATCTGTCGTGTCTCCTGTGTCTGTTGAAAACCTTTAAGATAAATAATAAATTTACATGCTTCATCAAAAACATGTAAATATTCCCAAAAAATGGGTTGGTATCTACAAAAATTTATCAAACAGAATTATTTAACAAAAGCGAATATTTGCGGATTATTGTTCATTTTCTGGTTTTCAGTAACTCGCTTCAACTTAACTACAAACAGATTTATTACTAAGCGGTGTAAGCCCAGGAGGTTTTCCCACCATCTTGTAAATACCCATGCCTACGGGCCATACAACAGGAATGGGAATATTAAGGTCACACACAGCGTTATTTGAAAGATGGCTCTAATGCTTAAAGAGCTGTATATGATGTCACTTAGCGACAAATTCTTTAAGTTGAAAAATTGGAACAAAAAAACAATAACAACACTTTTCATATATTCGATTTCCAAACTAAAAACATTGGGCATAGTCGAGTCAAATTAGACATAAAATTTGTAAAATCTCGGAATCCAGGGAAAGTCGATGCATCTGAAAAACGAGTATAGGGCTGCATTATAAAAGGGTCAAATAAGAAAGTTAAAAAAAAAAATTTCACCGCTCTCGATTACAACAGTTTTTATGGACCGTTAACTGTCATTCCGTATGCAAGCGTCAATCGGAATTGCTGTCTCATTTTAGATTTTGATCAAACTTTGTAGGGATGTTCTCTAGGACTGTAAGGAAGCAAATCCATGATGATTTAATTTTAAGTTGCGTGGTTTCCCCGCTACCCGCATTCAAACTTTTTCAGAAGGTCATTTTTATGTTATTATAGCTTTGCGTCTACTAAAGATATCTTTTTGTTTGAAACGCCATTTTAAAGCTTAAGAGTAGTAATTTTTGAATATATATTAAAAAATTACGTAATAATTATCCCTGATTAAAAAATAATTTTTGAAAAACTGGTAATTTTGCTGATTTTTCATGGTTTTTGACTGGCTCTAGAACCTTGGCTATTATATGTAGGAAGCTTATACTTACCAAATATTAAATATAGATATTTTTCAACAAAATAAATCTAAAATGAACTCGATGGCTGTACTCCTTATGTAAAAATTTTAAGTTCAAAGTATAGAGTATTTTAAAAAAGCTAATTTTTATACTGTCATTTTCTACGACTTGACTAAACGAAGAAATGTGAAACTTACAGTGTGTTAAGCTAAGAGTACGAACTAAATATACTATTAATTTCATGCTTCTATCTTATGTCAAACATAGTGCAATCATAGCCTTAAGTAGGGTTTTTTTTGGCTTTTTAGCATTTTTGCGAATTTTCAAAAAAGCGGTACACTAAGAAGATATGAAAATAACACAATTTTATTTAGAGAACTTAAAGTTAAAAGTTTCAACTTAACACACTGTTAGTTTCATGTTTCTATCTTTAGTCAAATCGTAAAAAATCATAGTATAAAAAAATATTTTTTCAAAAAACTCAAAACTTTGAACTTAAAATTTTTGCATCAGGAGTACAGCTATCGAGTTCATTTTAGATTTATTTTGTTGAAAAATATCAATATTTAATATTTGGTAAGTATAAGCTTCCTACATATAATAGCCAAGGTTCTAGAGCCAGTCAAAAACCATGAAAAATCAGCAAAATTACCAGTTTTTCAAAAATTATTTTTAATTCAGGGATAATTATTACGTAATTTTTTAATATATATTCAAAAATTACTACTCTTAAGCTTTAAAATGGCGTTTCAAACAAAAAGATATCTTTAGTAGACGCAAAGCTATAATAACATAAAAATGACCTTCTGAAAAAGTTTGAATGCGGGTAGCGGGGAAACCACGCAACTTAAAATTAAATCATCATGGATTTGCTTCCTTACAGTCCTAGAGAACATCCCTACAAAGTTTGATCAAAATCTAAAATGAGACAGCAATTCCGATTGACGCTTGCATACGGAATGACAGTTAACGGTCCATAAAAACTGTTGTAATCGAGAGCGGTGAAATTTTTTTTTTTAACTTTCTTATTTGACCCTTTTATAATGCAGCCCTATACTCGTTTTTCAGATGCATCGACTTTCCCTGGATTCCGAGGTATAAAGCTAATTTGACTCCACTAGCATTATACTTAACATCGCTTTGTTCAATTTTTGAGCGAATCGTTGAGCGACAAGCCCGATTCTTTGCTTTATATTTGCACTGAAGTCATTGTGCGTAGTTATAGTGGATACCAAATATATGTACCTACATTAAGGTGGTCCTTATATTCTAATTTTTGTTTTTTTTTCTTCGAAACTTCAGGAAAAAAGAAATCTCTACTTTTTGCGGATTTTTATTTCAACTGCTTAGTCTACAATTCGTGGGTCTAATGCAATACCCATATAAAAATGAAAGAAAATGCTTGACCTGAAAATTTCATTTTAAATTCGGGAAAGGATGGAAGTCTCAACACTTCCAACCGGATGGCTTCTATCCAACTGCATGTCCCGTATAAGTACCACCCTAATGTACATACATAGAATCACATAAGAAGAAGAATAACTCAAATAATGAAACCAAAAAATCATCAATTTGTTTAATGTTTACTGGACTTTTTGTGATATTGCAAGAAATTTCTTACTTTGCTCTACCAGTTGGAGTTTTTAATAATAAAAGTTTTTATTTTCTAGAAAGTAATTTTCCAAGTTATGTATATAGTGGAATTGGATGACCTTTTTGTTATTGTATTTTGTTGATGAATGGGCTTGAGCTAGCAAAAATCTTCGATGTCAAGGAATGCGACTTAAGTGATGGTGGAAATATTTGATAGTGCTAGTAGAGAAGCTTCTCTCAACTTCCCTTTACATTAGACGGTTTGTGCTCGATATTTCTTTACTGAGCATTAGAGAGTTTGTTGAAAAAATATTTCTTAATATATTTTGTCCCAGAAGTTGCTCCAGGACAATATTGTTTTTTCGTCGATCTTTTTTGTATACGTTTAAGGATTCTTTATTAGAATATCCCTATTTGAAACCTGGTGTATTTGGCTGAATTCCTGAGGCCTGAGCCGTTTTAGGCTTGAATTTCACAAATTTGAATAAAAGGGTAGGGGTTATTCATTGATGTGCTAAGGACAGAGGTGAGATCGTTGACTTTGCTGTCGTGATCGTTTGTTCTTGAGGGACTACAAACATCAAAATTGGAACATTATTTACCATACGAGAATATTATATGTTTCCCTGCAACGAGATAATGGAGGTTTCACAGCTGAAACGGACCAAGTCAAAAAAAGAAAAAAAAAACCAAATCTATAGGTAGTGTCAAAATCTGCGCAAGGTTTGACTCGACGTCTTTCATTAGTTTGATCCAAAAGTGTTTCGATTCAAAGTGTCATTTGTTCCAAAAAAAAAAGTTTTGTATTTGATATCTCTTTAACGAAACCATGTTATCTCCAATCGTAGGAATCCATAGGACGGCATGCATACTTAAGGGAAAATTTTTTTTTAGAATTTCTTTTTGATATTTTCGCCTTTTTGATTATTAACCCTTTGTCGGCACACGGGTGCGAATTTGGCAGGACAAAATTTAAAAGTGTTCACAAAAAAGTGTCTTTATAAGGGTGAAAATAATTTTTTGAATTGTGAATACAATATTCGAATTCCTCGGAATATTCTACATCAATTTCATATATGATTCTCTATAAAATAGTGAAACCGAAAAAAGTTCAAGCGACATTAAAAAGTATAAACCAAATTCGCAAAAAAGAGGTGTGCCTACAGAGGGTTAAGAACCTAGATGCACAGAAAAAAATATGACCCGCTAAAAACTAACAGATTGCCATATTGTTTTACCGTCCATACATTTCATAAGGAAATCTTATTAAAATCAACGATTAATAAGGTTTTTTTAAGGAGATTTCTTATTATTTTCATAGAGAAAATCTTATTAAAATTTGACTGAAAAGTTGATTTTTTTTGCAACTTAGCACTAGAACACAAATCGCGATCAATATTTTCATGGCAGGTTGGTTCAGGTGGTAAGGTGGGCGACTAATGATTTGAAGTCTCCAGTTCGATTCCCAGCCTGGTCATGTTTTTTTTTATTTTTTTGCAGATTTTAAAACAATAAGGAAAACCCGATTGTTTCAATAAGGTTTCCTTCTTGGATGAAAACCATAGAGAAATCTTATTGTTTTTGTTCTATTTTATGTGGTCTATTTTTCTCTGTGTGTGATTACTACAGCTGAAGTCTTGTAGTTATATAAAAAGTTTTTTTTATAAAAAAAAAATTGTTCCACTCATGAAACTTGGCAAAAAGTTTGCTTTTGGGATAAGAACCAAGTACAAAAAAAGTCTATAAAAAAAGTTGGGTGGAAGGGTGTTTTTTCGCGGACAAGACTTCCCTCTTCGAAGAGACAGTAAAATCTGTAATTGGTCCCAAAAAGCCAATGATTCGCGTAAAACGTGTAAGAACTTATTTATAAATGTTTAATTTGTCATCAAAACCATAAATAAAATGAATCATTGGCTTTTTGGGACCAATTACAGATTTTACTGTCTCTTCGAAAAAAACACCCTTTCACCAAAATTTTTTTTATGAAAACTCTTTATTCTTGCTTTCTATCCCAAAATCAATGTTTTTACCATATTTCATTAGGGTGACCCATCATTTTTGTTTTCACTCAAAAAAACACAATGTTAACCATGATATTTTTATAGACATTTAAGATTCTTGTTTCTTATCTTAAAAGTAACATAATTGCTAAATTTCAATAGGGTACCACTAATATTACTCTAGTATTTCACACTTTTTCAAATAAACCCATATTTTCTTTACTTCTAAAAAAAAACACCCTTTCACATAAAAAAATTAATAGACTTACATTATTCGTAGTTCCCATGGGAAAGAGAACATATTTAATGAATTGATTTTATCGGACTCATCGCGGATTTTTCCCTATTTCCCAAAAAAAACACCCTTTAACCTAAAATATTTGTATAGACTTTTTGAGTTCTTGCTTTCAGTTATAAATGAAACATTTTTACCAATTTTCATTGGTGTGACAATTTTTTCCCAGTTTTTGTGGTACTAATTCCGAATTTCATCATTTCTTTAAAAAAACACCCTTTCACTCAAAATAATTTTTTTACTTTTTATAGTTTCTTAATTCTTATACCAACCAAAACTATTTCACCAAGTTTTAAAAATTAATAAAATATAAGTTAGCTGTTATGATACCTTTCTCACACACAACTTAACCTATCAAAAAAACACCCTTTCAGCCAAAATATTTTTAAAAACTTTATGAATCCTTTGTCCCTGTTTTATCTTAAACCTTCATCCCAAATTTTGTCAGTGTAGCATGTTTTTCACATGGGTTTCGATTATATTTTACCTGTTGAGGTAAAAAAACAAGCACCCTGGTTTTTAATCGGAAATAACTTTTTTTAGAGCAATCGTATTGACTTTATTTTTATGTCATTAGATTCAGCATCAAAAAATACCTTGAAAACGAAATGGTAACGGAGTTACGAATAACAGAGTTACGCGCGACAGAGTTACGGCCGTCAAAGTTACGCGAAACCGAAGTTACGAAAAACTAGAGTTACGAATTCTAAAGTTATGTTAAGCTATGACATGTGATTTTTGGATTGGCAACAATTGCAACAACAGTTCACCACACCAAAAACACGTCTGTAAAAAAAAGGGGTGGTTTGGTTATTATTTAAATATAAATAATAACAAATTGGGTATTACAAAATACGCTATGAATAAATATATTAATTAATAGAAAAAAAAAATATACGTATTTACAATATTAGTTGGACAAATAAGAATTTAAATTCAATAATGTCCCCCAAACTTACATAAGTATACTTATGTTTTTTTTTTTCTATTTCAACGTTTTTGCGATCTTCTCACAAAAACAAAACCATATATGTATGAAAATTATGATCCTAAGTGGGCTGTAGGTCTGTCTTGCTAATTTTTATATATCGTCGACGTTTCGGGCGTGATTACACCCTTCTTCAGGACTCTAAAGTAAAAAATTTTTATTCTAAAAATACTAAAAAAATCTAAATTAAAATCTATACTTACAATATTATAAAATAATAAATTTTAAGATATTTCTTAAAATTTTTTTTGGTAAATTTTCTGGTATCTCTTTTTATCTCTTTTATTTTTGTAAATATTTAAAAATTCAAAAATTGAAGCCTTGAAAAAGACGTTTCAATTAATCGAATTTCAAAATAATGAAATCTAAATTTCACATTTGATAAAAAAAATCAAAATTTGACTTTCAAAATCAAACATGATCTTTAGAAATCAGGTCAAATATAAAATTTAGCCTAAAATATTTCTATGGACAAACTGGCTATAGATATTGCTCAGTCCTTCGCAATCTGATCGCCTATTAACAGTATTATTAGTATTTAAAATGTGCAACATTTCCAATAACATACGTTTACTATAGTGTTTTTCTGTCTGTAAAATGTCAACATTGTTAAAGTCTGGCCTATGTCCTTCATCTATACAATGTAAGGCCAATGCTGTTCTTTGTGAGTGTCCACTATTTATGTCTGATCTGTGACCAGCTAAACGATTTTTCAGCTTTTGCATAGAAGTTCCTACATAAACGGAAGGACATTGGTTTATTCCGCCACCTAGACATTTTATCTTATAGACAATATTTGATCTTTCACTTTTCGAAAATTCACCTTTTAAATTTGAAAACAATGAACTTCTTAAGATATTTGATGATTTAAATGCTAAACGAACATTGTCTTTATTTCTTATCACGCTCGAAACGTCGACGATATATAAAAATTAGCAAGACAGACGTACAGCCCACTTAGGATCATAATTTTGATTGAAAAAAGGTCACGAAAAAAAGGATAAATTCATATATGTATGTATATTAGGGTGGGTCAAAAAAATCGAAATTTTTTTTTTTGAGTTGGTACTCCGAAAAATCGATTGCTAGACCCCTCTAGAATATACACACCAAATATGAGCTCTTTATATTAATGGGAAGGTCCTCCGCTTTGCAATTTTCCATTTTTACATCAAGCTTCTACTAAAAAAAAATTATTTGTTTATTAATTGACTTTTTAGCAAATTTCTTTTCATATTCTTATAGGAAATTGAACGCTCTACAAAAAAGGCCTTATACACTTTTTTCGTTTATCTAACCGTTGAATAGATATTTGAGGTCCAAAAATCGAGAAAATCTTTAAAAATTCGTTTTTTGTTCTTAATTTTGTAACAAATTGAAAAATTATAATGATCAAACGCGCAAGACATATTCTTGTTGGAAATTGATTGCTCCACAAAAAAGGTCTTATTAACTTTTTTCATTAATCTAACCATTCTAAAGATATTCGAGGTCAAAGTTAAAAAAAAATATAAAAACATTTTATATTTTTAAAAAAATTCAAATTCACTGAAAATTCATTATTTTCAAATAAGCAAGATATATTCTTGTAGGGGCTTAAACGTTCTACAAAAAATTCCTTGGAATGAAATTGATTGCTTTAACCGCTTAGAAGATATTCGTATCCAAATCGCAATGCATACGGGTCATAAGAAAACTATTGAAATCAGTGAGCATTGGTTTGGATACTAATATCTTCTAAACGGTTAAAGCAATCAATTTCATTCCAAGGAATTTTTTGTAGAACGTTTAAGCCCCTACAAGAATATATCTTGCTAATTTGAAAATAATGAAGTTTCAGTGAATTAGAATTTTTTTAAAAATATAAAATGTTTTTATATTTTTTTTTAACTTTGACCTCGAATATCTTTAGAATGGTTAGATTAATGAAAAAAGTTAATAAGACCTTTTTTGTGGAGCAATCAATTTCCAACAAGAATATGTCTTGCGCGTTTGATCATTAATACAGTCAAATAAGGAGAAAAAAGGGGTAAATCTCGGAATGAATGTTAGTAGAAATTTTTTTTGCTCAATATCTTCCTTTTGCCATTCTATAACATATCTCAAAAGTCTAGAAAAATCTCATGTCCGCTTGTCGCGATTTCAAGGTCAAGTCGCGAAATGGAGATTTTCAAAATTAGCAAAAATAGGCTATGGTATTATATACACATATGATACATGATTTCAAGGTATTTTTTAATGCTAATTCCAAAAAATCTAAAATCAAGACAATCTGACGTCTCTGGAAAAAGTTATACCTGTTTTTCATCTGCCAACTCATATTATTATAACAGTTGCAAACTTACTGCCGAAAAACCCTTAAAAGTTATGGTAGATGAACCAAATTTTGCATGAAGATTTTAGAATCCATCATTATTAAAAATCAAAACAATCCATTACAAAAAATATATATACCTACGAAATAATGGTATTTTTTGATGGAGGGGCAAATTTTAGGATATCCACTAAAGAAGATTCTTGTTCATCTTAGGAATAAGTGTTAATAGGCTAATTTTTTCATTTTAATCTTTGTTTGGATATTCTTTAACTACCCTCAAAAATCTAAAAAAAATCTCATGTCCGCAAGTCCTAATTTTCTTGGTTTGAAAATAAGGTGCAGATTTTAAAAAATTGAAAAACTACACTTTAGATATTTGTGTCAGATCAACATGAATAAGGTGCATTACTTTTCAGGGATGGTCAGGTTGACTTGTTTGTGTGTTTTGTTGGAATAAGTGTTAAAAAATACCTTTAAATCATGTCGCCTATGTTGGTATACATATAAAAATTTAAACTTTTCTTATTAATTTTTTAAAATCTGCACCCTTTTTTCAAACCAAGAAAATCAGGACTTGCGGACATGAGATTTTTTTAGATTTTTGAGGGTAGTTAAAGAATATCCAAACAAAGATTAAAATGAAAAAATTAGCCTACTAGCACTTATTCCTAAGATGAACAAGAATCTTCTTTAGTGCATATCCTAAAATTTGCCCCTCCATCAAAAAATACCATTATTTCGTAGTTATATATATTATTTGTAATAGATTGTTTTGATTTTTAATAATGATGAATTCTAAAATCTTCATGCAAAATTTGGTTCATCTACCATAACTTTTAAGGGTTTTTCGGCAGTAAGTTTGCAACTGTTATAATAATATGAGTTGACAGATGAAAAACAGGTATAACTTTTTCCAGAGACGTCAGATTGTCTTGATTTTAGATTTTTTGGAATAAGCATTAAAAAATACCTTGAAATCATGTATCATATGTGTATATAATACCATAGCCTATTTTTGCTAATTTTGAAAATCTCCATTTCGCGACTTGACCTTGAAATCGCGACAAGCGGACATGAGATTTTTCTAGACTTTTGAGATATGTTATAGAATGGCAAAAGGAAGATATTGAGCAAAAAAAATTTCTACTAACATTCATTCCGAGGTTAAACCCTTATTTGACTGGATTAATTATAATTTTTCAATTTGTTACAAAATTAAGAACAAAAAACGAAATTTTAAAGATTTTCTCGATTTTTGGACCTCAAATATCTATTCAACGGTTAGATAAACGAAAAAAGTGTATAAGGCCTTTTTTGTAGAGCGTTCAATTTCCTACAAGAATATGAAAAGAAATTTGCTAAAAAGTCAATTAATAAAAAAATAATTTTTTTTTAGTAGAAGCTTGATGTAAAAATGGAAAATTGCAAAGCGGAGGACCTTCCCATTAATATAAAGAGCTCATATTTGGTGTGTATATTCTAGAGGGGTCTAGCAATCGATTTTTCGGAGTACCAATTCAAAAAAAAGAATTTCGATTTTTTTGACCCACCCTAATGTATATCTATACCTATCCAATCAAAATTTTACAAGAATAAATAACACCCATTTTCGCTTTACTCATTTAGTTCTAACCAATGAGAAAAATGTTAATCTCTTGTTTGTATTTCCATAATTCCATATCGTTCCTCGCAATTGTTGCCAACCCAAAAATCACATGTCATAGCTGAACATAACTTTAGAATTCGTAACTCTAGTTTTTCGTAACTTTGGTTTCGCGTAACTTTGACGCTCGTAACTCTGTCGCCCGTAACTCTGGTATTCGTAACTTCGTCGGTTTCCCCTTGAAAACATGTGTCATATGATGATATTCAACAAACAATTTTTTTCAGTATACATATTTTTGACCTTCACCCCCTCCCTCTTGTCCGCGAAAAAACACCCTTCCACCCAACTTTTTTTAAAGACTTTTTTTGTACTTGGTTCCTATCCCAAAAGCAAACTTTTTGCCAAGTTTCATGAGTGGAACAATTTTTTTTATTTCTTGATTTTAGTACTATTTTCACCTGTACTAAAAATAGAAATCTAAACTCTTTAGAATTTTGTATTTTGCAAAATGTACAACTTGTATAATAGTTAAAATGTGTTGTAAAAACTATGGGCAAAAAAGACAGTTGGCAATAATGTAGATACAGTTTTCTGTTCTAGTCAAAGAAATGCAATATAGAAGGCATGAATAAGAAGTTTATGTGCATTGTGCATCTAAACGGAAATGCAAATAAACTTCTTTCTCATTTTAAACTCTTATTTTGTATTCATGATTATATTTGCATAATTCAAAAAAGAAAACGAACAAGAATAATAATAACATAATCTTTCTTCATTCAGATTTACATCCGAACCTCTTTAATCGGTTTAAATTATTTGTTTTACTGCAACATCCTTTTTTTTTGTTTGTTTCAAAAAGAAGACTTACGAAGAAATCTAAATTTATTTTTATTCGATCTTATAGAATTTTCTTTATTGACTTTTGCTTAAAAGTTTTTATCTTTCCACAGGTTAGATGTGGCCACATTTGCGGGCGATTCAGTTATCCTGGAATAATGGAGGCAGCATATGGAAAATACGGATACTATCTGCTGTCTTTACTGCAGTTTATGTATCCCTTTCTAGGTAAATGATTTATTGATGATACTTTGGTTTTATTTGTTCTGCTGGCAAACAAAAATAAAGTTTTTTATTTTCGTTTTTGGTTGGTGTTGGTGTAATGAATGGTTGGTTTTGGGAAAAAGTATAAATTTGAAAAAAATATCTCTCTAGGGGTGCACAAATCTAAGAGACATTACCTTCTTTTATTTTTATTGATACCTACCACAGTTAGATTAAAGAGAGACAGATTTATGGGTAGTGAAGAAAAATTGAACCTTTTAAATTTATTTATACAATTCATCATTTGCAATCGAATATATCACTTGTTATCTTTGAATGCCAATACTAACTCAGTCGACCGAAGGTTTTTTAGGAGGGAATATGGAGTGTGCAGCCAAATTGAAGAAATTTGGCTAAGTCCAGTGCATATAATAACCAGACAGTGTTAAATATATTCGCATAATGGTCTCTGCCAGAGCCAAGTGTATATTTTTCATAACTATCCACTATTTTGGCCAATCACTGCTATCACTGATCGTTTTTCCCACGAGAGACTGTTGGTTTGAAACTACCCTGGTCAGCAGGGGCGTACGTTGAGTTGTCGGGGCCCCGAAACAACACTGAATTTTGGGGCCCTTTTGATATTTGAGGGCTCCTTTGTTATAGAAAATAAGAACAAATAAAAAAGTACGTACATATACGCCCTAATTTTCTTGAGGCCCTTATGTAGGGTAAGGTGGTATAAGAGTGCGCATTTTAGACAAAACACCAAATAAAACAATAACAAAAAGAATTCAACTACTTTTTTTATATATAGTTCTTAGTTTATAATCAAAGCAACGAAAAAAACTTAAAACTGGTAACTAAAAAGTATTAGGTCATTTGCGCACTCTTATACATACTATTGTGTAAGAGTGCGCGGCTTAGTTTGTAAGAGTGCGCAGCTACGTACAGGTGTAAGTTCGCACAAAAGTCGCAAATAAAACTGCCTATCTGTAAATAAACAGAGTATTTTTCAACCCATTACTCCTTGCATGAGGAACAATCAATTTAGTCTTCGATTAATGGTTCCGAGAAAATTTCAATATTTCCTAGTTACTTTCATTCGCTTGTTTTTTGTAAAACTTGTATTTGGTTTCTTTTTGGTTGGAATATCTTTTTCTAGCTGCTGTTTGCTGGTATATGGACAAATGCCAGTTATTTTGAAGCCTTGGATAGCATTTACTGCTCTTATAACCCGCGCACTCTTATACATCATCATGATGCGCACTCTTACACGCTCAGACATGTAATCGAAGAATATATATGTATTTCACAATGTACTTTATGACCAATCTTATGTGTTCCTCAAATGTTTCTTTTTGTCGACTTTTCAATGTCCCATACTTTGTTTATTGTTATTTTTTGTTGTTAAGCGGAAAATTTAATTTGTTTGGCAAGAAAAATTGGAAAAAAAAGTGCTAAAAAACTTAAACTTAAGTAGCACCTCTGTTTACAAACACATTTGCATGAAATTTTGACAGCAGATCAAACTCATTTATACTTTCCAAAATAAGTGCATTCAGTCTTATATTGCCTTTCAAACCGTAGGAAATCGCTTTGCGCACTCTTATCAACCGCGCACTCTTATACCATCCCACCCTACCTATTATTTCTTGGTCGCTTAGATTATTCAAGTGATATTTTTGGGGTTCTAAATAATTATGTAATTTTTCTTTCAAAAAAGCCATTTATTTTTTTGGGACCCCAGAGGTAATATATTTTTTTTAGATGAAATATTATGTGGCTGGCTACCAATTCATTAGCATTGCACTGAAGAATATAATAATTTGTTGTGTGCGATGTAAATCACGTCAAATATCTTATCTTTTGATTTGAATTGTCTCCTGTCGGAGCCCTGGTGTGTCGGGGGCCCCGGGGCACCGGCCCGTTTGCCCCAATGGTGTGCACGCCCCTGCTGGTCAGATATCAGCATGAGCTTATTCGTGTAGGTTTGGTAATTTAGTGGCAGGAACATCAAGAAGGATATTCAATATTTTCCCTAGTTAAGTAGGTCCAACATTCCTTCGCTTATAAAGACTTGTCTCGCTGACATCTACTATACTTGGTTTCGACTTCCATTCAGCAACGCAGAGGCAGAGCCTGAAGCTGAGTTTGTTTATCAGAACACCCATACATTTTGCTCAAAAGTGTACCTGTGAATCACTCACTTTTGTCCTATGGCCTGAATAAAGTTATTAGGCCTATTGCTGTTATAACTTTGAAATAAAGGTACCAATTGGAGTATGTTAGTGCAAACATATTTCTTTGCGTTTAATTGCACTGAGTAAAAATAGAAATTGAATTTTTAAAGAAAAAAATTAAAAAAATCTTGATCACCGCACCATAGCTGCACCAATGCCATTTGGTTGAAAATTTGCCGCACCACAATTGCATCAAGTCGGCACCATTTCATTTTGTATGAAAAATTCACTGCACCATGATACATAATTTTGGATTATTGAAAAATATAAAAACAATACCTACGAGAAATAGATTCAAACCCACCAAGTATCCAGAGCACTTTCAATTAGAAGTCCAACGCTTTAACCACTCGACCACCAAGTCATGAACTGGCAATTTGTTGCTTACGAGAAATAAAATTTTTGATCATGGCGCAGACGTGCGGTTGTGCACCGAATTTTTCATACAAAATGAAAGGGTGTGGACGTGGTGCAGCGGTTTAGAAAATTTTTAAATGGTGCGGACGTGGTACAGTGGTGGTGCGGCAGTTTAGAAATGTTTGGTCATGGTGCGGACGATGTGCAGCGGTGGTGCGGGGCAATAGAAATTTGTGATAATAGTGCGGACGTGGTGCGGCGGTGAAGCGGCGGTCAAAAAAAGGTGCAGCGTAGGTGCGGCGGAATTCCATTTTTACTCTGGGCAGTAAACTAAAAAAAAAACTTCAATAGAACAAAAAAAAAATTTCAGTGATGACATGACAGATGACACTATGATGCTAGTTAGATTTTGTAACAGAGCTGAAAGCCACCTATACTTGTCAAGTCGAGTGCGCTGAATTCAATAGTGCCAAGTGTTTGAAAAACTTTGCTCAGATTATCGAAATAAAAACTATGAAAATAAGATCTTGGTGCGGGGACTTTTAAATTATCCTCTAACAAGCTGAGGATACAATCTTTGGGTCACCGATTTGGCATAGTACCTTGTATAACGGGTTCGAGACCAACTTCCTTCAGGATCAGCTACAAATAGCAAATTTTAATGTGTTCACGTTGCACAAGCCAAAAATAAATAAAACGGTGGTTGGTTCAGTGCAAAGAGTTTAGCGTTAAAAGCAAGGGAATGCTGCTGGTGAAAAACAGAAGCAGAATCAGCTGGCTATAAATAGAGCTGACTGAAGAAGCATGCTGTTTATGGCCCAAATCTGCAAAAAATTGTAGTGCCACCTTAGAGCGCTGGTCACCCTAAATAAGTAAATAATGTATATTATCTATTCAAGCGGACATAGACTGCTGCTTCGCAAGCTTTCATCGAATAATTAAAAAAAATCGTGTAGCCTTAAAGCCATGTTTGTTGAGATCATTTGGATCCATACTGAGATCCAGATAGAAGTTTTTACCGCAGATGAAAAATCGATCTTTTCGTGATTCGCAGATTTTGGTATGAGAACAACCATCTATCATAGGCGTTTGAACACTAGAGTCTTTTTGTTACGTGGTTGGAAAAGTTGAACGGAAGCTCAAAATCTAGCTTTCGAACCTGGATTGGAATGTCATTGAAGGGATCTTTTTCATTGCTTATCCATTTTATCAAGCTGAGTCCTGATGTTGCTAAAAAGCTGCTTTACTTCGTCACGTTTCTTTCGCATTTCGATAGAATCTGCACCACTAACACTGGTCGGCAAAAATAAAAAAAAAGTCGGGAGCAAGAACTTTGTAAGGTGACTTTAATTGACTTTAGTGTGCTGAATTCAAAACTGTTTACAGTTTTGTTCTATCACATCTGGTTTTTGAGCTATATTATTAAGTCTCAAAAACTAATTTTCAATGAAGTTCTTTTTGATGTTTAATCGAAAAAATACATTTTTCCTTAAAATGCTGCTTTTTAAAATCCAAATCAGAAGTAGCGAACTGGAATTTGGATAAAAAAAATGAAATTTTGACTTCGGATTCGGACTCAGCATAAAAAAGCGGTTCTAGCTCTATTTTCGTTGCCGACCAGTGTAATTAGATCATCAACCTCGCTCATCAGATACCTTTTTTGTATGGCAATTGTGCTTATTCTTTCAAATGTTACCGTGTTAATGTTACATCAGAAGCTGACAATATCGGTGTGAAAAACTAACCCAAATTTTCCGGTACATCTTCTCGAGGTCGGCCGTTAGTGATCCGGCTCGAAGGACCAAATATTTTAAAATTAATTTTTTCCTAAAAAAAAAACATTTACAAAATATTTGTACTACTTATTCTTTCGGGCAGTTGTCTTTGTGAGAAATTCAGAATTATGAAATCCTTCATTCTTATAAAAAAAAATTTGAATACATTAACTTCATTGGCATAATACTACCTTTTCTTAATTAAATAACAAAACATTTTCCCATTCCTTTAAAATTAACATTCAGGATTCAGTCATGCATTTGTGGTTTAAAAATTGAAATCACAACCAAAACATAAACCATGGAAAATCATAATATTGTTTTGGGTTATAAATATATCCTATTTCGCAAAGACTTATCTATTATACAAAACAAATAAATCATCTTGCCCATTTATTTTCATAGATTAATTGCTTTTGCATACACACAGACACACAAATATAGCGATACATTGAAAAATCAATACTATCCTGACCGAACAATAGCTTACATTTTTCACCTCGAATTTCAATAAATCAAACAAATGCATGCCCATTCACTAAAACCAAAGCTCATATTTTTTTGCAGAAGGTGTAGGTTACGGCATGGTACGCCACCGCCGCCGCCGCCACGACTACTACGCAAAAGTACCAACTAACTATTACATACTGGCATCGAACGACCGTTTCGTTAGAAGATAACTCGTGTGTTGAACCAAATTAAGCGTGACAGGATAAAAATACACAAACGCAATCATCAAATGAAATGAATTGCAAAATTCTCAAAGCAATTTGCATTCATCCATCACTGTGCCAATGACGAAGAGGTTATAAGGGCTACAATCAGAACAGCAAAAAACAGGGTATGATTCTCTATACCACCCATTCAATTGCATATCAATGTTACTACAGACAAAGGTAGAAATGCAGTCAAATTGGATGGAATAAATCTTCTAGTTTTCGGATTTTCAATCAATGCTTAGCATAGCCTAAATTTAATTGCACACTCAAAAGACTGACTAAATTTTCATTCGCCAGCTCAATGGTAAAATGAAAACTCACGTCCTTAACCAACTTTTTACTGCATTATCCCTCAACTTTGTATCGAATGGTTAAACCAAGGTTTGATTGCAGTTTAGTCTCTAACCATAATACCTAACAAACTGGGCGGTAGTAACTTTGGCCAGGACAGACATTATAAAAGTTTAACAGCTCGTGACATTTCCTCGCACATTTTAGCACAATGTCTATGCGAAATGCAATGTCTTATTCATACCATTCGCCACCCTTCTATCATACTTGCATGTTGTACATCCTACGATCAAAAAGAGGGATTTACATTTTGCAGCAACTAGACGTGAAGGATAAAAGCAAAAACCGGCAGCTAAAAATAACTTTTGGCTGGCCTTTATCCCCCCAGTTTTATATTCATGCAATATGGTAGCAGCAGAGAGTGACTTGCGTTGGGCGCCATTGCGAACTCTGAATGTAAATCAGTAACTTTTGCCGGTTATATATTTTCGATAAACACAAAAAAAAAAATATAGGTGAAAGAAACTTTAAAGTGGAAATCATTTACAGTGGTTTGACGTAAGTTAGATGACTGATTCAAGGAGACTAAAGGTGGGTTGGCTATGAAGAAGACCTGGCTGCATGGGTTTTTTTTTTTAATGGCAATGGCACAAGTAACTTTAAAACATGAACGTGAATCTGCTAAAAGTGCAAATTGTGTAATCATTTTAGAGGGCAACGTCATGATAGGTTTTTGATTACGGATAAACAATTTTTCAAGGTTAGGCATTACTCTGTTTGGCTAAATGGGTTTCATGGTGAACAAAAATTCAATGTAAAGTCAATGAATATTTTTTTTTTGCCAAAGGAAGCAAAATTCACTAACGAACCATTTTCGAAGTATTGAATTTGAGCATATACTTTTTAATATGGTTGAACTTTGGATATCCAATTTTTGTAAAGTGCAATTTCATTGGAGAACTTTTCTTAATTTCTTAAATTGAGAGTGTTTACATGAGAGTTTATAAGTTGAATTGCATTCCAGGTTACAGCTGGCAGAAAAATTTTAGAAACAAATTAAAGAATTTTATTTTAAAAATTTAGGTTTTGACCTTTAAGCTGAAATCAAAAATATAATATTTCACCACACTTTTGGAGTTTGAGTGATTTGGCTTAGGAACAAAATTGTGCACGTAATTTATGTGGTTGGTAGTTAAAGTGGGTTGATGTCAGAATTCTACTTTCAAAATTCTGCATTTTAACATTTTACAAACACTTTTTTAAATTTTTGCAGAATTTTGTAATATCATCATCTCGCAAAATTTGCTGCTTATTTGATATTATTTTTACTTACGGGTAGGTAATATTTATTTTTTTTTTTGATGAATCAATAAATTTAAAAATATTGAGAAAAGTTCTTTTAATGGGCCCGTTCTGAAAATATTAGGGACTAGATGTTTAGGCAACGTCATTTTCTGAACGGAAATTTGAGTTAATTTGACTAAATTAGTTTGGATATGCCATTATTGTTACTTTTCGAAATTTTCTTGAGAATTTTACAGATCGCATGGGGCCGACACCAAATTTCACTTTACTTTAATAAATAAATACCTTATATTAATTATAACCAATAATGCACTTTTTACTCGTTTTTCGCATTAATAGTTTTAATTCAGTAACCGTTATTCTATAATTAAAAACAATTAGCTGTCATTTTGACAAGAAAAAAATTTCAAAAATTTTTAGGGAAAATTTTCTTGCCTTACTTTCCAGTCAGTTTTGCAATAAAATAACCTAAATTGGAAAGATTTTTTTTGACAGTTAACCAATCAGAGACCGAGAAATTACCTAAATATTTAGTCCCTAAAGTTTCTGAACCTGCCCAATGATAAATATCTTCGAAAAATAATAATTCCAAATTTTTTTAATTAGTCAAATAAAAATTAATATTCAAAAATTTGAATAAGAAAAGCAATATTTTTTATCACACAACTTTGTTTCTAATTAGTTGTCAACGTTATATATCTTATCGAATAAAAATCTTATCAATAACGGGACAACATGTCTTAAAAGTCGGAACAAATCGGGGCAACTAAAAATTATTTGATCGTCAACTGGAGGATGACGGACACAAACCCGAAATTTTGAATCCAGAAAACCCAGAATCCCGAAAATACAAACTTCACAAAACCCAGAATTCCGAAAACTCAGAATCCCCAATGGGAACCCGAAATCTCAAAAAATTATATAAAATGAAAAATTTGACTCTGGACATTTAGCATTCTGTGTTTTCGGAATTTTGAGTTTTCGGGACTTTGGATGTTGGTATTCTGTGGTTTTGGGATTTTTGAGATTTTGGATTATAGTAATTTTGGGTTTACGTAATTTCGGTTTTCGGGATTTCGACAATAACCCCTCTATCATTAAGCTATTTACTCTTGATTATAGTGTGACAAGCTGCAACCAAAGTTGAATTTGGACACAATCATATTGATTTCAATTTTTTGTTTCAACTTTAATAAATTGTTGCATGTAATTTTTGTAAACATTTAATCATATTATATTTTATGTTGCGTCCTTTCCTTCAGTTTTTGAACTTACACTGAGGGAAAAGCCACCATAAAACAACGTGAAATCAATAAAAACCACATTGATTTAACTATTATTCGGAAAGATTTTGCGTTGAAGATGGAAATTTTAAAATCAACGTGGAAAATAGGTTAATTTTTAATGGTTTCGTATCTTAAAGTCACGTTTTTGTGGATTTCTGAAAAATTTACAATTAAAACAAATAACTGAAGTTTCCTAAGTGTAATTCAATAATCATATTATCATTTTGAAAAACATGTATGGATTGAAATCGCGAAATTTTGGCGAAAACAATTTAATAAATTTAATAAAGAATGAAGGATCAACCAGAAATGGTATGGTTAAAAAAAAGTTTGAATATGCTCTATCCAGCTTCAGATACAAAAATTCAAATTCTGGAGGTAAAAACCATGAATAGTGGTACAAAAAATGCAAAAAAAAATACAATCTTAGACGAGTAAATTTTTACGTGTGCTACCAGTTTCGGTGGATTAACGACAAGAATTAAAGTGAAAAACAGTTGTTATTTGTAATTTTAAGACAGTAAATAAAATGGTCATTAGTCCAAATTTTCTCAAATGGCTGAATTTTGAAAAGACACCATCGCTAAGCCAAGAACAGAATTGTATATGCGTTTAAGGTTTTTGAAATTCTATACCACATGAAAAGTTGAGTGGTATTTCTAGTTATTTTTGGATCAACGAACATTTAATTTTGATGTAATTGGTGAGTTAAACTATCAGTTTAATATTCTGCGAAAGGAAAAACCATTTTGAGATCAACTACGATAATACTAATAATAAATTTCAAACTTGAATAATGGTCACAATTATTTGTAAATGAATATTCAAGAAACTTTTCCTTAATTCTCTCGTATTTGTGAACCAGTATACTGAATTTTCCAACAGGACCACGCCGCCGTGTAAAATGTGTAAAATATTAGGAGGAAGTGCAAAATTAGGTATCTGCCATAGAAAACAACCCTGAACCTTGTTGAAAATGTTTGGAAATTGCTAGCTCGTACTGATAAAATTTGTGATCGTCGATTTTAAGACAAAAATATTTCCTAACCCACCATTTAGGGAAGAGATTCAGATAGATTGTATAAAGAGATTTAACAATGCAATTCCTGGACAGTTTTGTTATTTTTTCACTATAGGTACAAAAAATAAAGTAAGTAGCTAAAATGAACTTGGTTTAAATTCATTTCACGGACCACTTTAACATCATTCTTTATGTGTACCTACCTATTCTGATGAAACGAAAAAACAACTCAGTTTTTCGATATGAAATGCTTTGCCATAGAGAAACAAGAAAATTTACCACACGTTTTTAATTATTTTTTGAAGTGAAAACTTCTTAGTATCGTAGTGATTTGAAACAAGATGAAACAAAAAACGCCACACGACTTCAACTTGTTATAACTTTTTTGTTTAAATAGATAGATGAATGAAATTTGTAATGTAGATAGGTAATTAAATAAGTTATAATTGTACAAAATTTCAATTAATTTCATATTCAAAATTCGGAGATAACGGTAAAAATATGTTCTTTTCCAACACACGTTTTATCTTTTGATGTAGTGCACATACAAATTTGATTTAACTTTGCTCTACAAGTTACACAATCTTAAATTAAAAAAAATTAAAAATACCTCAAAACACCTGTGGAGATCTATTGGCGATGACCAGCTACCAGTGTAGTAAGTACCGTAATCTCAGTCTGGAAATTCGACATGGTTGACCTTAAAAAATTCTAACTTCTCTTGTAGACATCTTTGAAATAGATTTATACATCATTATACAAGGTGAAACAATAAGCTTTCACATGGTATACAATTTTTTATAGGTTGTCAAACAAAAAAATTGATTTAATAGCATGAGAACATAAAAATAAATGTTTTTTTTTGCTTTTTGGATGAAATTTCATCGAGTTTAAAAAATTCTAGCTCTTTTTGTAGATGTCTCATAGAGCTGATCGATATATATATTTTGAGCTAAGACAACAAGCTTTCAGATGATATAAAATTTATATAGGTTGTCATATAAAAAACATGGATTTGAAGGTGATAGAATAAAAATAGATAGATTTTTTCTATTTTATTTTTTTTTTGCAAGAAAAATGATTTTTTAAGGTTTCACTTCTACCACGTGTTAATTGCACACATGATTTTTTTTTGTGGATTCTGCTAACATCTTAAAAAATGACTTGACACCAACAAATTATTTTTTTGCCTACACTGTAGGGAATAACCGAATACTGAACATTTGAAACATTTGAACATTTCTAATGAAAAGGAGTGTATAACTACTTTCCATAAACTTTAAGTATTTAGGCTTTCTTCTTTGCTAACAAATTGTTTTCATATTGTCTTTAGAAAACGTTTCATACAGTTTGAAAATTAAAAATCTTCAAAATACAGTACAACCAAACTCGCAGTAAAAAAATTTACATTAAACTGGTCATGACTAATAGAGTGGCGCTCCATGGCGGCCTGCTATTTCAAATACAAACCTAACAGCTATAACCCAACATTAAAAGTATGTTCTTGGTATCAAATTTATTTAAATTCATATATTAAGGTCTATAGTACCTTAAGCACCCTGTATAAAACAAAATTTCGTCATGAATATTAAACATACCTCGAACACAAAAAAAAAAATCAAGGCTAAAAAACTTTTACAAATTATTAATCTTGTCGAAAAAAAATTATATGCTTGTATGAACTAATGGCTTTGTACCTTTGAGGGTTTTTTAATGATGCAAGAAGTTATGGAAACTACACAAATTGAGGTATATTTTAAACCAAATACCTTCCATGTATTCCCGAATTTCGTTTCATGTTTTCATAAAATAAATGGATAACCTTTCACGGATTAATTATTCACCTTAATTATCTGAATAACCAAGACCGAGAGTGTATCTTAAGTTCTAGTGTAATCGACTATATCAAATATCGAAATATTTGTATATGAAATAGTAGGTAAATATGTTCGAATTTGCGCGCATAGTTAAACCTTTTTGAGCATTAAATAATACATGAAGTTTCGTAGAGTTGTTTTTAAGTTACTTAATAGGGATATTGTGGATTGTGTCGCAGGAATTTGACTGTAAGCTCAACTTTATAACAAACTTTCTTCGGTATAAATATATAATGAAGTAGGTGGACTGTGCACCACATACATCCATCAAAAAGGGTCGTCTCTTAATTTGAGTAAGTGAAAATAAAGAGTTTTTAGTCCTTTTGAAGCCTTTTTACGAACCCTTGGGATGAAAAAAAAAAAACAACTATGGATCCATTAACTCTTTATTTAAAGAGAGTCCGGATACAAAGTTGGTTATGCAAATTTAAAATAGACCATTGAAAATTAATAAAATATAAGTTAAAAAAGCATCAATCGCAAAAATAATAGACTGAAGGATGAAAGCAAATTTTGGAATTAAAAGATATATCTAATTAAATTGAAATCAGAGACGTTGTTTGATCTACTGGGGCCCAGGGCAAGACTGGACTTGGAGCTCTTTTTGTTTTATTAATTGTATTGCGATATAACGCGACACAACGCGACACAACTCGACACAAAGCGACACAACGCGGAACAACGCGACACAACGCGACATAACGGGACACAACGCGACACAACGCGACACAACGCTACACAATGCGACACAACGTGACACAAAGCGACACAACGCGACACAACGCTACACAATGCGACACAACGTGACACAAAGCGACACAACGCGACACAAAGCGACACAACGCGGAACAACGTGACACAACGCGACATAACGGGACACAACGCGACACAACGCGACACAAAGCGACACAAAGCGACACAAAGCGACACAACGCGACACAACGCGACACAACGCGACACAAAGCGACACAACACGACACGACGCCACACAACGGGACACAACGTGACACGGCGCGACACAATGCGACACAACGCGACACAACGCCACACAACGGGACACAACGTGACACGACGCGACACAACGCGACACAAAGCGACAAGACGCGTTACAACGCGACACAACGCGACACGACGCGACAAGAATCATTGCACCAGTCTGTTAATTCTTCTTCACACTTAAACAGAAACGTCATTTGGTTCTGCAGAGAGAAGTTACAGAAAAATAGTCTAGAATTAGCTATAGTTACCTTCACATAAACTTTAAAAATTGAGTAAGACAAGTAAATACAGAAAGGGACTTTACTTTATGACAATGATTCTCTAAGAAGTTATAGCACTTTCTTGCAAGAGGCAGGCAGTAGATTCCCCTTGTAGATGGAAGGAAACTAGATTTGAATTCCATTTCGCTAATGGGTTTCTATGTTGTTAGCAATGCAGAACATTTCCTTCGATTTTCCTTCCATTTATTTGTACACTGAGAGAAAAAACAACTTAAAATCAACGAAAACCACGTTGATTCAAATATTTTTTCGGAATGATTTTGCGTTGAAGACGAAAATTTTAAAATTAAAGTAGAACATCGTTAGTTTAAAGTGGTTTACCGTTATAAAACATCTTTAAATCAAAATTGTTTCAACTTAAAAAAAAAGCATCGATTTATTAAAAAAAAAAAGAAAAAATGGGCAGCCGCTGAGGAACGAACCTACAACTCTTGGGTCACTAGGTGAATGCTTTACCAACGTGCTATCTCACTGTCGGAAATAAGGGTGATAAAATGCAACAAAAGCTGATGTCCGATAAAAATAAAAAAAATTACGTTGTTTCAATTTTATTTTGAACAAGTTTCATGTTAATTTTTTCAACATTAAATCAACGTTGAACATTCTACATTTTACGTTGCGTTTTTTCCCTCAGTGTATTATGTATATGACGTATACTTTAACACTTAACTCATCGATTTTTTAGTATTATCCTTTTAAATTCATTAACTTCCTTTATTTTGTACAACCGCTCTCATTGAAGTACCTTCTCAAGATTTTTAAAACAATAATGAAATTTAGTAAACATTTATCTTGAGTGCAGAAAAGGATATCAGGTAACAATACCCACTCCCGCCATTCATTTCACACTACAAACACTCAAATCTTATATTTTTAACTTGAAAAAATCTGTTTAAATAAGAAAAAAAAAAAACTAACGAATAAATTATTTATTTATTTCAGCTATGATATCATATAACGTTGTCGTTGGTGATACTCTCTCAAAAGTCCTGGTACGTGTTTTCCCTTCCTGGGGTTCATCTATGGGTGCTGTCCGACTGGGAGTTGTATTTTTTGTCACAGTTGGTGTTGTTGTACCACTTTGCCTCTACAGGAATGTTTCACGGCTTGCACGGGCGAGTTTCATCAGTTTGGCATGTGTGGTTTTTATATTGTTAGCTGTAATCATAAAACTTATGTCAGGAGAATATAAAGTGTAAGTAAACATTTTTTTGAACATCTGATCTGAACCAAGACAAAATATATTCAATCTTTTTATATAAACGTGTAGCGGATACATTACATACCTACTTAAAGTAAAATGATATCTTGAAATTCTTTATACATGCATATAAACAAAAATATAAAATATACTCTGTGAATGTCTTTGCAAGGAAGGATGTTCGCTAGATTCATTATAAATTTATAACATTTTTGAATAAGGAAGAGCTTTTTATGTTGCTTCTTAAGTCTTTAAGATACAGTGAACGACATTTTTACTGATGCATTTTAATGTTATAGGCATGTACCTAATTTGCATTTATTTATGTTGCTCCGTTTTCGAACGTGATGTAGATGATAGTAGCGTTGTTGTGGCTCTATGTTGCTGTCGAATTGTTAAGAAAATTTTTTTAACGAATTAGTATTTAGATGTTTCATTTGACTTCCTTAAAGTTTTATTCATTTATTTAATAATTCGGAGACATTAGACTTTTATATTGATCTCATAGTAGTTTTTGATTGTGAGTGGTTCAAATTCAAAGTCCCCCAAAATCTCCCTATTGTTTTTTTTTGACGTGATAACGTCTTATAAATCGATGAACCATGACGGCATCCACGAAAAAGTGACGCCATTTTCTCCCGTTCCACCTAAAATTTTTAGCAATGCGGCAAAAAAATTAAATTCAAGGTTAAAAATAAAGTATTGGATTTGAAAAATAATAATAACCTTTAGTTGAATGCTAATGAAGGATTTTGAAAAATTTTAACTTTTCATGGGCTAAATAGAAATTTGAATTTTTTTTAATCGATAGATCAAGGGGCACGGTAGTGCCCAGCCAAGTTCTCTAGCAACTTTGGCACTACACCCTTATTTACAGGAAACAACTCAGGCCATTTTCGACCCCCCTCTCACTTCCACACCAAAGATGCTAGAAATTTCAAACTTGCTACATTTGTTGAGCTGTTCAAAACCAAACACCTCGCAAAATTTCAGCCTCCTACGATGAGTAGTTTCTGAGATATAGGGCTTTAAAAATCGCAAAAACCGTAACTGACTCACTGACTCACTGACTCACTGACTCACTGACAGATCATCAAAATTATGGAGAATTTCTCGATATCGAAGAAACTTGAAATTTTACACGGTGATAGGACTTGTGGTGTATACAAAGGATAAAATCGAAAACTTGAGATTTTCAATTCAGGGGGCGTGGCATCCGCACATTTCCGCTGAATTTTCATAAAATATTATAGAGCATTTCTAACTTTCGTAGAACATTAAAATTTGGTAGAATGGTAGACCTGGTAGTTTATACAAAAGAAAAAATTTAAAATTTGACAATTTTAGACAAGGGTCGTGGTAACCGCCCATTTTCTCTGAGCAATACCTTGCAAAAAGTAGTGAAATCACAACAAAAACATTACTGTTAAAAAAAGAGCCAAGTTCTCTTATGTTGAAGTTATGCTAGCACAAAAAGTACTGAAATGTAAAAGTGTACCAAGTTCTAAAGCTTGGCTTTAAATTTGTATACATAAAATGTAGATTGTTTACTTGGCAATTTTTTAAATAGCTTTAAAAATCGGTAATTTAAAGAAAAATTGTCAAGAGAACAATCTACATTTTATGTATACAAATTTAAAGCCAAGCTTTAGAGAGAGAACTTGGCTCTTTTTTTAACAGTAATGTTTTTGTTGTGATAAATTTATTGTAAAGCTGACAATGGTATTGAAAACATTCTTTAAAACTTCAAAAAGTTATAAATGTGTTTTTTTTTTTAACTTAAACATGAGGTAAACCTTTGACAAAGTAGTGAGTATAGGTAGGGGAATTTTTTTTCGACAATTTAAAAAATGCAAATCAAAAGATAATAAAAAAAATATGAGGGGTCTATTACGGTTTTTTTTTTAAGTCTCTGCGTTTGGAAATATGAATTTTTGAAAAACACCTACTTTTTTAGGAGTATTTTTGGGTGGGTATTTATTTTTAGCAATTTCTCTTAGCGTTAAAAAAAAATCACAAACTTATAAAACATATAGTTTATAGTCGTGCGCATGCAAATTGGTATTCTTAAATGATTTTTAACCGAATAACGGGAAAAACAAGTTTTGTTGTCCCAAGTTTTTCGACCGTTTTTATCATGCTGATAATATTACTTTTCATTTGATATATTACACATAACGGTACATTTACTACAAGCTACACAATGTTTAATTAAAAAAAACTTCAGAAATACCTTAAAACACCTGTGGAGATTTGTTGCCCATGGCCAGCCACCAGTGTGGGAAGTACCTACCGTATTCTCAGTTTGAAATTTCGACATGGTTGGCTTTAAAAAATTCTTACTTTTTTTTGTAGGCATCGTAGAAATATGATTGAAGCGTCATATAAAAGGTGAAATAATAAGCTTTCCGATGATATAAGTTTATTTTGGGTTGTCATTTAAAAAAATGGACTTTAGGGTAATTGAAAAAAAGAATATTGATTTTCTTGTTTTTTTTTTTGATGAAAATTGAGTGGGTTCAAAATATTCTAGGCTTTTAGATGGTATAAAAATTTTATAAAAAAAATTGGATTAAATGGTGTTAGAAGAAAAAAGTTTTATTTGTTTTTACTTTTTCATGATAAATTATTGTTTTCAATTAAATATTGGTATACCTTTTACGCATTGTAAAAATTTATGTATGGCTTTATTTTTTAGAAAAATATTAAAGTTTTAAATGGCGTAATTTTTTGTAAGCTTTTCGTATAAAAAAAATTGATATAAATTCTTATAAATTATTATAGGATTCAAAAAATTATTCCGTTTTTCTACAAAACATAGAGATATAAATATGTTAGGTCCTAATCTTTAGCTTCAGTTCTTTCACATAAGATTTATTTTCTTATAAATTTGTTTATAAGAAAGTTGACAAGTACCTTAATAATTTTTAGATCATTTCTTTTTATAAACACACAACTTGTTTTCTTATGACGTTATCACGTAAAATCATCTTCCTTCGGCTTTACAAACAACCTTCGTTTTTATAGCTGGGTTAGTTTTCTTGTTATTCAATATTACGCTAAAATAAGACTCAATTTCATATGTATCTAAGGATCAAAATTTTCAAAAAAGTTGAATTTAAAAATTTTTTTCTTTTTTAGAAATTGTAGCTTTGCGAAACAAAATTTTTTGCGCAATTTTGTAGATTACCTCAGTCATTTTCTAATTCAATTTGAAGTTTTAAAAAATTGCAATTCCGTTCGAACCTTTTCTGCAGTACAACGAACCGGAGTGCAGTTTTAAAGCAGATCCTCCGGTTTATTTGGCGTTTTAGGGCGTTTTCAAATATAAATCGTCACAGTTTTGAATTGAATTTTATTCATATTTGAATTTGTAAATGGAGTAAATTGAAAGATTTTTGCATGATACCAGAAGTTTTTCGCAAGCTATTGATTCTTTCATATAACTTTTCTGAAATACCTTCTATTTTATTTAAGGACTTTACCGATATAAATTAAAAGTGGATAGATAATGTCATCATTAAAATATTATTTTATTGCAGAGGATGTGCCACTTTGAACCATCTTAACTATTTTCATTGTCTTTTAAACAGCTTCATTTAACTGTAATAATTGTTATTACACTTTTAAATATACATAACCTTCCATTTTTTGCTATTAGAACTGGGTGAATATAACTTCCGCCATCCTGTCATTGTTCTGCCCTGAAAGAAAAAAACAATTCTCTTTTACATTAAAAAAACACGGATGTAACTTTGGCTGTATCAAAAATATCTTTTTTTCCTGAGATCAAAAAAATAATAATTACGGTTGAACAATTTTTTATTGTTATTTTTTTCCTTTGGCAATATCTCTTAATGCTCTAATGAAAACAAAGCAAAGGTTGGTCGTTTAGAACAATAAAATTCCTCATACAAAAAGCAATATAAAGATGTTATTTTTTTTTTTTTTTTTGGTATTTTGTGTAATGGCCTTTTGTTTGATTCCGGACCTTTTTATTTTTTATATTCAAATCAATTCAAACGGAAGACATTCCTTACCTTAACAGCAATAGGGCCGAAAAAAAATTAAATAATAATTATGATAATATAGATTTTTTGTGTACTTTTAAGGATATTAAAAAAAATAAAACCTTTGCGGTTATGCCGCAGAGAATATTTAAATCATTCTTGAACATTTTATTAAAAAAAACTTGTTTGTTTCCACTACGCAACAAGACAGGTATAATCAAAATTAAATATTAAATTTTTTATTTGCCCGTACATTTATAACTGGAATTTAAAAAAAATAATGTTTGTACCTATATAGATGGTGGAGTAGTCGAAAAGCATTTAGAGTGACTGAAAGCTTTACCCTATCCCCAACATCTTTAGTTGTGTCCACTTCTTTAAAACCTTAATATGTACCATGAATTGAATTTTTGATAAAGTAAAAAACAAATTTGGAGTTCTTGGTGGCAACCGAAGAGTTCTTAAGTTCCTTATACTTTAAAACAATATTTTTGTGGAATTAAAGTGCAACAAGTTTTTTTTTCGAAAACGTTTTTCAGCTAACAGGCAAAGAGCTCTTGAGCTTTTAGATTTAAAAATAGGTTCTGTAAAAATAAATTTATAAACAAATAAAATTTACAATATTTAAGGATTGTTCCTCCGATCGTTTTTTCGAAAAGAAAACTTTCAATAAAACAATTATTTTTTGCTTGAATTGTATTTATTTGTTTTCCTGATGCAAATTAATTTTTCGTGCCAGCTGATTGACATTTGAAACAAAATGATACAAATCGATCCTCTGAAGTGTTTGAAATTTTTCTGGGAGCGGGTCATAATTCTGCTTGTCAAAATTCTGTACGACAAAATTCTGTGGGGTCAAAATACTGTAATACCATAATTCTGTACGTCATTATACTGTAAATACAAAATTCTGTACGTCAAAATACTGTATGAACAAAATACTGACATGCAAAATTCTGTTTTGTAAAATTCTGTACGGCAAAATACTGTATATAAAAATTCTGTAAAAATGCTGTAAAAAAATATCGTTTTGATAATGTAAAAAAGTGCGCGCGCACTACAGAATTTTGAAATACAGTATTTTGACCAACCAGAATTTTGCTGCACAGAATTTTGACTTTCAGAATTTTGTTTGTACAGCATTTTGCACATACAGAATTTTGACATACAGTATTTTGGCATACAGTATTTTGAATACAGAATTTCGCAACATACAGAATTTCGACCCCAACCCAATTTTTCCTTTTCCACTGCATACGAACATTTTTTTGATCATTCGTACCAAAATTAATTAATTATAATTAATAATTATTAATTTTTCTGCACCAAAAATAACGGCTCCAACGATTTTGTTAAAAAAAATCAAATATTAGTTTTATAGAAAGATCTATCGGGTTGGGGTCAAAATTCTGCCATGGTCAAAATTCTTTTGTCAAAATTCTGCTTTACAAAATTCTGCTTTCAAAATTCTGCTTTTCAAAATTCTATTTTTCAAAATTCTGTTTTTCAAAATTCTGCAAAAAATTAAAAAAGGGTTTGGAAAATGTTAAAAAGCGCGCGCTTTTTAAAATTTTCCAAACCCTTTTTTAATTTTTTGCAAAATTCTGTAAAATCATCTTCTTGAAAAATTATCTGCTTATTTGATTACTTACCTAAATAATTTGTCATTCTTTGAATGCATATTAATTTTTGTTTTATAAATGAATAAATTTGAAAATATTAAGAAAAGGTTTTTAATACTAAACATTTCCGAAAATAATTTAAAATTTTTTAATTTGTCAAATGAAGATGAATATTCAAAAATTTTAATAAGCTATAAAAAAAAAACAGAACTGGCAGAATTTTTTTGTTTAAGTATAAGACTGGCAGAATTTTGAAAAGCAGAATTTTAAAAAGCAGAATTTTGAAAAGCAGAATTTTGAAAAACAGAATTTTCGTTAAAAAAGCAGAATTTTGAAAAGCAGAATTTTGAAGCCAGAGTTTTGACCCGATCCCAGATCTATCTCTTAATGGATTTTTTTTTTCGAAAATCATTAACGGTACCTATCACAGAACCGTTTTTTTTCAAATCTGAGTTTCTACCAAACTACTAATTCAATTTCAATGATTTTTTTTATACAAATGCATTTAAATAATTTTAATACAATAATCAAAAATAAAATTTTGAAAAAAGTAATTTTTGGATTTAAAAAAAACGGGACATTGAATTATTTTTTTAATTTTTTAATTTTTTAATCTTTTTTTCAAAAAATTATTTTAAAAAATGAGTTTTTTTTAAAAACTGCTCTAACGATTTGTTTTTTTCTAAAAATGCTTCTTAATAAAAGGAATCAAATTGCATAGTGAATTTGGAGCTCAATTTATTTTCAGATGTTGTTTTTCAACCTTTTGATGCAGGGGGAGGGTAAGGGGTATAAATAAAAATGAATAATATAATATCAATTGTTTTCTAATCGATAGAGTTTATTTTTTTGGTTGTGTGCTGTCATAAATTCTATTATTCAAAATGTATCTGATGTACATATTTGAATTGCATTTGGTTAAACATCAATAATTCCCCCCAAGGGATTATAATACATTATATCAGTTTGAAAGAAATTTTAGAAACCCCTTTTATAAGTGAAAATTGATAACAAAACCCAAATATAATTGAATGAGTGCCTTAGAGCCTGCGGTGTTTTGACAACCGTTTAACATTGTGCAAAAACTTTTCGAAAATTTTATTATTATGTTCCTTTATTCGTTTTTGTTTTAGTATATTCACACATGAATCCTCTGCACATAAACACACACAATGAAGAGTACAATGGTCGGAAAAAGTATTTTGACAAAATGAACATTTTTCTAACTGATGAGAATAATCTGTAACGGTTAAACATAAAATAAGGAAGTTGACGGTTATTTATTAAGTATATTATGGTGAATCTCATGATGGTCAATGTCAGTCATATAGTTTGTATTATGCTTCGAGGCTGCATTTTTTGTATAAAAAGTACTAATTTTTTCAGATTTTTATTTTGACGCTAGATGACGCCCCAAGAGGGTTAAAGTTTTTTCTCATTTGAAATAGGTATATATTGACTTCTAAGGCCATTTTTTAATTATAGTCTTATTGTACAAATTTTTGATGAGATTCTTTTCTATATTAAACACCCTTTTCAAAAAGGTATAAACCATTTTTCTAGGACCAGGGGTTTAGTCAGGACATGCATGTCTTTTTTGGGTTTTATTTATTTTTCATGCTACTCATATGCTTGTTTTAGTAAAATATGCTTGGTTTAATAAACCCAAAAATTTGTACAATAAGACTATATCTAAAAAAATGGCCTCATAAGTCAACATATACCTACTTCAAATGAGAAAAAACTTTAACCCTCTTTGGGCGCTATCTAGCGTCAAAATAAAAATCTGAAAAAATTAGGGGATTTTTTTTTTTATTATTTAGAAACAGTTTTTCCACTTAGGAACTTGATTCAAAAATAACGAACGCCCTAATATGTAAACTATTATTCCTTTCTTCGTGACCTTTGTTAAATAACTTAACTTGTTTTTTTGTGTAGGCTATAGGTCGTTTTTGATATTTAATTATTTTTCGTCGACGTTTCAAGTGTGAATACACTCTTCTTCAGGACTATAATAATAAAATAATTCTAAAAAATTATAATATATTTATAATAGATACTTATCTTAAACTTTTCTTTTCTTAAATTCTTTGTTATGGTTCTCAGTAAGTTTTTTAGATTTCTTAAATCGCTCAAATATTTTAAAATTCAATAAAAATGTCTTAAAAAAGACGTTTGTAATCATTGAATTTTCAAAATATAAAATTTTTTTTTTTTTTATTCATTGATAAGAAATTCAAAAAAATTTTTTTCGTTATCAAATTTAAGTGAAATTGAGTTGATTTTTAAAATTCACCTTGAGAAATAGTTCCTTTTAACAAACTGACTATAAATACTACTAAGCCCTTCACAATCCGATCTCCTATTTACAGTATTGTCTGTATCTAAAATATGTAGCATTTCTAAAACCATTCTTTTATTAAAATGCTTCTCTGTTTGTAAAATATCTACATTGTTATAATCTGGCCTATGTCCCTCATCTACACAATGTAAAGCTAGAGCAGTTTTTTGTGAATGTCCGTTGTTAATATCCGATCTATGACCAGCTATGCGATTTTTGAGCTTCTGCATGGAAGTACCTACATAAACTAATGGACAATTGTTTGCTCCATCACCTAAACATTTTATTTTATAAACTATATTTGATTTATCATTTTTTGAAAGTTCACTTTTTAAATTCGAAAAAAGTGAATTTCTTAAAACATTTACTGACTTAAAAGCTAAACGAACACTATCTTTGTTTCTAATAGGAGCATCTAAAATTCGATTCGAAAGATTAGGAATGTACAAACAACTTCTGTAAGAAAACTGCGTTCTATTATTCACTAAATTTGGTTGAACTAATGGGTTAAAATATTGGTTCAATAATGTTTTTATTATACCTATGGGAAAAGAATTTGAAAGCAGAGTATCCATGATTCTACTAATGTTATTCCGACGAAAGGCAATGTCACTAATATCTAATACTCTGCTAATAAAATTTTTGGCTGTATTAACAATAATCTGTTTTGGCTGTTGGGAATTATAATTAATAAGTCGACCTGATGATGTTGCTTTCTTATACCAATCAAATATCAAATGGTTATTTTTCCTTATAACGAGCACGTCAAGGTATGGAAGTTTTCCATTATTTTCATATTCAACTGTAAACTGAATTTTTGGATGAAAACCATTCAATGCATCTAGAATTGAATTGACATGACTAGATTTAAGTATAACAAAAATGCCATCCACATATTTTGTAATAATTTTAGGTTTATAAGGAATATTATCAAAGACGTTATCCAATAGAGCTTCCATTACAATATCTGCCAAAATTGGAGATGCAGGACTGCCCATCGGAACTCCTTGTTTTTGTTGATAAAATATTTTATCAAATTCTAAATAATTATTATCTATTACACAAAATCGTAATATTTCTAAGAATTTTAATTTTGGAATTCTGGTATGGTCTTTAATAATATCCCAACTTTTCTCAACCAAATCTAGTGCTAATGGAATAGGAATGTTAGTGAACAATGATACAACATCAAATGAAACAAGAATATTATCTTGTTCTAAAATAACTGGTGAAACTGTTGATATAAACGATGTAGCGTTTTTAACATTGTATTTAGAGTTAATAGTTACATTTTTTAAAATTTTAACCATGTATTTGGATATATATATCAATGAATAAAAAATTTTTATATTTTGAAAATTCAATGATTACAAACGTCTTTTTCAAGACATTTTTATTGAATTTTAAAATATTTGAGCGATTTAAGAAATCTAAAAAACTTACTGAGAACCATAACAAAGAATTTAAGAAAAGAAAAGTTTAAGATAAGTATCTATTATAAATATATTATAATTTTTTAGAATTATTTTATTATTATAGTCCTGAAGAAGAGTGTATTCACACTTGAAACGTCGACGAAAAATAATTAAATATCAAAAACGACCTATAGCCTACACAAAAAAACAAGTTAAGCCCTAATATGTATATTAATGTCAAAAATTTTAGGATATCGGAGCAGAATTTATCCCAATATTTTGCTGAGGTGGCGCAGGAGAGAAGAGAAAGCCGTCTAAATCTAAAATAGCAACAAAGTTTCCATTTTGTTAAAAAATAGCAGGTATTGGTTTTAATGTTCTGCTGACTTTTTCAGGTGGCTTCTGTGATTGATGTTTTGAATTTCGTCAGAAGTGGCAAATTCTGGGCTATGTGAAGTTGGCACCCTCAAATGCAATTTTTTCTTGGTTCTTTTTGGCAAAGGTTAGCCCAGGATAGCCCAACTTTTTTTTCACCCTTAGTTCTATACCTAATTATAGTAGATTATTGATTGTAAAGATTTTTGGTTTTCTTCGTTAGCTAACTTTTTTTTTTAATTAAGACAACATATTTTGTTTTCAAAATAAAAACCTCTTAAAATTTTTTTTTTTTTTCAGTGTAAAAATTATTCTTCCTACACCTTTTCTGAATATCTCCTAAACGTAAGGCGGACAAACGATGATTTTTAATGTATGCAAAGAACTCGAAGTAGAAAAACGACATAGTTTTGAATTTAAAAAAAAAGTAATTTTTGAGGAATTTAAAATTTTCAGTACATATGTTTGTACACTGTGGTGTATGTGTAACTTTTGTTGGGAATTTCGAGGATTTTGAATTGTTCAGTGCAAATTTTTTATTTTGAATATTTCTAAAAGGCAGGTTGGACAAAAGATGATTTTTTGTTTCTATCCATTTCAGGTGGAAAAACGATTGCCGTTTGAATTTAAAAAAAAAATTTATTTTTAGGGATTTTAGAATATTTCTTCAACAGAGGGTGGACAGACGATGATTTTGGGAACTCGAGTTGGACAAACGAATGCAATTGTTTTTACACGTTTATCTAAAAATTTGAGCGTTTTAGGCGATTTTTCATATTTCAGACTATAAAAAAAATGAATTTGCTATAAAATTTTTTTGGAGGTTGGACAAACGAAAATTTTGGGTGAAAAAACATGAAAAAAGGTGGACAAACGAATGAGACTAGTTTGGTTCAAAAATTTTGAGGTCGAAGTTTTTGGCTTCACGGAACTGTAGTTGAAATAAAATGTAAAACAATTTTACTTTTATGAATGTATTTTTAAATAAGTTTTGCGATGAAATTTTTTGAACTAAGAAGGACAAACCAAACCAGTGAAGGAATTTGTTATAATAATCATGGTAATTTAAGAAAAGATGTAGAAAAAATAACTTTTACACTGCAAGAAATAAATTTTGAGTTTTGAGAAGTTGGTAGATTGAGTTTTTTGCCATAATTTTTGAACTAAAGGTTGCCTAAAAAGAAAATGTTGGGTTATCCTGGTAAACGACCAACCATCCACATAGCCTAAACTCTGTGTATTAAAGGGACCTTTGGTTAGACGTTAGAGAATTTTCAGTGCCGATTAGTTATTTATAAATGAACCTCCAGTATTTTCTTCGATCACAATGTGTAGAACGTCCTAACAAAAATATAGATTACAAATTTTCCTAATATGAATTTTGTGTACAAATACAAACCCGTCATGAGAGTAAAATATTAAAAGGAAATATTGTTAATTAATAGGACACAGAAATTTACTCAATACCATCATATCCATATTTTATAGTACTTTACAGAGAATACAGTAAATATTAGCATAATGATGTATTTCAAAAATTTTGATTGAAAGTATGATTCACTTATGCTTGACAGAGTGTCATTGCCATTTGTTTACATTGTTTTACATTATAATGTTTTTATTTTGTTTTAAATTATGAAATAAATTAATTAATTAAAAAATAATTACCTAATTAAAAAAATAATGTTAAATCAACTGTGTCTATAAAAAAGTTACAAAGAGTGAAAGCAGAACGATGGGATGGATACGCAACTATATGTTCAAGTACGTCCCAACTGTTGCACCCAACTTCACTGAAGATCCTACTTTAATATTCAACTTAGTCGAGGAGTAGGGCAAAAGGAGGCTCTGGGAATTCAGCTAGAACAAACAAAAAGTGCCACTTATAGCTTATGGCTATTACCTTTGTTAATTCGTTTACCATTTTTTTTTTTTTTGTTCTGTTTGGTTTAAACAAGCATACAACACAAATTGGCCATTCACTCGTGAGACCGCATTAAGTACTTATAGTATGTCTGCATAATATTGCAATTTCCAACAGCAAGCAGCAACCCTCTCTCGTTTCTGCATGCTGGGTGTATACATTGCAGCAAACAGTTTTGCATGAAAGTTAATTTAGTTGCGAAAAAAAAGAAACCTCCTTTTGCTCCTTTTGCTCGCAATGAACCACTTGAGAGCCAGGCGTGAATGGTTTTATATATTTCAACCGAGTAAAGAGAGGGATGAGGGCAACCGTTTTTTCTCACGTTTTAGAGGTTTAGGATAGCCCATTGCATGCGGCAAGTAGATGCTGTAGGTCCTTGAAAGGAAACAAAAAAGCGTTTTTACATTCAAAGAATGTTTTTTAAGTTTTTGGTCTCCTTTATATTTGTATAATTTTAGAAGGGTTGATGTATGTTATTAAGGGGTTGGTTGTATCTGTTGCACGAAGTGTACAATTTTCTATATGCTTTTAAGTACCTCCCTGACAGCCAGTTCTTGTAGTACTGTGTTAGAAGTTTTATTTATGTATTTGAAAACCTGCTGGTATCGGTTAAAAATAGCGGTGAGAGAGACACCATGTTGGGAGTTCTTCAACTCGATTTAAATATTATTCAAATATATTAGAAAAGCTTGGTCCTCCTGGGGGACAAAAAAACTGATTAAAATTGTGTTTTGGGATTCCTTCTTGCCTACCTATTTCATGAAATTCTAATATTTGAAATATTTTGTTTTAATTCTTTGTATTTCTTTATTTCTTACAGAACGGATACAGCAGATTCATGGAGATTTGCAAATGTTGATGTTATACCTGCCACAGGAATTATGGCTTTTGGTAAGATATGAATATTTATGTTACAATTATACGTAGGTATCTAACGAGTTTAAAATGGTTACTTGTTAATGAATGTTGTGTTTTCGAAATTCATGGGAAAATTTTCAAGATTTATGATTGTATTGGATAATTTTCAGGAAGAAAATTCAATTAAAACATTATCAGTTCTTTCCAGGGTTGACTTCAGAAATTGGCGGAAAATTTCCCTGTTTTCTATTAATCCATTTCTAAGACCAACTGAATGCTAGTGTTTTTGCATTTGCTTTGTAATATGAGTTCTTGTGCCTACCTTTGAACATGGATCTTTCCTTTGAACATTTTAATACCAACTGAATCAGTCGTTTTCTATTCTTGAGATTCCTGCTGTTTTTGTTACTCCTGTGGTCGAACGAAAAATTTTCTTTTCAGCTGCCGAACACTTACACTCATACTTCGGGAATCGTATATGAGTGCTGGATGCAAAACCGCTCTGAAGAGGCTTCCTTTCAGCCTTCTAGGTTTGGGGGCACTTTTCGATCACAGGAGGTGGTAATTAATATCATCGGTGCAGACTCCCCTTACCTAACCTAACCTAACCTCTAACCTAACCTCTAACCTAACCTCTAACCTAACCTCTAACCTAACCTCTAACCTAACCTCTAACCTAACCTCTAACCTAACCTCTAACCTAACCTCTAACCTAACCTCTAACCTAACCTCTTACCCTACCAGAGTTACCATTTCCAGAACAAAGGTCGAAGTAGATTTAAAGAAAAAATGGAAGTAGAATTCAAAACTTCGTTTTTTTGCAAATTAGAGTTGATCATTGAAGGCCACCTTAGGTCTCAGATACCATCCGCTCCGGACCTTAGAAGTTTAAAAGATGAACATAAAACAGGCATTGAGCTTTAGTTTATTCTTATCTAAAAACACAGTGAATACTTTTATTTTAACATTTTAGACGTAAGTGTAAAGTGTTTATGTAAATCTAAAGGCATGCCATTCTTAACTCATTTAATTTAAAAAGTGAGGGTTAGAAGGAAAGCAATATAAATATTTCGGTCAAACACTGATTTGTAGTCAAGCTTCGGTAGAAATTATTTTGATTTGTAATAAAATATTTTTCACTCTTTAAATCATATACACCTCATTCTCCAAAGAATTGATAAACAGGATTTGAATATCAAACAGTTAAGCGAAAAAGTCGCTCTTAAAAAACAATGATGGACAGAACACTTAAAATCGCTACATAGAATGCAAACGGTCTTTTACAACACTTATCCGAATTAAAAATCTTTTTAGATCTAGAACATATAGATATTTACCTGGTGTCCGAAACTCATTTCTCCAATGGGCAAAGTCTAGATAATGTAATAGAAAACTATTCATGTTACCACGCTCCACATCCAGCTGACAAGGCAAGAGGTGGATCGGCGATTCTTATAAAAGAAAGCTTAAAACATTATGAAGAAACCAAGCTTACTAATGAAAATATGCAAGTAACAACTATTAGTATTGGTATGAAAAAGAAAGAGTTTAAGATAGCAGCTATATACTGCCCACCAAGGCGCTCCCTGACAGAAGATGACCTTACAGATCTATTAAAGGTAATTATATCTGTCGAAGGTAATTATGACTTGTCATCAGATCATACTCCAGTGATTCTATCACTAAGTGAATCGGAAGTAATAGAAAAAAGTAATCCAAAGCTTGTAAATAAGAAAACAAACTGGAGTGATTTTAGAGAAAGGCTTTTAAGTTTTATAAATTTAAGATCTCCCATGGATACAATCGAGCAAATTGACCATGAAGTGGAACAATTAATTGCTGATGTGCAACAGGCCGCTGAAGAAAGTACTCCAACATTTTCTAATAGAAGACAAAATGAAATAAAATATCCTTTAGAGATAAGAGAGTTGATAATAGAGAAAAGAAGAGCTCGAAGAAAATGGCAAAATACTAGATTTCCAGATGATAAAACAACGTTTAACCGTATAAGCAACAATCTTAAAAAACAAATTTATAAATTCAAAAATGATTCACTCAGTACATTCCTAAAGAATTTAACGACTGATGCTTCAACCGATTTTTCGCTATGGAAAGCAGCCAAGCGCCTGAAAAGACCGCAGTTACTAAACTCTCCCTTGAAATCTCAAGATGGGAAATGGATCGGTAACCCAAAAGAAAAAGCTAACCTTTTCGCGGAGCATCTTGCGAATGTTTTTAAGCCATACCCAACAAACGCGGCTGAAAATAGCTTACAGTTTGTTGATAAGATAGATGAAAGTGAAATACCAATTGTAAGATTAAAAGAAATAAAAAGTATGTGTTTACATCAACTATAAAATAAAAAATCACCAGGTTACGATCTAATTACTGCTCAGGTTATGAAAGAAATGCCTTTGAAAGCCTTCATAAAACTCCAATATATAATAAATGCATGCCTTAAGCAACGGTATGTCCCACACCATTGGAAAATTGCTGAAGTTATTGTCATACCCAAGCAAGGTAAGCCACCTACAGAAGTGACGTCTTACAGACCAATATCGCTTATACCAATTATGGCAAAAGTTTTTGAAAAACTGCTTCTGAAGAGACTTAGCAAAATTATAGAAGAAAGAAGGTTAATCCCAAATCATCAGTTTGGCTTTAGAAATAAACATTCCACGATAGACCAAGTTCATAGAATAACGGATGTAATAGAAAAAGCATTAGAAGAAAAACAAGTATGTTCAGCTATTTTCTTAGATGTTGCTCAAGCCTTTGACAAGGTTTGGCATGAGGGACTTGAGTACAAACTGCAAAGGGATCTTCCCAGACAGTACTATGAAATATTAAAATCGTACATCTCAGACCGATTGTTTAGAGTAAGGTACGATCAAGAATATTCGGAATTGAAGAAAATAGAAGCCGGTGTACCACAAGGAAGTGTCCTAGGTCCTACCCTGTATTTACTATACACAAGGGATATCCCAGTTGGTAATCACACCATAATGGCTACTTTTGCAGATGATACCGCAATTTTGGTACCCGACAAATGTGTCTCTAAGGCAGCAGTAAAACTACAAAATGCCGTGGACACAGTCAGAGATTGGACTGAAAAATGGCGTATCAAACTAAATGAATCAAAATCTTAAACTTAAAAAAAAAAACTTAAAAACATATAAACTTAACAAATAAAAAGATAAACAATATTCCAATATTCATTAATAATCAAGCTGTACCTTACGCCAATACGGCCAAATACCTTGGAATGACTTTGAATGCAAAGCTAAAGTGGAAAGAGCACATCAAAAAGAAAAGAGAAGAACTAAACTTGAAATATAGAAAAATGTACTGGTTACTTGGTAACAACTCTGATTTATCAACCCAAAACAAAATAATGCTGTATAATAGGGTGTCCGTTATTTCCCAAAGTGATGTTTTCGGGGGTGACACCCCCCAGATCGAAAGTTTAGGGCCCAAATACGGTTAATTAAGCAAAAACAAATTTTTTGGAGGCAGAGTTGGGTAATCGAATCGTTAATTACATTACATGTAATTACAGGGTAATTGCATTGTAATCGAATTACTTTCCCATTACAATGGAAATGTAATTCGAAATGCAATTACAATTAAATTACCGTGTAATTTTATTGTAATTACATTATGAAATTACAAAAGTAATTGCATTGTAATTAAATATTTTGAAATTTGAAAGTAATTATATTGTAATTGAAACTCGGAAATTAATTTCTAAATTAAATTAAACATTTTATTTTAGTCAAATGAAACAAAATCATTCAATAAATTAATTAATATTAGCTGTGTTTTATTATTCCCGTGATCCAGATCAGATCATTTTATTTGTTAGCTATACAATAACAAAGCAAGATTCTTCTTTTTTTTGTAAGAGAAATGAAAACAATATGATTTGATCTGGATCACGAGAATAATAAGACACAGCTATTATCATATTACGCGAAAAGTTACAGTAAAATTACTGGTAATTTATTATTGCTTTAAGCAAAACAAACTTTTCAAAGTTTGTGTCCGATAACTTATTTCACCGCAGCGCATTTATTATGCCCGCAAATGAAAAAAATCTTTCAATGGGAGCGACGACGATTGAAGTATTGTGTTGTACATCAGGAACAATGGCTTTGCAACTTGCTACATGCAACTTGGCACATGCAACACATGAAACTTGCCACATGCAACTTGCCACATGCAACTTGCCACATGCAACTTGGCACATGCAACTTGCAACATGCAACTTGCCACATGAAACTTGCCACATGCAACTTGCTACATGGAACTTGCAACTTGCCACATACGGCTATATCTCGAAATTTTGAAAAAAATGAAAAATTTTTTTTTGATGACCAAAGGTAGCGGGGACTCCAACCTACATTTGGGTACAACTCCTATCCTTGTAGGTGCACGCGTTCTCAAACCGGGAGAACTTAAAGGTCAAACAAAAGTTAAGCCCGATTCTGAAAAAATAGGCATGATGCGGTGGTTTAAAATGGAAGATGATTTTTTAAAAATCTGACAATGTGCAAAGCGTAAGCCCATGACACAAGCTATCATTTGGCATCACTCCCAAAAATTGCTCTCAAGCGGTTAAGCTTCGCGGAGCGTTGAAAGGTTCGTTGATTTTTCGAAAAAAAATTTTACCCCAACTTTCAAACGCAATTATCTCGGAATTTTGAACAAAATCCAAAAACCGGATTATACCACTATTGGGTAGCTGAAAATATAACCTTTCATATGTCACCACCCCCATGTCTCTAGGTCAAAGCGTTCAGCTCCCAGAAGATTTTTCGCGCCCCCAACTTCCAACGGCTCTATATCGGAATTTTGAAGGGGACTCTAACCTACATTTGGGTACAACTCCCATCCCTGTAGGTCCACCCTTTACATGTGGCATGTGGCATAGTTTTTCTTTGAAATGTTGAAGGTTTAGATTTTGGTTTTATTTTGTTTTTAAAATATAATTACTTTAAAATTACAATTTTAATTACAATGCAATTACTTTTGTAATTTCATCGTTTTAATTACAATAAAATTACACGGTAATTTAATTGTAATTGCATTTCGAATTACATTTCCATTGTAATGGGAAAGTAATTCGATTACAATGCAATTACTCCACTAGTAATTGCATTGTAATTAATTAGTAATTAATTACAAATGTAATGATTACTCCCCAACTCTGTTTGGAGGTCATTAACCCGTGCCTCTAAGGTCATACTTTCCCCATACAAATTTGTATGGGAAATTTTTAACTCATACATAAAATTTTTTTTCTTTCGAGTTAAATCATCTATTTTTAAAATGTTTGTTGATTCTGGTTGGAAAATAGTTCCTTTAAAAGATTACATTCAAAATTTCCCGTTAAAATTTTTTTTTATATTTTATTTCGGTTTTTGAAATTATTAGCTGTTTTCGTAGTTTTTGCTTTCACCTATCACATAATTTTAAATGCAGTTTTATTGGTTTTTAATTCTTTTCAAATATTGCATTCAAAAATTTGTGTATAAATCAAAAATTTTAATTTTTTTAAATTTCTATTTGAAATTTTTGCCGTTTTTATATTAAATAAATATTATTAAATACTTTACCCTTTCTTGTTTGCAACTTTTTGTATGTCATTTTTTAGGTGATTAATTTTTAAACAAAATTCAATAAAAATATTGTAAACATATCTTTTGTAGTTCGAGAAAAATAAATTTAAACGTATAAAAACGGCAAAAATTTAAAAAAAAAAATTAAAAAAATTAAAATTTTTGATTTATACGCAGCCAAATAGTAATTGCGTGCCCTTAATAGTCAAACGCCTTAAGTGAGCGCTAAGTGCCACAAGTCCGACAACAATTGGCAATTTTGACGCCAAGATCGGAAAAAAGGCTTGACGGTCGGAAAGCTTAACTGAAGGAAAACACCTCCAGCAGCGGACTCAGGCTTACCGATTTTGCAGAGGGACGAAATGTCATCATCTCAATCACTCAATGTCCCTGTCTAAATTTAAACAAAAGTACCTACATGGCGGTCTTCAGATCATCAAACCGTCGATCGTCGACGCACAGTGTGACAATTCGCACATTTAGCGGGATTTAATTAATAACGCTCACAAATTATAACTTTTCGTGGATTTTTTTTATAGAATTTATAACAAATATATACAAAATGAAATGAAACAACAATTTTGTTAATATTCTTTCATATTTTAAACAAAAGAGGTTTAATGGGGGTCATTTTTGGGCAAAAGTACGATAACTCACAAGGTGAAGAATTTTAACGAATTCATGTAGAGGAGGTAAATACAAGCATGTTTAACTACAGGAAAAGGGGTCAATTCCTCCCCGTTTAAGAGGGAGGGGCAATTTTCTAAAAAATTACTTAAAATTACTTAAATTAAGAAAAAAATATTTAAAAACGATGGCAACACTTACAGTTATGAATGATACCTTTTTCAAAAGCCAACATTTTATACTAAATTCCTATTTTTAAATCAAGTTATTTTAATAAATAGTTTTTGAAATAATCAATTTCAAAGTCAAAATTTGGGAAAAAAAAGTTTTAAGAAACACATAGAGGACTATATTTTTAAAGACTGTGGATATCAATACAAAATTGATTGATAAATCCAACTGCTTTAATTCACTCATTATTAAACACTAAAAACCATATGTTCCTATGCCTTCTAGTTTTTGAGAAAATTGAAAAATAAGGAAACTACTTTCTTAAAAGATTTTTTTTTTTTTGCTATTTTCCATAACCTTGGCTTTAACAGTGCCACTATCAAAAATGGTCTTTGATATTTAACTTCATGAATACTTGCTGGCATATGAAACCAGCTATAGTTTCTGATATATAGCTCCCTCGTATCTCTTGCAAATGTTTCAAAGGAATCTACGTCAATTACATACCCAGACCCAAGCGCTTCTAAAATAATTTGAAACTTTTTATGATTTCAATATCGATTCCTGTAATTTCAGCAGTTTTTTCTTCATCTCTAAAAAATCTTCTGGCCGTGTTGCCATCATTTGTGTTGCCGGGCTGTTGAGTTTCAGCTCTAAATCTATCTTGAATCATTTTGTTCTTGCTTTGACCTTTTCTTTACTCCCTTGATCTCTAACCTGCCAAACTTTAACATCTAGTCTATAAGCTGAATGTTCACTTCAGATGGTTTTTCTGCACAAATGTAGCAGGTTTGTGACGAAGATGTTATAGATGATAAGGGAATTTCATTTAAAACAATTTGTGGCAGTTTAATGATTTCATTTAACCAATCACAATTATTGCTTTCAAAGCGTTCTCTATTACGACCACATTTGGCCATTTTTTCGTCAAACCTCAAGCATAAAGTTTTGAAGGTTGCCTTTTCCTAATTTCGGTTGTCATCCTAGAATACGAAAAATTTTGTATGAGTGTCGCACCTGTGCGCAAAAAGATAAAACACTTTTTGGTTCCACATATATACAGCTTTAAAACAAAAAGGGTCTCAACCTTGAAAAACACTGTAAAACTATACTTTTTGTCTAATGGACACATAAAACACATAGTTTTCACTATTTTTTCGCTTCCAAGCACCCCCATTTTTATGACAACAATTTATAAAAAAAAAACTTAGGTTTATAATCACAAATATTATATTAAATATAAAAAAAAATAAACTTTTCCCTTAAACCTCACGAACCACTTGCAACAGAACCAAAATCCACTTGGCACTAAATCAGACCATTCTCCTAAAAATAATACAAAAGTTAATTTCTAAAGTAATTTTTTGTTGTTGTGCTTAGTTCTAACGCATAAAAATGTGCATATTCGTTGAGGGGGAGGTTTTTGTTTACATTCATGTATGTTGTTTTTTTAATTAAATCCCGCTAAATGTGCGAATTGTCACACTGTGCGACGCTTCAATCCAATTCATCACGTTGCACTTGACGCCACGCAGGGAATTCTTCAAATATCATGAATTTCCGAACGAATGTATTCAGGCGCATGCAGCGACGAAGTTTTTTTTAATAAAAAATACTGCAGACAAGAAACAGAACTGCTGAGAGGTTAAAAACGGTAGGTTCAAGACTAAATGTATATTCAACAAAATTGTACCTGGGGTTATTTTACACAAAATTGTCATACAAAATGTTCTTGTATTACGCACCATTTACAAATTATATCACTTCAAACTCGCATATCGTCGGTCGGCCTTATAAGAAAACCTCGTAACTCCTAAACTCAAAATTTTAAAGAAGGGACGAAAGAGTAGAAAGACAACAGAGTAGTTTGGGAGTAACGTGCTGTGCAAAATTTGAATTTAAATCTATTTATAGTTTTCGAATAGACTTCAAATTTTCTGGGTTGCTCCGCTGACTTATTTTCTCAAAAATGGCGTTTAAAAGTAATTTTTGAAAAAAGGTGGAGTTATGAGGTTTCCTTATGAGGCCGACTATATTTTTTTCTTGATATTTTTATATTTGTTATTTTGAAATGTTGTAATGTCTAAACGGTAAGTCCTACAAAAAAACTTTATATGACATTTTTATTAAATATGATTTAAAATCATGAAAATATAAAATATATATAAACCAGCATAAAAGTGTTCATATATGCGTTTCGCCCCGATGTAATGGTTGGGCTCATCAGAAGATGACCATTACACCTTGTCTTGACGCATATTTTCCCGAATAAATCGAGATTCCATATAATCCGAGCTGCATAGAGCAACTGCGAATTATATAGTTGCTACAAGTCTTCAAAGAAGATAAATTGTAGCTATTTTTATTGCCTTGCTATGGCATTGGAGAAATATTTGACTGTTAACAGTCGAAATGTTTTATCCTGAACACCGTTGATTTTTATTAAATATGATTTAAAATCATGAAAATATAAAATATATATAAACCAGCATAAAAGTGTTCATATATGCGTTTCGCTCCGATGTAATGGTTGGGCTCATCAGAAGATGACCATTACACCTTGTCTTGACGCATATTTTCCCGAATAAATCGAGATTTTATATTTTCATGATTTTAAATCATATTTAATAAAAATCAAAGGTGTTCAGGATAAAACATTTCGACTGTTAACAGTCAAATATTTCTTTTATATGACAATTTTTTTGTAAAATAACCTCAGCTACAATTTTGTGAAACATAATTTTGTCTAAAACCTACCGTTTTATTGTGGCCTTTGATCCCTTATAAAGGGACTAGCCGACAAAGAAAACTCCAGGACTTTTCACAGATTGTAAACCACCCTAACAGCAAGCTGTATAGCAAAAATTAGCCTATTACAAATTTGTTCCCTTCTTTGGCAATTTTTCGTCAATTCTTGATGGATTAATTAACAAGATGTTTTATGGTTTGACAGGTGGTGGCTGTTGCGTGAGCAAAAGTAAACTCCAACAGCTGTTTCAAAACACTTGATACATTGTAAGTTTTGGAGCTTAGACTTATTCCCAGAAGTTAAGATATTGTTTGAACAATCGGTTATACTTTTAAAGCCAAACTATATTTTTTTTACTGTAAATCAGTCTTTCACTATCACATAATTTCGGAGTACATATTTATGAAATTTAATGCATCACGTCGTCGTGTCGTAGGTATAGTGACCAATTTTGTATTCATGTACCTACGTCATTACATTTCTTTGATCCATATGGTTTTAAATTTTATTTACCACCAGAATACGTGAAATATCTGAAACGTGAAATATCTTATATAACTTTTATATCAAATGAGTTTTCAATTTGTTTCCATCACAACTCAACCCTCTCTTCGTTGTAACTGACTATACTGACTGAGTCATCATTTACATTTATACACCATATGAATTTCTAATATTTTGTCAATGGTCTTCTCACTCTCTCTCTCTCTTGACATCACTTCATAAATTGAAAATTTACATTCCTTGCAATATATGATGAGGATGACATACAGCTGCTATTTTGAGATTGAATTTTGTCAAAGTTACTTCAAAAATAAAGTTGAAAAAGTTTCTTTAATCCTCAGGTTAAAGAAAACTTAAAAGTGCACGAAGTTACTTAATGTTTTCTTACGGAATTTTTCATAAAAATATTAAATAGCTAATAGTGGAGTAACTAAAGCTCAAAAATTGGCAATATTAGGGAACCCGGCCGAACAGCTTAGATTTTGATGATCTTTTTTTTCAAACGTCGGTAATTAAAAATACTTTAAAGTCTATAGATTAAAAATTGCCGGTGTTGCCGTTTTGATTTTTTAAATTTAATTGAAGATTTTTGTGAACAAAAACAAATTTTTTTCAAAAATTTTTCTTAAATTTCATAAATTAATTGATGCCAAAAGATTGTCTAGGAAATTCAAGGAAAAAAAAATATATGGGAGTGAGGGACAATCTTCCATAGTTCAAGCGATAGATGCAATTTTCTTATTAATTGACTTCAAACACAAAAAAAAATATTTAAACACAACGGCAACACCTACAATATTCAAATATACATTTTTTAAAAGCTAGAAGCTTAGTCATATATGTAAAATAGCTTTTGAAAGAATGGTAATTGAACTCAGATTTTTGAAAAAAAAAATTATTGAAAAAATTTTAACATGTCGTTTTTTAAACTTGGTCGTAATATAAAATGCATTTATTTTCAAATTTTTTTGGCCGCATTTATTATGATTTCAAATTATAAAAGGAAATGTCAATATGGATTACGGTTTATGAAAAAAATTAAAAAGTATTTCATTTTCGAAGAACTTTTTTTAATAGAAGTTTTGAAAAAAAATGTAACTTATTTTTTTTTTTAAAGTTCAACATCTAAACATAAAATTATTTTTTATTCATTTAATAACCCTTACTGTTGAAAGTTAAATAGCAAAAATTTAAAGTTCCTATTTACCACAGTCTTTGATAAAATTAATTATTTCAATGCAAAAATTCAGTTTTAATAAAAAAAAACCATTGAAATTGAAGTAATTTTTCATTTTTTTTTTTTCAAAAGTGTGATATATTTTACCTTTTTTGCTTCGAAATTCAACTGATAATATTTATGGCCAAACATTTTTTTTAAATAAATTCATATTTTATTAGAAAAAGTTTGGAAAAAAGTCATTTTAAATTTTTCTAATAACATTTTTTTTTTAATTCTGAGTTTGAGGACCATTTTTTCAGAAAGTCTTGATCAAATTTAGTGGATTTAAATTTAAGAGATAAGAATGAGCTTCTGGCTTTTTAAAAATGTATTTTAAAATATTGTAGGTGTTGCCGTTGTTTTCAAAATATTTTTTTTGTGTTTGAGGTCAGAATGTTAGAAAATTGCATTTATCGCTTAAACGATGCACATAGGGGTATTTTCCAATTTTACGCGGACAAAATTATTTTTCCGGTAAAAGTTCTAAAGTTTGATTTCAAATTCGTATCTATAAAATTTTGATTGTTTTCTTGACAATTTTTCTTTTAATTAAACAATCAAAATTTTATTGATACGAATTTTAACCCAAACTTTAGAACTTGGTACACTTTTACATCTCAATACTTTTTGTGCCAGCATAATTTCAACATAGGAGAACTTGGCTCTTTTTTTAACAGTAATGTTTTTGTTGTGATTTCACATCTGTTTGCAAGGTATGGCTGTAGAATTGAAAATCTCTATATTTGATGAAAATTCAGTGAAAATGGGCGGTTGCCATGCCCCCTGGCTGAAATTCTCAAATTTTAAATTTTTTCCTTTGTATAAACTACCAGCTCTACCATTCTACCAAATTTCAATATTCTACGATTATCAGAAGTGCTCTATAATATTTTATGAAAATTCAGCGGAAATGGGCGAATGCCACGCCCCCTGAATTGAAAATCTCAAATTTTCGATTTTTTTCCTTTGTATACACCACAAGTCTAATCACCGTCTAAGATTTCAAGTTTCTACGATATCGGGAAGTTCTCCATAATTTTGATGATCTGTCAGTGAGTCAGTGAATCAGTGAGTCAGTGAATCAGTGAGTCAGTTACGGTTTTTGCGATTTTTGAAGCAATATATCTCAGAAACTACTCATCGTAGGAGGCTAAAATTTTGTGAGATGTTTGGTTTTGACCAGCTCAACAAATGTAGCGAGTTTGAAATTTCTAACATCTTTGGTGTGGAAGTTAGAGGGGGGTCGAAAATGGCCTGAGTTGTTTCCTGTAAATAAGGGTGTAGTGCCATAGTTGCTAGAGAGCTTGGCTAGGCACTACCGTGCCCCTTGATTAGTTTTTTTTCTCAAACATGGACAATGGACATAAATGTGACATTGTCCCTAAGACATGAAACATTTCGATAGGTTTCCTTATAAATTAATGAACTCCTTTATTTATTGGTTACTTATTTTAATGACTTAAAATTATTATTCTATTCGACCAGTAGGCTCTTTGAATTTATGAATCTTTCAACAACTTTCTTAAAAATAAAAAAAAACTGACAGTATGCTATTAAAATTTAATGACACCATTATACTGTCATGGTGTAAATATTTGAAAATTATATCATAATTATAAGAATATATAGAAATTGGTCATTATTTTCTGACCATTTCGTGTGTGGTATAAATGAATTAATTGTACCAATTCATTTAATGGATGGAATAACTTATTCCTTGAGACTCATTAAGTGAAAAAGGACTTTAGTATTGTAATTAAGTTGATCGATTTATTTATTAAATTTATTCTGTATGTTGTTTTAAGGACATTGTACATAATTTGGATTTAATGTGTCATTTCTCCAAGGCAATTCAATAAAAAATATCCTGACTCCTGATGCATTTTTTTTTTTTCATTTCTTTTATTTATAGCGTTTATGTGTCATCACAATACATTCCTTGTATATCAATCGATGAGGAATGCTTCGTTAGAACGATGGGAAAAAGTGACGCACATTTCTATTGGATTCGCATGGACGGTGGCAGCTTTATTTGGTATCGCAGGATATTCAACATTCCGTGCGTTATCACAAGGTAAGTGGTTTTTATTCTTTTTTCTTTTTTTTTCATTAGTCCACTAAAGTAAGCTTTTATTGACGTAAATAAAAAAAAATGCTTTTAGGATAAAAGGGGATTAAGGGATGGTGTCCGTCCACGATATTTTCAATAGTATCGATTAAGTTTTTATTAAATTAAAGCCCGAAAATCATTAATATCTTATTACACTCACATGTATATATGGAACTTTTTGATTATAATAAGTGATAAAAGCATTTACTATATAGTAATTATGTAGATGAGGAATTTTGTGGTAAAATCCTCAATAAATTACCTTAAGTACACGTATATAGTAGGTATGGCAGGGGAACAAAAGTTAGATTACAGATTACATTGATTTTTTGGGAGCTTCTGGCTTAATTGTAAGCATTGAATAAAATTAATTATACACCATGACACCAGGAAAAAAAACCGCTATGAATGAGAATTGGCACCATAGTTGCCTTGGAAGATTGTGTATTCGATAGCCTAAAAAATCCCTGAAAAAGGACTTTTTGGTTATTAAGTAACCAAAACTATAATAAATATGCTGCCTATATTTTATGTATTTTTAATTGTTTTGTGTTAAATTTGTTTTTGAAGTATTTGAAAATTAACAGAATTTAAGAAGCTGAAGAAATTTTAAATTTTTGATACTTATTTGAAAGGATTATGTTTTTCTGTTTATATGTTAACACTGACGACAAATACGATGAAGCTCTTGTTAAATTATCGAGTGCAAATGTTATTTATTTATTGGCACCTAGGTCTAAGTTTGTAATTCACATTATTTGCACGTTGTTCAAATACACTGTGGCGTATACGTACTATTTTTTGTCCTGAACTTGCCGCCATGAAGCCTCAATTTGCCGCATTCTCTTATCTCTGTCGTTTACATTTTTTGGCCCAAATTTGTTTAACCTTACGTCATCGCTCCGACTACAACTTGTCGCTTCAACTCGTCACATCGATTTGTCGCCACCTTTAATCTTAAAAAAACTTGTCCCCTCTTCTTGTTAAGTTTAAGTTTAAGTTTAAAATTGTTATTTAAAATTTTCAACACTAAATAAAAAAAAAACAATCTAAAATAATTTGTAAGAAGAAAATCATCTACATCCTCTCATTGCACTAGGTACTATTTCTTTCGTTTTCTATTTAAGATTATGAGTTTTAAATTATTTATTAAATTTAGTTTATAACTTCTTAAATTTTCATTTTGAAGGCATTTTAATAACACCCACTAGCTAGATATTCATCTTTAAAAAGTCATGTACCGTTAAACTTTCTGAAATTCGTATATTATTTGACTTCCTTTTCATCTACAGCGCATCCTTATTTCTCATATTAAAAGAAAGGGAAAACTTTTTGCAAGCAAATTTCTAAAATTAATTCGAAATTTTCCAAGGCAAATAGCAAAAACATAGCTATAGACAGACATACATATTAGTCTACATAAGATCCGACAACCGACAAGAACTAGTTTCACAGAGAAACAAAATTTTCTCATGAATAGTTTTTTTTTTTTCTTAAATAGGAAGATAAGCACGATGTGTTGTTGTTGTATTTTATGTTATTGTTATATGAATATATAATTATTTGAATATACACTGCACGTCTCTTAAATAGAAACTAGGATTTCGAAAACGATCAGAATCATTTGGATATGCCCAACTTTCAAACAGATTTTGAAATCATTAATTTCATTCATTTCATTCATTTCATTCATTTCATTCATTTCATTCATTTCATTCATTTCATTCATTTCATTCATTTCATTCATTTCATTCATTTCATTCATTTCATTCATTTCATTCATTTCATTCATTTCATTCATTTCATTCATTTCATTCATTTCATTCATTTCATTCATTTCATTCATTTCATTCATTTCATTCATTTCATTCATTTCATTCATTTCATTCATTTCATTCATTTCATTCATTTCATTCATTTCATTCATTTCATTCATTTCATTCATTTCATTCATTTCATTCATTTCATTCATTTCATTCATTTCATTCATTTCATTCATTTCATTCATTTCATTCATTTCATTCATTTCATTCATTTCATTCATTTCATTCATTTCATTCATTTCATTCATTTCATTCATTTCATTCATTTCATTCATTTCATTCATTTCATTCATTTCATTCATTTCATTCATTTCATTCATTTCATTCATTTCATTCATTTCATTCATTTCATTCATTTCATTCATTTCATTAATTTCATTCATTTCATTCATTTCATTCATTTCATTCATTTCATTCATTTCATTCATTTCATTCATTTCATTCATTTCATTCATTTCATTCATTTCATTCATTTCATTCATTTCATTCATTTCATTCATTTCATTCATTTCATTCATTTCATTCATTTCATTCATTTCATTCATTTCATTCATTTCATTCATTTCATTCATTTCATTCATTTCATTCATTTCATTCATTTCATTCATTTCATTCATTTCATTCATTTCATTCATTTCATTCATTTCATTCATTTCATTCATTTCATTCATTTCATTCATTTCATTCATTTCATTCATTTCATTCATTTCATTCATTTCATTCATTTCATTCATTTCATTCATTTCATTCATTTCATTCATTTCATTCATTTCATTCATTTCATTCATTTCATTCATTTCATTCATTTCATTCATTTCATTCATTTCATTCATTTCATTCATTTCATTCATTTCATTCATTTCATTCATTTCATTCATTTCATTCATTTCATTCATTTCATTCATTTCATTCATTTCATTCATTTCATTCATTTCATTCATTTCATTCATTTCATTCATTTCATTCATTTCATTCATTTCATTCATTTCATTCATTTCATTCATTTCATTCATTTCATTCATTTCATTCATTTCATTCATTTCATTCATTTCATTCATTTCATTCATTTCATTCATTTCATTCATTTCATTCATTTCATTCATTTCATTCATTTCATTCATTTCATTCATTTCATTCATTTCATTCATTTCATTCATTTCATTCATTTCATTCATTTCATTCATTTCATTCATTTCATTCATTTCATTCATTTCATTCATTTCATTCATTTCATTCATTTCATTCATTTCATTCATTTCATTCATTTCATTCATTTCATTCATTTCATTCATTTCATTCATTTCATTCATTTCATTCATTTCATTCATTTCATTCATTTCATTCATTTCATTCATTTCATTCATTTCATTCATTTCATTCATTTCATTCATTTCATTCATTTCATTCATTTCATTCATTTCATTCATTTCATTCATTTCATTCATTTCATTCATTTCATTCATTTCATTCATTTCATTCATTTCATTCATTTCTTTCTTGTACCTATTCAAATGATTCGCAGTGTATGAAAACATTTAATTATTTTATAGATATGCCTTAAGATTGAGTTGGAACATTTGAAGCATGTAAATTAACCCTTGTTTCGTATTTGTATTTAAATGATTTACAGGAGATCTTCTCGAAAACTACTGCTGGAATGATGACTTAATGAATTTCTCAAGGATATTGTTCTCCATATCCATCTTATTAACATTTCCCATTGAATGCTTTGTCTCAAGAGAGGTTAGTTTAGGTTTTATTTGGTATTTTATTTTGTCAAAGATAAATTTATAATAATTCACGTTTTACCTTAAATCAGTGGAACATTTTATTTAAAAAGGAATCATTTTGTTTTTTAAGATTGTCAAAACCATCGTTCACAAATTTATTTTGAAAGAAAATGTTGAAGCCCCACACGATCAGGATCCAAGTCTTGAGAAAGGCACTGAAACAGATGAGTACTCAACTATAATAACTCTGGCCATCGTGTTTACAGCTTTTGTAATATCACCACTAACAGATTGCTTAGGTTCAGTATTGGAATTGAATGTAAGTTTTTTAATTTAGTTTTCAAATCTAAGCTTCTTTTTAAAATGCTTCATTCTTATATTAAAGGGTCTTCTGGCAGCAATACCATTAGCCTATATTCTACCGGGACTAGCATACATTCAAATGGAACCCCATTCTCTGTTTAGTCGAGAAAAACTTCCTGCCGTTGGTCTTGTTGTTTTTGGAGCAATTGTAACCATTGTTGGAGCAGCTGTTTTGCTGCCAAGTATCCTTGGAGATTGTCGTTCGGATATTGTTTTAGGTTATTGCAAACAGGAATATGATTCAGAGAATACGACTACCATTACAACGACCAAACGTCCAATCTAAGGCCAAATATGATATTAATTAATAATATAATTATATTTATCTAATGTATAGGTAAAAAAAAGGTATCAGATGTTAAGAAGCGATGTGTGTATTATACAAAACAAAACAAAAATGCATTTAAGTCCCACATTACACTATCCATAAATAGGCATGGTGTAACGTAGTGTGTTAGAGTTTAGACATTAGGATCAAAACAAGATTATAGAGGAAAACAAACAAAACAAGGCACCAAGTTCAGAAATTTATATATGGTTTTATTTTTAGAAGATGCACTTATTTATTTTAGATTTTACTAGAGTATACCAAATAGAATATATTAAGAGATAATGATTGTATTTTTTTTGAAAAAGAAAGAAAGAAAGAGATATATTGCTACCGTGGACTTTCAAATTGTACTACTTTACCATTTTTTTTGAAAGGTTTAACTTTGAAAAAAAAAAAAATACAAACATTTTTGTAGGAAAGGAAAAAATGATTGAATTGACCTAAACTGTTCTTTGAAATATCAAATTGTAAATTGAAATTGTACGACTTTGGTGAATGTCCAAAATCTTACACTCAAATTGTCGGCTTAGGGTTATCTGTTTTCTATTTTTCCAAACTATAATTTTGAGGAGAAAAACAAAAATCGATTAAAAATTGACAGCTAGAATTTTTGCAATTCCTAACGGTAAAAATTCCGATGTCAGACTAGTTTTAAATTTGGTAATGACCGAGATTGTTGCAATTATAACGAGTAAATCTTTTTCAGACTCAAACAATCCCTGATACAATGCAAAAATTTTGATTCAATAACACATAATAAGAAACAAAACAATAATAAGTTAATCCATTAAGATAAACATAGCCCAACTAACATTTCAGCTTTGATAAATGTATTACCGAATCTACAATTCAGCTTCTGTTAAACTTTAGTAAGGTTTTCGGGCATGGGAAAAGGAGAACGTTACACAATGTACTTATAAGGTCTATAAGAAGCTAAACGAAGCTATACCAAAACTCTACCGAAGCTTTTAGATTTGACAGATAGTTCCGGAAGAGTTTGTATAGCTCTTTAGTACAAGTCTTATCGAAATTATAGAAATTTGCTATTTAAATTGGTTTTGATTTGATTTTTCATCCTGAATTTAATCTTTTAATATATAATATTCTATTAATTTTTAGTATACATACAATGTATTGATAATAATTTTAAAAGTATATCATTTATTTTGCCTCAACCAGGAATCGAACTTCGTATCTGCTTTTCGGTTGTCCACCAAAAATTCCAAAATTTTATTTAAAAAAAAATTTTTTTTTTAATCTTTAATTAATTTAATTTAATCGTGGTTTCATCCTAATACAGACAGACTAGCGGGACCCACATTTTCTGCATTCTCTATCATCTGTCATGTCTGATTGTTATCTCAATTTTAACTTGCGATATAGGTACTATCAAGTTATGCATTTGTAAAAATAGAAGTTGAGATAAATTTTCCATGATATTACGATGATAGAGAACGCAGAAAAAGTGGGTCCCGAAATCTGGTTGTTCGTCTGTCAGTCGACCAGGATGTCTGTCGGTCTGTACAGAGGGGCTAATTTTTTTTGGACCTAAAATAACGGTACCTGTCATATACCAATTTTTTAAAAGTTTAATTTTCTCGAAAACGACTTCTACAATTTTTATTAAAATAAAAAGTATTAGTTTTTAAATAAGGTCTATCTTTCAATGAAAAAAGTTTTTTTTTTCAAAAATTCTTATTAACGGTAACTCCCATAATATAAATCGAAAACAAAATTTTGCAAAAAAAAAAAAAAAAAATACTTTTGGATTTTTAAAATCATTTTGAAATTAATTTTTTTTTTAAATTAAAATTTTCTAAAACATGACATTGAATTATTTTGAAATTTTGGTTTTACGTGTTGATTCAAATATCATACCAAATTTATTTTTAAATTTTTGTTTCAAAAAATTATTTATACATAAGTATTACTTTTTAAAAAAAACCGCTCTAATGATTTTGAAATATTTTTTTTCTAATAATGCATCTTTATAAAAGAGAAATTTAACTGCATACTTCTTTCGGAGCTCAATTTCGTTTAAAGAGTTGTTTTAAGTTTTTTTTATACACCAAATCTGTATTTAAAAAGTTTTTAGTTCTAAGAGCAAGTTCGTGCTACCCAGTCGTGCATTTTATTTTTTTTTAAGGAGGCATAACTTGATATGTAGTATAATCGCAAATATAAAATGTGCATTAAAACTTTAACATAGTAATGTGGAGTTGGCCAGGACCAGGATGCTTTAAATTTTGGCTTTATAAGTTGTGTTTAGTTTCTTACAGTATCTACCTTTTGTCCACGGTAGCAAAAATATAAACAAGAGAAAGTTCAATGAAGAGCATAATGTGATAACTATTAAGACTCGCTTGTAAAACTTAAATGTATGTCATGAAAAGTAGATTGTCCATCGCTTTTATTGTGTTTTTAGAAAAAAAAAAGAAATAAAAACATCTACGTCGTCCTCTGCAGTGAGCTCTTTCATTGTATCTCAAAAGTAAATTGATATTATTTTAAAAATTAGTAAAAAAAAAAAAAAACAATTTTTAGATCCATACAGGAATTTAATGTTTTATACACGCAACTTTTCAAACTGCACAATCCTATATTTCTATACTATACCTACTTTTTGAAAATTCTATTGAGCATAAAAGTAATCAATCACATGAAACAAGTTGTATTTTATACAAAAAAAAATAATACAAAAAAAAAAACAAACAAACCAAAAAAAATTAAAAAAAAAACTACAATTAAAAATAAATTAGGGAATTTAAACCAGTATGTTAATTATAATACAACAGCAAAAAATAAAAAAAATATACTATTTAGGGAAAAAAAAGCCACAACATACTTGAAATGTTAACTACATATATTGTTTTAAAATTATTTTTATGCTTTGCGAGTTTGTGCTACAAATTAATATACAATATGCTAAAAATAAATGAACAAAAAATAAATAAGAAATATAATTAAACTATAAACTAAGACTACAAACGAAACAATGAACCAATCAAACTAATGATATTAAATAAAACTTAAACATAGTGGCATTTTAATTTTATACTCAAAAAAATACAGAAAAAGAGAAGTATTATTATTATTTAAATAAAAAATAAAAAAAAAAATAACATTAAATGTTAAAAGTAAAAATATTTAAAAAAATAAATCTCACTATTTACAATATCCATTTAGATTAAATTATGTGTAAATTAAATGGTAAAAATAAACAGATGTTACATAGTTGATAATATTGATTTAAAACAAAAAAAAAAATAAATCATTGTTAAGTTTGTCTCACGAAGAATACAAAATAATAAAAAAAAATAGAAAACAAAATGTTGATTCCTATGAAATAAAATTAAATTGTTTGTTTATTATAATATTATTATATGGGTACCTGTTTCATTATATAAAATGCTAACTAAATGTTAAATGTAAATAAAATAGTTTAACTGTTATATTTTATAGTAAAAATATATATTCAAACCCAGCGAGTTGATAGTTCTTATATACATAATATTCTTTTTGCTCAAAATGGTAAATATTTATTTTAATCAATTTCATGAAGAAGAATTAATACCTTCTATTTTTATTTAAATGTAAACATTTTTCGTCGTCATTTAACCAAAACTAAATTAACCAATTTGTATTTTTTAAAATAAATAAGAACATTAGAACAAAAAAAAATACATTAATTGGTGTAAGATGAGGTGTCAAATCAAGTTTTTCCTTAATGACGACGATTCCATAAAAATACCTTATCTTATCTAGCGAAAATCTTATGCTTCATCTAATATCAAAAATCAAACACCTTAAAATTGTTTAATTTGTATTAGTCCAGTAATTTTAGGTTTTATCTGCGGAAAAATTCCTACTGGGCTGAATTTTGGTATACAGCTTAATGACGGCTTTGTTATGAAGATGTGAAAAATCGACATTGATATCGTGTCCGCGTTAAGAGTTATAGGGGTCAAAAGGTCACAAAAACTGGTTTTTCACGATTTTCAGCAAAACGGTAAGTCTTATCAAAAAATTTTCAATGCAAGAATTGTAGACCAGATTATTATATATAAAAAGTGTCATGACACTTTTTTTCCTAAGACCCACCGTTTCTTAGGTATAACGATTCAAAAAGTTGAAGTTAGTTGTAATCGTCATAATCCTATTCCTGAAAAAAAAAACTCCTAGCTGAAAAGTTCCTGAAATTTCATTATTTTTTTAGCTTGAATTTCGTTCCTCAACTGTTAAGAATATGGGGAAACCAAAAAAAAATGGAAATTTTCGCCATTTTTCCGATTGGGGCCCTTCTCCCGAAACTATTTCCCTGGGAATTTTTGTTTAGAATATGTCTGAAAATATACAGGGTGTGCAATAGAGAATGGACAACCCTAAAACTGCTTATAGCTACACTTATGATTGTTCTAAAAACAGATAGAAAAAAGTTCTATCGCAACCAGTTCATAAAATATGGACTTTTTTTCGTTCAGTGTATTTTAAATTTTATCATCTTATGTTTTCGTTCACTACAACCACGAATGAATGAATTTTATTTATTTCTTTTTTTTATAATTTTCTACAATAATTGTATGAGTACATAAACGCTTTAAAAACTGCAAAGCTATTGCACATTTTCGTAAAAAAAATTTTGAAATCTGTTTTTTGATGCAAAATGTAAAAAAAGTATTTTATGAAAAATTTTAAACACCTGTGGTATAAAATAAATCTATAGAAACCTAGGTGGCCAACTTTCTTGAAAATATTCTGGTATAAGGAGAATATTTTTAAGAAAGATGGCCACCTAGGTTTCTATAGATTTATTTTATATCACAGGTGTTTAAAATTTTTCATAAAATACTTTTTTTACATTTTGCATCAAAAAACAGATTTCAAAATTTTTTTTACGAAAATGTGCAATAGCTATGAAATTTTTAAAGTGTTTATGTACTCATCCAATTATTATAGAAAATTATAAAAAAAGAAATAAATAAAATTCATTCATTCGTGGTTGTAGTGAACGAAAACATAAGATGATAAAATTTAAAATACACTGAAGTTTTTGTGACCTTTTGACCCCTATAACTCTTAACGCGGACACGATATCAATGTCGATTTTTCACATCTTCATAACAAAGCCGTCATTAAGCTGTATACCAAAATTCAGCCCAGTAGGAATTTTTCCGCAGATTGGGCTTAAAAATGACTAAAATGACTGGGCTAATACCAAATTTTTTATTTATAGATAATTATTTTATGTTCATTGAAACTAAATAAAATTGAGCTAAACAGAAAATAGTTAAATGCTTTACTATTTTCTTTTAAACATTTAAAAACTTTTTTTTAAGACTTTAATTTAGATATTTTTGTTTTAACTTTTATTTAATTAAAAAATAAAAAGTCAAAATATTTAAACTATTTTATGAAAATATTTATCATTGAAAACATTGTTATGTCTAGACAAAAATTTATGAAAACTACATAATTGTAAATACTCAAAACGAAACAAACAACGTTTATTAATAAAAGAAACATAATATTAAGCAATAAAATAATGTTTTTTTATTTTTTAAAAGAACGGGTTAGAATATTCCTGCAGCGACTAAAAGAGTACAAACCTACATCAAGTTCAGAAATACCAAGTAATACCTAGTAACATTTGTGCATGCCGCACAGTGCGGCGATTGTATGGAGATGGTGGACAAAAATCAATTTTCCAAAAAGGAATTGATTTTGCAAAGAAAAATTGTTGTAGATGTAATAAAGAGAAATTCTAAAAAAATTGACGAAATTTTCAGGCCCCCTGCCACGCCCACTTTTGTATATGATTATTTATATCTAAAAAACGGCGTGCACCATTTGATTCAAATTAAGGAAATTTGATTCTCTAGATGAGTGTAAAAATAAAAAAATAGTTTCGACCCTTTCCGCCCCTTGCCACGCCTACTTTTGTATATGATTGTTTATACCTTAAAAACGGTTTGCACCATTTGCACCAAATTTAGGAAATTTGATTACCTAGATGAGATGAGCTAAAAATATATAAAATAGTTTTGAATCTCTCCGCCCTCTGCCACGCCCACTTTAGTGGCTAAACGCTTGCAAATTTTGCCTTTTTCGTCTTTGACGACGCTTCTAAATGTAGTGTTTGTGTCTTCCTCTTCATCAAGAGGGGATACATTTTGCAGATAGGTTAAAATGCTATCAGGAAGTGTAAGTCTATTTTTAAGATTAGCTTCACGATGCTTCTCGACGAAAGCATGAACATCCTCGAGGTTTGAGTCAAAAAAAACTTAATTTGTATTTTATATCATTTGATACAGAATAATTATTAACATATTCAATTCGTGATTTTTTATAAAAAAATCCATTTTTATAAATTTTTAAATTTTTTAAAGATTTGACCTTGTCCTAGAAATGTTGAAAATGTTTTAGGTTGGCAAAAATTAGCATGAAAACTTTACATTTCCGCAAAGTAAAATATTAATACAGTGTAACGACAATAAAAATGTTACTATACTTTGCTAAAAATAATTTATATACATAACGAAAATGGAAAAAAGTGTTAAAAAGCTGTTTTTTATGCATTTATGTCGAAATTTATCAATTTTTTTCTTAAAACACTGTATGTGGCAGTTGCTACTACTTAACTAATTCAAAATAAACTCAATATCTTCATCTTCTCCCCTGTTTTTGCTAAAACAAATCCACCTTTCAAAAAGTCGTTCATTTTTTCTGGTCCGACTTTGGCCTAAAAAAGTCAAATATTTTGAAGGTTAGCAAAAGTTAGTAATGAAACTAAACGTGTTCTCAAAAAGCAATAACAACACAAGATAATGCCATAAATCACTGTGATACAATTTGCTACTACAACTTTGTAGGCTTAATTTAGATGAAATTTTATGCCTTAAAAAGGAACTTTTTTCGATAATTCAATAAAATTCAAATTTATTTAAAAAATTAAATATAACTACTCATACAAGTTCTCAATGTATCCATGATTATTATTCACAAATAAAAAAAATAAAAGTTTGGTACTTTTCTTACACGAACCAAATAAATGCACAAAAAAAAATCTCGATCTATCACAATGACTAAAATTTTTTTCAGTGCTTTTGAAAGTCCCGCTAATCCCCCAAAATGAGCAAAACAAAATTAAAAACAGCCAAAAACAGTAATTTAACATATGCTTGACCAGCTCCATAGCTTAGAAGATCAATATTGCATTTTGCTTTTTTTATTTTTGTCCACTAGTCAACGCACTGTGTGCCGGTCCCTGGGTTGGCACGACTGGAAATCATTGGTACTGGAGCTAGATTCATATATGTAGGTACTATTTTATATCTTAGTCGAGGGATATCTACTCAAAGAGCACAAATATTTACTTACTTAGGTATTTGTATAGTTTTGTTTTTAGAGGCTTTTGCATTTAGTTAAAAAAATACCATTAACCCTTATATGTCAAGAGGGTATATTTTAAAATTAGGAACGTGCAAGCAAGCACTCAGATTCCTTATTTTTACCTAAGATACTTATTTAAAGGACATGAATCACCAGGAATATAATAATTACAAATTAGAGGTCTTTTGTTGGGTAACCACACAATAGTTGTAGGCTATTGATTATGTCGAAAAAAACTGAGTAATAAGGAACTAAGACGTTCACGGGTTTTTATTGTAGGAATCGTTCAATGGATTATATAAGAAGATAAAACTGCGGAGTGCTATTAAATGAGAGGGTGGAAACTGAAGATAGGGGTGCAAAAGCCCCCTTTTTGGTTTTTTCAATATACCTCGTAAACCAAGCAAAATTTTGATAAATTCCACATACAACTTTTTGTAGAGAATTAAATTTCCTATTGGAATAATGTTTTATAAAAATTGAAAAAAAAAATTTCCATACCAAAATAGTCGAAACAATCATAAAAAAAATATAAAAAAAATCGATTTTTATAGTTTTTTTGCTTTTTTAGTTGTACATTTTTTTTGGGTTGAGATAGACATAAACATTGCTCCAAAGAAAAAAAGAAGATTAAATTTCCTTCAAAATGCTGTACTCAATAAATTTTTTCATTGAAAATTGACCCAAGTATGGCCATTTTAATCTACCTTTTTTATCGCATTTTTAGTTTTACTTAAGTAAAACAGAAACATTTGATGGGAAAGTACGATTACTTAAGCACCAAGAACTGATAATGGGATTTTGTAGAGGGGTTAAATACAATCATTGTTTACTATGGGAGGGAGGGTCAATGTCCCCCCGTTTTGGAGGGAGGGGCAATTTTCTAAAAAAAATACTTAAAATTAAAAAAAATTAATAAAAAACAACGGCAACACTTACAGTTTTGATTGAAACTTTTTTCAAAAGCTAGAATTATAAACTTAATATTAATTTTAAAACGAAGTTATTTTAATCAAGTGTTTTTGAAATAAACGAGTGATTCCGATAAAAAAAAGTATTTTGTCTATTTTTCAATTTTCTCAAAAAGTAGAAGGCATAGGAACATTATGATTTTCATGATTTGATAAGAAATCAATTAAGGCAGTTTACTTTGTCGTATTGAAGTCCACAGTCTTTGTGAAAATTGTACTCAATGTGCTTTTTAAACATTTTTTTACAAGTTTTGACTTTGAAATCGGGTATTTCAAAAAGAATTGATTAAAACAACTTCATTTTAAAATTAATATTAAATTTATAATTCTAGCTTTTGAAAAAAGTATCAATCAAAACTGTAAGTGTTGCCGTTGTTTTTAATAATTTTTTTTAATTTTAAGTATTTTTTTTAGAAAATTGCCCCTCCCTCCAAAACGGGGGGACATTGACCCTCCCTCTCATAGTAAACAATGATTGTATTTAACCCCTCTAAAAAATCTCATTATCAGTTCTTGGTGCTTAAGTAATCGTACTTTCCCCTCAAATGTTTCTATTTTACTTAAGTAAAACTAAAAATGCGAAAAAAAAGATAGATTAAAATGGCCATACTTCGGTCAATTTTCAATGAAAAAATTTATTGAGTAGGTACAGCATTTTGAAGGAAATTTAATCTTTTTTTTTCTTTGGAGCAATATTTATGTCTATCTCAACCCAAAAAAAATGTACAACTAAAAAAGCAAAAAAAACTAAAAAAATCGATTTTTTTTATATTTTTTTTATGATTGTTTCGACTATTTTGGTATGGAAATTTTTTTTTCAATTTTTCTAAAACATTATTCCAATAGGAAATTTAATTCTGTACAAAAAGTTGTATGTGGATTTTATCAAAATTTTGCTTGGTTTACGTGGTATATTGAAAAAACCAAAAAAGGGGGCTTTTGCACCCCTATCTTCAATTTCCACCCTCTCATTTAATAGCACTCCGCGGTTTTATCTTCTTATATAACCCATTGAACGATTCCTGCAATAAAAACCCGTGAACGTCTTAGTTCCTTTCTAAACTACATAATCAATAGCCTATTGGGTCTTGTATTTTAATTGGGTCCTAAAAAACTTTCTAAATCGTAAGAGCCGTTCTTTAAAAAACTAATTTTTTAGAAATAATTTTTTGAAAAAATGTTTTAAAATAAAATTGGCCCACGATTAAGAAGAAACTACATTAATCAACTCCTAAAACAAAAATTTCAAAAAAAATCAGTGTCTCGTTTTCGAAAATTCGATTTTTCAAAAAAAAAAAAAATGTTTTAGGCCAATTGGCCAATTTATGTGAAACATAAACATTTAAATTCTACATAGTGGTTTGCACTAACTCAAAATTTGGTCATATATTGCTCTAAGTTTGACATAACTTAAGGGGAAGAAATAGTAGAACTAAAGGATTTTATGTTCTATTTAAAGTATTTTATTGACCAAAACAGAAAGAACGCGGCTTCAAAAATTGATGCATGTGGTAAAAAAGGAAAATTTTCAATTTAATATATATTTACTCACATTCATTAGCATTAACCATTTACCGATGGTAAAATTTACAACACACATTTTTGAAACACTGTTCACTTTTTGTTTTTATATTGGTCATATTAATTTTTGACAAACAAAAATATTTACAAAACAAAAATTCTGTCAAATAAATATTTTTTTTTATTAAATTAAATACACTTTTATTGCCACTTTCACTATTTTACACTTTTTTTCTGCAATTAAAATTGCCAAAATAATAAATTTGTTAAATTATTCCCGGTAAATTGCTCAAAAACAATTCAAATTGACTGACGTTCGTGTCGTTTGACATTTTAATTTGAAGTTCTCAGCGATTTCTCGCATGAAAGTAAATCGTTGCTAGGATGAACATAAATATTTTTTAGAAACTTAGAATAAACTAAGTAAAACATAAGAGTTATGTTCGACCTATCTAAGATTAGAATTTATGACTACACTGAGGGAAAAGCCACCATAAAACAACGTGAAATCAATTAAAACCACATTGATTTAACTATTATTCGGAATGATTTTGCGTTAAAGATGGACATTTTAAAATCAACGTGGAAAATAGGTTAATTTTTTATGGTTTCGTATCTTAAAGTCACATAAATCAAAGTAGTTCAACTTTGAAACAACGACGTTTCAACTTCAATTTATTTTTTCCCTTAGCGTAGTATGAGCAAATGGGCCTTAAGGGGGGGAAATCCCTCTGGACGACAGCTTTTTCAATAATTTTGTTTGGAAAACCGAAAGCATTTATTGAAATTTGGAAAAGTATATGATATATGATATTATTGACATTATCAATACTTCAGTATTGATACTTTTTTTTTCAAGTTAAAAAACAATTAAATGGCGGCTTTTCAGCTCTTTAAAGTTGACGCCTCGAGTTTGAGCCGTGCAATGCCCTGGTCCAGATAATTATTTATAATCAAAAAAGTAATTTTTTTTTGCAATAAAATATATTTATACGCATTGCATGAACCTAAATTTACTAAAAACAAGTGTAAAATAAAAATTAGAGACAAAAAAAAACGAAAAAACACAATGTTTCTTTATAAACAAATTGTTTAAAAAAATATTTATTGTAAAAATTTTGTTGAACTTTTAAGTTCATGCAATGGTCACTTAGTTAACAAGTAATTTGCACTTTATTTCAAGTCGAAAGCTTCATTAATTTTTGAGTTATGTTGCACGGCGCGGAAAATAACGCGTTTCGAGAAAAATGCATTTAAAGTTTTCGTACTATGGTAGGCTCGGAGCGCATGGATTTCGGGACTATTTAGGAACTTATGAGGCTTCATTTAAGGCTAAGACCACTGAAAATAGTTTTTTCGGTTGATAAATTAATTTATTAGGGAAAATAAAAATAATGCAAAAATAAAAAATTCCAGAGGGATTTCCCCCCTTAATTTTTTTATAATTATTTTGTTTTTCAAAATTTAATTTTTGATTTTGAAGAGACATGTCTCATGAGAGAAATGTCCGATGAGACATGTCTCGTGAGACAATTCCCATGAGAAATGGAATTGTCTCATGTCTCATGAGACATGTCTCAGAAAAACTATTTCAAGTTTCCAAATGATGATTTTCTTAACACGTGAGTTTCTTATCTAGATTTGTATCCTATTTGAAGACTTATTGGAAGTAATTTTTTATCTAGATTTGTATCCTATTCCAGGTATATCGGCTCAGAGAGCACTCACATGTATTTTTTAATAAGTTTTGCACTCTTAGTTTTGTTTTTAGATGCTTTTAAACTTTGCATTTTTGGAGGTCCTAGAACCAGAAACTAGGCCACTTGGCAAAAAAGGGACCATCACATACAAAAGTATAAAGTTTATTGAATAAGGTATATTTCAATGAAGTAAACAAAACTTTTTGATGATTACTTTATTATTTGTTTTGCAAACAAATTATCAACTTTTCGTGGCTGTGGTTTGCATTCACGTGTTTTGTCAGTTACTGCAATGCGTTCAAAAATTCCAAGAATTTTAGTTTAGTATGAACAAAAAATAAACGATATTATCAATGAAATGCACTAAATCATTATCAAGTTCAAAAGAATTTTTTTTTATCAAAACCACACTGGAAAATGAAATATTGCAATAACAACATTTAGCAGGTACTATAAAAGGATGAATTTTTGCAAGTAGGAATTTAGAATTATTTTACATGTTGAATGTGATTAATTCATTTATTTGTTAAACAAATTTTAATAAGATTTTTTTTTGCAAAAAAAAATGGCTGACAAGAAGAATCTCCTTTTGCTACTTGAACGTCCACAAGAACCTGTGTTCATGGTAAAAGGCAAAGAGGCAACCGTTTTCGATATTCCCGATAAGTATTTTACCGATCGTTACAAGCCTCTCGGTAATGTCGTCACTTCGAAATTCGGTGAGAACGTTGATCGAAAAATTCCCGTCAAGGATTTGCCTCAACCTGATCTGAGGGAAGTTATGGCATTGGGTCGACGGGAGCCATTCTCCTTGTTCATTCCTCGTCATTCGAAGATTGCTTCCAAGCTAATTGACATTTTTATGCAGGCTCGTTCAATTGATGAACTTCAAAGCAGAGCTGTCTATGCTAGAGATCGCGTCAATCCTATTTTATTCAACTACGCTCTCAGTGTTGCTTTACTCCATCGATCTGATACCAAAGGCTTAAATCTTCCATCGTTCGTCGAAACTTTCCCCGATAAGTTCATTGATTCAAAAGTTATTTCCCAAGTCCGTGAGGAAGCAACTGTTGTTAAACCCGAATCACGAAGGCCAATTATCGTACCGAGAGACTACACTGCTTCTGATCTTGACGAAGAGCATCGATTGTGGTATTTCCGCGAGGATATGGGTCTAAATCTTCATCATTGGCATTGGCATTTGATTTATCCTCCGGAAGCCTCCGATCGTGCTATCGTAGCTAAAGATCGTCGTGGAGAATTGTTCTATTACATGCATCAGCAAATCGTTGCTCGTTATAACTTGGAACGTTTTTGCAATAATATGGCTCGAGTTAAACGCTTCAATAATTTACGTGAACCTATTGCTGCTGGGTACTTTCCGAAAATGGATTCTCTAGTTGCCAGTCGTGCTTGGCCACCTCGAGGACCGAATACGAAGATTAGTGATCTTAATCGGGAAACTGATCAAATAAAAGTGGATATTGATGATTTGGAACGCTGGAGGGATCGCATATACGAAGCTATTCATCAAGGATTTGTGGTTAATGTAAGTATCTGATTCAACAATTTTTTTTTTTACTTTCCGAAGATGTACATTTTCATAGGAATCGGGAAAACGTATTCCTCTTGATGAAACGAAGGGTATTGATATTCTTGGTGATATTCTCGATTCATCAATTCTATCAGTGAACCGTCAGTTTTATGGTAATCTTCATGGATTTGGTCATGTCTTCATTTCTTTTGCCCACGATCCTGATCACCGTCACTTGGAGAATTTCAGTGTGATGGGAGATAATACAACTACCATGCGAGATCCAGCCTTCTACAACTTGCATTCATTTGTTGATGATATCTTCCAAACTCACAAGGAACTCCTACCACCATATACCCTTCCAGAATTAAGTTACCGGGGTATAATAATAACTGGTATCCAGGTTGCTAGCAAAGGCGGTAAACCAAATGTTCTCAATACTTACTGGCAACAATCTGATATTGATTTATCCCGTGGAATGGACTTTGTACCAAGGGGAAACGTATTGGCTAGGTTCACTCATTTGCAACATGACGATTTTGAATATACCATCAATGTGAATAATGATAGTGGTGCTCAACGTTTCGGAACTGTTCGCATATTTTTGGGACCGAAATTTGACGAACGTGGTCAACAAATGTTGTATCGCGACCAACGGCTTTTGATGATTGAATTGGATAAATTTATCGCTTCTCGTTAGTAACCCAATATTTTCATACAATGAATCCTTTAAATAAGTTCTTCCATAGTTAAACCTGGTGCGAATACTCTTCGACGTAAGTCAACGGATTCTAGTCTCACTATTCCTTTCGAAAGGACTTTCCGTAATGTTGATATTAACCGTCCAGCTGAGGGCACTCCTGATGAGTTGGAATTTAACTTCTGTGGATGTGGTTGGCCACAACACTTGTTAATTCCCAAAGGACGTCCAGAAGGCATGCAGTTTCAGCTATTTGTTATGATATCTGACTATGAAGTTGATAGGGTATGTATTTTTTTATAAAAAGAAATTTAGGGAAAACAAACTTAACGGTTCTTTTTAGGTTGATCAAGACTTGGTAGGCAGTTGTAGTGATGCTTCATCATATTGCGGTGTTCGTGATCGCCTTTATCCTGATCGTCGTTCAATGGGATATCCATTCGATCGTTTGAGTCGCACTGGAACCGATAATTTGGCCAAGTTTTTGACACCAAATATGAGAGTTACTGATATTACTATACGACATACTGATCGAACAACAATGCGTCAATAAAAAAGTTAAAAGAATACATCATTGATGATTACACTGATTGGGACATGTTAAACCGGAAAAAAGGAACAATAATAAATTGAGACCATACCAACGTGATTGCTTGTTTTTTTTTTCATGTGAATGTTTATAAAGTCTTTCTTAGCTATAACATATTTTATCTCCAACTAAGCTCAAGATTTGTAAAATCTTTCAAATTCGCAAGGCCTCTTTGAGCTCTATTCATAGCTGAAAACCAAAAGTTTCTTGGATGTCTGGTTGCTGAATTATTTGCAATCGAACTATTTTTTGTCTTCCATCCGAAAGCCGATATTTTTGGATCAAAGTCTCGAAACAAGTTTTGGTTTACAGGTGCGAGTTCACAATGAACAGACCTATTTATTTATGCAAAAATACTACAAATTTATTTTTTTCGGATTTTCGAGTAAAAATCAAGGTTAACCCCTTGCCTGAAAAAAATGCATTTTGAAAAAATTCCTCCAAATCCACCGCGTAAGATATCAAAAGAAAGGTCTCTTTGAGTTCTATTCATAGCTTAAAATTAAAAGTTTCTTGGATGTCTGGTTGCTGAATTATTCGCAATCGAACTATTTTTTTTTAAGGGTTGGGGTCAAAATTCTGCCGGGGTCAAAATTCTTTTGTCAAAGTTCTGCTTTCAAAATTCTGCTTTACAAAATTCTGCTTTCAAAATTCTGCTTTTCAAAGTTCTGTTTTTCAAAATTCTGTTTTTCAAAATTCTGCTTTTCATAATTCTGCTTTTCAAAATTCTGCAAAAAATTAAAAAAGGGTTTGGAAAATGTAAAAAAGCGCGCGCTTTTTAACATTTTCCAAACCCTTTTTTAATTTTTTGCAGAATTCTGTAAAATCATCTTTTTGAAAAATTATCTGCTTATTTGATTACCTACCTACATAATTTGTCATTTTTTAAATGCGAATTAATTTTTTTTTATAAATGAATAAATTTGAAAATATTAAGAAAAGGTTTTTAATATTAAACATTTCCGAAAATAACTAAAAATTTATTAATTTATCAAATTAAGATGAATATTCAAATTTTGAATAAGAAAAGGAATGTACAACATCGGTTCCAATTGGTATACATATTTTATTTGAAAGAAAGTCAGTATATGCATTTCAAAAAATATTTGCGACACTTAAATAATAAAATTTAGGAAAGTACCAATGTTGAATTACATTAATGAGGTGTATTTTTCTTTAGCCAGCGCATATGCTATAAAAAAAAAAAACAGAATTAGCAGAATTTTTTTGTTCAAATATAATGCTGGCAGAATTTTGAAAAGCAGAATTTTGAAAAACAGAATAGAAAAAAAGCAGAATTTTGAAAAACAGAATTTTCGCTGAAAAAGCAGAATTTTGAAAAGCAGAATTTTGAAGCCAGAATTTTGACCCGATCCCTTATTTGCAATTGAAATATATTTTTGCTTACATTCGGAGGCAGTTAACTTGGATTCAATTTCTCGAAACAAGTTTTGGTTGGCATGTATAACTTCACAGTGAACAGACCTATGTATTTAGTCACAAAAACTACAAAATAATTTTTTTCGGATTTTCGAAAAAAATCCAAGGGGTACCCCTTGTCTGAAAAAAAATAAAATTTTAAAAAATTTCCTCCAAATCCATTGAGTGAAAAACAAAAGTTTCTCGGACGTCTACTAGCTGAATTACTTGAATACCTCAAAATATTTTTAAAATTATACTTCAACATTGCCTTAGCTTTATCAAAACACAGTTTGCGAAAAATTAGGTTACATTTTTTATTCACTTTAGTTTCATACAAATTTCAGTTTTAATATTCATGTGTTGGGGCTTTCAATGTTTTTACAGCACAACTAAAAATAGAAATGAACTATTAGTAAAAAAAAATAATTTTTTGAGCAATATTTTATTACCTTTTGTTGATGGAGTCCATCCAATTTTCGTTCCTGACTTACTATTCTTTTCCTTAAGCCAGATATGTAATGGTTTGTAATATTCTAATAATGAATTTGCAGACATTGCTGGAAATCCTTGAACTGCCCTGCTCATTGCTGAACGCCATGAAGTTGCTGATCCCATTTTCATCATTTTTCTTAAAAAAAAAAACAAAAATTGATGTAAAGTTAGTTTTAATTTAAAAACTTTTTCGAAAAAAATCTCTTACTTCATGGCTGTTCCAACATCCTTGCTTCCATAAAAGTCACATGCATGTAAAGGTTTATTTGGATCATCTGGAACGTAAGCTCTGCTCGTTAAACAAAAGGATTCGTACATTTGATAGCCAAGTACTTCGGAGGCGAATTTTCTGAAAAAGGGAACATTCAGATGGATTTAAGGCTCTTTCAAAGATGTCACACATTTTTTTTTTAAAGAAATTGATGAATTGGAAGATCTATTGGAGCAGCATTTATTTTTGAGCAAAATTATACTCTTACCTTGTTTGATGGTTTTGTGCAACATCATCAAAGAACTTGTACGAAAAATCTATGTACTTCAATGTTCTATCAACTGGTGCTTCAATTCCGGCATACTCATCCATCAGTTTCCAATAATGCTGATTTGATCTCTCTAATGGCACTCGTCCTTCCAAAACATCAATCATCAGTTTAGTATTAACAAAATGTTCAGCAATATTAAACATTGTATGAACACCCTGTAAACATTGTGTTAACAAAACAAAGTTAAATTTTGTAGAATGATGCCCGACTAACAATTTTGCTTCTATAAAGCTTTACAGAAGCAAAGCAATAGCACATGTAAAGCTTTATAGAAGCAAAATTGTAAGTCGGGCATCATTCTTTTGTTTTGTTTCTGTAAGGCTTTATAGAAGCAAAATTGTAAGTTAAATAGTTTCGTTCCCCATTTTCTTACCATTCTGAATAAACGATTCATAGCCAGTTCATTAGTGTAATTGAAATTATTCAAAATTTCAGCTCTATTCATGTGATTTGGTGTTGAAGCTGACAGAATCACGGCTTCTCCCAAAGGATATTCCAAATTAAATGACGGGAAGAAATAAAACGGAAGGTTTTTCTTCTCCAAAGCATAATGTATGCGTCCTAGATATCCATGGGTTTGAAGGAATCGCTTGAATGTTGAAGTCCTGCAGTATTTCATGTATATCCAAGAGGTCTTATCGAAGATATCTGGTTTGCAATCAATTCCAATTTTTCCAACTCCTTGCGAGATAATCTTGAAACGGGTTTCTTTCAATGTTCTAAAAAAAGATTGAAAATGTTTTATAGCTCAATTAACTTAGATTTCATGAGTGATCTTACTCAGGAATAGGTTCAAAACCAAGTGATAAATAAAAGTCTTCGGCATTTATGAATATTTTCTCAATATCAAATCCTTGAGATTCGAGACCTTCTTGTAAATTTGGAAGTCTCTCATCAGGATAAGATTGACTTAGAACACTTTCCTTTTTCCAGGCTTGAAGTTGAACTTGTTCAATTAGATGATCTGGTATTGGACCCTCTTGATTAACAACTGCTGATCCATACTTAATAGACAATTCACGTCGTATGTATGCATGAAATTCCTGATAGAAAGGTTTGAGATCTTTCATAACAGTTTCCATATCATTGAAAAATTCTAAATCATCAAAACTTCGGAACCAAAACTCCCGCACAGTTAGCCCTTAAATATAACAGATATAGTTAAGACCTTAACAAATTACAAATTTCTGTCTCCCACTAACCATTTAGTTCGGCGGCTCTTCTAAAAAGCTCTACAACATTCATAAAGTGCAAATTTCCAAACTCAAGCTGCTTCTTACGCCATTCTTGCCAATAATGTTGCAATTCCTTGGGATCTAAACTGTGAGAAAATACTTTTCGAATATCGGGAAGAAGTGCCATGTCACATTTATTTGGTTCCTTGTAACTACAGACATCTTTTTGCGTAGCAGCTCCCTGCAGACCCATCAATGATTTGGACAAAGTACTGAAGAAATCTTCTTCAAGAACAAACAAATCCGCTGATCTTAATTTTCGAATACCTTTAACAACATTTGGGTTCCTAAACCCTGCGGTATTGTATTTCTTAGCTTCTTTTGAAATTTCTAATATAACAGTGGAAATCCGGCGTGCTATTCCATTATCTTCTAAAGCAGCAAAGAAAAGCTTATCATCAATTGCAAAGGTTTCGTTTGAGATGTCATTGTATAAGCGATAAAGTCTAATACTGGATTCTTGCAAAAACCGGCTGGCATCTCTTTCGGATGTGTATAATGCGTTTGTTACCTTGAAAAGGAATATTTCAATAAGCTTTAAGGGTTTTTTTTTTTAATAAAAAAAGAAGAACTTACTCCAATAATAGAAGCAAACAAACAAATTAAAATAATTTTTGAAGCCATATTGCTGGTCAAACTTGCGACTTCACTATGAATTTTGGGCATCCATATCACTCTTATTTATAGCTTATTTTTCTGTTATTCATATCTCTAATTTGAATGCCAGCTTGCACAGAAAAAAAAAATAATAAGTAAATATTGTTCTTTCAAAGATAATAATAATTCAAAATATTGCGGCTTAACCGCAATCTCTAAAAGCTTATCGAGCTTTGAAATGACCCGAATGTGTTTTTGGAAATTGATAAGAGGTGGGTGCTAAACAGGCTTTTTTAAAACAAAAAAAAAACAATGTTTTATTGAATTGAAATTGTAATATTTTTCGATCTAACTTTGGAAACTTTTATAATTTTTTGAAAACTGCACTAACAGGGCAAGTTTCTAAAATGTTACACCATCATTGTCACAACATACAAATGTTTTTAGCCGTGTTGCTCTGAAAGAAGAGTAAGAAATTGAGTTTTTATAAAACTTGGAACTGTTAACACTGTGATAGTTCAAAAAACCGACAGAGGGCTCTTATGTCTACTAAAGATAATTCGAGTATGCTGAACACGATGGCGTTCTTAGTTTTTCTGGATTAGGTCAAATAAGAAAGATTTTTGCGTTTGAAATTTTGTTTGCACATGCCAAAACTGAGGGTATAAAACACCATATATTTTCCAATTTTTGATTTTTTATCGATGAAAAATGATGGAAAATCTATTTTTTCGCAAGTATTATTCGTAAAAGAAGTTATTTGAAAAAAAAAAATCTGCCGAATGACATTTTTAATCATTTTTTTATGGCAAAAAAACGTCGATTTTTCTTCAATTTTTCTTACATTTTTTAACTATAAAGGTACAAATGTATGCGAAAACTCAACATTTTTTTGTACACACCTTGTATGTGTTAGTACTCTGGAATATTATACATATGTAGATGTAGATATTTAATTAAAAAATCAGGCATGGTATCAATATTTTTATTTAATTTTTGTTTAAATTCAAAAAATCATTTTTCTTTCAATTTGTTTTAAAATTAAAACATATTTACTATTACTTCCATCTGCATTATATGAGCTTACATACACAACACATAATATATTTGTCACAGTCCCCGTTTAACTGAAGAAAATATTTAAAGATCAGAAACGTGTTTCAGATAAGCGGGTTTTTCTCTTAAGAGGGTTTCTCTTAAGCGGGTTTTTATGCTACTTGAGCCCATGGGCGTTTTGCCCCCACTTCTCCTACATATGTATTGCATTTAAACTTTTTGTAATTTTTTTATTTTATAAACTTAAAAATTAAAAAAAAAACAGTGTTTTACTGCTACTTTTTCACTCTTAAGCTTAACCAATATTGTAGATAGGTAGGAACTGCCTATTCGTATTTGTAAACAAAGCCATATTCTATCCTGAAATACAACATCAAATCGTTGCCACCGAGTGCTCCATTTAAATTTAAGTAATACGAAAAATATTAGAAAAATTGAAGAAAAATCGACGTTTTTTTGCCATAAAATAATGATTTAAAATGTCATTCGGCAGATTTTTTTTTCAAATAACTTCTTTTACGAATAATACTTGCGAAAAAATAGATTTTCCATCATTTTTCATCGATAAAAAATCAAAAATTGGAAAATATATGGTGTTTTATACCCTCAGTTTTGGCATGTGCAAACAAAATTTCAAATGCAAAAATCTTTCTTATTTGACCTAATCCAGAAAAACTAAGAACGCCATCGTGTTCAGCATACTCGAATTATCTTTAGTAGATATGAGAGCCCTCTGTCGGAAAAAAAAAGTTCCATTTTCGAACACAGTGAATTAATTTGCAGCGAAATGGTTGGCGTTTAAATTAAAAAATTTGATGAGTTACTTGTTTCTAATTTATTATCAATAATTTAGTGAAAAAATTTTAAAGAACAAAAATCAATTATGAGCGGAGGAAGCAAAATACTCTTGCAAAGTAGGGAATTTTCAAAATTTCACAAGAACTGCAATTACTCGAAAATCGTTAGGATTTGCAATGAACATCAAGTTACCAAATTCTGAATGCACTTAAGTTTACCTATCAGCATATTTCGTTTGAACCATTAATTTTGGGACACCCTGGACTTGAAGTTCAAAAACTTCAAAATATTTTTTCAAAAGTTATTTCGCTTTTTAATAAAATTACACGATGTAACACTCAAAATATACGCGGGTGGAGACCTATCAGGTTATGTAGAGCTAGTCGCACGAAACGGTATTTGAAAATTTCCTAACACAACCAAAATCTGGAGTTACGGGCAAAAAAACGGTTTTTTTGACCTTAACCCATTGAAAAAATTCTAGCTTCGACAATTTTTTTTACCCATTTTCGATTTTTTTACAGTTTCTGATAGAAGATAAATATAAATATCGATTTCAAAGTTAAAAATAGGCGAAAAAAAATTTTTTAAAACTCATTTTATACTATTTTTGTCCAGACTGTGAACTTTAGTAAAAAAAAATTACTCACACAGAAAACTGCCCCAATTGATTCCTGAAAGAACAGTGAAAACTATATGTTTCTATGTCTTATAGTTTTTGGAAAACGCGAATCGCTCTATATCTCCAAAACTATTTATCCTAGAGAAATGATTATCAGACCAAAGTTCCTGGAAATTTAATTATCTTTTTCTTTGTAATACATTATTTTTCTGAGCGGGCAATGGTTTTGAGGTTATGTTGTTTTAATTTATTTTTTTTTTGGTTTTTTTAAGATTTTATCATTCCCGGTATTAGTTACATAAATTTTTAAACAGTTAAAGTTATAGACCATCAAATTTCCAATAATTTGGTATAGTCTGGTAGTCTAAGTACACGAAAGTTAGTAAAAAAACAGACATTTTGTAGAAAGACATATAGGGAGGCTGATTTTTTCAAATCTGAAAGAGGAGTATTAGAAAAGTTTTAGTTCTGGTTCTTGGAACGCCGAGCACCTGGTGAAATCCGCCATTTTGAAAAACGTGAATTGGTATAGGTATACCTGCTACACTATTGACTTGACCGAATAAGTTACTTAACCAAAGTTGAAGGTAATATGAATATCTGTTCTTGTACATGCACTGTTTTTCAGCGAGGACAACACTTTTGAGGTTATGTTGTTTCTTTTTTTAATTTTTTTATTTTTCACGGTCTCTATGATAGAAAAATAATTTTTTAGCATCATAAAAGTTGGATGTTTGACTTAAAAGTCAAAATATGTGTACCACAACATTCTACGGTTTACCATAGCCCACCTTAATAACTAACTTCCTCTCATATCATATGTTTCTTGTTCTTACATTACGTACACGATTAAGTATTTTAGGTATGAACCTTATGCAAAAGCATATTAGTATATTTTTAGAAAATATTGAAAGGGATTGATCTTAAAATTCCGTATCTTTGGTTTGAAAAATCACATAATCTTCAAAAGTATACCAAATTAATGGAATATTGATGTTCTACAACTTTAATCAGAGAGAAAAATAAAAAAAAAAAACCGAAAAAATATAAAATTAAACAACATAACCTTAAAAGTGTTGTCCTCGCAGAAAAACAATGAATGTACAAGAAAAGATATTTATATTACCTACAACTTTGGTTGATTAACTTATTCGGTCAAGCCAATAGTTTAGTAGATATAGACCAATTCACGTTTTTCAAAATGGCGGCTTTCGCCACGGAGTTGGTGTCCCGAGAACCAGGACTTAAGCTTTTCTAATACCCTTATTTCAGATTTGAAAAAATCAGACTCCCTATATTTCGTTTCTTAAAATGCCTGTTTTATTTACTAACTTTCCTGTACTTAGACTACAGTTTTCAGATCAATAACTTTCGACTCATACATCGCATGACTTTTAAAAATATACCAAATTATTGGAAATTTGATGGTCTATAACTTGTACTGTATATAAAATTATGTTACTATTACCGAGAATGATAAAATCTTAAAAAAAAAGGAAACAAAATAAATTAAAACAACATAACCTCAAAACTATTGCCCGCTCAGAAAAATAATGTATTACAAAGAAAAAGATAATTAAATTTCCAGGAACTTTGGTCTGATAATCATTTCTCTAGGATAAATAGTTTTGGAGATATAGAGCGATTCGCGTTTTCCAAAATGGCGGATTTCGCCAGGGGGGTGGCGTCCCGAAAACCAGGACTTAAGCTTTTCTAATATCCCTCTTTCAGATTTGAAAAATTCAGCCGTCCTATATTTCGTTCCACAATATGCTTGTTTTTTTACTAACTTTCCTGTACTATAAATTATTCTATCACAGTACAAAATATTAAGATAATTTTCTGAAAACTTTTTGTTTTATTTACAATTGAGGATATGAGAACGATAGTATTGTAAACTATTTTTTTTTTTTTTTTTTCAAAAATGAGTTTTACATAAAAATGGGTCTTTTAATATAACTATTTTAATACAAAAATAGATTTATGCAGCTAGATACACTAAAAAAAAGTGTTGTTTTAAAAAAACCCTGTATCTGAAATCTCTCGTAGCTTAAAACTGAATTTTATGGCTTACGCTACTATTGTTCTCATAGCCTCAATTAACATCGATTGTTTTTGTTGGACCACCATTTACACCTATCATAAAATTGACGGACTGCTAGTAGCAAAAAGACAAGGAAGCAACTATGGCCATGGCCAATACTTTGCAGCGTTGTTGAGGTCTATTGAGGAAATAGCAAACCATCAAATGTTAATACTTTTCTCTATCCCTTTATAAAGACATTAAGAAAAATAAGGAACTCGGGGCCCAATTCCGCAAGAGTGAGTTTTTCTGTACACGTTTTTTCGTGTACACAGAGGAATTCACACTTGCGGGATTAGGTCACTGGTTTCGTGTTCCAAAGAACAACTTATTTTATTCAAGTGCAAACATTTATTTTCGAGTCGCGCTCTGGCAAATTTCCTTAGATACATGCATGCTTGTGAGTTATGAAAACTACGTAATGAAAAATTTTCCTTAAGATAACTATAAATCAAATCACTGTCATTACAACTAAGAAATAAAAAAAAAAGAAAAAAAGTCATATATGTGAAATTCACACGTGGTAGAAGTGAAACCTTAAAAAAAAATTTTCTTGCAAGAAAAAATAAAAAATCTACCTATTTTTTATTCTATCTCCTTTAAATACATGTTTTTTATATGACAACCTATATTTATATCATCTGAAAGCTTATTGTTTTAGCTCAAAATATTTATACCGTCCATGTCTATACAACATCTACAAAAAGAGCTTATTTTTTTCAAACCAAATCACTTTTCCTCAAAAAAGCAAAAAAATCAATCTTTTTTCTTTTTTAACACCATTAAATATATTTTTTTAAATGACATCCTATAATTAATTCTATATGATCTGAAAGGTTATTTCACCATAGAAGCTACATATATTTCGTTTTGATGAGTCGAAAACATATACGCTTTTAAATATTTTACCACTCTACATATATCATTTTCACTAAGTCTTAGAAACAACAAACAAAATTTTAACTTTAAAGGGCTAATGTAATATTGTTATCCTACAGATCATAACACATATTGACGCCAGTTTTCTCATCTGTTTGGCTAAATTGAAACACCTTAGATAAAAAAAATAAAACTATCGAATTTTATATTGAAAGTATTTTTATTTCGATTTAATAAATATTCCAGTCGATCGGGCACATTAACTCGAACCTGTTTTTGATTTGCACCGATTTTTCAGAAATCATTTCACAACTGTAAAGAAATAAATAGATTTTTTTCATTATATTTTATGTTGGAACAGTATTTTTGAAATTACTTTTTGTTGAAGGAGTCCATCCAGTTTTTGTTCCTGATGCACGGTTTTTTTCCTTCAGCCATTCATGCAATGGCTCATAGTATTTTAATAGTGAGTCAGCAGACATTGGTGCGATATCTGCAGCAATTTGTCCAATAGCTAATCTCCAAGTTGTTGTTGAACCCACTTTCATAATTTTTCTAAATTATTAAATAAAATTGATTATGAAATATGTATCTACAGCAAAAAATATTTCAGGCCGAGAAACAAATTATAAAGTTCTTTGTAGTGAGCCAAGCTTCAAGTGTTTCTTTTGTTTTATTTGATTTCTTACTTCATAGTAGTTCCTACATCCTTGCTGCCATAAAAGTCACATGCATGAAGTGGTTTGTTTGGGTCATTTGGAACATATCCGCCACTTTTCAAACAAAACGATTCGTACATTTTGTATCCCAAGATCTCTGAGACGAATTTTCTGAAAAAAAATAAAGCAATTTTGTTATTAAAATAATGTAGTTCAAAAAACCTTACAAATAAATGCTCATTTCTATAGTGTTTGTTAAGCTTTTGGGCATCGCCGAACCAAATCAGGTCTAAACCTGAGTAAGATACATGTAGATAAAGTAGAGAATCACTCCATGTAACTCTACATGTTTTTTTTAGATAAAAGCCAATACCCATTCAGAGACCGGATAATTCCGTGTTGTCGATCAAATATTGGTAAGACGATACGCTGGATATCATCAATGATCCTACAAAATTAGCGAACTAAGCTAATTCGAGTCTTACCTTGTTTGATGGTTCTGAGCAAGATCATCAAAGAACTTATAAGAAAAGTCAATGGACTTCACATTTCTGTCAACTGGGGGCTCAATACCAGCATATTCATCCATAAGCTTCCAGTAATGTTGATTAATAAGCTGAATAGGAACTTGTCCCTCCAAGACATCAAGAACAACTTTAGTATTTACAAAATATTGAGCAATATTAAATATCGTATGAACACCCTGTAAATTAAAATGAAATTTACTATCAAAACAAAAGAAAAATGAAATAAAAGTCTTACCATTCTAAATAAACGATTCATTGAAAGTTCATTTGTGTAGTTGAAATTATTTAAAATCTCAGCTCGATTCATATGAGTTGGCGTTGAAGCTGAAAGAATAACAGCTTCACCCAATGGATATTCCAAGTCAAATGATGGGAAGAAGTAATATGGAAGATCTTTCTTTTCCATGGCATAGTAAATTCGACCAAGATTGCCATGGGTTTGAAGGAAACGCTTAAATGTTGAAGTCTGGCAATATTTCATGTATACCCTTGGAGTCTTGTCAAAAATATCAGCCTTACAGTCTTTTCCAGCGTACATTTGAGGAATTTCCTTGAAACGTTCCTTTTTGATTGAACTAACAAATAATAACGAACAGTTAAGAAATGCTTTTATAAATGAAATCAAACATACTCTGGGATTGCATCAAAACCAAGTGATTTATAAAAATTTTCAGCATGTTCGAGGATTTTTTCAATATCGAATCCTTGAGACTCAAGTCCTTCCTTCAAATTTGGTAATCTTTGTCTTGGAAATGAATCACTGAGGACACCTTGTTTCTTCCAGGCTTGAAGCAGAACTTGTTCCATAAGATGATCTGGAATAGGTCCTTCTTCCTTAATAACATTTGATCCATACTTCAAGGATAATTCTCGTCGAATATATGCGTGGAAATTCAAATAAAATGGCTTGAGTTCTTGCATTGCTGACTCCATTTCAGCAAAAAAGTCTAAGTCATCAGAACTTCTGAACCAAAAACGTCTTACAGATACACCTTTAATTTGCCATAATAAAACTCTTGATACTACTTATAAAACTCTTAATACTTACCATTTAAGTATGCAGCTTTTCTAAATAGTTCGACAAGAGTATTGAGGTGAACATTTTCCATACTTCCTTGCTTTTGACGCAATTCCTTCCAATAATACAGCAACTCATTTGGATCCAAGCTGTTGGTGAAAACCTTTCTTATATCTGGCAAATATGCCATATTGCACTTTCTCCTGTGAGTGTAGTTGCAAATGTCCTTGTCGGTAGCAATTTTCTGCAATGCAACCAAAGAAGTTGACAAACTAGTGAAAAAGTCCTCCTCCAAAACAAACAAATCAGCCGATCGAAGTTTTTGAATACCCTTGATTACATTCGGATTTTGAAATTGATAAGTTTTGTATTTTTTAGCCTCTTTGGAAATTTCCAACATTAAAGTTGCAATTTTTTGGGACATTCCTTGATCGTCTAAGGCAGCGAAGAAGAGCTTGTCATCGATGTTGTAGGTGATGTTGGAGATTTCATCATAAAGTCGATAAAGCCTGATACTGGAGTCTCGTAAGAATATTTCAGCATCTTTTTCAGAGTTGTAAATTGCCGAGGTTACCTTAGAATTTGTTTTAAAAAATTAGTTTAAGTAGATCTACACAATAAAAAAGAACTTACGCTAAAGCAGAAGCTTGCGATTAGAAGAACACAAAACCGCCAGTTCATGATGGTTGGTCTTGGTATTTCTAAATGTCATCTAAATGGATGGAACCGAAAGTTCTCATATTTATAGAATTTTTTTTTTGGTTTCTTCAAATTTAATTGTTGTTGTCAAAAAGTTTGATAAGAAAAATAATATACTCGTTTTGAAGTTAAAGAATAAAATACAAGTTCATTTCGGCGGACTCAAAGAACCATTATTTAATTGTTTGTGGTTTTAATGTACGAATTCAAATTATAATACATAAATAGTTTTGACCTTCGATAAGCGATTAGAGTTGATAAGACATAAAGAAAATATAAGAAACTTTAATGATTTATTTTTTTTAAATTTTGTGTGCATGCATTTTTTTTTTTTTGTTTAGAGCTGCCAGGGCTCACATTGCATATGGTGGTACAATTTATGATTCACCTGAATTAAAAAATTAAAGAAGCTTGGATGAAAGTACGAAGTGATATTCCTTAGTTTTTTTTAAATTTCCTTACTGCTTAATTGAAGGAAAAAAAAAACTTGTATTTAAACAATTAAGTGATGAGGCTTTATTTTACTCAATGGGTAATACATTGAACAAAAATCAATCTATCAATCCCATTCGAATTGATTCCAAATAATCGGAGACGGATTTAATCCCTTAGATGTGCAATTTAAAGAATCCAAAAAACGACGTTATTCTAAAAATTGAAGGATATGCAATAGAGTGGAGCGTTGTTGGACTTTTCTTTCAGATCACTGAGTGCAACTCATGGTTTATGCCTTGTGCTCTTCTAAATATATGCTGATACTTTTTTTTTATTCGAAAATGGAAAAATAAAAATCGGGAAGCCTCTGAACATTGCTCGTATTTCACGAAAATAGATATTTTATGAGGCGTTAGAACCCATCTGAATTGATTTAATCTTTTTCATTTCACTACCAACTGCTCATAACTTATACTGAGTGGTCTCTAGAACCAGATCTGATCCCCTATTTTGAGTCGTTAATGGAAAAAACGAAATCGGGAAGGCTCCGAAAAATGCACATTTTCGCAAAAATTCAGATTTTTTTAAATTGTATAAAATCCCACCCACAACAAATTTCTTTTACAACTTGTTTGTGTTTGCTATATTTGAATCGTTTATTTCAGAAACAGCATAAGTCCAAAAATTTTTTTTTTTTGAAATTTCTCATTTATGTATAGTTATTCATCTTCTGAAAAAAAAAATTAAGTATGTCAGACCCCCCAAAATACGAAAACTGAAAGAAAAGGGCTCAAAATATATGGAAAATTTTCACCCGGTGACAACATTTTTGACTGTTAAATACATGACTTTTTACCAGTTTTAAATTATTTTGGCAGCAATCTTGACACGCACCCCCTTTTGTTATATATCTATAAAAAGGTAAAGAATTACTCTATCTATATCTATTAAATTCATTAAAATTGTACTCAGGATTCAAAAGTTATAGCCAGATTTCTGGTGGTGGCAGCATTTTTAGCTCTTGAAAAATATGACATTTTATCAGTTTTAAATTTTTTTGGCAAACATCATGACACGCAAGCCTTTAAGTTATACATCTATAAAAAGGTAAAGATTTACTCTATCTACTGTTATTTAATTTATTAAAATCGAAAGTAGGGTTCAAAAGCTATAGCTAAATAAAAACAAAAGTTTTACCACAAAAATTTCGTTTATTTCAGAAACGACATAAGTCCACCGACTTTAAAGGCTTAAAAACCCGCAAAGACCTAAAAAAAAGTTTATATTTTAAAGGTTTCTAAATGCATCTTAGGCTAGATTATAACTCGGCATACTCTAAATTTGAAGTGTTGTGGAATTTTAAGTAAAAAACAGTTTTTTGTTGCTCCTGAAAAGTTTATGCTCATGGACTTATGTCGTTTCTGAAATAACGATTCATTTGTTAGAACCTATTTGAACCTTATAAGCTATGGAGCACTCAAACTGAGAACTTTTCTGAAATAAGGACGTCGTTTATGGGGGATTTAAGAAAATGCTACTTTGACGTCCCCTGACTCATTTCAATAGAATTTTAAATACCGCAGACCTCGCGATACAACAAACCCTCTTGACATGCTTGAAGGGAGTGGTTCCGCAGACCTCGCGATACAACAAACCCTCTTGACATGCTTGAAGGGAGTGGTTCCGAGAGCTATACCGATTAAGTAGGAGTGTGGCTCGAGAATTGTGGAGGTGATTTCCAAAACCCTCTATCTGACCTAAAGGTAGTTTTGAGTAAAATGCCAAAAACCTTTACTTCGTAATACAGAAGATATAGAGCAAAATAATCTTTACGAAATTTTAATAAAATAAAAGTTTTCAAAATAAATATATCTTAAGTCTTTATATTGAAAATTCCTTATTAAAAAGTCGGTATATCTGCTTTTGGAAGTATAATTGAATTATGTCTTCTTTTGGAAGAAAAACTATTACAAAAATCTTCTTTTGCAGGTAAAACCACGATTTTTTTTTAATATTTTGTAAATAAACCTTAATCAATATCAGTATTTTAGTTTATAACAAGAAACAAAAATACATTTTTATAAATGAAATTGAATTAAAATGCGTTTCTGGATCGCACGTACTTGCTCTTGTAACTTGGAGTGTTTTTTTTTTTTTGTTATTTGAATAGCTCTATTTTTCATTTTTTTGTAAATGATAAGAAATAAAAGTCTGCAAATTTTGAAAAAAATTGGTACGAAATAAGCTAAAAAATAAGTCAATTTTCGCAAAAAACCACAACGCCATTTCCATTATCCAATTTTTTGAGAAAAACCAAAAACACGGATTCTTAATATTTATTACTAAAACTCTTAAGTACACAAAATTTAATTAAAATCGTTAGACCGTTTAGTTCCTAGCACGGTGTACAGATGGACGAACGGAACTAAGTGATGACGAAAACTACTTTTGTAACTCCTCCATCATCGTAATGTGGCATTTTATCATACGCAAAATTGATATTTTTTATACTGAAGAGGCCTTATTGGAAAGAACATTTTGTATAGGCCATTTTGGAAAAAACATTTGGTGTTCAATAGGCTGTTTTGGAAATAAAGTCGTTTTTTTACATTGAATTACTATCTATGTGTGCTGTTTAGAAAATTATTTTTGATTGAATCAGACGCGCGTTGAAAAGACCTTAAAATGACATGCATATCTCAGTTTCCGATTTTTTTCCGAAAGCTGGTTTTGGAAATCAGCTCCTCAATTGTTGGAGGAACTTAGTTCAGATATGAGACAACGGCATCGAAAAATTTGTATACCAGTTCCCCTACTTTTTCCCTTCAGGATCGTAGCAAAGGCATGACTTCGCGGCTGCCATGAGCCGGTTAATGATTTCACGGTGCATTATGGAGGTTGCGTTAAAGCTTCAAAACAAACTGATGTCGAAATAGAATAACTTTCCCACTCCTCAGGAATATGAAAAATGTACAATTGATAGGTCGCGAGTGGCGAGTGTATCTGTTTCGTTGAAAAAAGTGCTGTCTTTTTCACACAATCATCTGATTTTTTGGATTAAAAATTTGTAAAAAAAAAAGAAGTATCATAAGGATAAGGATTTTAGTAGACTTTTATGAGTATAATAGCGTTACTTTGGGGATATTATTTATCTATACTGCTTAGTACTTAAAGCTGCTTTTAACTAATTTTTCAATACAGCAAAAGTAGTTCAAAGTAGTTTTAAGTACTTAGCGTAGATAAATGTTACATAAGGACTATTAATATTAAGATCTTAAATTAATAAAAATACTTATATAACATAAATAAAAACTAGTTGGCAGATCGATTTCTTTTATAAGCTATATCTCTGTCCATAGTTTTTACCAAATTAAATATATAAAATATTTTTTGGATTTCAACTAAATGCTCGTTTGCCATGTTTTTGCTTCCTAGAATTGCATGTGATCTCAAGGTCCAATTTCTTTGTATAATGGCCTGCTTTTGCTCTACTGTCCCACTCACACAAAAAGCAACAATACTTTGTATATCCTCCTTGCAATCCTGCTAGCATATCCAATCCACTACTTTAAAATCGGCACATATGTTCCAAAAAGAAGTTATCGTACTGAATTCTATTGAAAAGGAACTTCATGTTTTCGTAAGTCTCTTTCATATTTGAATCGTTTATTTCAGAAACAGCATAAGTCCATGAGTACTAACTTTTCAGGAGCAACAAAAAACTGTTTTTATGTTAAAACTCCACAACACTTCAAATTTAGAGTATGCCGAGTTATAATCTAGCTAAAGACGCATTTAAAAACCTTAAAAATATAAACCTTTTTTTAAGTGTTAGTGGGTTTTTAAGCCTTTAAAGTCGCTGGACTTATGTCGTTTCTGAAATAAACGAATTTTTGTTAGTAAAACTTTTGTTTTCATCTAGCTATAGCTTTTGAACCCTGCTTCTGATTTTAATGAATAAAATAGCAGTAGATTGAGTCAATCCTTATCTCTTCATTGATGTATAATTTTTAAGCTTGCGTGTCATGATGGCTGCCAAAATAATTAAAAACTTGTAAAATGTCATATATTCAACAGTTTAAAACACTACCACCGCCAGAAATCTGGCTATAACTTTTGAACCCTGAGTTCAATTTTAATGAATTTAATAGATATAGATAGAGTAATTCCTTACCTTTTTATAGATGTATAACAAAAGGGTGTGCGTGTCAAGATTGCTGCCAAAATAACTTAAAACTGGTAAAAAGTCATGTATTTAGCAGTCAAAAATGTTGTCACCGTGTGAAATTTTTCCATATATTTTGAACACTTTTCTTTCAGTTTTCGAATTTGGGGGGGTCTGATATACTAAATTTTTTTTCCAGAAAATGAATAACTATACATAAATGAGAAATCTCCAAAAAAAAAAATTTTGGGAAAAATGGACTTATGCTGTTTCTGAAATAAACGATTCATTTACTGCATGAGCCAATGTACTGACGGATATTGATTTCCATTACACAGCAATACTGCTTTCAGACTCAGTTTGTATGAGTCAATGAAGAGTATCCAAAACGTTGGATCTTCGGGCAGCTATAGTTCTTGAAGCAGTTTAAGAGGGTCTGTACAATAAACTAAATCATGAATGAACCTCAGGATATGTTATTTTATGTTTATTTTTTTTTTTTTTTTTTGTTCCTTTCAACCAACCTGTCAGATTTCGATTTGAAGATTCTAGGGGCTTGGGGGTTTTGCAAGGTTTGGAGGTGCTATGCATGACGCTTACATATGGGAAGCATCTAAAATTAATGCAATCCTCCTTTTTATCCTTACCTCTACTTTAAGTTCATAATACGATTTTATCATTGATAGAGGGAAGGTACACATACATTTTTGCCATTTATTCAACTGTTAAAAACCTGTAATAGGTAGTTTTTTTTTTATATAAAAACTATGAACAGCAGTTCAGAACTGTAATATTTACCAAAGCAAACTTTCAGATATGAGTCATTTGGCAAAAGCAAAAATTAAGAAGACATTCGTAGCAAATGACAGTCCGGATACAACGTTAACCAGAAGTTGACCAATATTGTGCATGGAACGGTTTCGAGAGCCAAAGTCAAAACTTTTCAATTTCCGGTAGCAGAACAAAATGGGCTCTCAAATTTTAGTACATCTGACAAATGGCAAATGGTGTGTCAGTCCTTGGATCAATGAGTTACTCTGAGCATCGTACACTACACCTTTTCTTGTCTTGCAGTACCAATATTTCTTTATCGCAAAAAGGAAAAAAAAGCCTAAGCAGGTAGTTTTATGCATTATTTATTGATCTCTTACATCTGTAAGTAGTATTTGGTTAACTTTAAAATTTTATTTGATGTTTAGTGTTAAAAACATAAACTGCTTTCACTCCTTGTAGTTGAGTTTACTGACGAACAGTTGTGGTATTAGTGTGCCTCACAGTAACATCAATAACTCGCATGTTTGAAGTAACAAAATTGGACAATCTATCAGAACCAGTGCGACTCAAGCGATCGAATGGGAAGCCCATGGCGCGACGATCGGGATACAGACGATCACGGACTCCGCAATAAGATGAAGCATCACTGCAACTGCCAACCAAATCTTGATCAACCTAAAGGTAAAATATTTAAATAAAAAGTCAATAAAATTGGATAAGAAACACTTACCCTGTCATCGTCGTAGTTAGAAATCATTACGAATAACTCGCACTTTAAGCCCTCTGGTCGGCCTTTTGGAAGCAACATGTGCTGTGGCCAACCACAACCACAGAAATTGAATTCGAGTTCATTAGCTGACAACGCGGCTGGACGATTTTCATCCAAGTTACGGAAAGACCTTTCAAACGGAATCGTTATGCTCGAATCGGTGGAGACTCGACGAAGAGTGGTTTGACCAGGACGAACTAAAAACAAAACAATATGCATGAAATTCCAAACCACTGCTGTTGAAATCATCAATACTTACGAGATACAACAAACTTATCAAGTTCGACCATCAAAAGTCGCTGATCTCTAAAAAACATTGCCTGACCACGTTCATCAGTCTTAGGACCCAAGAAAATACGTACATATCCAAAACGTTGAGCTCCAGACTCGTTATTAACATTGATAGTGTACTCGAAATTATCGTGTTGCAAGTGCGTGAATCTGGCAAGAACATTGGAACGACTTTGAAGAAAGTCCATACCACGGGATAAGTCCATATCAGATTGCTGCCAATATGTGTTCAGGACATTTGGTCTTCCACCTTTGTGAGCAACTTGAATACCAGTTACAGTGATACCTCTGTAATTCAACTGCGGTAAAGTGTATGGCGTCAAACTTTCTTTGTACTCTTGGAATATGTCATCAATGTGAGCATGCCACTTGTAAAATACAGGATCCCTCATGGCTGTAGCAGAATCACCCATAACACCAAATGACTCTAAGTAACGATGATCGGGATCATGAGAGTAGGAGATGAAAGTATGGCCCATATTATGAAGATCTCCATAGAATTGGCGATTTGGAGAAAGAATCGACGACTCCATCATATTGCCAAGGATGTCAATACCACGAGTTTCATCCAGTGGGACACGATTACCAGATTCCTTCAAATAAATTTATTAAACAAAGACTTAGAAATTAATACTGTCATCAACTTACATCAACAGCGAATCCTTGATGAATTGCTTCATAGAATCGATCCCTCCACCGTTCAATATCAGATACATCTAGTTTTATCTGATCAAGTTCACGATCCAAATCCTTAATTGTTGTATTGGCAAAACGAGGAGGCCAAGCACGACTAGCAACCGAGGAATCCATTTTTGGAAAATATCCTTCAGCAATTGGTTCGCGAAAATTGTTGAAACGCTTTACTCTAGCCATATTGTTGCTGAAACGTTCCAGGTTATAACGAGCTATGATCTGTTGATGCATATAATAGAACAGTTCACCACGACGATCCTTTGCCACGATTGCACGATTAGATGCTTCAAAAGGATACACCAAATGCCAGTGCCAATGATGAAGATTTATTCCCAGATCCTCACGGAAATACCACAACCGATGCTCTTCGTCAAGATCCGAAGCAGTATAGTCTATGGGAATAGATATTGCCATACGTGATCCATCGGGTACAATAACAGCCTCCTCGCGTAGTTTATTAAAAACTTTCGAGTCAACAAACTTATCTGGAAACGATTGAACAAACGATGGAAGGTCAAGATTCTTGGTATCTGGGCGATGCAATAGAGCAACCGAAAGACCATAATTAAAGAGTACTGGGCATACACGATCTCTTATGTAAACAGCAAGACTTTGCAGTTCGTCAATGTTACGTGCTGATACCAAAATATCGATTAAACGTCCAGCAATACGACGATGACGGGGAATAAATAAGGAGAATTGTTCATCGCGACCCAACGATGTAACGATTCTTAGATCCGGTACCGAAATGTCCTTAACTGGGATTCTTTTACCGCTTGGGCCGCCAAATTTTGACTGAATCTCACTTCCAATTGGTTTATACCGATCGGTTAAAAACTTGTCAGGAACATCGAAAACTGATCCATCTTTACCTTTTCCCATGAAAACTGGTTCCTGGGGCCGATCGAAGAGTAAAAGAAGATTATTTTTGTTTGCCATTTTATAAGTTTAAAATATTTAAAAGCTAATAGAAATATTGTGGATATTCACTTAGCAGTTGCTAGAAAACAACTGATACTATTTACTCAACATATCCGCTTTTATATCCGAAAATATTCTCATTGTGGTTTAGATACACTAAACATAATTATCTAATGTTTTTTTATGCTACAATATGTCTATGAGGAAAAATTGATTAGGATCAGGAACCCCAAAGTCTTTCTACGAAATTTGATTTAATAGTCCAAAATAATCACAGTTAACCACAAGCTAAGTTTTGTGGAAGAATTTAATTATCTTTCTCATAATTTTTACACCAAAAATTGTGGTTAACTGGATGAGAATATTTTTAGTAATTTATAAAATGAAAATGTTTCTTTGTTTGATTGATGATTGTTATTCAAAAATAGATATTCAACTCCTAATAAAATCGTGTTGAATTCTTAAGGAACATAAGGATATATGTAATGCAAAAGGAAAGTTAATGATAAAGATGAAGATACATCATATCTTTTTTTTTTTAAAGTTCTTTTGCTGTAATCTTTGAACAAACAAAACCAGTAGTAACAACTACTTGAAGGCGCTATCATCAAGTCTTTTCTCTGTTATTTGCAATCCGATCACAAAGATAGCAAAGTAAAAAAAATAAAGCTTGCAAAATTCTCTACAAAAAATCTAATTATTTTTTTTTCAAATCTTCGGTTTTATTGGCATTGTTGGTGAAAGTGAAAGCACAATAAATTGCTACAATGCATTGAAAATTGGACTACACTTTTTGAGTAATTCCTAGCCAATTCAGACGTGTGGACACACGCTCCCGCATTTTCCTATCTTGAAGAAGTTTCACTGTGCCCATTTATCTCAGTTTTATCATAATTTGAAAGCCCTTCTTATAGGCTATTGATTATGTCATTTAGAAAGGAACTAAGACGTTCACGGGTTTTTATTGCAGGAATCGTTCAATGGGTTACAAGAGAAGATAAAACCGCGGAGTGCTATTAAATGAGAGGGTGGAAACTGAAGATAGGGGTGTAAAAGCCCCCGTTTTGGTTTTTTCAATATATCTCGTAAACCGAGCGAAATTTTAATATATTGCTCTCAAAACTTTTAGTAGAGAATTGAATTTCCTATTAGAATAATGTTTTTTAAAAATTGAAAAAAAAAAATTTCCATACCAAAATAGTCGAAACAATCATAAAAAAAATATCAAAAAAATTAATTTTTTGAGTTTTTTTGCTTTTTTAGTTGTACATTTTTTTTGGGTTGAGATAGACATAAACATTGCTCCAAAGAAAAAAAGAAGATTAAATTTCCTTCAAAATGCTGTACTCAATAAATTTTTTAATTGAAAATTGACCGAAGTATGGCCATTTTAATCTATCTTTTTTTTCGCATTTTTAGTTTTACTTAAGTAAAATAGAAACATTTGAGGGGAAAGTACGATTACTTAAGCAATAAGAACTGATAATGAGATTTTGTAGAGGGGTTAAATTCAATCATTGTTTACTATGGGAGGGGGGGTCTATGTCCCCCCGTTTTGACGGGAGGGGCAATTTTCTAAAAAAAATACTTAAAATAAAAAAAAAATATTAAAAAACAACGGCAACACTTACAGTTTTGATTGATACTTTTTTCAAAAGCTAGAATTATAAACTTAATATTAATTTTAAAATGAAGTTATTTTAATCAATTGTTTTTGAAATAAACCAGTGATTCCGATAAAGAAAGTATTTTGTCTATTTTTGAATTTTCTCAAAAAGTAGAAGGCATAGGAACATTATGATTTTCATGATTTGATAAGAAATCAATTAAGGCAGTTTACTTTGTCGATCAATTTCGTATTAAATTCAACAATCTTTGTGAAAATTTTACTCAATGTGCTTTTTAACTTTTTTTTCACAAGTTTTGACTTTGAAATCAAGTATTTCAAAAACAATTGATTAAAATAACTTCATTTTAAATCTCATTATCAGTTCTTGGTGCTTAAGTTATCGTACTTTCCCCTCAAATGTTTCTGTTTTACTTGAGTAAAACTAAAAATGCGAAAAAAAGATAGATTAAAATGGCCATACTTCGGTTAATTTTCAATGAAAAAATTTAGTGAGTACAGCATTTTGAAGGAAATTTAATCTTCTTTTTTTCTTTGGAGCAATGTTTATGTCTATCTCAACCCAAAAAAAAATGTACAAGTAAAAAAGCAAAAAAACTCAAAAAATCGATTTTTTTGATATTTTTTTAATGATTGTTTCGACTATTTTGGTATGGAAATTTTTTTTTTTTCAATTTTTAAAAAACATTATTCTAATAGGAAATTCAATTCTCTACTAAAAGTTTTGAGAGCAATATATTAAAATTTTGCTCGGTTCATGAGATATATTGGAAAAACCAAAAAGGGGGCTTATCATGCTGATATCACTAATTGAGCCATCCCGTTGTAACTTGTAAGTTTACAAACCGTCAGGTTGATGAAGTTGTCAAAAAATTTTACGAAGATGATAAAATGAGCAGATTTACGGGCCAAAGATACTACATATAGCTGTTCGTGACATTTCTGGAGCAAAATCAAAAGATTTTAAGGAACTGTATATTAAATTTAAAAATATATATCCAGATTTAGCCTTAGGATTTTCGTCCTCGAAGATCTGCATGAAGCTAAAAAAAACCCTAGTGTACTTACTAGTAGGGATTAATGGGGCCCAGGAAAGTAAAAAAGCAAGTTTTACCAAACAAGTTGTTATTAACTTTCTTTCACTAACGGACGTCATTATTGTTGGCCCTACTTTTGATGGTCACGTTGGCAACATTGGGATGCTCAAACATTTGGAAACAAACGTTATCAACTAAGACCAGAAGTTCAAGATAAAAGAAAATGGAGTGTTATTTGACGCTTGCAATTGTATGAAGTTGATAAGAAACACATGGGGCTCGAAGCAAAACCATATTCGACGAAAGCGGTCGTTCTATTTAGTCGGAGTTCATTGAAAAACTTGTTAAGTGCCAGGGCAAATTGGGCCTCCACTTTGCAAATAAACCTAACAACAAGCACTTGAACTGTCATTCCAGTCAAGTATAGCTTGCAGCAGAAACTTTGAATGAGAGCGATGCAAAAGCTCTTTCTTTCTTTTATTGTCTTTAGTCTAGGACTTCGAAGGCTGTGAAGTGACAATTGAATTCATTCATAATATGGATGGCATTTTCGATTGTCTCATTCGAAGTCCATTTTGGGATTTACCTTTAAAAAAGGTTTAAGGAATAAAAATAAACATTTAAATTTCCATTTTTGAAAAGTTTTAAAAGCATATAAGCAGGGGCGGACTAGCCCACCGTCTCACTCACGTCTTGCTTCAAATCGGTTGTTGGCGTTTTTAGTCAATATAAATCTATTGAGCCCCCTTATGAATCTTTCGAGACCTATAGAATTCTGTTTGTGGGTTCCCTATGGATTTTTAGGGGTCCACAGAATCATGTTTGGGGGCCCCATATGGATTTTTTCGAGGCCCACAAAATTATGTTTATGGCCTTTAAGTCAATGAAGGGTTCCTATGGATCTTAAGAGGTCTACCTAATTCTGTTTGTGGCCCCCCTATGGATTTTCAGGGGTCCTAATAATCATGTTTGGGGGCCCCATATGGATATTTCGAGGCCCACAGAATTATGTTGAAAAATCAACAAAAAAGTATAGAATCCCTAAGTACCTAAAAACTTAGAAGGTACTACATAATTGTCGCAGTGTTTTTTCCTATCAGGTAAGAAAATAAAAAGTTCTGCCAACTTCCGCTATTTTGTTTTGTGATTTTTTTTCTGCAGTGGGTAAAAAATGCTTTACCCATTTTCGCTTGCGATATTTAATGGCTTCGAAATCTTAGCATCCCATATGCAAAATTTTGACAGTTATTTAATGGTCAACAACTGGTGTAATTTCTTAGTCAGCTATAAATTTGTTTTAACTATTTTGTTTGCTTCTTTACTGCTGGTCACTATGGACACTGTTATGTATCTATGTATAACTATTTTTATACTGAAATATCTTATTTGTTAATACAAATTACAAAAATTGTAAAATATGGTAAACAATTTTTGTATTTATTAATAACACTTCTTCAGAATCTTTTTCATTTGAAAATACGAACCAAAAATTTGGATCACATTTTTGGGTTAAATACCCCAACCCCTCCTCAAAATAATAAATGAATATCACATTAATAACAATAATGCCACATCAAAACTAGTCACCATTTTGTATTAAACGTTTTACACTTCAAACATAAAAAATACACTTAATACTCTCACTCTCAAATTATTTATTTTTGGATGTCGAAACCTAAAACAGTCTCCTATAAACAACTGAAGAGCGAGCGCTATGAAAAAAATCAAGACCGTGGTTCGCATTGGAGCCTGTTACCGCTTCGTTCTACCCCTAGAACTATCATTGTATCACTAACGATTCTCGAGCTACTTGTATTGTTTCAACCGTCCTTCGCTTCAACCGTACCTAATCTCCACTAATTAGAGATTTAGGTGACAAAGTTCATTCGTTTTGTTACATATCTGTGAAAATAATGTTATTTGATTTATTTTGTATAGTTCGTTAAAAAATCAATTTACCTCAACTCCCAAAATTTGCTGTGGGCCTTAGACTAAAACCTACGTTATTTGAAATTCAATCTTAAAAATAATTAAAATTTATTAAACTGTTTCATATTCATATAAATACAAATTTTAATTATCAGATATTTGATGTTTCCAAAAAATTTGTGAACTGGGTAAACCAGCTCCTAGAAGCAAAAAACACGGATTTTCTAATAGAATCTATACTGCTTTTGACAAAGATAAGGAGGAAAAAAAAAAATGCCTGGTGAGTTGGCTACAGGCGAGCAAAAAAAAAAGTTCGAGGCGGAAAGGTACAATATAACTCTTGACACGTGCATTACGTCATTAACACCTCGTTTTGAAGAACATGGAAAAATAGCATCACATTGCTCATTTTTCGGCCCCAAAAATTTTGGGCATATTTTGGAAGAAGGGATTCCAGAGAAAGCGCTGGAAAATGTTTCCATATTAATAAGCATGAAAATGAGTGCCAATGAGGAATTCACCCCAGAGAGTGATTCCGAGAATGAAGATAAAGAAGAGGAGAAGGAGGAACACCAACAAACAATTAAAAACAAACTGCCTCAATTGCGTTTGTTGTTGTTTTAACGTTTTGCAGCGCTATTCTTTTAATTTAAAAACATACAAACATGTTTTTCTTGGGTGCAAATTGATAATGACATTGTCATGTACGCAAGTTGCATGGGAAAGGTCATTTTCAAAATTAAAATAAATCAAAAATCGTTTGAGAAACACTATGACGCAAGATCATTTAGAAACTGCAATGTTAATGTCAGCAGAGTTCAAGTTTTTAAAAAAAATATTTCAAATGATAGTAGATATACTAAATTTACTGGCAGAAAAAAGCAGTTTATTGAAAAAATATTTAAAAAATTGAAAATTGTTGAAAACTTACTAATTTACTGTCAAAAATAGCCCACTTAAAACAGAAAAAAAAATGGATTAAATATAATAAAAACCTAAGGATGCCATTTTTTGCATTCCATAAATAAATTATTTAATTTCCTTATTTTATTAAAATTTTTATTTTGATAACAAAAACAAAATATAAGAAAAGTAAGACATTGTTCTTTTAATACGGTTAAGCTGCGAAGCTTATTACTTTCTTCTTCTAGAAATTCCTATGTTACTCAAGCAACCTCTGCAATAATCCAAAAGAAATAAATTAACATCAAGTGCTTTATAAAAATTTAACCAAACATACTTCTTTTTGATGGATTCCATCCAATTTTTACTTTTGATTCCTTATTTTTATCCTCAAGCCAAGATGATATTGGCTTGTAGTATTCCAATAAGCCATCGCCATTCAATTTTGCATCGCCTGGTAAAAGTTTTTCCAAAACTTCATGGAACGGTTTGGATGAACCTAATTTCATCATACGCCTTGAAGGTTAATAATAAATTATTTTGTATTAGATTATAGCCTTAAATGAATAAAATAATATTAAATAGTACTTAAGTGCATCGCCAGCTGCTTTGCTATTGAAGAAATCACAATTATGCAACTGTGCTGCAGGGTAATCGCCACTAATTTCACATAGTTTTCTGTAGAATTTATAACCCATTACTTCTGATACGAATTTTCTGCAAAGAAAATAGTGATAAATAATTAAATTAAGTGAATTCCATGGAAAAAGGGAAATTGTTTCTAATGGAAACTGTGTTTTATCAAGTTTTTTTTTAAAATAATTTAATTTTATAAATTATTCAGAGCTCTGATATGATTGACCCTTTTATTTCTCTGGATACTCGTGGGAACCAAAAAAAATGAAATAACTGAAATTAAAAAACAAAAAATCGTCAACCGGTGGGACAACAAACAAGCGAGCTCGCTGATTAAATGGCTGAGACCTTCCTGAACAACTCAAAACTAGGGTGAAAATGTTTGCAAAGAAACATCAGGAGCATAAAAAGAACCGGTTAACTGAAGGATGTCGGTACACTACACATCAAGTAGTAACCGACAGAAGATGTTGGAGAAACCAAAAAATTCTTTCAAAAGTAAAAAATTGGAACTGGAGATTTCTTGCTCAAGTCATATTCCCTAAAGATGCAAAGAAGAAGGTGGAGATAAGTAAGTGGCGATCTTGAAAACGGGCCATCCAAAAGACATTATCAGAATCAGAGTAAGGAACTCGGGCCTCAATACTGACGAAGCGAAGAGGTCAAAGCACAACGGAAAATTTTTGAAAACATTGGATGAAGCAATTATAGACACAGTGTCTTTCAGGTGGAGAGACTTTACATTTTAAAGTACGGAAACCCATGTTTAACTCCAACGTACATACATGCGAGGTCATTGTTGTCATTCTAAAAATTGTGGGCTTCTTTCCGATGAAAATTTCGAAAAGCTGCTGCTGTTGAAAGTGAACAATTTAGATGACTTTTAAACAAAAAATCAATTTAGTTTTGTAGTTAAAATATAAGCAATTTTAGTTTTCTTTCAACACAAACTATTCATTTTTAAAGATCATATCATCTGCTCAATGGCTTATGTTCAACAGAATAACACGCGCTCGTTAGTGCAATGTTTTTCTTAAAAACGACTATCTGAGATTTTGTTACTTTTTTATTGAATTACTTTATAGCTTGATATTCGGTTAGTTTAATGTATAATGTAAAGAATTTGTTTTGTTTGTTTTTGTTTCTTATTTTCCTATGTATTTATATATAAAGGGTATTCAGTTGTGTTTTTTTTTTTGAGTAAAAAATATAATAAGTATTTTGGGTTAATAAATAAAATTGTTTACCTAAACTCAAAACTTTGCTTTTTTATTTACACTCCTTACTTCTGCACAGACAATGATAGGTACTATAGTTGAACTTTATTCTTAAAACTATCAAATTCATCCTTTAACTAAAGAAATGTTAAAAATTTTGTGAAATCCATACATTTGCTGTGGGTGTGTCAAAAGACTGCAAAAGAATGCAAAAGACTGCAAAAGGCTGCAAAAGAATGCAAAAGACTACAAAAGAATGCAAAAGGAATACAAAAGACTGCAAAGATTAACAAGGAATGCAAATGAATGCAAAAGAATGCAAATGAATGCAAAAGGCTGCAAAATAATGCAAAAGACTGCAAAGACTGCCAAGGAATGCAAAAGAATGCAAAAGACTGCAAAAAGAATGCAAAAGACTGCAAAAGGCTGCAAAATAATGCAAAAGGAATGCAAAAGACTGCAAAGACTGCCAAGGAATGCAAATGAATGCAAAAGAATGCAAAAGACTGCAAAAGAATGCAAAAGGAATGCAAAAGACTGCAAAGACTGCCAAGGAATGCAAATGAATGCAAAAGACTGCCAAGGAATGCAAAGACTGCCAAAGAATGGAAAGATTGCAAAAAGAATGCAAAGACTGCACGCATTCCCAAAAGATTGCAATCATTTGAATACAGTCAATTGATTGGTAAAAAAAAATTGCAATCATTTCACGATAAATGATTGGTGATTGCAATATTTGAAGTCTAAGTCTCAAATGTAAGTCAATGAATGCAATCTTTTGATTGAAGTCAAGATTGCATTCAAAAAAGATTGCAATCTTTTACAATTCTGGTTACTATAAAGAGGCCGAAACCTTTGTGTGAAAAAATAAAAAATATAGCTTACCTTGCTTGAGTATTTTCATCAAGATCAATGTAAAATTTAAATGGAAAATCGAAGAAATTATCTGGCCGATCTGTTGGTGGCTCCACTCCAGCAAATTCCTCCATCAACTTCCAATAGTGCTTATTAAGATTTTCAATATCCACATTTTCAGCAAGAAGATCATACATAACCTTGGTGTGGACGAAAAACGTTGGAATGTTCATCATTGTGTGAATTCCCTGCACAAAACAAAAATTAAAGTTAAATTTCAAGGAAATACAAAACTTCAAAACTTATCCTAACCATTCTCAAAAGTCGATTCATTTGAACTTCTTCGGTAAACTTGAAATTTGTAACTAATCCAATTGAATTTAAATGTTTTGGTGTTGAGGCAGATAGAATTGCAGCTTCACCCAAAGGATACTCCAAGTCATATGAACTAAAATGATAGAATGGAAGATTTTTCTTTTCCATTGCGTAATAAATCCTTCCCATGTATCCATGTGCTTGCAAAAACTTTCTAAAATCAACTTTGTGACAGAATTTCATATGAACATTTGAAGTAAGATCATATATGTCAGCTCGGCAATCACCAGTATCGGCATTTGAGTTCAATTTAAATCGATCATCCCAGTATTTACTGGGAATTGGATCAAAACCAAGTGACTTGTAAAAATCACTGGCAATTCCAAACATCATATTAGCGTTAAAATCATGCTCGGCTAAGATTTTGTCATACGGAGGTAGATTCTTGTGAGGATACATATCATCAATTACACTGCCATTTGTCCATGCTTGAGCAAGAACTTGCTGGAACAAATGATCCGGAATTGGTCCATTTTCCTTAACAACAAATTGTCCATACTTTTCGAAAAGCTGATTACGAATGAATGCATGTAATTGTTGGTAAAGTGGTCGAATTTGTAACATAACGTCTTCCATTTCTTCAATATCATAGAACTCCGACCAAAGTTCAAGAACAGGAACACCTGAATTGATAATGATTAAACTATTTCAAGAATTTTCATTTTGTTTCACAAGTTAACCTGTTAAATTGGCTGCAGTTCTCAAAGACTCGATAAGGGTGTAAAAATGAATTGCTGACCATTGACTGTTCTTTTCTCTCCAATTCTCCCAATAGTACAGCAACTCAGCTGGATCGTTACTTTGAGAAATAATATCTTGAACATCAGGGAAATATGACAAGTACTCCTCAGTTTTTTGGTATGGCTCAATATCCTTATCGCTGGCCAGCTCCTTGAGGGAGTTCAAAGTACTTGCAACAGTCGAGAAGTAGTCCTCCTCCAAAATGAGTAAACCTGCTGATTTGGAAATAGTTCTGAAGACCTCACGCAAATCAGGACTCTTGAATCTTCTATAATCGAATTGTCTTGAATCCTTGACAACTTCTACAAGAGCCTTGGAAGTTGCTCGAATATTTTCAACACTCGAAAAAAGTGATTCAAAATCATCTTCGTCAGCATTGAATGCCTTTTCAGCTATTGTATCATAGAAATTGTACAACTTTCCACTCACTTGTTCGGCAAACTTTTTTGCTTCGATTTCATCGGAAATTGCTGCTTGGGAAACCTTATTAAAAATCCTTTATTTGAAAAGTTCATTTAACACACAAATTTTCTCAAATATTTACCCCAATTACAGTTAAAAGAAGCACCACGAATGCAGACCTCATTGCGGTACAGATTCCGAAACACAACTGAAAATTATTATTTTTTTAGAACAAGCAGATGAGTTTTTAATTAAACGCACTAAAACTGAATCTGGACCAAGATCCGAGGTTGAGCGAGAGTTGCGTGTATAGGTGGGTATTTTTGTTTTTATTTCTTTGATGAGAGCTGTTGTCATTCTTTTTGCAATTTCACATACATAAAAAAAAATGTGATGTGTAATGATAGAGTGTGTGGTTGGAATTATCTAAGGTTAATTTTTTCATCTTGACCGCACTGATAATAATGAAATGGCAAGTGTTTCTGCTTTTGCCTTTGTTCTATTGTTGTAGGTGAACTTTCTTTTGTTATCTATTTGTTTTGTTATAATTTTTATAATGTACTCACATAGTTGCAGTTGTAATTATTTCTGTGGCTATTTAAAAGTAACTATGTAAATTTAAGTGATAGTTGATTAATCTTTATAAATATTTTTGTTTCGTTTTTGATAAATACTTAGTTCTGTAGTAAATTTAAATTAGGAAATGGTATAGCGGTTTTTGATGGGAGAGTTTGAAAGATTTTTGTTTTGGGGAAAACCCCTTCTTGCAGGGAATGAGTAATTTTATTTGTCAATTTGTAGAATTTTTGCTTCGTCGTAGAGCTTCTTCTTGCTAGGGTAATTTCTTCTCGGAGTAATGTTATGTATCCTTCGTCCAAGACGCGTCCAAAACACGACCAAGACGCTTCCAATATGCGTCCAAGACTCGTCCAATACGCATCCAAGACGCATCCAAAACGAGGCCGAAACGCGTCGAAAACGCATTCAAAACGCGATCGAGACGCCTCAAAAACGTTCAAAATGCGACCGAAACGCGTCCAAAACTCGTCCAAGACGCATCCAAAACGCGTCCAAAACGCGACCGAGACGCGTCCAAACTCGTTCAAAACGCGTTGAAAACAAAATGCATTCAAAACGCATCCAAATTGCGATAAAGACGCTTCTAAAACGCGTCCGAGACGCGCCCTAACCGCGTCCAAGAAGGCTCCCAAAACACGTCCAAAACGAGACGCATCCAAAACGTGTCCAAGACGCCCCTAAAACGCGTTCGAGAGGCGTCCATAAGACGTCTAAAACTATAACTTAGACGACAAGAATTGATAACGGTTTCTTGTAGAGGAGTTCAAACTTCAAAACAATCATTTTTTTTTGGGAGTTGTGGTCTATCTCACCCCGTGTAGGCGGGAAGGGAAATTTTCTAAGAAAATGACTAAAATAAAAAAAAAATATTTAAAAAACAACAGCAGCACTTACAGTTGCGAATGATACCTTTTTTAAAAGTCGGAATGTTACAGTTAATTTAAATTTTTAAATCAAGTTCTTTCAATAAATACTTTTTGAAATAATCGATTTCAAAGTCAAAATTTGTGGAAAAAAAAGTTTATAATTGAATAATTATTATTTTTGTCAACACTGTGAATTTTAATATAAAATTAATCGATGAAATAAACTTCATATTTCCTTCAAATCTACTTCGACTTTTTTTCTGCAAGTAGTGGTTGGTAACGCTACTTTCGACTGTACAAGAAATCCAACTTCGTTTTCAAAACGCAAACAGAAAACGAGTTTTCAAATTTAACGCTAATTTCTGTATTCTTAGATGATGTAACAAGATAGATGATGTAACAAGGATAACAGCGTAACGAAAAAATTTTAAATTTCATTTGATTTGCAAGGAAAAAAAAAACATAGAAAACATTCAAGCCATCTAGCGTCAATTAAACGAAACAATAGTGGTTTGTGTACCTACTTTATCCGAAATTATCCAGAAAAGATTTTGTCCATAAACATTAAACAAACCACCACTGCACTGTGGTGAAGATGAATCATTTAGAATTTTGAAAAATTTTAAATGTTTACTATTTTACCGTTGTTGTTGAATTAAAGTTTTGTAACATAGTATCGAGATCGACTGAAGTTGATACACGAGTTTGGTAGCTATTTATACCTTCTGGTAAATATAGTTTGACTTCACGTTCTATGAAAATCTTACAAATTATCTGCAAAATCACAGAAAATGGTTTGTCCATAGGTGGTCATTATTTTGTGAAAACCTTTAGCTTGTTACCATGATTGACGGGTGGAGTCTGTCTAGTTATTTGCTGATTGGCAATACATATTTTCTTTTACGGACGTACATAATAAGCCGATGATGATTCCTTCTTCAGTATGTAATTTTTTGTTTGATTTTTTTTTCTTTATTAATGTGCTGGAAGTTGTAAGCGATGTTTGTATTTATTTTAAATTAGTATTTTCAATATAAAAGGATAAAATAATGTAGCAAAGTTAAAATTATGTTTAAATTGCCGTTTGTTTTAAACTACACCTAGTTCTATATTATATTTATCTAAATTGTAATTACTAGAAGAGAGCCATTCTTAATTCAACGATAAACAGCCAATATAATGTAATTTTATAATCTGTGCTTCAAAGTCCAAAGAAAGTCGATATTGGGGGCTATCGTGAATAAAAAAGTGGTGCTTTTGGGTTGCATTAAGGCCGTGTGTGAATTGCGTTGAATATTTAACCCCGTGTAAAATTTTTGACACTATTGAGGTGAATACAAAAATTTCAGCTGTATAGATTATTGTTTAATATATTTCCCTGCTTCTTTTCTGCCATGAAACTATTTTTAACTAAAAAACAAACAAAACAAAACTATCTGCAAAAAACAATTTAACCTAATTTAACCAGGTCCCAGAGCCCATTAAATTTTTAAGAATTAAAAAATTGGGTATTCACCTCAATAGTGTCAAAAATTTTACACGGTGTTAGCTATTTAATGCAACTCACACACGAGGCCTTGGGACCGTGAACATTTTTAATGTTAATATTAGTTTTGCCAAATAAACAGCATTTTATTTTATATGAGTTTCCTGTAATTATTTGATGAAGGTAGCTTAATGGACGCGTCACTCTTGTTTTTGTCAAAGATTAAGGAATGTTATACGGTTATACCTACTCAGATTGGATGACACTGATTGGATGGCACTGATCGGATGACATCTGTAAGCTGTCAAAAGTGGTCGCAAATAAATTTCGAAAAAACATAAATTAAGATCCTTAAAATTTTTTAAAGTTCTTTCAAGTTGCCTATCTAAATCAACCCTATAAGAAAAGTTTGATTTCAAGTAAGATATATTCATAAGAATCCCTTAAATTACGAAAATAGCATGCAAACAATTAGATCACCTCAATAAATGATGAAGCCTAGTACGCAGATCGGGAAAAAATTTATTTAAATATTTGGAGCCGCTGTAAAGAAAAAGTCTCCAAATAATAGTCTAAGAGCCGGCAGCATATTTTGGCAGTTTTGATATAACCGAAATTCTAGTGTGCACATATCTAGATATGCACCACAGTATGTCAACGGAACAAGTCTGGCAGTGATCTTTTTCAGCTTTCCCTTGCCAGACGCATCCAAAGTGCAGCAAAAAATCAATTTTTGGCGTTTTGGTATAACCGAATAAATGATACACCAAAAAATCATAAAAAATCCCCTGATTTCGAATCTGTGGGTACCGCAAGTTTCTTTTTCAGCTTTCCCCCCGCCAGACCGCTTTAAAGCATTTTTAAGTGCATTTTTCTAATAAAAAACCTAATTACATATTTTCTGTTAGGAATAACCGTATGATGGTAACAAATTAATATTCTATGTCTATTCCAGGTCTAGAAAATATAATTTTAAGCCAGCTATTTTTCAGCCTTCCCTCTGCCAGACGCATCCAAAGTGCAGTCAAAAATCAATTTTTGGCGTTTTGCTAGGTATTACCCCAATAAATGATACACCAAAAAATCATAAAAAATCCCCTGATTTCAAAAATGTGGGTACCAGAAGTTTTTTTTTAGCCTTCGCCCCGCCAGACCGCTTTGAAGCATTTTGAAATGCATTTTTCTAATAAAAAACCTAATAGTTTATTTTCTGTTGGGTATAACCGTATGATGGTAACAAATTAAAATTCTATGTCTATTCCTGGTTTAGAAAATATAAGTTTAAGCCAGATATTTTTCAGCCTTCCCTCTGCTAGACGCCCTTAAAGGTTTCCCAAACAGGTTTTTCCATAGAAAAAACACCTAGTTTCTGTTTTTTTCTTATAAAATTGAAATAATATTTTTTTGTTTAGAGTAACCATATGATGGCCAAATATTAACTTTCTCTGCCTTTTACTGATTTAGAAAATGTAAGTTTAAGTCAGTTTTGTTTCAGCCTACCCTCTGCCAGACGCCCTAAAAGGTATCTCAATAGTACGGGAAAGTTAGATTTTGCTATATGGGGCATGGGGGTCTGGGAAAAAATCCGAAATGTATTTTGTCTTCAGGGATTAAAAGAGCATAAACCCAGGGATCGAAAGAGTCTAAAACCATATTTTGTACGACCGCACCAAGAATCATTTTGTTTGTCCCTATACAAAAAATTTCAATTTTTTGAAGTTTTTTGCCTACAGATCGAAAACGGTCTGTCAAATCGAAAAACCAATATTGTAACAAATGAAAGTAATTAAAAGATCTACAACTTTTACAACGAACAAATTTTTTAAAAAACGCTCAAGTAAAAGAGATATGACAAAAATAAGAAAATCACTTTTTGACGTGTTTAAAAAAAAAAACACCCTAACTTTTAAACCAAAGGGATAATCGAAAAATGTTATTTAACATATATTGTAGAAAATTAAATTATTTCAAGTTTGTCATACATTGTTTTTTCTGTAGGTTCAAAAATACGCGAGTTATGTAAAAAACTAAAATTTGTATAAAAAAAAAGATGGTGGCCAAATGACTCTTGGTGCGATTGAACAAAATTTGGTTTACGACTCGTGTCTTTATGCCTTTCGAGCCCTGAAGTCAAAATGGATTTCGGATTTTTTCCCAGACCCCCATGCCCCATATAGCAAAATCTAACTTTTCCGTACTATTGAGATACCTTTAAGGGCGTCTGGCAGAGGGTAGGCTGAAACAAAACTGGCTTAAACTTACATTTTCTAAATCAGGAAAAGGCAGAGAAAGTTAATATTTGGCCATCATATGGTTACTCTAAACAAAAAAATTTTATTTCAATTTTATAAGAAAAAAACAGAAACTAGGTGTTTTTTCTATGGAAAAACCTGTTTGGGAAACCTTTAAGGGCGTCTAGCAGAGGGAAGGCTGAAAAATATCTGGCTTAAACTTATATTTTCTAAACCAGGAATAGACATAGAATTTTAATTTGTTACCATCATACGGTTATACCCAACAGAAAATAAACTATTAGGTTTTTTATTAGAAAAATGCATTTCAAAATGCTTCAAAGCGGTCTGGCGGGGCGAAGGCTAAAAAAAAACTTCTGGTACTCACATTTTTGAAATCAGGGGATTTTTTATGATTTTTTGGTGTATCATTTATTGGGGTAATACCTAGCAAAACGCCAAAAATTGATTTTTGACTGCACTTTGGATGCGTCTGGCAGAGGGAAGGCTGAAAAATAGCTGGCTTAAAATTATATTTTCTAGACCTGGAATAGACATAGAATATTAATTTGTTACCATCATACGGTTATTCCTAACAGAAAATATGTAATTAGGTTTTTTATTAGAAAAATGCACTTAAAAATGCTTTAAAGCGGTCTGGCGGGGGGAAAGCTGAAAAAGAAACTTGCGGTACCCACAGATTCGAAATCAGGGGATTTTTTATGATTTTTTGGTGTATCATTTATTCGGTTATACCAAAACGCCAAAAATTGATTTTTTGCTGCACTTTGGATGCGTCTGGCAAGGGAAAGCTGAAAAAGATCACTGCCAGACTTGTTCCGTTGACATACTGTGGTGCATATCTAGATATGTGCACACTCGAATTTCGGTTATATCAAAACTGCCAAAATATGCTGCCGGCTCTCGGTCTATAATGTTCGAATATTCTGCTAGCAAAAATTGTGACAAGGAAAAAAAAAATAAAACCAAATTGAAAAAAATTCAAACAAAATTTAATAAAATACTTGGAAAGTAAAGATGAAGCAAATACAACTCAGAATCAAATCAAAAACAAAAAAAAAAAAATAATTTAATTTGAAAGAAGAAAAAAAATATTGATATACGGAAAAAAACTGCGAACTAAAGTTGGTGCGACATTCGATTAAGGTGCAAATGATTGGACAGTTTACCCTAGGTAATTTCTCCAACTTCAAAGTTTTGCGCAGGATTAAAAAATGTTTTGTAGAGATTAAAATTGTAGAGATAAAATTTGTTTTTTCCCGATCTGTGTACTAGGTTTAAGCGAGGAATAGTAGAAACATCCCCTGAACACCCACGAATGAAAAATTCCACTAATCTTCAGCATGGGATTTTCTGGAATAGATGTTGAATGGTTGAATCGATTATGAAGAGGTTTTAAGGAAAACAACGATGTGAACTCTTTAAAAATCTAGCAACTAAGTCGGATGTGCAGTGTCTTAATGAAGAGTTTGCTAGCCTAAAAATCCGCCAAGAAGAAGAGTGTCACAAAGAGTAATCCAACTAGAATCACGTAACAGAACATTGGAGGAGCAGATGAATAAAATCCTTCAGAAATAGCACGGAAGTTAACCCGGTGGTGCGACATCCTACAAAACAATGCGGATTTCTGTGAGAAATTTAGTCCATCTGCGCTTTCCTGATTGATAACACGGTGCGACACTGAAAATACACCCGACGAATTACATAGTGTAGGTTGTTCGTATGGTCGAATAATGCATATAAATATTTTTGTTATATTTTTGGAACCCTCCATTTTTTTTTAATTTACAAAAAACCATTTTTACAGACTTTACGATGTAATCTACCAATATCTCAGTCATTTTTTTAACAATTCTCAATATGTTACATGTTTTTGAAAAGAGGATTTCCAAATCTTTTGAATGATTGTATATAAGTCTATTGTTTAAACAAATTAAGTGTAGGTTTTTATCCCATAAATCTTGAAAAAGTGATTTTTTTCTCAATTTTTTCAACTTTACCCAATTTTTTTTGCAAAATAAAACAAACAAAAAAATAAAGTAAGGTTATATTCTGAAAGAATATACATTTAGGCACAAATAAGCGTAGTACTAGGCTTTAATGTAAAAATTTCAAGTTATAATGTGTCAGGATTGGAAAATAAATTAATATTTGTAAACTTTTTTTAATTATATTAAGCAATTTGATATTTTATTACCGACTTCCAAAAAGGAGGAGGTATTCAATTCGTCTGTATTTTTTTTTTTTTTTTTTTTTTTTTTTTTTTTTTTTTTTTTTATGTTTGTTACCGCATAACTTTGGACTGAGTGAACCAATTTTGATAATTCTTTTTGTATTGGAAAGCTGGTGGCTGCAGTGTGGTCCCATTTCACAATTTCGTTCACTTTTAGCCATAGGAACTATTTTAAAAACCATAAAACCCAGTTTTGATCCATGGAAGTCGGTTTTGTTTTTTTGCTAAAAATGATTATCTCTTCGGTCACCCTTATATCTATTTATCAAAAGTGTTAATGTTAAACAATAGAAAGTAATAACGACCCTCTTCGTAAATATCAATCGAAAAAATTTCTTCCGTATACCTAGTCATAAATTAATAAAATAAATTTTACTTCTGCTGGCTTGACCATAAACTAATCCAGCACAATGTTGCAATCTTAGAAAATTAATCCAAACAATATCCATTCACAAATGTGATTCTTACAGTCTTTTGGCTTCGTTTATTCAGAACCGTAAAAAATTGAAATTATTTCTACAAATGCACATAGATATTCATTTAGCTTTGTAATGATCTTGAAATGTACGACAGGGCATTAGATAAATGAATTTGGGTTTAATCGCTACCGCCCGAGGTATCACAAACAACCGAGAAAACTTTTAATTAAATTTCGTAATGGCTGCAATTTGTACATTTCACTCGATGCACCTGTCATTAAATATGTGGCGTTATTAATACTGCATGACCAAAAGGGGTTTGTCTAAGCCGTCTTAGAGGATAAGCTTCCACCACATTGCTAGATATCACGCTATATCCAATGGGATGTATGGCTCATGCCTGATTCAGGCAATAAAATAAAAAAGTATCTTTTTCTCTAAACAGGATTGAATCTTGACCATGAAGTTGGTATGTATGAGTAAAATTGGGATGTGTATATAAAAAAGAAACCTTGATAATTGGCTAAGAGTCTCTTATCTGTGAAGGTAATCATCGGATCGTGTAGCTGGCCGGTAGCAACTTGCAACTACTGTGCACATCGATAGTGTTGCAATAAATTAAATTAATAGCCCTTAATGGGAAGCGTTCAGCGCGGTTCTGCGTGGAAAACGAAGGACAACGTACATAAATTAGCTCAGGTAATTCTGCCTTTCGGCAATGATGTTGTTCGATAGATAATCATTTGTATTTTATAGTAATAGTTCGGATATGTTTTTGTCTCAAAATGTATGGTGAATAAAATATTATGGGGCAAAGGTGTCAAAAACGATGTAAGATGATTTTGGCCGCAGGGTTACATACAAAAAATGCCACAAACGATGGGTAATTTGTCACTATTTTTAAAACACTGGTTATATGTAGATTGAGGATATTTTACACCAAAGTGAGCTTGATAGTATTATAAATGCTGCTGTATGGTAATTTTACTCATTTATGAAATATTTTGTTTTGGGAAGTCAATACTTTAATAATCACTTTTCTAGTTCATTTAATTTCAGGCTTATCCTTAGATACGATCAATAGATAAACAAGTTTTTGAGAATTTAATGGTTAATTCATTAACGTAGATACCGCCCGGTCTTTTTATTGGCTCAACATTGGAATGCAATTCAAGTTAATCTCGAGCCGAAGTAGAATTAGTTTAAGATCTGTTACAATCTTATAACTACATACATTAACATATAATATGCGAAATCATGGGTTTCAGCTTAGTTATGGAAATATAATATAATTAAGAGAGCTAAACTAGAACAATTCATATTAAATTTTGACCATTCCGGAATAAATGTTGAACGTTGAATTTTCCTACTCACTGCCAATGTGTAGGGTAAAGTCGGGGGATATGGCACCCATTTTCGTTTTTCGTTATTACTTGAGAAATAAAGAAGATATCTATTTCAAACAAAAGTAGATTTATATTAAAACTATTTCTTAAATACAAAATAGGTACATAAGTGTAATTCGAAGATAATTTCTTGTTATTTTTTGCAAAAATAAAAAACATTAAAAAAAACATGACTGAAAAAATGGAGGGTGATATGGCACCTAATCGAGGGTGATATGGCACCCTATATCTTCTTGATATTTTTTTGTGACACTTGTTGCATGTGTTGTTGAAAGACGTACACGAAGCATGGGACCCAAAGTGACATTATGATTACTGCCTTATTCCGCACTTTTCATCCAATCTAAAAGCTATTTGGCAAACTTTTAGGTTCTGGTCATTTAAGAAGCCTTTTTAATGTAGTGAAGTGTGAAGGGAGTCGCAAAATGCTTAGGTCCTGCTTTTTTTGACATTCCGCAGCTCCAACGGCTGCTGTGATCTGGGTTTAAGTCTACTTGGCCTGGTTTGCTGAAGTTTTTTGAAATTACAATTGTCAGTTGAAAAATAAATAGGTTAAAAAGTAGATGCGGGGGAAATGGCACCGGTGCCATATATCCCGAGGTTTTTGGGTGCCATATCCCCCATTTGACTACACTTCTGTTTTCTTCAAAATACACGAATAATCACGTTTGCTTAGTTATTGCAATGAGCAAACACAAAAATACAATCGTTACCGTTCTTTATGTGTTAAAATGAACCCCCGGCGTCAAATACTTTTGGAACCACACGTACAACAATTTTACACAAAAAAACTTTTCGCTCAAATTGAACTCACTTTTTTGTTTGTCCATTTTTTAAATTTAAGTGGCAATGGTTACTGCGGATCCGAATGCATCCACTGAAAGCTTACGTTAGACTGAATTCTATTTTGCTCTTTTTGCTTTGAAAAGAAGTCATTAAGTGGGAGATATTGAAAGGGTGCCATATCACCCGTGGTGCCATATCACCCGACTTTACCCTAAACCTATTCTTGTGATGTGACAGCTCAAAGCCAAGTATGAAATTGTTCAAAATGAGCCTCTTTTGAGTTTTTGTTTCATAAGCTTTCGTTTTCAGGTTCTTTCATCTTTTTTCCCATGGACCATACTGTATCAGATCCTTGGAAAATGGACAAGTCCCAGGGAACTTTTTTTTTTGTCCAATGGGACAGATGATATTTGTTGTATTTTATAATTTTGACTGGGTATACTTCTTAGAGTGTTCTTAGAATGTTCTAGAGTCATTGCACATTTTTCTTAATAAAGAAAACAATGTAAATTGAGATGAAGGGCCACATTGGTCATCTCTCTTTAACCTATCATAAATGTATGTACTATTTTCTAATTTAAGCTTTTGTTTTTTCTTAAATTAGTCGAAATACTACAGGACGCATTCAGAAAAAAATGTGCGAGTCTCATTTGTGCTAATAATTGTGACGTTCATTTTCATAATTATTTAGTTTTGTTTGTAGTGTCAGAGAGTAAACTAATTTGAGCTTAACAATTTTTGAAAACAGTGATTGTGGCTTCTAAAAGAAATATATTTCTATGGGTACGTGTACGTTTAACTTTAAAGTTATATGGCATCTAAGCCAGACAAATACGGCATAAAATTTGTGATGATGAACGACGCTCGAACATGGTACATCATAAATGCAATTCCGTACGTTGGGAAAGTCGAAGTTGCAGCAAACGAGTCGGTGCCTTCTTTCTATGTAAGAAAACTTTCAGAAAGCATTCATGGAAGGAACATCACGGTGGACAATTGGTTTTCGTCAGTCAGAGCATAATCTGAAAATGTTAGGCACTTTCCGAAAGAATAAACGAGAGATTCCAGGAGAGCTCCAGTGGAAGCAGGAAGTTCCAAATTCGCATTCGATGAGAACAAGACCTTGGTTTCGTTTGCTCCAAAAAATAAGTTGGTCTTTCGCTGTGGTTTCTGTGATAGGAAAAAATACAATAAAAAACAAAAAAAGTATGTTTGACATGTCAAGTGCCAATGTGTGAAGATCATCGTTCCATGAATAGCACAGAATGCAGTAAATAAAAAGTTAATTTTTTCATAACCATCGTATTACTCATGTTACCCGCTAACAGAGGTTGGTGACAAAAAAATTAATAAAAAGCTTTGCAAATGCTTAGGTGACCTTTTTTGAATCATATTTAAGGTTTTTTTTTCTTATAACTTTTAAAAAAATGAATTTTTGTAAAAGACTTACTTTTTTATGTTTTTTTTCTTAATATTATCTGTAAATATTTTTTTTTTATCTTAAAAGTATATATTTATTGTTGTTGGAGTAAAATATATTATTTTAAATTGATGTATGTACTTAAAATATAAAAAATTAATTAAAAAACAATTTATTTTTTTCAATATTTTTGTTTGATTAGGGTATGTCATACCCCAGTAAGAGGAATATGTAAGAAAAAATAAGATGGTTGACGGAAGGTTATATGACAAAAAAGTGCGGATCTTTCCAAGAAAACGTCTAGTGACACGAGAAACCTACAAGTAAGAGAAAGAATGAAACAAACACATTTATACTTCAAACATGAAATTCAAAGGAGGATATGTTATCGTTTGCGCTTTGAACCCTATAGAAAAGCAATAAGCCTGGAAAAGTAAAGGGAAGGAAAGTCAAATACGGATCGTGATTGTTCTTGCAAGCTTAGGTATACAAGAAATTTAGATGCCGGACACATATTTTATGGGACTTATAGGACGCACATGCCAGTGGGTCGACAATGGTCGGGCATTTAAAACCAAGTAACACGTCAAAATTCCTTTTGTTACAACATCGTGACGTGATATCAAAAAATGTAAAAACAATAATATTCAGACAAGCGTTCTTAATTTTTTTTTGTGTAGGTATGTATCTAGTTGTGCAATTTTTCGGCTCTCATCACTATATTTTAAGAACTATTTTATTTGAAAAAAAAACTGACTTTATGTATTTTGCGTCCATGATATGAAGATAAACGTTGTGGACGAGGACCTGATGACGTGTGCAATCTGCTCTGAAAGAGCATTCAATACCTTAATCATGCTATTTAGTGATGCGTGTGTAGGACAAAATAGAAATAACACACTCTTAAGATTCTTCCTAATCCTTCTTTTATAGGGCCGGGCCGCTTTAAAATTATACATCAGTACCTTCCTGTAAGGGGTCACTCATTTCTAGAGTGTGATCGGAATTTTGGGACAGCAAAGCAGCACTAGTTTGCCGTCTAGTCAGTATTCCCATTTCTATGGGCGAGTACTTCATTTTAATTAAATGCGTTTTTGTTATAAAACATTGCCAATTAGCCACTTAACCTATAAAATCACTAAAATCACTTTGTTTTTACTAACGTAAACCTTGTTTTTTTTTTTGCAGCACGCACGAACAAAATTAATTTAACTTTTCAACTGCATCAGAAATTCCCAGTACGAAATAGAGATATTACCCATTAACTTAATAATTACGATATTGCGTATTTTTATAAAATTACCTCCTCCCATGCCATACGCCCATTCGTTTAACGATGTTGAACGCCCATTCATCAAGTTGTGACTTTCGAATGCAAAGAATAAATTATTCACAAGTCTATCCTCAGATCAAGGTAATCATCTCTTATCCTTCTGGCTTCTTAATCCAAGAAACATCAACAATTCAAAGTTTTGATTGATGAATGAAACGAGTGTCTTGTCTACAAAGAAAAAGTGTGACTTGGTTGCCAATGTGAGTGTGGGAGAGCACGAGCACCCTAATGCAAATGGTCAAGCTAGGATTAAGATTCAACTTACACGTCATAACATAATAATAATAAAATTAAACTATTTTTTGACACTTTGTGTACAACAACGCTGGATAATATGTGACGCAATACAAATAAATTCACAGAATAGCTGGCTAAATCATCATCGTAATCACGATTTCTTGGCAGCTATTTCAACATTAACTCTTACTCTTAATTCCATATATATAAACAATTTTCATTGGTAGCGGTAGCACAGGTCGCTCCAGGTGTAGAAATTTAACAAGTCAGCTAACTGCCAAACCGCTTAATAAAAAAAGACGCCTGACTGATCCAAGAGTTGTTTTGAAGGAGGAGGCAGGTTGTGGCAGAAAACAAGTGTCTGTCGTAATGGAATATTGCCTCAATAGGCAGTTACTCATTTAGTGAATGAAGGAGCAACGCTGCTGTCCTACTCTGTTGGTTATGATTTATGGCTTTGTTCCACGATGGGAACAAATTGTTAGTGCTTTGTGCAAAATGTGCAAGGCGAATGTTGTAGGTATTACTCCAGGATAAAGGTGATTTGTTAGACAGAGGGCTTTGATAAAGAATAAAAGTCGTATGTGTTTCGATTGTGGGCGAAAATGTGAGAAACATGGAGATAATAGGGCTATGTTAATTTTGACAGCTGTGGCTGAAACTAGTCTTAGAACATTTGATAACTTGTCGTAGATAGTCAAATTTTTCTTGAATTAATAAAAGAAAAACAGTAGCGAGCAAAACAATTGCAAACAGAGAGCTCAAAATTATTTATTGTAAACTGTATTTTTCGTAACGGTAAAAACTGACTTGTTTTTTTTTATAATGTGTAATCTCATTATGTGGAGATTTGATTTTGATAAGCATTGGTAACATGCTGTCCCTCTGATGTCGACAGAAAACATTTTAAAGTGGTATAAGGTTTTCAGTGCGAGGGGCTAAGGTCTTATGGAGCAATGAGAGCAAGTTCAACTTGTTCTCATCAGATGGCATTAACGATTCACTATGTGCGAAGGCCTCCAAGACACAATATAACCTAAAGTATCAAGTTCCTATTCCTACCATTAAACACGGAGGAGGATCGGTTATGTATGACTATCTTAGTTATAAAATTAATAGTTCTGCTATGTTTAAGGTTCGTTTTCTCGAGAAGAAGTAGGTCAATTGTGCCAAAAAAGTGGTCGGATGAATACCGAAATGTACAAGTACATTTCGGAATGCCATATGCTTCCACATTTTCGATCCAATATGCCCGAAAATAGCTTATTCCAAAACGACAACGACCCATAAAAGAAACTATGAGCGTCAACCGGTTTGGAAAGATAAGACGAATTCTTTATTTCAATGGCAACGACAAGCACAGACCGATAAACGATCCCGCACATGAAATGCTCCGTAAGCTTCGCTAAGTTATAGATCACCTAACCGACAAATGGGCGGAGTGGATTTGATGGACTCATACTTGGGTCAATACCGAATCCGAATGAAAAGAAGGAAATGGTACATGAGGCTCTTCTGTCACCTCCGTGATCTAACGGTGATAAATTCCTACGTATATTGTACAAGCAAAGTTTGGCTAAAAACACCGAAAGAAATCATGAACTTAATTGATTTCAGAAGCGAAGTTGCTGATACGCATTGTAAATATTAAGCCCACATTCAGATTCAGATTCAGTCGACCCAGCAGTAGTAGCAGTTTTTCTCAGGAACCACCTCAAAAGCGGAGAAATATTTGCGGGTGATATAAAAAAGCCAAAAGAGTTTACGAGGCAAATCGGTTATCTGACCAACCTAAAGTAATGCATCGGTGGTATGAAACCAGGCATGGAAAAGTCGATACAATTGTATCGAATTCGATACAAATGAGTTTGCTCGAGTACAAAAATACAATTTGTCGAAATCCGATACAATTTTTAAATCTATGTTCTAAAAATTCTTTTGGAATCTAAGCTTTCAAAAAAGAGAGAATCGTAAGAATAAACAAATAGAGTTGTGGTAAATACAGAATATTTTTTAAGTTTGTAATACTAATTTTAATTATTAATTGTTAATAGTTATTAATTTATCTAAAAACCATGATTTTTGCAATCTTCTGTGAACATATTTATTTTATACCGAAAATAAATAAAAATTACTCTTTTCCGCAGAAAATAATATATGGAAAATTTAAGAGTCTTTGCAGATAAAACATTTTGATTGAATTTTATATTAATTTTTGTGTGAAAATATATTGCAATACAATTGGACCCATTTCAGTACAATACAAATGAGATTTTCAGTCCAATTAAAAAATGTCATTTTCCATCCCTGTATGAAACAACAGAGGATGAAATGTCTGCGTACATTGCCATATTACTGTACGCTGGCGCTGAAAAAGCATGCAGTGTAGAAGCAAGAGACCTGTTTCACCAAAGTAGATAATATTGTAATTTTATCACGCGGTCATGTCGTTAGAGAGTTTTGAACATATACTATTCTCGTTAAAAGGCAATATGAATGACTGGATTGAATTGATTGATACAAGATTTATTTTTTCTTCGTGTTCGTTGCATTTTTCTTGGGTCTGCAAATTTAGAATTTTTTGTAGTTGTCGGGATAGTACTGTCAGTTTATTTAAAGGATTTAAGTAGGTACTTGTCCCCATTGTATTAGAAGCAGGATCAATTCTGGTACGTCAACAAATTCGAACCCTCCTCTTGCTCTGTTTGATGGTTATGTCAGCAACTAAAAAGGTATTGAAGGATCGGAAAAGCTTGCGTCTGTTTCTTGATTTGCGCTTTTTTGAAGTACTGGTATCGCCATTAGTTTGTCTGGATCAAATGCGACAGTTTTTATTGTTATGTTTTTATGTTATGGAAGTTAAGTTGCTATATTAGTTTTAAAGGATTTATGAAAATTGCTATCCAGAGCAGGAGTTTTATGGTATTCAGAGAGCCTCATTTTAAAGATCTCAATCCATTCAATTTTTATAATTGACCCATAATTTCCATTAGAAATACATAAATGCAAATATTGGGTTAGATAGAAACTTGATGAGTAAATCCAAAATGGTGTAATTGTTTATTTAATAACTAATTAATCTCTTAAAATAATCGGGAGCAACTCTGTCTTATGGCCAATAAAAGAAATTCTTTTTCTTTTTAATCCACAGGAAACAATCTGTCCCACAAATCAAAGCGATCTAATAAAAGCTTCTCTCTCAAAATAAGTTCATCTCCAATATCCAAATAGTTTTCCTTGTCCAAATTTAATGGTTTCCAGTTTAAATTTTTGATGTTTGGATCTCTGTAAATTTGTTAAAAATAAAATAATAATATAAAACAGACATAAAGCTAAAAATGCTTAACCCTGTTGCTGCAAATTTTGTCCACATTCCAGTAAGTCGATCAATGATCTTGTTCTCAGGATCAGTCGTCGTAAACATTGGTGCCATATTTGGATTATAAAATAAATATTGAAGATCATCATAATGAAAAGCTCCTAGGTTGTAGAAATAGCCAACATAAGATGAAAAGTTAAAATACAAATTTGAAAATACCTTTTGAATAATTGAGGTAGCTATAGCGCCCTTGATACGAAAACATATAATAATAAACTGGAACAAATCTCGCAGCAAGATGTGCAAATCTATGAACTGGGAAGCCTATAACTCGATCACTCATCATCTGAAAAATATATTGGCTTTATTTCGGAGAAAACTTTGGAAAAATTCCCATTTACCTTTGCTAGAGGCTTGATCGGTTCAAGAGTACTATTATGTTGTTCAAAATATTCTTTCTTCAAGATCGCACTTATTTCTTTTGATTTTGTTGATGTACTTGCATATCGGAACAGGCTTAAAGCTGGTTCTTTCCAAAATCTTTCATTCGACAACTGGGCATCAGTAAAGTTTTGTAGTTTAACTGTTAAGAATATAGAATTTTTATGTTGTAGTTTATTGATAAAGAACTTACATTTAACAATGTCTTCCACTTCATCCTTAGTCATTCCGACTATAAGTGGAATTGTATGAAATTTGCCAGATAGAAATGAAATCACAGGATCCTCTACGATAAATCGCTCCTGGCCAAAGTCCCTCTCGATAACCGGTTGTCCAAATTCTTCAATACTATTTTTGATTGTTGGGCTCTACAACAAGTTTTCATAATAAAATCACAAACATTTTAAATGACCACTCAGTTACGTACCTCTTTGAGACATTTCATCATAAATTCCAATTCATTTGTAGGACATTTCAATGCAGTTGCAAGTTTCTTGGCTGAATCCATTTGATCAAAAGAATAATTCCAATACGACACAGCTGATCCACTCATAGCAATAGCTCGATGAAATAAACCCTTTGTCATGGGAGATACCAAATGTAATCCAATACTAATACTCCCTGCATCATATCCAAGTAATGTAATCGAACTCGAATCACCACCAAAATTATGTATGTGATCTTTAACCCACTTAAAGGCAGCAACTTGATCTTTAAGTCCTGCATTTCCTGGGGCATCAGCAGTTCCAGTGGCAAGAAATCCCAACGAACCCAAACGATAATTGAATGTTACCAAAACAATATCACGATCCATTAATATCTGTGGTCCGGAAAACTTCTGACTTTCACCAGAGAACTCAATAAATCTGCCGCCATGGATGTAAATGATAACCGGCTTGTATTCAATTACATTTAAATTCTTTGTATAGACATTGAGGCGTAAACAATCTTCAGATTCTTCAGTTAAATTTAATTGGCTTTGAATTGGCTGCGGGCATCGCGGACCATCATTAGTGGCATCAAATATTTCAGGTGCCCATGGTTTGACTGGCTTGGGATTTTGAAAACGTAATTCACCTTCTGGTGATTGAGCATAGCGAATTCCACGGAAAGCATAAAAATCTTCACCTAAGCGCGATGTTAATATTGAACCGCTTATGTCACCTAAACTAGTGGAAATTTTAATTGCGGAAGTTAAAGTCAACGACGACGACGACGTGATAAGAAACGCGAAGCACAAAGTTAGCATTGTGATGGAGAACTGAATAATATTTTTGCAAATGAAAACGATGAAAGAGTGTTTTTTGGGTCGACCTAATCAATTAAAAGCTTTTTCGAAATTATCTGATTCAGATTGTTTTATAGAAGAAGACATTATTTATTCATTTATAGGGTGATTGAAACTCAAGTTAAATAAGTTATACAAATTTTCATTTACGTTTTATTTATTTTCTCAAAATGTACTCAAAAATTAAAAGTTAGCCCGACCAAAACGAGGAATATCGTGGAAAAATCATTTATTATTTATTCTTTTTTACCTTTTTACTTAGTTTGCAGGTTGTGGAGAAATAGGCCCCTGGTCTTTTATTTATTGAGCAGAAGAACAAAAAAAGCCTAGAGAATTTTCTGGTAACAGCAGCTAGAAACAACATCTTCCCAAGTCCAAACATATTAGTCTCCGAGTTTGCGAAGGACCACCCGGACTTTGTGCCCAACAGCTCAAACGAAAGGCTGTTTGTTCCGTTTGGGCAAATCATCTGACGCAGATTACATATGCGAAAACAACTTAAGCTCAATCACTGACTACGTCATCACATCATCAACGACGTCAACCATGTAATTTCAATATTAGGAACTCAGTGCTCAATCCGAAAGTATAAATGCATTGAAAAAATATGTCTATGAATTAAATACAAGGGTTGGTCGAGATCGAGTCATGCAAAAAGTAAAGAAGAAGAATTCGGAAGCGCCGGTTATTTAAAATAACATCTCTCGAGTTATGGATCCAAACGATAGTTTGGATGACACATACAAACTTGAGTCGAAACTACGTACAAGTTAATATTTTCCCAGTCAAATGGTAAGTTAACAATATTTATATTTCAGGTGCCAGAGTTGAACAACACTCAAACTCATGTTTGTAACAACAGCAGTTTTTTTTGACGTGATAACGTCTTATAAATCGATGAACCATGGCAGCCACCACAAAAAAGTGACGCCATTTTCTAGAGTTACACTCTCGCACTTTCGCAGTGCGTCAAAAAATTTAAATTCAAAATTAAAAATAAACTATTAGAGATAAAAAAATCTCCTAAATCTTATTTGAAAGATAATAATCTAAAGCCTAATCCAAATGAAGGATTTTTAAAAATTTCGTCATTTAATAGGGTAAACAGGGGTAAAACGGAAAGTTGAAATTTGGGCTAAAATCTAAACGCGTGGTCGCAAAGAGTTGATTCTTTTTGTTATAGATAGAAGAGACTGATTTAAGGATAACTGCATTTAAGAAAAAATTCTAAAAAATTCTGGAACTCCGCTATAACGTTTTGTTTGAACGTTGATCAGGTGTTGTGTGTATGACAAAATGTTGATTATGGGTAGGGGAATTTTTTTTTGACAATTCTAAAGGTGCCAGGTGAAAGATGAAAGATCTCATACGGATTTTTTTCCAACACTCTGCGTTTTGAAATATGAATTTTTGAAAAATACCTACTTTTTTAGGGGTAGTTTTTGATTTATTAGCTTTTTTTTGGAGCGTTCAAAAAATCTCAAGTTATATGGGACATGTAGGGATAAATGCGCATGCATGTGCATTTATCCCTACAGTTATTTTATTTTTGTATTCAATATTTAAAATACTTTGTACGGAAAACAAGAAAACAGTGGCTGGAAATTAAAATTTTTCTAATTTTTTGGATAAAGCATTAAGCCTAGTATGTTGCTAAAGCAAAACGAAAATTTTTCTAAGTCTCTCAAAGTCAAAAAACTTTTGCTGCAAGAAAAATTGCCCGGACAAATAAATGGGAGTGACAAACTATTAAAAATTCTCCATATATTCTAGCACAGGTAAGAATTTCGTTACCTAAAAATCAATATTTTCAAAACGATCCAACGAATTTTTTTGGTATATCACACATAACGCTAGACTAACTACAAGCCACACAATGTTAAATCAAGAAACTTGCGAAAAACATCATACCACCAATGGAGATCTGTTGCGCCATGAACAGCCACCAGTGTAGGAAGTACCGTAATCTCAGTCTGGAAATTCCACATGGTTGACTTTAAAAAATTCTAACTTCTCTTGTAGGCATCTTTGAAATGAGATTGATACGTCATTTGAAAGGTGAAACAATAACATGGTATAAATTTGTTTATAGGTTGTTAGGGAAAAAATTCATTTAATAGCATGAGAACATAAAAATAAATGTTTTTTTGCTTTTTTTGATGAAATCTCATCGAGTTTAAAAAATTCTAGCTCTTTTTGTAGATGTCTCATAGACTTGATCTATATATATATATTTAGCTAAGACAATAAGCTTTCAGATGGTGTAAAAATTTTAATAGATTGTTAAAAAAAAATTTACATGTTTTCTTAGCTTTTTTTGATGAAAATGATTGTTATAAATAAATTATTTTAATACTTTTTGCTCATTGTAATAATTTAAAAATGGTTTAATTATTTAACAGAAATATTTGGCTTTTTAATGGTATAATTTTTTTTGTGAGCTTTTAAAATAAAAAAAATTAATATAATGAGAAAAGAAAAAAGGTATTTTTTTTAGCTTTTTCTTGTAAATTATGATTGTTTGAAATAAATAAACCCTTCAAATTGCTCAATTTTAAAAGCACACAACCTGTTTTCTTACGAAGTTATCACGTAAAATCATCGTCCGTAAACCGGCTTTACAACCTTTTTTTTCAGAGTCATATCAGTCAAATTGGGTGGCAAAAAAAGGTGGCAACCAGTGTAACTAACAGTGGAAGAACTTGCTGCAAAAATACAAGGTTAGTGAAAACATTTTTAATAAAACTGGATGACGGTGCAGCAATGTCACAGGGGCCCCCAAATATTATTTTTGTGAATAGCACCTTAAATATTATTTCAAGGCCAAAAAATTATCAGTCTGATACGAGTCTTTCAGTGAGAGCATCAGCCGATGGTAGGGTTGCCATGCGTCCGGGTTTTACCGGACATGTACTCGTTTTTGGCTGTGTGGGGGACGTCCGGGATAGTTTCTATCAATTGTCCGGGATTGTACTCTTTTGAAGCCTTTAAAAATCTCACTTTTTGTATGCTACTCTTAATTAATTTCTTATTCAAAAAACGAATAGAGTACATTAAAAGCGAGGCGTTTTTATTTTGGTCTATTATCTGCTCAATTCTTTTTTGTGTTCTGTTCCAATATAATCAAAACTCAAAAATGTGCGTATGAGGTACTGGTTAGTAAATTCTCTGACCAACAAAAATTTATTTTAATAATTTATTTAAATTTTATTATTTATTACAGTAGGTACCTTATTGTAAGACTCAAGGTGCAAAATTTTAAAAGATTAAGAAAAATATAGGGCCGCTTAAGTAAGTTGCTAAGTCAAAAAGACCATTTCTTAAGTAAATAGTAACTAACTAAAAATGCTATTAGCATTTAACTAAGGGCCAATTTTTCAATAGTCAGTTAAACAGTCATTTAGTACTTATTCCTAAGGATAGAGAAAAAATCAATTTTTCAACAAGCAGATATAGCTTATTCCTTAGAATAAAACTATCTGCTTCTTTCAGAGACGAATACAAATTATTAATATAATATAATCTCAACAAAAATATTGTGTCAGTTGTCAAAGCTGTTTTGAAAGAATTTTGAATAAAATACAGTAGAACACAAGAAAACAAAATAATCATGAATAAAAATATTTTTGAATTTGACAATTTTTTTTTGTTATTCTGTAGAATAAATTATTCTTGATTGAAAAATTCAATGTTTTTATCTGATTGTTTATGAGCCTAATAACTTTATTCGTCGAACAGTTAACTGACTGTTTATTAGAAGATGGAAAAATTGGCTCTTAATCGTTTAAAATTTTGAACAATTGGATTTTAATGGAATTTTAAATTTTTTTTACTGTAACTATGTACATTCCAATTCTTGTAATATTAGCTAAAATTTTTAGTTTTATTTTTTTTTTTGTGAAAAAAATAAGAAAAAAATGCTACGGAAACAAGGGTTAAAAATGTGATTTTTAGTTAAATTTTGAAAAGATTGTTCCGCTTTTTTTTTGTTTTTATAAAAATACGCATTCCTTTTGTCCTAGATTTGTACTCTTTTTTGTGTCCTTATTTGTCCGGAAAAGTGCGGGATTTTACATCTCAATTACTAGTTTCGTCAAAATATATCTGGCAACCCTAGCCGATGGGAGCAACTACAAATTCGTTTTGAAGCAAAAAAAAAACTCTTCATTCAACTCGTTTTGATTTAAATTTATATAATCTCCTGTCAAAAACACCTCAAACCATGCTCAATTTGATGAAATCAATCTTGTCATCTCAAGTCATTGCATATAAACAAACATAATTTAATTCGTTAGTCAGATTAAACCACATAAATAAGCAATAAGCATATACAAGACACGTGTTAACAAGTTAAGCTCGTCATGCAAACAGACATTAAGATTGGTTTGGCTTAGATATTTTGTGACAACGAAACGCGGCTTGAAAGTATACTGTCAATGAGTTAGGTGAGTGCTTAAATGCATTATCGCATGTAATTATTTAAATTTAACTCGAAAAAAACACCAAATGGCGACCAAAATGATTCCTGGCGCTGATAAGTTTAATTAATTGCTTTGGTACGAATATTTATCAAACTAGACTTTTATCAGATGTTGTCCTTTTTTTTTATCAAATGAGCAAAAATCGATTATAGTTAATTAAAATAAAGTCAACATAAGTTTGTACATGCCATATGTGGGCAGATCAATAATTTTTTTTATTCAATTTATGCTATTAAAAGTGAGAAAAAACTAAATTTTTTAGCGAACAGATTTCTGGTAGGGTATCTTATTTATGGCTCCTTGTTGCATTCGTCTACCATGGGCAACCAAAGCCTGAAAGAAAATTAAATTGTGTCGTCACATTTGAGTCTTAGTTTTTAGAAGTCATGATCTTACAGTGTCCAGCATTTTGTTTCTGCAATTCATTTCCGATTTCTTGTCCTTGACATACTGAAGATATCTTGCTTGAGATTGTCTATCCAAATTCTAAAAAAAAGGGTTTTGAGACAAGCGCAACATTCTTTGTGTTATTTTTACAAACCCTATCAATTTGAGCTTGGTCTTCTTCTTTTTGTTGTTGAATCTTATTTATTTCAATTATTTCATCTTCTGAGCGCTTGATCTGCTGGGCTCGAGCTAATTTTTCCGATTTCATGTCTTGAAGATTGGACTATGAAAAAAGAAACATAACCCATGTAAAATAAAATAAATAAAATCTACTCCAAATTTTTTTAATCTACTGCATATTTTTAGTGATCTACTGCGTATTTTTCTTTGGCCAAATCTAAGAATTATTTATGTCCAGCAAGAGGGAATTTTAATAATCAGGAGGAGGGTAATAATGTAATAGGACATTCAGCCAAAAGATAGACCAAGCCGGAGATATGAAACATTTAACTTTTAAGCTGGGTTCATATTAATATATTACCTTTTGCGCTGAACCCTCCATAAATTTATTACTAAGCTTGTGTCTCTCTTCAAATTGAATTTGGAGTACATCTGCATGGTTTTCTCGTTCAATTCTATTAAAAAAAATTCTTAAATCATAAAATTTTTTCATATTTTTGCAACTTATTTCACCTCAAATCTTCCTTCTTTTTCTCCTCGTTTTCCATCTCTTTCATTTGTTTAATTTCATCTAACTGATTATTTAAGACATCAACAGTTTTATTTGCAATTATTTTTCTCAATTGATTTTCATATTGTTGTTGTTTTTCTTTTTCTCGTTCCAAACACATCAGAGCTTCAAACCAAATCTTATCGATTTCTTTTTCTTTCATTTGAATGGCTTTCTTTTCTGCAATTTGTAATAATTGTGCTCGTTTGGTTTCTTGTGTAATCTTTTTACTTTCCTTGGGGCGCATTTCTTCACAATTTATTCTAACAAAATTGTAATATTGTTAAGTTAATAGAATAGCTTATATCTAATATTTTTACTTACAATTCACGTTGAATTTGTTTGAGTTTTAAAAACTCATTTTCGGCTTCAGTTCTTTCGAATTTAGCTGTTGAAATCCAATCCAAACGTTTTTGTGCATTCTCTAGTACTCGAGATCTAAAAAGATTAGCTAATTCTTCTTCTTGTTGAAGTTCTTCCATTGAAAGCATAATTTTCAAGCTTTTTCAAATAAAAAAAAAAAAAACGGGAGTTATTGCAAATAAATTGGATTTATTTCAACTTAAATAACCTTTCTTTTCTTCGAGCTAAATCACGGTCCCTTTCCCGGAGAGCTTCTTTAATCTAAATTATTGTGAAATATGATTTCTTGTGATTGGGTAAGTTTTATTAATTTTTGCTAACCTTAAATCGAATATGAGTTTGAAGATGACGGTTGTCAGTTCTCTTCATAAATTCAATACTATCTGCCATTTCAACTTGATTCCAACATGAACTGATGATTCTTTGAAATAAAATGAAAGCTTATGGATATTATTGATTAGAGATAAAATTTGTATAAAAAGAAGGTAGTTGCTATAGGAAATAGGACCTTATTTTCAGTTGATAAACAAAGATATTTTGGCAAAATGTTATTGGAAACGAAATGTATCTAAGCATGTACCTAGATATTATGTCTTCCTTATGAGAGAGTCTGAGTAGTTAAGAATAATTTTTTTCCTAAAATAGTTTGAGGCTATATTATTGTTATTTTTATATATTGTTTTGGTTTTATGAATTAAATAACTTCTCGTTTTACCAGAAAGGGAAGCCAGAAGCCTTTTCTTTAATTTTGTTCATAAGTTATTTACCTATACCCAATGCCGTCTTTACCATAAGGGCACACGGGGCACGTGCCCAGGGCCCCCATTCTCAAGGGGGCCCCTAAGGAACGAAAATTTCTCTCACTCATTTATTCTCAAAACATTTTTGTCGGGCAAATTATGTGGCGTTGTATGCGGACAAAATTTTAAATCCAAATGACCAAACCCAAATTCAATTTTCCAAAAAATAAGACAATAATATTTTCAAAAAAACAAGAAAAATATCTTTTTTTTCCACTGTAGGTAAGATTATTTATTACACGGTGTTACAAAAATGAGGTTTTAAAATATACGCAGGCGGAGACCTATCAGGTTTTGTAGAGCTAGTCGCACTGAATACGAAACGGTATTTGAAAATCCCCTAACACCCCCAAAATACTCCAGATTTTTATCAGATTTTTCTTTTTTCAAAATATTTTTTGTTTTTATTTTTCAATTTTCTCAAAAACTAGAAGACATAGAAACATATAGTTTTCACGGTTCGATAAGGAATCATTTGAGGCAGTTTTCTGTGTGAGTAAGTTTTTTACTAAAATTCACAGTCTGGACAAAAATAGTATAAAATGAGTTTAAAAAATTTTTTTTTCGCCTATTTTTAACTCTGAAATCGATTATTTCAAAAACCATTGGTTATATTATATTGATTTAAAAATTAGAATCAAATGTACAATTTTGCCTTTCGGAAATGGTATCATTTATTACTGCAAGTGTTGCCGTTGTTTTTTAATAATTTTTTTTATTTTGATAATTTTTTTTTTAGAAAAATGCCCCTCCCACCTAAACGGGGAGAGATAGACCCCCCTCCCAAAGAAAAAAATGTTTGTATTGAGCTCCTCTACAAAAACCCGTTATCAAATCCTGGCGCCCAAGTTATCCTACTACGTGCCGAAACAACATTTTTGTTCTATACCTAAAAGTTCGAATTTCTGTATCTGGGTTGAAATCGAAAAAAATTTTTTTCTAAGCCATTTTTGAAGTGATTTTCATAAAAAATACCTCGATTAATTGGGAAATAGATATAGTCTTAGAATATATTTTTTAAATAGCATGTTGTTTTGAAAACATGTACTATAACTTGATGCCGAAGTTGGGCAAATGACAAAAAAAATTGAATTTTTGAACTTTGACAGCTTATAAATTCTAAGTGGTTCAACCGAGTTAAATGTTTTATATATTGTTAAAAAGGTACATTTATCTTCTATCAGAAACTGTAAAAAAATCGAAAATGGGTAAAAAATTGTCGAAGCTAGAATTTTTTCAATGGATGAAGGTCTAAAAAACCGTTTTTTGCCCGTAACTTCAGATTTTGGGGGTGTTAGGGGATTTTCAAATACCGTTTCGTATTCAGTGCGACTAGCTCTACAAAACCTGATAGGTCTCCGCCCGCGTATTTTTTGAGTGTTACACCGTGTTATTTATTAATAAAAACAACGAATTCTCTTCCATTATCTTTATCCTTAAATAATAATTTCGTTTGAAGTTTGCAAAACTGTCAAATTTGTAGTATGTGTTAAAATCAGTGTAAAAATATGTGTAGATTCGTATTAAAAGACGAAAATAGAATCAATTCGTCGGCAAAAAAAACATCAATACTTTTGACGTTGGAAAACGTTTAAGAAAAACTATTGCCGGCTCGTCGACGGTACATCAATGTTTTGGTTCAATGGAAAACACCATGGTACAATGGTTGGCACCCCCAAACTTTTTTTTAATTTGAATTGCGAATTGCTTTCGTATTAAAAGATTGACACATAAAATTCATTAAATAGTTAACTTTAAAAAAAAATTATTATTTTTTTTTAAATCCAAAAATATTTTTTTTTAAGTTATCTTAATTTTAATATCAGTATAAACCTTTTTATGTAAAAATTTTCATTAAAATCGGCCCCCAAATTGTTGAGTGCCCAAGGGCCTCAGGATAGTTAAAGACGGCCCTGCATATACCTATGTATTTAATTTATGGATAGTGCAGGACTGCAGGCGCTAGAGGTAGTTGAGTATGCAAAATATGAGGACGGAGTTTCACCAATGGATTTGAGTTCAGAAGAGGTCAAAGATTAATAATGTGGTTCTTGCCGGTCAATTTTATTTGATAAATTATTTTTTACCACTACTCTTATTTGTATACGAAATAGAGTTGTGAATATGCCTTTTGTTTTTACTTGGTTACACTTTTAGGTTTTTAGTTTTTCTATTATTCAATCCAGTTTGGAGAAACGAGACGTAGCATTAAAGATTTTTTAACAGTATACTTACTTACTGTCTACTTACAGTATACTTGTTTACTGTTGTTTACTTGTAAAGCGCAAAGAAAACCAGGGGAAGGACTGTTTCGCATTTTGGATACAAAAGTAAATCTCTTATTGAAACATAATATGTGAATAAAGATATTATCTATGTCCACTAGATTAGCCCTGTTCCATTGGAGGTGGTAGTTTACTACTAGTAGATGTTTTGGTTAATCTAATACTATCATCTACTCAATGCTCTTCTTCCCGAGTAGATACGAATACGATTTGTATTGAATTCGTTTAAAGTGCGTTCCATTGAAAATCGCTAGTAAACTACTAATAGTACTTTGCCACCTCCCAAAGGAACAGGGCTATTATCAAAAAAAGAGAACAGATCTCGAAACTGCTGTTTTGTCTTTAGACAAAAACTTTGGAAATAATAACACTTGGGTTTAATTTGCACTTTTTGGGGTTCATGGTAAACCAAAACAATAGATAATCACCCTTTCCCCTCCTAAGATTTGCTTTTGTAGTGTTGGGAGCAAAAATACAATTTTCATACCCTATGAGCCTAACTCGAGTCCTATGAGCTATAGTGCAAGAACCGTGCATTGTACAAAAAAAATTGTAAATTTATAAAATGTAGATAATTTAAAGTTCTACATTTTTGCCAAAGTAATTTATTCGACCTAAATTATAACAAAAAAGTTATGATGAATACAAGGGTTTTTTTGTTTCGAAAAACCCTGTTTTGTTGAGTTCAAACTGTAATATTTTTTTTATCCAACTTCAACTTTTAAAACTTATACTTTTTTGAAAAATGCAATACCGGGACAAGTTTTAAAAATAATAAACCAGAGTCACACAAGACACAATACAAATTTTTTGGTCTTATTGCTCTGAAATAAAAGTAAGAATTTGAGTTTTTATGAAACTCGGAACTGGTAATTAATTTGCAAAAAAATGGCGTATGAAATAAATAACACGGTGCGACACTGAAAATACACCCGAGAAATAACATAGTGTAGGCTGTTCGTATGGTCGAATAATGCATAAAAATATTTTTGTTATATTTTTGGAACCCTCCATTTTTTTTTTATTTACAAAAAACCATTTTTACAGACCTTGCTATGTAATCTATCAATATTTCAGTCATTTTTTTAACAACTCTCAATATGTTATATGTTTTTGGAAAGAAGATTTCCAGACCTTTTGAATGATGTATATAAGTCTATTGTTTTTTTCCCAATTTTTTCAACTTTACCCAATTTTTTTTGCAAAATAAAACAAACAAAAAAATAAAGTAAGGTTATATTCTGAAAGAATATACATTTAGGCACAAATTGGCGTATTTTTTTTATTGAATTTGACCAAAACTGCGGAATCTATGCTATTTTTTCGTAAATAGAAAATGTGGCTTTTCATGATGTGAATTGCAAGGTGCACAATAGGGTGTTCGTTATTTTAAAATAATAAGAATTTCTATGCTCCTAGGATCTTATATGGTTGGAAATAAACAAAAAAAATATTCCCCAAGTTTCAAGTCTCTAACTTAATTCTAACCCGTGTCGCCAAGCGGTTGAAGTTTCTCATGGGAATAACATGGGGTTTCTTGGACCTTGTTCGATCAATTTTAAATTCCAGCCAAACCATTCGTTCAAAAAATTTAAAACTTTACAGACTCAAATTTAATAAGTGTAGCTATCATGTGAACATTTTTCAGATTTTTAATTGTTATAATTTTAGAGATTTAGCTTGTTAAAAAAAAGTCATTTTTTCAGACTTTTTCAAAAATCGCTTTTTACCCGTTTAATGTCAAAAAATTAAAAAACATACATTTTTATTCACAAATAAGCGTAGTATGTATATTTAAAATTTATATTTAATTCAAAGTTATATATGTAATTAACTAGAATAATAAAAAGTTATTAACTTTTTAATTGAATTGTAATTAACTAGTTTTTTATTTATTTACTACAGTACTTTTTCTTAAATCGGGAACACGTTTTTTGAATATCGATGTGACTTGAGAATGAATACACAACTAATTTTTTATATAAGCCGTGTTTTATTGGTAACTCAGTACTTAGCTCAGTAAAATTTTACACGGTAAACAACAACAAATGATTGCTAAGGATAAAAAAAAGTTTTTTATTTGTTGGTTTACAGAGAAATTTTTTGTATAGAAATATAAATTTTTGACCCTTCAACAATATAGGATTATAAAAAATAAATAAAAGTAATCTTTTTTTGTTGTTTACAGCAAAAAAAGTTTACTCAGTAAAATACTGAGTACCAATAAAACACGGCTATAACTATGAATTGAATTTGCATTTGAATGAAAATCCTCTTTCCAAAAACATATAACATATTGAGAGGTGTTAGAAAAATGACTGAAATATTGATAGATTACATCGCAAAGTCTGTAAAAATGGTTTTTTGTAAATAAAAAAAAAATGGAGGGTTCCAAAAATATAACAAAAATATTTTTATGCATTATTCGACCATACGAACAGCCTACACTATGTTATTTCTCGGTTGTATTTTTTTTTTTTATTTTGTAGCACAGTGTAATCTTTTTTATCAAAAAACAAAACCGACTTCCATGGATCAAAACTGGGTTTTATGGTTTTTCTAATAGTTCCTATGGCTATAACTTAACGAAATTGAAATGGGACCACATTGCAGCCACCAGCTGCAAAACCAGCCAAAACTTAAGAGAAATCGTAGAGAAGTTTTAAATACTACTAAGAATAACAAACTAAAAATTCAGAACTTAACTTTCACTTAAAACACTTTGGTGTCCATTGTCCCTGGGCCTGAAGGATCTTTTCGAGCTACATATTTCAGCAAGGATACACTGAATCTCCAAGCAGGGGCGGACTGGCCCACCGGGCATTCTGGATTTTTCCCGGTAGGCCCTCGGGCAAGAAAACATTTCTTAAAAGCACTTGAAATTCAATTTTTAAATTCACTCACGTCATGCTTCAAGTCGGTTTCTGGCCTTTTTAGTCAGTATAAATCTATTGTGCCCCTTATGGATCTTTCGAGACCAATAGAATTATGTTTGTGAGCCCCCTATGTATGTTTCGAGGCCCACAGAATTATGTTTGCGGCATTTAAGTCAACGTAGGCCTCCTATGGATCTTAATGGGCCTACCGAATTCTGTTTGTGCCACCCCTATGGATTTTCAAAGAGCCCCATATGGATATTTCGAGGCCCACTGAATCATGTTTATGGCGTTTAAGTCAATGAAGGCCTCCTATGGATCTTTAGGGGCCTACCGAATTCTGTTTGTGGGTCCCCTATGGATTTTCAGGAGGCCCCATATGGATCTTTCGAGGCCCACAGAATTATCTTTGTGGCCATTAAGTCAATGAAGGCCTCCTATGGATCTTTAGGGGCCTACCGAATTCTGTTTGTGGGCCCCCTATGGATTTTCAGGGGGCCCCATATGGATCTTTCGAGGCCCACAGAGCACAGAATCATGTTTATGGCGTTTAAGTCAATGAAGGCCTCCTATGGATCTTTAGGGGCCTACCGAATTCTGTTTGTGGGCCCCCTATGGATTTTCAGGGGGCCCCATATGGATCTTTCGAAGCCCACAGAATCATATTTATGGCGTTTAAGTCAATGAAGGCCTCCTATAGATCTTAAGGGGCCTACCGAATTCTGTTTGTGGGCCCCCTATGGATTTCCAGGGGGCCCCATATGGATCTTTCGAAGTCCACAGAATCATGTTTATGGCGTTTAAGTCAATGAAGGCCTCCTATGGATCTTAATGGGCCTACCGAATTCTGTTTGTGGGCCCCCTATGGATTTTCAGGGGGCCCCATATGGATCTTTCGAAGCCCACAGAATAATGTTTATGGCGTTTAAGTCAATGAAGGCCTCCTATGGATCTTTAGGGGCCTACCGAATTCTGTTTGTGGGTCCCCTATGGATTTTCAGGGGGCCCCATATGGATCTTTCGAGGCCCACAGAATTATCTTTGTGGCCATTAAGTCAATGAAGGCCTCCTATGGATCTTTAGAGGCCTACCTAATTCTGTTTGTGGGCCCCCTATGGATTTTCAGGGGGCCCCATATGGATCTTTCGAGGCCCACAGAATCATGTTTATGGCGTTTAATTCAATGAAGGCCTCCTATGGATCTTTAGGGGCCTACCGAATTCTGTTTGTGGGTCCCCTATGGATTTTCAGGAGGCCCCATATGGATCTTTCGAGGCCCACAGAATTATCTTTGTGGCCATTAAGTCAATGAAGGCCTCCTATGGATCTTTAGGGGCCTACCGAATTCTGTTTGTGGGCCCCCTATGGATTTTCAGGGGGCCCCATATGGATCTTTCGTGGCCCACAGAGCACAGAATCATGTTTATGGCGTTTAAGTCAATGAAGGCCTCCTATGGATCTTTAGGGGCCTACCGAATTCTGTTTGTGGGCCCCCTATGGATTTTCAGGGGGCCCCATATGGATCTTTCGAAGCCCACAGAATCATATTTATGGCGTTTAAGTCAATGAAGGCCTCCTATAGATCTTAAGGGGCCTACCGAATTCTGTTTGTGGGCCCCCTATGGATTTCCAGGGGGCCCCATATGGATCTTTCGAAGTCCACAGAATCATGTTTATGGCGTTTAAGTCAATGAAGGCCTCCTATGGATCTTAATGGGCCTACCGAATTCTGTTTGTGGGCCCCCTATGGATTTTCAGGGGGCCCCATATGGATCTTTCGAAGCCCACAGAATAATGTTTATGGCGTTTAAGTCAATGAAGGCCTCCTATGGATCTTTAGGGGCCTACCGAATTCTGTTTGTGGGTCCCCTATGGATTTTCAGGGGGCCCCATATGGATCTTTCGAGGCCCACAGAATTATCTTTGTGGCCATTAAGTCAATGAAGGCCTCCTATGGATCTTTAGAGGCCTACCTAATTCTGTTTGTGGGCCCCCTATGGATTTTCAGGGGGCCCCATATGGATCTTTCGAGGCCCACAGAATCATGTTTATGGCGTTTAATTCAATGAAGGCCTCCTATGGATCTTTAGGGGCCTACCGAATTCTGTTTGTGGGCCCCCTATGGATTTTCAGGGGACCCCATATGGATCTTTCGAAGCCCACAGAATCATGTTTATGGCGTTTAAGTCAATGAAGGCCTCCTATGGATCTTTAGGGGCCTACCGAATTCTGTTTGTGGGCCCCCTATGGATTTTCAGGGGGCCCCATATGGATCTTTCGAAGCCCACAGAATCATGTTTATGGCGTTTAAGTCAATGAAGGCCTCCTATGGATCTTTAGGTTCCTACCGAATTCTGTTTTTGGGCCCCCTATGCAGTGGCGTATCCAGAAAAAAATTTGGGGGGGGCTAGAAAATTTTTCAAAATTTTTTTAGAGGGAAAATGTACGAAAAAATTTGTTTCTCTTTTTTATCCATCTTTGATCGAAAGTGAAGAGCTGTGGTGCGGTACTGAAAGTGGTAAAGTAGCATTTTACTGCTACTACTCGACAGCTTCGTACTCTGTCTCCTCCTTTCATAATAAAAGTAGTGTTTTTTCAAAGTTGTTATTCTGCAAACATTTTACACAATGAGCAACGAGTTCAGTCATCCATAAAAAAAAAACACTTTATTTCGTTCGAACTTTGTCATGTACTGAATTCAAAACTGTTAACAGATTTATTGCTATCACGTTTATAGTTATTGAGCTATAGTCTCATTATTATTTTCGATATAAATGCTCTTGTTCCGCAATTTGACCGAAAGTGAATTGAAATCACTTTTCAATTTCACGTGAAATTAAATATCATATTTTTCATTTCGATCGATTTCGAAAACTTTAAAATTGCTTCAAACTGTCAAAAAAAGTGAAATTACTACTGCTTTGGACATGGATGCAATTTTATCCATAGTTTTGATAATATTTTGTCCAAAAATTGCAAATTCATTGAAAAATGCACTAAATTCAAAGTAAACTGAATTCGATGAGAAAATCTAAATGAGTGAAAAAATGCAGAACACCTAATTTCACTTTCGGCAAGTGAATGCCCAAAAAGTTAAATGCAGAATGTGAAAGTCTCAAATATTAATTTTCAATGAAGTTCTTGTTGATGTTTAATCCAAAATACATATTATTTTTTCGTAATATGTTATGATCCTGAACTTTGCAGACAATTTGTCTGCTGAGGTTTGGACAGCCACCAAAGTCGCAAAACTGGTCTGATTTTGAAAAATTAAACGGCATTCGCTTCGTTAAATAAAAATCTAGGGGCGATATTTTTTAGTTTTTTTTTATTTGTCTTAACAAAAAAGTTATGGCCAAAAAACGCAAAACCCACCAAAAAATTAATTTCAAAATTTTTGGACTTTCGTCACCACTGTAATAATGGACACATTTTTATAAAATAAACGCCATTCGCTTCGTTAAATAAAAATCTAGGGGCGATATTTTTTAGTTTTTTTTTATTTGTCTTAACAAAAAAGTTATGGCCAAAAAACGCAAAACCCACCAAAAAATTAATTTAAAAATTTTTGGACTTTCGTCACCACTGTAATAATGGACACATTTTTATAAAATAAACGCCATTCGCTTCGTTAAATAAAAATCTAGGGGCGATATTTTTTAGTTTTTTTTTATTTGTCTTAACAAAAAAGTTATGGCCAAAAAACGCAAAACCCACCAAAAAATTAATTTAAAAATTTTTGGACTTTCGTCACCACTGTAATAATGGACACATTTTTATAAAATAAACGCCATTCGCTTCGTTAAATAAAAATCTAGGGGCGATATTTTTTAGTTTTTTTTTATTTGTCTTAACAAAAAAGTTATGGCCAAAAAACGCAAAACCCACCAAAAAATTAATTTAAAAATTTTTGGACTTTCGTCACCACTGTAATAATGGACACATTTTTATAAAATAAACGCCATTCGCTTCGTTAAATAAAAATCTAGGGGCGATATTTTTTAGTTTTTTTTTATTTGTCTTAACAAAAAAGTTATGGCCAAAAAACGCAAAACCCACCAAAAAATTAATTTAAAAATTTTTGGACTTTCGTCACCACTGTAATAATGGACACATTTTTATAAAATAAACGCCATTCGCTTCGTTAAATAAAAATCTAGGGGCGATATTTTTTAGTGTTTTTTTATTTGTCTTAACAAAAAAGTTATGGCCAAAAAACGCAAAATCCACCAAAAAATTAATTGTATATCCAATAAAATACTGTCGTGGTGGGTTTGGTGTGTTGTAATAGTTATTATTACTTATGGTTTCGTTTTCATTGAAACTGAGATTAATTGTTTTTTCGTTTACTTCAACTAGTTTTCCAATTTTTTCTTTTTTAGCATATATGGCACTCTTTGGTGCTTGACCTTATCACGATTCCAACTTTCTTCGGAGTCTAAGTTATCAGGTTCATTTAATTTCCTCTTGTTTTTTTTTTTAAGTTAACTTTGGGTTTGGGAAGATTAAGCTGTTTGAACGAGGATCTATTCTTTCATAATTTATATGGATAAAACGACCAACTTTCAAACTTTTTTCGTTTTCCATTTTTATAATTTTAAAATAGTTTTCAACAGAACTATTTGTTTTGTGGTTTTCTAGATTTCCTAACACAAGTGTCCATAAAGGAATATAGGGAATCAGATTTTCCATTAAATATTTAGAAAATATTAGGGATCTATAAATATTAGGATTGCTTATATTTTTATCTTCATTTTCATTTTCAATTTTTTGTTTTTTTTCGTTTTTTGGCCATAACTTTTTTGTTAAGACAAATAAAAAAAAACTAAAAAATATCGCCCCTAGATTTTTATTTAACGAAGCGAATGGCGTTTATTTTATAAAAATGTGTCCATTATTACAGTGGTGACGAAAGTCCAAAAATTTTGAAATTAATTTTTTGGTGGGTTTTGCGTTTTTTGGCCATAACTTTTTTGTTAAGACAAATAAAAAAAAACTAAAAAATATCGCCCCTAGATTTTTATTTAACGAAGCGAATGCCGTTTAATTTTTCAAAATCAGACCAGTTTTGCGACTTTGGTGGCTGTCCAAACCTCAGCAGACAAATTGTCTGCAAAGTTCAGGATCATAATATGTTGCTTTTTTAATCCAAATCAAAAGCGCAAAATGGAATTTGCTAAGAGAAACCATTAGTTATGTTGGCCACTAAGATTTTGAGATATCAAAAATTTCTATTTATAATATCTTTAAAAGACGGCGTTTTGAGATTGCATTTTGCATAAGAAGTTTTGCAAAATTTAACGGTGATGTAATTCGACGTCAAAATACCAAAAAAAAAAAAATGATCTGAAGCATTCCAAATCGAACTAAAATCCGAAAAAAAATTACGCCAACCCTCAACGTCAGCTGAGGCTCTTACTCAAACAAACATAAACATCCTTTTCAGATTTTGGAGGGGGCTCGAGCATCTGAGCTGCCTCTAAATCTTTAAGATTTACGTAAAAGTTTCAGTAAATCATGTTCATTATGATGAAATCAGGTAAATAATAGCATGATCTTGAAGGCTTGGGGGGGGCTTGAGCCCCCTGAGCCCCCCCCTCAATACGCCACTGCCCCTATGGATTTTCAGGGGGCCCCATATGGATCTTTCGAAGCCCACAGAATCATGTTTATGGCGTTTAAGTCAATGAAGGCCTCCTATGGATCTTTAGGGGCCTACCGAATTCTGTTTGTGGGCCCCCTATGGATTTTCAGGGGGCCCCATATGGATCTTTCGAAGCCCACAGAATCATGTTTATGGCGTTTAAGTCAATGAAGGCCTCCTATGGATCTTTAGGGGCCTACCGAATTCTGTTTGTGGGCCCCCTATGGATTTTCAGGGGGCCCCATATGGATCTTTCGAAGCCCACAGAATCATGTTTATGGCGTTTAAGTCAATGAAGGCCTCCTATGGATCTTAAGGGGCCTACCGAATTCTGTTTGTGGGCCCCCTATGGATTTTCAGGGGGCCCCATATGGATCTTTCGAGGCCCACAGAATTATCTTTATGGCCTTTAAGTCAATGAAGGCCTCCTATGGATCTTTGGAGGCCTACCGAATTCTGTTTGGGGGCCCTATATGAATCTTTCGAGGCAAAAAACAACAAAAACTTTATCTGTATAGATTTTTGAAAAATCCAGATAATTATCCAGATTTTACTTTCTCTCGATAAAAACAGTGGTGCCAAGATACTTTATTTGTTGTGTTAAGCCTGAACTACATCAAAACACAAAGTCAAAAAAGTACAAAAAAGTAAACACGATGTTTTTTCTTCTTCCCCCTAGTAGCTTGTTTGTATATCTCTCTTTCATTTTAAAAAAGTATTCGGTTCAAAAAGCTTGAACAAGACCAAGCTTTCGATTTTCACAATGTTTTAAAAACAAATACACTGAAACAATATTTTATATCCTTTCCGTAAGGTAGCTCTTCGATCACATAGTTCCTGTCATTTTCCAAAAAAAAAGCTCTTTTGGCAAACAATTGAAATTTCAAATACATTCGATTCCCTATAAGTCATACTGTATCACTAACGATTCTCGAGCTACTTGTATTGTTTCAACCGTCCTTTGCTTCAACAGTACCTAATCTCCCCTAATTAGAGATTTAGGTGACAAAATATGAAATAAAAGTAACAAATTGAGTTTTTAAAAAATATTGAACTCTTAATTGATTTGTAATCCAGTTAAATAAGGGTTTAACCTCGGAATGAATGTTAGTAGAAATTTTTTTTGCTCAATATCTTCCTTTTGCCATTCTATAACGTATCTCAAAAGTCTAGAAAAATCTCATGTCCGCTTGTCGCGATTTCAAGGACATATCGCGAAATGGAGATTTTCAAAATTAGCAAAAATAGGCTATGGTAGTATATACACATATGATACATGATTTCAAGTTATACCTGTTTTTCATCTGTCAACTCATATTATTATAACAGTTGCAAACTTACTGCCGAAAAACCCTTAAAAGTTATGGTAGATGAACCAAATTTTGCATGAAGATTTTAGAATCCATCATTATTAAAAATCAAAACAATCCCTTACAAAAAATATATATACCTACGAAATAATGGTATTTTTTGATGGAGGGGCAAATTTTAGGATATGCACTAAAGAAGATTCTTGTTCATCTTAGGAATAAGTGCAAATAGGCTAATTTTTTTCATTTTAATCTTTGTTTGGATATTCTCTAACTACCCTCAAAAATCTAAAAAAATCTCATGTCCGCAAGTCCTAATTTTCTTGGTTTGAAAATAAGGTGCAGATTTTAAAAAATTAATAAGAAAAGTTTAAATTTTTATATGTATACCAACATAAGCGACATGATTTAAAGGTATTTTTTAACCCTAATTCCAACAAAACTCACAAACAAGTCAACCTGACCATCCCTGAAAAGTAATTCACCTTATTCATGTTGATCTGACACAAATATATGAAGTGTAGTTTTCCAATTTTTTAAAATCTGCACCTTATTTTCAAACCAGGAAAATTAGGACTTGCGGACATGAGATTTTTTTTAGATTTTTGAGGATAGTTAAAAAATATCCAAACAAAGATTAAAATGTAAAAATTAGCCTATTTGCACTTATTCCTAAGATGAACAAGAATCTTCTTTAGTGCATATCCTAAAATTTGCCCCTCCATCAAAAAATACCATTATTTCGTAGGTATATATATTTTTTGTAAGGGATTGTTTTGATTTTTAATAATGATGGATTCTAAAATCTTCATGCAAAATTTGGTTCATCTACCATAACTTTTAAGGGTTTTTCGGCAGTAAGTTTGCAACTGTTATAATAATATGAGTTGACAGATGAAAAACAGGTATAACTTTTTCCAGAGACGTCAGATTGTCTTAATTTTAGATTTTTTGGAATCAGCATTAAAAAATACCTTGAAATCATGTATCATATGTGTATATACTACCATAGCCTATTTGTGCTAATTTTGAAAATCTCCATTTCGCGATTTGACCTTGAAATCGCGACAAGCGGACATGAGATTTTTCTAGACTTTTGAGATATGTTATAGAATGGCAAAAGGAAGATATTGAGCAAAAAAAATTTCAACTAACATTCATTCCGAGATTTACCCCTTTTTTCTCCTTATTTTACTGTATTATTGCAGCAAAAAATATTTTGATTTATTAATTATTTCTTTTTATTAAGAAATGTTTTAGTGAAAGAATTGTAAAAAACAAAAATCTATTATGAGCGGAGGGAGCAAAATACAGTTGCAAAGTCGGGACTTTTCGAAATTTCGCAAAAACTGCATTAAATCGAAAACCGTAAGAATTTGAGATGAACAAGTTACCAAATTCTGAGAGTCCTAAAGTTAGCCTATCTGCCTATCAGAGTTGTAAAAGATTGCAATCTTTTTTGAATGCAATCTTTAATGACTTCAATCAAAAGATTGCATTCATTGACTTACATTTGAGACTTAGACTTCAAATTTTGCAATCACCAATCATTTTCCATGAAATGATTGCAATCTTTTTTTTTTCTCAATCAATTGACTGCATTCAAATGATTGCAGTCTTTTGGGACTGCATGCAGTATTTGCATTCTTTTTGCAATCTTTCCATTCCTTGGCAGTCTTTGCATTCCTTGGCAGTCTTTTGCATTCATTTGCATTCCTTGGCAGTCTTTTGCATTCATTTGCATTCTTTTGCAGTCTTTTGCATTCTTTTTTAATTCGTTTGAATTCTTTTGCATTCTTTTGCATTCTTTTGAATTCTTTTGCATTCTTTTGCATTCTTTTGCATTCTTTTGCATTCTTTTGCATTCTTTTGCATTCTTTTTGCATTCTTTTGCCACACCCACACCAAACGTATGGATTTCACAAAAATTTTAACATTTTTTTAGTTCAAGGATGAACTATAGTATCATTGTCTGTCCAGGAGTAATAGTACAGTCAAATACAGTGAAAAAGGGGTATGCCTCGGAATGAATTCTAATAATAATATTTTTTTTGCTTAATATCTTCGTTTTGGCATTCTATAACTTACCTCAAAAATCTCATGTTCGGAGGTCGTGATTTTTAAGGCCAAACCACAAAATTAAGATTTTGGAAATAAGCAATAATAGACAATGGTATTATTCAATGATGAAAAAAAAACTAAAATCCAGGAAATCTGACGTCTCTAAAAAAAAGTTTTAACTCTTTTTCATCTTTCAACCTATATTATCAAAACACTTGCAAACTTACTACCAAAAAACCTTTAAAAATTATGGTAGAGTAACCAAATTTTGCATGAAGGCTTTTATATCCATTAATCATTAACAATCATAACAAAAACATATCTCTGAAATCATGTATCATATGTTTATATAATACCATTGTGGTTTGGCCTTAAAAATCACGACCTCCGAACATGAGATTTTTGAGGTAAGTTATAGAATGCCAAAACGAAGATATTAAGCAAAAAAAATATTATTATTAGAATTCATTCCGAGGCATACCCCTTTTTCACTGTATTTGACTGTACTATTACTCCTGCACAGACAATGATACTATAGTTGAACTTAGTTCTTAAAACTATCAAATTCATCCTTGAACTAAAAAAATGTTAAAATTTTTGTGAAATCCATACGTTTGGTGTGGGTGTGGCAAAAGAATGCAAAAAGAATGCAAAAGAATGCAAAAGAATTCAAAAGAATGCAAAAGAATGCAAAAGAATTCAAAAGAATGCAAAAGAATGCAAAAGAATTCAAAAGAATGCAAAAAGAATGCAAAAGAATGCAAAAGAATTCAAAAGAATTCAAAAGAATGCAAAAGACTGCCAAGGAATGCAAATGAATGCAAAAGACTGCCAAGGAATGCAAAGACTGCCAAGGAATGGAAAGATTGCAAAAAGAATGCAAAGACTGCATGCAGTCCCAAAAGACTGCAATCATTTGAATGCAGTCAATTGATTGGGGAAAAAAAAAGATTGCAATCATTTCATGGAAAATGAAAATGATTGCAAAATTTGAAGTCTAAGTCTCAAGTGTAAGTCAATGAATGCAATCTTTTGTTGGAATTGTGTAACTGAATGGCAATGACTGCATTCACAAAAGATTGCATTCTATCAGCATATTTCGTTTGATCCATTACTTTTGGGACACGATGTGTATACAAAATATTTAACAAATTTTTAGCAAACACGAGTTGTGGTATAATTACGGTGACCATATTTCTGGGAGCAAAACCCGGGACAAAAAACATTATAAAATCGTAATAGAATGCATAGATAAAATTGCTTAGAATATCAAAGCTTTTTATGTACCTGATAACTCACAAAAATATTTTTAATTTAATTTTATAAGAATTTTAATATCAATTTAAAAAATGATATAAAATTTAATTAATTTGTCGAAGTACCTAATTTACCGGTTCAGTAAAAGGTACTGTTAGTAACTGTTAAAAATATTATTTTTTTTTTTTTGTAACATGTAATTAAAAGTTTTGAAATTTTAAAGGGTTCATTACTCAAAAAACTTTTTCTTGTGAAGCTTTAACATGACAAACAAAAGCACTGGATAAATTCACGAAAACTTTTAAAAATAAATGCTTTTATTTGAAAAAATAAATGATTTTTAGCATTTACATTTTCCAAACTTGGTCAATTAATAAAAAGGTACAATTAATAAAAAGGATTATCACCGACTAACTTCTATAAGTCGGTTAATGTGGTTGCAGTCCTTGTAAAATGCCACATGTTCCGAAAAAATAGATAAAACGTCCTTAACAAATATTCCTGACAGACCAACCCCTTATATTTTAGAAAAAGAAGGTGCAATAAAGACGAGATCGTTAATAAAACATCAAGCTCTTCAAATGTCTCTGTTAAAAAATATTTCTAATGTTTTTTATTTATATTAAGAACATACATACATTTTGAAAAAAAAAAAATTGTTTCTAATTATTTTTCGACCACTGTATATAAAACAACAATTCCTGCATATCAACTTTTATTTTAAAATATTTCGAGTAAGCAAATAATTATGTAAGTATTTTGTGGCCCTTTTCCTAAAAGTCCCGGAAGGCCCTTTGACTCCCAGTCCGCCCCTGTCTCCAAGTACCATACGTAATAATCTGTTTGTATGACATAAATTCGCTATAAAATGTTAAACTGAATGTATACCAGCACAGTTTAGTAGCTGTTTGGATAGGTACATTGAAGTCTGAGACCGAAATTAATCAGAAACATTGTGTATCTGAAATGATGTCTAGGTAGCTAACTTTTTGATGATAATGAGAGGTCAAACGTCAAATATCTCTGCGAGGTCTTTGAAGTAGGATGATTCGTGTTCAGCAAACCTCACAAAAATTTATTTTTCAGCACTGAAAGATTTTTATATAAACTATATTTTTTACAAAACTTACCGATTTGGTATCGTGAATAATCAAACTCTTCCGAAAATAACAGATTACTTGAGCTTGGTAGGCTTGCAGAGTGCTTTCATGATATAGTGGGTCGAAGTTTTCCAGATCCATTAGCTAAAAATTATTTTGTCAGAGGACTTAACTTTTATTTTTTCATGGATTCGTATTTACAATTATAATTAAATATGTCAGCTTGAGCACGAAAACATTTTAAAAATTGTTAAAGTAGTTGAGTACAAATATAATAATATGTATACATTTTCAGCAACTTCTATACTCCGTGCCGCATTGGACCTACTCGAGCATTTAACTTTATTTAAATGTGAGCTCTTTTAAAGCTCGTATAGAAGCAATTTATGTTCATCTTATCAAAGTAGGTTATCACTTAAAACAGGAGTGTTTTTTGTATAACCATTCAGCCACATTTATAAAATATTTCCTCCTCCAAAACGTTTACAAATGACTCTATTTTGCTTGACCATTAGAAATACCGGTAGACATAGACAGACGCATAGTCTATTGCGCATGCACGGCTCTTTTACTATTGCTTTGGTGGTGAAAACAAATTAATTGATTTTTTCAATAATATTATTAATGACTGAGCTCGGGAAGATTAGCTCGGGGCTAATACAATCTAATGCACACTTTAATAACGAAGCGCTCACGCTGCTGCTTGATGCGCTTGGCGATGGCCGAAGATGGCTTGTAGCAGTTTCCAGGTGTGCAGATGCATTTGCATAATTTGTGTTCGCTTCGTGATTTTATGGGGGCCTTAGCCCCATGTCGGCTTACATAGACTTGAGATGTGCATGTGCTTGAGACACGATGATGAAGTTGTCATAACTTCGAGCTTCCATTAGAATACATCAGCAACAACAACTGCAGCTTGACTTCTTCGTGCTTAAAGGTGGAGTGCAGACTCACATCTTTATCTCAATCTTAGCATCTTATTCTTACGTTTTCTTCTTGCAAAGATGACACATTTAAATTTACTGGATAATAAAAGTTAATCGTTATGATATGAACAAGTATTTGTATACATACATATATTTGTTTTTTTTTTTTGTGAAGTTATGAATGAAATTGCATATATGAAAACTCTTAATAGAAAACATATTGAAAGAAAATTTGGATCTTAATCTTTAGGTTTACGTTGTATATCAATAAATTACGTTAATTAGGTATTTTGGTAATTTAATGTTTGATTTTGTTCCCATATTTGGCATACTTTGCATATTTCAAAATTCAAACATATCTATTCGTACTTTAATAAGTCCACAGTTGGTAGTGTAACTGGAATTTAAAATGCACTGTAAACCACTACAAGTGGAAGTGGATTGTAAACATTTTTCTTCCCTTTGAAAAGGGAGCCAATCTAACGTGGTTATTATAACCATCTAGTATTGTTAAAGCAATGAATAGCAGCTCTATCCTGCTGAAAAATAAACACTATTGAAGCGATTTCTGTTACAAAAATGGTAAATACTAATGCTCAGGTAGGAATCCTTCAGAATCATGGCATCATGAACACATCCTGCCATCCTGGGGGCCAATTCTGTTTCTGTGAATAAGTGAAACGAAAAGCATTTCACTTTTTCAATCATAAATTTGATTCTCGTTCTGTGAAAAAAATGAAAACAAACATCAAAATTATTCATATATGAATATTTGTATTTCACTAAATTATTCAATTGTGAATGTTTAAGTCGAAACTTTGAAACATATTAAATGGATAATTTTTTGAAAAAAAAGTAGAGGCAAGAGCGTAACAAAAAGTCAAAGAGATCGGGTCAAAATTCTGGCTTCAAAATTCTGCTTTTCAAAATTCTGACTTTTTAGCGAAAATTCTGTTTTTCAAAATTCAGCTTTTTTTCTACTCTGTTTCAAAATTCTGCTTTTTAAAATTCTGCTTTTCAAAATTCTGCCAGCATTATATTTGAACAAAAAAATTCTGCCAATTCTGTTTTTTTTTTTTATAGCATATGCACTGGCTAAAGAAAAATACACCTCATTAATGTAATTCAACATTGGTACTCTCCTAATTTTTTTTATTTAAGTGTCCCAAATATTTTTTGAATTCCATTATGTACTGACTTTCTTTCAAATAAAATATGTAAACTAATTGGAACCGATGTTGTATGATACAAAATATTCCTTTTCTTATTCAAATTTTTGAACATTCATCTTTATTTGATAAATTAATAAATTTTTAATTATTTTCGGAAATGTTTTATATTAAACCTTTTCTTAAAATTTTCAAATTTATTCATTCATAAAACAAAAATTACCTAATACGCATTTAAAAAATGACAAATTTTCAAAAAGATGATTTTACAGAATTCTGCAATAAATTAAAAAAGGGTTTGGAAAATGTTAAAAAGCGCGCGCTTTTTAACATTTTACAAACCCTTTTTTAATTTTTTGCAGAATTTTGAAAAGCAGAATTATGAAAAGCAGAATTTTGAAAAACAGAATTTTGAAAAGCAGAATTTTTAAAGCAGAATTTTGGCCCCACCCCAAAGTCAAAAGCAAGAATCCTTTTTTTTATCAAAAGATAAGATAATAGAACTTGAAGTAAAAAATTTAGAGATGAAAGAAAAACGGTTAAAGCTAGAGAAAAGGAAGGTTATATAGTAGGGTGCTTCTTATATGGTCGAAATTTTTTTTTTTCGATTTTTGAATGCATTATGTTCTACCATATAAGCGTAGAATATGATATTTTTTTTTCCGATTTTAATATTAAAATTAAGGGGTCGCTACCATTCACTAAAGATTTAAGTAAAAAAAAAAGATCAATTTCAACAAAAAATTTTTTGTTACAATACAAAATACGCTTAAGACCCGATTTTTCAATCTTCTAATAAACAGTCAGTTAACTGTCTGACGAATAAAGATATTAGGCTCAAAAACAATCAGATAAAAATATGAATTTTTCAATTTAGAAAAATCATTCAGTTAGCTATTCTACAGAATAACACAAAATAAATGTAAAATTCAAAAATATTCAAAATTAAACGTCATTTTTATTCCACTGTATTTTTATCAAAATTTCTTTCAAAACAGCTAAAAATATAATATAAAGTACTAAATTCTGATTAAAAATTTTAAAATTTTCTGAGAAAAAAAAAACAAAATTTGGTGTATTTTTCAAAACTTTGAATTGTGGTAGCGACCCCTAGAACGTGTTTAAACTGGACCAAATTTTACCCAATTTATATTTAAGGCAGAAAGAACAAAATGAAAGGGTGTCCCATTAAAATTTCGAAAATTGATTTTTAAGAAGCACCCTATTATATAGCCTTAGAAAACCTCCAAAACACTTTGGCCAATTTGTTGAATGCAATAAAAGAATACATTTTTGTTTAAATTTGATATTTTTATTTAACTTTTTTTTAAATTTTTATCTAGGGAAATTATTTCTTACAATTTGCTCTCGAATATTTCATCCTTCTCCTAAAACATTGCACTCATTACTAAAATTTCCCCTTATATACATTTCCGTTTCCTCTTGAAATTCATCCTGAAGAATATAACGTTTCCAAGGTGGTTTTTGTTATGGAACATCTCCAAATATAGGAATCGTGAGAAGTGCATTACCACTAAAAATCAAATGATCTGCACCACATTATGATTTGCACATTTTTCGAATGTCCCCTTTTTTGCAGTAATAAACGTGTTCTATTTCTTTTCTTGGTGTTGCAATTTTCATGCGCGTACCGTCGATTAACAATTTAACACCCGGGAAATCTGCGATGCTGAAAAACTACCTTTTGATCTCCAAAAACTGTTCGGCTCTTGGGAATTTTACGTGTCGGTTTGCAATGCAATTCAATGGAATTGCAACCTATGCAATGCATGAAGAAACTGATGTTTGGGATAATGAAGATAAGTAATCTTGAACCACAGCTCGTTGGAAGGGTCCTTGCGCTAAAAAGCAATGAACAAAGTACTTCAGTGTGCGCTGGAAGTGCATGTATTCTTGATGATGATTCAAGAAATGGGATTATTTCATCTATTAAAATTCTGCATAAACGTTTTGGAAAGTGGTATAGCTGTATGAAATGTTCCTCCGTTATCATTTCGGAAGGATTTTTGTTTTTTCTTAAATTTCTTCTGATTAATCTTATGTTATTTCTAGAAGAGAAAATCTATTTGTATGGTATTACAGCACCAATTTACATCGTTATGTATCAAACCTTTGCGTATTCCTCCGATTTGTTTGAATTAGAGTTCTAACATAAATTGAAGACAATTTTAATAAATGCAAATTGAAACAATAAAACAATTTAAAAATATTATTTTTCGTTTTGACATTTGAAAGAATTCAAAATCACAATCCCAGTAGAAAAAAAATTCACCACAGTGAAAGTTTTTGAATTCAGCACGTTGTTTTCAGTCGCTGGACGAGAATCGCTTTTTCGTTTCAAATGAATCGAAAAAGTGAAAAGAATGTGTGAAAGCGAAAATGAAAAGTTTTTTTTCGATTCACGTGTTCACAGAACCAGAATTGGCCCCCTGGTTAATGTTGGTAGCACTTCCGTTCAAGGGCGGTCTGATGGATAAATGAGTAAATTCCCAAAGCATAAACAAATAATTTTTTTTATTTTTGAATAGAAGCTTTCGATTACAATGAATGAGGTCACTTATTTTTATTGTTTCAGAACTTTTTTTTCTATGGATAGTCAAACTCTGATCTTCCTTAAAAAATTCAATACGGTTCAAAATTCGTTTAGAAATTTGGTTGGCTGCTCAACAGCTAAATTTCTCTATACCTATGTTATTGCACTTAATTAAAGAAAAAAATACAATTCATCTGATTACATTATTTCTGCATAACATTGTTTAAATTTCCTTTCCAAACCGCAAGCAAGTAGTTGTTTGCCAAGCCACAAAATATGCGGCTTGAAAATAAACCGGGATTCCATTAATACCACAAATAATGTTTTGTATGAATGAACTGGCGGCACCACGAGAAAAAAATCATTTCATTTTTTTTCATTCCTCTTGCATCCATTACCACCTGTGGATTCTATTAATCTTAATTCGCTTCGGGTTGAAAGACAAAGTCAGATTGGCCAGCCAAGCCACGGCTTCCCATCCAACGTGATTGGTAGTGGCATAGTGGCAACTGGCAAGTGGCAGTGATAGTGACCGATTAACACTTCTGTCCATTTGACAGAGGATTGTTAGGGGGCATGCTCAGTATACTAAAGCTTTGAGTTTTAGTTTCCTTATCTTGTGGTGGTGGCCTAAAACCATGGTAGTAGAAGTTGTTGTGCCTGCTTTAAATGTGCACACAAATTAACCATTTTTTTTTATATTTAACTTGGAAGTATGGTTAATCGTATAACCTTTTGGAACTGCAAAACCAACTTGTATTTCTCCACATGGTGCTAAAGGTGTTTTCGGTTCACAACCTGCATCAAATTGACGATGTAGTTGTTTCTATCAAGATGAACTTTAATTCAGTACGCAATTAATGTTTACAACCAGCAGCTGGCACGATTAACTATTTTTAGGCTCAACGTTCGTGTTTTGCAACAGTTCGATTTCAAGAAATATCGCTTTCCATAGAAACATCTACAAGCTACAAAAAGTTTCCGAATGCTTTAAGAAGGACGTTTGCAAAGTTTCAATATTCGAATGGTTTCCTTATAGAGTTGGTATGTACGTAGGTACTTCTATTTTGTTTAATTAAACATTTTGGTCTCGTTTGGTATTTAGTTTTATGTTAAGAGGTGTAATTTGTTTTAATTTCGTGAGCTTTTGGGACTTAAATGATTCATGAAACATCCAGATGGCCACTATATACGATTTCATGGCAGTGGAAGTGAAACAAGCGGTTGACTTTGACTCTTATCTAATTCGGATCGCTTTTAAGAGTTAACACCAAAAAATTATGTCTACTTATAGGAAAAGTATTATAAACAATCTTAAGGGAATTCCCCAAGGATGTATCTATTGATAAGATCTTGTTGGATTAAATAAAGAAAGATTCTTCAGTGGCCGTTGCACGACCGACACTAGCAGTTTTTTAATAAAATTTTATGGAGCGATGAGTCCTCGTTTAACCCCTTCTTCCCATTGTACTTTTTAAAGTGCAGTAAAATAATAATTGAACTGAAATGAATTGTAAAATTAATCCACTTGATGGACATTTAAAAGTTTGCCATGAAATGAAAGTTTTCAAAACAGAGTTGGAACGAACCTAGAATTATCTGAGTAGAATCCAAAACTGTACTTCAGATTTGTTTGGACTTAGCGAAATCGATGTTTTTGAAAAATAGTTTGATACTGAGGTAAGAAAACTTATTGTTAACCAAACCATGTTGTTCGCAGGGCAAAAAAATCAACACATCTTTTCTTTCAATGAAGAAAATTTAAAAAAGATTTTATGATAAAGCAGCTGAAGCGAAACGAAATTTTCCATACAAAAATTCGATAACGAAATCTTAAACGAAATTAAATTTGTTTTGTTTTATAACTTTTTTTTCTAATATTTTTTCTTGATTTTTTTTTGTATTTTTATTTTTTTTCGTTAAAATGTTCGCTGTTGACTTTGGAGCCCTAAACATTTTTCGTTTCGCTTCAGCTGCGTACTATTAAGCCAAGAAGTGTAAAAGGGTCAAAATCATGGAGGTGGAAAATTTTATGTCCAGGCATTTTTTTAAATCAAAATAACATTTATTTAAAGTTTTTTTCTCATTTACCAATTAAAATAGTAGACACGCATATACGAAAATATTTGTTTCGGATAGAAAAGTTTAAATTTCTTTTTTATTCCATTTTATATACCCAAAAACAGCGTTCCCGGACATGTCCATAACTCAAAAACTGATATTCAAATGACTTAAAAACACATTAAAGTCAATTATTTTTAAGATTTTCTTTTCTAAATACTACATATAAACAATACTTTTTATAAATTGATACATCTCTTACAAAAAAATTAAGTTTTTTTTTTTTATACATTAATAAAAGTTGTCCCAAGAAAAATGACGCATAAAAGCAACATTTCTTAATGTATCAATACTTTAATCATCTAACTTACAAATTGTGCTGCAAGCAGTTTTTAAAGTTGATTTTGATCATTCCACGCTTATTTTTATGGATAAATATATAAAATATATGTAAGAAGCTAGTTTTAGTTTCATTTTTAAGTAGCGTACATCAATTCACCGTCATTCCGGGAACGTTTGTTTTGGGGTATAGTTAGATTGAAATTTTAATTTTTTGGTGATATTAAAATCGAGGCCATTGCAATAAACTATTTCGTTTAACTTTGTGACATAAAAAATAAAAATAAATTAAGGTCAAAACGTCATTTCTGGGAACGTCATTTCCGGGAACGCTCTTAGAATCTGAATAAATAATGTAGTCTAACACTCATAATTTTGGATTTTTTGGGTATTTTTGCCCAATTTTTAGAAAAAATTACTTATGGCCTGATTGTTTCGGACGTGCATAAAAGCATTTTTTTGTAGAAATCGGTTTCTGTCCCAAGAAATAAAGTTATATTTCATTTATTTATGACCTACTACCTTAATATAATAGTATATCATTCAAATTGATACTATTTCAAGACCCCTAAAGTCGTTTTGAAGAGATTACCATCATTTCCGAGAACGTTTTTCTAGTACTAATTTTTGGGGTTTTGCGGTAAATTGAAAAATATACATTTTTGTGCTCTGCCCGTTCATGAACCCACAAATTATGGCTAAAGCCTAAAGCGAACATTTGAGCATGAAATTTTTATCATAAAACAAAGTTGATTTTTTAAGAATTCGGTCATCGAAATTTCCCACCTCCATGATTTTGACCCAAAAATTCTCTGATGCTTAAAATAATTAAAAAAAAAAATAATAAATTGTAATTTTACTCCATAACATGCTTGTGAAAAACTAACCGGATTTTTTGCAGATTTTGATTCTCGAAGTTAAAAGCATCAATTCTCAATGTGCTAAAAGATCCTTTTGCGATCTCAAAAGACAATATGTGAGGAGTTAAATCTACCAATATGCCCGAGTATGATTAGAAGACGTCTTAAAGACACCGGCCTTCTTTCATATCAACCAGCTAAAAAGCCAATCCTTACTCCTAAGCATCGTCGAAAAAGGTTTGTTTTGAGCAAAATTTCTTTAAGAAGTTTAAATCTAAAAAAAAAAAAACATCTAAACTAGTCGTTGACCAAGTTTAAAAGTGTGCTTTTCAGTGATGAAAGCAAATTCCACTTGTTTTACTCCGATGGTGAAAGGAAAGGGACACATTTTAAACCACAAAATGTTTTGTCTACGGTTAAGCACGGCGCACAGTGCGGCCGTTTTCTTCGTTTTATAGATATATTTCATTATTTACATTTATAAGATGTTGTTGTTGGAAGAGCGTATTTGAGTATGCTTAATTTAATCACTTGAGCGTTTTCAGGCGACCTCTTAGACGCCAAGTCCTATAATAATGGAACGTACTCTATTATGGATTATACCATAAATCTTCTTGTTTTGACAATTGTTTAGCAAATTTCGAGCAAGCGTCGACTTTAGATCTTGTGCCATAAACATCAGACATTTTTTTTTTTAACACAACACCTTTTTTGCATTCTACAACATTTTTCCTCGTCCAGGAGACAATATAATACTTTTTAAGACATAAACTGAACGTCCAAGTGTTTATGCGACACCATGTTTAAGTCAACCAGCTGTATGAAGCCCATTTGACTCTATGGTCTCAAATTAAACGACAAGAAATATGTATATTTCTTAATTATCAGCAATAAAATTCCATGTCCGGTGTGGGAATATTATCTGATCGGCCACACATTGCACTTTTTGTGTTTTTTTATTAAGCTTCATTGGGCGCCATTGCAATTCCAAGAAGAGTAAAGATTGTCCTATAAAGTGACTACTCGTGAACTCTATGGAAAAAATTTCAGAGAGTATGGGGTGAATTTCAAACTATCTATTACAAACTGTGTAGAAACGAGTTTTATATGCCTCCTGTGATTGTATCTGTGTTAATAAAGTTTTATTGTAATTTTTTTCCACAGGTTTCAATGAAAACAAGAAGGCTCAACACCACTTAAGACGTGATTATTTTCATTTGATTAACATTAAGTGAATTTATGGCCTATTGCAAATTTGATCGTACGTGATCTAATACGATGGATTGTTGTGGCACCTTTGCAATTAATGATTATAAAGCAATCATTTTAAATGGGGAATTTAGTGCTATTTAACTGAGGATAAAATAGTATTCAGACGACTGTTAATAGATTTAGAAGTGAGGACTGAGGAGTCATTATTTTTGCTTGCTATACAAAAATCTACAAGCAAAGTGAGGATTAAGGAAAATCATCTGCGACCATTGCAACCAGTATCCAAAATGAACTTGCAATCAGAATCGCACTTTGACATGTCCACGTAGCTACTAAATCACAAACGAAATCCATACCTTTTATAATTTTGTTTTTATAAATAAGACGATGGAGCAGACATCAACGGATTTAACCAAACCACGCTTTGATAAGTTTGTAAGCGAGTGCCAAGAGCATTAGCTTCAAAAAGACCTATTTTCATAAAAATGACAACTTTTTTCGGACCAACTTGAACTATGAACAAGTTCTCTCAAGGTGGTTGATAACCCTTATAAAGATTCCAAAAGTAGGTGGCCCATCAGGGCAGTACTAATATAAATAGAAAAGAGTACTACTCGATGAATACCCAAGAAGTGTGCGAAGCATCCCGCATCAATGACATTGTTTGCCACTGGAGGGGCAGCACTCATGACTGGCGAATTTTTAGGTAAGGCAATTTATTGAAATAATTTAATTTTAAAAACAGAAAAGTGATTATTACTTTAGAAATTAATTTTTGATCATAACAAATGTTATATTCAATCTTTAAAATTAAAATATTTGAACCACATTTCTTGATACAACATGAAATATTTCATTTCTTTTTCACCAATTTTTTAATAAATAACAATTTTAACAGTATTTAAGTGAAAAATGTCTGAAATTAAAGTTTATTAAATTGAAATTATCAAATTATAGTCGAACATTATGTAAATTTCATAATTTAGTACAATTTTTAATCCAAGATGATCAATCACTAATAAATCTATTACTTTTTCCAAGTAAATAAAATGCATGAACTTGCTCTTAGGGTTCATGTTGCTAGAATTTTTTAGGAGTTTTCATATAGAAATTTAGTAAATGTAATTATATAAAAAGAAAAAATTTGAAAAAACACATCAAAATCGTTTTTAAAAGGAATAAAACAACATCTTAAATCAAATTGCCCTAAAAAACAAGTAGTATGCTATTTCTTTTGTTTTATTAAGACGCATTTTTAGAAAAAAAAAATAAAAAAATTACAAAACCTTTGGAGCCGTTTTTAAAAATACTAATCTTTTATAAATAATTTTTTGGAAAAAAAGTTTTGAAATTAAATTGGTATGCCATTTTGAAGAAATCACTAATCTACATCTTAAACCAAAATTTAAAAAAAAAATCAATGTCCGGTTTTCGAAAATTTGATTTTTCAAAAAAAAAAAAAAAATTTCAAACTTTTTTTAAAAATTCAAAAACTACTTTTTTGAAATTTTATTTTTGGCTTATATTTAAATAATATAAATGCTTTTTTAAAAAATGGCAGGTACCCTTAATTATGATTTTCAAAAAAAGCTTTTTTTCATTAAAAGATAGACCTTGTCTTAGAAAGTACATTTGATTTTTTTTTAACAAAATCGTTGGAGCCGTTTTTGAGAAATTAAACTTACTTCCAAAAACGCCTCTGGAGAGTGTCCAAATAACGCTACATACCAAGTTTGACATGAACCGGTCCATCCGTTTAGGCTGTAGCTTAGTTTACAGACAGACAGACTGGCAGAAAAACAGACAGACTTCCGGGACCCACTTTTTTGGCCTTCTCTACACTCAGGGAAAAAAATAGTTATTTTGTAACTGTTTGCATGCATACCTAGTCATTTTATAGAATTCAGTGAAATTTGGCGAATAACTATTTCTGAACAGAACAGAACATAATTACAAAATAGTAAAAAATGACTTTTATAATAGCCACATGCCAAAAAAAAATAGTTAAAAATAACTATTTTGTATAATTACAGAAAACAAGATGTCGTTTAATTACAGATGACAATATGGGATTCTTGTGCTTCTAGACCGAAATTTAACCCTCTATTGCATACGAAGCCAAATATGGTTTTGTCTGTTTGTATGCACTTTTCTCTTCTCTGTCACAAAAAAATGGTAAAGATTAAATACAATCCTCTTCTTTAAGTTTCTGAAAACCCATAGAGATAGTTTTTTCGTGTGTCCGACACAAAATAAAGGTGTATTTTATGATCACAGGTGAGTCGATCAGTCGTGTGCATTGAAATCGAAAATGTAGAATATATTCATAATTTAAGTGTTAATTACTGCGTTTGTTTGGAAAGTAAAGTGGAATTAAAAATTTATTTTTGATCGATTGTCTAATTGTGTATGCTATGAACCAATTTTTGTTGAAAAAAAATTATTGGCCTGGTCTTGGGAGGTCAAAAAGTACGGAAGCCATATTTGGCTTCGTATGCATTAAGGGGTTGTAAATCTACACAATTTGTTAAATTTTTTTGTTGGAAAATTTTGTTTCTTTACATTGTTATTTTGCTTGGAAATTATGTTTTGCTTCAGAAATGGAGCCCCTTCGCCTTTAGAGACATTTTTCTCATGTTAATCCCATTTCCAGCGGCGTAACCTTTAAAATTTTAGGGGAAGGGGGGCTCACCAATAATATTTTTCAATAATTTTATTACTTTATAGTTTTTGTAAGATCTGGAGGTGGGTGAAAATGTTGAAGCAAGACTAACTTCGACAGTGGAAAGAATGTGAACCAGAAGAAATGTTTAAAACGGACGAAAACAAATTGCTTTTCTCGGTTCCATGTCTTAAAATGAGCCAAATTTGAATTAATTCGTAACCTTTTGTAATACAATGTATTTTTTTACTTTATTTTGTTTTTAAATGATAAATACTTATTTTTTGATGTTTTAAATTGTATTTTTTACATAATCTGAATAAATAAAATTTGTAAGATTTCTTACCCCTTAATGCATACGAAGCCAAATTTGGCTTATAAACAAATTTTTTAAACAAATTAATTTAAACAAATTTTTTTAATGAAAACCGTTTTGAAACAACCCAAAGAACCCATGTAATGCATTTTTTAATTTTTTCGTCCGCTAATATTAATTCATGCAGTAGAGGGTTAAGGATAGAAAATTAAAGCTTATGCACAGTTTAGGCATATTATACCATGGGAACAGTTTAACAAACAAATAAGCGGTATTAATGTTATATTGTTCAAATCGACATAAATGTATTTAAATGGGATATTCACTCGATATTGTTAATAGAATGACGCGAAGCCGAAACCGGCATTTATGATGTCTTAATTTACAGTGTTGTCATAAAATACTTTTTGAAGCCAGGAGATTACCACATGAAAAAAACGGGGAAAATCAGGGAATCAGTTAAAAATGGAAAAACTATTTGTTTTCATCAGTTCGGACATTTCATCCAATTTTTGAACTCCGATTACGTTTTTACAAGTGATGTTGTTTTTGTCCGAATGCAGGTTATAGTTTATGGTGTTTTGTCCAAGTGGCAGATTTATCATTTGAACTTATAAAATTGATGACGGCTAAGTTGAATAGATTTCCCCATTTTGGTACTTTTTTGACATAAGCATTGCATAGCTATAATTTATAAGAAATTATTTTATAAAGGTAAATTTTCACCAATTTACTTTGAGCCTTAAAACCCTCCACGCACTGCATAAATATTCATGTGTTTAATGAATTCTATTAAATAAGACTGTTACCTGTAAGAGTAACGATAAAATTTGAAAATAAGATGTAGGTACCTACATTTTTTTTGACAATTTATGAAACCCAAGAACGAGTTGTTCCTTTTTGAATAAACACTACAGTGTACCTACATTATATTATGAAAAAAAACTTGATTTGAATAAAATGCTAAGCCAAAGAAGATCCACATCCACAATCTAAAAATCCAGGCACTTCATATTTTCACAACATGTAAATTTTCATGTCCAAGTCTCCCAAAGAGCTATTCCTCCTTGCCACTTAAAATTGATGTTCGTTCTTCACTTAGCCATAGTACAAGCACGACTCAGAGATTCAGTTTGTGTGCAGCAAACATGCAAAGGCGATTACCAACTAGTACATATATTCTCCAATGTAGCTTTCGACCATAACTAACCCACGTTATGATTTACAGCCAATGCCAAGTTGTAATGTTTCGCTAACTCAGTGAATAATTCACGCTTTAAAATATGTCTCCTCTTCCTGACGTAGTCCCACTCATTCACTTAGCTTAGAGGCTCTCTCGACTCTAGGATTTCAATCTTAAGCGAAACTTGATTCAAAGAACGTGATTGTCTTGGCCACAAGCAACTTTGTGAAGACTTCGAACTTGCAGCTAACGAAGGAAGCGTGTTGCTAATTAGCAATTACATAAAACATACTGACAGTTAGATGGCTATATTTGTGTCTGGGGTTTGGTGGTTTATTCGGAAGCTCTATGGCAAATTGCTTTTTAACTTTGGCCTTTTTGAGAAAAATTGTATTTATGCACTTGGTCTTTCGGTTTGAACTTTTTTGGGGGATAGATCTGATGATATTTGAAATGATAAATGGAATTTTAATTTAGTGTAGTAGTTGGAGTTTGGAGTGGCGATCGTTGGATTACTTAGCTAATAACTGTTTAAGGTTGGAGGTTAAAATTTTGTGAATGATGCAAAATAAATTGATGCAACAAATGTACTTAAATAAATACGATCTATGATCGTGTCCAATTGGAAGAATGGAAGAAGCAGCCACCTTCTTGCAAAGACAAAAAACTTTGTGAAATTTCACTGGCATGTAATACCATCCACACTTCTCATATGTTACAAAATCCTAGTTCCGGTTGGACATTTGTCAAACGCATACAAAAATAATAGGACAGCCAGACACTAAAGCTTCCAAAATAATGTGGAATTTTTGTATAAGCTCTATATCAATGTCTGTTATCTCAGCTGTTTTGATTTCGTTTCGGTAAAATCGCCTTGATGTTTTGCCATCGTTTGTATTTGCAGATTATTGAGTTGCGAGTGAGTAAGCCAGTTTCCTTTTTTAATCTATCTTGTATAAGTTTTTTCCTGATTTTGAATTTGTCTAAGCTTTCTTTTTCTTTGACTTGCCAAACCTTAACATCAATACAATATAGAAGGATACATTCCATGAAACGAATCCAAGAATGGAGAGGACTTGACCCAAAGGATTTGAAAAAGGATTCTCAGACTTTTTCGAAACAATACTGGCTTTATTCATTTCGGATGGTTTTGCACCACATATGTAAGAACTATGAGAGAGTAAAGTCACAGGTGACGAGGAAGTGCAATATTTACCATCTTCGTACCATTGTTATTAATAAAACAGTTTATCAGTTTACCATTTATCAAGTACATTGTTTCCTTTGAAACCACAAGATAAGTATATAGGGCTGTATTCATCCATATGGTGTTAAGTTCATTTGAGCTGAGCTGAAAGTGAGCTGAGCTGAAAGTGAGCTGAGCTGATGATTGAGCTGAGCTGTCGGTGAGCTGAGCTGTTGGGTGAGCTGAGCTGTAGGTGATCTGAGCTGAGCTGTTGGGTGAGCTAAGGTAAAGTGAGCTGAGCTGTGATGGGTGAGAGGTTACATTGATTTTTATTTGGAAAGTATAATGAAATTTGAAATTATTTTAAGACATGGATATTTTTATAAATAAAACAGATAATTCTTCGTCATCTTTTTTCTTGGTTTTTTTAATAGTAAATATATTTCTATTTTTTTAGTAAAATATTTCTTTTTTTTATCATAAAAAAAATTCCGAGATATAGGCGTTGGAAGTTGGGGGCGCGAAAAAGCTTCTGGGAGCTGAACGCTTTGACCTAGAGACATTGGAGTGGTTCCATATGAAAGCTTATATTCTCAGCTAACCGATAGTGGTATAATCTGGTTTTTGGATTTTTTTCAAAATTCCGAGAAAATCGTGTTTGAAAGTTGGGGTAAATTTTTTTTTCGAAAAATCCCCGAATCTTTGAACGCTCCTGGAAGCTAAACCGCTTTGCACATTGTCAGATTTTTAAAAAATCGCCTTCCATGTTAAACCACCACATCATGCCTATTTTTTCAGAATCGTGCCTATTTTTTTTTTTACTTTTAAGTTCTTCCGGTTTGAGAACGCGTGGACCTACAGGGATAGGAGTTGTGCCCAAATGTAGGTTAGAGTCCCCGCTTTTGGCATCAAAAAAAAGTTTTTTCATTTTTTTTTTTTAAATTCCGAGATATAGATATTCCGAGAAGTTGGGGCGCGAAAAGGATTTTTGGATATTAAAACTAATATATTTTTGGTATTGGGTCCACCACACACTTAAGTGTATTGGCTCCACCACACACATAAGTGTGTTTAGTTTTCTTTTCAGTGTTTTGAATTCTTCACAGTTTAATATGTCCTTCTGAGCATTTTTGTTTAGACATGACATGAAGCAAGACATGAAGCAAATCATCAATGTCCTTAAGGCGTTCCAACTTTCTTTCTTCAATCTCAAGATTTTGCCTTTCTAATACTTCTCATCTTCTTTATTTTGATCCATAATAAATTCAAGTAATTTCACATTGCACCTAGATTGTGACCCAGATGGTATTTCTTTTTCGTCAATATCATTGTTTCTTGGATGATCTTCATTTAAATCAGCCGATAAAACTTGCAAAAATTATTTCATCATAAAGTTTTAAGGAATGTCTGCAATTTATTTTTCCGCTTTCATATACCATTTATCCTAAATTTTCCAACCACCCTAATTTTTTTATTTTAAAAAATTATTGGCACTGATCTAATTGCAATTTTGATGAACTAAATAATATAGAGATTGAAGCAAATTACAAAACGCACAATCAACACAAAAAGCCGGTATACTGTATTTACAAAATTTGGGTTAATAAAATTGGGGTAACAAAAAACCATAACCATCTTCTTCTCATTATTTGTTAAATAAATACATACATTTGTATGTATGTGTTACTGATATAATGATATAAACATTAAAAAAAACATGAATGATTGTTTTTTTTACAACCGAACGGGCGGCTTGCTTGGCGGTGGGAGCGGACTAAACGACTTTGCGGCCGGCTGGAAGTCGTAATTTTTGTCCAAAAAAAAAAATATAAAATACGAAATTGTATGTCTGAATGTGGTCTACAAATTTTATGTTAATAATTTTTTCGATATTCATCACCCAAAAATAGATTATGTCAAAAAACAAATGGCATGTCCTAAATTTTTGACTTTTTTAATCGATATCTCGAAAACGATTCGTGATACATAAAAAATGTGTATGCATGAATTGTAGAACTCGTTAAAAGCTACAAAAAAGCTCCTTGTAAAATTTTCGCATCTCCTCAGATAGCCGAGTTATTGTCAAAAAACCAATTTTATCCTTTTTTCAAAATGGCGGAAAAAGCTCATAGGAAATCTTGGTCGAAAACTTCAAGTTAAGCTTTTTTAAGCATCCTCTACAACATATCTAAAATTTAGTTTTCTCGGTCATTTTGCATTTCTAAGCCGTTTTTTCCGACATAATGACTGGCCTAGTTCATAGACATGAACGAAAACGAAATGTCGTGACAAAAATATATTTGTTTTCATTGACCTAAAGCCCAGTTTAAAAACATATAATTGTTGTTAGAAGGTGTTAAAATTTTGTTTTTATGTCCTCCGGGCTAAAGGAAATTAAAACAAAATGTTCATCAATTGTCTGATGCTCCGTAAAACAAAGTTCCATACAACACTTTTTTTTCCTTCGGCAAATTCTTTTTCATGTTCTCGCCTTGGGCTTTTTATCTTTACATTTGAGCTGCAAATATTTGCGTTTTACATTAATGAAAAACCTGACATTTGTCATTTTTCATTAATGAAAGCTTTGCAGTCAGACTTGCCCAACCATGTTGAATCTTTTGTCTGGTTTGGATAACCTAAGCTTTTTTTTATTTAAGTTTGAATGAACTTTCTACTTTATATACCTTTTATCATATTACCATATTAGAATACCATTAATTGATATCAAATTTAACTACATTTTTTTTTACTGCACTATAAAATGTTTGAACCAATCTGCACACGAACTAAAGGTTTCTTTGAATGTTCACCAAATAACAGCTTCCCACTTGGAATTCTTTTATTGATGCCTACATATTACTTTTACTAAGTATGTATCTTATATCGCATTTAAAGTCAATTCATTAGATTGTGTCAAACTGTTTTATCACAGACCACCAACACGGAATCTCTTACAAAATTATGCTATTATTTATTTTCGAATAAAAACGCCTCAATCAAGTCATTTTTGACGAGCGTAGTGTAATAATGTTTTTATGGCTTTCAAACCTAGGTCATAAGAATATTTATGAGCATTCGTATAAAAGGTGCTGGTTACCAATATAATGATGGCTGTTTTTATCTTTTAACTTTAAATAAAGATATACGAAGTATTTTCATTTAGATAAGAATTTTAAGTTAGAAGGAGAGATTATAAAAATATTATCTAAGCAATTTGTGAATATTGTAAAAACTACAATGTGTTAAAATAAATCAATATGAATTTCGGCATAATAAAACATACCTACATATTCTTCTTCCAACATGATTTTCACAGGCGCTTCTAAACTTTTATTTCTTCAAATAAGAGATAGCGATCAATTCTTCAACCGATATCGGTACCATGCAGTATGCACTTTTATGCTTTTTCATTGCAATCATAAGCTGATTGTATTCTTTTTCTCGTCTCTGTATCCTGCCTGTGACTCTGAGGTTACAAGATTTGTCTTAGATATACATCGTCTTAGTGATACATCAAGCATAACTCTGCAGGAAGTTTAAGCCTTTGGAAACAACTTGATGGTTAAGACTTTTTGTTTATGCACCACATGGTTGCGCTGAAAGTAAAATTAACTACTGATCACAGACGCAGATAGTGTATGGAATAACTTGGACAAAAGATATGGATAGTCATGTTGTTGTGAGGTATAAAAATGATTGCTTAGACAGCTACTGGAATGGAAGTGGTAAATTTTTTGTTTTGAATCACTGTGAAACAGCAGTAGCAAAGATTGTTAACAAGTTAATGGATGGGAATAGGTTAGAGGCGTTAATGGAAAATTGGTAAAACGTGAGTCTGACGCTTCATTTAGACTGGTACAGCAAAAGAATTGGAGAAGCTGGAAGGGAATGGTTTCATTGTTAACCCAAAAGTTCAATCTTTCAATTGATTTTCAATCAATTTCGGATTAGAGTTGATGGTATCTTGGATAGTTTATATGTATGTACCTAATTTTAACTTAGAACACATCGCTGAGTAATAATGAATAAGGTCACAAGAGTCGTGAGAGCTTAGTTGCCTGACGCATTGCGGCCTTATTTTTATTTTGTAGGGCACTATTTCACTTTACCCATTACTGGCACGAGTTTTACAGCCTTTAAAACGTGTCGACACAGAAAGAGCGCTCCAACCATATCAACAAGATAGAGGACAAAACATGCTATATGCTGCCAGCGAACATTCGGATGGAGGAAAGGGCTTTCCGATTCTTTCATGATGATCTTGGCTCGAGCAGCTTGTACTCTAGCGATAAGGAAAAGCTCACTGGCCGGACGTTGAACCGCAACACTTTTTATCCGTATCATTACATGAAGGTACAACACCTACTCCTGATTCTGGTGACCAAGAACTGTGTCTGCAGTTTTGTATATGGATTCTGCGGATGAATAACGAAACCCAGATTTTATTTTCAACTTTATTTGGACGAATGAAGCTATTTTTTGCTGCCAGGTGCCAGGTCAAACCAAGTCTAGCACATCAGAAAATAAAAATATTTTGTTTTCAAGGACGCAATCACGACAAAAGTAGCCATTCGTGCTTACAAAGCAGCAATCGGCAACAAGAACAACAGCAAAACTGGCGCGGCATGCGCAGCTCGTTGTGTTGCTCCTTTTGTACATAGAAAAGATAGAAGATGACCTCTTTGGGATTTTGGAGCAAACCTATCTTAAGCAACACAAATATACAATTAGTATTGAAGCTGGAAATGTTGAAGAAGCTGTAAGTTTTATTGATTATTTTTGTCGTTGTCGTTGACATAATTGTTTTTTTTTTTTCTTTTATTAGACTCAATTTTCACCACAGCGGGACAGTTTTGAATCTAGAAATAGAAACAGCTGTTGAAATGCAAACACCAGCATCATCTTCAAATACCATCCGAAGAACTGAAAGTCCTACTCTGATAAAGAAAAAAACGTCTTTGACTTAATATTACTTATTTTTTATTTGTTTCAATAAAAATAATGTACACTAAATCGATAGAAAATGTTGTAACGAACAATTAATAGCTTTATTTTTTGTCGTAGGGCATTCTGAAGCCGAGTTATTTCCAAAAAACGATATTTTTGGGTGTTTTTGCACCGGTTTTTCGTGCGTTCATTTATTAATTGCTCGGTCATCTTTGGTGATAAAGAGTTGATTTTTTCTGTAAACTGGCTGCCATTTTGTTGTAACTCACTTTAATACAATGAAATTACATACAACGATAGAAAATATTATAAGGAAGAGAATGTATGTTCATTTTTTGGTCTACGACATACTGAAGCAAAGATATTAGCTTGGAAGTAAAATCCCAAAAAATGCATTTTTGTGAATAACTCCGCTAAAAAAATGATCAGGTGGTGAGAAATTGGGGTTAAGCCTTTTAAATATACCCCTATCGATCCATGAAATAAAAACTGACAGTGCCTCTGTGCACAAGGTTAGGCCCTTTTTTCCGACGCTTTGACTGGAGTACAGATTGTGCGAATAATAAATAACTTACATGTGCAACAGTGGAATCAACATCCACGAAGATTTACCGTGGGTTATCAACGTTATAATCAATTGGATTGCGTTAAATGTGTGAGGTGAGACGTGATAAACACCCATTTTCTTCAGAAAGATTTTACTAATATTATAAAATGTAATTAGTGTTACACCTTACACTTGCACTTCAATGGTGAGCCGTGTAGTTAGGTTTCCGTTTCAGCCTTTTACAATAAAAAAAAGTGTGCAAAACATAAATAACTACGTATGGAAGAGTGAAAAAAAACACAGATTTATCAAAAGATCTCAAGGGCAAAAAACATAATAGCGCGATGCCGGACCACCTATAAAAATAGAAAAGGATTTACCTATAACAAAATAAAACGTCTTTTGTAATTTATTGATCAGACCATAAATAAATGTATATCTATAAATAAAACTGATCACAGACATTGTCGTACATGCGTTTATGCGTACATATATGGAGTATACTCATCATTGTCAATATTTACAAGGATTTAAAAAATGTGTTTTTTTTCATCGTAGATTTAGATTGGAAGCCTTAAATCAGCTTTTTAAATCTTTGTCAAGAAACAATCAAGATCGTATGCCAAATATGATGTTATTTTACACTGAAAAAAAAAAAAATTAATAGCCAGATAGCCAAAAATTAAAAATAATTTCTGCAGGGACCAAAGTTAATATACTACAATGTATCTAGATTCTAGATATATAAACTTTATAAATACTTGAGTACTCAACTTAATTTATTAAAGACAGAAAAGAAACTGTTTTCTCTATAATGTTCTCATTATTGAATTACAATTAAATATTGTTCATAGTTCACGATTTTTTATTTTTTTTTTCTTATTATAAATTGGCGGGAAGGCCTGGTCCTGGATATAACTAACATAAATAAAATTTTAACACTACTTCGTCTTCTATTGTCTGCTGAATCGAGGAAAAATGGTCGACTTAATGCTAAAAATCTTTTCCCTACTGATGGTTCATTGCCGAAAATTTTTCGATTTATGAAGAAGCTGTGTCAAATTTTAAAAAATATTTCAGTTACTTTGCATTCGATACAATCGACGAGAAATTTGAAGCTTTTAGAAGCCGATATATGTAGCTTTCGAAAGTATTCACCGTCGAAGACAAATTAATGCGGTATGAACATGCTAAAGTAGTTTATATTTAAAGCTAACTTTATTAATACGTAAAGCCTGGTCTAAATAATATAAACACAAGAATTAAGGGGGCCTAAATTTTAAATTTACCTCCATAGTAATCTGTTGTATTGAAGTTCCTCAAAAAAATCATTCTGCAGAAACAATAGTACAGGGGAAGGAAAAGCTATTTTGTGAATTCAAATCAGTGGCCTAATTTGTTTGAAAGATAAGTTGATAATATTAATGTCTTAACCTCTCACAATCTGGCATTAAGAGATCACAGAGAATCCCTCAAGATATACCTTGATGGAAATTTTGATAACTTCTCAGATCTATGTATTCGTATTTTAATTGTTGTCTAGATAAAATCTAACGTTACGTAGCCACATGTAACGCATCAACGATAACAAAAAGAAAACATTATCATAGTTAAGATATTCAAAATTAGTTGGATAATTTGATGTCCAAAAATGTTATAGAATCTATAGGGTCTTATACTTGATTGTATAAGAGATGCTATTCGAGTTGAACAAATAATGTCTATCGAATTAATATTTTGGAATGCATCAACCGGAAAAATACAAGAACATTTCATAATATTTTTAACTTTGTCTTAGACTGAGGCGAATATCTAGCAGTAGCAATATTAAAAGAGCTGGAAAAAATTTTCTGAGTATACACAACTATCGAGCCGAAGGATACGACAGTGGTGTAAATGTGGTAGGCATAAACAATGAGGTAAGCACATGAGGTAATCCTCGAGCTTTTTTCATGTGACAGGTGACACTGTGTGGCGAGCTAATACAAATTTTTATTATAAATTAAATACTAGCACATGAGTTTTATAAAAATTTAAGGCTGAACTATTTGATGGAAGTTGAAAGGACAATACCGTTCGGCGCATTCCGGAATCACCCGATGTTATGAGACAAAAAACATGCAGGATATTTTTCAATAGGTTTGGGAAGGAAAAGATTTGGTCGGAGACTAGCTTCCTGAGCAATTTATTATGTAATTTATTATGTCACTTTTATAAAAGCTGGTAAAATTACTTTTGGATGAAAATTTTTAGGAAGGAGTGTCTCATTTTAATATAGTTTTGAAGAATATGCTGAGAGACATATTTAAGGCCCATTTGCTAATACGATACTTAAGAATTTAAGTATAACATAAATCCCTATGTTCCACATATTGCTTTGCACGAATTCAAACTTCATCCTAAATCCCAAAGTTCAACATAAATTAGGGGGAAGAAATAGTAGAACATAAGTTGTTATTTTCTACTTAGCCCTTTTATTTTGTCAAAAAAAGAAACATTCTCCTTAAAAAAAATTTTTACACTTCATAGTTGGTAGTGATTGGTTTTGTTGTAATAAAAGGGGCAAATTTCGAACCTCTGTGAAGTGCATGAAACTTGAGAAATTCTTAAGAAAGACGTAAGTACAAATCATTGTTTAAACAATATATCTGTATATGGTACAAAAATTAAAATTGAATATTTTGTTAGAGAATTGCTTTGTAGATCTATTTCAATTTAAGTTTTTACAAAAATAATAACATAATTTAATTTTACGTGGGGTGTTCATAACTAGAATATAATGGGCACGTTCAAACAGCTATCGGATAGGCCATCTGGGATACCCGTATCTGGAATATCTCTTTGAACGAAAAGCTATCCAGATAGCTTGCCAAAAAAAATATGAAAGTATTGCAAAGAGGAAATTGTTTCTTTTGAGCAAATTCGCGTTTTTTTATTGTTGCATAGTACTTGCACAATCGATTTAACTTTAATTCTTGCAAATTTATTTTATATTCAAGCTGAATAATCGCGCGAATAGAAATCAAAATTAAAAATTGCCAAATATTTATCAGCTGACGACTCGAATACCTGAGGTATACCAAAAATTCTCGGATACCTTCAGATTATTTTTTGACAGAAAATGGTTCGTTTCTTTGCTAATTTTTAACACTGTTTACAACAACAAAAAGCTGTCCGATAGCTTTATGTTAACTGTTTGAACGTGCCCAATGTTCAACGAAACTCAGTGACCGACACTGGTGTCCATAACTGGCGCAATTAGACACGTTTGATGATATTATTTATGGACACCGTTCTTTTTCTGCAGAATAGCAGTATAAAAGATCTCGCCGAATAGGCCCAATTATTTTCAAACCACTTTTTGTTTGCTCCTAAGGCCTAGTTTACAGTTCACCGTGTAAAAAAACAAAAGATTCAAAGCATCGCGTAGCGCTTTTAAATAAGTTTATAAAGTGGGTTTCCTTTCGACTGTGTAAAATTACTTTAAAAAAGTGTTAAAGGAATCTGAAAACGATTCATTCGATTTATGCAAGGTGTGTGTATTGTTTGACAATCATTTTCATGCACACGCTAAAAACTTAGCACTTTTTTGCCTATTTTTATTTCCCTTAAGTTCACACACACTAGCTTTTAATTTACAAAGAAAACTTCCACCTTCAAGTTTGAGGTCAAATCTTCTTTGTGTTCCTAAATTTTTTTTTTAATTTTAAGGCATGTTACGTTTTGTCTGGGTCCTTATTCTGGTTCTGTGAAAAAATTAAATGATTAAATTTTCACCATCGGAGTTTTCATTCGACTTTCATTTTATCATTCCATTTTTGCTTTTAAGCTACCTGTCCCTACATTTTTATACTGATTAAATAGATACGGCAATAGTCAAACGTTAACGTATGATCGTAAAAATATAATTTTTGACGTATTCTATGGCAACTTTTAATCTTCTTGTTACGCTAAGGATGTACATATTTCCTTTTTCCATCAAAATTTGTGTCTTGATATAGGTACGCAGTTCAACGGTTGTTTGTATTGCTCGACTGCTAATCTTTTTATGTGGGCTCGAGCTCCTATTTTTTTTTTTTTTGTTATCATGGCAGGTACGTATTGTTCTTTTCACAGAAAATATTTCGATGAGAAAATTATTTTCATGTGATAGAATTTTGACTTTAATTTCCATGTTTCCACTGAATCAGAATGGATGAAAACTATTTTCATCAAACTTTTTACAGAACCAGAATAGCCCACCTAAAGTAGAACAGAGAACAGGAGTCGAATCAAGGCACACGGTTGTTAACGTATGAACGCTATCTGTTCCTACCTTTTTCTTCTACCGTGATTCGACCCCAGGTATTGAAAATTAAGTTTTGTTATGCGTTGAACTGTAAGCTTGGTTTAAACAGTATTTTCAAGTACTTGAGTGTTTTTCGGCGTCGAAATTTCAGGCTATTATTTAAAAAGTCCAAAACAGAAGCAAAACAAAGACGACGATCTGCAAAGTGCATTAAATGTAGTTGAATGCTTAGCTGCATTTACACTCTCAGTTTTATCGCCGGTGTACGATGTTCCTTCTTGAACTAACACCGTACAACGAGAGAATGTCAGTAGTAAAACCGTCTTGTTGTTTGGTTCTAATTCAAAAACGGACATCTTACACACCGGCGATAAAACCAAGAGTGTAAATGCAGCTTAGATATGGGTGTATATTACTAAAAAAATCGGGTGTCCACTACTGAAAAAATGGTGTCGGTAACTAAAAAACCGGTAAGGTATTACATTTTTAATTTTGATATTTTTAAGGAATTACTAAATTATTTATGCTTTCATTATACTTAAAAACCATTTCTTATAGTTAAATTAACCATTTAAATAACTAAAATTGAAGCAGTGTACGGAAAGTTATGAATTTTCAAACACAAATTATCCCTTAAGGGTGTCGGTCACTGGGTACGTTACCCTACCATCCATAGATGGTACAGTTTACTATGCACAGTTTTTTGTGTGAGTTTTCACAATTTTGCTGTCATATTCCTTATACACTTATTACACTTTGACACACAAGCACATTTACACACACACACGAATAAATTTGTTTTACAAATTAAACATATTTTTGGCTCAAATACACTTTTCTTGAGCAATATTAGACACAAACTTTAAAATTTAACAAATTTCTTGATTTTTAACTGCCTAATTTGCCCAAAAACAATACAAGTGAATAAAAGTTTCTATTGATTTGATTTTTAAATTTAAAGTTCTCAGCAATTTCTATCATGAAAGTAAATCATTGCAACTATAATAATTTGTAGCAACATGGAATAAACTAAGTAAGACATAAAAACTATGTCCAACCTAGCTATGATTCATATTTATGATCCGTATGAGCAAATAGGCCTAAGACTCAAAATTGTTTAAAAGACCCAAATGAAGTTACAATATGGAAATGGGAACTTGGAATCGAACATTGAAGAACTTTATGAAATAACCATCAGTTGAAGGCAATTTAATAAAGTTTGTGCTGAGACTGAGTCAAATATAATCATTATCATTTTTCTTCCTAAAAAAAATAAATTAATTTGATGGCGAAGAACTAGTATTTTATTTTATTTTAAATACCTAATAATTTCAGATGACGTTTGCTTAACAAAATGGAGGTCTTTTACAAACAAATTTGTCGAAGTGCTAAAAATAATGGATAGTCCATCCAGCAACGGAGTCTGCACGAAACCAGACAGGTCGCTTTTTTTGAAAAGATGTTGTTTCTGGAGAACTCCGTTTTATTTTTATGCTTTTATTTTTGTTTAATTTTCTTTTCAGGACTGCAACTGAACAAATGAGATGCACACAAAACCTTCACAGGATGTTGATATGTTTCTAGTAAAATCATCTACTTGTTGGTTTTTTTTTTTTAGCTAAATTGAAGTAAGAAAAAATTATATCGAATGTTTTTTACTTTTTAAAATTACTTATCTTTTTAAGATATTTGGCAAAGCTTTAAGAAAAAAATGCGGTCGTTTTTTGAGCTAAATTGAATTTAGAAATCATTAAATCAAATCTTTTTACTTTTTAAAAGTACTTACCTATATTTGGCAAGCTTTTAGAAAAAATCTTATCTATTCTCATGTCTTATATTATCTAATCTTGCCTATTCTATTCATGTTGTTTCCTTACAAATTTTTGTAATGTGGTTCAAGAACAAAATTTGTTCCACTCTAGTCGTTTTAAGTCTTATCATCCTTTCGTTCAATACGACTCCAGCCTTCGAAAATAATCCTTCACATGGAACGGAGGACGCTATAGAACATAGATATTTTCTTGCTAGCTCACCAGCTGGCTTAAGAACGAGTAATTTTGTCTATTCTAGGACCATCTAAGAGGGTGATCAGTTCTCAGTAATGGAAGTTCTTTTAAGAACCTTTGAACTTCAAATATTGCTCTAGGTATAACTTTAAATTCCTCTTGGTTTTCGCGCTGCAGCATTAGCATCATACACGTTCCAGAATCCAGATAGACGTTGAATATGTTTGTTAAATTTACATTTCGTCTTAAATCTGTAATAGAAAAACACATTCTAGAATCTCTAGTTAAAAACTGTGCTTACGATTATGTTTTTTTTAAGTATTTCCTCAAACTTATCCCAATATATTTTTTTGTTTTTGATTTCTATTTTTTTAATTTAATTTTGTTTTAAATTTTTTTTTTGTTTTAATTTGTTTGCCTATTTTTACCTTCATTTTCATTATTTGTTGTCGCTTCTTTCCTCATCCGAATCGCTTGCTTCTTGCAAAAATTGTAATTCCGAGTTATTGTTTTTAATCGATTGAATATTAAATAAATCTTATTTTATTCAGAATGAAAATATTCATTGAGAAATGAATTGAACAATATAAACGAATTTAATAGAAATGAAAATTATTTAAAAAAAAACAATATTTGATATAATCTCAAAAACAAACTTGATTTAAAAACATAAAAAACTAAGTTCTGAAAATGTTAAAGTAGAATTAACACATAATTAATTAATAAATGATCCACATCCACATATTTTACTTTCATAAACAGTTTCACAGCTGCGGTAGATAGATTTCAACAAACTTTCTGGAAACAATTCTTTTTCTGTTAGTAAAGGCATTATCAGGGGCGTATACAGGTTTGCTTCTTGGGGGGGGTCATGCCAATTTTTTTTTTTTTTTTTTTTTTCAAAAGTTTTGATAGCAGGCATAAACCTGAAAATGGGCTTTTTGAATTATTAAACATTAAAATTTGTGCGTCTTGCATTTCGAATCGAAAAGTTCCGAATGTAGTTCTAAAAGTAACCAAACAAAAACGTTATGAGATTCGTTTAAGTTTAGCGTTAAGCCTTAAAGCCTAGAACGCTGCTGATGTGAAACGAAATTTTTCGTCGGTCTCCACGAGGACAACGAAATGCTTGCGAAAACTGGACCGAAAAATACTCAAACATTGCAAAACATAAATGAAAAAAAAGCAAACACGCATCGCAGAAAGACATGCAATGACAAAATGAACAACAAAAACAAACAAAAAAACTCAAAATGTCATTTTTCCACACACAATGAATGTCCCCGGCAATTGTTTGTGTGCGAAAAAGAAGTTTAGACTTTCAATTTCGTTGTGCCGAACAGCGTACTACAGAACGAAAAGTTGAACGAAATTTTCGGGTTACCATTTCGTTGTTTCATTTTTGTATGGGATTTTTCGTTTCTTATCAGCAGCGTACTAGGCTTTAATTTTGACCAATTGAGGCTATCCTTTCCTAAAAATAAAATGTACTGTACGAGTACTTCGATTGAATAATTTGCCTTAAAACAACTGTTCATTGTTTTCCGCTAGCCCAGAAAGTTAAAATAAAAATCGTTTTTACTTAATAACAGTTTTTAACTTTTGAATTAAAAGTCTTCGTAACCTCCAGCAAACGCATCGCAAAGTTTTGTAAAAAAAATTGCATTTGAAAATATATTTTTTTTTTAAATTTTGTTTTAAAATTGATTGGGAATTTAAAATACCTCTATTAAAATAGTAAAGACAAAAAGAATCATTTTGGCGATATTTTGGGATTCGTCTTTACAATATTTTACAATATTAATAAAATGCACGACTGGGTCGCACGAACTTGCTCTTAGAGTTAAAGCTGCTTAAATTTTTAAGACTTTTTATATAGAAATTTGGAAAAAAAAAAATAAAATTCGTTTAAAAAAAAAAAATAAAATCTGAAATTAAGTTGCCCTCCAAAACAAGTATGCAGTTTTGATTGATATATTAAGATGCATTTTTAGAAAAAAAATTTTAAAAATCGTTAGAGCCGTTTTTTAAAAAACTAATTTTTCATAAATAATTTTTTGGAAAAAAAGTTTTAAAATAAAATTGGTATGCCATTCTTTAGAAATCACTAATCAACATCTAAAAACAAAATTTCAAAAAAATTCAATGTCCCGTTTTCGAAAATTTGATTTAAAAAAAAAAAATTTTCAAAATTTTTTTAAAAATCCAAAAATATTTTTTTCAAAATCTTATTTTTGGCTTATATTTAAATTATATAAATGCTTCTTCACAAAAAGTTTGGTTGAAATCGAATAAGCAGTTTCGGAGATAATCGGATTTGAAAAAAAACGGTTCTATGGCAGGTACCGTTAATAATGATTTTCAAAAAAAATTTTTTTCATTAGAAGATAGACCTTAGCTCAAAACTAACATTTGAATTTTTTAAACAAAATCGTTAGAGCCGTTTTTGAGATATTTCAATTTTACTTAAATCGGTATATGACAAGTACCGTTATTTTTGGTCCAAAAAAATTAATTCCAAAAACCCCTCTGGAGAGTCGCTAAATAACGCTACATACCAAGTTTGGCATTAATCGGTCCATCCGTTTAGGCTGTAGCTCCTTATACAGACAGACAGACAGACGGACTTCCGGGACCCACTTTTTTGGCATTGTCTACCATCGTAATGTCATGGAAAAATGTTATCTCAACTTTTTTTTTTGTACGAATGCATAACTTGATATATAGTACCTATATCGCAAGTAAAAACATTCAGTTGTATTTATTAGATTAAGCCCTGCTTTTTCAATCGTCAGATAGACTATCAGAAGAATAAATGTCACTATAAAAAAAAAACTTTTATTCCTAGGAATAAGCTCTAACTTAGGTTTATCTAACTATTCAAAAAATTAGCCCTAAGTGATATTTAATAATAATATTTAAATTGCCTTAGATAAGGTTGCTTACATTGCTTCTATAATTGGCTGGCCATTGATGATTAACAAATCCATAGTTGTTTCAAAAAATGCAACAGATCTAGCAAATTTAGTATGTACAAAATACTGTTTTATTCTGTAAGCAAACAAAATTCACCAAATTTTATCAGACGAATGTATTGAACTGGAACATTGCAAAAAACTAAAAAGATTTGAGAAATGATATCCTTCTTTAACATTTTGCCGATGACGAATTTTATCAACAGAATTGACCTCCACACAGCAAGGCCACAGAAAGCTTCCCTATTTAAAACATATTTTATTCACTTCATCATATAAAAAAAATAGAAGAAATGGCTGCTTCTTTTATTTGCTGGTAAGCAGTGTCTTGCCCTTAAGATATTATTTTTGTGTACCTACCAGATTCAATTTCTTTTAAAAAGCTTTGAATATAATAGGTACGTATCTGGATTTTGTTTCCATACAAAACTCTACAGCACAGCTCAACTAATATTATCGAACGAATCAAAATAATCCTTATCCAGCATAGCGTTCGCTAAAAATATGACCACATCCCCAAAATAATATGGTAAAATAGTTTGTTTGAATACCAAAATTTTTTTTACTTTTAATTTTCGTTCATGTTCTAAAACTTCAACATTTTGAAAATAATCTTACTCAAGAGATTTCAGTATCACATAACAAACTCTTTTTTAAGTTCTGAGTTCTTGACCCCCCCCCCCCCTTGTATACGCCGTTGGGCATTATACCATTGAAATGTTTCTTCCATCCCCAATGCGTAGCTGAAAGTTTTCTCCAAGCCAAGTTTGAACTTGAAAGTAAGTCCTATAGCAGTGTTGCTCAGCTGCTTCTTAGCAGTTTGGAACGTTTCAAAGCCCAAATCGTTCAGGGATATATTTTCATTCTTATATTTATAAAAAGGCGCTATAAGACTTAATCCATTTTTGATTATTGTTTGTTTTTCTACATTTCTGTTACAAATGGTAAGTTTGGATTGGCCAGTAAAGCCGAAATTGGTCGGTTTAAGCTTATCCATATCGAATAACGTTTTGTCGTTGTAAGCGAATCTTTTTTCACGGGTTGGCATTTGGCAAAGACTTTTGTTTTATATTCAAAACCGGGCGTTTTTAAAATAAACTATTAGAATTAAAGAAAAAATATTTGTTTAAGTGTACATTGCCCTCTACTAGTCCGTCAAACTATGTGTTTGTTTTTTTTCGTTCATTTACAACTAAAGTACCTTACCTACCTCGCAACCTCTGCGGACATAGCACAACGCATGATAAATCTCAGTTGAATCTTCGCTTTGTTTTCTTCGAATGCAGGAAGTTTTTTTATCGAATCTTCATGATGGCTGACGAAACAAAGGAAATGATGGTCCATATGCCAGGGATTTTTGTATGCGAATCTGGACGGAAACGCATGTGGTCGCAATTAAAATTCACTTGAAATTGCGCGGTGCATCGCAATCGCTCGTCAATCCAGAGTATGAAAGTATACATGAGAATGCTGCGCTCAAGATGACTAAACTAAACCTAGTATTGAAGCTACTGTATGTACGCAGAGAGAGGGCTCATGCAGCAATGCCAATTATGAAAATTGATGCTTCCATCCTGATAAGGAATTATTGGCATTATGAATTCAACTGTAGGATGCAATGGTCAATTATTATTATTATTTTATTTTTTTCTTATGTTTTATGCATTTTTCTTTTCTTTTAATCCAATAAAAAAGATTTCAATCTTAAACAGCAATTTATAGATGGATCACTGGCACGCTTCTTTGAGAGTGCATCAACATCAAGACTATAGAATATTATACTGACTTTGCAATGATAATTAGAGTCACACAACATCGCAGAGACACTTTTCATGGAGTTTTTTTTCGTATAATTCTTAGTCATTCCAAAATTCCATTTCAATTCCTTATCCGCCCACTGATACTCTGTGCCGGACCGGGACAATCAACAACAGCTTAGCTTAGCCCGGAGGTTAATATTCAAACGCTGTTGCCAGTGAGTTTTAAATCTCAAGACTTGATTGTGAAGTAATTTAGTTAATTGAATTTGTCTGGTGCATTTGCAGCGAAGACGAGAAGACTCATTAATTAATTGGTGGCAAGTTCTAGTTTCCCAGATAATTTTCTAAAGTGGCCAGGAATTTAGATGCAATTATGCGATTCCACTTTTGTACTAGCAAGTGAAGCCGGTTTTTTGTTTGTTGTACTTACGAATGCTATTAGCAAAGTATTTCTGGTGATTTCAGAAACATATCATTAGCGCATGCCTATAAATTTTATGTTTTGGAATCAGCAAGCAGGAATATGTTTAGAATTTTTTGCCAAAGTGCAAAAGCAAATATTTGAAGTTCTATCTTATCTTTGTATGTTGAAAACTCTATGAATGAAACGATGCAGAAAATTCTTTTAAGTTTAGACTTTGTGTGGTTAAGTAAACGCTTCGAAGAACTTCATTTATTTAAAATTTTTCTTTTTCATTTAAATTTATGCTTTCAAGTATTTAGGTAAGTATTTAAGTAATAGACTCATTAATAACACTGGTTTACAAAATTAAACTTTTTTTTTGTTGCGTGAACAAAAATATACTTTTCTGAAGGTTTTCGGTGTGCTGAACTTGAATCGGAAGTCAAAAAAATTCTAGCAGCTCCCGTTTTTGAGATATTACCGTTAGAAAGTGCAGCACTTCGGACCTTATTCTTTTATATAAGGAAAATTGTTTGAGCATATTTAGTAACGGTTTTTATAAGAACTATTTACCACCTTTTTAAATCTGTTTAAATCTCTCCGATATCTTTTTTACTTCCCGAGATATCCTCAGTTGTTTGATATTTTTAAAAATTTTATAATGTCATTATCTTCTTTATGATATATGAAGCCAAACCCACTGACTTCAGTTTAAGATATCTCGGGCAATACATAAGATATTGAAAAGATTTAAACAGGTATCGAAAGATGGGAAATAGTTCTTATAGAAACCGTTACTAAATATGCTCAAACAATTTTCCTTATACAATAGAATAAGGTCCGAAAAACTCAAAAAAACGTTTTTTTGCATTTTCTAACGGTAATATCTCAAAAACGGGAGCTGCTAGAATTTTTTTGACTTCGGATTCGAGTTCAGCACACCAAAAACCTTCAGAAAAGTATATTTTTGTTCCGGCAACAGAACCCTTGTTAACCAGTGTAATAATCGAAACACATACTATCAACTTTAATTTATACTTTGCTTCCCCTGGATTTCGTTACTGCAATTAAAACAATTAAATTATTTGCTCAAACAGATTCAGTTACACATGAACATCCATCATCCGAGAAAGGACATTATGCTAAGATTAATGAACTTCATAGTTGAGATACTCGCCATGACATTATTATGGTGACCATTTCTCCTTTTTTTTTCGAAAAAAGTGGTTGTCTGTAAAGCCGTGTATGAACGATAATTTTACGTGATAACGTCGAAAAAGAAAACAGGTTGTGTGCTTTTGTTTAAAATGAGTCAATTGAAGCGTTTATTTATTTCAAACAAACATAATTAACAAAAAAAAGCTGAACAAAATTACCTTTTTTCTTTTCTCATTTTATTATTTATTTTATTTGAAAAGCTTACAAAAAAAAATTATAGGTACCATTAAAATTAAAAAGCCAAATATTTCTTCTAAAAATAAAACCATTTTTAAATTTTTACAATGCGTAAAAATTATTAAAATAATTAATTAAAAACAATCATTTCTTCTATCACCCAAAAATCGATTTTTTTTATATTACAACCTGTAATAAATATACCGGGAGCGGGTCAAATTTCTGCTTTTTTTCTATTCTGTCTTTCAAAATTCTGCTTTTCAAAATTCTGCCAGCCTTTATTTTATTCTGCTAATTCTGCTTTTCATAGAATATGCGTTTAGTATACCAAAATACACCTCATTTTTCTTATAACTCACATCTATTCGAGAATACCGTTGAAAACTAATTATAGAAATGATGTTGCCTTTTCTCAATATTTTTAAATCTATATATTAGAAAAGTATAATTTGGTTTCTATGGAAAATTATTTCTCGCCAATATTACTGTCATTTACGGAAAAATCAATCTTAAAAATCGTTTTTTTTGTCTTTTTCAATTTTTCTCAATATTTTCTAAAACAAAAGTATAGTTTTGCCACACAACCTTTAAAAAACGGTTTTAAGCTAAATAATTGCATTCCAAAATTTTCGAAAATCAAAAATTTTTTCGGTAACTTTTTTGATTGAAAAATAGGCTATTTTTTCAAATTAAATTCGTCAAAAATCCAAAAATTCACTTTTTGCTCAAAAAACATTTTTAATAGATAGAAAACATAACAAAGTAGTTTTTAATCAAGTTTTGTTAAAATCCAACCATTTTTGTAAAAGATAAAAATAAAAAATCAAAAAATCGTATTTTTGCATTTTTTCCAATATTTTTGAAATTATAGAAAAAATTGTTTGAGTAAAAGTTGTAGACATTTATACAACCTACAACTTTTGTATTTGACTTTTTTCGATAGGACGTCTAGTTTTGACAGAAATCGCAAAAAACCATGATTTTTGACACCCACCCCACTTTTTCGCCCACCCACCCCCTTTCCCCCAATTTTTTTGTGGGCAATTTATTTTTCCCCTTTCATATACCATTTATCCTAAATTTTTCCACCATCCTTATGCTGCTAATAATTTTTTCAACTTTTGCCCTCTGAAAACCGGATTGGCACTGGTCTATTTCTTCCAACCCTTTTTTAATTTTTGACAGAATTTTGTAAAACAGCATTATGAAAAGCAGAATTTTGAAAAGCAGAATTTTGAAAAGCAGAATTTTGAGAAACAGAATTTTAAAAAGCAGAATTTTGACAAAAGAATTTTGACCCCAACCCAAATATTCCATCTGGAAGCCTATTATTTCAGCTCATATTTAAATGGCCCATGTCTGTAAACTTCATTCATTTATCTGTTGAAGAAAAAAAGATAAAAATAAAAAAACGGTTAAAAACGGTCAAAAACCTTGGAACAAAAAACTTGTTTTTCCCGTTATTCGATCAAAAATCATTTTAAAGTACCAATTTTTTGTTCTATAAGTTTGAGATTTTTTTAACGCTGCAAAAAAATTGATAAAAATAAAAACCCACCCAAAAATACCCCCAAAAAGTAAGAGATGAGTTTATCAACATATCAAAACCGCTCTGATATTGAAAATGGTTGAAAACTTTCGATATTGATTATTCGGCTTTATATTGATTATTCGGTACTCATTCAAGTTTACAGAGCTGTGGCGAACGCCCCACAATTTGAGAATTTCGTTGTTTGTAAAATGCTCCTTCAGAGACATTAAGATCGATCCGAGCATCTATAAAACATCGGTTTTTTTTAGCAATTTTTAATACCTTAAAAAATAACACCAAATGGTCACCAAAAACTACCAAAGTCTTTATGAAGAAAAAAAAAAATAAGTTCGCAATTTACAAGGACGCAATGCACGCCCCCTAGCCCTGTGTACAGAAATTTATGTGAATTTCACATTACGACCATAATTCACTGAATCTTCTGTCATAGGGTGTATGCATGTGTCTTATGGGTGCGGCGCACGGGTACTTAGTTTAGTGTTAAATTTATCCCTCTATCTCTACCTATATCATTCACACCTTTTATGTCCTATATGTGAGGTCTTTCGATAGGCCCTTTAAGTTGGACCTTTTATGACTAGGAAGGGGAACTCTGCAAGCAATTTTAATGAAACAAATTTCAAAAAAGATTTACGGTGCTAGATTTGTTGTGTTGCATTTTTTTTCCGATATCTTTTTTTATATGGGAGGCGATTTATAGCAAGGATAATGGTAATTTGTTGCAGTTTGACTGAGTAAAACTTGCATACAGACCGACTTGCTGAGGAGATTTTGATGAATTCTGATATAAAGAGGATTTAAGGCGAATGTAGCCTGTGACTAATAGGATTATGGGAGAACGCTTCGCTGATTCTATCGGCTTACATAAATTTATATTTATGGTTGATTTTCCCACAGCATTTTAATACTTATACGGACCTATCGATTCAATGTTTCATTGATTTTAATTACCTTTAAGCCTTTTTCCAGTAGGTCGTTGTTTTATTTTATTTTTGTTTTTTTTTTATGGAGGAACATGACACTAATGACTAAACAGATGCGTGTAGGCTTTAGTACTTTATTGGAGGCATGCAATTATGCAGTAGGCGCAGGCAAAGGATACCTTACCTATCTGGATATGATCAAATGTGTGCATTCCACCCACGTTTCCGTTTAGTTTTTGGTTTATTATTTTGCCTAACGGTGTCGTTAATTGATAATTTATACCTACTGATTTTTACTGGCGCTATTAAACGCGATGACAAAAGAGGCGTTAACTTTATTATGCCGACTTTACATGACTATTTCAATTGTTTTTATTTTTTATATCGATTTGTATTTTAAGTGAGAAGATGTTATCAAATCGGAAACTAGGATGGAATAACAAATGTGCCTAATCTTATTGAACATCATGCTGGTTTTGTTTTATTTGAAAAAAAAAAGTAAATGCAGGCATCCGTCGGATTAATAACCTGAGGTTATTCAGATTTTTTGTTTAATTCATTAAGAAGTGTGAAGTTTCACTGCTACTATTATTTTGTTTTTGTACTTACACTTTACACAACAGAGGGACTGTTATTTGGTGACTATCAAATTAATTTATTGACACAAGGTAATAACTTTTTTCTACAGTAAATGAATTCTATAGCGAGCAGGTATCGAAGCATTCAACTGAATTTGGACTCATTTAATTAATTAATAGAGACGTTAAAGTTGCCTTTTTCTGTTATTTAACTGAATTAAGCGAAAGACCGTTTTTTCTACACCAAACTTTAATGAGGCCCTGTAAAAAAATTTTGGCCATGTTATCTTTAAATATATATTATTCAAAAAAAAAACGTTATTCAATTTAATGGAGAGTTCAAATATAAACCTTAAACGGTTAATTAAGGTTCACTTTTTATAAATTTTACATTACAGTTGAAGTTTTCATCGCTTTCAACTCAGCATTTAGGCAATAACATCATACTTCATACATCAATCAAGTGCCGGCTTAAAACACCTTAATTTGATATTATTTGCGATAAAGGTTTTTATAGGTCAAGTTTAGAATTCGTAAAAATTCTTAAGATACAAATCAAGCATGATATGAGGAAGATGATAAATAATGTGAAAAAATCGTCTATAAAAATATCATGTTTTTTTGAATGGAAACAAAAATGATGGGACACCTTTATGAAATTTGGTGAAAACATTGAATTTGGGATAGAAAGCAAGAATAAAGAGTTTTCATAAAAAAAATTTATGTGAAAGGGTGTTTTCTTCGAAGAGACATTAAAATCTTTAATTGGTCCCAAAAAGCCAATTATTCGTTTAAAACGTCTAGGAACTTAAGTATAAACGTTTAATTTGTCATCACAACCAAAAATAAAATGAATCATTGGCTTATTGGGACCAATTACAGATTTTACTGTCTCTTCGAAAAAAAAACACCCTTTCACCTAATTTTTGTTTTATAAAAACTCTTTATTCTTCCTTTCTATCCCAAATTCAACGTTTTCACCAAATTTCACCAATTTTCATTGGTATAACTCAAAAAATTTTTGTAAATTTTATAGATTCTTAATTCTTATACCAACCAAAACTTTTTCACCAAGTTTTAAAAATTAATAAAATTTAAGTCAGCTGTTATGATACCTTTCTCACACTCAACTTAACCCATCAAAAAAACACAACCTTTCACCAAAAATAATTTTAAGAGCTTTATGAATCCTTTGTCCCTGTTTTATCTAAAACCTTCATCCCGAATTTTATCAGTGTAGCATGTTTTTCACATGGGTTTCGGTTATATTTTACCTGTTGAAGTCAAAAAAAAAGCACCCTTGTTTTCAATCGGCTATAACTTCTTTTAGAGCAATCGTACTGACTTTATTTTTATGTCATTAGATTCAGCATCAATATGAATATTGAAAACATGTGTCATATGATGATATTCGACAAACAATTTTTTTGAGTATATTTTTGACCTTCCACCCCTCCCTCTTGTCCGCGAAAAAACACCCTTCCACCCAACTTTTTTTTATAGACTTTTTTTGTACTTGGTTCTTATCCCAAAAGCAAACTTTTTGCCAAGTTTCATGAGTGTAACAATTTTTTTTTTGTTTATTGATTTTATGTACTATTTTACCTGTACTAATAAGGTTTTTTTGTAAAATCGTTTGATATTAGAGTGCTGAATATGTACCTTGTACCTACTACTCGAATAAAAATCTATAATAAAGCTCGGCCACTCAATATACATTAGGGTGGACCAAAAAATTATTTTTCATTATTTTGATTTGCTTTACCGATAACTTGTTTTCTCGACACAAAATAATGCTACCCTAATTTTTTCAGAATTTTTCGATGATGTTTAGGGGTTGCGCGCACCCCTTTATTAAAAAAAAATAAGCTTACTCCAGTCAAAGCGTCGGAAAGAAGGGCCTAACCTTGCGCACAGAGGCACTGTCAGTTTTTATTTCATGGATCGATAGGGATACATTTGAAAGGCCTAACCCCAATTTCTCACCACCTGATCATTCTTTTTAGCGGAGTTATTCACAAAAATGCAATTTTTGGGATATTTTACTTTTAAGCTAATATCTTTGCTCCACAGGACACAACCAACAAGGCAAAGAAACATGGTGGTGGAATGATGAAGCTAAAGCAGTTGTAAGTGAAAAGAAAATGGCTTTCAAAGCTTGGTCGAAGTGCCCCTCTAATAATACAGAGCAAAAGTCGCGCCTCGAAGTGGAATACAGAAACTGCAAGAAAGAAGCGAAGAAGATATGTGCCCAAATTCAAGCTAAGAATACGGAAGACCTGTGTCGGGAGCTAGATGTAATTTCTACCCCGACTGCTGGTGCTATTCAAAAGCTACGACAAAACGTGAATAAGGGCGCAACCATCTTCAAAATAGCCGCTCAAAGAAGAAGAAATGCTCAGGAGATCTGTTCGCCAAAGTTTATTAACAATGCTCAGGGCCAACTACTTGTGGAAAACGACGAAATCCTCCACAGGTGGCGACAGTATTGTGACGAACTTCTAAATGAACAATTTCCAAGGCTACACTTTCCAATGGCTTCACCTAACTTAAGCGAAGTATCCGATGTCACAGTCGAAGAAGTTAGTGAGGCTGTAAAATACTCCAAAAAGGGAAAAGCTGTTGGGCCAGACGAAATACCCTCAGAGTTTTGGAAAAAGATGGGAGACATCGGGTCTAGATGGCTCATGGTTCTTGTTTCCAAGCTTATACGAGGTGATCGAATGCCTAATCAATGGAGGGAAAGTTACCTTCTTCCAATATACAAAGGGAAGGGTGATACTCGAAGCTGTGATAATTACCGTTCGATTAAGCTGATGTCACACACCATGAAGATCGTTGAGCGAGTCTTGGGTAGCCGACTGCGAAAAATAATAAGGCTATCTGATGACCAGTGCGGGTTTGTTGCGGGTAAATCAACCACAGATGCAATCCAGAGTATCAGAATCATTATGGAAAAACATCGAGATTCCTTGGAGGATTTGCATGTGGTATTGGTTGATTTTGAAAAAGCATTCGATCGACAACCACGAGATCTGATATGGGTGGCCCTCAGACAACAAGGAGTTCCGGAAACCTATGTGCGGATAATTATGGACATGTATGATGGAGCAGTTACTAAAGTAAGATGTGCAGCTGGAGTCACCGAAGAATTCGAAATCACAGTAGGTGTCTTGAGTCCTCTGCTCTTTATTACCGTTCTTGATTACCTGCTTGAAGGCAAAGTGACGGACCCAAAAGCAGGGGCGTACACTCCCTTGGGGCAAGCGGGGCGGCGCCCCGGGGCCCCCGACCGACCTCAGGGCCCCAACTGGAGACAATGCAGAGAAGGAAACTGTTAGCATAAATTGAGTTACGAAGTAAATGTATTTAAATAACTTCGGATACAAGGGAGACAAATTATATCATTCAGTGTAATGTATAATGCATTGGTAGCCACACAATATATATTGATTTAATAAAATGGTTACCCCAGGGGCCCCAAAAAAATAAACTGCTTTTTTAAAAGAAAAAATTATAATTTTATCTTAGGGCCCCAAAAACTATTACTTGACAAATCTTTCCAACCACAAATAATATATTAGGCGCCACAAAAAAGCAAAAAACAACTTCAGGCCAGGGGCCCTAAAAGCCTTTACTTCTATTTGTTTACTATTTGCGTCAAACAAAAATTTAATTAAAGAAAATTGTTTTTTAAATTATATTACATTTGTTAATGGATTACTAAATATTACTTTAGGAGCCCCAACAAATATGACTTCGGGGCTCCAAAAATATTATACGAAGGGTCCCAAAAAATAATTTTTCAGGAACCCCGTTAGTTGAGAGCCAATCAAATATTAATTTGGGGGGGCCCAAAATCTATTACTAAGGAGCCCAAAAATATTATTTGAGGATCCTCAAAAGCTATTACTTCAGTGGTTCAAAACAATCAAATGGAAAATTAAATATCAATTCAGGGGCCCCAACAAAACATCAGGGCCCAAAATAAAAACATTACGTTATTGGTGGCATTCCGAATATTACTTCAGAACAGAGGCCCCAATACCTATTAATTCTTGGCTCCAAAAAAATCATATTATATTTTAGGGGCCTCTATTTTGAAGCCCCAAAAATAATTTTTCAGAGGCCCCAAAATAAAAAAAAATATGTCTGATGATGGAAAATCAAATACCTATTACATTATTTTTGTTGAAACAAATAAAAAATAAGTAATATTAAGTCAAAGTCGTTTTTTGTTTAGCAAACTCTTGCCTTATTATTTTATAAACGGTGCAAGTATTGGCTAACAAATTAAAACACTATTGTTGTCCTTCACATTATCTACAATTTAAAAAACAAACATCATGTGTTCATGTCATCATCATCCTATTATCCAATGTTAACTTAACAGAGTGTAAGCACTCTCACTCTGTGTTATGCATAAATATTATCTACACTAATACACTACACAATAATGTGGTTGTGGTTGATAACATAACACACATCATACAAGTATGATTGCACCACTTCAAACATTAAATATCCAATGCCAACAAATTTTGACATTTCTCTTTTATTGTTTACGAAAAATCTAATAAGAAAGAAAAAATGTTAAATGCACAAAAATATAACAAATCCAACTGCGTTCCAACTGAGTTCCAACTTCCCCCAACAACCAACAAGCACGCGCCGTTTTTTCTTCTATTTTCTGTTCGTTTGCTATCATTTTCAAAAAGAAAAAAATTATGTTTGAGGGCAAATAAAATTTATATCGAACCGAAGAACACCACAAAACAAAGACCACAAAAATAACCCCCAAAGAATAAACCAAAAGCAAATTAGAAGAAATGCACAATCAGTTTTCATAGATTTGTCGTTGAGGTAAGACGTGTGTTGTCTGTTTTACTTGATGTCGAACTAGGTTCGTTGCCGTTGTATATCAATATTTTTGTCGTATATGATCGTATTATTATATTTCTCTATGATATTTGACCACCACCGGACTTGTCACCATAAAGCGATTGATTTTACGCAGTTTTTTAACTGTTATGATTTATAAAAATTAGCAAAACAAAATTATTGTGAATAAAAATAAAGTTTACTCTCTCGCAAAAGTAAACACACAAGAAGTGTCGAAGAGAAGAAGTGCAAAGTTATTTGTTTATTTATCCATCGATTGATAAATAAAAGAAATAATTTAAAATTGAAAATCACAAAATAAATAATAATAAACCAGTTCAATAGCATTTCAATTTTGTGAATATAGATTTTTTAAAAGTGTGGAGGCGAGCAAACACGAAAGAAAAGAGCGGGAATTAATTTATTGGTAAACAAATAAGTTTTTATTGATTTTTCTCACCTTGATTGAATTAAATAAAAATTTTAATTTACAATTTACCCTATATTCTATTATATTTTCGATTTAAGAATCTTGGGATATTTTGGGGAAAATTGTAATGAAAATGTGCGCCAAGACAATTATTGTAATAGATGGGATGGGATGGCATTTGGCCATGACAATGATTTTCAAAAGACAGGTCGGGCCTCGTTCGTGTGGCAGGGTCATTCGCAGTCAGAAAGGCGAACAATGCGATTTAGCAATAAATTCCAAGAGTGACAGTGAAAATGCGAATAGGAAAAATGTTTAATTTATTAATAGAGTTCACTTTTCATTAAAATAAAAGACAAAGTGTCTATTCTTGATAGAATGATCAATGATAGCTTTTGTTTTGTTTTTTCTTCGTCACTATGATGAAAAAACAGCTGAACAAGTGCCAATGAAGTGTCAAAGATAGAAAAGTTATTAGAGTTGCCATTTGAATTAAATTTCAAATTGGATAAAAATGTAGTTATAATATTAGTATGCCACAAGTTGGGTGTAATTTGTGATAAATGAGAGAGATTCACTTTGATTTATAATTTTAATCGAGTCCAGTCTTTTTTTCACTTGCACTTATTTGGCATCAAGTGGTCTAGATAGATGGACAAAATTTTATAATGAGCGAAATCTATTTATTTTAACATAAAATTATAGGCTTATTATCATTTTTTTTTATGCCGCCCATGATTGGAATGTTTTGTTATAGTAATGAAGAGGTATAGTCATAGAAGTAAATAACTATCTTTGGTTTAATTTAAAGCAATTTAAAATTTTTATAAAGCACAAGATAGCGCTCTATTAATTTAGATAATTGAGAGAAAGTAAATAGGTACTTATACCTTGTACCTACCTACCTAGCTATACTTTTTTTTAATGTCAGGCTCTTAGAAATTTCTATGATTGGAAAATTTGTCGTCTTTATTAAAGAGTGCGTAGGTATAGATAAAAAAATAACAATTACTTAATTATTTTAAATTATTGGGTAGATATGCTTCGGTTTATAAGATATTTTGACAAAAAATAATATTTCAGAATAGGTAAATAATTCACTAGCCCAACAAATTTAATAGTCTACAGCAAATTTTGGGAGTGGAGGTATAACCAAAATGTGATTATGCAGTCTTATAGCCTTATGTGTTCTAATATTGAATTCAAAAGTCTGGCAGCTTTAAATCGTGGCCTTATATTGTTTTCAGGGGGTTGAAAAATGTGAGTTTTCCAATTCATATAAGTAGACTAAATTCACACTATTTAATATTCTTTTAACAGCTACTGATACTCTGACGTTTCTCCTTAGCCTGAAGACGATGCGACTAATAAAACTCAAGATATAAGCTCTTTAAGCGGCTCTGTTTTGGAGACTTTTTTCCTTAAATTTTTTGTTTGTTATTTTGAATTCAAAACTCTCTAAGAAGAAGGCTGATATGGTTTGTTAAAAAAGCTTATCTTAATTTCTATTTGTCGTATCACCGAGATTGTGGTATTCAGGCTTAGGGGAAATGACAGATCATCATTCCTTATATTCAGAATGTAAATTTTTGATTACTTAGACTACTCACATTATTTGGAAAACTCGCGTTTTTTGACCCCCCGAAAACCATATAAAGCCGCGATTTAAGGCTGCCAGACGTTCAAATTCGTTATTAGAACGCATAAGACAATAAAACTGCATACTCACATTTTGGTTATACCTCCACTCCCAAAATTAGCTGTGGGCTCTCGGTCTATAAGGAACAAAAAAAAATGCGTGATTTTTTTTAGTGTTTTTCGATAATATGTATCTCAGTGAAAAATGATTGTATCATCATAAAAAAACATATGAGAGCTACTATTTTAGTACTAATTTTTTTATTTTAAATTATGAAATAGCTAAATCATTAAAATTATCCCAAAACCAAAACTTTCCCAATTTTGTTTTTGTTTTTATTTTTATTTTGAGAAAGCGGGAACATTTTTTTCTGATAAAACCATTATTATTCCTAAAAAGGCTTCAAGTTTCTTTTTGTTTCACTCTTCTACGATTTTTTTTAGACTGCAACCAAAAACCGTACTCTTGGCTTTGACTACTTATACCTTAACAAAGGATTACTTTGAAGAAGGATACCTCTAAATATGATACCTTTTAAGAAAATTTACCGCTATAATAACTATGGGCGATATCATTAAAATTAGGCTTAATTATTTAGCTTTAAATACATGAAATAAATCTGCAACTTACTTGCTTACTTAGGGTGACCAGCGCTGTAAGGCGGCTATAATCCAATCAGCTGTGGATTTGGGCCTCAACCAACAAACTTCGCCAGCTAGCTCTATCCTTAGCTCGCTGTTTCCAGTTTCGCACGCTAAGTTGATTGAGGTCCCCTTCCTCTTGGCTGCGTCACCTCAGACGAGAAATAAATCTGCAAAGTTAGCGATTTATTCATCAAACAGTTTTTGATTGCAGCACCACATTATTGCAGCTGTTAATAATAAGTTTTTATCACTATTTGATGAGTTTTAAGTTTATTTGAAAATTTTATTAATAAATATCGTTAACAATTTAGATAAACCAGGAAGATTAAGTTTCAAACGATTGGAAAACAAACTTGTATTGTTATGGTTTGACAAATTATTTGATATTTTTTCCATTCAAAACTTTTCAAAAATAAAAAAAAAAATCGGTAGCTTTTTTTATTCGAAAATATGCTATTTTTTCAAATTCGTCACAAAAACAAAACATTATATTCTAGTGAAAAAAAAAAACAATAAAAATAGGTAAAAAACTTAAAAAAGTAACCAAGTTTTGTTAAATAAATTCAACTACCTATTTTGTGACAGATAAAAATAAAAAAAATCGTAATTTTGAATTTGTCTCACTATTTATGAGGTTACCTAGGTATACCTATGTATACAAAATTTACTTGAGTAAAGTTGTAGACTTTTTACTATCTTTAACAAGTCTATTTTTGACAGAAATCATAAAAAATACAATTTTTGAAACCTACCCCACTCTTTCGGCCATCCATACCCCTTTTCCCCAATTAATTGTGGGCGATTTTGATTGGAATTTGGAATAATAAAGCTTTTTGAAAATTCATAACAAAATTTAAGAAATTTTAAAGCGAAAAAACTGAAAAAGTATTATAAAATTTGGTTTAACGTTTCAAAAACGTCTCCTCCAAAACCATTTAGTTTTGCCTTCCAAACAAAGTATACAATTTAATTTCTTGTATAGCAAAGAAATTTTAGACATTTTAAAACCAAAATTAATTAATTAATTTAATAAAAACAAAGTTTCCATGAAATTCATTCATCCGTTTCAAAAAAATTGATTGTTTGAAATAAAAAAGAATTTGAACTTTTTTAAAAACCCAAACATTATTTTTTTGAAAATGTTACCTAAATTTGACCTGAGGCTTAATAAAACATTTATGTACATAAATATTTTTCATCGAAACCGGTCGTGTTCCTTAGAGAAATTCCGACAAGGAAACGGTTCTATGACAAGAACCGTTAGTTACAATTTAAAAAATATATTTTTTTTTATTTCTGAAGTAAGAATCGTTTTTGAGAAATATAACTTTTTCAATTTTGGTCATGATACAAGTACCGTTCATTTTGGTTCACTTCTGTGGATTTCTCAAAAAATCTACTACAAATTTTAAAGTAAATTGATTCAGTGGTAAAGGTTGCAGCTCCAGATAGAAACAGACAGACACAAAGAGAGACAGGCAGATGGACAGACAGAATTGGGCGACCCGCACTTATTTCGACTTCGTTTTTTCTACAAATCATTTGTTAACAAATTTTTTTCTCCGAAGTTCTTTTTTCAGTTTTGGGAATTTGATATGCATTTTAAATATCATTTTTTTGATAAGTTTAATTTTATTCTGTCTGCTTATTCAACAAATTTATCTAAAAATATCACAAAATAAAAACAAACCAACGACCTATGTGTTATCCAATCAACAAAAGCTAGTTTTTCAACAAACAAATGACCCTGAAATCAAATTTAATCAAAAACTTGTATTTTCTCCACTGTATTTATAGCAAGTAAATGGTTAATGATGTTTACCTGTCGATTCTTTTGCCAAAAATATATAATAAATTGCTCTTCATTTATTTAAATCATTTTTTTTTCTATTAATTTTCTAAAAATAAAATTTCTCCATAAATAAACACGTCCAAAATAATGTAGATAAATGAAATCATTATAATTACCTGCTGATCGTTTCATTTGGAAACTCATTTTTCTGCAATAAAAGATTACCAAGGTCATTTATTTGATATTTCATTAGTGTACTTATTTTTGTAAATGGTAAACTGGTTTTACACATTTGGATATGGATCTTTTAAATAAAAACAGAATCAACAAAAAGACAAAAAACAAAAAAAAAACAAGTCCAAAAAAGATAAACTAAAACATAATTGGCAGTAATTACATGATCCAAACCACAAGAAAAGAAACATCAAGACTATGAAATGGGTATGTTGTAAAACACACCGCAGGCAGACGACAAGCTGACAAAAAAAAAACAAGAAAACCTTAAAACAAGTAGAGTGCTCATTTGAAAAGAACTTCATTAAAACCGCCTTTGTTCAGTCACTTAACATGTTTCAAGTGGCTAAGGCAATCCCTTAAAATTCAATTAACGTTTGTTCTCGTGTATTCCAGTGCAGTGCAGAGAGAGAATCCATCCAATCCAGACCCAAAGCAATGGCAACACTTGAATATATTTTTACATTATAAATGGGAACATTACACCGTCTCGGCTGTCAATGTTCCCCTGTCGAAATGACACGCGAAATTTCATTCATTCACATTGGAAACAAGATTTTGACTCAAATTTCCGAACTTGAAATGTAATATACCTTCGGTGAATCTGAGACCGAAATAAGTCCATTGCCAAAGGGAGGAAGTTGAAATGCAAAAAAAAACATGTCCAATATCCGTAATCGTAATACGATTCCTTTGGTCGTGTGACTTGCATACGTGTATCTTTAAATGAGGATAAATTTATTGACCTCTTTAAGTTGACATTTACTTACGGACAACACGAGACTGCTGCAAGTGCCTTCGTTCTTCCTGACCTGTTCTCGAGTTAAAAGTGACTCCGATTGTTGGGCATGGTCAATTGGAATTCTATATATAGATACACATCCTCCACTACTCTTGCCAGCCAGATAGTTCAAGTTGGTTTTGTGATAGTGCTCGTATTTTTTTGTTGCCTGTGCTCACTGCACCACCTGTCCTCTCTTATGGAATGCCATACTGGTGGCTACATGCGCAGTACTTGTTTTTATTCCAATTCGAAACAGCTGACAGTAGTTGACAGAAGACAGTTTTTTTTTTACTCCAAAGTGACAGCAAAAAAATCGTTTGTTTTATATTTTATGAATCGTCTGACAATTATTTAGGCCCATTTGCTGAAACGAGTCTTAAATATTTATGTGAAACATAAACCCTTAAGTTCTACATTACGGTTTGCACGAACTTCAAACTGTGTCATAAATTCCTCTAAGTTTAACATAACTTAGGGGGAAGAAATAGTAGAACTTAAGCTATTATGTTCTACCTAGGCACTTTTATTTTATGAAAAAAGCAAGAATGTCGCTCAAAAATTGATGTCGGTAGTACAAAGGACATGAATTATTATCAATTTAATAAAAATAAACTTACATTCATTAACTTAAACCATCCACAGATGGTACAATTTACACCACAGTTTTTTGTATGAGGCACTATTTTGCTGTCATATTTCATTGACTAATTTTGACACACCAGCACATTTACACACACACACGAATAATTTTTGTTTAACTAATTAACACTTATTTTTGGCTCAAATATACTTTTTTACACTTTTATTCCGCAAGATAAAGACACAAACTTGAAAATTTAACGATATGGTTGTATATTAATTGCTAAATTGCTCAAAATCTATTTAAATTATTTGACGTTTCTATTGATTTGACTTTTGAATTTGAAGTTCTCAGCGATTTATATCATGAAAGTAAATCATTGCTAGGTTAAACATAAATATTTTTTAGCAACTTAGAATAAACTAAGTAAAACACAAGAGTTATGTTTGACCTAGCTAAGATGAGAATTTATGACTAGTATGAGCAAATGGGCCTTAGTATTATCGGGCGATTTGCATCTATTTTGTATTTGTGAGTTCTGCAGACTTGTTTTCTAACAAATTTTATCGAAAATTTTAAAAGCTAGTGGCGTTGTAGTGGCAATAAGTTATCAGATAGTTGGTGATAGTTTATGTTTAAGTTGTGGTAAGGAAATACAAGTGAAGAATAAAATGAACAAAGTTGTTTTCAAGACATTTTTTGAGACGTTTTATTGATGTATCGCTTGAAATTCAAAACCCTTAACTTTGAAGTTGTTTGATTTCCAAATATTTCCTTCATTTTCAATGCAGAATTTAGTTCGAAGTAAAGGGCAAGTACGTTTGCAAGTTGGTGTGTTTGGTAGACAATATCGACGAGATAGGAATCTGAAAAATAAAACCGAACTGAAGTCAAACTTTCAATGTTGTCTAATGATTTGACTTTTGGACAGGTGGTATTTGACGTCAATACTACAGAAATTGTTCTTTTTTTGATATGAATATATCCTTACTATTTGTGGATGTATTATGTTGTCCAATTTCTTGTAATGCAAAGACAGCGAAAAAGAAAACGGTTTGATTTGTGATGGTGGTGAACTTGAAATGTCAAATTTTGAACTTTCAAAACAATTGAAATTTAATTTCTGTTTTGCATAAATATGTACATATGTATGTCTTAGGCCCATTTGCTCATACGGATCATAAATTTGAATCATAGCAAGGTCGAACGTAGCCTATATGTATTTCTTAGTTTAATCTAAGTTTCTTAAAAATATTTATGTTCAACCTAGCAATGTTTTACTTTCATGCGAGAAATCGCTGAGAACTTCAAATCGATACAAACGTCAGTAAATTTTAATTTTTTTTGAGCAATTATGCTGAAATTTTTAAACAATTTTGGTTTTTTTGTGGTTTTTTATTGAAGAAAATAGTTAAATTATAGTTAAAGTGGCAAAAAATGAGTGTCTGATTTTATAAACAACAATTATTCATGTGAAGGATTTTTTTTTGTAAATGTGTTTGTCTGTTTGTGTGCCACAATAAGTGACAGATAATTGATAAACACTTCTATAAACATTTATGCGGCCAATATTACCATTGTTAACATGTTTAAAAGTGAGTTTACCATTCTTAAATTAATAATAGATGTTAATTTTATAGACAAAATCATTTTTTAAGGGATTTTATGGCTTTTTTTTTGGGCTCCGTGAAGCCAAAATTTTTGAACCAAATTTGTCTAATTCGTTTGTCCACCGTTTGTCCATGTTTGTCCACCCAAAATTTTCGTTTGTCCACCCTTCAAAAAAATTTTAGAGCAAATTCTTTTTTTTTTTATAGGAAGTCTGAAAAATGAAAAATCGTCTAAAAAGCTCAAATTTTGAGATAGACGTATAAAACCAACTGCAATCGTTTGTCCCCTCGAGGGGATTTTAGGGGAGTTTTAATTTTTCAGTGCAAAATTTGTTGCTCCTAAAAGGGGGGTGAAAAAACGATAATATTTGGTATGTATATAGAACTCGAAGTGGACAAATGATTGCAGTTGGTTTTATACGTCTATCTCAAAATTTGAGCGTTTTAGACGATTTTTCATTTTTCAGACTTCCTATAAAAAAAAAGAATTTGCTCTAAAATTTTTTTGAAGGGTGGACAAACGAAAATTTTGGGTGGACAAACATGGACAAACGGTGGACAAACGAATTAGACAAATTTGGTTCAAAAATTTTGAGGTCGCAGTTCTGGCTTCACGGAGCCTTTTTTTTGCTCAATTAAAATTTCTTATGTAGTTCCGGCCTTAATGTTTAATCGTAAAAATGTCGTAAATTTCGAATACTTTTTGCTTTAACTAACTTTCTTGCTGGTGTTCTTATTAACTTGTCTGTTATGAAGAACCAATAGAAGTAATAGCTTGTACAATTTATTGAAGTCTGATTTTCAAATCTAGTGACTGCGGGCGCCAATTCATAACCATGACTCTTTGTTCATTGAACCATGCTTTGGTGAGCGTGGAGCTTTGGTGTCTACGAACGTAAGATATCCCACCACAACTTATCTTTTACCTATATTGAATTTCGTTTCATCACTAAGAAAGGACTTCACTTCATTTCTGTTTTGTCCAAGAAAGAAGCACCTTTGCAAATTTGAATTTGCTTTTTCCTAGTTACGAATCGAAATCAAGGATTTTCTTGGAGCCCGATAAGAGACTGCTAGCCGACGAGATACGGTTCTAACAAACTGATAGCTTATTTTTCTTGTTTCAGAACCTGAAACATTCCTTTCGATTATACTTTAAGAAGTTCTCTTTATTTTGCCATTAAATTTAATCACATAATAATATTTTTAAAAAGTAAAAAAAAAAATGACTTATTGATGCAACTTTTAGTTAATACAATCCCTCAAAAACAGATAATTTTTGAGTTTTAAATATATTCATGAAAAAATCTATGTGGTATTGATGTGCTAATTCTTAACACCTTTCACTTCCGCATCAAAGATAATTTTTAAAGTTTTGTCTCACCTTTTATGACGCTGCTGATCGATAGCAACCAAGGTACCCTAAGTATACTTCATTTCATTTTAAATGGAAAGATCAAAGAAAAACTATCAACTGAAAAACTGTGAACGAAATTAACGATAAAAAATACAGACGAATTGATAACCTCCTCCTTTTTGAAAGTGGGTTAAAAATACCAAAAAGTTACAAAATAAAATGCACGACTGAGTTGCATGAACTTGCTCTTAGGGTCCAAGTTGATAACATTTTTAAGAGTTTTTTATATAGCAATTAAGAAAATTTATATGAAAAAAAAAAACATTAAATTCATTTTTCAAAGAACGAAAACCACATCTGGTAGCAAATCGTTTTTTAAAAACTTAATTTTTACAAATAATTTTTGACGTGATAACGTCTTATAAATCGATGAACCATGTCAGCCACCACAAAAAAGTGACGCCATTTTCTAGCGTTACACTCTCGCACTTTCGTGCGGCAAAAAATTTAAATTCAAAATTAAAAATAAACTATTAGAGATACAAACATCTCCTAAAGCTTATTTGAAAGATAATAATCTAAAGCCTAATCCAAATGAAGGATTTTTAAAAATTCCGTCATTTAATAGGGTAAACAGGGGTAAAACGGAAAGATGAAATTTGGGCTAAAATCTAAACGCGTGGTCGTAGAGAGTTGATTCTTTTTGTTATTGATAGAAGAGACTGATTTAAGGATAACTGCATTTAAGAAAAAATTCTAAAAAATTCTGGAACTCCGCTATAGCGTTTTGTTTGAACGTTGATCAGGTGTTGTGGGTATGACAAAATGTTGATTATGGGTAGGGGAATTTTTTTTTGACAATTCTAAAGGTGCCAGGTGAAAGATGAAGGAAAAAAAATTAGGCTTCTCATACGGATTTTTTTCCAACACTGCGTTTCGAAATATGAATTTTTGAAAAATACCTACTTTTTTAGGGGTATTTTTGGGTAGTTTTTGATTAGCTTTTTTTTTTTGAGCCTTTAAAAAAAAGTTATATGGAACATGTAGGGCTGATAAATGCGCATACATGTGCAAAAAATTGGAATCGTTAAAAGAGTTTTGACTGAATACGGAGAAAAATAAGTTTTAAAAAAACAGGTTTTTTGGCCGTTTTTAACCGATTTTCATCGTTTTTTGTTTTTACCTTTTATTCTTTAATAGATAGAGGAATATTATATATGGAGTAACAATAGACCATGACTACAACTATATGTGTGCGAAATTTCAATCATTTTCGTAAACGCAATTTTGAGATAACGGTAAAATAAAATTTTAGAATTCAACAGGTTATAACTTTTTACCAAGAGCAGATAGAAATTTGATAAAACATTTATGAACATCCTGATACAATTACCTTTCAATTGGTATATCACTAGACTAACTACAAGCCACACAATGTTAAATCAAGAAACTTGCCAAAAACATCATACCACCAGTGGAGATCTGTTGCGCCATGAACAGCCACCAGTGTGGGAAGTACCGTAATCTCAGTCTGGAAATTCCACATGGTTGACTTAAAAAACTTGTAACTTCTCTTGTAGGCATCTTTGAAATGAGATTGATACGTCATTTGAAAGGTGAAACAATAAGCTTTCACATGGTATAAATTTTTTTATAGGTTGTTAGGGAAAAAATTCATTTAATAGCATGAGAACATAAAAATAAATGTTTTTTTGCTTTTTTTGATGAAATCTCATCGAGTTTAAAAAATTCTAGGTCTTTTTGTAGATGTCTCATAGACTTGATCTATATATATATTTTTAGCTAAGACAATAAGCTTTCAGATGGTGTAAAAATTTTTATAGATTGTTAAAAAAAATGGATTTAATAGCGTGAGAAGATAAATTTACATGTTTTCTTTGCTTTTTTTGATGAAAATGATTGTTATAAATAAATTATTTTAATACTTTTTGCTCATTGTAATAATTTAAAAATGGTTTTATTATTTAGAAGAAATATTTGGCTTTTTAATGGTATAATTTTTTTTGTGAAATTTTAAAATAAAAAAAATTAATATAATGAGAAAAGAAAAAAGGTATTTTTTTTTAGCTTTTTCTTGTAAATTATGATTGTTTGAAATAAATAAACCCTTCAAATGGCTCATTTTAAAAGCACACAAGACACAACCTGTTTTCTTACGACGTTATCACGTAAAATCATCGTCCGTAAACCGGCTTTAAAGACAACCTCTTTTTTTTGATAAAAAATTTCAAAACAAAATTGGTATGGCGTACAAATGCACAAATTAAGTAATACTTACCTAAAGCAAAATTTTCAAAAAAACTCAATGTATCGTTTTCGAAAATTTGATTTTAGAAATATTTTTTTTTTTCAAAATTGTATTTCTGATTTATATTAAAATTATATAAATGCTTTTACATAAAAAAAATTGGTTGAAGTTGAATAAGTACCTAAATTGGCAGAAAATCAGATTAAAAAAAAAATAATTGGTTTTCTATGGCTCGCATGTATCTACCGTTAATAATGATTTTCGAAAAAAATTGTTCTCTCCTCAGATGAATCCTATTCTTTCTAAATGAAAGTTTAACTTTAAAAGCCTAATTTAAGATTACATACAGAAAAACTGGCCAGTCAGCCAGTCTAAGAACTTTTTAAGGGGTGCATAATAACACTAAGTTTATCCGTCGAGCAATATCATTGTTTCCTTATGTTGTCTAGGCTACCTATTCTTGATCTTTATGATATGACATTACTCGTGTTGTTTTGGTAAAGCTATCTGCATTAAGATTTTGTTTTGATACAATTTCCAAGCAACCGACACATCACCATAAAAATATTTCCTAACTTTATAATGTTGACACATAGTTCAACCTACATTATTTCCTAAAATAAATATTCCATTCATTTTTGTAACACTTTATCAAAAAAAAAAAAAAACACACCTTCAAAGCCCATTTCATTAATCAATTTACTTTACTGATTAAAATTAATAATACAAAAAAAACTGACACACCCGATATAGTCAGTCATCGTTATTGCATGATTCAATTTAACAAAACAAAAAAAAAACTATACTACACTCAGTTCAAGATCCAACAATAATTTTTTAAAAATAAGTCCCGATAAGACTGCATTGTTTATTACCCAAAATTCGATTAATAAAATACGCGCTCACCCATAGCGTAAAAAAATTATCGTCAAAATGTCTTTTATTTTTTTTTTCTTTAAAAATTAATATTTTCTGATTAAATGGCGCCATCAAAACTGTTGAAAACATTTTTCAAATCGATGAAATATAAATCCTATTGAAAGTCATTTATCTTTACTATTTTTCATTTGCGATGCATGATACTTTATGGATTGTGGCTCTCCCCAAAAAATCTACTCAAAATCAACAAAAAAAAATAACCACTTAGACGCCAGACTCCACCTGTCTGTGAGTTTCTACTTTTTCTATTTTCAAAACAAATAAAAAAACAACACAACTTTTGTATCTCCCTCCAAAAAGATTAATTTTTTGTTTTGTTGTTGTTGTTATTTTCCAGAGACCCCACCATTCCAACTGAATGCAAAGTATCAAACTCCAAGAGGTGGGAAAATTGCGATATCAGGCTCTTCCACTACTCACTAGTCAAAAAAAAAGATAGGAAAAAAAAACCTATCAGATACTACTTGGAGAATAACCAAGAGACATGGCAATGGCACTGAAGTTATGCTATGCATTGTGTTGTGTCGTGTCTAAGAGGCAGCTCTTGAAGACCCCTCCACAACACACTAGCTAGGCTCTATGTACAACAAGTCTACCATGTCTCTTGCAGGACCATAGAGAGTATAGAGTAGTCTTTCATGTTTATATGGGTTTTGGATGGATAGTATGTTGCATTGCCTTGCAATTACGTTTGGTAGATTGAAAAAGTGGATGGAAACTTCAAGTTAGAGTTGAAGTTTTTTTTTTTTTTTTTTTTGCAATTTAATGATGATGCTGTCGAAGTCGTTGCCTCTTGATAGGATATTGTCTTCATCAATGTCGTTGTCGTTGTTTTAGCTGTTGTCAATGTCGTTGTCGTCGTTCTTCTATCACATCAAAGCCAGAGAAGCAGGTGCAATCGCTAATGATACCTGGTTGATTGACAGTTTTATTCAATGACAATTTGTCATTCCAGTACACTACCACCACCGCTATATGTATGAGTTTGAGTACACCTGCAAAATAAAAATTAGATTTGATAGAGTTCTTTGAAACTTCATGGTTTTTTAAATACTTCTTGGTGAATTCATTAAAAATTCTAAAGAAATAATTTCGTAACCAATAAACATGACTGGAAACAGAAGGGTTTATCAATTTTTTTTTGAAGCGGTTACTTGTTAAAAAAAAAATAAACAATCATGTGATATCTTATCAATCAATTGATTTGATAATAAATATTTTTCGATAGGTTAAATTTAACAAAGAAATTCCGTGTTAGTCAAAACTGTTGGACTAAGGTGGGGCATTGAAGAAGAGAAGGGACAATGTGGTTTACAATTTCAAAATTTTAAATAACTGACAACAATGGAACGTAAACAAAAAAGCTTTTCTCAAGGAGTTCTATTGTAGAACTGCCCTGAGTTTATAAATGTTAAAAAAGTCTGGTACAATTCCTGAATTTCACTTCCGCAAAAAAATAATGTCTTTTAAAAATTCTATTTGCGGGTATTTTTGATGTTTGCTTTCAGCACTGATAACGATTTCCTATAAAATGTAACTTCACAAATAGTTATCTACATATTTAGTCATTTACTATTTCATAATCTAAATACAAGTCCATTTAGGTACAAAATAATGTAATATCAAATTTCACTTTAAAAAGTAAGTTAAGATAGGTACAGAAAATCACTTTACATCATCTATCTTGTTTGATTGCATGCCTTTATAAGTCTGATGGAATGCTGTTGCAAGCAATCCTATATAACCTATGTAAGCGTAAACATTTAATATTTATTGACATATTTTGTACACGATCAAGTTGAGTGCAAGCAAGCACTCTCGATAATTCGTACCGCAATCCATCATTTGATTTTAACTCAATAATGTTCAATGTCTGTGCGAGTATCTTATTGATAAGTGATTAATTTAAAAAAGATTGATGGTTTTTTCTGTATTTTGCTTCTATTGAAATTTATGTTCTTCGAAAAAAGGTAATCATAACAGAAGAGGCAATTCAAGTTCATATTCATACCACGTTTAGCTAGAATATTTTTACAAACATGATTTTATAATGAATCTAACTGAAGTTTTGATATTACGTTATTGCTTTTCAAATTAAGAAATTTGTTTAAATAAGAACTTATAAAAAAAAGTACCAAATATGCGATTATTTTATCGGTGATGGATTTTCTACTATCTGTCACTAGGTAATTGTTGCAAAAACAATTGAAAAAAACAACAAATAACCCTTATTTGAATAAATGTTTTTTTTTTTGTACCGCAGAACCCTGTTTTATTGAACTCAAATCGTATACCTAAGCTTTTGTTCTGAGTTCAACTTTGAAAATTTTGTATATCTTTTTGTGAATTGAAATAAAAGGATAAGTTATTATGTAATTTACCAGAGTTAAATTATACAAATTTTGTTCTGGGCTTAAAAATTAAAAGTTAGAAAATTGAGTTTTATTCAAGCGGGGAACTGTTAACTAAATTGTAGCAAGGTGGGTTACGAATTAAATAAAATGCACGACTGGGTCGCACGAATAAAGTTAAAAAGTATAGAAGAATTAGTCCTTAATGACTTTTTTCAAATGCACAGTTTTAATGGTTTATGTCAAACAGCACAGATATATCTATTTAAGATCAGTATTAGATACAAAAAATTAAAAACTCCACCGTATTTATGTAAACATTTTTCAAAATTTTTATAGAAGTAAATTTTTTCGAATTCTAACCGAACTCGTTTTGAACGGGTACGAGAAAAACAAACTGAAATAACACAAATTTCAAAGAAAACTTAATCTTTGAAAAGTTGGAATGGTATGAGTCAAAAATTATTAAACGGGACACCGAAAATTTACTTAAATTTTAATCGGGTTTTTACATAATTTTGAAATACCATTAATATCGCAAAGTATTTTTGCAAAATTTGAGTTTTGGAAATTATATTATCAATTGCAGTTTAATGGTCTTTTTTTTATTTTGTGCTTGTTTTTGTTGTTACCTCGCATTTTTCTTTCAAATTAAAACCAGTCAGTCACGAATAGTTTGGTATTAGGTATCATGTTAAAAAAAAAGAAAACGATACAAAAAAGTAAAAAAACGTATACGCCACAGCGTACGTTGACATAGTTTAAATGATGCGAATAACAACTTTGGCCCAGTAGCCAAAACACCCAAATCAATATTAAGTGTTAATAAATAAACGTAAGAACAAAATTCTTTAAAATAAGAATCAAAAATTTAAAAATACTTTTTATAATAGCCTGTTTTTATTACAGCCTATGAGATAATTTCGTAAAATATTTTATTTCGAATGTCAAATTGTATACGAAATTAGTTAATTTATCATTCGAAATGAGTGCTCAAAATCTTTGTTTTAGCCTTCAAGATCGAACCTTGAGATGAAGATTTTCAAAATACACAAAAATAGACTATGGTTTTATAAAAGTACCTATTGTAGCGAACTTATTGCCGAAAACCCTTCAAAAGTTATGTTACGGCAACTTTGAAAATCACAAATTGCAGACATGAGATTTTTCTAGACTTTTTAGATAAGTTATAGAAAGCCAAAACAAGGTTTTGAAAAAAAAAAAAATATAAAAATTCATTCCGAGTTTGAACACTTATTTGGCTGGACTAATAATATGATAAAATTTGTTGTTGTTCTGCGAATAAAAGAAATTAAATGTTCATATTTATTGTCGTGAATTTTGCAACAGCAAAAGTTCAAGCAGTTCTCATTTACTTAAAATTCAAAAACACAACTCACTGCATTTGAGTAATTTTTTTAAGACACTGTGCTTTATTAATTTTAAAGTAATTTATACATACGAATACGTTTACTGTTTTTTTTTTTTTGTACCAAACAAATTGGCGAAACCTATTAAAATAAAAAAAACAATGCATGACACCTAGTGTGCGTCAAATTTACATAATTAAAGTGACGACTGTCAACTAGTGATGGGAACTAAAAACTATCGAACAAACTATCGAATAAAAACTATCGTATAAAAAAACTATTCAAATGAAAAAACTATCGTTTAAGAAAACTATTTGAATGAAAAAACTCGTTTAAGAAAACTATTTGAATGAAAAAACTATCGCCTAAGAAAACTATTTGAATTTAAAAACTATCGTATTAAAAAACTATTCAAATGAAAAAAACTATCGCTTAGGAAAACCATTCAAATGAAAAAACTATCGTTTCAAAAGAAAAAACTATCGTTTAAGAAAACTATTTGAATGAAAAAACTACCTATCGTATAGAAAAACTACACTTAAAAGCAAAAAAACGGAATCAAAAAAATCATTTGTATTAAAAACAAAAATTGCAATGGATAAAATAATGTTTCTTCAAGTTTTATGGTCTCATTTAAAAGCTTGAAATTTTTACTTTTAACTGTTGGTGAAAACTTATACGATACGATAGTATCATAGCTATCTGTCAATAAATTGCACTTCATTTTTTTCTAAATGTTAAATTTTCTTGATACTCTCTGCTTCAATTTCAGTCTTTTTTTCCTTACGTTACTATTGACGTTATCTGTCAATAAATTGCACTTAATTTTTTTAAAATTTTAAATTTTCCAGATACTCTCTGTTTCAGTTTCAGTCTTTTTTTCCATACATGCTTCATTTATGTTGATTGGATCTTTATAAAGTGAATAGGTTTTTTTAAGTTTCTAGTATTGATTTAAAGCTTTTGTTTCAAGCTTTTTAATGGTGCAATTAACATTCATGTATGTCAATTACATCCTGAACTATTATCGTTTTTACAGAACGAAAAGTTTGATTCCATTTTTTTGCTCCTAAGTGTATACGAATGAAAAAACTATCAAATGAGAATAATGTCCAAAAGAAAATACTATCAAATAAAAAAAAACTTTTTTAATGACAAAACTATCGTATAAAAAAAAACATTCGAATGAAAATAGTAACTAAACTATCAAATGAAAAAACTATTCGAGTGAAAATAGTAACTAAATGAATGAATGATTTAAAACTATCGAATGAATGAATATTTTACAACTATCGATAGTTTGATAGTTTTTTTTTGATACTTCCCATCACTACTGTCAACAACTATTTTAATGACAAAACTATCGTATAAAAAAAAACATTCGAATGAAAATAGTAACTAAACTATCAAATGAAAAAACTATTCGAGTGAAAATAGTAACTAAATGAATGAATGATTTAAAACTATCGAATGAATGAATATTTTACAACTATCGATAGTTTGATAGTTTTTTTTTGATACTTCCCATCACTACTGTCAACAGCCAAACAATTGATGTGCTCGATTTGATCCATCAGTCATATAGTGGGATCGTGATGGGATCGGTTTAAATATAAAACTTTATGAATCGCGTATGATAATGATGTAACTTCCTCTCAAAAATTATGATAAATAAAAGTAACTTTGTTAATTTGGTGGATTTTTACAACAACAAAAACAATGATATTTATCAAAAATGTTAAGTTCCTAGTGAGTGTTCCGTTCTGTGAAAACCACAATTTTTTAAGGGGTAAAACTGTTCATTCTTCAGTCTTGATTTAACCTTCTTATTTTTGTCGCTTACAAACTTCAACTATCATCAAAGTTCCTTTTATTTATCCTTCACTGTATTGAACATTAACATTGCCTTTTTTGCTTAAAGAAACTAATTGTTATAGGTACCTAGACTTAAATTCATTATTCTTGCTCATTATTATCATAATTAATTCGATTGAAGTGTTTTTTTTTTATGTGTATTTGATTGAGCGGTTTGAATAAATGTAAATGTAATCAAATTCCGACCGGTCGCTGTTGGTTCATTAAAATATTCCTTCATACCATTGCGCTGCACCTTTGCATTGAAATTCCTGTATAAAAGGAATTTTACAACCTATAAAACTATGTAAAAAAACATATTTCCAAAGACCTTGACTATATAGTCTCCATCAATGCCCATGAACTTGAACGAATTCATACGCTACGCACAATATTCTCCACCACAAATTCCCACGCAAAAACCATCACCACCGACGCTGCTGGCGGCATGTATGGTGTTGTACCTAATGATACTCCTCCGCCATGGTTCAACTGTTGGCAGAGTCTATGTCTAAGAGATGCTTATCGTCATAGACGCCATATATACGTATCTCTTGATAAAACTGAATTGTCTCTTGGTCTCTGGCGTTTCGTGCCGTCAAGAGTCGTAAAGTTTTTTAAAGATTGAAAAATACCCTTGCACTATGTCTAGTTGTTTTTCATAGCGCACAATACTCACGATCGCGGCCCTTAACATTATAAGAGCGTTCTCGTTGACACATAAGGCCAGAAACAAAATTGCAAATTTTCATTTTGGGATCTGTCACTTTTGCGGTTTTGCCAAGACTTTGTTGTTTGCTTTTTCGCAACCATGTTGACAGAGCAGTCATAGTTCGCACGTGCTCTCAGGATTTTGCTAAAGAAAATTGAACTACTAAAGTGACACCGCAGTGTAAAGTCCCAGAGCAGCCAGTCAGTAGTGCTTGTTTAAGCAAACACTCGTAAGCGTGTAAACAAAATGCCTCAATTTGCAGCAAAGGCAATACCAATTAGCATGTGGGATTTTTATGGGCAATTTTGATGTTTACTCGGGATATCAGTTTTTTTTTTTTGAAACCACACCGTTAAGTTGATACTGCTGTTTGTGAATAAATATATGTATATTTTCATATACATATGTGAGCTAATGTATAGATACGAGTAAGAATATGCAAATTTATTCTCATTACAAACAGTTTTTATAGTTAAGAAAATCCTGAGTTTGGATTGACTGTCAAGCGAATAGTTCATTGTCATTTGTGTATTAAGTAAGATTGCATGCAGAATGCTGACAGTGATTCAACATTCAAATATTGAATAGTTATTTATTAAGTAGCAATAAATTTAAATTGTTTATAAGAAGATTAAAAGCAGAAGCTTGAATAAATTTTAAGTTAAATAAAAAAAACTGTGAGTCGCAATAAGGAAGATAATGAAACGCTCTAAATAGTAATGGTTTCTTAACTTTTTTTTACTAAAAAATGGAGAATACCAAACTTCATCTAAATCTATATGAATTTCATAATCCCCAGGGTATCACAATGGAACTAAACTGATCATAGTGTGACGGCAACTTAATCAACTGTCAACTTAATCAACTGTCAAAAAACCTCAACATTCCTAACCTCAACTGAAATCCGCTCAGAAGAAGTTGTTCGAAGAACGTCTTTTAGGTCATCTTGTGTTTCTTGTTTCTTCGGTTTGGCTTTTGAAAATTGTACGGGATTTACCTACCAGAAATGTTTGTTTTTGTCGAAATTATAAGCGTTTTATACTGTGTCTCCTTTCTTGTTTGCGGTTAGACCTAATGCCTCATACAGCTCTGTTACGATTCACCAATTTCTTGACTGCCTCCAGAGATACACCTTTCAATAGTCACTCGCTGACCATATTTGTTATGTGAATCGACGCCTATAATTGACGTAAGCATGTACTTTGACCTTTGAAAGCTTGTAGTGAATTTTTGAGAAAAAAAAAACTGTTTTATTAGATTAGGTAAGAAAGTATTGGATCAACTATGTGTATCAACCAGCAGGAATCTTCTGTCGTTTCGATCGCTGCATATATTCGAATTATTACAAAGCAGCAATTTTTCCAATTTCTTAAGCGAACACCAAATCCTGACAAGACACAATAAAGCGATCGAATTTCTGATGACAAGGTTTTGAATAAAACTTTCGTCAGCTATACCTATATTAGATTTCTTGAAAATTTTAGACTTCGGCCTTAGAGATCTCTTAAGCGCAGTTTGGAACGTTAAAATTATTTCTACCGAATTTATTTCTTCTTTGGATAAACGCACTCGTAGATAATCCTCAAGTTGGGTGATTTGGAGGTAAGCAGTGGAAAAGTTTTTTGCAAGTTTGTTCAAACTGTTTATTACTTTTGTGGTTAGCAAGGCTGAAGGAAAATATTGTATGATAAGCAACATCTTTTCCTTTTCGTATTTCTTAACATCGACTTAAAACTTAATGAGGGGCTTGGTCAAGTTAGCATTACCATTTTCGAATTTCGAAAATCTAATGATGCAGTTAATTGTCGTGAATTTGTCGTAAATTTGTCGTGAAAGAAAAAAATTTGTCACGCCCGTTTTTTTAAAAATAACCCCTGGCAGTGCTAACTTGATAGTCAAGTTAGCACTACCACCCCTCAAAATGTCTCAAAACGAATTTTAAAACGAAAACTGAGTATGCAATTAATTGTCGTGATTTTGTCGTAGAAAAGTGGCATACTCAAAAAAAAAAAAATTAAAATTTTTTTTTTAAAATAACCCCTGGTAGTGCTAACTTGACAGTCAAGTTAGCACTACCACTCCTCCAAAATCTTAATACGAGCTTTAACTGGAAAAAAAAGTATGCCAATAATTGTCGTGTTTTTGTCGTAGACAGATGGCATTAAAAAAAAAATTGTCGCGTCATTATTTTGGAAACTAGGCCCCCTTAACTGAATTTCATATAACTACCTTTACAAAGGGATTTTTTTTTTTTCAAAATGCCTAATTGCTATAAATTTTTCTTTTTTTCAAAATGCCTAATTGCTATAAATTTTTCCATAATCTACTGTCCCTCGATGATTTTTAGAAGATTATGCAAAATAAAAAATTTTCCCATCCTTATTTTACAAATAATGCCAAATTAAGTGAATTACCCAAACCTAGCACTTCCATATTAAAAATGAAATACGAAAACCTAGCACTACCATATGAAAACTTTTTGTTTATGGCACTTTTTGATGAAAATTTGTTATAAACAATTGTCGTAAACCGTCTACTATCAAATTCAGCCATAAAAAAATTTGTCGCGTCCTTACTTTAGCAACCAGACCCCCTTAACTGAGGCAACTAAAATAAGAATTTTTTTTTTTTAATTTTGATTTTTTTTTTCTTTATTAATGCTTATTTCCTATAAATTTTGCCATAATCTATCGTAAATTATTTTTTGGCATAATTTGTTGAAAGTCGTCGAGTTACGATAGATTATGGCAAAATTTATAGGAAATAAGCATTAATAAAGAAAAAAAAATTATATATTAAAAAAAAATTTTCTGATTTTAGTTGCCTCAGTTAAGGGGGTCTGGTTGCTAAAGTAAGGACGCGACAAATTTTTTTATAACTGAATTTGATAGTAGACGGTTTACGACAATTGTTTATAACAAATTTTCATCAAAAAGTGCCATAAACAAAAAGTTTTCATATGGTAGTGCTAGGTTTTCGTATTTCATTTTTTATATGGAAGTGCTAGGTTTGGGTAATTAACTTAATTTGGCATTATTTGTAAAATAAGGATGGGAAAAATTTTTATTTTTCATAATATTCTAAAAATCATCGAGGGACAGTAGATTATGGAAAAATTTATAGCAATTAGGCATTTTGAAAAAAAAATCCCTTTGTAAAGGTAGTTATATGAAATTCAGTTAAGGGGGCCTAGTTTCCAAAATAATGACGCGACAAATTTTTTTTTAATGCCATCTGTCTACGACAAAAACACGACAATTATTGGCATACTTTTTTTTCCAGTTAAAGCTCGTATTAAGATTTTGGAGGGGTGGTAGTGCTAACTTGACTGTCAAGTAAGCACTACCAGGGGTTATTTTTTAAAAAAAATTTTTAATTTTTTTTTTTGAGTATGCCACTTTTCTATGACAAAATCACGACAATTAATTGCATACTGAGTATGCAATTAAATGTCGTTTTAAAATTCGTTTTGAGACATTTTGAGGGGTGGTAGTGCTAACTTGACTATCAAGTTAGCACTACCAGGGGTTATTTTTAAAAAAACGGGCGTGACAAATTTTTTTCTTTCACGACAAATTCACGACAATTAACTGCATCATTAGATTTTCGAAATTCGAAAATGGTAATGCTAACTTGACGGACATGGATCCAACGATCGTCTTTCGTCACTTTTTGTTTTCCAGAACTTAGTATTTGCTGAAGTGTTTGGTTAAACTAAAAACTCAAATTTTCTTCCATTCCAGCCAAAAAATGTATTTTCAATTTCGAGGAACTTATAGTTTTTGTTATTTTTTATATTGCTCAATAATAGGTAGTCAAAACTGAAAACATGATATTGAGCAAATTATTTTTTTCAAAAGAAATTATTTTTGATAGATGACGCTTGAAATGTGTCGATCTATAAATTACCGTAGTGTGACTCATGTCATAATAGAACGACATAAGTAAATGTAATAAAAATCATTGTACTGTGAAACCTGCGTTTGTTTACGTAGGTACTGTTCTTTTAACCATGAAATAGTCGCCAACCTAAGTTTTATTATTTAATGAGAAGCTACCAAATAGACCATAACCTCAAACGTACCGAAGGAAAAGAACGCCGTTGGTGTACCACTGCAGTTGACCGTGACAAAAAATAGATTGTACTTCGTTTTTCATAACATGTGATGGTTTTGATTTTAAAGTATAGACAAAACAAGTCCGAAGATCAGCTATGTACATCACTGCAACAAAAGAAATGCAATAATTCTTCTTCAACATCACTAATAAAATAAATTAAATTGTCTTTAAATATAAATATCAAAATTAATTCAGCTATTTCAACAAATTAGCGGTGGAGGTAGGGTAAGCGGGGGTACATTTGACACTGGTGCACATTTGACTTTGCGTTTTTCGGTATGATCGTGTCCTTAATAAACAAAAGTTTGGATGAAGAATGAAGCTTAATTTGGTTAAAAGAAATTTTGTGAAATTTCGCAGTCTTTCATTAACTTTTCACGGAGTACCACGTGTTTTCTTGTTTTCTGTATATCTGATCTAATTTTTGACCACCAGTATGTAAGCGATTTCAGAAACTAATAAAAAAAATTTTTTAATAGTGAATCAATATTTTGATAGCACTTTGCTTAAAGTTAAGTAAATTAAAACCAGCTTTGTTAAAAAATAGTATTAGTTATTGAAAAAAAAAGAAAAACAGTTATGAGGCTCCTTCGGCGCACCTTTGACTTTTTCAATGTGGGCACAGTTTTACGTTGATTTTGGGGAATTATATTATATAAAATAAATTATTTAAAAATAAATCAACATCGATTAATTTTGATTAAGATTTAGGTAAATGGAGGGATTTTTTGAAATATTTTATGGTTTTTTGTTTTTTCTCCTTCTTTCTAGAAAATGTGCCCCGGTCCCGGGGCACTTTTGACAAAATGACTTTTTTTTAGAAAACATAATTTTTTTAAATGTTGAAATGTTGTAAAGTAAACAAATTTACTGTTAGTATAATATTGAATAGTCGATAAATCATATACAAAACAAAACATTGAAAAACATTAACAGTTTCCGAAAATACAGACCTTTAAAAACTAAATGTCAAATGTACCCCCTCCTCCCCTATGGTTAATATTTTGAACTTTAACTTTTTGTGGTCGAAGTCTTGACAAAAAAAAAAAAAAAAAACAAACAATAGCAAAAATTAAGATATAAATGCCGCATTAAAAATATTGAGTCAAAAAAATTAACACTATGATGTGATCATCAAAAACATCGGTATATTTATGAATTTTCAAAAGTGTGGTAAATGATTACGGTACGATAGTTTATCTACGAAAGAATTGAAGAATTTTTCCAAAATCTTTCCTTTGTATCTGCCTTGTTCGAATAAGTTTTTTGAACAATTCTGATAACTCAGACAAATGAAGATAGAATCGATAGATATGTTGTTCTACCGAAACACTCATCAATAACTTAACTATGAACAAATGCAAAGAACTATTGCCATAATCTGTTTAGTTTTATTTTAGATAGCCTTATTGTGTTTGTCTCAAAAAATTAATAACTTCACTAAAAATCTGCCGGAAATAACCTTGAAATGATTAACAATCGAAAACTAACTTAATACATATTTGCAATAAGTCGTTAAATAAAGAAAACTTTTCATAAATATTTGCTGCTACCAAAAAGAATAGAGCTTACCAAAACCCATGCACCTTTAATTCTCACAAATATAGAATTAATTTTATAAGAACCAATTCAAAGCTGTGCTATACATGTCGTGATACAAGCTAACTGCTAACGACTTTTGGATTGTTATTATAAAAGCTTTATGTGTGCCGCCACACCGTCGTTGGTTGCTTTTAAAGTAAGATTATTTAAATTTTGGTAATGCTTGTAGAAACTTAAAACTGCCACCTGTTGTGAGCTAGCTGATACCATCAATTTTTTTTCTTTTTCAAATTATAACTGAAAGCTTTACGGTTATAAATACAAAAAAATAAAATTCCTTTTTTTAGTTAAGCTTTGATATAAATTTTATCTTTAAAGATAAATATTAACAGCTCATCAGTCTAGGCTGTAGGAAGTCATAGAAATTACTGATAACAATAAATGTATAGCAGATAAATATCTTGAAATAAATTACCGCGTTTTCAATTAACTATTAACTATCAACAAGAGACAAAAGATCTATAAATTAATTTTAAAGTACCTACATAAATATTGGTAAAAGCCTTCCTTGTTTTTTTTCTTATTGTTGCGATCAATATTTTTGTTTTGTTTTTAATTTCCAAAGCAATCATTGAAAAGTTACAAGGTTAAGTAAAAAGTAAGTAAAGTAAAAAAAAGTATGAAATAACTCTCAAAATGTGAAAAATGAAAATATCAAAAAAAAAAAAAATAGAGCTCCTAGAAAGCAACCAATGTGATTTTTAGGCTAATGAGCCTAAATGCATTAGATTCGATATGAAATGTTAACAAATGGAAAATGTTAACAAACAGTTAATATAAGCATAACTTTAAAATTAGTAAGAAACTACCCCCAAAATGTGGAAAACTAAAATATTTCAAAAAATAGATCTCCTAGAAATAAATGAATGTAATTTTTAGTTTTACTGACCCCAAGTTGGTACATTAAGTTTAATTAAAAATTTTCTGGAAAATTTTAATAACTGCTCAAAATAAAGAAAACCCCAAAATTTTTTTATGAATATTCCCAAAATATGAAAAATTAAATATTTCTAATATTAACTAGAGCTGGAAAATTTTAAAAAGTTGAAAATTGTTGGCCAGTGCTATATATCATAACAATAACTATGAGCTCAATATGATGATAAAAGAGGGTTAAATGTTAAAAGAGGGAAAAGATGGTAATGATGTAAAGGTTTTTATGTTGAAGCTCGAAGCTCAAACCTCAAACATTTAGGAACCCCTTTTGTGTTAGGAAGTCGAGTCAATACTCAATAGATACGTTTAGAATTTCAACGGGGGTCCTTTCCATAACCGTTTAGATTAGACTAGAGCTTGATGAACAGGTGCCAAAGGCGAACCGTAGAACAAGCTAACATGTCGGTAGGACAAAAACAACTTTTTAGGCTTTTCCATCATCATTAATGTTGGTTGTGATGGAAACCTTAAACATTTTTTCACGAATTTATCCTTTAAAAAGAATTTAACTTGCCTGATAGTTTTAAGACCTGAAATCATAAGAACAAGTGAATACAAACCAGTGAAACAATTTATTTAAATTTTTCAGTTGGTTAAAAAGGAAAGAACAATTTTTCTATAAAATCAATTTAATTAATCTATTTTTTTTTTTTTTTTTTTAATTTCATGAAAAAGACATTATAATCACTTTTATAAGATACCTTTTACAAATTTATCGACCTTTCGCTTGTGCATTCAACAGTGTTTTCATTTAACTGGAATGTATGCTAATTCTCTACTGGTAACCAACACCAATTAATTTACAATTTTTCCAATTGACTTCTTTCAACTGAGCGAGCACCCTCCTCGCGACTGGCAGTCTACAACTGGCAACTAGTCTGCAATTTATTCTCAGCAGCTGTCACTTGAATACCAATTTATAATAAAATCTATAATTCAATTAATTTCCTTTGAACTGTAGATTGTCTGGTTGGCCTGGTCACAATAGAAATATTATGTTTCTTCCGATTTAACAACCTTAATAGGTTATTGGTAGCAATCAGTGTTGCCAATTTCATGTTTCTATATAGCTAAGAGTTATTTAACAAAATTTGTTATTATTTTTCGAATAAGTTAAAAAAGTTAAAATCTTGGAATAGAATTTTTATACTAGTTATACTGGAAGTACCCTGCATTCCTGCAATACCTTTATAAATAGTTCAAAAAACTACACAAAACAATAGCCCTTATAGCAAAAGAACCGAATTTAGCGAAAGCTCGATTTAAATAAAAAAATCAAAAATACTCGTCTCGTACATCTCACTTCCAAATTAAAAATATGCTATGATTTTAAAATCGTAGTTCACCTTTAACTAGGTAATGCATGAAAATCGCTCATTTTTAGCTCCTCCATATTAGTTTAGATGTAAAATATAAGTAAAAGCTTTAATTTACTTACGTGAACTCTTAATGAATTGTTAAATACATTTTTATTGTAACACTGTAATTAAAGAAAGTACAAGCTGTATTAGCATTCAAGCTTTGTTAATAATCTGTTTTGTTATTATTATTATCTTTTTTTAGATTTTCGAACATTTGGTTAAACGATTAAAATTTTATATTGTGATATAATTACTGGTTTTGTTCACTTAACAATTAAACGCAAATATTTGTCCTCACGTTAAAAAAAAAAAATAAAATACAAAAGCTATTTTAATTTTCTTTTTTTTTTTTGTAATGCACACAAAGTGTAATTAACACCACATTTTTTTTAAATAAAAAAGTAAATTATTTATTTATGATTACACAATTTATTTATTTATAGAAATGTTAATGTGGGAGATAGACCACCCCCCCCCCCCTCCCGTAGTAAAAAAATGATTGTATTGAGCTCCTCTACAAAATACCGTTATTAATTCTTGTCGCCTAAGTTATCGTACTCTCCCCGCGTGAAATATGCTTCATTTAATAAAAATAAATATCACACTATTCAAAGTTAAGACAATCTATACTTAGACACAATTTTGACAGCTATAAGACAACTACAAACATGGTTTTGGAACACATTTTCCAAATTTAAGCAGTTGTTTAAAGTTAAACAACAATTATAAATAATAAATAGCCTATATTATTTTATTTTACAATCCAAAATCTCTTATACTTACTTTGAAGTCAGCAAAAATATAAGTTTTTGTGAGAATGTAGGGTGGCGTATGCGTAACCTTTTTGGTTTTTTGCTTTTCATTTTGTTTTTAAATATTTTAATGTTTGTCAGTTTAAGATCCCATACAAATTTACAAACACTGACACACTTCTATGAGATTTTTGCCGAGCAAAGAAGTTTTTCGGTTTAAATTAACATTACCATTTAAGTTCATTGGACATTCCTGCTTCAACCTGACAACAGAGAATATGTCAGAAATCAATTAAAAGTTTGAACTTCGAACTAGTTGAACTATTTTTCTTTTGAAGGATAGGGAAGGCGTAATTACATTCGAATCTTCTGTTTTAAAATAGTTGAATTTTTGAGGGCTGTCAAATTTGAAGCTAACTCGTGTTTGTGTTTTAAGTTTGAAATAAATTGTGCTGACCCGAAAAATGCAAGTTGTTTTTTTTATAAATAAACCAGCCTGCGATAATTTCAGTTTTTTTTTTCCCAAAAATGCAACTTGCAACTTTTTACATCAACAAAATTATAAAAAGGAATTTTTTTCTCAAGAATTTTTTGTTTGTTGAATTGTATTAAAAAACTATAATTATTGTGTAAACATCTAAACCATCTTCTATAAATAATCTATTTTCTTTGAATTAAAACATATATTTCTATATGTAATCGAAGCCATCGACCTCATTACCTACATCAGTCCCTATTTATTATTTACCATAATTTCTCCAAACTATGCAAACATTGCTTCATGTCTACCCATTACCATAAGCTAAGCAAACACATTACAAATACAATATTTACACACCCACAACTTGCTTTGCAAAAAAAAAATATATATAAAAAAAAAACAATTTCTGATCCCATAAATGATAAAAAAAACCTTTATTTTTTTCTTATACTTACAACACAACACCGATGAATGAATCATTTTATATTACAGACATTTTTTATACCATTGCCAGGAAATAGGCATCCACTTATAAGAAATGGGTTTTGCAGTCAAATCATTCATGCGAATGACGAAGTTTTCTTATGGTTAAGAAATTCCCATAAAGATAAAAAAAAAATGATGATGACTTTTTTTTACTATAAAATAATTTCCTTATCTTTTAAATCATTCAATATCAATTAATTTAACTAATTTTTATATTATTACTTTTTTTCTCCCCCTCTATAGGTTGATGGACACATGATAAAGACTCACAGAAGTCAAAACCTATTTTTAACGACCGAAAGAAGAAGAAACAACAACATAAACAAAACAAAACAGACAACAGATAAACATAAACAAATGGAAATTCAGACGAAGAGAGACAATCCAATCTAAATAACAAAAAATCAACAAAAACAAAAAAAGTATCTCTTGAATGTGAGAAGATAATTGAAAATCTATCACCAATTTAAAACCCTTCAAAGGTCTGAAATTAACCATCACAACACAGCTTGATGTAATTTATCCTCGAGTCCCCCCCAAAACCCCGCCAAAGAATTCAATGACTGTGATGAGTCAGTAGATCGTCATTTAAAAAAAAAAAACGAACCCAAAAAGCACCTTCCTTATTCACCTTGTCTATCCCCCTTATTCCTACCCCGGTCCAACACATTTCGTCATCAAAACAGTGAAGCGCTCTCTCTCTGTCAAGTTCAGCACTTAAGTTTGTACCTTTTATCAACGCTGCACTCTTTTTTATGTGTCTTGTTTGTGACGTATTCCAAAAAACACGAATAAAAAAACAAAAAGTCGTCTATAATACCTCGCCCCGGTTAACTCAACTTGATTCCCATCTACTCTACAACGTCACCCTTTGATTGTATAGTGTTTATAGTTTATATCTCTCTCTTTTTCCCTCTCTTTCCTACAATAACAAACACTAACTTTTTACCAACACACACAATCCATTCAAAACAAATACTCGTTTAGCTGTTTCGTGTAAAGATACTTTAATAAAAAAAAAAAAAAAAAATAATTTTTCAAGACCGAGAGCTCGAGCTTTAAGTTCTTCTAAATGAGTAGCGAACTGTCTGTCAGTGAAACAACACCGCTTCGCCGGCCGGATCTTAGCGACGAACTATCCACATCTACACCGACTCGTAGTGTGAACGTGAATGTAAATCATAATAATCATAATAATCATCATCAAACTGCCACGAACGGTTCAATTAATAATAAAAATTCAAATTCGTCCAATCACACTCGACTAAACAACAACAATCACAATAATAATAACATAGAAATCGATTCTGCTGGAATACATCGCATCGATAATAACAACTGTGATCACAACTCATATACAATGGAGACGAATAAAAGGATATTATGTCGCATCGGAACGGATGTTCTGATCCTGATGTGTGGTAAGTGACAGTTGGTTTTTAAATTTATTTCAAGATCGTTTTTTCGTAGAGAACTCGAGAACTTCTTGAAGGATGTTTTCGATTATATTTTTTGTTCTTATTTTTTGCGCCACGTTGTGTTTTGATTTATCTCTCAGATTGGCATTGAATTTTTTTTATCTCGCACAATTCTTATTCTCGGCATCTGTGTTCATGACCACCAAGACCAACCTACACTATATCAGGTCCAGTATTTTGTTGTAGAGTTTCACTTTTCAATTTTGCATTGTATTTGAAATTTTTTTTTTTTTTTTTCAAATGTGGGTATTAGGTGTCTTAATTGAAATTTTATCTTTTGACCTACTTATGAATGGGTTTTTAGTTTTTTTTTTGTTGATGAATCTCGGTCGCTGTGAATTGTGAGAACTAAAGTTTAATTGCTTAATTGTTATTTTTTCGAGAATGACAAGTCAACAATACAGGAAGAGAATTTTTTTGTATTATCTCTTTTCTTTTCTGCAAGTTTATTGAACCCACTTTTTTTGAATTTTTAACTTGCAAAAATTGTTTCGATGCTTTGGGAGAAACTTTTTAATTTTTCAATAAAAGAAAAATGCAAATTAAAATTGTACAACAAGTGCAGGTTTCGAATAACTTAAAAGTTATGGCATTGTGTTGCATGCGTTTACCTCTAAAAAAAAGGTGTATTGATGTTGAGACAATTATTTTACATGTTTTATTTTTGCCTTCGATGAAGTGAAAATCATGTGCGTGACTGAAATGTTTAATTGGTTTTTATAAAGGTGACTTACCTAGTTCCTTTTTTTTTGGAAATAAAATGAAATTATAAGTGCAGTGTACTATTATAGAAGGAAAATGACCTTGAGTTAAATCTCTAATAATAAGTTAGTGACAAGCTGTATTATAGTTTGTAGTTTTATATAAAATATAGATAGGTAGCTTTTGAGCTGTGACAAATTGTAATGCAACCGGATATTTTGTATAAAGACTTGTGACTGTGTGTTATTGTTTGTGTTGTTGAATTAATAACACTGAGTTAGAATCTAGTTAGTTTTGATTAAGTTGATGGGAGGTTTTATAAGCAGAAATAAATGAATCAGGTTGGGGTAGCTGCATTATGAATATAAATTTGTATACCTATCAAGCCTTATTTTGAAAGCTTTTATGAACATACAAGCTTTTTTTATTAAAAATTGTTTACATAAGAACAAGGTTCAATGAACAGTATTTTGCCAAATAAGTTGGTTTTTGTATTGCATATGGAAGTGAATTTCAATATATTTTTTTTTTTTTATTATAATTCTTTTCATTTTTGGTGTGAAAGGAAAATGAGAAAAAAAAAAATGTATGAATCATGGTGTATTTTATTCCGGAAAGAAAAGATGTGTTCCTTTAACATATTTATGACCCCATTTGTAAGCCGGTTTCAAAATGGGTCTTAAAGATGTATCAAATGGGCTTTTGGAATTTTGTATGAATCAATTTTGGAAAAAAACTTATTTTTCTTATTAATTGTTCCTACGATTTTGATAAAAAATATAAAATCATTTTTAAACATGACTTAGGTATCTATATTTTATGTGCAGCAAACAGAACATCGACCTTTACAAATAGAATCTACGGTTAATTTTCTTTGTGGGTAGCATTGTGGTGGATAGTAATTATAAGATAACAGCAAATTTCGGGTGTGAGTAATAGCAAAAAAATGATAGGTATTTTTGAAAATGTATTGTATGTATGAGATGAGTTGTTCTTGCAGACCATACTTGGGACATTTGGATCCTATTTGGGAGTTCAAATGGAACAAATCGTCAGTTTATCAAATAATTATGATACAAAGAAAAATACCTGCCACTTATGTAGATATTTCTAATCCCAAAAATTCTGGTTTTTTAGAAATTTATACGTGCATGTTCATCTGTCCGTAGTATGCACTCAAAGTATTAGTTTTCGAGTTAATTTTTTAAATTCAAACGGCAGTCACTTTGAGAAATGGATTCAAACCAAAAATCATCGTTTGACCACCTTACTTTTAGAAGATATTTAAAATGTATTACACTGAGGGAAAAAACAACTTAAAATCAACAAAAACCACGTTGATTCAACTATTTTTCGGAATGATTTTGCTTTGAAGACGAATATTTTAAAATCAAAGTAGAGCCGCTGGGGATCAAACCTACAACTCTTGGGTCACTAGTCGAATGCTTTACCAACGTGCTATCTCACTGTTGAAAATTAGAGTGATAAAATGCCACAAAAGCTGAAGTCCGACAAAAATAAAAATATTTCTTACGTTCGTTGTTTCAATTTTATTTTCAAGAAGTTTCATGTTAATTTTTTCAACATTAAATCAACATTGAACGTTTTACATTTTATGTTGCATTTTTTCCCTCAGTGTATGTATGTACTGAAAAATTCAATGTCTCCTAAAATCACCAAAACTTAAAATTCAATTTTATGTCGCTTTGTCACCTTTAGTTGTTAACATTTACAAAAAATTGTCGATTGTCCACCCTGTTTTTAGGATACAATTCAAAATACAAAAAATTGCACTAAGAAATTCAAAAGTCCTACAAATTCGAAATTCTCAAATTTCGAAAAATTTGAACTTAAGTCGTATGTTGTAAAGAAATAAGATCTTTTAATAAAATAATATATAAAATAGAGACGACATAGACATTGCATAATATACAAAATAGAGACGACATTTTTTTTTTTAATTTTTATGATTTAAGGTTTCTTAAGCAAACAAATTATGCAGCTCTGTGTAAACCCAACAGTAAAAATTTTGACTCTACAAATGTGTAGTTTTCAGTTGGTAAATGGAAACAAAATTACATGGTTTTAATAATAATCAGTCAGTTATCAAATTAAAGGAAACTAAGAAAGTCACTGTGGCGTATACGTAACTTTTGTGTATTTTACAATCTTTACGTAAATATTTCTATTTTTATATTCATATAAATATAATTAAATACTATTCATATAAATATAAATATAAAAAACTGACTTAGATGATGATGATGATGTCGTCTCTATTTTGTATGTATGCAATTAAGAATTCTTTTATTTTAATAACATACGGCTTAAATTTAAGTGCTAAATTTTTTTGAAAAAAGAAGTTTTTTTGGGAATTTCAAGGACTTTTGCATTTTTCAATGATAATTTTGAATAATTTTGAATATCTCCTAAACAGAAAGTCGACAAACGATGATTTTTGGTTTATATCAAAAGCTCGAGTTTGAAAAACGATTGCAATTGGTTTTTATTTATCAAACTTCCTTCAAAAAGAAAAATGAATTTGCTCAAAAAAATTTTAGAAGAGTGGAAGAACGAAAATTTTGGGTGGACAAACATGGACAAAAGGTGAACGAACGAATTAGACTGACTTGTTTTAAAAATTTTGAGGGCACAGTTGCGGCTTCACGGAGTTTAAGGTCCGTGATTCAGATTTAACCTTTAGTTCACCCTTTTGCAAATTAAAATTCATTTCTTTACTAACAAAATTCACTCTTTTTATAAGGGTTCTTGAGTAGAAGGGCCTCAATCTTGTCGATTAGGTAATTAAGATTCAGAGGCTTTTCTGTTTAATTTCTTAATTGAACAACCTTTTTTGGATCGCCAAGGTTAATTTTCGCCTTTGCCCATCAGCAATATTTGTTTCGAAATCTTTTTTTGATGCAAATACTTTGCAATTTCGTCCTGAAAAGAAATCTTAATTTGAAGAACATTTCTGCAGGTCCAACTTTCTACACTTTATTTTTACTTGCCTTTTGTCATGTTTTTGTATTTTTTTATCCATTTACCATGTACCTACATTGCAAAATTTACCATATGTTTTGAATGTGCTATTTTTATTTAAATAAACAATTATCTGCAATAACTTCTTTAACTTCGTATCGGAAAAAAAATTTAAAAAATATTTGCTAAACATTTATTTCGAAATACTGAAATAAATTTATTCAACTGTTTTGAATTTTAAATATCAAGAACATGTCTTTATAAATAATAAAATGAATCCAAAAACTTTATTTCTAAAACGTAATAAAAATTCAATATCAATATGGTAGATCGGAAATTTTTTGACACCTTAAATTAATAAATAAATGTATGTTTAAATTTGTGCAGCTGTGCAAATTGTTATTATAGATCAAAGGAATCTCAAAGATGACATGATTCATCTAGAAACCCTAATAAAAGCATCTCTTTGTTGGGCCCAGGTAAAGTAATGATTCATTTATGCAAATCAACATAAATTAAGGAACCCCTTTTTTATATATATGTTTTCTGTTTCCCGTTTGATGATTGCGAATTTTGATTTGAATTTAATCCTTTGAGAATGTTCTTTATTCTTTAATTATTATGCTGTCCCATAAAATACAAAAGTAATTGCTTGTCGGTGTCATTGTAAAGTAAAAAAAAACTACGGACCCATATCCAAACCTTAAGTTAGTCATGTTTTTTTTTTTCGATATGATCTTGAGTGAATCTTTTTCAATGATTCACTTTGGGATCTCTGACTTTCTTTTTCTGGAAGTTATAAACACATTTCAAGCTTTTACCATGAAAGTTAAAAAGGTTTCGGAGCATGTATAATTATAACCCACTCCACAGCTGATATGTATTTTGGAAGTATTCTTATGGCCGGAGTCATAAGAATATTCTGTATTATTAAAGTAGAAGTCATTAACTTTGATAAATTGAAGAAAAAACTTATTCCAAACTAATTCTATGGATTATATAAATTCAATGAAAAATTAATTTAAAAGTTCAAGTGCGACCTCTTCTCCAAAGTGTTTCTCCCAGGTACCATTTAAGACTTACCAATTGATGCTGTATCCTTCTAAGACGCAAAATATTGGAAGATGTTTATCGACTTCGTAAGGCACTAGAAGATTAGGGGTGAAATTTTTAGAAATTTCATAAGAATAAGTTAAATTGTGGTTATGATTTTGAAATCACTGTTTTCATTATAATCTTTTACACAGAACTGTGATCGATCAGTTAAAGAACTTTTATGGGATTTCCTTTGATTCATGACCGTACGAAGAATCGTAAGCCATATAAACTTAAGTAAAAACTGTTTAATGTATTAGATATGAGGTATGACGTTTGGAAAATTTAATAAGTCATACATTTGTTTTCAATATTCCAAACCTTTATAACCGCTAATCGTAGTAGCTTGACTCAATGACACATTGAAAGTTTTAATAAACCAAACATAAACATGGTCTGCTATGGTATTATATAAACTCTATTAGTGCAGGTGTTTTTTTTTACAATGTAGAAATATTGTTTTTGAATATCAATTTTATCATATTTTGAAGGATTCTCAGAATTTGTATCTAATCTATGATCAAGATCGTAAGTTCGATAAACTAGAAAAGCAGTAAAACGTGTGAATTTTGTTTTTCACGAGCCAATTTTAAATCATGTTCGTTCAACTGGTTGTCAATTAGATTAGATTATTATTGGGTGATTCACATAATTTTATAAATTTATCAATTGATTACCTAAATTTTAAAATTCGTAGAATTATTTATTGAGAAACAGCTCCAATTTTCATATCTTATTTTTTACCGACTTCCAAAAAGGAGGAGATATTTTTTTATAATAACTTTTTTTTTATAATAATTTTTTTTTACATAACTTTAGACTGAGTGAACTAATTTTTATAATTCTTTTTGTATTGGAAAGCTGGTGGCTACATTTCAAATTCGTTCAGTTCTGGCCATAAAAAAATAATGATAAATGATGATAAAAATGATTATTTTTTTTTCAAACTTGCCGTATTAACATATATTTATAAACATGCATACAAAATCAAGGATCACAATTTATATAATTGTTGTAACTAGATTTTAAATAAAAATTACTTTAAACTACAAAAATTAATTTTTAATGCTTACTTAATAAAAGCAAGCTCTTAAAGTTTGTCATGAAAATAAGATATTCCACGGTAAATATAGGTAATGAATTTGTTTTTTTATTTTTGATCTTCATAGTATATACTTATACATATAACATTTGTATGCAGTTCAAAAAAAAGTCATGTGTGCAATTCACATGTGGTAGAAGTGAAACCTTAAAAAAAAATTTCTTGCAAAAAGAAAAAGAAAAAATCTACCTATTTTGTTTTCTATCTCCTTTAAATACATGTTTTTTATATTATCTGAAAGCTTATTGTTTCAGCTCAAAATATTTATATCGTCCATGTCTATAGGTACAACATCTAAAAAAAAAAGCTTATTTTTTCAAACCAAATCACTTTTCATCAAAAAAATCAATCTTTTTTCTCTTTTAACACCATTAAATATATTTTTTTAAATGACAACCTATAGTAAATTTTATATCATCTGAAAGGTTATTTCACCTTTTATAAGACGTATGAATCATATTTCTACCATGCCTAGAAAAAAAATAAGAATTTTTTAAAGCCAACTATGTCGAAATTTCAAGCTGAGATTACGGTACTTCCTACACTGGTCATCGCCAACAGATCTCTACAGGTGTTTTGAGGTATTTTTCAAGTTTTTCAATTTAAGATTGTGTAACTTGCTCGTACAGTTAATTGTGATATATCAAATGAAAGGTTATGTTATCAGCATGCGTATTAAAGTTAAATCAAATTTGTATGTTTACTAGATCAAAAGATATAACGTTTGTAGAAAAAGAACATCTTGAAATTAATTGAAATTTTGTACATTTATAGTTTATTTAATTATCTATCTACAGTACAAATTTCATTCATCTATCTATTAAAACGAGTTATAACAAGTTGAATGTTCGTGTCGCGTTTTTGTTTCATCTTGTTTCAAATCACTACGATACTAAAGAAGTTTTCACTTCAAAATGCATACATTTTCCATGTGTTGCAATAGTACCAGTTCAAAAGTGTTATTTCTCACTTAAAAAAACACTTTTTAACCCAAAATATTTTTAACAATTTTGTTGCTAAGCCGCCCCACTACTCTGTTATCATACATTTGTGGAAAAAATTGGACTCAAAGTCAGATATTATCATGGGTAAAAAAAAATGAACAGCCTTTGAAAATTAATATCTGAGCATTAAAAAAAGATATTTACATTTTTTTAAATGCAGTTCAAAAAATTACATTTCCCTTAAAAATCAAGATCTTAACAATGTTTCTATCATGAGTATGAACGGAGATATTAACTATAGGTAACATGAGTGAAGGCAAACCAAAGTAAGCGTTTTCTTAAATCATCGCTAAGTGGAATGAACTATGCAGGTAGAGAGTTACTGTAGAAGAATTTTTTTCTTAAAATATAAAATTCCCTTATCTTATTGTTGGACATCCTGTATACTAAAAAGTAAAAAGTGAGTTCAAGTTTTATTTTTTTAACTTTTCGCTAAGAATGAACTTAGGTTTTGTTTCAAATTAATAACCTGGCTAAGGATTTTATTTTTGTGTCGTTATTAGTAACAATTAAAATGGTGTTCCTTATTCACCACTCTCCCCCCCCCCCCCCCCCCATTTGCATTAATTGTACTTAAAAAAACGTGTGCATAGCTCTAGACTAAAAAAATCTTAAAGATTAAACATGCTGAGGTTTCAAAAAAACTTTTAGAATTAATTCCTTAAAAAATTTCGTTCCCCTAAAGCCTAAAGTATCAAACCTATCAGGTTTAACCTGAATATATGTAAATGTTAAAAATTATGATAGATGGCATAGAGTTGTGTTCCCAGTAAGTATCTATGATCACAAATGTCTGTTAAGAAAAATTAATTTAATTTCCATCAATTGAATAAATTTTAAGATGACATATTCAGATAACACTCAAATTCAATTGAACACATTTTTGATTAGGTAATTTCGGTTTGGATATACATTTTGGAAAAGTTAGGTGCAGAAAACTTTGATGCAGTTCGGTGATTCCGAATCATTTAATTTACATTTGTGATAAACAAACGGAACGAAATTATTTTTGAACAATTTCCCTTTTCTCCGACCTAGACGTGGTAGAAAGCTTTTTTTTCTCTTAAATTTTCTTTTCAACGAAAAGTAATTTTTCCGACTATTACCTAAAAGAATAAATGGGTTAAGTGTGTAAGTCGAGATACAAGGTGATAGGCAAGTGGTTTGATAAAACTGCGCTGCTCTTTGATCTTTTTCATTTCAAGTAGAAAGTAGATAAACACAGGTGGTTTGATTAAAATACATGTTTTTTTTTTTTAATGTTTATCATTTTTAAGAGTCTATACCACATTTTGTTAAAACATATCTACTCATAAATGCTTAATGCTTCATAAATTCTATGCCACCTTTATTACTTTTATCACGCATTTAAAGTAAAGACTGAAGTGTAAAGACCAATAAACAAAAAGATTCTCGTCTGAATTAAACAACATCATTATACTAAACTAGTTTTATAAAATAACATTTAGTCTTTAACAACTTTCTGCTGATAAATAAAAAACCGCAATGGAAATACAAACTCCTCTACCACTTAGAATCTTGTTTTTACGAGTATTAGTCCGCGTTTAATTTAATTCAATATTCACAGCTTGATTTAAACTAATGATCTCATTGGCATACCTTTAAATTCACTTTTATGGAAAAGAAAAACAAAATTAACACAGGTAATCAAGGTTCCATAAAAATAAATTACCTAGAATTCTCTCTACGACAACCGACATAAAAAAAAAAAATAGCAAACAACTTAGCGCAATCTTTTCAAACAATCACAAAGCTATTACACACAATACACACACCCAAAGTCAAGCTTAAAATAAAAAAAAAAATAAAAATAAAATTATTATTATTGCTTCACTTTCGATTACACATATGAGAAAAAGACGAGGAAATAAAACGAAGACGCTTTCTACCTTTTTTTTTCTTCTATTTTTATATGTGTTACTCACTCATTGTATTGTAGATGCGTCTCATAAAAAATACGGATGCTACTATGCCACTTTGTGGCGTCAGTTAAATTTGTAAGCTGTATGTTGTACATCAGAGCTTCTTTCATTCATTGTATAGTGTTTTTTTTTTCTTCTTTGCCATAACACTAAGCATTCGAGTGTCAGCAACCAGTGTTACCCTTGAGCTACTATGGAACATAAAGTCTCTATTTTTTCATCATTGTTCATGGTTCACATACAGATTGTACAGATTTTATAAAGATAACTCCAGTTTTAGTTTTTCTAGTGCAAAAAGTGAGTTATCTAAAAAATTGTTAATAAAGATTGCCCCCCCCCCCCAACATTGTTCAACCTTTAAAAAATAATTCATGTTACTTAAAAATTTCGGTAACAAATATTGTATTTCTTTTTTAAACTTTTTATAAAGATTTAGCGGTAACCCTGTATCACAGCGACTCACTATCGATCTGTTTGATCTTTTAAGTCACAATGTCAGTGTTGATTAATTGATCTAACTCTATTTGTGTTTGCGTCAACGTTGCAAAATACCATTGCAAAGCTTTTAATTCAATTATTTTCTCAATTTGTATTGCAATTAAATTAAATTCAATACATAGATAAAAAAAATTAAAAAAAAGGCTTTTATATTTTCATTCAGACGATGAAAACAATGGTGCAATTAAAAAAAAAAATTATAACCTAGGATTAAGACATAAGGAAGATAATTTTATCGCCATTCAAAAACTTAATGGGCCATATTCATAGTGGTTATTTTTTAACTTAAACTGGAGTTTATCCAATGCAATTCAAATATGCAATTCAAACTCGAGTTTTTCTATTAAAACAACTTAAACAGTGTCTATGAATACGCCCCAATATCTTATTATTGCATTGTCCTTAAACAGTTTCTTCAAAAAAAAATCTATAAATGAACAAAAAATCTGCAATCTTGCTATTACAGTTTTTAAGGTCCCTTAAAGTTTAAAAAAATCCATTTCTATTGCTTTCGCCATTTCGGAGATACAGAATTTTTTGATTTTGGTTTTTTTTCTAAACGTCTCTGTGGAATACTTTGATCATCCATAAAAAGATCTGATGGCTTCCATAGTCACATCTTGTTATAATTTGCGCAGAAGGCTTCTCATTTTAAGACAACTCCCAAAGTACAGTTTTATTTAACTTGTTCCTGGCGGTAACAGTTATTTGGTTATTTCCAATCATTTTTAGCTGTTTGTTTAAAAATGGTAAAGGTAATCCTTGAAATGCACCAAAAAAAAACACTTATCTTCAGGTAGTTTTCAGCTGAGAGATGTGAACTTATGCTGTTCCATAAAATAGTATTGAGCATTGTGATGTTCACAAGTTTAAAAAAAAAAAACTCCATAACCACTTCATTTTTATCATTTCAAAAGTCCTTGAAAAAATTAATAGTTAAACAAAAATTGGCGGTATTCCAATCCAATTGAGGTCCTCTTTTTCAATTCAGTCTTGAAATAGTCTGTTTCCCCTTAAATTAGATTTGCCTTCCTTTTTGAAAAATAAAAATTAATAAGTAAGTGCGCAATTTTTTCATAAAGAAACGATAAAATGAAAAATTTTTGCAACAATGTTTAAAAAAAAAAAAAACACTTCCATAAAAACATTAAAATACAAAACAAAATTTTTCTAACCGCAGTTATAACTCATTGCACTTATCAGATACAAAAAAAACAAGTACATTAAATATATTGACCTTGAACTGGTCTCTTATTAACGAGCATTTTGTTGTTTGCCTCCGTAAAATGTAGCTTATCAACATTTAAGGTATGATAAGCTTTCAAGCTAATATTAAATTTTCTTTATCTTTTTGTCTGGATTAAATATATACATATTCAGCCTTATTTATTAGATTTCAATAAACAGCTCTAAACGGCTGCACAGTTATACAATACATAAAGTTTTATGTAGCCTTTATGCAACGATACATAAATTTCTATTTATAAAACATTTTCTTAGCCATTATAGTTTTGCTAGGTTTGTGTCCAAATAAGTAATAAAAATTCAAAATTACTACTTTTAATCACGACAAACAACTCCATCTGTCCATAATAACTCCATCTGATTCGAAAATAAACAAAAAAAAAGACAAAAACGTAAGCGATAGTTCTCGGTGTCATATTATAATATATTATATAAATCAGGAAATTATATCAGGAAAAAATCTCCACATTTCTTTTTTTTGTTTTAGTTGATTTCAAATTGTTCACTTAATTGCAAAACTTGAGACCATAGAAGTAATGATTTCCATTAAAACTGCTTAATAGAATGCATATTAACAAAATAAGAAAGAACATTTCGAAAACCAAATTAGTTTTTTTCTAGAGTTTATGAGATACTTATAAATTAATAATATTGGGATTTTAAAAATTCTTCTGCTTTTGAGTACATATTTTATCCAAACTTCAACATGAATTGTAAAATTAAAACTATATGATCAACTCGACAACTTTATTTACATATAAACAGTGTAATTAAAATTAAATTTACAAGTATAAAGCTTTCATGTAAGAAAACACCTTTACTTTATCAGTAACAGCAAAATATCTATATGATAGCCTGTTGTAGGCTACTGGGAAGGTAATTTGAAAATACTTACTTTATTGATAAAAACAAAACAATATTATGACTAACAGTAAGTTATTTGATTGTAAAATAAATGTCTCTGGAACTATTATTTGTTTATTTTTTTTAGCAAACAATGTTATAAAATTTGTAAAATGTTAGTCATCATTGGCGCCAATGAAAAATCTTTAAAAGTGAATCATTACAAGAGAAGATGTGAGTAAGAAATTTTACAAGAAAAAATCGTAGTAGCAAGCTTCTCATTTTAATTTGTGTTTATGTAAGTCTTCAGAGTAATTAAACGAAATTCAGGGAGATAGAATGATAAAAACATAGAAATGTGTTGTACTCAAAACTAAAATTTTATTTAGATGAGTCAAATTTATAGATCGAAACTTATAGAAGACAGTGATGGTCAAATAATTGGTGTAAAAAACAGTATTTTATATGTAAAAATTGGTAAATTAAATGTAGAAAATGTAAAAAGAAACGTAAAATATGCATATATTTTGACATTGCCATTCGAAGTCAAGAATTTATTAAGAACACATCATTCTACGACATGCATAGCTCCGTGAAGCCAGAACTGCGACCACAAAACTTTTGAACCACACTTGTCTAATTCGTTTATTCATCTTTGTCCATGTTTGTCCACCCAAAATTTTCGTTTGTTCACCCTTCAAAAAAAGTTTTAGAGCAAAATATTTTTTTTTTATAGGAAGTCTGAAAAATGAAAAACTCTTTAAAATGCTCGAATTTTGAGATAGACGTATAGAACCAATTGCAATTGTTTTTCCGAGTTCTATATATGTAAATACAAAAAATTATCGTTCTTTTACCCTCCGTTTAGGAGATATTCAAAACAAATTTGCACTGAAAAATTGATATTCCCCTAAAATCCCCAAAAATCATTTTTTTTTTCAAACTGCTGTCGTTTGTCCACCTCGAGTTCTTCACATATACTAAAAATCAGATACCTATCAGAAAATATTCAAAAACACAATTTTTTCATTCTCAACTCTCATAGAAATATCATTTTTTCTAAAAACCCCAAAAATATTTTTTCTCAATAAATCAAAGTACCTACCATCGTTTGTTCACCTCTAGAAATGGATACAAGTCAAAAACCAACGTTTGTCTACCCTACATTTAGAAAAAAAATGTATATTTTGTATGAGAGTTGCTATAGAAAAAAATGTTTTTTGAATAGGTATCTACTAAACGTAGGGTAGACAAACGTTGATTTTTGGTATACGTAAATAACTCGGGCTGAAAATTTTGAGTTCGCAGTTCTGGCTTCACAGAGCTGACAAAACAATTGTTTTAAAATGATTTTTAATTCCTTTTGTATTTGTTTTTTTTTTTAATATCGAAGAATAGGCTGACTTAGACAGTACTAGCAATAAAATATCTGTCCCTATCAAAACACCAATGGACTTTAAATTAAAATTTGCTATTTTTTGTCGACTGTTCACATATCTGACATTAAGAACGATAATCATCATTATTTAGCTTAAGTATTGTTATTCATTCAAATTCTATCAATTCCTGGTGCTATTTGATGGCTAAAAAAAATAAAAATAAAATTTTATAGGTTTCTTTTTTTCTTTTTATAACTTTTTGAATATTACAACTTTATGTTATCTGTCTTATCTTCAATTCCAAACAAACAAAATCGAATAATTTAAGATTAAAAAATTTGTATTAGCTTTTTACATATTCGAAATTCAATAGTGTATAATTTTAAGGTGTCCGTTTTATCAATTTAACACATTATGCATTCTAGGTGGTCTTTAAGAATCATTCATTTCATTTCTTATACACAAAAATTATACACTTTGTAGCATTAAGAATCGACAGATATTTCCATTCTGGTTTTACCTGTAATATTTTTTATAATTTTATAGACTTTTCCGTGATCATATCTGAAATAGTTTATTTACCAATAAAACGACTCTCGAAACTAAACTCTAAACAAATAGAATTCCACCCACTTTAAATATTATGGTTATTTTATATTTTTAAACAAATTTGTGTTTCTTATCAATTTCACGACTAATTTATACAAAAATAATTGTCAAATGAAGTGTTGATTATTTTAAACTTAGTTTGAACAACTGGGAAACATTCAAGTCTATAGCTTTTATTTAACCACATCAGCAACTTAATCGATCAACTAATTTTAACATAAATAAATGCATTTATTAGATAAAATCCACGAAATTCTTTTAAAATTTCTGCACTATTTGGACACCATTTTTCAGGATCCTACGCAAGGGTTATGATATTGACTCGTGAAAGTTGATGGCATCGTTTCGCATTTTTTTTCTGGTGGATTAGCAGGCTCTTGGAACTTATAGTGATTCTGAGTCACATACAAAATCCTTAAGGATTTTCATCAATCGCTTGAAAAGATACAATTTCCTTATTTCAAGGTCTAGTTGAATGCCGTTTTGTTAATCCACAACCAGCTTTACCAAACGATCCATTTTACAACAAATTTTTTTTTCTACACAAATTTTCATTCATGGTATTTTTTTTTATTATTTCCTGTCAGTTCACTTCATTAGCTTCTTTTTGCATTAATGTCGATGCCGACATAGAGCTCTTCTAAAAGACTACAGCATCTACAACAGCCTGCAGCACCTTCCTTCTCAATGAACTTCCAATGCTAATGGTGTCCCATTCATATAACGACTTTTTGAGAAAATCCGAGGAAACCTACCTATAATGCACAGACATGATGGTGGATATGGCTATGCCTCCAGGCGAGAGGTGGCTTCTCGGCTAGTCAATAGCCGAAGCCGAGTCGCATAAAAATAGAAAAAAAAAAGCTCAAGGTTATCGCGCCAGCAAGTGGTCGTTGTGGAGCTTGTGGCGATATACGAGTATAATACACATATCTATTCTCAGCACAGTTTGGTTGTATGTACTTGCAGCAGAACACAAATTATTCCATTTCATAGCTAAAACAGTAGAATCATTCTAAGACATTTTGGAGAAAAAAAAAAAACACCCACTTGTGGCATAAATTTTCCAATTTGTTCAAATCTATCAATCAATCTTAGAAGATTTTATTGAAATTTAGTTATTAGTTTAAAAATTGTGCAAAACGAAAAAACTAAGAATATTTTTTTTATTTAATTTTCGTCATATCTTACACAGAGAAAAATATGACCCGCTAAAAACTAACAGATTGCCATATTGTTTTACCGTCCATACATTTCATAAGGAAATCTTATTAAAATCAACGATTAATAAGGTTTTTTTAAGGAGATTTCTTATTATTTTTATAGAGAAAATCTTATTAAAATTTGACTGAAAAGTTGATTTTTTTTGCAACTTAGCACTAGAACAAAAATCGCGATCAATATTTTCATGGCAGGGTGGTTCAGGTGGTAAGGTGGGCGACTAATGATTTGAAGTCTCCAGTTCGATTCCCAGCCTGGTCATCGTTTTTTTTATTTTTTTGCAGATTTTAAAACAATAAGGAAAACCCGATTGTTTTAATAAGGTTTCCTTCTTGGATGAAAACCATAGAGAAATCTTATTGTTTTTGTTCTATTTTATGTGGTCTATTTTTCTCTGTGTACTCAAAATTGCCCCACTGTGTTCGCCGGTTCTATGATTATCTTGTAGAAAGAATTTTCAACAATTGGATGGTGACTCTCGATTGTAATTGTTTTTGTTTATAATTTTTTTTTTGTTTTTATTTTTTGTTGTATAATAATAATTTGTTGTTTATTTCAATGTGTCATATAGAATTTTGTGGGCGAGTAGATGATGAGTAAGTTGGCATGCCGCCTCGTTGCATTTCTTATTGATTTTTCTTTTTTTTTTATAATTAAATTTTTTTTCTGGAATTCGTCTTTGAAGGCTGTCGGACGTCATTGAAATGCAATGAGCTGAAATAATTTAAGTAGGCCAACAGGTAATCGTTGTGGTAGGTGATAGGATATAGTCAAATGGTCGTTGTTTTAAAATGGAAAATTTAAATTCAATGAAAAAGAAAAGCTTAAACTTAATTTGGTGCAAGGCAGAAGGTTTTTTTTTTAATTTATGTTGCAGAAAGAAAGTGAAAGTGGCACAAGGAAAATTCTTTAAAAAAGTCATACAAATGATTGAAACTAAAAGAAAATACAAAAAATTTCTGTATCAATTATGTTAAACAACGTAAATCAGTGACCTAAAATCAGCGCCTAGAGTAAGTAACCCCTACGAAAGACGTTTAAAAAATTTATTAGAAGCAATAGGGAATTCAAGGTTTATGTCCCTTTGCGAGTTTTCGCTAAACTGTCTGAAATTTGAAATTTGAAAACACAGATCTTTGAAAAACAGGTTAGACCAAAAACTTCTTAATAGACTAGCATGTGCAGCTTCTTCGTATGGATTTAAATTTTGCTCTCAACGAACATGAAATAAATATTCCCACAGAAAAAATCTAAGTTGGATTTGTAATCCTATAGATAACAGAAAAGCCTAAAAATGAACTGATTTGGAGATTTGATACTACTAAAACCCGAATAACGGTAAATTTCTGTGATATTAACTTGACGGATTATTGGGATTTTTCCCAAGTCTGAAAGCGTTACTGTTGTGACTGGACTGACCCTAAAATATTTAAAAGGCATGAATCTAGTTTCGAAGTAAGCGAAAATCGGAAATGTGTCACATACGAAATGTTAGTGCATTTTTTTTTTTGTATCCAAATTGCATATCTGAATCTTTGCAGCAGTTATTAACGATTTTAAGCACGAATCAGCGTAGAATCTGATGTTCTTTTTGTCGATTACCTGAACTTCTTGATATCGACGATAGTTTTTATTGTTTGCTTCTTTGTACAGGTTCTTGTTGCGAGGGTATTTCCATTGGAGATTATCGTATTCCCAGTGGAATACGATAATCTTCTTTCAAAGATTGCCAGTTTTTTTACGCATGTCTTTGATGAGCTGTATTGAGAAGCTGTAGGCAATGGGCCTAATAACTTGCTGGTAAAGTTACAAAAATGTCTTTAACTGAGCCTGTTTCTTCTCCGATTGCTTTCGAAAAAATCATCACTTACTATCAAATAATTCTCAAACCTTTTTTTTTCCGATCTCACTGATTTCTTTGAGTGCTTTCTTTGTAAAACACACTCTAAATGTAATTTCCACCTCTTATCAAAATGAACTGATGTATTTCTTAAGACGCTTGCAGACTTAAACGGTTTCTTGCTGATTCTATGTCATTAGCCGCCCTATCCTTGCAATTAGTGCTTTGATGCATTGGGTTAATATTTTCGAGAATCAAAATATATGATACAAACTTTAACATATTTAAACTTATAAATCTTGTAAAGAAAAACAAATAACAACAAATGCAACGAAATATGTCTTTTTACCCTTTGTTTACAAAACTTTATTATCTTGTTTTGAATTTCTCCCGAACTTGAAGATGATATAGGTATTACAGAAGATGATAACTTTAAAATCAAAGTTCAAATTAAAAACTAAAAAGATTTTTTTTTCTATAATTTTCAAAGAAATTCAAATTAATGCACTGGGGTGTGACAATAACACACAAGTTGTCACATTAACAACAATTCATTTTTGATTATGTACAGACTCTATGGCGTCTTGACGTAACTAAATTTAGAAAGATTACCCTTTGCTCTTTACAAACAAAAAAATTGATAAGAATTTGTAGTCTAAATAATGATGATAAGAACAAAGCGGCTAATTTTTTTTTAAAGTAATTCTATATAGTTTTTAAAACAAAGCGTGAAAGAAAAGCGTCACCAGTTTTGTTTGATGCTTATTGATAGTTGTTTTGAAATATATGCTTGGGAATGTTTACAGAGCTCTCAGAATGGAAAAATATTTTTAATAAAGATTTATTTTATGGTAATTTGAAAAAGTATTAATGCACTTTTAAAAAACTGAGCTGAGTCTTAATTTGCAAAAATGTTTCGTGAAGTTCTGGCAAATAGGCAAATAGCTTTCCTGACACATTGTATTTCATCATTATTCATTGCATTTAATTGATTATTACAACTTTTAACAGAATTTAGTTTTCATTTTTGAAAGAAGGCTCTATTAAAAAGCACAACAAGCAATATTACATACTCCTTGTAGATGGAGAGTTTGTTCGGTCTTTGTTCTTTAGGTTTCTTAAAACAAATTACGATCACTGTTCCAAAAACCTTATCATCAAAGCAAACATACCAAAGCATTGTTGATAATCAGATCATGTAAATTGAAAGTGGAATAGTCTAAGGTGATAGTTTACTGTTCATACTCAAAATCAAGAATATTTTTCCATATTGATTATAAGAAATCAAATAGACATTTGTCTTGTGACAATGGATGTCAAAATTTAGGTTTTGTTTTTATACATTTCAATACCTACTTTATATGAATTGCGGTGTAAATTGGTAGATAACAAATGTTTTTAGTCGAAAAGTGTTAAAAAATTAATAAATACTTAACACAATTAAGTCGTTTTACAAAGAGCAAATAATGTTTGACAACCAGTAGCGATAATGAAAAAAAATCACAGGCAAATACCACCGTCGACTATGCCACACTTTGTTTCAATTTTTGCCAAAAAAGTGTGAAAGTTTTATATGTTTATTTGTCTTTCATCTTTTTGCGTATGGTTAACCAATTTTTATACACTTGATTTTTAAAATATATGTATTTTAAAATTTTATTTTAAAAAATCAATTTTTTTTTTTGTTGGAAAAACTTTTTGAAAAATGTTTTTTGAAAAATTGTTTTAAAAATAAAATGTCTAAAATTTTGTGTCTTTACAAGAAACTGAAAGGCATACCTCCTTAATTATTCCATAAATTTTTTCAAACAAAGCTCAACATAAGATCTACTTTAATCAGTACGTATGTATACGACCCAATCGTACATTTTATTTGTATTTTTTGTGGAAAAAAAATATCGAATTCCAAATTCTTGAAGATTTTTTGCAAGGAATTTATCGAAGTTCTAAGTGTCTATAACTGTTAATCAAACAAATGCTTCCCTACAAACACTTGGAAAAAAACCTAGTTGGGCGCCATATCGCCAGCTTTAACAACTGTGTTGCCTGGTGTCAACACATCGTCGAGGGAATGCAAAATTATTCTAACTACAAAGGATTTGCAAATGACTTATATATCTTTTTGTCTGTATTGCACTCTTGAAGGTTTTGGACTAAATTTCGTAAAAAAAAAACTATACAATCATTTTTATCAAAAAACAAGACCGACTTCCATGGATCATGGAATGGTTTTTCTCATAGTTTCTATAGCCAGAACTGAACAAAATTGAAATGAGACACCACTGCAGGCACCAGTTTTCCAATACAAATTATCAAAATTGGTTCACTCAGTCCAAAGTTATGAGGTAACAAACATAAAAAAAAAAAAAAAAAATACAGAATACCTCCTCCTTTTTGGAAGTCGGTAAAAATTCGATCTTACCGACACAAAAGTCTCAATGAAAACTTTTTTATTCGTATGTATCGAAATTGATAAGTGTCACTTTTTTAATTAATGACCTCTAATTTCTTTTGTACAAAACAAAAAATAAATAAAATGTCTATTGCTGGGGAAAATTGTCCCATTTTCACACATCATCAAGTAGATTATACAAAGTCCACATTAAATGAACAATACTCTAGAGAAAATTTCTTAAAGCACGCAGTTCAATGTGCAATTGCACCAACACCCAATACAAATACGTTTGACTACTATAACAAATTGATTTGATAGCTCTTATCCACCCTCATCATATCATCTAGCCTCTTTCTAAAGAGGAGACAACAATCAACACACAAATTTTCAAAACAGAAAAATCTAGGGTAGATATTGCAACGCTCTCTCTTGTCAATTGTCACGTTCAATTTTATGATGAGATGACCTAAATAGGAAATAGCTGCTGAAACGGTATGGTACTGGGGGTCTTCACTTCTATTTTATTTTTCAACCCTCTCACATTTACCGACGACGACTCGACAATTTGATTTGAATGAATATCACACATCAAACAAAAAAAAAAAAAACATCTCTTCGTTCTTTATCAAATATTATAATGTACACTATCCATCCATATGGACTATCTTCTATCTATAAAAGCATTTGGCTTTAATTAAATAATCCACAATCTATCTAAATGATAACTACTTCACTCTAAATCCATCCAAAAATTAAAAAAAAAAAAGAAATCTTCTTTCTCCCACCAAAAATATAATTTGTTTAAAAAACTTAAAACGCTTTGATAGATGCATGAGTTGAAATGCGTTTTCGATCCCTATAGGGTTTTCCAGGGACGGATTTAACAAAATAATATTTTTAAAGTTAAGAAAACTTGAGAAAAATCTCGGAGAAATTAAGTTTTGAAATCTTGATAAATATTCAATATTTTTTAAAATTTCTAATGGTTGAAAGATTGCAAAAAAAATGGTATATAAAAATTTAAGTGCAACTTCGGCCCTAGTTTCGTTAGTTTTTCACAGCGCCCCTTGAAAATAACTTTTTAATAATATACCTATTAATTGTATTTCTTTTTTTATTACAATTTGTAGGTTCTGAAAAGGACATCCTTTGAAAAGAAAGTTAAAGTTGCCTTAACAAATTGTAACAAATTATCGCCCTCCAAAAATGCGACGCCCTGCAAAACGGCACCCATTGCCTATGTAGCTGATCCGTTTAAAGAAATTGAGTTTTTGTAAACAACGGAAAAAGAACATAGCTACAGTATATATTTCCTCACGCTCGGTCGCACGATATGTCAATATTTTTTTCATGGGCTTGGTATATTTGTTGAATAAATCTCTCCAAAAAGGGCGTGGGTTGAATACACCGACAATTTTTTTTTTATATTTAAATCAAAAAAATGTTTCCTTTGAAGTTTTTTTTTTATAATGTTGCTACAATCCGTTCACCTGTGTTTTCCATATCATAACGCACGTTCTGTCGTAGGTATAGTGCGCTTATCTAAAATGCGCAACACAATGAATGCATCAGTTATACCTACCTGAGATTTTTTTTATTATTTTCTTCTTTGAATAACCCGAATATTAAGGTCTGTTTTTTTGTTGTCAATAGCTTAAATTTTAGAAGTTTTGTGTTAATTTTTAGAGACGATATGTATGTAAATTGATTTAAAGAACTTGGTCTAGAAGGCGTTCGTCATGTTATCATTAATTGTTTAAACTATTTAAGTTAAGAGTTCAAGATTGTAAAAGTAATTTTAAGAAAAAGTTTAAAGATAAAACAGTCAAACATACTAATAAAAACTAAATCTTCAATTTTAATCTGTGAAACAATCTCTTAAAACTGGAATTAAAAAAAAAAAAAAAACAAAACATTAACATCCAGTTTATTTACACTCCCTTTTATTTAAAGAAGCCGCATTAAAAATGTAAAATCTGTAAAATATCGTACAAATTTAAAAATTTTCTGTTTTAAATGGCCACTCTTAATGGAGTGTGAATAAATTGGGACTAAATGTTTGTTTCTGTTAATTGTATGTTTAAAGAGATAATCAAAAATGTTTTTGTTTTATTTTTTAATTAGGTACCTACTATTATCTTAATTTCAATCAGTTTATTATTTTAGTTAAATTTGAAATTAGAAAAGTTTTTGGAAGATATGTATAATCCCAGTTGAAATAACAATAAATGTATTTAAATTCTTGCTTTAAATAAAATGCTTGGTAAAAAATTCTAAAAAAACTAATTCGTAATTTCTTTTCTTTCCAGGTATGTAAAATAAAATATAAATAGGTAATGGCGATTTGAGTAAGTTTTTTTTGTAATACTTTCTCGTATGTATACGAACTTCCGAAGACAACGTACATTTTTGAACAAAAAAATGCTCGAAAACGCATAAATGTTTAAAATTTAAAGCTGAATATCACTGGACTGCAAAATTTATCTTTTTTTCTCCTTTAAATATTTTTTTTTTAAATTATGACAGATTTGACTTTCCTGAATCTAAATCAGAAAAACTCTAGCACGTACTATTTTTCTATTTAGAAATATCTTATTTGTGATAAACCATTCGCTTATATAAACTGCCTTGTAAAGTTTCAGATTTGTTTCTCCTAGGAACAAAATATACTCATGGTTTTTGCTGTGCTAAGTTCGAATCCGAAGTCAAAAAAATTCTATCACTTAGGATTTTGAGACATGCGCATTAAAAAATCACAAAATCAAGTTTTTTTTTTAGAAAATCTCAAAAAAACTACTACACATACATATGTATCTCTAAAACTAGAGCTGACCGAAATTTTTTGAATTCGCATTCAAAATCCAACATGTTTCAATTTTAGTTTTGAGCTTGTTATCAATCTTAAATTACGATTAGGTAAGCTTTTTCAGCACCTAATTTTGTGCTGTTATAAGGTATTCTACAACTTTTCTCTTGAAAAGCTCCATGTTTGGAAAATTGATAACAAGCTCAAAACTAAAATTGAAACATGTTTAAAATGTGTGTTCTAAATAATGAAGGCGCTTATTGTACGAAAAAGGGAAACATACAAAATTTCCAAAAAAAAAACGTGGTTTCCCCTTTTGCATATTATTTACTGTCCCAATTTGTAATTTTTTACTTTTTTTAGTTAATCCGTATTTATGTAATAAGATAAGTCAATAAGACCAAAAAAATGTAAGATACTTCGATATAATAACTTCGAAAATTGAGCAAAAAAAACCAAAAATATTAATTTTTTTGTATGTGAGTGCAATCTAGTCACCTTCTCTGCGCTCTACTCCCGAAACGGTTCATTTTACAGAAAAATGTTATAGGCATGCATATGTTGTAGATAATTTCACTGATGGCCTCCTATCAAAAGGTCGCTAGATATCTGCGAAAAACTTTTTGTGACCTTTTGACCCTTATACATTTTTAAGCCGGCACGTTATAAATATCGATTTTTCACATCTTTATTAAAAGGTGTATACACAAATTGAGCCCAATAGGAATTTTAGTTATCTCTCATTCATGTTTCTATATTTGTAAAATAACTTCTAGTGAAATTATAATTACATCACAATTTGTAAGTTTTTAAATATAGGTAACACTTTTGCCTTTTCCTACCACGACTTCAATTCTTTGAAAGAAAATTAATTAGTTTCTTAGAAACTATTTTAAACTCTTCCAAATAGCACGTAGACTAGACGTACGTACAGTTACAACCATTTGGTTAATTTTATAGCTCATCAAAAAAAGTAATAATAATATATTTGATAGAAGGCTTGAGACTTTTTGGTGCAAGAACAAAGCTGTCCCAATTTTTATGTTTAATTGGAACGTCAGATCTTATGAATTTTAATGTTATGAATCTCTTCGAAAAAAAGAAGCTTTATACAGCTATTTCACTCAAAAAAAAAAAAAACTCATCTGTTGAATGCGCCTCACCCTAAAATACTCAGAAACAATAAAATTTCTAAAAAAGATTGTAATGAAACATGTTTCTAACTGTATGTCTTAATCTGTGCATTCTTCCTCTCCTAATCAAATCCAAGTCATAAATCTCTAAAATTACCATAAAGCATATAAGCGCACGTTGATCATGCTCGTCATAAATATTTCTAAACCCGATTTACAGCCTTTGATGGGGATTCCTTAAATCAATCTATTAAAATTATTTTAACATTCTGTTGAAAACCTAGACCCTCGAAAACTTGCCACTGTTTTTTTTTTTTGTTTTTCTCATGCCACTTTATAAACCGCACCAAAACCAAGTGGGTACCTCCGCGTATACCTTATATTATGGAGCTCTCTCACTCCTCCTCTTTAAGTGTGTTACCATATTTATACAAAATTTTATAGTCCTAAGAAACCCACATAAAAATGCCCATAAAAAACTATACAACTATGTATAACTCTTAAATCTAAAGAAAACGAATTTTCAGTTGCACCCTCTAGGTGATGGTGATGTGTTCCCATTCCCGCTAGAGCCCATTTCTCAATGTGTTATTACATAAATGTCATTTTTAATGAACAAAACATGCACCAAATATAGAGCTCTATACTCTTTCGGGTATATGCAATCCTCTTGTGTCTTGTGAGTCTTTGGTAATCCCTCTTAAGAGGGGACCAAGTGTGTATTCCATTTATGTTCAAATGAATGCAACAGACGAAAATGTATCTTTTTTGTAGAAGAATATCTACCTTTTCAGATGGATTCTATATAGAAGCATACCTAATTCAAAGGATCAAATTGGAAGATTACAGTCTTCTTTTAACAATGGAAGATATTATAGTTCTTTGGTAATATGACTTCATGAAGATGAAAAGCAGACAAATACAAAAGGGATTTAGCCCTGAAGCTGTTTGGGAGATGGTAGTAGGGTTTTTTTCTTGTGTTCATGTTCAAGGTGCATTTCCTATTCAATCTGTGGCTGTGGTAATTGGCTGAGATCGAGAATGAAAGTGTTCTTTGTTTGTACACTTTGAGTAACCAAGAGTTGAAAAAAAAACAAACTCATGGTTGGATAACCTTTGAAAAATTTATCTACACTGGAAGAAGATTTAAAAAGAGGATCTTGGTTTTGTTTTGATTTTGTTTTTTTCACTTGAGATGTTAAGGTATTTCATTGGTTTTTATCTAAAAAAAAAAAAAAATATAAGAGGACCAAAGTGACTCCCTTGAGGTACAATTCTTTTATCTTTAAACCTGATAGAGTTCTTATTTCTGAACACACTTTTGTTATATACTTGTCGCAGTGCTATGAAGATGTCCCTGATAAATAATGATCATTAAATTTAATTTCCTCTAGTTTATCTGAAATAAGTACTTTAGGACCTGATTAATCGAAGTCGTATAGTTTGTGTATAGCTGAAATACAATTTTACTGCAGTTCTACTGAGGACTTCCAGTAAGAACATACGACCTGCTTTCGTACCTGTCTACTCCATTTTTAAAATTTTTAGTGTATCCCTTAAAGATTAAAAAAAAATCAAACAATAAACAACAAAATTCCCACATACCTTGATATACCTGCAGAAAACGAGACAACATTTTTAACATTCATCAGATTCTTTTGCTCTAAATTTTTGTTGTACCTTTTTTTTGTATTTTCATCTTAGATATTTATCATATACCTTAATTGGCGACGAAGACAGTCGGTGTGGTGATTTATGTAGCTAGTTTTCTATCTTTCCTCACAGGTGAATTGAAGATTCTTTGGAAATGATTGACGGGTGTAGAAATTTAATCCATTCAATTGAGATCACACAATGATGATAATAACAGGTAGATGTCTATTTTTATCATTGTTTCGCAAACAATAGGTTTTTTTTTTGTCTTGAGCAACCGAAAGTGTTTTGCAATTGTTTGAGATGACCAAGTAGGAGGGGCATTTTCACACGTTTTATGTTCTTGGTAGAACCAGTAAGTGCATTCTGTATTTTGGCTGCAAATGAAATTCCAAACATTGTTGTTGGAGACTATCCAGAAAAGTTTAAACCACACACTACTCCTTTACTAATAAAATGCACGACTGGGGCCACACATACTTGCTCTTATTATAAAATTAACTCTAATGTTAAAGCTTTTTATTCAAGAAAATTAGGGAAAATTGAAAGTTTGATGTTTTCAAGAAATAAGTAGTGTACAAAAAGCCGTTTGTTTTTTTAAATAACACTGGTCAACAAAATTGAACTTTTTTTTGCCACAAGAACCAAGATATACTGTTCTAAAGGTTTTTGATGTGCTGAGCTCGAATATGAAGTCAAAAAAATTTGAATGGCCTCCGTTTTTTAAATATTACCGTTATAAAATGCTAAAAAACGTCATTTAGACTGTTTTCGAGTTCCTGTTTTTATGTCGGGTAATTCGTTATAATCAAAAACGGTGATTATAAGAACAGATATTCTTCTTTCAAAAACCGTTTAAATTTTCCCAATATCTCTTTTATTTCTCGAGATATCTTAAGTTTCAGTTAATAACCCAAAGAGTTTATAACCCAAAGTTCAAGTCACTGGTCACAGAATTTTTACCACAAGAACCAAAATATAATTTCCTAGAGGTTTTTGGTTGCTGAATTCGAATCCGCAATCAGAAAAATTCTATTAGCCTCCGTTCTTGAAATATAACGGTTATAAAAAACCTTTTTTTTTTGCATTTTATAACGTTAATATTTCAAGAAAAAAAAGTTGGTATGCCATTTTAAATAAATACTTAATTTACACATAAAAACGAAATTTCAAAATTTTTCACCGACCCGTTTTCAAAATATTAATTTTTTCAACAACAAAAAAATGTTGAAATGTTTTTTAAAAATCCACAAATGTGTGTTTTGAATATTTTCTTAAATTTAAATATTAACTTTACTTAAACGCATTTGTATTTTCGTTTAAGTCGGGTTAGTCTTATACCAGATATTTTGAAACAAAAAAACCGTTCTATGGCAGGTACCGTTAGTAACGATACAAAAAATATTATATTATGCATATACCGTTAGTTTTGGTCCTAAAAAAACCGTTTTCTTTGTAATTCAAAACTGAAAAATGTCCTTCGTCCATAACTATTTCACAATTTCTAGATGAAATAAATACATCCATGCTTTTTAGGAAAAGAATAGAACTACTTAAGTAACAACAATAAACTTAAGCTAATTTATTTCATATTCAGTTAAAAACAACATTTTTGAAACAATTTCTGAAGTGATGACCAATAATAACCAATTTCTACGTTCTGAATTAACTAATGCGACTCTTCCATTAATGCCTATCAAATGGCTTCATTTTCTACTTTTGAACATATGATGAAATTGAAAAGGGTACATTTCCACCCTTCCACTAATACGTGACAAAAGTATTCTTATTCCACCACACCGATCGATTTATGACACACATTCAAAGATTTTCAAACAATTTATTAAGTGAATCTATTTTCATTCGAGAATCGAAAAAGGAATCGAACTCATTATATTCATAAATACAACAACTTAATGTACCCTTAATTGTTATTGTTTCCATATTAAATGCCCCGTTTTAAAATACATATATATTTGCTCTCGAATTTTATGGGCTTATTGGCATTTTGAATGTTTCCTGATTAATGGTTCTATAAGTTTGAGTTCTGAGGGCAACAAATTCTTCTTATAAAACGTACCTACGTGTGAAGAAATCTAATATTTTTGTAATCCCTTTTTAATATTCAAAACAGCCTTGGTCAATTAACAATACCGGTTAAGAGCACAATAATGGCTTGAAATTTAAACAATTATATTGATTTATGCCCATTTGTTCCGCTATTAACCACCATCGACAGACAACCCTTTTCCAATTTTGTTTTATTTTGTTTAAAACAAGTGAACTCCCAGAATTTGATGAGCTATATAAGCAATTTAATTTTATGCTTCCTCGCGCTGTTGGGCTGCATTTTCTATAATATATCTTTCAAAAGTATCTTGTCATAGAGGCGAGACCCCTATTAGCACTATGAATAAAGTATCCTAAACCCAAACACTCGCACTGTTTGGTGAAACATTAAAATTTTTATTACGGCAATGGACCTTCCATGTCGGTCGTTTGTTGTATTTTTTTTAATTTTCCAATGAAAATTCAAATAGGCAGGTGCGGGTGTGAACACGACTTCGAGTCGTGCTGGTTTTTGGAAATTCAGTTATAACCCGTTTAAGGCACGATCTACAACACAAAATTCCGGAAATGCTCTGCTAGTTTGAAGGAATTCACAGAAACTATGTGATTTATTTATTTAAAATTTTGTTTTGTTTGTTCAATAGTATATTGTTCGTATGGTATGTGCGTGCAATGGGAACCATAAAATCCCAAATCATGATGTTTTTACCAGATTTTGAAATCGTTTTAAGGCATGCAATATTTGGATTGATATAACTTTCAGAATAATCTCACTAAAAACGAAAATGTGTTGGAAGAATTTTATTTTCTTTGCTCAGATAGCTGCCTAATTTCTTAAAGATAATTTCTAATTTTTACGGTCTTGTATGTTGTGTATATAAATGCTACACCATTTTGAAAACGACCAGGAAGCTTTTTTTGTAAAGATATTTTAAAATAAAAAAAAAAAAATAGGTCCGAATTGATGTTTTTTTGTACATAATGTAACAATTCAGAAGTTAGCTTCTCTGTTCTCTGGGTTTAGTTATTGATTATGCTAGGGTTTAGTCTTAGTACCTTATACGCTTAAAACGCAAAATTCGAATAAATTCTCCATGAATTTTTAAGAATACGGTCACACTTGCAACTTTTCAGCATAACTAGACCGAAATTGAAAATTAAATATTTTTAGTCAAAAATAAAATTTCCCATAAGAATAAATTTTTAGTTCAAAGTAATTTTATAAATATTAGCTACTAGTAGGTATACTTTGAATAAAAGTTTACAAAAAAAAAATTAAATTTGTTGGACCTCAAGAGTCGTTATACTTTTCGTACAGATTTTAACCCATAGATTAAGAAAATCTTATCTTTTTTGAGATATGATTTTTTAACCATAAACTTTTCGTACAAAATTTAATTTCCCTTTCAATATAATTAATAATAATTTATAATTTCATTATTATTTATTCTAAAAAAAATTAGGAAAAACTATTCAATTAAAAAAAGCTCATTTTGTATGTTTTGCTCAGTCATTTTTATGTTTTTAGCATTTAAAGTCAATGAGCATATGAAAAATAAAAGAATATACTTACAGCCATATTCATAAACGCATCATAGTGAATGCATAACGCTACGCACTCCTTATAATGCATCTGAACACAAAAACCTTATTTATAAAAGTTATGCAACGTTGAATAGAGACATTATAAGCTAAAAGCTTTTAGGAGTTGAATAGTGCCTACATAAGGAAATTTTTGAATCAAAATTTGTATTTTGACATTAAATTAAAGAGTTATAGTTTCGTACAAAGTGTTCATTTAGTTTTGTTTTGCTACAATTTTCAAAAGAAAAAAAATATTTAAAAAAGACAAAAATCGGATGAGGCTAATTTTGGATGAAATATGGACTTTCAAAATCAACTTTTTTTTATTTTGGTCTTCTTATCAATTTTTCTTTAACACATCTTTAAACAAGCATAATTTTATCTAAAATTAGTTTTTTGAAAGCAAAAAATTCAGTTTTATAAAAAAAAAAAATATTTTCACGAACAGTTTTTTTTTTCAAACTCAAAATTTTGAAACAAAATTAAAAAAAAAATGCACTTAAACTGATTTTGTTTAAAATTGAACACTATTTAGTGACATTTCTGTATCTAATTTTTGAACACTCTCGAAAATTTGTTTTCAAACATTTAAAACATTTAAAATCTTATGAAAAAAAAAATTAAAATTAATAGTTTTCAGTTTTCTGTTTTTAAAAGATGCTATGTTAAAAAAAAAAAACTAATAATTTGTAGACCCCTCCGAATGAATCTTATTACCTTTTTTTTAATGTTTCGATTTCTTTTGGTCGTAGAAAAAGTTGTATTAAAATTAAACCTTACATGGCTTAGTTGGAAACTTGGACTTCTGAACATTGTATTGCTTTCTATCTTTTTTGGTACCAACTTTATGAAGACGCGCTAAATACCTGAAAGCCTGAAAATTTCGAAGTTTTTTTTGAGAAATATTGCCTTTGAATATCTCAATCTAATAATCACTGACCACCTCAAGAATTTTCTTTAGAGAACTTCCAGTAAATTGCGCCTAGCATAGATGTTAGCAAACAACAGTTCGTTGAATTTTTTCAAGGTAATTTCAATTTCTACTTGGGCTAAATTCTTAAAACATTTGTATTTACATTTTATTGTTGACTATTGTAAGTACAAATTTTCAATTCACACTAAAGTAAGCTTAAATAAGTAAACAAAAAAATCTATGTCAAGTTTATATTAATAAAAACTGTTTTACAAAAACGTTTATCTTCAAAAAGCCCTCTCCATCTCAAAAGCTCTATAGTTCGTATCCATATGCACTGATTTACATGAAGAAAAAAAAATATAATATTGTTTAGTACGAGATGGAAAAAAAGGAAATTGTTATTAAGCGTATGCTATGCATTCAATAACTTCATAGATTGTTTTGTATTACGCCTTTTTATCTAAATCATAACTATGTGGGGCCCACAACAAAAACATTTCTCCTTGGGGTGTCCGATTTAAAAATGAACCAGAACATAACACAAAAATCAGCAAGAGCTCCCCCTTTTTGAGTTACACTTTCATTTACATTTTATTTTTATTTCTTTTAATTTCGAGAACAATGAACCACAAAAATCAGTTTCAATAAAAATGAAACATAAAAAAATAATGAAAACTCTCAACCACACGAGTCGTCAAATCGCAGTCTCTCAAAAAAAACCCTCCTGTAAGTAAAATAAAAATTCATTAGCTCGATCTCTCCAGCCTGGTGGCGTCTGTATCCGATTCATTCAAAAATTTAGCATTTGGAGCATATTTTATTATAGAACGTTGGACCATTCGTTTTGCTGTTGAAAAATTTAAACTCATTAATGGTTCGCGGAAGTCAGGAACGACCCTTTTGATTCGAACTTTGATCCCTTTTTATAGTTAACTATACGAAAAGAATACAAATTTCAATGAGAAAATTAAGCATTTTATAAATGATGCGTGCGATATTTTTTGCCACTATTGTGTTCTTCTTAATTTGAACAGAAAAGATTAATGTAAGTCCACTTATACAGTTGCGGTTGGTCAGAGTATAGTCAGATGCCAGAGTAATAAATCAACTACATACTACGTATGTACTATGAAAAAAAAAAAACATCATCTTCATCATCATCAAGCTGGAGAGTAAGAGAATTTAAATTTCATCACTTTAATCAAATTAGATAAAGTTTATGGCATGTCTTTATGGTATGGTTATGGGGTTGTTAACAATGCGGTTGTTTTTTTTTATCATAAAAATGTGAAAATTATTTAAGAGGCGTAATTTGCACAGACGATCGCATGAACGAATTATAAACATTTCAATGCCAAATTGTGGTTGATATTGTTTTGACTATTAAATTCATTAAAAGTCGTACAACTTCACTTGTAAGAAAATAAAAATATCGTTTTAAAAGCAACCACCTGTTCACACAATATCGGAATTCCCTTCGAGCTGTGGTGAACTGAATAACCTGAAGTGCCAAGTATCGATATAAAATATATGTATGGATTTGTGTGTGGTCTGACAACTGTACAAACATTGGGACTGAAAATTCCAAACTTTTGTTAACTTTTTCTATTTGAGAGATTGTAGACAAATGTGAGCATTATTTTTGGTATTTTGTTTATTTGATCCGAATAATTTCAAAATGAGTATCACTATTATAATAATGAGGTATATATTGTCTTAGACAAGAAAAAACCTTGTGAAACTTTCCTACAATAAATTTTATACCATCCATGTCTATACAACATCTATACAACATCTACAAAAAGAGCTAGAATTAATTTTTATAAAAAAAACAAACCAATCAATCTCTTTTCTCTTCTAACGCCATTAAATCCATTTTTTAAAAGACAACCTAGAATAAATTTTATATCATTATTATTTCACCTTTTATATGACGCTTCAATCATATTTCTACCATGCCTACAAAAAAAGTAAGAATTTTTTAAAGCCAACCATGTCGAAATTTCAAACTGAGATTACGGTACTTCCTCTACTGCTGGCTGGTCATCGGCAACAAATCTTTACAGGTGTTTTGAGGTATTTTTCAAGTTTTTTCAACTTGTAGGGCACGTACCGTTATGTGTGATATATTAAATTAAAGGTAATATTATCAGCATGAAAAAGAACATCTTTTCACCGTTATCTAAGAATTTTGATTATGAAATTAATTAAAATTTTGCCCAATTATAATTTATTTAATTACCTATCTACTGTATGGATTTCATTTATCTATCTATTAAAACAAAAAAGTTCTGATCAATTGATTTTTCGTTTCGCTTTTTCGTTTCATCTTGTTTCAAATCACTACGATACTAAAAAAGTTTTCACTTCAAAAATTAAGTTTTTTGTTCAATGTAAAAATCGTTGACCTTTCACTGTGATTTGTTTGCTCAACGCTTGCTCAGGGTAGCCTAACATTTTTTATCTTAATCCCACCATTTTTTCAGAAGATAAAAAAAACGTTTTTTTTTTTCATTTCAGAAACAGAAAAAATTAATTTTTTTTTCTGTGAAAATATCGTTTGTTGAAAACCGTGTTTTGTTTGTCCAAATTAAGACCATTTTTTATTTTCTCTATCCTATTACCCTTATTTTTAACATTATAAAAGAATAATTTTTTTTCACCTCGATAAGCACAAAAAATAACTTTTTTTTGTTCAGTGTTAAAATCGTTGATTTATCACTGTGGTTTGTTTGTCCAAAGTTAGCCCGGGCTAAACCACCGTTTGTTTTCGCTATCCCAACTTTAGTTGGTTACAAAAGGTCAACTAGTTTCATTAATTTTTTAGAAAAAAATAAAAAAAAGTACGCATACACCACAGTGACCTTTTTAAATTTATAATTTGGAAAAAATAAATTCACTAAAAGTAAATTCTTATTTGATTGAATATAGTCCACATAACATTTATGTTAAGTTTAAGTTGATTTGTTTTATTTCACCTTAAAAACCACAAAATATAAATATTTTTTCAAGTGTAAAAATCATTGATTTTCTTGGTTCTTGGTTCGTTTCGGTGTGTGAAAACAAACAATTTTCTGGTGCATCATCAAGTTCAAAGATGGAATTGCTATGAAAAGAGATTTACTAAAAGTTATATAGAGAAAAAACCGAGCATTGATAAAAATGAGACCTAGTATACCTATGAATTTGAAAGGAATTAATCGTAGATAACAAATGAATGACTTTTCGAAGAAGGATAAAAACATTTGTTCTTTCTCAGAAAATCAAAAATACTACAAGCATAGTTGCGATTTTTCATACGACTTTCAATTTTCACCGGTTTTTCGTCCTTCCGGTCTCTAGCATTGACTTTTGTGTATGGATAAAGCATACAAAACTATGTGGCTGAGTATAATTCTAAATATCTTATTGGGTTTGTTGAGTTTTTTTTTGCAGTTTGTGACTCCACAAAGATAATAATCAACAATCTTTATACCTTCCATATTTCGAACAACCATTAAAATACAACCCCAATCTTTTTAATAAATAATAGTAATAAATTTTAGCCAGGTTAATTTCTATTACGTTTCTACTGAAAAAAAAAACGGATCATTTTTCAAAGCAAACATTTTTTTCTAAACATTATTCCATTAATTCTAGTATTTCTTGCATTGCTCGATTAATTTTGTTAATGTTCATTCCACAAAAGGTACTCATATGATCACTTATGTGGTCTGCAACTTACCCACTACAATGGACTTATATAATTATTATCTATCCTACCTATAGCTATCTTTTTTTATTATCTCAAACTCCCTGGACAAATACAAAAAAAAAAAAAAAAAAATACTAACTGCAATCATAATTACACCCCAGAGGTAATGTTACACTAATTGCATTGTAGTCTATCCGTCATCGACGTCCACACAAAAAAAGAAATCGTTTTCCAACTGTCAGTAATCAATCATTGGAAATATGTTTAATGTTGCAGCAATTTGTTTCGTTGATTTTCTATACCTACTAAAAATTTATTCTTTTAAACAAACTTGTATAGAGCTCCGCGTGATGGTGATAAATATGTCTATGACATTTATAATATTTTATTTTCTGACCCAACGATATTAACACTTAAGAAAGCGAAAAAAAAAAAAAATACATATAAATAATGTTGACAATAGTGCCGACAAGGAACCTATCACCTTAAAACGCCTACAACTTGAAGCTAGGAATTTATAGCCTCAAGTGACATTCTTGGATTTTTTTATAATTTTTCTGATAACTGTCACCACCTACTCTATCTACCGTTTTCGTTTCGACGTTAACTTTTGGGACACCCTGTATAAAACTTATGAACAGTTAGACCGCTTTGTATAATCTATGATTGGTTGGATTCGTTTCTGGTTTAGGCAGCAGAATAACTATTCAAGAATATACTTTCTCACATTATGTATGAAATCTTTTATTTAGATATCTCGAGAACATTATTGATTTCATTGCTCATGTTTTTAATTTGGGTACTTTAAATGCAAATTTCTGAACAACCAACGATAAAAATCGCTTCTTCTGAGATAAAAGCCATGTTGAAAGAAAGTAACCGAACCGCTTTATTTAGCGTTGAAATTATCGTTAAACATTCAAACGGGTCTGAAAAAACGCCATTGAGCACTGTGACTTTCCAACTTGTTCACTATAAGCTCTAACCAACTTCGGTGACTTCCTTAATTACGTAAAGTCTCAAAACTACTGAGAATTATTTCAACCAAAAGAATAGCTTCGCAAGCTATAAATACTGGTACTGATTTTGACGTGATAACGTTTTATAAATCGATGAACCATGGCAGAATCCACGAAGAAGTGACGCCATTTTCACCCGTTCCACTTGAAATTTCTAACAGTGCGGCAAAAATTTCAATTAAAAATACCCTATTAGAGACACAAAAATCTTTTATAGCTTATTTGAAAGATAACAACCTAAAGTTGAATACATTTGAGGGATTTTAAAAAATTAAGTCATTTAATAGTCATTTTTTGGGGTATTTTTGGGTTGGTTTTTATTTTCATAAATTTTTTGTAGCGTTCAAACTTATAGAACATAAAGTCTATGACCGTGCGCATCTTTGCGCAAAAAATTGGTATTTTAAAATGATTTTTAGCCGAATAACGGGAAAAACAATATTTTTCCCAAGTTTTTTTGACCGTTTTTAACCGTCTTTTTATTTTTATCTTTTTTTCTTCAACAGATAAATGAATGAAATTTATATTGTAGATTATATTTGTGCAAAATTTGAATCAATTTTGTAGTCACAATTTTGAGATAACAGAAAAAATAAATTTCTATTTTTCAACACGTTCTTTCTTCTAATCTAGAGCAGATAAAAATTAAATTTAACTTATTATAATGGTACATTTACTATAAGCTACACAATGTTAAATTAAAAAACTTTAGAAATACCTCAAAACACCTGTGAAGATCTGTTGCCCATGACCAGCCACCAGTATGGGAAGTACCGTATTCTCAGTTTGAAATTTCGACATGGTTGGCTTTAAGAAATTCTAACTTTTTTTTGTAGACATCGTAGAAATATGGTCGAAGCGTCATATGATAAGTGAAATGATAAGCTGTTTTGTGATATAAAATTTAATATAGGCTTTTATAGAAAAAAATTAATTTAATGGCGTGAGAAGATAAAAAACATATTTTTTTTTTCTTTTTTTGATGAAAACTTATTGGGTTCAAAAAATCCTAGCTCTTTTTATAGATGTCGCATGGACATGATCGATATAAACATTTTGAGCTGAAATAATAGGCTTTCAGATGGTATAAAATTTATTATAGGTGGTTATATGAAAAAATGGATTTTTAGGTGATGGAAGTGATTTTTTTGTTAAAAAAAAGCGCACAATCTGTTTTCGTATGACGTAATCACGTAAAATCATCGTCCGTAAACCATCTTATAGACAACCACTTTTTTTTAAGTTGTTGATGTAGCTTGATAAGAAAAAGGCCCAATTTCCTCCTATTGTCATTTTGGATATTTTGGCAATACATATCTAAGTAAAATAGTTATAATATGTATCTTATCTAAATGTCCTCAAGGAGGCTGTTTGGACCACTTTTATTCATGCTTTTTCTTAATGACTTATCTGATGACATTTTGTATTGTTAATCATTCCAAACTCCTTTCGAACTTTATACCAATCAATTAAAAGATCGTTATTATTAATAAATACGCAAATAATCATCAAATTCTCCATTCAATTTTTTCTTAACATAAAATCATCTAGGTCGCAGATTTCTAAAAGTCCGCGTGTATCTATATGATTTCTTCAATTTAATTACTTATCTTCCCACTGTTGATGTTTATTTAATTATGTTAATTTTTAATGCCATACCACAGAAATATGAGTATTTCCTCATCATAAACTTCAATTATTACCTCGGATTAATTAAAAAAAAAAAACTTGTCATTTAGTTCAAATGAATGCATCTAGTCTAAACTGCTGCACAGTGCCGACATCGCAATGAATTAAAATTCCATTTATCAATTCCTGTTAAACCAGCTCCAAACAACATAGCAGATCTTTTCCATTCGATCGATCAAAATATAGAATTACTATTTTGCATCGCACATAATTTTGCAGATTTAATTGGTCTTGTCGTAAAGTTGCAAATTGAAGCACCTCCAACGCAAAAAAAAAAAAAACGCACTTGCTTGCAACAAATTGAAAGTGTGCCTGGCGTCTACACGGGTTATCTCTATTCTAAGTGAGAGATAGTTTCATATCTCTTGGGCTTCACCAGATCGTTCGCGCTTATCATTGCTTACAAGTACCAATTAGCAGTGTTTAATAATATAAGCGAATGTCATGACTGTGAAGATGATGATGTAATTTGTTGCAATCAGCAAGTTCCGATTGTGATAGTAAAAAAAAATATTCTGAGATATCTAGTTCAGTAGTTCAGTTGATCAATGTTCAATGTCATGCGAGAAAAAAAAGAAAGATATGTATTTATTTGATCTTTGTGTATCTTTAGAACATGTGTACACATTTGTTGCGCAATTTTGTTTTCTTATCTTGAATTTGAACGAAATGTAATTTTTTTCTTCCCTTTTGCTTTCTATTTTCAGTTGGATTTCCTATTTTATTGTTCTTTCTGCTGGGCGATCCGTACAAAAGAGGGTTTTTCTGTGACGACGAGTCTTTAATGCACCCCTTCCATGAATCCACAGTCAAGAGCTGGATGTTGTATATCATTGGATTGGTGATACCCGTTGGAATTGTAAGTAAAATTGTTTAATTGATGATAAAATCTTGGTAATTATTTAAAGTATAAGAGCCTTTTTTGTTTAATTTATTGGGGAAGTTTCTTTATTTATTAATAACTTTACATTTAGGCGGGTTAAAATGATTGCAGTCAATTTTTTAAGGATCTAAGAAATTTCTAACTAACAGCTTACTTATCAAAATTTCTCATCAGGAACAACCGCTGTAATTGAAGAGGCTTCCAGATGGTTAGTCGTAAAGTTCGTTAAGACGTTAAGTTAGCAAGTTGTCAGCAAGTAAAACGTTAATACAGCTTTCGTTCTATAAATACATACGGGACTGGTGCATTCTCGTAGTAAAACCAGAAAACGAAATGTTTTTAGCGTTTCCTTCGGGCTTAATTAGGTGGTTTACAATCCAATCCAATCGTTCTGAAATAAATTCATATAGGGTAACTTCGGGCATTATGGCGCACCGGGCATTATGGCGCACCTCTCAACTACCATACTTCCAATACTCGCATTTAAATAAAACCAATGCAGAAACTTTGGCCTTCGTCGAACACTAGCCTTGTGACGATCGCAGGTCAGGGCTATTATTTTTGTGCCAAACAAAAAAGAAAACAAAAAAAATATACCGGTTCTGGGTTCCAATATAATATCGCTTTGTTTTTGTTTGTGTGTATCTCGGTAAGTATACAGTGCACGTGTTTGTTGTAAAGAGTGAAACGCAGAGTACAGTTTTGGTTTGGTTATATCACTTGTTATATTTTAACTGAAGTAAGAATTGTGTTTAGTTTTTGGAGTTTTGTGAATATGTTTATATTTTGCAATATGGCGCAGAAGTAATAAGGGCATTATGGCGCTATATTATACCCGACTGCGCCATAATGCCCTTATGTAAAACTAATTTCAAAAGTAACTCTGCATTTTTTTTAAATTGAAAATAACCTCAATTTAACGTTAATTTTATGAAACTTATTCACAATTATATTTCAGAAATGCTGAATATACGTAAAAAAAGTAAAGGGTTCTGAAGTAAATGGGGTTCGCCATATTGCCCGTACATAGGGCAATATGGTTTTTTTTGGACTATTTTTAATTTAATTTATTTTTTGTTAAAAAGCTTGAATTTTTATTCTTAAATAATTTTTTTATGTTACGTTTTAATGAAATTTAATTTAAAAAAACGATTGAAGTAAAAATTGTAGTCCGTAGTAAAGTTATTTGAGTTTGTGCTTAGGTATGCCATAATGCCCTAATTTACCCTAATGACGTAGTTAAATAAAACAAAGTCAGACTTGTTTTGTCCATTTATAACTCATGAATGGCTGGACCGATTTGATTTATTGGAGCTGTGAATAACTATTTAAGAAAATTTTCATGCATTTTGTATTGAACCATTTTTTTTTATGATATTTCGAGAACATTAGTTATCAAGGCTTCCTTCGTAGATTTTCAAAAAGAGGCCAAAAAAGAGGATTTTGATAAAATAATCATTTTTAGCAAAAAAAACAAAACCGACTTCCATGGATCAAATGGTTATGGTTTTTAAAATAGTTCCTATGGCTAAAAATGACTGAAATTGACCACACTGCAGCCACCAGCTTTCCAATACAAAAAGAATTATCAAAATTGGTTCACTCAGTCCAAAGTTATGTGGTAACAAACATAAAAAAAAAAAAAATACAGACGAATTGAATACCTCCTCCTTTTTGGAAGTCGGTAAAAAAGAGGCCCCAATAAAAAAATGTGAAAATAGAATAAGTTAATTACGATAGTCACACGAAATACCTCATTTGCGCCTTTCCTGAAAAAGGCGCAAAGGTAACCCTGTTAGTGATTTACTGATTTCCACAATTTTTTTTATTCATCTCGATCCTAAAAAACTTTCTCTAGCATTGGAAAAATGTGAAAATCACAACCGAAACACAAATCGTAGAAAAACATCCAGTTCCTGACTGACAATCCTCATGTCATAACTTTTAGGCACTGTAAATGCAAGTTTCTGAATAACTATAGAAATGGCTTTTTCTTGGAGGAGGAGACCGAACGGCTCATTACGCGTTGAAATTTCCGTTAAACTACACTAGTTTACAAAAAAAATAAAAAAATTTTGGACACCAAGTGCCGTTAAACTTTTCGTATAGATTTGAGCCCAGAAAACTCGAAAATCTTATCTAAAAAAATAGTTATGGATAGGTTTTCGAGATATGATTTTTCAAAGCTTTTTCCAGCCTACTTAGTATTCGGGCTATATCTTCAGTAATAAATCTAATCTGAACAGAAAAGCCGGCACCTGAAAGCTGTGTAAATAAGCAACTAACACTAGAACAACTTTTCTGGGTCACTCCAGATGTTTAAGTGCAATGTATTAAAACATATTAAAAAAAACAGGTTTTTAAAGGAAATTTCTGCAAAAAAAATTGTATTACTGAAAGAAAAAATCAAAATCTTTCGAATCCTCATTGATTTAAATTTTTCATGAGTAGTAGATAGATTAAAAGATAATTTTCTTGAAAATTTATGGATAAATTATAAAGATATGACCATTTTTGCAACGATCAATATTTTCGACTTTTTCTGTAACTTTTTGAGTTTTTGTCTATAACTTGAAAATCAAGCCGAATTTGAAAATTTTTATTGAGTAATTTTTTGTAGATAATTAAATTTCCTTTTTGTGTGTATCCTTTTAAAAATATTTAAAATTGAAATATTGTAAAAAACTTAAAAAAAACTATTCATAAAAGAGAAAAAAAACGAATTTTTTGATGTTTTTACTAAATGGTCAATTTTTATCATTTGAGCATTTATATTGCACATATGGAGTAGAACAGAAGATACTTTATCTTTCCACATAATGGTCACAAAAATTGAATACGGCTAAAATTGTATAAAATATGGACTTTCAAAATCTACTGTTTTTGGTCCAACGTATCCAACGTAATTTTTTTTTAAGTGATTTCCGAGTCCCTGAGGTCAAAGTACGTAAGAAAAAAAAAATGGAATTGAGTGTCCATTTTGACTGTAAACCAGTGCTATCAAACATATCTGAAAAACTGACTTTGAACATTGCGAAACAATCAGCAATGGCTACAATTTTCATAGCAAGCAAAATCAGAACCTTTGATGAATTCCAAATGGCGCACAAAAGCGCATTGGATAGACTCAATCGAAATATGAAAGATGTGGAGTGTAATTATACTAAATGAATTGTTAGCGTTTCCTTCGTGTTTAATTAGGTGGTTTACAATCTGTTACATATAAATGCTGAGGTTTCCGTCGTCCACTAGGCCCCTCTAAGAGGGTCACTGTTCTCATTTTACTTAAAATTTTCCTTAAAATTTTTCTTGTGCAACTCATCTTTTAGAAATTACATCACTTTAAACTTTCCTATTTATCCCAAAAGTATGCAATTTTGTTTAAAACAGTGAACAGTGTATGATACAAGAAAACTTATTATAAATTAACTCAGCCACAAGTTTTGAAACACTAATTTTTTTTCTCAAACTTATTGTTTTTAAAATACAACCTTTGACCCTTTAAAACGACAAAAACTTCAGGTTTTTCCACAGATTGTAAAAAAATGCATTCAAAAAACTCAACATGTTACTAATTTGTTCTTGTTTTCGTCTTCTCGAAATCAATTTTGTTTTTACATCTTTTTTTTTTTTCTAGATGGCATTCTTTTAAACAATAACACTAATCCCCTTCTATTTTTAGGCCATTAAAGTCACATAATCATAATTCAATAAATGTCGTGTTATATAAATGAAATGGGAAAAAGTCTTCAAAGAAACTTCATAAAAATGCCATGCTTATATGCATAGGTATAAATAAATCTTTTCTCCTAAATTTTTCTCGTAAATAAAGCAAAAACTCCGAACGTTATAGTCTGGAAGGTTATGTTGATAATAATAATAAAATCATTTTGTAAGGTCTTAAAAGAAACATAAAACATTGTTTGTTTAGTATTCTTCATCAACGTGTAAATGATTTAAGTGTTTTGCTTTTCCACTGTTGAATAATGCTATAAAATCAATTATAGCGCCATCTACATATGTATATGCAAAACTCCTAAACATTAAAAAAAAAAGTCATCATTAAACTGAACCTAGGTGGGGTTAAGGTAGGGTTGCCAGGCGTCCGGGTTTTCCCGGACATGTACTCTTTTTTGGCTGTGTTGGGGACGTCCGGGATAGTTTCTATCAATTGTCCGGGATTGTACTCTTTTCTAGCCTTTAAGTATCTCACTACTTGTATGCTACTCTTAATTCATTTAGCCCTAATTTTTCAATCGTCAGTTAGACTATCATAAGAATAAATCGTCGGTATGCTGCCAAAACGCACTAAGTCATATTTTAAGGGTTTTTAGATTTAAATGCAAAACGGTTCAGAATGATGATATCGATCTAGTAAAATACCACACTAAGAAATATTTGGCGTACTTTATGAATTATTTGAGGTATATTTTTGCACGAAGTCAGAAAAAACAACTTTAATACAGGCACAACGCACTAAGTTGACTTAGTGCTTTTTACCTGTAACGCAAAAAAAATTAAATCAGTACTAGTTTATAGCAAGAGAAAGCATTAATGAGACTTAGTGCATTTTTCCTGTCTTCAAAACAACATTTTTAAATTTGAAAAATGACTTACAAAGTATCTTGTGAGGTAAATGTAAGAAAAAAGCGGTCAAATGTAAACAGATTAATACAAATTGTAAGTTTATCAGCGAGTAAAGACGACTTGAATTTTTTATATGTATGAATCTTAATAACCTTTTAAAAATGAATTAGAATTCTCGTAACTGGCTTCAAATTAAATGTTTTCGATACGAAAAAAATAAACTTCAAACTTAATATGAATTTGACCACAATTTTCGAAGCTTGAACGTTTTTAAGAGCTTTCGAAGAGGGAGAAACCCTGTTCCTAATTATCTGCCGGTAAAAAAATGGCCAAGCCTGTACAGGGTACACCGAACCTCTTAAATAAGCACAACTAAGAAGAAAGACCTGATTGATGTATGAGGTGTTCAGAGTCCATTTGAAATTTGTGCATTATTTTGAACTTTGAAAAGCCTTTTTTCAAGAACTAAATTAAATTTTGAAATAGATTTCTTTCTTGTATACTATTTTATATAGAACAAAACCCTTAATTTTAAAGACCTTTAAAAATCCGACTTATGTACAGAGAAGTGGACTTCACCCTTTATTATTCTAAACGCCTCATTTGTAAGAAAGGTGTTATTCCTGAAATTTATCATTCTTGGTTTTCATCATTACCATCACAATGTTAGACAAAAGATTTCCTTCCAGAACTGGATGTATTAAGTGAAAGAGATCATTTTAAATTGCTTCCATTTTTAAAGCCTTCTTTTATTAGTTACTTGTTTTTGATTCTTCTGCGTTGTAAAATTTCTGATTTAACTAGGTATAATTTAGATTTTGTCTTTACTTTTGTGCTATAATGTTGTTTCCTTTAACTTCATATGCCAGAAAAGTATTCATTACGAACAAATAATTGCAAATCATTACAGGTAAAAGGCACTAAGTCATGGCTTTTTCTACTTTCGTTCACATAATTATCATTTTGGTTTTTCAAAAACCAAAAAAGTTTTTGGAAACTAATGTCAAAATGTTGAGTTTGTGCTTAAAGTGATTATCTGACAGACAACAGTTAACATTGAATTTTCACAAGAGAAATAATCTTAAAAATCGATTTACTCAAAACTATGTTTTTTGACTTAGTGCATTTTGGCAGCATAGCAACGAAATGTCAATATAAAAAAAAACTTTTATTCCTAGGAATAAGTTCTGAGGTTTATCTGACTATTGAAAAATTGGCCCTTATTATTCAAAAAACAAATCGAGTTCATTAAAAGCGAGGCGTTTTTATTTTGGTTTATTATCTGCTCAATTCTGTTTTGTATTCTGTTCCAATATAATCAAAACTCAAAAATATAGAATACGGCAAAATTTTAAACGATTAAGGAAAATCTAAAGCCACTTATCTAAGTAAGTTGCTAAGTCAAAAAGACCATTTCTTTACTTAGTAACTTACTAAAAATTTTATTGGCATTTAACTAAATCGTTGAAAATTTTGCGCAATTGGTTTTCTTTCAATGGAATTTTAAAATTTTTTTTAACTGGAATTGCATTGCAACTTTTGAAGTATTATAGCTCAAATGTTTATTATAATACTATACCGAGAAGTCCAAACTTTGTCTCAGAGTTTTTTTTTTTGTGAAAAAATAAGAAAAAAATTATACAAGGAACAAGGGTTAAAAATGTGATTTTTAAGTTAAAAGGATTGTTCGGTTATTTTTTTTATAAAATTATGCATTTTTTTTGTCCTAGTTTTGTACTCTTTTTTTTGTCCTTATTTGTCCGGGAAAGTCCGGGATTTTGCATCTCGATTACTAGTTTCGTCAAAATATATCTGGCAACCCTAGGTTAAGGCAATTGCTTATGCACAAGACCTGGTGGTATTAGCGTCGGGGATCCGTCCAATCATCATTAGCGAAAACATGAAGTCAGCCTTGATAAATCAGCAACTGGTTCGCTAAATGCAGACTGGTCGCTTAGCTAAAAAAAAAGAAGAAATCATGCTATTTATTGGGACCAAAATACCACCCTCCTTTTACCCTTCCCTAGTTTAGTACAACTCTATTTTAGGAAGACAAATCTATGACGTCACGTTTTTGAGATAAAAGAAGTTCAAACTGAATTTTTATCTGCGATATGTGACGTCATAGATTTGGAATTGAATTAAGAACATCAAAGTCAACTTGAACGGTATATTTATATTTTGGTTTACCGAAAAAGTAAATTCTCAGTTTTATTGAACAATGAAAATTTTCATTATATCATGTTTTCTAATATTTACTTAAAAACATAGTTGGCAACCATACAATCCTAAAATTTTCAATTTTTTTATGAAACATAAATAGAAGAGATGTCAAAATGGTGCTTTTTTACAAAAATATTCATGAAATAGCGTAATAAGAGCTCTTAAGATGTGTTTTACTAATTTAGCACTTTTTGGACTTTGTTAACAAAATTTTTGATTTTTTTCTATGGAATAGGAATTTTATATTTAAGATGACCTGAATTTAGCCAAATTTCTAGCTTATATACTATTTTAAAAAAAGAAAATTCTGGCCGCCATTTTGATTAAAAAAAAGTTGGCAGTTTTTACGTAATCTCCATACATATCCTATCCATATCCTTCAGTGTAAGATATTTCATCAATTTTCGTCTAGAAATCGCTATGCGATTTTGATGTAACGGTTATATTTCAAGAACAGAGGATAATAGAATTTTTCTGATTGCGAATTCGAGTTTAACAACCCAAAAACCTCTAGAAAAGTATATTTTGGTTCTTGTGGCAAAAATTGTATGACCAGTGACTTAAACTTTAGATTAAATTTAGTTTCTCTTTGGCTTATTAACTGAAACTTAAGATATCTAGAGCTATGATAGAGATATCGCGAAAATTTAAACAGTTTTTGAAAGAGGAATGTCTGTTCCTATTTGTTTATAATGAATTACCCAACATAAAACAGAAGCTCGAAAACAGCCAAAATGAAGTTTTTTTTAGAGTTTTATAACGTTAATATCTCAAAAACGGAGGTCAATAAAATTTTTCTGTCTTCAGATTCGAGTTTAGCACATCTCTCTCCTCTAAAAAAGTATATCTTGATTCTTGTGGCAAAAAAAAAGTTCAATTTTGTTGACTAGTGTAATTTGTCTATTCTTTCTTACTCATGATTGCGGAATCGATGCATCTTGAACATAATTTTGTCAAAAATGAACTTGAAAAGTCTTCCTTAGTGCTGTTGCAAATTCGCCTCATAAGTTGTTTCGTCCAAAAACAGAAAACCCCTGAAATGTTTTCAACTGTCAACTCTCAGTCTATAATGGATTTCTGGTTTAAGAACTAGCTGATTATACAAACTCCTGTGTATATCCTACCTTTACCTTTTAATTTTTATAAATATTTGAATTGAAGTCTTTCAACACTGGGACTAAGCGCCCTTTCACATGTGTTTTAAACAAGGAAGCCATCCACCTCTATAAATCAATGATGCTCCATTTGAACACCAGAAGAAACCAATACCGAAGTTTAAAATTTAGTTAAAAAGAAAAGAATATGTGTCTTTTAAAAATATTTTTCCTTTTTAATTAAAAAAAAAGAAAAGAAATCAAAAACAAAACGAAAAATTGAAAAAAAAAAAAATAGATTTTTAAATGAAGTGCAAATGAAAAATCGTTCCATAAAAATGTCATTGATCGTTCTGACTTAAGTAAATTGAAACATGAAAAAAAAGGTCTCGGCCCCATTTATTGCATCAAATATGTATGTTTTTGTTGCAACAAATTTATGTTGCTTCAAAAATAAAATCTCTCACCCTCTCAGCTGCTATTGTGCTGACACACATAATATTATGGGTTGGATGCAGCACCATCACCAAAACCAATGCGCCATCGCCAGTTAGTGTGTTAAGTGCTTCAGAAATGTTCCAATATTTTTTCTTATTTTTGTACAGATGGATTCGCCTCCAGACAAGATATACAAATTTATCTTTTCAATGGACCATGTGATTTGATATTCGATTTAATATTAAATAAAACAAAAAAAAAAAACAAATTCCGGTGACCCAATTTGTATCTCTTGACACTGGGGTCATTATTTTTATTGTTAAGATGATTCTCTGGAGTGTTTCGAAACGATTATTATTGCTGCCAGATTGGGGAATGCATGCAAATGGAATTGGAATAAAAGCACATAGAGTAACCTAAGTCGCGGCGAAATATTTTTAATCAGGGACGGTTCAGGGTTTAAAGTTGTTTCCCTATATAAAAAGTGTATATTATCACTGAATTTTATTTTGAGTTCAAAAAGAATTCAAATGTAATAGAGAAGTTCTGATGAAACAAAATGGTTTTCTAACTGCGAGAAAAAATCGAATTTCCAAAAGCGGGTTCTTCATTTGCGCGGTTCATTTATAAATCCGCCCCTGAAAATAAAAGCTAATGGTTGACAGTAAAACCATGACATTATTGTCCATTTTATGGAATATGAGGACAATTACATTAAGTGCTATATAGTTGTGAGACTAAAATTTTGGAACCAAAACTGTGCAATTTAATTTGAAGTGTATACAAATTGAAGTATGTATTTAAAAGAATCTATATGTAGGTCACAAATTTCGGGAAATAAATAGAACATACCACTTGTTTCAACTTGACTTCGTCGCACGACGCACTGATTTTATCACGTTGTTAGTGTCCATCTCCATTTGGGTCGATCTTCTAAACAAAAAATCGGTAAGCTGTTGAAACAGTATTCAGATGTTTCATTTGTCCCAGAAACTGTTGGGGATGTCGATTTTTCTGAATATAGCCCTTCATCGAATTTTCTCCTCCAATCTTAACACATACCATAACTAGAAGCAGCTCGCTCTCAAAGCAAAATTGAAGGTTTTTATCCTTGGAACAACATCTGAACTGGCATATTTAAGAACTTTTACGGGACTTCCTTGATTCTTTGAGGGAGGGTCTAACTGCTTAAATGTCTTCTCAGTTAAAAAAAAAACGAGGTTTCAAATAGTTCCTTTAGTGTTTTTTGGTGTCAAAATTCATTTGCAAGACCATTTTTGGCGAAAATATGTGAAATGTGATACAATGAAGGCTATTAGTATGGGAAATACGAAACAGCTGCCAAATTTTTTCAAGCAGAATAATCGTTGAAATGGAATTATCTTTTTCAAGACAGTATATACTCGTAAGCTAGAAATTTATCAAAATTGTTGTCAAAGAGGTGGTCGATCTTGGATTTACATATGTTATGTACCTATATGTGTTCATGGACAAAAATTCAAAAAATTAGAAAATAAAGTTAAAAAAAAAGGTAAAATTAGTAAAACACACTTTTAGATCTATTATTATGGTACCTATTTCTAGGATTTTTGTTTTAAGTTGACAAAAAACAACATACAACGTTCCAATAAGAAGTAAAGAGAAATTTAGGTAGACAAGCAAATGCAAAAACACCAGCATCAAGTTGGCCTCCAGAAATGGAACAATACAAAACCGGGAGGCTTTGCCGTCTAGTTCTGAGGTCAAACCGGCGAACCCCGCTAGTGCGTGAAGCAGTTACGTTAGAGAGTTATGAACCCCTCAACATCAAGATCATAACAGCGCCAAAAATAACCGTTAAAAAGATATAAAATTCCAAACTTAAAAACACAATCTTTCCCATGTAAATCATATGGGAAATAGAAATTTGCGATGTGGCGCGGCGGTACCTACTTAATGTTAATATTAAAGGCTGAAACTTTTACAGTATTTTTTTTTTTTGTCATTTCCAACAATATTTTCGGGAATGCTTTGAATCAGTCTAATAGAGCTGGGCAAATCGTTCATTTCAAAAGATCGAATCGTTCAAAGATTAATTTCACCAAAGATTCGGTCTTCTCTATCAATCGTTCTTTCGTTCATTTAATCAAAACCATTTCTTTTTCACTCATTTCGTTCTGACAAATGAGAGAAGAAACAAGAAATCGGAGAAACTTATGGAATCGAAACAGAAATAGTGAATGCGTTTCCTAGTACTACAAAATAAAATAAAACACTGTCGCAGAAAAAAAAAGAAGACTTTTGAAAAACCGAATACAGAAACGCATTCTCTTAAAAAGAGAAAATTTTCAAAAGTAGTTTTAGATCGTTTTTCCGAGTAGGAACTTTACTACAATGAAGTAGAAAACTTAGAATTTGGTTAAGAAAAACAAAAAAACTTTTGATATTCACTTTTGTACTTTTTTTTTTGTGCAATATTAAAATTGCTATAATTCCTTAAATTTTTTGGTTTGGTGGTGTTAGGGGCTATTGGGTCCATAATGGGTGGACATTTTTTGAGAGAAATAAGAAACATTTGTATAATCTAAGCTACACTTACATTAATTGCGGCTTTCTTGTATTATAAGCGTTTGAAGGTAGCCATATTGATTTTTTTTTTAACAAACGTGAAAACTTTATTGTATTTTTTTTTAATTTTTAACAAAACTTTGGTAATATTATGTTTATATTCGTCCAATAATTTTATACCAATTCTTTAGAGAATTTTGTCTGAAAAGTTCATCGCGTATATCGTGAAATATTAACATGCAACCATATAAAACAATTTTTCGTTTATATTTTTCATGAGAGATTTTTAAAAACTAAATTTTCTCTGCTTTTTTTTGAAAATATATTTTTGGAAAATTTTAATGTTAAATTTGATTATTAGTAAGGCCCTATGTCTTCGCCAAGTTCATAACTTCGAAATAGATATATCAAAAATAAAAAGAAGACAAGGTCAGATGTTTGATAGAAATTCCCAATCGAATCCGATTCAATTCAAACTCTGAACGTCTGAACCTGCTCATATAAACTTGCATCAGTTGTATGAATTGAATCGAAATGATGATTGAGAATGAATGGAATGAACGAGATCCGAGTTTAGATGATTTTTGATTGTGAACGATTTGAATGAACGAAACGTTCTTTTCCACTTCGTGGTTTTTGATTGTAAACGATTTGAATGAACGAAACGTACTTTTCCACTTCGTACTTTTTTATTTTATGAACGAGATTGATATAAGGATTGATTGATTTGGTCTATAGTGATTGCAATCACTCAGAATTTTCGGTGAACGGATCAAAAAGACCGGATCAATCAAGATTGACAAAGCTCTACAGTCTAATGACATACGCACCAGAAGCTTTACACTTGGGTCTTGATATGGCTATTCTTACATTATAAGTCGCATGTTCAGCGAAAGTTCTGGCGCTATCTTGTGATTAAAGGTTTGTGACACCAAACTTTTCCTCAAAACCCGGTCTTTGCTCTTCCCCAAAGATTTTCTTCAAGGAAAAGAGATTGGTTGAACCTATAGACCTTTGCTCCCTTTGCATTGAAGTAGCTCATATAAGGTGTGGTTAATGATCTTTTTGTGAAACGAGTTCAACGATCACAGAATTCTAAGCTTCATAAAAGGAATCACGTAAACCATCTTCCACTTACTTCAAGGCTTACCCCCATGGAAATTTGCAATATTTGTAGTTTAACTGGTTCTGGAAGATAGCAAATTAATCTAGTAGCTTTTTAAGTAACCCAATGTTCATTGAAATTTCATATACAAAGTATTAAACAGGAAGATATGAATAAGGTTCTTGTCCCGACAAGACTCCACGTCTATTTTAACCAATAGTCTGGGAATTCTATTTTGGCTGGGCTTTGATTTTTCTATTGTCTCTATATAATACGGCCTTGTAAATTCCATCACATCTTACAGTAATTATAAACTTCAAAACAAAAGAACACCCATTGCAAATATACTTTTAAACCAACAGAAAAAAAAAACGAAGGAAAGAATACTCTAACTCTGAGAACAATTAATTGCATTTTTTCAGGTGTCAATTAGGCAGGTACAATCAACCTTCAACACTTCGTCCAACTTTTATTAATGAATTTAAAACTCCCCACCCTTGAGATTGACTCAAGTAGGTACTTACCATTACCAGTCATTTTATCGATCCATCCATCCGTCTGTCCAAGTCCAAGTATAATGTGTAATGAGAATAGGATAGTTCTTCGAAATATGCCAAACACCATGATCGCGCTGTCGCTAATGGTTGCTGTCCCGCTGCTGCTGACTGCGGACGGGAAAAGATCTACGTCAGTTTTAATCGTTTGCAACTTTGCAACTTCTCGTATAGATAGTTATAAAGGAGAAGCAAAGTCGTCCGTGAGTTGTTTTTCAAATAACGAAAAATGCAAGCATATATTCTGACAGTTGGGCGATTTTATCTAGGTGAGCTAACGAGCCTATATAAGTATCTATCTGCCAGACTGACAATGATGCATTGGATTGCGCCTGGCGCTATCACCTGGCGTGTGGATTTGATTGTGATCGCAACGTATATCTAATATAAAAAAAAATGCATTTAAAATCCTCACATCATAATCGTTTGTGTTCAAGACATGTGGTGACTCCTTAAAGGTGTTTTTTTACTGTCCCTCTGTCTTTTTTTTTTAATAGACAGACGTGAAAACCAACGAAAGGGCTTAGGGCAACCTATCTGTAAGGTTTAGGTTGATAAATAATGCAGCCACGCGTGCAAACCATGATAAGCAAATAATGATCTAAAACTTGTTAGAAAAAAACGAGACTCACCGAGTGTGGATCTTCCACTTCATCAGTGTGTTCTTGGTCAGCTGAATGTTTTGTTATTATTCATAGAATGCTCTCCATGTGTGTGTCAAAAAAATTGATAAAAATCTATAAAATTAATATTTATAACTAATTTCATTGAGTTTGATAGATAAATAGAAAAACGAGTCGGTATTACGAATTTCATTATTATTTTTTTTTCTTGTTTTTGAATTATACCTATGTCGGAGACAGTGAGTCGCAAGGTGCGCATTTTGAAGAGTGATGAGAGATTGACTTTTGACAAGCAAAAGTCATTCATAATGAAAATTGTTTTTTTTTATGTTGTGGAAAAAATTACATTTGACTGGCCCTATGTGACCATTTATTTTACTTGCTATAAGGTGTCAGGAGCGGATTAATTTTAATTTATTCTTCAAGCAAAACTATACACCTTTGTTACGACTAGTTTACTGTCTTAAGGGAGGTCGAAAAGTTAAAGTATTTGAAATGGAAATCCTAACCTGTTACGTCACTTTGCCTATTTACTTTTCAGAATACATACCTGCTTCCACTACTTGGATATTACATTGAAGAAAAGACCGCCCAGGTTAAGCACCTTCTTGTAGCAAAGGCCGCATTTGACTTTCCGCATAGGAAATGTATTGGATTATGATCAATCTGTGCACATTTCGCCTAAACGGTTGGAAAATTTTTCTTTTTTGGTAATTCCTTTAATTCAGTTTGGGTTGCTATATTTTTGCATGCGCATATTGCACTTCGAAATTTACAAAACGCCCCAGTACAGTGAGTGTAATACGCCCCAGTAAACTATTAAGTAAAATACTTATCAACATTTTTTTTTATTTGCTATATGCTTAACCCTCTACCGCATACTAACCCATATATGGTTTATCGATTTCATATCGATTTATTCCCATTATATTGCACCAAATGTCAAAAAGAAAAAACTTTAATAAAACTATGTCTATTTTTGTATAATTAACCGGTTTTTATTATAAATGAGAGAGTCGTGATTCTGAAATAAACTCATTGTTTCAAGAGTATGTCTAAAGTGCAAATCAGTGAATAAAAGTGTGAACTTTTCAAGTGTTTTTTAATAAGAAATAAGTAAGTTGCATACAATTAAAAATAAGTTTCGTATGAATTTATTATACTTTTATATGCTTACGAAGTTTGTTCTTTGTTTTTTTTTTAAATAATTTTTGTCTTTTTTTGCGTTTTTTTCCAAAACACCATATATGGGTTATCATGCGTCGGCGACTTACATTACTGATTTTTGTGGGAATTTTTTTTTTTTTTTTTTGTAAAATTAATTCGAAGACTTTCTATGGAAAAAATAAGTAAGTAAATGCTAAAACTGGTGATGGCTTTCGAAGTGATGACGATCTAGCTTCAGATTCTGGCCCTTTTTAACATCAAACAAGCCTCCGAGCACTTTTGCAAATCTGTAACACCTAAAGTGTCACAAAAAAGATGATGCCCTTCAGCTTTGGCAGGTGATCAAAGCAGAGATGCAACAAAACAAAGCTGAGGGAGTTATATACAAGTCACGGAAGTCCAGCCCCATCTAATCCCGAAACTCCAATTCACTCACAACAACCAAGGGCAAAAGCCGTTGAAATCAGTACTAACTGAAAACATCGACCATATCCCTGAATGGCAAACAAAAACACCAATATGTCAAATTTGGGAACTGAAAAAGGTATTGTGTACATGTAGAAAATGGAAGGTGTTCTTCTGCAACAATCATAAAAGAAAGAATTTGAATAAATTCCATGAATAAGGAAAGTCCAATGTAATAAAAACATATTTTACAAAACATACCTTGAATGCATACTAAACCATATATGGGTTATTAATTGTTTGCTGGAAATCGACTTGCTGCATACTAACTCATATATGGTTTATGTTTCTAAAAATGTATATAAATGTAAAAAAATAAAAATTTCTATGTAATACCTTTTTTCAACCACTAATAAAGCTAAAAAATTGTTAAAAAAATTTTTATTTCATTTCGTTCATAATTCATGCAGTAGAGGGTTAAGAATTGCATTAAATTAAAAAAGGACGACACTGCGGCCATTATGGTCAAAAACGAAAATTATTGCAGGACCGTTTTTAAAGAAGTTTAATTTTCAGCGCATATCTTGCCATATTGCGTTACACGAGTTTTTTTTACCATATATACATACCAGATTGCAACATTTACTACCGCAAAGTATCGCAAAATTCTATTTTCCAAAATCAAATAATTTAATTTTTCTAATTAAATACATTTGTACCTACTTTTTCCTTAGGGGCGTTTTGTCACTGGTGTGGGGCGTTTTACCCAGCAAATGAGTTACAAAACGCCCCACTTGAACTTTTTTAAAACGATTTATATACACTGCCGGTCATCTGAATACGTCCACATTTTAGTTCATCTTATTTTTAGCCTGACTTGGTATTTATTGCAATTGTACATTTTTTTTACATACTCAACGAGAGAACATCTTTATGCGCTTAGCTTAGGAGAACAAAAATTGTCTTGGGACCTACCGTTCTTCTCACACGGTAGCTAGACCAAATCTATTCATAAAAACAAGTATATTTTTTGACTCATCTAAATAGGCTCAAAAGCAAAAATGTTAATAAATGATGAGTTGCATGGGTCAGTTGGACACAAAATTGTGTCTGTCAATAAATCTGATTGTCTATAACCTATAAGGACGAAAACGGGTCGGAAAAAAACATTAGGTGCGGAAAAAATGGCGAAAATAAAAGAAGTCTTTGAATTAGGCCGAAATCAACGATGCATTGGGACAAAAATTAACACAAGTTAAAATTTAGCATGCAGTTATTCGCGCACTATCCAAGGGTATAGAAACAACATTTACAATCGAAGTTGCTTAGCCACAACATTGGCCGATAGATGTGCAATGATCTGAACAGCATGACTTCGCGCTAAAAATTAAGCTGAAAATCGGTATAATATGCAGTTTAACGACGGCAAAACGGGTTGTCAGAAGAGGTTAGCATTTGAGAAGAACAAAGCTTAGCAAAAATTACCACTTTACAAACCACGAAAAGAAACTTGCCTCCAATAATAAAAAAAAAAAAACATGTCGTGAAGTCGAATTTCCAACCGGTGATTTTACAAAGGAAAAAAATTAATTAAGTTGACCCTGAGGTCTAAATTCCTATTTGTATGACCTTCGTAGAGAGAAGGATTATTTTAAGTTGTCTGCATAACTGTGAAGGCAGTGTCATTAAGTGCAAGCTATTTTTTTCTAAAAAACTTTCGATCTGCAATTTCTTACACAGTTTTTTTTTTTACTATTCGAGGCGAGTTTCTTTTCGTGGTTTGTAAAGTGGTAGTTTTTGCGAAGATTTGTTCTTCTCAAATGTTTATCACTTCTGACAACCCGTTTTGCCGTCGTTAAACTGCATTTCATACCGGTTTTCAGCTTAATTTTTAGCGCAAAGTCATGCTGTTCAGATCATTGCACATCTATCGGCCAATGTTGTGGCTAAGCAACTTCGATTGTAAATGTTGTTTCTATACCCTTGGATAGTGCGCGAAAAACTGCATGCTAAATTTTAACTTGTGTTAATTTTTGTCCCAATGCATCGTTGATTTCGGCCTAATTCAAAGACTTCTTTTATTTTCGCCATTTTTTCCGCGCCTAATGTTTTTTTCCGACCCGTTTTCGTCCTTATAGGTTATAGACAATCAGATTTATTGACAGACACAATTTTGTGTCCAACTGACCCATGCAACTCATCATTTATTAACATTTTTGCTTTTGAGCCTATTTAGATGAGTCAAAAAATATACTTGTTTTTATGAATAGATTTGGTCTAGCTACCGTGTGAGAAGAACGGTAGGTCCCAAGACAATTTTTTTTCTCCTAAGCTAAGCGCATAAAGATGTTCTCTCGTTACGTATGTAAAAAAGATGTACCATTGCAATAAATACCAAGCCAGGCTAAAAATAAGATGAACTAAAATGTGGACGTATTCAAGTGACCGGCAGTGTATAATATATGCTAACATATTTTAGTACAAAGTAAGAAAAAGACTATACTTTTTATATTTACCAAAAAAACTATTATTTTCCTTTATTTTTTTTGTTTTATTGAAGATTCAAAAAAAGTGGGGCGTGTTGTATAGTTTTACCCTAGTACAGATTATTTAATTGGAATTCTTACGTAGAAAACGAAAAACTGTTCAACATTTGTCACGCTTAAAGAAAAAAGGATTCTAGGTTAACATGGAGAAAACAAGCAAAAAACAAATAAAATCTATATTAAATTTAGTGGAATCTCACGGACAAATCTTCTTAATTTCTTGCACCTTAGCAAAGTATGCAAAATGAAGGCAAGTGAAAAGAACCATTTTAAGTTAGGGTGAACATCGTTTTATTTCAATAAGGATATAAATGAATTACAAGAGAAATCAGTGCATTTTTAAAAGATACACTTTAATTTTTTAAGAAGAAAATTCTTGTTAAAATTAAATGAATTTCACATTGATTTTACCAGAGTTTGAACGGATTTCATTTTTATTCTAATATAAGAAATTTTATTATTTTACGAAAGTAAATTTAAAAAGAGCATCCTTATTTTTTCTCTGTGCAAAAGCTACCTTGTAGCATTTGAGCTCTTATAAGCTTGGAAGAACGAACAGGTTCGACAAATCTTTTATTTAGGAGGCAAATCAAATTATTGGATTAAAAAAATTACTACAAAAATGAGGCCGGGAGAACCTTTTTTTAATATAAAACTATGCCTTCCGAAAAAGAGCTTACAAATCAGTTTGTCACCCAAAAAAATATTTATTAAAAATTATTAAAAAAAAAAACGTCTCTAACGATTTTAATTAAATTTTGTCTGTGTTATGCTACAAACAATATCTGAATATCTCTTACACTACTAACCCGATTTGAACAAAAATACAAAACATACAAAATCGTTTAAATAATCGAAATATTAAAATTTTAGATACAATTTTCAAACAACACATTTTTTGAGTTTTGAAAAAATATTTCAAAATTTTGTTTTGAAAAATCAATTTTTTTAAAACAGGTTGCCTAGTTAATTATTTCGAAATTTCGTTTTTAAGTGTTGATTGGTTATTTCTTCAAAGTAGCATACCAATACCAAATTTTTTTTTCTAAAAATTCCTTTTCATACAAGAAATCAGATGGAATATATCTTTTGGTGATCAAAATCTTATAAAACGGTGTTTCATTAATTATACAAATTCCTTAATAAAATTGAATTTTAATTTTCCCTAATTTTTTTTTTTTTAAAGCTTTAAGATAAGAGAGTTCGTGTGACCCAGTCGTGCTTTTTTATTTATGGATTGATTTGTATTCAGCGTTTCACTGAAAAACAAATGCCCAATTCAACTGCCAAAACGCCTTATTAAGAATGTTCATCAATTTACCTTTAAGGTGAACTACACTAATGTAAAATGCACTTCTTGAAAGAAGTTCGTACATAAGCAATTTCCTTCTAACAACAATTATAGTCAAACGGATGTCTTCAATCTTTTCTTTGTTATGATCCAATAGATGTTCCATTTTATTCAATCTACCACCAAAATTCCATAAATCTTCCATTTGTTTTCCCATTTCTGTTCTTTTATTGTTTACTATCGAGCTTGATTATAATTTAAGCGCCAATCACAATGTTTTCCTTTGATGTTTAACATAACATATAACGCAGCGAAGAAAAATACATAACTTAAACTTCATTCGCAGCAGGAGTTGGGCTTCACACGTGTAGTTCAATTGCAAGGTCAATTTATTAGCTTGCAGTAAATAAGTCATACAATTCATGGTACCCACATTGGAGTCGCGTGTGTACTCTCTCCTGGATCTCCATAATCGGTTACACCCTTCTCTAAATTTACCCTGGCTGTTGTAGGGAAATCAGATTGTAGGCTGTGCTAATGAACAGTCAAGAATTCTACAATTTGCCACACAAGAAACAGTGTTGCCACAAGGTGAAATAAAAACACATCAAGAGACCCATTTCAATTTTTAAAAATTAAGAGAAATTCCTAAAACTCATAAACAGAAATGTGGTTTTTTTTTGTGTTCCTAAAAAAAACTAACCAATTACTTGCAATTTTCATAATCTTGTATGCAATTTTACACTTCTTCTTGTGTTTCTAATTTTGACGACACAAAATTACTAAAAAAGACCAATGTACCCTACTAATAATACTTGCTTACCAAAAAGTTTGCTTAAAAATTTCAACAATTTAAACGGAAATTCCAAACTTTACTTTATTTTCTATAAAATTCAATCACCACGGCAACACTGCACAAAATTCTAACGTATGGCAATAGATGTAATGGATTTTTCTTGTCTTAACCGTGAATCCAAAGATACACCCCATGTAGTTTCGGCTTCTTATAAAGTGCTGCCCGACTGCCCGTTCAGGTAAATTAATTTATTTGCAGTAATTCTTAAAGTAGTGCAGCACATGCACAATCTCTTTCCAATTCTTGTCCAGAATTTATTTATCTGTCAAAACAGTTCCGTACTCTGGTAAAGTGAATTCTATATTGGATTTGCAATGAATTTGTTTAGGTCTTGTTGTGGCTTCTTGTAAAACACAAACGAATTGATTGTACAAACCACAAATTTTGTAAAATATGGAAATTAGAAATCTGCCTGATCTTTCATGGTTGAACGTTGTTTTAATTTATTTCCATATTACAATGTCAACGGTTGCTATAGACATGTCTAAGTCATCTCGTTAAGCATGTAAAATTGATTTATGTATAATCACGAAGCTATCATCATGTGCATAAATTTTAATTTATTTGCAGTCTTTTTGATTGCTTCTTTTATATAATATTTTTTAAAATGACAATTTTTTCTTCCTTTTTTCTATTTTAAGGTAATCGGTGTGGAGCTAGTGAAGAGTAATATGAAACAGCAAAGCACTACCAATCGACGGTTTGTCTTCAATGGATGGGAGGTTCCAGAATGGATGATAGAATGTTATAAGAAGTTGGGAGTCTTTGGATTTGGTGCCGCAATGTGCCAGCTTGCAACTGATATTGCAAAATATTCCATTGGCCGACTGAGACCTCACTTTTTTGCTGTAAGTATATTTTTAGTGGACAGGAGAATGGAATTTTATTATCCTTAACCTTGCTAGCAAGTTATTCGAGAATTTAGCTAACCATTTTATAAATGGATATTTTTTTTATATTCATGGTGATTTGCATACTACAGAACGTGTAGCTTAATGGAGACGGCGTAGTTTTTATAAAACTTTATTTTGAAAATTGCATTGGTGGTAAATTTGTGAATTAAGAAAAATCTTAGGTTATGGCACATCATCTTTGATTGCGTTATGCAATTTTCTCTGGAGCAAGAAGCAAGATTATTTAGATTAGGAAATATCCAATCTTCCAAAATTTCTAAAAACTATGCGACGACGTCCAAAAAATGTTAAATTTTTGTAAACCAGTGTTAGAAGTCCATTTTACCCAAAATTCCATAAGTGAATTTCGATCATACCATAGGTAAATATTAAAATTTAAATGTCGAAAAAATCGATGTTTTGCCTACAAAATTCAAATAGGAATAAGGCTATTATATATAGTATATTTTCTAAAAAAAAGATTTTCTGAAACTTTTCTTATACTCCGAATGTTCGTTTAGAAAATATCGTTAGTTTAAAAATTTTTGTGTGTAAAGCAATTAAGAAATAAACATTTTTACTTGCTCTATAGCCTATAGGGAAAGTATTGGTTTCGTGTCGAAAAAAAAATTTTAGGTTTTAATCAAAACCAACAAAACCAAAATTTAAAAAAAGTGGGTCTCGCAACTCCGTCCGTGCGTTTGTGTGTCCATCTGTTCACATTTCCACAGCCTAAAGGGTTGTATGAATTTTCTTCAAATTTCGTACAGAAAAATTTGTATTTAAGGTACACTTTCTTAGCGAGATATAAAAAAAAGTTAGAAAGTGTACCGCTCATACAAATATTTTAAGTTATACAAAATAACTCGAAAACGGCTCTAACGATTTTGATTAAACTTTGCAGACGTAATATTGAAAGCGATTGCAATAAAACTGCATTTTTATTTTTCCAAAAAAGTCAAATGCAAATATTTTTCTTGCATTTAAATAAATTTTGCCCTAAATGTCGGCTCTTATCCAACATCTTCTTTAAAATTTATATAGAGGCAGCTCTTAAATTCTATACAAGTAGATTTAACATAAAAGTGTTTTGAACTGCAAGAGCATGTACGTGCGACCAAGTCGTGCATTTTAATTTCTTTAAAATTTATATAGAGGCAGCTCTTAAATTCTATACAAGTAGATTTAACATAAAAGTGTTTTGAACTGCAAGAGCATGTACGTGCGACCCAGTCGTGCATTTTAATTTCTTGTGAGGTTGTTAGTTTTTAAAATATAAATTAACCCCTTGTGACCCAACATCGTAAATTTTAAAATTAATAATGTCAATCGAAAGGGCTTTAGCTATAATAAAACACGTATTTTTTAAAAATTCAATAAATTCATTATTTGCTTAGTTATTTCGAAATTCACGCAGTAAAAAAAAAGTTTAAATAATTTATGTTTGCATATAAATGCAAAAATTCAAACAAAAAGCTATCTAATATTTATTTTTAGGCGCATTCCTAAAATTCAAAAATAAAACCGCGAAAAATATTTTTTCTGAATTTCGTAGTTTTTACTAGACCAGGGTCGATAATTTTTGAAACCAAAACAAATCATAGTAGAATGAAACCCATTGAAAAAGGAGGTGAATATGATGAAAATTAAAGGAAAAATAAATTACGGGCGAGCCGAGTTCGGGAAGTGGGTGGGTTGAGTTTTTAATGGTAAAAAATGGTATATCTCGATTTCCGGCAAAACTACAAATCCTATAGAAAAAAGTTGTATGGCAAAGTTGTAGGTAATAAAAAGATCTCCAACTTTTGTATCAACAATTTTTTCACATAACCTCAAAATTTATGTGAAAAATTCAAAAAACCGAGTTTTTGGTTTTTTATTTTTATCTTTTTCAAAAACAAAAATTTTTCTACGAAATTCGGTGAAAACTTACCTTATTATGTCCCAAACACACTGTAATTTATTTGATTTAAAATATTAATTTGTTCACCTTATTTTGACTTAATACCAAAAAAACACCCTAATTTTCAATCGAAAATTCACGTGTCAAAATATAAGCTTTTTTCAAAAAGTCGGTGGGAATTTCTTTCGTTAAAATGTCTATTTTTTGATGGTGTAAAAAAAATTTACATTAGTATACTATAAAACATGTTCTCGTAAAATTCAAAAAATGAAAAAAGCTTGAATTCGAAAAAAAATTTTTATCATTGTTTACAATTTTGGCCTATTTATTCAAATTTACACTTTAATTACTCAAAAACCGTAAGATTTATTATTGTTACATGAAATCTCACGTTTTTTGAGTAATTAAAGTGTAAATTTGAATAAATAGGCCAAAATTGTAAACAATGATAAAAAATTTTTTTCGAATTCAAGCTTTTTTCATTTTTTGAATTTTACGAGAACATGTTTTATAGTATACTAATGTAAATTTTTTTTACACCATCAGAAAATAGACATTTTAACGAAAGAAATTCCCACCGACTTTTTGAAAAAAGCTTATATTTTGACACGTGAATTTTCGATTGAAAATTAGGGTGTTTTTTTGGTATTAAGTCAAAATAAGGTGAACAAATTAATATTTTAAATCAAATAAATTACAGTGTGTTTGGGACATAATAAGGTAAGTTTTCACCGAATTTCGTAGAAAAATTTTTGTTTTTGAAAAAGATAAAAATAAAAAACCAAAAACTCGGTTTTTTGAATTTTTCACATAAATTTTGAGGTTATGTGAAAAAATTGTTGATACAAAAGTTGGAGATCTTTTTATTACCTACAACTTTGCCATACAACTTTTTTCTATAGGATTTGTAGTTTTGCCGGAAATCGAGATATACCATTTTTTACCATTAAAAACTCAACCCACCCACTTCCCGAACTTGGTTCGCCCGTAATTTATTTTTCCTTTCATTTTTATCATATTCACCTCCTTTTCCAATGGGTTTCATCCTACTATGATTTTTTTGTACTTTTTAATATTTTTGAAGGCATCGGCACTGGTCTATACATAAATTTGTTTGTTTTCCAAAAAAAGCCAAACTTTCAACATTAACTGCCAATTAATTAATGGTGCTATTTATTAGAAATATGGCGCATTATTTCGATAAAGCAATTCTTAAAGATTATGTAAGAAGCTTTAAAAGAATAAAAATATGTTTTTCACAGCTTTTGGGCGATCTTTTTCGATTTGTTACAGAAATGTCACATGGGGCTACAAGGGGTTAAAAACGAACATAAAATAAAAATTTTAAAATAAAGGTTTTTTACTTTTAATAATTCTTAAATAAAGAAGCTATTAAAAAATATTTTATGTTGACATTCTAGATTTTAATATTACCTATAAAATATGTCACGACAATTTTATCGATACGAGCGATCATTTTGAAGAAATCGCTACTTTAAATTTTGTTTACGCCTTTACCTGAGGCTCCTTTTTAATTTTTTTTAAAGTTAAATGACATACCTCATTTGGACTTCAAAACCACACTTAGGATTTGGACTTAATCAGTTCAAGTTCAAGTTGTAAAAAATGTTACAACAATTTTTTGAAATACTCGTTTATGTCTAATACGCACGGGTCGTTTGAACGCGACACTACTCGAAGTGTCTTGCACTCCATATGTTTTGATGCAGAAATGTTCCTTGGGGTCTAAATAGTAAGAAAAAAGCTTTTTTAAAATTTTCTATCGAGCTATTCGTTTTTTATGAGCTTAATAAGTTATGAAAATACGTACTTTTACGTACTTTTTCACACGTTTTTATTAATAACTCTGTTAATAATAATGGTAGAAACTCAAATAATGGCTCTATTTTTAGAAAAAATATCCCTCTTTTTAACGGCATTTCAATCAAATTAGTGGCATTTTTAGATCTTCAGATATTCGAATCTAAGTCCGTTCATTTTTTCTGCCCAATTCGATTTCTCTAATCAAAAAGTTTTTTTTTATAGAAGTCAGGGTATACTTTTCTAATGGTTTTTCGTATGCTGAACTCGAATCCAAAGTCAAAAAAATTCCATCACATCAAGTTTTTGAGATATTACCGTTAGAAAATCAAAAATACCCTTTTTTAACAGTTTTTGAGGTTATGTCATCTTGCGTGATAATTTTTTATAATTACATTTGTAGCGGTTTCTTAAAGAACTAAGTTTTTTCTTTTAAAATCCGTTTAAATCATTTCGATATCGCTTTTCTTCTCCGAGAAATCCTAAAATCAATTCAACATGTTTGGTGAATATTCTCTATGAAAAAAAATCTTATGTTCGTTTGGGTTTCATGGCAAATCGCAAAAAATTTTTGCATTCCTTTAAGTTTTTTGGTAAGTTTATGGGTAAGAAAATTTTTGACCAACCAAAAAACTTAAAGGAATGCAAAAATTTTTTGCGATTTGCCATGAAACCCAAACGATCATAAGATTTTTTTTCATAGAGAATATTCACCAAACATGTTGAATTGATTTTAGGATTTCTCGGAGAAGAAAAGCGATATCGAAATGATTTAAACGGATTTTAAAAGAAGAAACTTAGTTCTTTAAGAAACCGCTACAAATGTAATTATAAAAAATTATCACGCAAGATGACATAACCTCAAAAACTGTTAAAAAAGGGTATTTTTGATTTTCTAACGGTAATATCTCAAAAACTTGATGTGATGGAATTTTTTTGACTTTGGATTCGAGTTCAGCATACGAAAAACCATTAGAAAAGTATACCCTGACTTCTATAAAAAAAAAACTTTTTGATTAGAGAAATCGAATTGGGCAGAAAAAATGAACGGACTTAGATTCGAATATCTGAAGATCTAAAAATGCCACTAATTTGATTGAAATGCCGTTAAAAAGAGGGATATTTTTTCTAAAAATAGAGCCATTATTTGAGTTTCTACCATTATTATTAACAGAGTTATTAATAAAAACGTGTGAAAAAGTACGTAAAAGTACGTATTTTCATAACTTATTAAGCTCATAAAAAACGAATAGCTCGATAGAAAATTTTAAAAAAGCTTTTGGAGTGCAAGACACTTCGAGTAGTGTCGCGTTCAAACGACCCGTGATACGTGTCGGTCGGTGTTGAGTTTCCTTTTTCGACGGCAGTATATAATTGGTTTTGTCCTTATTGACCGTTGAACCCTTTTTGTCGCTTCCGCTACGATGCTCACAAAAAACGCCACTGCTTCACGCTATGTTGCAGGCAATCAATGGTGAAATTGAATTCTGTGGGCATGTTTTTCTCCGACAATAATCGGCATTTTCCCAACCAGGTAACCGCCTGCTTTAAGGCCGTGTGCGCATTGTGTTAAAATGTTGGTTAAATTTTCTACCACTATTAAACTTTGACGTTTGGTTAAAAAAGGGATCAAATTTATTTTTTTGGTGTGCGAATAGGGTTTAAATGTGTTAAATGGGACTTTTTTTGCACTACTTTGATTAAAATTCCCTCAAGATAAAACAAAATTACCCTCAAAAATGCTTTTTCGTATATTCAATTAATTATTTTTTATAACAAAACTTAACTGAAAATATATGAAGTTAAATATTCTAGTACAAATATGTAAGAAATTCTTAATTTCACATACTTTTTTTTTATTTTTATCGATAATTTTCCACTTCTTTACGATCAAAAAGACATTTTTTATACAGTCTTCGAACACTAATTCATAGTTCATCAGCTGCCAAAAAAAAGAAATATAAAAAATAAAAAAACAAGCCACCAATTCCTACATTTTCAAGTTTTCAAGATGAATAATAATTTGAGGAAGTACTTTGTATTAATTAATAGCATTAATACTTTTACATTTCTTAAAAAATCAACGCATTATAACAAAAATAATTCCAAATCTTTCTTGATCTTTCTATATTGAGAAACGTCATATTTTAACCACTTATGTCAAATTTTACCCTGCTCCGCAGCTGGGTAAATTTTAACCCATTTTATTCACCACTCTAGTGTCAAAATTTAACCAAACGTCAAATTTTAACCAACATTTTAACCCAATTCGCACACGGCCTAAATAGCACTGCATTGAGGCCGTCAGCTACAGCAGCTTCATTGGACTTAAGCAGCTTCGATATGACTCTCTTCACTTCGGTCATGTTGGAGAAATGGAAATGTTGGCTTTCATCGTCAAAAACGAATTTTACTGACTTACTTGGAAACCAAACAAAGATTATCTCATACGAGCACAATGAATTATATCATCAACCATTTTGAACTCGAACTGAGTATAGGGTAGTAGATATTTCTGTTAGTAAGAGCTCTATTCATTAGTCTTTGTTGGTTTTAGAAGATTTATCGATAGGAGATTCGCTATATTAGAACTCTTAACATTGTTAAATATAGTTATTCAGAAGATCATAAATTTATTTATATCTTTTTTTATGGAAACAGCCTGTCAGCACCGTAATCAAGCCAATTAGGTATTTCTTTATTCTCATGTACATGCATTTCGTCAAACTATTATTCATTTTTTAATACCTATCTTTCCTCATATATAAGCCCTGCAAACACCAACTTTCATTCAAAACCAAAATATATTTCCTGCATGTTTTTATTTTTTTAATGAACCCCATATACACAAAAAAAATGTCACCAACATACAACTGCATTAAAAGAATTTCATTGTTTCATAAAACACTCCCAGACCCTCTGCCCTTATATCCGCGTTTTTATGTCACAACATAAAATTTATGATCCAATGATAAAGACAGCCCGCCAAAGTGTTTCATATTAAGGGCGTTTTCTAAAAAAAAGAACAAAAATACAACAGACAAACATATCTTCAATTAACAGTCGCGCGTGCTTCAAAAAGATAAATCCCCAAATATGACTTTGCGTAGGTCTTATGGAAAGAGAAAAAAAATGTTTATGTTTTTATACCAAACTCAGTCATAAGTCAATTTAGGACGATTTAATGCAATATTTCATTTAGTAATTATTTTTCGTTGTTTTTTTTTCGAAAATATTTGCCAAGCAATGCGGTGCTATACACATGTGATCCCAAATCCCAACACGCGCTGTATGCATAATTTCCTACATCCGTTTGAAATTAAAACCATATTTTGGACATTTTTTTGTATTAAATTTTGAAGATGCTTTTAAACAGATGTATGAGTTGAAAATAACATTCCAATAGTCACATAAAGGTACCTAAATGCACATTTTCAACTTTATTTCCTTGAAAACATAATTGGTGTTGTATATTTTATAACCTCTATGCGGGCTTGATTGAAACACTCATGCATTTTAATAATTCATCTGTTAATGAGTTATGAAACCACAACCATTCAGTTAATCTGCTAGTGAATGAAATACAATTCCTGCGCCACTCAACTTTACTCATTGATTTGATCCGTGCAACTTTTCAGCAAGCCAATTTATACGTCTTTCAAAAGGTATCTATGCATGAACTGTGCGAAATTGATATCTCCATTCAATTTTCAACACACACAGATACTCTTGTATCTACTATATGACTATATCCAATGTTCAAGCGAACGTCAATTTGTCATTTAAAGCTGCAGTTGCTAGTGTTGCATTATCAAATCAACTAGATATAATGTCCGAAGAGGTATACTTCAATTGAAAAGCTAAAGCAGTGGGTGAAACTCAAATGGTCCAGTGAATTTTCTTGCAATGAGCCGCAAAAATACTTGTTGAATGCAAAGATATTTATCTTTTGAGCAAAGGCCTGTGGGATAATCCGTAACCACTGCCACTGCTTTTCTGATGTGGGATCATTTTATTGAAGTATTTATCAATTGAAACGTAGAAAGGCACTATGAAATGATCTCTGTGGGTAAAATAAGACATACAACAGCTTGCAGAAGATTCAAAGTCGGCTTTGCTTTGCTTTATGATTGAACCTCAAGGCTTTGCTTTATTTGAAATTATTTGAAAAATGAATATCAAATATTTGTTTTGTGTTAAACAGTGTAGGGTGCAAGAAAAAAACATAAACACAACTTTTGTTTGAGTATTTTTTTTAACTAAATTAATTTAAATTAAAAACAAAAAAAAACTAATTTTTGGATTTTTAAGAAAAAATTTATTTTTTTTTGAAAAATAATTTGTTTTTAATTTTTTTTTAAACATGTCGATGAATTTTCTTGAATTTTTGCTTTTAAAAGTCGAAATCAAATCAAAAAAATATAAGATTAAAGAATCCCTTAATTTACCAACGAAGATAACACTGGTCGGCAAAAAAACAAAAAAAGTCGGGAGCAAGAACTTTGTTAGGTGAATTTAATTGACTTTATAGTGCTGAATTGAAAACTGTTTACAGATTTATTCTATCACGTCTAGTTTTTGAGCTACACTCATTACTATTTTCACTATAAACTCCCAAAAATTAATTTTCAATTAAGTTCTTTTTGATGTTTAGTCAAAATTATATATTTTTCTGTAATATAATGCTTTTTTTAAGTCCAAATCAGAACATGTAAATTCAATACTTTAAAAAAGAAAAAAAAAAAACAAGCAAGATTTTGAGATATTTATCATAAATTTATTTTTTCTTCATTCGTTTTAAATGTGAAAATGTTTATTTTCATTTTATTGCATCTAATAAACGTGTTTCCTTACTCGAAAAGTGTAGTTCAAACAGCTTAAAAACACATTCGGACCTACAACAAGCCCCCTAGCCACGTACAAAATTCATACAACGAATCTTTAAAACAAGTTTCATGAATTTGCAAACAGCTACGGCGGAGATACAAATACAGTCTGCTACGTCTTTTTCCTCAGAATCATCACTTACAGCATTATTTGACGCCTGTCTCTTATTTATTTTGACTACTTTATCGGTGATTTTCTTTTCCTACCTTGTTTAGCTACCAAAAGCTTCCTATTCCGCCTGTAGTATCTTAAAAAATTATACTGTTGCTAATAATTATTAGCAACATTTATATATTATATATTATATTAATATTTATTTTTCATAAGTAACGTTAAAATATTTTTAGATTTTTACTGTTGCTTATTATAATAAGCAACAGTAAAAATTTATTTTTCATAAGTAACATTAAAATATTTTTAGATTTTTACTGTTGCTTATTATAATAAGCAACAGTAAAAATCTAAAAATATTTTAATGTTACTTATGAAAAATAAATATTAAACTTATTTAGCTATAATTAAATAAGGTCGTATTTGAATTGATCTCAAAATAAGACTCAACACCGCCCATGGATACGGTGACCATCCGTCCCGGTTTACCCGGGACTGTCCCGTATTTCTACAGCTTGTCCCGGGTTTTTATTTAAGAAACCCGGGACGTATAAGTGTCCCGTATTTTGTAATTTGTCCCGTTATTGTCCCGTATTTGAACATACTCTGATTTTTGTATTCAATATTTTAAATACTTTGTACGGAAAACAAGAAAACAGTGGCTGGAAATTAAAATTAAATACGCTGCTGAAGCAAAACGAAAATGTTTCTAAGTCTCCAAAGTCAAAAAACTTTTGCTGCAAGAAAAATTGAATGGACAAATAAATGGGAGTGACAAACGATTGAAAAATCTATTTCGTTACCTAAGCTGCGTATTGTGCAACGAAAAGCAAAATTTTCGTTTGCGATTTCGTTGTGCTGGTTTTGTACGAAAATTTTCGTTTCGCCTCTAGACTAGGTATTTGTTTCTTTTTCAATGTTCGTCAATTATTTAGTTCCAGCGTCTGTTTGTCAGGTTTCTACACCAGGTTAAATGTTTACGAATAAAGAACAATATATGGAAGAGTAAAGAACCCAGATTAGTTTCAAAACTTTTAAGGAAATGTTAAAGATCATATACAATTTCAAAATCATTTAAAATAAAATTAAAATGTTAAAAAACAGCTCTCCCGATTTTGATTACAATAATATTTTCTTAGAAGTTATTAACAGACATTATTATTAAACCATTTTTTCGATTTCTGATTTCGACTTAAATGATTTAAAAAAAAAACGCTCCCATAAAATCGTTTAGGAAATCTTGATATCAAAATAATTAAAAAAATATGAAAACTCATTTCAAAAAATTAAATTTTTTATTGAAAAATCAATATTTTCAAAACGATCCAACGAATTTTTTATCTGTCCCGGGTTTCGCTTCCAGAAATATGGTCACCGTACCCATGGACGGTCTTGCCCCATTCACAACTTAATTGATTGATTTGCTGAAATACGACTCTTTCTTTCGCAAGAAATACTTTTAAATATCCACCTTCTATTATAAAAAAAGTAAAAAAATTTAATTATTCCATTGTTTAAAATACAACTTACTTTTCGCATTAACGATATCTAACGATTTGATGAAATTTCACAAAATTTACCTTAAGTTTTCGGCGTCTCAACCGAACTTGCTCAAACTTACGAAAAGCCACTTATTTAATATTGCAAGTATTGCCAATCTTATTTTTTTATTTATAGGTATAAAAACGGTCTTTCATCCGTGAAAAGGTATTTTTTTTTTTGGAAGAAATAAGAGGATTTGGACCAAAACACCCTGTGCATAAAAACCAAAAACCAAGAAATTCATTGAGAAATTGTTGCAATTGGTGTCATAAACCATAACCAAGAGATATTATTGAAATATCCCAGAACCTAGATTGAAGTTGTTTATTTTCAAGAGAAATTAGAATTTAGATTTTATCACATAAATTTAATATGAGAGTAAAACTAGAACTACATCGAAACCCAAAAGCAAAAAAAGTATAAGAAACACAAAGTGAAAAAAGTACAAAAAAGTTTCTAATTTTTCAAATAATTTCAATTTTTAAATGTCACATCAATAGAATTGTTTTAGTTATTTTGTATTTTGTTTACTTTTTATACTTTTTTTGGACTTTGTATTTCGATATACATACCTAGTTCTAGCTTAATGGAATTATTTTGTGCAAGAGTTTTATTATTTAGATTTTTATTTTAAATTCAGGTTTAAATCATGCAAAATATCCTTTCTTTCAATTTTAGTTAGGTATAAAATCTAACTTTTCATTTCTCTCAAGAGAAATGTAAAATGAAAATGAATGTTTGTATTGATGGATCTGAATTTGCTAAGCACACTGTTCACTAAGCCATAAAAAAAAAAAAAAAACAAAACAAAAAATTAATAGAAATCCGAGCCATATCCTTACGTCTAGGTTTTATATTTCAATTCAACTGCTGTAGGTCATAATGTTGTTCCCAATTACAACTGAATGAGAAGGATGTGTGGGAACATCATATTTTTATTTTGTTTTGAATTGAGAATTCAATTTCCTTATAGCTCACCGTATTTCATATAATTTGTTGATCTTTATGAACGTACATATGTATAACATCATTATAATCCACCTCCGTAGCAATTGGAGTACCTACCTAGCAGCTCTCAAAACTAATTTATTCTAATCCTCATTTTTTTCTAATTTTATTTTTGTTTTATATTTTTTTTTTTTGCAGGTATGCCAACCTATAATGCGCGACGGTACAAACTGCTCGAATCCAATCAACGCCGGACGTTACATAGAGGAGTTTACATGCCTCGGCATCAATTCCACACCACGAATGTTGAAGGAAGTTCGCCTCTCATTCCCCAGTGGTCATTCTAGCTTTTCCACCTTCACAATGGTCTACATGGCTGTGAGTATTATTATCATTATTGTAATCCACAACTTGACATTTAATGCGTTTTATCATTTCGTAACATCAAGTCCGTAGCTAAAAGAGTATAAAAAGATGCTTGATTCAAATTCTTATTCAATACCTCGTAACAAATACTTTGTACGTTATTAGTGGAGAAATGATTTCATTTGTAAGCGCATTTACGAAGAAGAATACAAGAAAAAATAACCTATTAAATATTCGTAAGGTATCTAATTTTGGGTCAGAAAATGTTTTCCCCCCAAAATGATTTTCTATAGCTACGGTCTTGAATGTGAGGTCGGTTGCCAGGTTGTCTATGATGATGCAGAATTATTGTAGATGCATTCATATTATTTTGCAATCTAATTTAACTGGCATTATTTTTACTATTCTATTTTTTATTTTTTTTGTTCTTGTCAACAGCTGTATTTGCAATCGCGTATGAATTGGAAGGGATCAAAATTGCTAAAACATTTTCTCCAATTTCTGTTGATTATGATTGCATGGTACACCGCACTGAGTCGTGTTTCCGATTACAAACATCATTGGTCGGATGTTTTATCCGGAATGACAATTGGTTCCCTTTTTGCAGTTATTGTGGTAAGTTAAGAACTTTAACTCATTCAACAATTTTGTGAGTTTGTTTTTATTTTTTTTTTATATTTTGTATTGCCTATTGCTTTTAATGATGATCTATTTAAGCACATTCTAGATACTAGTAGGTATTTTGCAATAAATTATTTAATTGATTTTTTTTTTAAATGATGGGCGTGTTCGAAATGAGTTTAATATTTAGCCAAAGATTGTTCTATTTTTTTTTATAAAAAAAAATCGAATGAGGGTGTGCCAATCTTGCTCTCAATGCCGGCTATGTGAAGTTGGCACCCCAATTGCTTATTTCTTTTCAAACTTGCCTGTTTCGATTGCTTAAGGTTAGCCCAGGGTAGCCCATTTTTTTTTACCAGCCCACTTTTAGTTCTAAAATTATAACAGAATTATATTTTTTAACCTGTAATCAGTGTAAAAATCGTTGGTTTTGCACTGTATTTCATTTACCCAGGATAGCCTAACTTTTTCTTTATTCCATCGTTTTTTCAAAAGATAGAATAAAAAGGTTTTTTTTTATTATCAGAAACCGAAAAAATTATGATTTTTTTCCTGTGAAAACATCGTTTGTTTAAAACCTTGGCTGTTTGCCCAACTTTTGCCCAGGGTATCCCAACTTTTATTTTCACTATCCCTTGCTTAGTTTAAGGCCGTGTGTGAATTGGGTTAAATAGTTAACCCCGTGTAAAATTTTTGATACTATTGAGGTGAATACAAAATTTTCAGCTGTTAAAAATTTAATGGGCTCTGGGACTTGGTTAAATTGAGTCAAATGTTTTTTGCAGATGGTTTTGTTTTTTTTTATTAAAAATTAGTTTCATCCCAGAAAAGAGGCAGAGAAATATATTAAACAATAAGCCTAACAATTATAGAAGCATTATATTGTATTCACCTCACAAAAAAAAAATAGTACGTATACACCACAGTGACCTTTTTTAATTTATAATTTAGAAAAATTAAATCCACTGTGTCTCAAATGTTATTAATTTGACTTAGAGTTCTTGCTTAATTGAATTAAGTCCATATAACATTCTTGTTCAGAAGCTTAGGTTGATTTGTTTTATTTCACCTTAAAAACCACAAAATACAAATATTTTTTCATTGAATCACTGATTTTTTTAGTTTGCCTAGAAAAGTTACATTACAAAAAATATAAAATGGTGTGTAAAATGAATTCTTTTTCAGTACATATATAAATAGTATTTTTTTAAGTACTTTCTTAACTAATCATAGTTCCAACAAATTACATCACTTGTTTTTGTTACCAAGCTTTTAAAAATCAATTTTTTTTTCAGTGTAAAAATTGTCTTTTTTACACTTATTCCCAATCAAACCTGATAATTTTAACAAATTACACCACTGTATTTCGTTAGTCCACTCTTAGTTAAAAAATTAGGACAAAAAAGCTTTTTTCAAATTACCAACCTCTTAAAAATTTTAAAAACAGTGATAAAATTTGATATCATGGTTAATTGAGAAAAAGTGTAATACACATATATTGTGGCACGACTTGTAATACATACGAGAAAAAGTGTAAAGAGGACAATTTTTACACTGAAAAAAAAAACAAATTTTGATTTTTAAGAGGTTGATAATTTGAATAAATGTTTTTTATCATAAAATTTGAACTAAGATTTGTTATGGAAGATTAATCTATAAAATAATCCTTCGTATTGCTTTTTTACATACATAGCTTTGAAAAGGTTATAATTTATAATATTTGATTTGAATAAAATTTAAAAAAAATTGAAGCTGTACGTATCTAATACTTTTATCAAATCGTTTCCCAGATTTCTGTCTATAACATCCACAATTGAGAAATTCCCCTTATAATATAGTATTTCATCATACAATTGCTTTTTGTATAGTTTTTTCTGGTTTTTATTTATTCCCTGCATGCATAATCCATTCTAATTGCTTACAATAGAATGTTCCCTTTTTTTCTTGTGTTTGTTTAGTTTTTATATTTACATTAATTAATTACTTTTAATTTGCAACAAAAGACAATCAGCACCTTGACATTAATCAATTGCAAGTCTTGCTGGTCTTGTTGCTGCTTTATCAATCTACTACATAATTTGCTTGAAACATGCTAATCTCTAATTCAATACTTGTATATTCTAGGCGCGTTTTACACCAACAAATTGGTTTAATTGGTACACTGTATGGCCGCAGTCAAAACAAACTAAATCGAACTGATCCGTGTTTTGAATATTAAAAAAAAAATTACATACATATAAAAATCTGTTTAACATTTTTTTTTTTTTATTTATTTTTGAAATTCTTCTGAATTAAGTATAAAGTTAAAGTTTATTTCTTAACAACATAAATAAATAAAAAAATAAATAAAGTCATCAGCATTAACGCATTCAAAACAAAATGAATAGTCTTTTTAATTCTGAATTAAAATGGTTATAGTTTGATAATGTAGTAGATCTTTTAAAATTCTATAAAATCTAGGTATTTGGTTTAGGGTTTTCCAAAACCAAGTAGGATAATATTTTTTAGTTTTTGGTACGAGAAATATTGAGAATATTTCTGCATTCAACATTCAGAAACATGCTTAAACAAATTGTGTACCTACTTAAAAGAATCTTGAAGAAATCTAACCAAAGTTGCCTGCTTCATGAAGCTAGTCTGTCCAAAGATCAACCATCTTAATAATATTTATCTTAGCAAATCATTTATTCTATCCAACCTTTTCTGTGGTAAAAATACTTGTGGTTGTTTATCTTTTTTTTTCCTTTCCTTTTATTACATTTAAACCTTAAATCACAAAACCACCAAACTCATGTCAACCTGCGAACTATATTAACCCAATTAACTTCTTTTCCTGTTTTCCTTGTGGTTTTTACTTTCCTCGAGGAAGATTTGATTTAAAATCAGTAATAATGGTAAAGACTACACCTTTTCGACTTGTCGTTCTACTCAAATGGAGAATCCAATAACCAATGAACTTGGTTCCGACAACCACAAATGGATGTAAAAGCGATTAATCCGTAAGAACATTGCATGGACTTGCTCTGATCTTTGGATGCATGTCATCACGCAATGAATCTTTTAAATACGAACACTAAATTTGTCGAAAAATTCAATTATTTATTTAACTCACAGTTAACCACGAGTCCTTTTGCGTGATCTGTTTTAAGGTTTTAGTTATTTTTTCTTGATTTGCATTAAGGTACATGAACAAACTTTAAATGACTGCAGACCTATGCATTTTACTGAAGTAAACTAACCTTTAAGCAACTTTATCCAAGTACGTTTTTGAAATCGATGAGTTAGCCCTGGATGAACTAAAAATATTCCTTTAATATGGAACCACATTTTGTTTGCTAGGCTCTTCTGTGTTCATTCTCAAGTGAAGAACAGCTTCTTGAGCTGACTGGAGTCAAATTCAATTGCAGGATTAATAAACCAGCAATAATCAAGCAGGTACTAATATTTAAGTCCTAATATTAAATATTACTTTTTAATTGAAAAAATTTCAAAGCATCTATTCGTGAGTTCTTTTTTCACTCCAATTAAACGCTGTTGTTTTCTTCTAATCAGAAGCATTTCGACTTCTCCTTCTGGAGAGATACACGGCTAATAAATGGTACAGATAAGCAATAATAGAGTATTGTACGTATTGTTCGTCAACACATTCACATTTTGCTAGGAATAAAATTAGGGAAATGATTTTAGGCTTCTTTATGTGTCATTTATCCTTAAAATATGCAACATAAATTAGGGAAGTTTGTAAACGCCATCTAACATTTCATTTAATTACCTATGTTAAATTTGGTAATTATGAACTGAAGATAGATGCATTTCGGATTCTTTTGAATTTGAATTTTGTCTGTTACGTGTAACGTAAATTTAGAAAGAAGTTAGGATATACAACGTTGTAGTATTTTTTAAAGGTTATTTGGTAGTTGTATCAAAAGGAAATAAATTAAAACTAAAAAAAAAAACTATATTCTGTTTTTATAGATTAAGAAGTAGAATTTGAAATGTAAATAGGAACGCCTTGGTCGTCAGAATATCCAATAAATTGATGTCTTGAAGTTTCTTTATCAAGACAACACTGCAGCTGTGTGAACCGGAACGAAAGTACCAGAGGGTTTTTCCCTATCAATCAAGGAGTATGAACGGGATATTTTCTCAGTTCCCTGCTCTTAGCTTTCTTTTTTATTGATTTTGACTCCAAGTTTGCAGGGGCGATAAACATTGGAAATAGTGACTACCTTTCGAGTTTCGACACCCTTAGGTACACTCTTGCAAAATATGATAGATAGCTTCACAAATTATTATAACAAACGAAATATGGGTGTGAATTTAAATAGATCATAAGTATAGAAACTTTTAGAATCGGAGGAAACCAGGCGGCTAGCGAAAGAATGGTTTCTGAACAATGTTGAAATAAGAACAGTCATATAACAAACAAATTACGTCAAAATGGCTTTGAAAAAGCTTTAACTTTCGAAAGCATGTCGAATTCCTTTAAAAAATTGAATTGAAATAGGTTTTTTGTTCTGTAAATCATTCTCGGCACATTGCTTACATTTCGTAAACCACATCGGTATTGATTTCAATTCGACTTTTTTTTTTTTGGAAGAAAACGCTTCTTATTTTTTACTTTCACGTAAATCGAATAGCAGAATAGCGCCGTATCTCATATTTATAACATGTGTTAGATAGAGCATGTAAAAGAGACACTTCAAATGCCGAAAAGACCCTGGATACGACATTGGAGCATGTTTTATAAAAAACAAAGCCTTCCTTTTTGCTCTTATCTTTGAAACAGCCTCAAATTATTGTGCTTTTTTAAGTTAAGTTTCAAATTTGAGGTTAGTTCTAACATGATGAAGTCGAAAAGTATCGGCATTTTTTGTTTTCCTTCATTCTAGGGCCGAATTTTAGATAAATCATAGATAGATAACACAAACTGAAATCTTGAAACTTCAATGGTAGATATGGTGTTTAGGATTGCCTAATATAAAAGCTTGTGTATTCAGCACAGATTCAGTAGGCATTTGTAAGATATGCAACTTGGGGGCCGTTTCTCAACAAGGTACATCAACTACATCAGCTATTTACTACATCGACGACCCTAAAATCCAATAGTAAAGCTTCATTTAATATTGGGAAATATTGTTTGTGGTCGCAAACATTTAAAAATACCTACTAACATTTTAACCGTAAGGTCCGATGGGACAGAGATATTGAAGTTGAAAGTCGTTGTTGTAGCTGATGTAGTTGATGTAGATGAACGAGAAATCGGCCCCTGGCTGCTACCGTATTTTTAAATATTTGTCCATTTGTGATTCTATCCAAAAAGATAGATACAAGAGTATTTCTGTATTGCACATGATTTCTTGCACTCAAAGTACAATCATATTGATACATAGTTTCGAGGTATTTTCTTACACCTGGTCTAAGAAAACCAAAATGACTTGATAATCATGAATTAAGTTATAAGCATTTTGTGAATGGTCCTTTGCTTTATGAACAGCAGTCAGATATCTGTTGTGTCTCGATATCGAGATGCAGCCCAAACCATTGAAGCGATTGGCTCAAACTGATAGTTCAGAGTTTTGAGTGATTCCCAAAAGGGAGAATTAATTTTTTTAGTTCCAAAATTAACGTTACTTATCGTGACTCTCATGGAAAATGTTATTGTTGTCCTCGAAAACGCGTCCGATGAGTTTGATGCTAAAAAATATGCTGTGGGGAATAAGGTCATACTACTGCCAGGAATTGACAAAGCCTCCAAGGTTAACATTGCCATTAAAAAGTGCATCTCTGCTTAGCCGTTTGGACTCGAAGTTTAATTGAAGATCCCTCCCTTCTTTTGTTTCAAATTAATTGCACGTACCTATACTACACAAGAATGGTTGAGACTGAGAGTTATTAATCACTAGGGACTAGGTTATGCCTTGCTCCTTCATTAGTTGCAGTGCTACGAATTAATTTATTTTATTTTAAAAATTGTAAATTTAAATTTCTTTTTCATAAGGCGTGTGATATTTTGAAAATACTTATTGAACTAAATTTAAAGAAGCTGTCACCGAAAAAAAAACCAATATCAATTTAACATTTTTTAAATATCAAATTAACATTTTTTAAATATCAGCCAAAAATGCTCTATAAAATGTGTTTTATGATATTTAAAATGTTGAAACAACATTTTTATTATCAGGATGATATTTAAATGTCACATTTTGGAAATTTTTTTTGATATTTTATTATCATTTTTTCATATCAATTTCTCATTCCAAATTATTGAAAAATATTAAATAAAAAATTCTTAATGTGTACTAATTTAAAGGCGCTTTGTGTTTTTTCGAAGTAAAATGTATGATTTACTGAGAAAATTTGATCGGCACTAAGATTTTACTTCACATAGTTTGGGAGAAAATAACAAAACAATTATATCACCTATAATAGAAAAAATAATATCACCATTATTTTGTAAAGAATATTCCCTTTCAGTAATGTTTTGAAAAAAGAAAGAAAATTCTTAAAATAATAAAAATAATAAAAATGAAAAGGAAAGAAATAGGTTTCATTATAATAAACTAAAACGTAAAATCTAGTCAACATTGATATTTTAATTGTCAAAGTGAAATTTTCACTGTCCCACCTGAAATTAAAAAATGTCAAAATGATATGATAAAATATCAAAATTGATATTTTAATTGTTGGACGACTTTTGTCACTGAAAAATGTTAATTTGATAGCTGTTATTATCAAATTTTTTTTTCGGTATACAATGTTATTGTTTTATTGATATATGTATTAACTAATTGTAATATTATTTTAATTTTTCTTTCAGGCAAATTGTGTTTCTGATTTATTCAAGAAAAAAGACAGCTCATATTTGCCCACAACAAGGCCGGATAGCAGCATTTCTCCACAAACAATAACCAATGGTCATTCTTAGACCTAAGGCAACTATCCATAGAACACACCCAATCACACATATAGATTGCAAGCACCTCAAGTGTCTTCCAAAAATAAAAAAAAATCTACAATTATTTATTTTCCCCTTTTTATATAGTATCCTTTGTTTAAAATATATTTGATATAGTTTTATTGTTTTAATAAAAAAAAATTTCTACATTTATTGTGTCAAATTGCAAAGTTTTATTGTTTCTATGTAATACAACTATTATATTCACATTTATTAATCTAATCGAGTCAAAAATATAATAAAGCTCTTTAAATGGATGCTTTAATTTATTTTAAATTTAAATTTAACAATAAAAATGGGACTACTTAAAAAATACATAAATAAATACAAATATCCTAGATAGTATAAATATTGAGTCAATTTAATCACACTTTATCCGTGCTAAAAGCACATCACCACAAGTATTTATTAAAAAGTTCAAATGAATATTTTATTAATGAAAAAAAAAAAAAAATATTTAAGTTTGCATTCTGCATAAAAATGGGGGACAATGATATATTAATAAACGCGCCTTGTAAGTAAGCCTTAAAATAAAAAAAAAAATTAAAATTAAATATCAAGCAAAATAAAAAGGAAATGCAATAAAATTGATTGTAAATACAATAACTGCAAGTTCAATTAGAAAGAGATGTGAGGAGGCAGCGTTGTGAATTATAAGGATATAAAATTAATAAAAAATATTTAATCTTTGAGCAATATTTTATGTTTAATTTTATTATTGTTTTAAATGTTAAAAAATTTTGCATTTAGATTTCGAGAGTTTTAAGCAACTTCAATCTACAATAAGCCTTATTATAATGTGTAAAATAGAGTAAACAAATGTTTTTTATTTATAAGTTTTATTGAAATAATACAAAAAATATTACGTATAATATGATATTTAAACAAATAAAACGTTTATTTTATAATTAAAAGGTGTTTTTCTAAAGGTGTTTAAATCCTACGAATATTGGAATATAAGTTTAAAAGGAATGATTTCTCAAAAAAGAATTATATCTATAATAGTTTATTTTTGTAAACAAGAACTCGTTTCGAGAATTTCATCCAAAAATAAGAAGAAAATCTAAATTATAATCTAAAATAATAACGATATTTCGATTGCAAATAATTCAGCAACCAGACCTCCAAGAAACTTTTGGTTTTCAGCTATGAATAGAGCTCAAAGAGACCTATCTTTTGATGTCTTACTCAATGGATTTGGAGGAATTTTTTCAACTTGCATTTTTTCCAGGCAAGGGGTTAACCTTGATTTTTGTTCGAAAATATGAAAAAAATAAATTTGCAATATTTTTTACATAAATATATTCTACATAGGCCTGTTCATTGTGAACTCGCATCTGTAAACCAAAACTTGTTTCGAGACCTTAATCCGAAAATATCGGCTTCCGAATGTAAGAATAAAATATTTCGATTGCAAATAATTCAGTAACCAGACCTCCAAGAAACTTTTTGTTTTCAGCTATGAATAGAGCTCAAAGAGACCTTTCTTTTGATGTCTTACTCAATGGATTTGGAGGAATTTTTTCAAAATGCATTTTTTCCAGGCAAGGGGTTAACCTTGATTTTTGTTCGAAAATCCGAAAAAAATAAATTTGCAATATTTTTACATAAATACATAGGCTTGTTCATTATGAACTCGCATTTGTAAACCAAAACTTGTTTCGAGAATTTAATCCGAAAATATCGGAGTAAAAGAAAAAAAATATTTCGATTGCAAGTAATTAAGCAACCAGGCCTTTCAAGAAACTTTTGGTTTTAAGATATGAATAGAGCCCAAAGAGACCTATCTTTTGATGTCTTACTCATTGGATTTGGAGGAATTTTTTCAAAATGCATTTTTTCCAGGCAAGGGGTTAACCTTGATTTATGTTCGAAAATCCGAAAAAAATTAATTTACAATATTTTTACATAAATACATAGGCCTTGTCATTGTGAACTCGCATCTGTAAACCAAAACTTGTTTCGAGACCTTAATCCGAAAATATCGGCTTCCGAATGTAAGAAAAAAATATTTCGATTGCAAATAATTCAGCAACCAGACCTCCAAGAAACTTTTGGTTTTAAGATATGAATAAAGCTCAAAGAGACCTTTCTTTTGACGCCTCACTCATTGGATTTGGAGGAATTTTTTCAAAATGAATTTTTTCCAGGCAAGGGGTTAACCTTGATTTTTGTTCGAAAATCCCAAAAAAATAAATTTGCAATATTTTTACATAAATGCATAGGGTTGTTCATTGTGAACTCGCATCTGTAAACCAAAACTTGTTTCGAGACTTAAGTCCGAAAATATCGGCTTCCGAGAGAAAGAAAAAAATATTTCGATTGCAAATAATTCGGCAACCAGACCTCCAAGAAACTTTTGGTTTTAAGATATGAATAGAGCTCAAAGAGACCTTTTATTTGATGCCTCACTCATTGGATTTGGAGGAATTTTTTCAAAATGCATTTTTCCAGGCAAGGGGTTAACCTTGATTTTTGTTCGAAAATCCGAAAAAAATTAATTTGCAATATTTTTACATAAATGCATAGGGTTGTTCATTGTGAACTCGCATCTGTAAACCAAAACTTGTTTCGAGACTTAAGTCCGAAAATATCGGCTTCCGAGAGAAAGAAAAAAATATTTCGATTGCAAATAATTCGGCAACCAGACCTCCAAGAAACTTTTGGTTTTAAGATATGAATAGAGCTCAAAGAGATCTATCTTTTGATGTCTTACTCATTGGATTTGGAGGAATTTTTTCAAAATGCATTTTTTCCAGGCAAGGGGTTAACCTTGATTTATGTTCGAAAATCCGAAAAAAATAAATTTGCAATTATTTTATCTCGCATCTGTGAAGCAAAACTTGTTTCGAGACTTTAATTCGAAAATAACGGCTTCCGAATGTAAGAATAAAATATTTCGATTGCAAATAATTCAGCAACCAGACCTCCAAGAAACTTTTGGTTTTCAGCAATGAATAGAGCTCAAAGAGACCTATCTTTTGATGTCTTACTCAATGGATTTGGAGGAATTTTTTCAACTTGCATTTTTCCAGGCAAGGGGTTAACCTTGATTTTTGTTCGAAAATCCGAAAAAAATTAATTTGAAATATTTTTACATAAATACATAGGCCTGTTTATTGTGAACTCGCATCTGTAAACCAAAACTTGTTTCGAGACCTTAATCCGAAAATATCGGCTTCCGAATGTAAGAATAAAATATTTCGATTGCGAATAATTTAGCAACCAGACATCCAAGAAACTTTTGGTTTTAAGATATGAATAGAGCTCAAAGAGACCTTTCTTTTAATGCCTTACTCATTGGATTTGGAGGAATTTTTTCAAAATGCATTTTTTCCAGGCAAGGGGTTAACCTTGATTTTTGCTCGAAAATATGAAAAAAAAATATGCAATATTTTTACATAAATACAAAGGCCTGTTCATTGTGAACTCGCATCTGTGAAGCAAAACTTGTTTCGAGAATTAAGTCCGAAAATATCGGCTTCCGAGTGAAAGAAAAAAAATATTTCGATTGCAAATAATTCAGCAACAAGACCTCCAAGAAACTTTTGGTTTTCAGCTATGAATAGAGCTCAAAGAGACCTATCTTTTGATGTCTTACTCAATGGATTTGGAGGAATTTTTTCAAAATGCATTTTTTCCAGGCAAGGGGTTAACCTTGATTTTTGTTCGAAAATCCGAAAAAAATAAATTTGCAATTTTTACATAAAAAAATAGGCCTGTTTATTGTGAACTCGCATCTGTAAACCAAAACTTGTTTCGAGACCTTAACCCGAAAATAACGGCTTCCGAATGTAAGAATAATATTTTTCGATTGCAAATAATTCAGCAACCAGACCTCCAAGAAACTTTTGGTTTTCAGCTATGAATAGAGCTCAAAGAGACCTATCTTTTGATGTCTTACTCAATGGATTTGGAGGAATTTTTTCAAAATGCATTTTTTCCAGGCAAGGGGTTAACCTTGATTTTTGTTCGAAAATCCGAAAAAAATTAATTTGCAATATTTTTACATAAATAAATAGGCCTGTTCATTGTGAACTCGCATCTGTAAACCAAAACTTGTTTCGAGACCTTAATCCGAAAATATCGGCTTCCGAATGTAAGAAAAAAATATTTCGATTGCGAATAATTTAGCAACCAGACATCCAAGAAACTTTTGGTTTTAAGATATGAATAGAGCTCAAAGAGACCTTTCTTTTAATGCCTTACTCATTGGATTTGGAGGAATTTTTTCAAAATGCATTTTTTCCAGGCAAGGGGTTAACCTTGATTTTTGCTCGAAAATATGAAAAAAAAATATGCAATATTTTTACATAAATACAAAGGCCTGTTCATTGTGAACTCGCATCTGTGAAGCAAAACTTGTTTCGAGAATTAAGTCCGAAAATATCGGCTTCCGAGTGAAAGAAAAAAAATATTTCGATTGCAAATAATTCAGCAACAAGACCTCCAAGAAACTTTTGGTTTTCAGCTATGAATAGAGCTCAAAGAGACCTATCTTTTGATGTCTTACTCAATGGATTTGGAGGAATTTTTTCAAAATGCATTTTTTCCAGGCAAGGGGTTAACCTTGATTTTTGTTCGAAAATCCGAAAAAAATAAATTTGCAATTTTTACATAAAAAAATAGGCCTGTTTATTGTGAACTCGCATCTGTAAACCAAAACTTGTTTCGAGACCTTAACCCGAAAATAACGGCTTCCGAATGTAAGAATAATATTTTTCGATTGCAAATAATTCAGCAACCAGACCTCCAAGAAACTTTTGGTTTTCAGCTATGAATAGAGCTCAAAGAGACCTATCTTTTGATGTCTTACTCAATGGATTTGGAGGAATTTTTTCAAAATGCATTTTTTCCAGGCAAGGGGTTAACCTTGATTTTTGTTCGAAAATCCGAAAAAAATAAATTTCCAATATTTTTACATAAAAAAATAGGCCTGTTTATTGTGAACTCGCATCTGAAACCAAAACTTGTTTCGAGACTTAAGTCCGAAAATATCGGCTTACGAGTGAAAGAAAAAAAATATTTCGATTGCAAATAATTCAGCAACAAGACCTCCAAGAAACTTTTGGTTTTCAGCTATGAATAGAGCTCAAAGAGACCTATCTTTTGATGTCTTACTCAATGGATTTGGAGGAATTTTTTCAAAATGCATTTTTTCCAGGCAAGGGGTTAACCTTGATTTTTGTTCGAAAATCCGAAAAAAATAAATTTGCAATTTTTACATAAAAAAATAGGCCTGTTTATTGTGAACTCGCATCTGTAAACCAAAACTTGTTTAGAGACCTTAACCCGAAAATAACGGCTTCCGAATGTAAGAATAATATTTTTCGATTGCAAATAATTCAGCAACCAGACCTCCAAGAAACTTTTGGTTTTCAGCTATGAATAGAGCTCAAAGAGACCTATCTTTTGATGTCTTACTCAATGGATTTGGAGGAATTTTTTCAAAATGCATTTTTTCCAGGCAAGGGGTTAACCTTGATTTTTGTTCGAAAATCCGAAAAAAATAAATTTGCAATTTTTACATAAAAAAATAGGCCTGTTTATTGTGAACTCGCATCTGTAAACCAAAACTTGTTTCGAGACCTTAACCCGAAAATAACGGCTTCCGAATGTAAGAATAATATTTTTCGATTGCAAATAATTCAGCAACCAGACCTCCAAGAAACTTTTGGTTTTCAGCTATGAATAGAGCTCAAAGAGACCTATCTTTTGATGTCTTACTCAATGGATTTGGAGGAATTTTTTCAAAATGCATTTTTTCCAGGCAAGGGGTTAACCTTGATTTTTGTTCGAAAATCCGAAAAAAATAAATTTGCAATTTTTACATAAAAAAATAGGCCTGTTTATTGTGAACTCGCATCTGTAAACCAAAACTTGTTTCGAGACCTTAACCCGAAAATAACGGCTTCCGAATATAAGAATAATATTTTTCGATTGCAAATAATTCAGCAACCAGACCTCCAAGAAACTTTTGGTTTTCAGCTATGAATAGAGCTCAAAGAGACCTATCTTTTGATGTCTTACTCAATGGATTTGGAGGAATTTTTTCAAAATGCATTTTTTCCAGGCAAGGGGTTAACCTTGATTTTTGTTCGAAAATCCGAAAAAAATAAATTTGCAATTTTTACATAAAAAAATAGGCCTGTTTATTGTGAACTCGCATCTGTAAACCAAAACTTGTTTAGAGACCTTAACCCGAAAATAACGGCTTCCGAATGTAAGAATAATATTTTTCGATTGCAAATAATTCAGCAACCAGACCTCCAAGAAACTTTTGGTTTTCAGCTATGAATAGAGCTCAAAGAGACCTATCTTTTGATGTCTTACTCAATGGATTTGGAGGAATTTTTTCAAAATGCATTTTTTCCAGGCAAGGGGTTAACCTTGATTTTTGTTCGAAAATCCGAAAAAAATAAATTTGCAATTTTTACATAAAAAAATAGGCCTGTTTATTGTGAACTCGCATCTGTAAACCAAAACTTGTTTCGAGACCTTAACCCGAAAATAACGGCTTCCGAATGTAAGAATAATATTTTTCGATTGCAAATAATTCAGCAACCAGACCTCCAAGAAACTTTTGGTTTTCAGCTATGAATAGAGCTCAAAGAGACCTATCTTTTGATGTCTTACTCAATGGATTTGGAGGAATTTTTTCAAAATGCATTTTTTCCAGGCAAGGGGTTAACCTTGATTTTTGTTCGAAAATATGAGAAAAATAAATTTGCAATATTTTTTAAATAAATATATTCTACATAGGCCTGTTCATTGTGAACTCGCATCTGTAAACCAAAACTTGTTTCGAGACCTTAACCCGAAAATAACGGCTTCCGAATGTAAGAATAATATTTTTCGATTGCAAATAATTCAGCAACCAGACCTCCAAGAAACTTTTGGTTTTCAGCTATGAATAGAGCTCAAAGAGACCTATCTTTTGATGTCTTACTCAATGGATTTGGAGGAATTTTTTCAAAATGCATTTTTTCCAGGCAAGGGGTTAACCTTGATTTTTGTTCGAAAATCCGAAAAAAATAAATTTCCAATATTTTTACATAAAAAAATAGGCCTGTTTATTGTGAACTCGCATCTAAAACCAAAACTTGTTTCGAGACTTAAGTCCGAAAATATCGGCTTCCGAGTGAAAGAAAAAAAATATTTCGATTGCAAATAATTCAGCAACAAGACCTCCAAGAAACTTTTGGTTTTCAGCTATGAATAGAGTTCAAAGAGACCTATCTTTTGATGTCTTACTCAATGGATTTGGAGGAATTTTTTCAAAATGCATTTTTTCCAGGCAAGGGGTTAACCTTGATTTTTGTTCGAAAATCCGAAAAAAATAAATTTGCAATTTTTACATAAAAAAATAGGCCTGTTTATTGTGAACTCGCATCTGTAAACCAAAACTTGTTTCGAGACCTTAATCCGAAAATATCGGCTTCCGAATGTAAGAAAAAAATATTTCGATTGCGAATAATTTAGCAACCAGACATCCAAGAAACTTTTGGTTTTAAGATATGAATAGAGCTCAAAGAGACCTTTCTTTTAATGCCTTACTCATTGGATTTGGAGGAATTTTTTCAAAATGCATTTTTTCCAGGCAAGGGGGTTAACCTTGATTTTTGCTCGAAAATATGAAAAAAAAATATGCAATATTTTTACATAAATACAAAGGCCTGTTCATTGTGAACTCGCATCTGTGAAGCAAAACTTGTTTCGAGAATTAAGTCCGAAAATATCGGCTTCCGAGTGAAAGAAAAAAAATATTTCGATTGCAAATAATTCAGCAACAAGACCTCCAAGAAACTTTTGGTTTTCAGCTATGAATAGAGCTCAAAGAGACCTATCTTTTGATGTCTTATTAAATGGATTTGGAGGAATTTTTTCAAAATGCATTTTTTCCAGGCAAGGGGTTAACCTTGATTTTTGTTCGAAAATCCGAAAAAAATAAATTTGCAATTTTTACATAAAAAAATAGGCCTGTTTATTGTGAACTCGCATCTGTAAACCAAAACTTGTTTCGAGACCTTAACCCGAAAATAACGGCTTCCGAATGTAAGAATAATATTTTTCGATTGCAAATAATTCAGCAACCAGACCTCCAAGAAACTTTTGGTTTTCAGCTATGAATAGAGCTCAAAGAGACCTATCTTTTGATGTCTTACTCAATGGATTTGGAGGAATTTTTTCAAAATGCATTTTTTCCAGGCAAGGGGTTAACCTTGATTTTTGTTCGAAAATCCGAAAAAAATAAATTTCCAATATTTTTACATAAATAAATAGGCCTGTTTATTGTGAACTCGCATCTGAAACCAAAACTTGTTTCGAGACCTTAATCCGAAAATATCGGCTTCCGAATGTAAGAAAAAAATATTTCGATTGCGAATAATTTAGCAACCAGACATCCAAGAAACTTTTGGTTTTAAGATATGAATAGAGCTCAAAGAGACCTTTCTTTTAATGCCTTACTCATTGGATTTGGAGGAATTTTTTCAAAATGCATTTTTTCCAGGCAAGGGGGTTAACCTTGATTTTTGCTCGAAAATATGAAAAAAAAATATGCAATATTTTTACATAAATACAAAGGCCTGTTCATTGTGAACTCGCATCTGTGAAGCAAAACTTGTTTCGAGAATTAAGTCCGAAAATATCGGCTTCCGAGTGAAAGAAAAAAAATATTTCGATTGCAAATAATTCAGCAACAAGACCTCCAAGAAACTTTTGGTTTTCAGCTATGAATAGAGCTCAAAGAGACCTATCTTCTGATGTCTTACTCAATGGATTTGGAGGAATTTTTTCAAAATGCATTTTTTCCAGGCAAGGGGTTAACCTTGATTTTTGTTCGAAAATCCGAAAAAAATAAATTTGCAAAATTTTTAGATAAATACAAAGGAATGTTTATTGTGAACTCGCATCTTCAAACCAAAACTTGTTTTGAGACCTTAATCCGAAAATATCGGCTTCCGAATGTAAGAATAAAATATTTCGATTGCAAATAATTCAGCAACCAGACCTCCAAAAAACTTTTGGCTTTCAGCTATGAATAGAGCTCAAAGAAACCTTTCTTTTGATGCCTCTCTCATTGGATTTGGAGGAATTTTTTAAAATCAATTTTTTCCAGGCAAGGGGTTAACCTTGATTTTTGTTCGAAAATCCGAAAAAAATTAATTTGAAATATTTTTACATTAATACATAGGCCTGTTCATTGTGAACTCGCATCTGTAAACCAAAACTTGTTTCGAGACCTTAATCCGAAAATATCGGCTTCCGAATGTAAGAAAAAAATATTTCGATTGCGAATAATTTAGCAACCAGACATCCAAGAAACTTTTGGTTTTAAGATATGAATAGAGCTCAAAGAGACCTTTCTTTTGATGTCTTACTCAATGGATTTGGAGGAATTTTTTCAACTTGAATTTTTCCAGGCAAGGGGTTAACCTTGATTTTTGTTCGAAAATATGAAAAAAATAAATTTGCAATATTTTTACATAAATACAAAGGCCTGTTTATTGTGAACTTGCATCTGTAAACCAAAACTTGTTTCGAGACCTTAATCCGAAAATATCGGCTTCCGAATGTAAGAAAAAAATATTTCGATTGCGAATAATTTAGCAACCAGACATCCAAGAAACTTTTGGTTTGAAGATATGAATAGAGCTCAAACAGACCTTTCTTTTGATGTCTTACTCAATGGATTTGGAGGAATTTTTTCAAAATGCATTTTTTCCATACAAGGGGTTAACCTTGATTTTTGTTCGAAAATCCGAAAAAAATAAATTTGCAAAATTTTTAGATAAATACAAAGGCCTGTTCATTGTGAACTCACATCTTCAAACCAAAACTTGTTTCGAGACCTTAATCCGAAAATATCGGCTTCCGAATGTAAGAATAAAATATTTCGATTGCAAATAATTCAGCAACCAGACATCCAAGAAACTTTTGGTTTGAAGATATGAATAGAGCTCAAACAGACCTTTCTTTTGATGTCTTACTCAATGGATTTGGAGGAATTTTTTCAAAATGCATTTTTTCCATACAAGGGGTTAACCTTGATTTTTGTTCGAAAATCCGAAAAAAATAAATTTGCAATTATTTTATCTCGCATCTGTGAAGCAAAACTTGTTTCGAGACTTTAATTCGAAAATAACGGCTTCCGAATGTAAGAATAAAATATTTCGATTGCAAATAATTCAGCAACCAGACCTCCAAGAAACTTTTGGTTTTCAGCAATGAATAGAGCTCAAAGAGACCTATCTTTTGATGTCTTACTCAATGGATTTGCAGGAATTTTTTCAAAATGCATTTTTTCCAGGCAAGGGCTTAACCTTGATTTTTGCTCGAAAATATGAAAAAAAAATATGCAATATTTTTACATAAATACAAAGGCCTGTTCATTGTGAACTCGCATCTGTGAAGCAAAACTTGTTTCGAGAATTAAGTCCGAAAATATCGGCTTCCGAGTGAAAGAAAAAAAATATTTCGATTGCAAATAATTCAGCAACCAGACCTCCAAGAAACTTTTATTTTTCAGGTTTCAGCTACATATGAATAGAGCTCAAAGAGACCTTTCTTTTGATGTTGAGATAAAAAAATGAAGAAATAAATGCTGCACTTACTATTCAATGCAGTGTTTAATAGAAATTAGTGTTCATTACTTGCACGAATTATAAAACCGAAGACGTGTTCTTGAAGAAACTGTGTTCTCCTCCACACAACAACTACTTACAGACGAATGCTCTTGTTTATCCTAAGCAATCATCTGTTATTTTATAGTGTAAAAGGTTAAGGTATTAAAATAACGTACCAATACCTACACAGCAACTGAAATTAACTTTTTTTGTGGCATTTTGTAATTGTTGATGTCAAATATCCTCAAGGTATGTTGTGTCAAACAAAAAATTCAATTAATCTAAATTATTGTATAGTTTTAGGCATTAACATTATTGAATATGTTCTATCAAGATTTGCTTGCATATTGCTTAGCTGATAAAAAAGATTTCCTTGGACATCTTAGATTATGCTAACAAAGTACCAGGGAAATCAAATTTAAAAAGTTGAGATATAACTTTTGCGGCCACTCTTACCAAAAAAGTGGGAACATTAAAAAAGGAGGTTAATTTATTATTTGTTTTCGGAAAAGTGTACAAAAATAGTTTTTGAAATTAAAATACATACAAGCTTTCTTAAATTTGTTTTTCACTTTTTGATTCAATGTAGTTTCACCTTAATTCCGAGCGAGGTGGTGATGAAGTCACAGCGAACTATCATAAATATATCTTTTGTTCATCATGACCCGGAACACGTGTCAAATAAATACAACCCTGGACAACGAGCAAACGGAAGTAAATAAATGATGAACTATTTGGATGAGTTACCTACTGTTCAACAGTAAAAAACACATTTTTAGACCTCAAAACAAAATGAAACGCATAGATAGTGCAAAACGCAATAGAAACTAAACGAAAAACACTTAGGACCGGTTTGTTCACAGTCGGTTATCGTTTAATCCAGGATTATTCCATACAAAAATCCTTGATTAAAAGATAATCGAGTGTGAAAAAATCGGCCCTTAAACAGAGTATTCATTTCAAATTTAGAATTCACCGAACACATTAATCTCATAGTAAACAAAGCGAGCTCAATGCTTGGATTTGTAAAACGCTGGGCAAAGGAGTTTGACGATCCATTTGTCACACTTTCTTTTTATACAACTGCTACGTTCGACCCCACCTCGAGTACGCTTCCCAAGTATGGAGTCGATTTTATGAGGTTCATAAGAATCGTATCCAACATAATTGTATACGCTTTGCTCTGAAGGGTCTACCTTGGACAGATCCTTACAACTTACAACTTACCACCTTGCGATTAGCGGATTCAACTTTTAAACATGCAAACTTTGCAACAAAGGCGTGATAACAACGATATTATATTCTTTCATCAATTAATAAAAGGCCAAATTGACGCTCCTGACTTATTAGGTTGTCTTGGCTTTAACTATCCGGGGGGATCTCACCACCAACAAAGATTTGAACCAATTAAAAACAAGGGTGCTTGTTTTTTTACTTCAACAGGTAAAATATAACAGAAACCTATGTGAAAAACATGCTACATGACAAAATTCGGGATGAAGGTTTTAGATAAGGCAGGGACAAAGGATTCATAAAGTTTTTAAAAATATTTTTGGTGAAAGGGTGTTTTTTGGTGGGTTGAGTTGTGTGAGAAAGGTATCATAACAGCTGACTTATATTTTATTAATTTTTAAAACTTGGTGAAAAAGTTTTGTTTGGTATAAAAATTAAGAATCCATAAAGTGTACAAAAATTTCTTGAGTTAAAGGGTGTTTTTTTTTAGATATGTTGAAATTCGGAATTAGTACCACAAATTTTTTCATGTGAAAGGGTGTTTTTTTATGTGTACAGAAAATATGGGTATATTTGGAAAAGTGTGCAATACTAGAGTAATACTAGTGGTAGGTACCCTAATGAAATTCAGGAATTATGTTACTTTTAAGATAAGAAACAAGAATCTACAGTGTCTATAAAAATATCATAGTTAAAAGTGTGTTTTTTTTAAGTGAAAACAAAAATGATGGGTCACCCAAATGAAAGTTGGTAAAAACATTGAATTTGGGATAGAAAGCAAGAATAAACAGTTTTCATAAAAAAAAATTTAAGTCAAAGGTGTTTTTTTCGAAGAGACAGTAAAATCTGAAATTGGTCCCAAAAACAATTAACAATTATTTCCCAGTTTTTGTGGTACTAATTCCGAATTTCATCATATCTTTAAAAAAAAACACCCTTTAACTGAAATGATTAGAAAGTAGAGCCTTTTCTAAATTTTACAAGAATTAAACCACTTAAAATTTTTCAATTTAAACCATTACTTTGGAGACACCTTGAATATAAAGAAAAATTCTTTAGTTAAAAATTTTTTCGAACGATCTTTAGGCATCTTCTCAAGTAGCACACTTGTGTATAAATTGGTGTAAATTCATTAATTTTGGTGTAAAATTGAGAAAATTGAAAAAATATGGTGTATTTCTCAAAATTAGTGGTATAAAAATTATACCACTGTCTTTTCTGTACAAAATTTCAACATTTTTTTAAGATTCCGTGCAAAAAATACACCGATATTCAGTTGTTTTTATAATATACCATTAATGGTGCATAAAATTATTTGATTCTGAAATCAACCAAAACGGTTTATTTTGTACACTCTGTTTGGTGTAGGAAGCACACCCTGTGGACATAAAATTCACCAAAATGCATATGTGAGAGACGCCATATTTTTCAATGGACGCCATTTAAAAATAGAAGACAGCGATTAATTATTTTATTAAAATAGTATATTTATCGACCTAATAGTCCCGCATTCTTAGTTTTTTCGATTCATTATAAAATAACTTTTCTTAAAAAAATGTAAAACAACACAAAAATTATAATTTTTGAAAAATGGATTCTTAAAATCGAAAAAAAAATCATTAATTCACTGACATTTTTGAGGCGCTCGATTTTTAGAGGGGGTAGCATCTAAAATTAGTAGATAGAATGTGTTTCGTTTTAAAATTTGGCAAACAAAATCATATTTAACCATTGGTTTCTTATGGCAATATTATGAAAGTGAATAAAAATTCATTTTCATTTATTTCATAAGAAATGTTTGAGATAAAAAATAAACTTTGGTTCAAATTTTAAATCAGAATAATTTAAATAGTGTATTTTATCCATAGATTTATTGTGTATTTTTCAATTTCAAAGGGATAATTTTCACCAAAAACAGATCATTTAATATACCACTAGTGCCATTTATACACCAAAATCGGTATATTTTTTTAACCACCGGAGTTTATTTTATACGAGAAAATGGTGTATTTTTTATATTCAAAATGCATATCACGAAAGTGCAAAAAATACACCAAATATTTTGGTGTATCTTAGACTTTTGTGCTACTTGAGTTAAAGCTTGTAATTATAAGTCAATCATAAGGCTTGGCAACCCTTAACACCTGTTTTCATGTTGATCATCATCGTAGTCGTAATCATAGTAGAGAGAAGAAACGAAAAACCACAACTCTACTATAACCCACCTGGTTTCATTTGAGCATTGTTCACCTGAGAAACATTTCACAAATTTCAGTTTTGAGCTAACCGTCGAATACGTCAAACGTCCGCGCTCGTGTTCGGTTTCTTCGGAATTGTGTTTATATTTGGTTATTATTGTATACTTCTCTCCTGTTGTTGTTGTTGTTTTTATTTGAAAAAAAAAAAAAAAATACTCTCATACCTAATTTTTGTCTAGTGTGTGTATTCTTAACTGTTTGTGTTGAGTAAAGTTATTTCCCCCTTTACAACCAAGTTAACTATTACAAGCAAAGTATTTGTACAATTTATTAACCATACAACCCACACACACATACACCTGAGACAAGTGTATAATAATCATCAGACACAAGATACATACCTTGAAAGGTAAAATAATAAAAAAAAAAATAAGTTAAAAAAAAGGAATTAAAAAGCAAAAAAAAAAAATATTAAAAATAAATATTCTTTACGACCGACATCGTTAACGACGACCACGACGACGACGTTTGTGTGAAATTTCTCAAGAAGAAAGTTGATGTGATTATTTTTTTTTTTTTTGTAGTTTGTTCAATTTATGTGTTGCATATTGGTTTTTCAATAAATAGAAGAAAAAGAATTAGATATAAAACAACTTTTTGATCTACATTCATATCGAAAATAAAAGAAATACAAAGTTGTGAAAATTGTTGTTACATTTCTTCCGAGTCGATTTTAGTGAATAATTGGAATAATTTAACATAATTACTGAGGTGATTTCATTAAGGGATAATCCAAATAAGCAGATACAATCAACAAAAGTAAGTAAACCAATAAGATGGTCAAAAGTCCAATATAATATTTCAATAGCTCAAAAAAACGAGTTCGCTACTCAGCTCTTTCGTTTAGCAATCCAGCATCCGCATAAGAAGAGACGGAAAACAGTTTTTATTTTTTTTTTCTTGCAGCCATATTCTTTATATTCTCTCCTGTGTGCACAGCCACACCAACCTCCCATTTCTTTCTATAGATTTTCTATAAAATTCCATTGAAATGGAGATTAAGTGAATGAAGTGAGGTGGAGTGGTGCTGGTGCTAGTGATGCTGGTTGATGGCTGATAGTGGCGGTGAAGCGATGTGACGGTGGTTGGCAGAAATTCTATGCAAAACTATCTTTAGTAGTAGATTTTTTTCTACTTATTCTTAAACTATGTATACACACTAGTGTAGGTGTAAATAATGTGACAGATGAGTTAGAAATTCTGTATTAGTTTATTTTTTGTTTTTGTTTCTATTTAATAGTTTTTTTTTTTTTAATCATTTAATTTTATTTTATTTGTATATCTACACATGAGTTTGGGTAGGTCATATTTTAAGTATGCGTAAGTGCGTCCTAGTTTTTCCGGAAACTGGCCGCCAATGTTGAAATGGAACGATGAAAAATGCTGTTTTTTTTTTTGCTGGAGAGAAGCTTGATGGGGCGAAGCAAGATATTTTTAAGTTTTTTTTTTATATTATTTTTTTTCATCTGTTGTTTTTGGGTAGAAAGTTTAATTCTTGTTTTACGAGCTGTGAGGAATGTCTTCTCGCACATATGTATGTACATTTGTCGATGAATTGAAATATTTAGGGGCGCAGAATTGAAAGATGTATAGGTCTAGAAAATTCGTATAGTTATATGAAGACACTTACACACACATAAACATCAAAAGAAATCTCACCTGAATGCCGCTCACATCAGTGAATGAATTTTGGTGTAAAGAGGTCCAATTATGAACTTGAACCTATGTTGTGGACTTTAATTCTTAAAAAAAAATATTTATGTAAGTTAAATATGTGTGGTCCAAACACATACGTAGATTTTTTATATTTGGGATTTTGTGTTTTTTATTAATTTCTGGGAATAGGAAAGTCTGAAGATAGAGGAATTTTGTTTTTTTAGCAATCTTCAGCAAGGCTCAAAGTAGATTCATATATTTATGAACTATGCATTATGGATTATGTTTAAAATTTAAAACACACAAAAGGGGTTAGACTTGCCACTCTTTATATTTTACAATTAACTCGTTTTGAGGTAAAAAAAAGGGTTTGAAATGAAATAGCGATCAATGCATTAGCTTTGAAGTTTTACTGCTAGGCCCATGATCCATTTCAATTTTAATGGAGTGACCTTGAGCTGCACGGAAAAACTCTAAATATGATCTTTAAAACAAAGTTTTAAGTCGTTCAGAAAAAGCCATTTATATGGATGATATTTTTAATTGACAGACGGTGGCCTTTTTATAAAAATTCTACAACTTCTTTCCAGAACCTCTTCCATCAGCTTTGACTGATTTATTTGATTTAAACTTCGCATCATTTGGAGTTTTTTTATTTTAACTATAATTCGTAAGCATAGCACTATTAACAAAAAAAAAAAAAGTCATGTGTGCAATTCACACGTGGTAGAAGTGAAACCTTAAAAAATCATTTTTCTTGCAAAAAAAAATCGAAAAAGTCTACCTTTTTTTATTCTATCACCTTTAAATCCACCCACCTACATATAATAAATTTAATATCACCCGAAAGCTTATTGTTTCAGCTCAAAATATTTATATCGACAATGTCTATACAACATCTACAAAAAGAGCTAGAATTTTTTGAACCCAATCAATTTTTTCATCAAAAAAGTACAAAAATCAATCTTTTTTCTTTCATTAAATCTATTTTTTTAAATGACAACTAATGATAAATTTTATATCATCTGAAAGCTTATTTCACTTTTTATACGACGTATCAATCATATTTCTTCCATGCCTACAAAAAAAAAGTAAGAATTTTTTAAAGCCAACTATATCGAAATTTGAAACTGAGAATACGGTACTTTCCACACTGGTTGCTGGTCATCGGCAACAGATCTCCACAGGTGTTTTGAGGTATTTTTCAATTTTTTAAATTATGTTATGTTTTATATATCAAATAAAAGGCTATGTTATCAGCATGCGTAATAAAGTTAAATAAAATTTGCAGGTGCACTAGATCAAAAGATATAACGTGTGTAGAAAAAGAACATCTTTGTACCGTTATCTCAGAATTTTGAATATGAAATTAATTGAAATTTTGTACAATTATAGTTTATTTAATTACCTATCTACAGTACAAATTTCATTCATCTTTCTTTAAAACAAAAATGTAATAACAAGTTGAATGTTCGTGTCGCGTTTTCGTTTCATCTTGTTTCAAATCACTATGATACTAAAGAAGTTTTCACTTCAAAAATAGTACCTTTGTTACATTATTTAGACCACCTCCATTTGACAACTGGTAAACCTCATATGTTTAAAATTGTTGATTTATTCACTAAAAGCTAAAAGGTAAAAGCTTTGAAAGTGTTTCTAGATTATTCATTTCTCCCGCTCATCGAAGTCAACGTTTCCTTTTATTTTTTTTCTTTGGGTCAGTCCATGAGCGAATAAGATTTCCAGTGGTCTCTCGGATTCCTCTCGTTAGTTATAAGATCTCTTCTAAATTTCAAAAATAGTTTGCCACGGAAAGCTGAAACGATCTTTAATTCTTCTAAGTGAACAGTTTCAAAACTAAAATTTCTCCTCATCCAGCGTGCCTGTAATTTTTTTTAGAATATGCACTCGAATCACATAAAAAATTAACTTTTCTTATAGATAAGATAAGTTAATACTGAATATGAAATAATATCAAATCGCATACAATGTTGAGTGCTTAAGAAAAGTGTGTCGTTGGTTGCTTGATTGTATTTACATGGTGTCCCACAGTCACCGCTCCCAAATTAAAACCAAGGATTTTTGAGATCATTTTAAGTCGTTTTCATCCCGTTTTCGAGTTATGGATTCTGTATTTTAATGATTTTTGCTCTTTTTTTCCTTAACCCCTTGTAACCCAACATTGTAAATTTTAAAATTAATAATGTCAATCGAAAGGGCTTTAGCTATAATAAAACACGTATTTTTTAAAAATTAAATAAATTCATTATTTGCTTAGTTATTTCGAAATTTATGCAGTAAAAAAAAAGTTTAAATAATTTATTTTTGTAAATAAATGCAAACATTCAAACAAAAAGCTATTTAATATTTATTTTTAGGCGCATTCCTAAAATCCAAAAATAAAGCCCCGTTAGTTTATGCACGAAAAATATTTTTTCTGAATTTCGTAGTTTTTACATAAATTTGCTTGTTTTCCAAAAAAGCCAAACTTTCTACATTAACTGCCAATTAAAAACTATTGGTGCTATTTATTAGAAATATGGCGCATTATTTCGATAAAGCAATTATTCTTAAAGATTATGTAAGAAGCTTTAAAAGTATAAAAATATGTTTTTCACAGCTTTTTTTTAATATCAAGAATTTATTACAGTTTTAGTTTTTCTCAAAACTTTTTTTCTGCGGACAGCCGTTTCTCCGAAATTTTGCATCAAATCCAATTTTTTCGTTTTTAAGTTGTTTTTTTACTTTTATATAATTTTATTAAAAAAAAAAACACGTTAATGAGTATTAATTTATTTCCTTAGAAAAATAATTTTTTTTCATTAAAAAACAAACAAACTGAGTAAATAAAAAAATAAAAATAATTAAAAATAGTTAAAAATTGTACACAATTAATTCAAATAAATTGAAACTTTTTTTGAGCTTCATCTGTTTGTTTTTTGTTAACCGCAATAACTCTGAAAATATTTTAATTCATTCGACTTCAAATGACGTCAGGAATCCATGGTTTTCATTTGGGGCGGTGACTGTGGGACACCCTATATAGATGCTATCGGATTTAAAACTAATCTGCGAATGATTCTCAAACTATAGGCGTGTTTTATTGGTAACTCAGTACTTAGCTCAGTAAAATTTAGCACGGGAAACAACAACAAATGATTACTAAGGATAAATAAAAGTTTTTTGTTTGTTGGTTTACAGAGAATTTTTTTTTATATAAAATTATACATTTGTAACCATTTAACAATAAAGGATTGTTAATAATAAAATAAAGTAGGTAATCGTTTATTGTTGTTAACAGCAGAAAATGCTTACTCAGTAAAATACTGAGTACCACCGAAACACGGCTTATATTACCATAAGTTACAGCCAGGCGGCTATAAAGTCGACCACTATGTATTCTTAATTTCTACCTGCCAACTTAAACCAATGAACTTGAGTAGCTTAGTGAAAATGATCCAATTTGATTCTGAATATTGCTTTCTTTCTTCAGAGAGAACTTTAGGTTGCAGTCCTCAGTACTAAATTAGAATTCTCGAAATATTTCTTTAGATAGAGATACCTTAGGTATATGAATTTGCCCTATTTTGGAATTGGATATACAAAATCAGTAGTCCATCTAATCAATAAGAGTCATGTAGAGTAGAATAGATGGAAAATCTTGGCGTCGTGGTTTTAGAAGCGCAAAAAAAAATTTCTTCAGCACGATGAGCAAAAAGTGTTCCAGGTAATAGATTTGTGTAATGTGTACCTATGTGTAAAGATTTTCTTGAACTCTGACCATTTGCGAGTCCGACAAAAGATTTCGTTCATAGAGTACGCCCTCAAGTACAGAAGAAGTCATGACAATTATCTTCAAAAAAGCTAACATGCGAATAAAAAAGGAATAGTGAAATCGATTTATTTCTGTCTCAGTGCTAGTTTACGATTAATTGAAAACAGGAAGGTCTGTCTCCATATTCCTTAAGGAAGAATTGACTTCTCTCTAAAATTCAAATTAAAACTTCAAAGCAAATTAAAATTTCATACAAAACTATTCCCATCAACAATGTATCTATCTGCTTCAGGGTCACAAAAAATCGGTCAATTATTTATTTATTATTGTGAGTGTGACAAATATAATTATTTTTGCTTTCATGTGTGCCGAGATCTTTTCATAATGATTCTCATCGACAATGACGCACGTCTTAAGATTTCTTTTTTCATTAATTTAATTTTAAAACCTTTTAAGTTAAAAACTAACTCAAGTTTCTTCATATACCTACATAAATATTTATACAGGCTTTTACTTATACCCATACTTATGACTATTGTACATGCATATAGCACTATTACTTCTATAAACTCTTTCAACAAGTCCTCTGTTGCGGAAAACAATGTATAAATAGTAAATAAACACATGCGATTATTTTCATAATTTATCTTTTGTTGTATCTTCGTTGTCATTTTTGTTTACAATTTATCTTGTTCTTCTTTTCATTTCTGACATCATCAGTTGACATACTGGTAATGTCACTCTCTCAATACAGTTTACGATGATAAATAATGAAAACAAAAAGAACACAACTTGGGCTTGTTTCAAAAAAATATTGTTGTAGACAAAACAAATGATCGAGGAACAATACTGACCAAAATATAGACTAAGTAACGTATACTATCCATGAGCCAAATTAAATAGCCGAGTGGACAATTCTCACCCGAATTAATTTTTAAATGAGATTTTTTTTTTCATTAAATGTTAATAAAAATGTAATTATTCAAGTTTTTTTTATTCATTTTTGTTTATAATTTTCACTTTCAATGTCAAGTTCAAATATTTTGTTCTGTGTTATTATGTAGGTGATACTTAATTAGCAGTTGTTTTTAGAATTTGTTAATGGAACGATATAAATAATGAGGGAATTAATTACATTATTCGATATTATTTGATATCAAGAAGTCAGAAAAAATATTTTTTGTGTAAATAATTTCACACTGAAATCCTTATAGTGTTTTATTTTTTATATAATTTTTAATCTTTGGATTAAAGTTTTGATAATCTTTTATTTGCAACGTTGCGTGTTTCTATTCAATTTCTACCTGTGGTGCTTTTCAATTTATTTGTGTTGTCTATCATTCATTATAAAAAAAAAAATTATTTAAACAGCAATTTTGTCTACATATATAAAAAACAACGGTTTTCTTTGAAAAGCTTAGTAACAACACTGATGCTATTCATCTTTATTCATGTAATTTTATTTATTTCATATTCCCAGAGTTATATTTATAGTCTTCGAGATAAACTACGGTAAAGTTTTTTTCTGTTAATACTGATCCATTCATTCGCTAAATTAGCCTTTTCAAATGGTTCATTAAGTCTTTAACTATCGCATAATGTTTCGCTGGACTATTATGATATAATCCAATTACAACTTATAATATGCCATATGTTTATAGAAATGAGAAAAATTGCCGTTTATGGTAATATCTGACAGACCATATATACATAATCTGAATTCATTTAATAGACCATAAATTTGGATAGAAAAATAGTATCACCCACATTTTGGTGGTCAATAGTTTTTGGTGAATTGTTGTTTTTGAATTAAAGGTATACCTACTCTGTTGAATGAGATACTTTTACTCCAAATAGAATCATCATCATTTTTGAAAGAATACACATAATGATACCTACTACCCACATTAAAAGTAATAACTAAGCAATCAAGAAAAAAGTTCACAATGGTGCTGAAACCTGCGTTTATTGAATTAAAACATCGAATTTTATGTTTTTTTTTCATGGTAGTTCGAATGGAATTGAGAACAGTTTAAAATTAACTGGCTTTAAATTTTTTCTGGAATTGGAATTTAAATAAAATGGTATTATATCTATAGCTCAAACTTTATAACGTGTTCCGCTAGATTCCAATGAATACTGATTGCACAAGAAAGTTAAGGAGAGTTTTGAAATTTTGAATAAATTTCCGACAAAAATCAGGAATGGATTTTTGAAAAAAAAAATTTTATTATTCGCATTAATTTGAAAAATCAAGAAAAAAAAGATTTAAGTTGCTTTTGGGATAATCAAGCGCAAAGTTGGACATATCGAGAAATCCAGTAATGTTAATTCTGTAAACTAATTTTTTTTAACAATACACAGTTTCTATTAAATCCAAGAGCCGTTTTATGCTTTACTTATTCTATCAAATTTTTGCAAACAAATCTTGTTTTTTGACTTTAAATGATCATTATCTTTAACAAATACTATTTTAATGCTTTTCTATTGATAAAGATGTCGTTAGTTCAAACATTTTTAACAAATATTTTGATTTTTGAAAATATCAAAATCAATGTTTTTTAACAATAAAATAAAATCGAATATTCTCATAAGTCAAAGCTTGTATTTTATTTTTCAGACTTTTAAGGAAAAGTAAAACACAATTCTTTAAAGGAGTTTCTTAATGAAAGCCTTTATACTTAGATATGGCTAATTTCTTCAAACGAATATTAAGAAGCTGAAGCTTTATTTGAAAAGTTTTGAAGTTCAATCTGAAATCATTGCTTGCATAAAAAACAAAAAACTCAATGCATGAGCACTGCTCATTGAGCAGTATTGATTTCAAGAATTTTAAAAACATGATGTTTATAACTATGCACAGAAAGCAATTTAAATGCAATTTTGTGAAATTTGGGATTATTAGATGGCTCATGTACATCCTCATAGGTGAAATATTAAGTGTCACAATATCTTAAAATGAGGGTTACATATTGTACTAACAATCCTATTAATTTGATCCTTTTATCACAAACTGCACAATTATTTTTCATACTTTTACTTTTGCACCTCAATCCTTCAAAACATTAATTTGTATGAAAATTTAATAAAAAATAAAAGCAAGCAATTTAAATTTTGCATGAAAATTCAATATTCCATGGTAAAAATGTAATTCATTTTTTGATTATATTTGATTCTCATACGATGTGTAAAATATATATGCGGTTCTAAAAAATGCAAAAATTTACATGTGGTGCAAGGGTACCATTTCAAAAGTGTTCTTTCTCACTAAAAAAAACACCCTTTAACCCGAAATATTTTGATGAGCATATTTTATTATTTTTTTTTATAGTATAGTAAACGTGCATACAAAATTTCATCAGCCTACCACTTATTTTCAAGGAGTACTTGGTAATATTTTGGCTCTTGTTCTTTAAGTAAATGACTATTTATAAGGAGTGCAATAACTTTTTAGATGACGGGACGGTCCAGGCATTATGCTATTGGTTTTATTCGATCGGGCGTTAAAAATTACCTCGAAATCATGTATTATATTAATAAAAAGGTTTCATTAGCTGTACTATGATATGCAACAATGCGGGTGCAACACAGAAAAGCTCTTTTATCTACCCTCCTGGATGGAATACAAGGTGGCCCAATATCTCAAAATAACTCTTATATTGAGTAGTACCAATGATATAAATTTCATGCTTTTATCACAAAGTGCACGGTTTTGTTGCTAAGCCGCCTCACTACCAGGAAATAAGACCCCAAAAGAAAAAATTAAATAAGGCCCCAAATTGGGGTATTTTTTCATAATGAATATATGCCCCAGTGAAATAAGGCCCCATCGAAATGAAAAAATGCCCCAAAAATAAATGAAACAAAGACCCAATTAGTTTTGAACTTTTTTAGAAAAATTAAATAAGACCCCAATTTTTCTTTTTCATAATTAATTTATTTAAGGTAATGAAATATCACCCCAAACCAACAGAACCATCTTTATAGATGGAACTTTTAAAATTGTTTCTCAAGGATGTTTACTGCACGATCTTTACATGGAAACGCATTAGTTTGCAGCACGATCTTAACATTGAAAAGCATTATTTAATAACAGAATAGCTGAAAAATCGCGCGAGGGAGTCCACAATATGCAGTACTTTGCCAAATCTGGGTCCTTGATAAGCGGCATTTTACAAAAGTTTTTTTGAAAGACAATTTAGTTTTGAATTTTTATTTAAAATTATGAAAAATGAAATAAGGTCCCAAATTGTTTTTTAAAATAAAATGAAAGTAAGCCCCAAAATTAGTGTTTGGGTCTTATTTCATGTGTGAATTATGCCTCAAAAACAGAATGAAACAAGGCCCCAAAAAATGAAATAACAACCAAAAATTTGAGAAATTTCGTTGTTGTTATTTTGTGTGTATTTTTTTAAGGGCCTTATTTAATTTTTTTATTGGGGCCTTATTTCCGAAGGCACTTAAATAACTAGAACTAACAGGCACTAGCAATCTTTATAACGTTTCTAAGGTCTCTGGTCAAGTGCCTCACCATCACAACAAAGCACTGTGGAAAACATTTCACTATATCAATTAAAAATATAATATCTCTGCTTATCCTTCAAACATTCAAAATTATAAACTGTCCCAATTTCTCTCTAGTTTTTATGCTCATATCTGTAAGTCATCTAAAGGTCTAGAGGTCTCAAGTTTCGTTAAAAAATACATTATGTTCAGATAGATAATTTGCATTCCCTTTCGTTATAAACGTCATTCGTAGAAGCTTTTGCGTCTTTTTTCAAGAGGGCGCTGCCTAGCTAAGCAGTAGCTAAGCTTTTTAAGCTTAGAATTACGCATATACGAGGATGATTACATGACCAACTTTCCAATATACCTGATAGAAGCAAATGCAAAAATACCAGGGAGACTTTCCAAAAAAAAAATGTGGATCATTAGTGGAGAGTTAAAATGACTACGAGATCATAACAGCAATGCGCCGTATATAAGGAAGAAGAAGAATGTTGCCTAGGTTCATTGTTCTCAATTAAAGTTATTTATGTAAACTCTTCAAACTCCCCACACTTCTTTTTGTATTAATTGATCCTTAAAACTGATATGTTCTCGTTCGAAACCATTAATCATCTTAAAAACTGTCTCTTGCAACAAAAATAATATTTAACTACCATAATGAGTAAAATAAATCTATGATAAAGTGACCGCATCGTTGAATCTTATAAGTGTCTTCTAAATGAACTCAACTTCTAACCCCAAGACCGCATAATAATGGATGTTTTTCACACCATCATCGTCACCATCGACATTATATGCTTTTTAAAGACTCCTTTCAAAACCTAAGTTATTTTTTTTTATTAAGAAAGAAAAAAAAAAAATTAAAAGAAAGTCTTGAGGTATATTATTCCTGACCATAAGGATGCAAAAATCAATATGAAATATCATTTGCAATTATAGTTGTTATTGTATAGGTATGTTGCGCTATTGCACAGCACATTCATCGAATTATCTACGTTAGGCCACAAATTATGCCTGAAGTTGGTAGTCGTTTTGATATATTTGGTCGGCTTTGAACTCGAGGCTATGATGGCTGCATCAGCAGCAGTAACAGCAACTAGCAGCTCTAGCATCTAGCAGCAGCAGCAGCACATCAGTGACACATGCAAGAAAGTGTGCTGCTACGGTCGATGCACTTGAAGCGGGAAACAAAAAGAAAACTTATTCCAGGCGCAACCAACAAATAAACGCAACGGTATGGTCGGTGGTGTTGCAACAAAATTTATTATTTTACTCAACAATTTCATTTGTTGTACTGCCATTTGTTAAAAAAGAAGAAAGTGATTTTTTTTCTTTGTTGTTGTTGTATATTTTTGTACTAAATCAATGGCTGTCACTTCAGCATGAAGAGTACCTACAGCTTTTGGCTTAAAATGGGAAAAAAAAAAAAATGAACAACGCCAATGGATCTTTGAACTTCTCGCAGAGTACATGATGGGATGTTTTGTATTTCAACTCCATAGATGGTCGGTGCGAGATATAAAGATGGACATGACGACACCTGCAGCAGCAGTATTAATCTAAAGCAGCAAACGGAAGTAGGTGTAGATTATGGCGTTAACTAGCTAAATGGTTTATCTTACTAAAAATTTGTTTGAATTGGGATTGTGAGTCATTGAGTGCTATTAAATTTGGGTGTGCATGATATGGATGAGTTGTCGCTATAAAAAGAAATTCTATACATTTTGTTTTACAAAACAGTCAGATTTGAGATATTCAATATTAATTATAGATCCAATTGAATTTAAGACGAAAATGAAAACAAAAGGTAAGGAAGGGTAAGAGAATTTCATCGCCAACATAAATAAGTTCATTCAGCTTTTTCGATCCTACTTACAAATATAATGAATTCCTTAATGTAACTTCCTTACAAGTTCACATTTCTTACAAATCGAAAATATCTTACAGGAAAAGCAGAGTTTACTTCCCTTTAATTGAAGTATAAGGAAAACCGATAAAAATTGCTTGGGCCAGATGAAATTCCCTTATATTTTCGTGTTTAGGAATTTTCTTTCTATGCAAAGCAAACATTGTTAATTGAATAATTGTTTAACGGAATAGGATGTTGTCAAAACAGAAGGAATTCGCGAATGCAGTTGAAAAAATTGGAAATCTAATATAAGCGGAATAAAATCTTTTTTTTCATGAACGAAACCCTCCAAATTACCTTAATTTTTTTGTGCCGCCTTTCCTCACTTTACTCCGTGGAGCAAGCGTTATTGCTATAGACTATGACGCCAGAAGCCTGAGTTCGTATCAGAACCTGCAGCATATTCAAACATTTTTTCACAGGAACTGCCTCTTGCTAAGAATTGACAAAGTCTGTGAGTGCTGGACGCAATACCCTTGGGAGCCTTCTTTTGAATTTAGGGGACATTTTCCAATTACGGAAGATAGTAGAGTTTTCCCGCTACCCTACCCTTATGCGATCATTGAAATTTAGACTCTTCACACTTGAGAAGTACTTATATGCTATTGATTATGTAGTTTAGAAAGGAACTAAGACGTTCACGGGTTTTTATTGCAGGAATCGTTCAATTGGTTATACAAGAAGATAAAACCGAGGAGTGCTATTAAATGAGAGGGTGGAAACTGGAGATAGGGGTGCAAAAGCCCCCTTTTTGGTTTTTTTCAATATACCTCGTAAACCAAGCAAAATTTTGATATATTGCACATAAAACTTTTTGTAGAGAATTAAATTTCCTATTGAAATAATGTTTTTTTAAAAATTGAAAAAAAAAATTTCCATACCAAAATAGTCAAAACAATCATAAAAAAAATATCAAAAAAATCGATTTTTTGAGTATTTTTGCTTTTTTAGTCGTACATTTTTTTTGGGTTGAGATAGACATAAACATTGCCCCAAAGAAAAAAAGAAAATTAAATTTCCTTCAAAATGCTGTGCTCACCAAATTTTTTCATTGAAAATTAACCGAAGTATGGCCATTTTAATCTATCTTTTTTCGCATTTTTAGTTTTACTCAAGTAAAACAGAAACATTTGAGGGGAAAGTACGATAACTTAAGCACCAAGAACTGATAATGAGATTTTGTAGAGGGGTTAGATACAATCATTGTTTACTATGGGAGGGGGGGGTCAATGTCCCCTCGTTTTGGCGGGAGGGGCAATATTCTAAAAAAATACTTAAAATAAAAAAAAAATTATTAAAAAACAACGGCAACACTTACAGTTTTGATTGATACTTTTTTTTCAAAAGCTAGAATATTAAACTTTATTTTAATTTTAAAATTTGATAAGAAATCAATTAAGGCAGTTTAATCTGTTGATCAATTTCGTATTGAAGTCCACAGTCTTTGTGAAAATTGTACTCAATGTGCTTTTTAAACTTTTTTTTCATAAGTTTTGACTTTGAAATCGGGTATTTCAAAAACAATTGATTAAAATAACTTCATTTTAAAATAAATATTAAGTTTAATATTCTAGCTTTTGAAAAAAGTATCAATCAAAACTGTAAGTGTTGCCGTTGTTTTTTAATAATTTTTTTTTATTTTAAGTATTTTTTTTTTGAAAATTGCCCCTCCTTCCAAAACGGGCGGACATTGACCCCCCCTCCCATAGTAAACAATGATTGTATTTAACCCCTCTACAAAATCTCATTATCAGTTCTTGGTGCTTAAGTTATCGTACTTTCCCCTCAAATGTTTCTGTTTTACTTGAGTAAAACTAAAAATGCGAAAAAAGATAGATTAAAATGGCCATACTTCGGTTAATTTTCAATGAAAAAATTTGGTGAGCACAGCATTTTGAAGGAAATTTAATTTTCTTTTTTTCTTTGAAGCAATGTTTATGTCTATCTCAGCCCAAAAAAAATGTACGACTAAAAAAGCAAAAATACTCAAAAAATCGATTTTTTTGATATTTTTTTTATGATTGTTTCGACTATTTTGGTATGGAAATTTTTTTTTTTCAATTTTTAAAAAAACATTATTTCAATAGGAAATTTAATTCTCTACAAAAAGTTTTATGTGCAATATATCAAAATTTTGCTTGGTTTAGGAGGTATATTGAAAAAAACCAAAAAGGGGGCTTTTGCACCCCTATCTTCAGTTTCCACCCTCTCATTTAATAGCACTCCGCGGTTTTATCTTCTTGTATAACCCATTGAACGATTCCTGCAATAAAAACCCGTGAACGTCTTAGTTCCTTATTACCCTGTTTTTTTCGACATAATCAATAGCCTATTATCTAACCATACAAATAAATGTAAGGAATAGGTCAGAAAATAAAATCCCAATGTTTTTTTCATAATGATCTAAACGCTTAGAACTGCCAGCCTAATTATTTTTAATAGTTGGTTACCGAGGAATCACTCACTAATCTTCATAGTGTGGGATATCGAACGGTAATTGTCACAGCTTTGGGTATCAAAACTCTGAAGGTATTTCTTCAGCCTAACAGCTATTCCCGTTTTGGAGTATGTAACCGCCTCACTAAAACTTCTTTGCCTGTCGCAAACACCTGTGGAAAATTTCGTCGTCTTCGACAAGAAGTTGACCTTGAGCATTGCTAATGAACCGTGAAAAACAATCTTCTGACAATTTCGTCTTCTTTGCGTTGCTTTTTTGAAGATGATAGCGAACTAATTCGTATTTTGTCGTAGCCCTTGAAAAGCACCAGCATTTTGGGGTAGAAATTTCCCTGATTCAGGCCCTCAATATTCTTATGATGAATTTGTGCGGACTCTATGTATCCGAGCACTTCGACCAATCTTTGGAAGTTTTTTTTCTTTTTCTTCAAATTGGTTAAGATTTATCATTCCCCTACAAGCTTGTTTGCCTTGTTGGTTGTGTCCTTTTAAAATACCTAACAGATAATTTTGTACACTGTTTGTACATTTCGAACTATAAGTATTTGTGTTGATAAAGATAGTATGTTTTGCATATTCGAGTTTAAGGTTCCTCTCTTTTCTTTATCTTTATTATGGAATTATGTCTCCACAAAATATTTTATTGGCAGGAGACGGTATTCGTGGGCGATCTCCTCTCTCTATTTAATTTGCAATCTTTTACTCGAGGTTTCATCTGAAATCTACTTAGCTCTGACCTGAGATTTTCTGCTCTAGTGCCTGGCGAGTACTTCCATAATACTTAAATTCACAAAATCTTGCGTCCAATTTAGATTCAATTACGTTGCGGTAGACCAAAAACAGTCTTCCAATACCATTAATGGTTAAACTTTCTTCCATAAGTTATATCTAACCAAACTACTCAAATACATATCGTCCGCCTCATGCTAGAAACATGAATGTGCAAAAATGAAAATATTGGAAAATCGTGTAACAAGGTTTGTAGGTGTCAAATAAATTAGCTTTTTTCATGTGACTAGCATCATAAAATAATGAGTTTTCCTTGCTCTCTGCGTATTCTTAATTTTGGCAAATCATAGATCACCTAAAGGGTAATCCAACCCACCAATTAACTTGAAATCCGAAAACCGAAACTTCCCACATTCATGTTTCTGGCCTAAGGGGGACAATTATTCATTTATCCCGAAGTCCACTAAAGAACACTTTTATCATATCTAATAGCAATAAATCAATTGTTTCGTTTGCTGTCAAAATCTTTATTTTAATAACGCATAAATTTGTATTTCTTTTTACCAACTAATTTCTATTAAAAAAAAACACGAATAAAAAAACCTCTTTCTTATTTATTAATAAAGTTTTCATTTTTTGTTTAACTTTCAATACCAAACATTTTTTTTGTAAAATGTAAAAGATCCTACATCTCAATCAATTTCTTTCATAACTTTAGCTTTCCAATTTCATAACATCTGTTTTTTTTTTTCTTCTTTTATTTTCCAACAAAACTTTTCTATTATGCATACAAATTAATACAGATTCCCAGAAATGATAATATTCAAATTAATTCGGGCATCTTTTCATTTTCACCAAAAGTAAGAACATATATTTACTTTACCTTGCTTATACTTTTTATCAAAGAGCATTCACTTTCTGATTGAAATCTCTTTATTCCAGTGGTATCACTTTCGATTTAGTATTTCTATTATACTCCTATGCATATTTAAGAGACTTTCGTTTATTTTATTTTTCTTTAGTGAAAAATTATTTGTTTATTTTGATCATGCTTTTGGCCTAGGCTAAGATATTTTTCTGTCACCTATTGTTGTTAAAAAGTTGGTCAAATGAATTTTAATTGCGATGGGTGAATTGAATGCCGGACACATGAATCATTTTTTTTTTAAACGTTACCGGGATTTTATGTATTCAGTTGGTAACTTTAAGCTTTCAACTTTGTTTGTTTAAGAGTACAATTGAATCATTTATTTGCAAAACATGATAAGTCCATGATTTTTAATTCTTCAGGAGAAGAAAAAAACGTTCCATTTTCTTTTGATATGCGTAACAAAATGTATAAAAAATATATTCTGTAGGACTCTTGCCTAGCTACAAAATACCGTTTCGTTTTTAATTTTTGGAGCGATAGTTCAAAAGATAAAAAATAAAAACGCTTTTGGACTTATCATACTTTGAAAATAAACGGATGTGAAATTAGTTTTAAAATGGATATACAATTTTGCTTTTAGCCCCAGTCTATCAAAAAATTGTATTAGAGACTAAAATACAATGTCCGGACTACTTATTTAACTTTAAAGTAGCTTTTAACTTAAGATTTTCAATCATTAGTCGAATATAGCATTTACACAAAAAGAAGCTGTTGTTTATTTTCAAAAGATGATAAGTCCGGGACTTATTCTGTTTTTGATACTGAAAAAATATTTCGCGTAGCTGTAAAATCGGATATAGATGGAGTAGATACTTCATATTTTGAAGACAGACGTGGTTATCCCTGGAGTACAAATTTAGTCAAAAAAACGAATTTTGAAAAAAAGTGGACTTATCATGTTTTGAAAATAAATGGTTCAATTGTGGGTTGGTTTTCAGAAACACAAAAATACGATGACTATAGTGCCAAGTACTCACATAGAATAGAAAAAACGTCCGGAGTGGTTCAAAATCCAGATTATTATTCTCTAAATGGGGAATTCACCCTAGAATATAGATAAAACAGAAAGGATTGTTATTTTAATAAATTGCACGACTGGGATCGCACGTACCTGCTCTTATGCCTAAAGTAACTCTAATGTTAAAGCTTTTTGTTTTTATTCAAGAAATTTTAAATTTGATATTTTGAAGAAATTTCAAAAGTAGTATAAAAAAAATTATATCTGTTTTTATAATTAATTAAACACTGTTTTAAATGATCTTTTACAAAAAACCAAGTATGCCATTTTATTTCTTGTATAAAAATGTATTTTTAGAAAAAAAAATTCGAAAATCGTAGGAGCCATTTTTTATAAAAAAAAATTTTTACAAATAAAAACTTTCTAACATTTTTCAAAAAAAAAAGTTGGTATACCATTTTGAAGAAATAATTAATTTACACATAAAAACGAAATTTAAAGATTTTTCATCAATCCGTTTTCAAAAAATTGATTCTTCGAAACAAATTTTTGAAATATTTTTTAAAAATCCAAAAGTGTGTTTTTTAAAAATTTTCTTTAATTTTAATATTACCTTTACTTAAATGCTCCTGTATACAAATTTTCGTTGAAAGCGGATTAGTCTTGTACGAGTTATTCATAAATCAAAAAAACCATTCTATGACAGGTACCGTTAATAACGGTACAAAAAAGTACAAAAGTTGGCTCTTATGAGTAATACTTCACACAAAAATTTTAATCAATATCGTTAGAGCCGTTTTTATATGGCATGTACCGTTAGTTTTGGTCATAAAAATAAAATTCCAATTTCCCCTCTAGGGAATCACCCAAAACTGCTAAATACCAAGTTTGAAGAAAATCACTTCACTCGTTTAGGCTGCAGCTACAGATAGAGACAGACACACAGACAGACAGAATTGCCGGACCCACTTTTTTGGCATTCTCCATCATCGTAATGTCACGTAAAATTGTTATCTCGAGTTCGATTTTTTTTACGAATCCTAAACTTGCCCTATAGTACATATATCGCAAGTAAAAAAATAAAATTTTTGAAATAAAATTCGGCAATGAAACGGCATATCGTTACTTTTGTGGAGTATCTTGCAAAATGTTTAAGAATGATAATAATTTGTCAAAATTCATAAGCTAACTTGTTAACACCTTTAAGGCTTCACTAGAATTTTATAGTACAATAACCTTGTACATTAGGACATTCGTTATTTTGTTTTTTTTTTTTTTTTTCGAGAATCAAGTTACTATTTCTAAATAATAAAAAAAAATCTAATTTTTTCAGATTTTTATTTTGACGCTAGATGGAGACGGGTTAAAATTTGTTCTTATTTGAAATAGGTATTGTGTATTTAGGTATATGTATTTTTTTTTGCTAGATGGCGACGGGTTAAAATTTGTTCTTATTTGAAATAGGTATTATGTATTTAGGTATAGGTATTTTTTTTTTTATATAGCCTTAAAGTGAAAATTTTTGATGAAGTTCTTGCTTTGTTTTAGTCAGGACATGCATGTCCTGGTCACTTAGTCTTAGAAAAAAGGTTTATACCTTTTGGAAAACGGTATTTAATAGTTAAAAATAGACATGAACTTCAAATTCCCTAAGGCTATATATTAAAAAAAAATAAAATATATGAGACTATTTAATGATTTAATCAACATAATTTCAAATAAGACTTTAATCCTCTTGGGTCGCCATCTAGCGTCAAAATAAAAGTCTGAAAAAAAAATAGGGGATTTTTTTACAATGTAGGGGAAAGGTGCGAACAGTGGGACAGTGCAAACAGTGAGACAATCCATTTTTCTCTTTTCTGAAAATAAGCACAGTAACGTTAGTTTGGGTCAAAACGTTTATTTCCTGCGTCTTTTAATTTTGTCCCGACTAAATTAAAGCTGTCCATTTTCCTACAACGTAAAATATCACACAAAATCAAGTGAAAGTAGTTTATGGAGTTTTATAAAAAGAGTGTATAACACAAAAAAATCTGGTTAGTAGACAGAACTTTTTTTTACAAATGTATTATATTAATATGTTCTTTCATAAAAAAATATCATGAAATAAGAATTCCTTCTCGTTTTTTTGTAATTATTTTTCCGAAAAATGACAAGAAGTAAACAGTGAGACATTATTAAAAAGCAAACAGTGAGACATAGATTTTTAAAAAGCAAACAGTGAGACATAGATTTTTAAAAAATCTATTATTTTAACATGACTTCAATATGATTTCTTAGTGTTTCTTGTTATTTTTTTTTTTTTTTGTTTTTGAAAAATGGGTTATAGTAACATAAATTAATTATATACTTGTCAATTACCTAATTATTTGATGTTTTCGTTAATTTTTTTTTTCACCAAAGAATGTCTCACTGATCGCACCTATTGCAAACAGTGAGACGTTTTGACTTTTTCTACATTTTAGTCCAATGTGATGCTCTCATTCATTCTTTAACTACAAGTTTTTTTGCAACATTAAGATAAAATATGTCTTAAACTGACTTCAAAGTTTCATTAAGCTATCTTGAAAACATTCTAAGATATACCAATTTAAAAAAGGGTGTCTACTGCTATGGGGGTGGACGTCATGACGAAAACCACTTTTTTGAACTTCTCTTTCAAAAATGTTTATTTGACACGAAACTATTACTTGACCTATAGATCAATAATTAAAAAGGGAAAGAAAACCAAATTTTAAGAATTAAAGTAAGGGCAAATATGTTTCGAAAAACTATATTTCTTCAAGTTGCCGTAATAATTTGAACATCAACTGTAAATTATAAAAAGTTGAAACATTTTTAAAATTGGTCAAGTTTTCTTTAATTTCATAATTTAATTTATGTTTACTTCCTTCATACGAACTGATCGTTGATTTTGGTTACATAAAAGTTTATTTAACATACAATTGAAGTGGGCGTACTAGTATCGTGTAAAAAGACCATTAAACAAAGCCGTATCGTTGCTTATATTTTGTTTATATCAGTTTTTCCTTATTTTATGTTATGCATTACGTACCGCATAATGTTGCAATTTCTCACTTCATTGAATTTGTTGCAAAAATTGATTTCCCTTAAATACTATTTCAATACAACCTCATTATGATAGAAAACGCATTAATCTGAATTTACATTTCCTTACCTTTCAGAAATATCAACAAACTGCACCTGGTCAATCAACAAGCACCTTGCTGCCGCCTTAATCTCTCTAAACGGACCAATTTCATCACTTCAGAGAGTTGTGTGCAACTTACTTGCAGCTAAAATGCCGATAAATTGTAAATTTTATGAATCTGGCTGATTGCAAACGAAACTATCTCAAAACACGAAAGAAAAAAAAAAAATTACACGAGTGCAATATCATTCATCGCACTCATATTGCAGAGTTAAAAATTGGATTTGCAAGAAAAAGCACCAAAACTTCAGACGAGCACTAATGCAATAAACACGGAGGATTTGGTTCGCATCTGCAGCAGCAAACTAACAAAAACAGTGTGTTGTTTGGCTTGGATTGGCTTTGGATAATTAAAAATACCAAACATGTATCGGCCAAATTTCTATGAATCCACATGTCTGCGTTGCAACGAAATCGTCTACCAGGTGGACCGAGTTGGCCCGCTAAAAGACTTTACATTCTTCCATTCGGGCTGTTTCAAATGCGTCCACTGTGGGACGAAATTAACACTTAAAACGTACTTCAATAGTCAGCACAAGCATGACGACAAGGAGGTGAGTTGAATGTTAATTATTCAAATTTTAATATAAAAGTCGAAGTGAGTAAATGAACGAATGCGTGAGTGAGTCCATGAGGAGCTATCTATGGAGTCATAGCTAGCGGCAACAACGGACGGTGGCGACGACAATGTATGTCGTTGTCGTTGTCGTTGTCGATGGAAAAACGCAAACGTTAATTGTGTCAAATTGCTGAGCGTGCGCGAGTGGGTGATCTGGTTGATAATAATGCTGTTCTTATTACTATTTACTTGGCTTGAGATTCTTAAATAGAATCCGGATAGAACGGAATGAAGGGGGGAGGGCTTTCCATTTCATTGAAGAATTAGAATCGATTTGGGACAGGCTCTTCCATTGCGCGCGGAGGTGGATAGTAATTTTGGTTTATAGTTTATTGGCGCTGTGCTGCCTACAAATTTCAACTCGAAAGCGAAAGTGGCGCTTATTGTTAATTGGAAAGACTGTTAAATGATTGTTTAATGGTCCATTCAACTGTATCCATAACAGGTTCAATGACTTTCAACTTATTTATTGAGATTGTTTCAGTTTCAATTAAGTTCAGAAGATCGTTATCTGGAACAGCTCTCGTTTTTATATGTACTTGTATTAAAACTTAAATTTTGTGTGCATCAAATCTCTGTGTGTGAAAAAAAAGATCCGTAGAAGAAAAGAAAATACTCTCATCTGTAATTTATTCGACTTTGTTTTTTTTTAGGGATATAGTTGCAACTTTCAAGCGATATATATAGATGCAATTTGTTTTTATAAGCAGCACTCTGCCCAAACATAAATTCGTTTCAAAGTAAATTTTCATATTAAAAAGGAATAAAAATAAAATGTAAACTAAAAAAAGTACGTATACACCAGAGTGAACCCGTTCTGTTTTTTAAACCAAAGTAAATCTTTTGGCAATAATTTCGTATTCAATCCCAATACAACAGTAAATTGTACCTCTCTGAAATTTTTTCCAACCAATCATACTTTAAATAAGCTATAGTCGCTCCGGGCTCCATACATTCTTATACCGAAGATGTTTAAACTTTGAAGAAAAAAATATGTTTTTTTTTTTTTTTGATTGCGCATAGGATTGTCATGTGCGTTGGTCTTTGTGGATGTGAGAATCTGAAAGTAGTTGTTTTTCTTGTTGAGTATAATTCGCTTAGAACGGATTCCTCACATGTCACTGAAAACAGAATCATTGTTTGTGACCAATTCTTTATAATTATGCAGGGTGTCCCACAGTCACCGCCCCAAATGAAAACCATGGATTTTAAGTCGAAAAACTTAAGAGGTAGGTAATTTTCTCGTTTTCGTCCCGTTTTCGAGTTATGACGGTTTTTATGATTTTTGCTGTCTTTTCCTTTGAATGGCTTTATCTTTGCCAAACTACGTCTGATTCGATAGATTTTTTTTGCAACTAATCAAGAATTTATTACAGTTTTAGTTTGTCTCAAAACTTTTTTTTCTGCGGACAACCGTTTCTCCGCTATTTTGCATCAAACACAATTTTCTTCGTTTTTGAAGTTGTTTCTTACACTTTCATATCATTTTAGTAAAAAAAGACACGTAAATGATTAATTTTTTGCACATATTATTAAAGGTGACTGTGGGACACCCTGTATGTACCTAATTTAATTTTTGGCATTCAAATTTTTTTTAAATTATAAATAAGAGATTCTCTATAGGGAAAAAACGAAAATTTATTTTTAGGACCCAAATTAACGCAACCTGCTATAAGATCAATGTGAAAAGATTGTTTTTCTCAAAAAATGCTCTATAAAATTTTTCATCTCGGCCGCCCTTTTGTTAAATATAGTTTTACTTTCGAAATAACAAAATTGTACCGTTATTAACGTAAGGTTAACGTTTTCTTGCTATACAGGGTGTCCCAAAAGTTAACTGCGAAACGATAACGGTAGATAGAATAGGTGGTGACACTTATCAGAAAAATAATAAAAAAATCGCAGCCATATATTTTGTGAGTTATGGGCATTTGAAAAAAAAAAAACGAAAAAATGGTCACCCTGTGACGGTTTTTCATGTGCCGTGACTACAAATCTAAAGTTTTCTCATTTTTTTTCTTTTGCTACGCAACCTTGAATAACCCTCCTATCAAATGCATTCAAAAATTTTAACTCAGCTGCATCAGTTTTAAAGCAAATATTACTTTTTTGCCCAACTAAGTACTAAAAAATTTTACATGACTCTAATTCAATGAAAAAAATGCTCTACGATGTTTCGGCAAGTTACCTTAAAAGTTGGTGAGTTCAATTCTCTTTTCAAAATGGTATAACATTGTTGAGAATATTCCATAAATAACAGAGATAACATTATTTTTTTTTAAGAAATCCGACTTTTTTATTAGGTAATTTTCCCATATTATTTAAGTTTTTGTGTTCTGAAAGGTTCTGAAAGGGTACAAAACTTAAAAATATATGGCTGCGATTTTTTTTATTATTTTTCTGATAACTGTCACCACCTAGCACCTACCCTATCCAGGGCCGTCTTTAACTATCCTGGGGCCCTTGGGCACACAAGAATTTGGGGCCCTTTTGGTAAGTAAAATAAGTACAATGGTTGGCTTAAAGGAAATGGTTATGGTTAAAAAGGGGTGCCAATATATCGTTTCATATAAAGTAAAGGGGGTGCCAATAATACGTGCATCGAGACATCAATCGTTGCCACTACCAATAATTGTACCCTGTATCCGTTATAAGTTTCAGTTTGAAGAATTGGAAAAAAGAGCTCAAACGGATTGATAGATTTGCTAAAAACTAGGTACAGACGATTTCTACGTAATTTTCAAGAGCCGTTTTTTTTATTTTTTGCCTTTTTATTTTAATGTCTCTTTTTCAACGGATATCTACAATATAAAGTTTTCGAGATATTGCAATAATCTCGGATAACGATTTTGCTTTGAAAAAAAATATGTTTTGCTGCAAATAAGGCCGCACTTTTGAAAGAAGAAAAATATTTTTTGGACCGTTATTAACGGTACCTACTTGCCATAGAACCGATTTCTTAATGAAAACGACACAACCGATTTTAATGAAAATTTTTACATAAAAAGGTTTATACTGACATTAAAACTAAGAAAACTTAAAAAAAAATTATTTTGGATATTTTTTTTTGTGTGCCGGGGATGACAGCAACATGTCGCGACAGTGCCAGCACACAAAAAAAAAGTGGTATGTACTAGGAACCAGACCTATCTTTCTATATGTGTTTGGACCCGCTGAATCCGAATTTCAAGTCCGTTTTTCCCGGTCACCCTCCAGTTTTGAGAAAAATGCAACAATGACCCCAAAAGAGGTAAAAAAAAACTTCCTTTTTTTGAGTTTTTTGCATTTTACTCAAAACTGGAGGGTGACAGGGCCAAACAGGCTTGAAATTCCAATTCAGCGGGTCCTAAAACATATAGAAAGATAGGTCTGGTTTCTGGTACATGACATTTTTTTTTGGGTGCCGGTGTTATTTTTGGATTTAAAAAATAATTTTTTTTTTTTTGAAAAACAATTTTTTTAAAAGTTATTTAATGAATTTTATGTGTCAATCTTTAAATACGAGAGCAATTCGCAATTCAAATTAAAACCATTGTACCATGGCGTTTTCCATTGAACCAAAATATTGATGTACCGTCGACGAGATAGTTTTTTTCTCAAACGTTTTCCAACGGAAAAAGTATTGATGTTTTTTTGCCCACGAATTGATTCTTTTTCGTCTTTTAATACGAATTACTCATATTTTTACACTGATTTTAACACGCACTACAAATTTGACAGTTTTGCAAACTTCAATCGAAATTATTATTTAAGGAAAAAGATAATGGAAGAGCAGAGCCGGTTTTAGGGGGGGGGCAGCCTGGGCCGTCGCCCAGGGGCGCAAGAATTGAGGGGCGCCACAGGCGCCCCGAACTTTTAGAAAAGTTTTATAAATAACGAAGTCTTTCCAATCGATGTTTTATTTTTTTTACATTCACAAAGGCGCCCCAATTTTTTTCTATTTTACATTTTCAACGGCGCTCGTATTGTTTGTCCTAAACTTTTTGAAGAATGAAGGCGCCCCCCAATTTTGGGTTAATTTATTTGGCTTCCGGAAGGACAATGGTGTCCAAAATCTTCGTTCATCTTTGAAGAACAAGGCGCCCCAATTTCTTTTGAAAGACTAAAGAAATCCTAATATTCCTCCTACCAATTTAATTTTTGCAAAGGTGCCCCTATAATAATGAATAAGAAAAGAGAAGGGAGACGGACAGAATCCCGAAATTAAAAATCCAGAAAGCCCAAAATCCAGAAAACCCTAAATTCCGAAAACCCAAAAACACAAAATCACGAAAACCCACAATCCCAAAATCCCGAAAACCCAAAATCCAGAAATGCCAAAAATTGACAGCTTCTCCATTTCTCATAAAAACTACGTTTGTGTGTGAGAATAAAAAAATAGGTCTGTTCGTTGTTCCCCCCTCCAGGGCACTCTAAGTCATTTCAATTAACTATGAAAAAAATCTGAGTTTCTCGGGTTTTCTTTTTACATCGAACACCTCAGAGCTTTAGTTTCATCAGCGAACATTAAATTTTAGAATTGGGTGGAAGTGATTCAAAGTTTTTTATTGGATTTCAGAATGAGTGAATCATTGAGTGATTCCAATTGAAAACGACATTAATGTACCTAGTTGAAAAAGTTTTTGAAAAAATATTGTTCAAATAAAACCAGCTGTACCTAATCTTTAAATGTGTTTAAACAAAAAAGTCAGAGATAAAGGTAGTCTTGTCAATTGAGCCTAAATGACATGAATAATTAATTTTTTTTTTTTTAAGTTAACCTTTTTAAGTTAATACACTGCACATTTTCAATGAATGCATTAACAAGTATATGAGAGGTAAGACATAATCTGCTATTGCTTTTTTTCGTGATTTTAAAAAATTGTTTTTAGATGAATTTTTTTTTAGAGGCGCCACTTGCAATCTTGCCCAGGGGCGCCGGTAGTGCTTAAACCGGCACTGTGGAAGAGAATTCGTTGTTTTTATTAATAAATAATAAATAATCTTACCTACAGTGGAAAAAAAGGTATTTTTCTTGTTTTTTGAAAATATTATTGTCTTATTTTTTTTTTGAAAATTGAATTTGGGTTTGGTGGTTTGGATTTAAAATTTTGTCCGCATACAACGCCACATAGTTTGTTTTCTTTTTGAAAACATATATTTTCCGTATAGGTGTAGAAAAAAATTTATTTGATTGTTTGGTTGCCATATAAAAACTAAAATTTTTTGGTAGATGGTCTGACCGACAAAAATGTTTTGAGAATATAATATTCGTTTCTTCGGGGCCCCCCTGAGAATGGGGGCCCTGGGCACGGGCCCCGTGTGCCCTTATGTTAAAGACGTCATTGGACCCTATCTACCGTTTTCGTTTCGACGTTAACTTTTGGGACACCCTGTATTTCTTTCTTTAAAGCGACTTATGTTTCGACGAATTTTTTTTACGGAAACGTTAGTAGTCGTAATATTAAAATTTCAAGAAAAACAAAAAACCGTATATTTATGTATATATGTATTTATATAAAAAACCGTATTTTTTTATAAATGGTAATTAAAAATACAAAAACAAAATTGACTTCAAAAATTAAAAAAAAATCTGTTAGGCCAGGTCGGTTTACGGACGATAAATTTCAATTTTACAAGATATTAAAAAAAATTAAAACCTTATTTTATCAGAAAATCATCTTTTAAAGTAGTTTTTACCTTTAAACAATGTATGCCATTTAATATCTTGTATAGCATATATTTTAAAGTTAATACATTTTTTTTACAAAAATCTCTACGGCAAGTACCTACAGTTAATGACGGTTCAAAAAATAGTTTTTTTTTTTATTATAAAAGTTGGATCTTATTGCGACACTAAACATATATTTTTGAATAAGAATCGTAAAAGCCGTCTTTGGCCAGAGAAGAGAGTCATCTCATAAATCATAATTTGTATTACAGTTAAAAAAAAAAATAGAAATTACTATTTTTTCATTGAATTGTGTTGAAATATATAGGTACCTTTTTAATTTTGTATAAAACTTTGACAAACACACTAAACCTTCAAAGTTGCATTTAGCCATCAACAATAAAGCTTTGATTGAAGAAAGAATAACTTTAATTTTCCTTATTTGGGTAGTACGTGAAGTAAATTACAGGGAGAAGACACAAAGTCCTAAATTGTCTCAATTTTAACGAATTTTCAACAGTTTTCAAAGCAAATTTTCAATTTTGTATTCTTTATGATTTTTTTTCCTATGAAAAAAAATCAATTAATTTTTTTCTTAAAATGATGTGAAATTCGTCAAACCATAAGTTTTCATAAAAAAAAGCATTTAATAAATTTAAATTTAAAAGTTATTTTTAATTTGTTCTTTTTTTAACCTTTGGTCAAAAGTATTTTTTATCTTTATTACGAAAAGTTCGTTCAATTTTTGAAATTTCGTTCATTATACGAACAAAAATTTAACGAAAGTATAACGTAACTATTTTGTAAAATTATTTTCTCAGTGTAGAATAAAAGAGATATAACTGGTGCGAATGTTAATTTTCAAGAGGGTTATATTTTGAGTGTAGATTTTACACTTTCATTTCCAACCAAGGTAGTGTGTTAAATCGAAAAAAAAAAAACTAAGCTAAATGAATTACAGACTCTACTGTCTAGAGGCTGTTTACAATAACACACACCCAAGGAAATACTTGAACAAATGCCGCTAATCTGTGTTTTGTTTTCTTTCAAAATAACACAGAATTGCAACGTGAAACTGAAGGTGTTTATCTTTTAATCTGTTTTGTTTTAGTTTTAGATTTGAATCAAACGTTCGTCCGGTTAAGAAATTTAAAAAAAAGATCTAACGAAGACGTTGTTCAAGTAATGAATTTCTTCCTATAACACTTATTTGGATCTTATTGTGACGCAATGCCACAGAATAGTGTTGCTTCAAAATAGCCATCTGACTTAGTATTGGTAAGCCTATGGTTTAAACGACTATAGTGGGAGGTAGATTAGTTATTGCAAGTTGTGGTGTGGCCTAATTGAGAAGGCCGTTTGAGAAAAATATCTTTAATTGGACTTCTGCTTCTGTTCATTTATTTTTTTTTATTTTTATTTAAGTTTATGAATGGAGTTTAGTAAATTATAGACAAAATGATGCGAAGATAATAATTTTTATGTGAGAAAAAAATTCAAATATGAATGTATTAAAATATGAATTTGTATTTAAGTGATCTATGTAGGACTATTATATGAATTAAGTAATAAATAAACATTAGGCATAAGTTTAGCAATTTTATAGTTATACAATTTCTTATCACATGAAGCACATTCGGTTTGTTTTTTTTTTTCTTTTTCCATAATGGTTGCTCCAATACTTCAATTGTTTCTTATTATTATCATACCAAACAGTTTTTGCATTTGCACATCCAAAGTAAGGAAAGAAAAAGTAATTTAATTTTTAAGTCCAATTCAATTTAATTTTATTTAAATTTAAGTACTACAAAATTGTAATCTAGCTAGGTGACTGAAGCAAAAAAGAATTAAAGCATGTGTTTTACGTTAAAAATAAAATTTATCACAATGAGTGGATGATATCATGGTATGAAATTTGGGCGAAAAAGATTGCTAAAAGAATGGTTGATTTTCTCGTAATCGACACAACTGATTTCAATGAAAATTTTTATACATATAAAAAGTTTAATACTTATATTAAAATCAAAAAAACTTAAAAAAAATTATTTTTGAATTTTTAGAAAAAGTATGTAAATTTTTTTTAACAAATCAATTTTTTTTAAATTACCAAAGAATTTTACTGTAACTTTGTTTTTATGTGTCAATTAATATTGCTTTTTCAATGGCAGACCATTTTTTTTTTTTTAACGTTTTTGAAAATTTCTATGTAAAGAAAATAATATTTTAAAAACGGCTCTAACGATTTTCAATTTGTTTTTGTTAAAATTCTCAATTATACGACAAATTAGATGGCATACTTCGTTTTAAGGTCAAAACTTTTTAAAGGGATGTTTTTGTAGCTTTAAACCAAATTGTGTACATATTAATTTTTTATTTTTAAATTTCTTAAAAAAAATTTTTTATTATCATTTTTTTAATTACGTTTAATGAAGTTTTTGTTATATTAAACTGTTTTTAACTAAACTTTATTAAAAACTATCATGAAAAACACTTGCATTCTTTTGAATTTTATGGGTGCCAATAATTGAATCCTCGGGTGCAATAATACTACCTGGGTGCCATTGATTGTACCTTTTTGCTGGTTTTTCCTATTTTAATATTTTAATAATAGTCTTTGTTTATTCAACTCTTTTTCTAAAAATATTCAAGAAAGAAATTCTTTAAAATTAAATTTGACATATAAAACATATTCCTAACTCTTTACATACAAGAGCAATTCACTATTCAAAGTGTAAAAATGCTTTGGGGTGCCAACCATTGTACCCGTTATGCTATGTCTGTCTATGTTTCTATATAAGAAGCTAAAGCCTTAACGGATTCAATCGATTCACTTCAATCTTGGTATTCAGTGTTTGTCGGAGAGTCTCAAAGAAGTTTTTTAAACTGTTTTTTTTTTTCAGGAGCAAAACCAACTGTACTAAGTTTTGCCATGTAGTTATTCTAGTTAGTTTAATCTTCTCTAAAACTGATTCTATGGTTTTGATAATAAATAAATTCAAGTGCTATTTTTCTAAAAAGATCTACCTTCAGACGGAAACTAATTTTTCAAAGATCTTTATTAACGATACTTCCCATAGAACAACCTTTTGTTATTTTGAACATTCTCTTAAATGATTAAACTTCAGTGACTGTTGCTTACTAACATTAACATTGGATTAGCGTAACGTAACGCAACGAAAAGTGCTGTAACTTAACGTTACGTGATGCTATCTTTTTTTATAATATACAAAAGACTTTTGTGATTTTTTTCGGTAGTTCCTTTTGCGAATTTGGTTTATACTTTTTCATGGCGCTAGAACTTTTTTCGGTCTCACTATTTTATGGAGAATCATATATGAAATTGATGTAGAATTTTCCGAGGAATTCGAATACTGTATTCACAATTTCAAAAAAAAAAAAAAATATATTTTCACCCTTATAAAGTCACTTTTCTGTGACCACTTTTCATTTTTGTCTTGCCAAATTCGCACCCGTGTGCCGGCAGAGGGTTAAGAATTATAATTTAACAGACCCAAACTTTTTGGCATTTTTCTCTTGAATCACCTTCTATAATGAGCGAAAGATTCCAATGTAAACGAAACAGTTTTTATTCACTCCTGCAACTTTTTTTTTACTGTGACTTAAGCGGTTTTTTAAATGGCCTTTTCAATAATGGAATTGAACTGACTTTATAAATAATTATAATAATAATAATAATAAATTATGTTCCATGTCAATAAATTGTCTCTAAAATGCGAATTGAGGCCACAACTGATATTACGGTTGCAATAAATAAAATACTGACTTTATTGTTTTGACTTTGTTCGAGTGCCTCATCTAACGTGTACTAAAAAACCCAATTTTCAAGAAACGAACAAAATAAAAAAAAAAAAAAAACACTTTCATTTCTTCATTAAATTGCTAGAAGATTTTACCTTAAGGGCCAATTTTTCAATAGTCAGATAAACCTCAGATAGAGCTTATTCCTAGGAATAAAAGTTTTTTTTATATTGACATTTGGCAGTTTTTATTCATCTGATAGTCTAACTGACGATTGAAAAATCAGGGCTAAATCAATTAAAAAAAAAAGTCTTTTTACAAACATTTTATAATTTGTTTAGTTTATTTCCTGTAAACGTTATCTGTTAATTAAAAATGTTCAACAAGAGTCTTCAACACCTTTTTTAACAACTTTATTTTTTGCAGGTCTATTGCAGTTCGCACGTACCAAAGAGTGGACCTGGTCATCTTGATCAAACATCTGTAGGTATAAGACAGGCATTGAATGTGCCACGAACAAATAAGTTTGTTAATGAGCAAATACGAGGCTCAAGATTAAATGGTGTCGATGGTAAGTTCAAACAAGTTTGCGATTTTTTCTAATTAACAATGTTATTAATTTATTATTTATATTTATCCTAATATCTTTATATCGTTGAGTGGTGAAAGGAAATTTAGTATTAACATACATTAAAACAAAAAAGATACGCCAAACCAAAACAAAATGACTTAGATGCATTTTTTCGAACTAAAATAATTAAAAACGTTAAAAGAAGAGTAAATCTTTTAAATAAATTAATTTTTTTTTATAATTTTACAGGTGTTAGTTCCCGTCAATCAACGCCAAACGGCTATGGCAGCCGGGAAGTCAGTTCACCCTCACAAAATGACTCCGACTACAAGTACGGACGATTCGATGCGAGTGCCTTACACATTGCACACGCACTCAAGCAGACAGAAATCCAGAAAGCCTACAACAAGCGACGAGAAAAACCAATCGATTTCTATTTGGTAAGTTAATTAGCCATATACATATCAGTAAAGATACCATAAGATTTTTCATGTTATTTTTTTTTGCAAAACCACCCAAACTCTGCCATAGATAACTTTTTTTTGGTTTGCAGTTTTTTTTAATCCGCCATTTGCGGAACTGGCTTTGGCTTGGACCAGATCTATCAGGCAACCAACGAACTGAAGGCAGTTGTTGTATTTAGTAAACCCACTCTTATAGATTCACAAGCAGTTGTAGTTGTTGCGTGATAACTTTCTTTTGAGTCAAAAATCGCACGCTAATAAAGAAGAAAAATTGAGTAATTAAAGTATCTAGAGATACTATTCAGGGCATAACATACAACGCTGCATATATTTTTCTATCTGAATGCAGCGAGAGTGAGGAGGTTTTGTATTTATTTTTATATTGTACATAGTAGTAGCCTTGGATCATAACACCAAACCAAACACCATCGCCATGCAACCGAGTATAATTTGTGGAGCGAAATCTCCTCAAAGTTCGTTAACCATACCACCAGTCAGTATCAGTATCTAAAATATATAGAAATGAAGTGCAGCATAAAGTGCATAACATTTTTTCATGGCTGTTGAATCTATACATGCATAAAATACACAGTCAGGGAATGAAATTCCAAAACTAACGTGATTTTTTGAATGAAACAACAACGCTGAAAGGCTGAATTGCATTGCAAACTGATTTTTGATTGTTTATATCTCCTGTCGGTCTGGGTTGAATATATTTTTTTTTTTTAATTTAAATTTTATTGACTGGAATTTGCATGTCAATGAGGTGGCTTCAGATAGAGATAGTGGGGCATTTTATCACAACTCTTGGTATAATTTTAAGATTTTAAACTAAACACCACTATTTTAGTTAAAAAAAAAAACGAATGTTTAGTTCTGTCACTCGTAAAAAAAGATTGAAATTTTGGGTGAATTTTCTTCGAATTTGTTAGAAAACATTTTTATGATATTCTCTAGAGCCAAAAAATCGTTTTTTTTGTTTTATTTTAAATTTTGACTTAGGGCGGAATTCATAGTCGTCACTCAAGTTGAGAAATATCTTAAGCATTAATTCAAGCGAATCCTTATTAGTAGTCATCACTGGAGTCGAAATTTTTCTCAAGTAAACGTCTAAGGAGGCTTTTTTACTTAAGGAAACGCTTAATTTTTTTTTCAGTCAGTTGACATTAAAACGCAAGAGTGTCGATTACGAGCGTTTGTTTTTTGTATTTAACAATTTAAACTTGTACTGCTTTTATAGTAAAATAAATGAATCGCGAGGGACATTTTAAATTAGTAGTTTGTATTTATTTATTTTTAAATATTGTTTAATCGTGACAAATCAAGCCGATGGCGGATAATAAAAAAAAGTGTTTTTTTTTATGACAGTTAATTCAAATTTGTCAAATTTTCGAATTTGAAAAAAAAATTTTCATCAAGACAAGATTTTTCTTTACTCAATTGCCTTGAGCGATTGCTTGAAATATTTCTCAACTTACTGGAGTTGAGAAAAAACTTAACTCAAGTAACGATTTTTAATTCCGCTCTTAAACTTCCGATTACAACACGTTTAATAAGGGTGTTAGGATTAAATTAAAATAAAATACTTTGAGGTATAATACAAATTATTTATGTACTTAATCATAACAATTCATAGACTTTAACAGAAACAGAAAATAGATAATTCATAAGAAAAAAAATGGGGTTGGGGTCGAAATGCTGTATGTTGCAAAATTCTTTATTCAAGATACTGTATGCCAAAATACTGTATGTCAAAATTCTGTATGTGCAAAATGCTGTACGAACAAAATTCTGAAAGTCAAAATTCTGTATAGCAAAATTCTGGTTGGTCAAAATACTGTATTTCAAAATACTGTATTTCAAAATTCTGTAGGTACATCAAAATTCTGTAAATCAAAATTCTGTAAAAATGCTGTAAAAAATATAGTTTTGATAACTTTTTTACATTATCAAAACGATATTTTTTACAGAAGTTTTACAAACATATTCTCAACGATTTTCTTTTTTTTTTTGACGGATGATGTTAGAGAAGTGACAGCTCGTCACCTTATCTTATTATCAAAAGTGGAGTTTAAGCTTCTCCTTTGCAACTGGGCGTTACCTAATTTGAATATTTTTTTTATAAAAAAAAAAACATTTACATAATTTTGTTTTAAATACATAATTAAAAACAATATTTTTCAATAATATTTTGGAATTTGAATAGGAAGAAATTATTAATTAATCATCACTCATCAAATCAATTATTTTTCAAATAAACACATTTTGCACTGGCCTGCAAAAAATATTTTTTTTTCTTTGAATAATATTTTGCAATAATGAGTGATTAGATATTTTTTTAATATAAATCTTGTTTCAGAAATATAAATTAAATTGATTAAAAAAAAAAAAAAATGAAAAATAATTATCGTCGATGCGAACAGGGGTGCAGATGTTTAAAATATACAAAACTGTAGTCGACAAAATTTGCAGAGTTAATTAAAAAATTGATTCAGGCAACTGCAATTGTTGTTTCTGTTCTTAATGTTGTAAGAACCATCTCCAGTTACACATGTTTCGTAGTTATTGATTTGAATTTAACTCTGTTTTCTTTTATTGTAATTATTAATTAATAAAGATTTTTTTCCACACTCTGAAAATAAATTTACCACTGTGTCGGTCATGTCATTTTTCCGCTCACAAATGAACCTCAAAATATGTTTAATATAAATTTTAAAAAGGTTATTTCATTCTGAAAACCAATTTGTGTAGGAGTATGAAGCTTGAATATTGGAGGTGGTGTTGGTGGTGCCTGACTATATGAAATGTTGACATTTCATTGCACTTTCTTATTATGAGCAATACAAAAACCACGCGTATAATTCATGGTCAAGTGTAAGGAATACATGAATAGTTTTATCATTGAAGATTTTTTTGTTTAACAAAAAACCAGTCTACATTCAAATTGCAGTTTCTCTTATAATTTTGTATTGTATGCACTGCACGTATCATGGGTATTTTGTGTGTGTTTTTTTTTTTTGTGTTATTGACGTACAATACAATACATATGTCACCTAAAATGGGCACGGTCGCGACAGAAAAAATCACGTGCTATATTATGTTTAGGTAAAATACATTTTCCATGTTCAATGTACACTCCTCGCCACTTGAATAGGACACCCTTTTTGTTTTTAATAAAGTGGATATAACTCCAGTCTCTTAATAGTTAGCTGTTCAATATTTTACTATTTTGTGTGTCCCCTTATGCACTCTCTCTGTGAGCAAGATCATTCATTTTCAATGCCCCGTTAGTTAAATTTTGCAATTTTTTGCGGAACAACTGTGAAAAAGTTGCCCCTATTTTTGTTCACTTGAATAGGACACCCCCTTTTTAATTGGTTTTCGGGTGCAAATCAAAGAAGGTGGAATTGCAAAAATGTTTTCCAATGTCTTTTAGTAATTTTTAGCTAATTTCAATTTAAATGGGTCGCGCGAAATTATTGGCAGAGGAAGAAATAGCGAAAATCTAGAGTGTCACCCGATTTTTCACCAAAAAGGTAAAAAAACGCATCAAAGCCGAAACATTTTTTCATTTTTTTTACGAAACGAGTCCAACTGTCGAAAAAATATGAAAGGCTTAACAATGAGTGCCATTACTGCAGCTGACAGAAGAGCGATTCAACGACTCGCATAAAATTTACATGACTTTGCCGCCGAAAAGAACGAAAAAGTGGTTAAAAAGCAAGTGCATCCGTAGTGAAGCGAGTGATTTCGAAGGCCAAAAACTTGAGGCGATTGCAGCTTAAGAAAAAACCATGGGTTAACACCTGCAGTAAAGAACAACGCCTTAGTTTCGGTCTGTTTTATGACATGAAGTAAAGCATGTTTTCTCCAATGCGAAAAAAAATTAATTTGGGGGTCCCGTTGGCCTCAAGTATTATTTTTATGAAATAATGGATAGTCCTTCCTTCGCAAAATATGAAAGAAAAAATTTAAAGCCAACGGGACCCCCAAATTAATTTTTTTTCGCATTGGAGAAAACATGCTTTACTTCATGTCATAAAACAGACCGAAACTAAGGCGTTGTTCTTTACTGCAGGTGTTAACCCATGGTTTTTTCTTAAGCTGCAATCGCCTCAAGTTTTTGGCCTTCGAAATCACTCGCTTCACTACGGATGCACTTGCTTTTTAACCACTTTTTCGTTCTTTTCGGCGGCAAAGTCATGTAAATTTTATGCGAGTCGTTGAATCGCTCTTCTGTCAGCTGCAGTAATGGCACTCATTGTTAAGCCTTTCATATTTTTTCGACAGTTGGACTCGTTTCGTAAAAAAAATGAAAAAATGTTTCGGCTTTGATGCGTTTTTTTACCTTTTTGGTGAAAAATCGGGTGACACTCTAGATTTTCGCTATTTCTTCCTCTGCCAATAATTTCGCGCGACCCATTTAAATTGAAATTAGCTAAAAATTACTAAAAGACATTGGAAAACATTTTTGCAATTCCACCTTCTTTGATTTGCACCCGAAAACCAATTAAAAAGGGGGTGTCCTATTCAAGTGAACAAAAATAGGGGCAACTTTTTCACAGTTGTTCCGCAAAAAATTGCAAAATTTAACTAACGGGGCATTGAAAATGAATGATCTTGCTCACAGAGAGAGTGCATAAGGGGACACACAAAATAGTAATATATTGAACAGCTAACTATTAAGAGACTGGAGTTATATCCACTTTATTAAAAACAAAAAGGGTGTCCTATTCAAGTGGCGAGGAGTGTATATAAGATATGTCAATATCCATATGTATTAAGGTACGTTCAGATCTGGAAGGTATGTATCTATATAAATCTCGAATGTAATTACATTATGTTTATGTAGTGGAAAATTTTAAATAAAATTTCCAAAATCCTACTAATTTTTTCCTTGCTACCATTTTTGGTATAAAAAATCTTTTAATAATGGTATCGCACATACACTGCAACATTGTTAATTTTTTCAAGGAATCATAAGTTAGTTAAGTAAACTCCAGATCAAAGATGGTTTTGATGTTTTGTCCCCCAAATTAACTTATAGAGTAGAGTAGACTTTTCTTTCAGATCACTGCGTGCAACTCATGGTTTATGCCTTGTGGTCTTCTGAACATATTCTGATACTTTTTTTTTATTCGACAATGGAAAAATAAAAATCGGGAAGCCTCTAAAGAGTGCTCGTTTTTTACGAAAATCGATATTTTACGAGTTGTTAGAACCCATCTAAATTCTTGCCCATGCTAATTTTTTATTTCGAAGTCAAAATGGCGTAATAATTATACCGTTTAACGATTTATTTTTATGAATTTAACAATGTTAAAAACATAAGTTTGTGGAAATCAAAAGATTGTTAGGTATTTAAGAAAACCGTCTGCAGGTAAAGTTAAAAAAAAAATAAGCATGGGCAAGAATTATAGAAACATCTAAATGTCAAATATCTAAGGATTGAAATAAGATATCGACATAAATTAAATGCAGTCACAAAGGTTAGTGTTGTATATAAAAACTAAATCATTAAAGAAGTTTTTAAGTGTAGTATTGGAATTTAAATTTCTATTGAAATGGGTCAGGGGATGTCAAAGTAGCATTTTCTTAAATCCCCCCATAAACGAAGTTATTATTACAGAAAAGTTCTCAGTTTGAGTGCTCCACATCTTTTAAGGTTCAAATAGTTTCTAACAAATATAGAAAATACAAACAAGTTGTAAAAGAAATTTGTTCTGGGCGGGATTTTACACAATTTAAAAAATCTGATTTTTTGCGAAAATGTGCATTTTTCGGAGCCTTCCCGATTTCGTTTTTTCCATTGACGACTCAAAATAGGGAATCAGATCAGGTTCTAGAGACCACTCAGAATAAGTTATGAGCAGTAGGTAGTGAAATGAAAAAGATTAAGTCAATTCAAATGGGTTCAATCTTCAGAGGCTTCCCGATTTTTATTTTTCCATTGTCGAATAAAAAAAAAGTATCAGAATATGTTCAGAACACCACAAGGCATAAACCATGAGTTGCATGCAGTGATCTGAAAGAAAAGTCCAAAAACGCTCCACTCTATTATAGAGGCACTCACACAAGCGTCATCTGCTGCATTCCATCGAGTAAAATACATTTCTGAGTTACATGAACCCTTAGAATATTAATAAGATTTTCCATCATTCATATCCGAAAGTGATAAACATAAATATCTACTTTTGTCCATTAAAAATTCATAAAATTGTATGTAATTTCTATAAAAGATAACCCAATAATAATTTTTCAAGATATGCTTAAACATAATTAACAACATGCCACACGCTATCGTCAATGTTCATATAATAAAACAAACAGCATAATGACAATCATTTATCACGCATTTTATTTCACGCCAACATTTTACCAGCCATCATATGTATAGTGTGCTTATGACTCGATTATGATCAGTTCGAAGCCTTTACCACAGAAGCTTGGTTTGACAATTGAATCTTACCTGTGAGCGAGTTGACATTGAGTGAGGACGGATTGATGCATCAATTTCCATTGTAGTGTTTTCTATGTGATTCGAATCTAAATCAGGAGCAATGCACCGATAATTTCTTCTCAATGCAAACTAAATTGACCGATTAATGTTTTCAAATGAAACAATAAAAATAAATAAAACCTTTTAATGAAAGAAGATCCGTGAAAAGTGTTTGTTTGTTTGTTTTTTTTTGCAAAGTAAGAATTTACTAAATTCCACTCACGCAAATTGATCGTAAACTAAACAACAAACACAAAGATATTCGAATGCAATTGTTTGTGGCTGCTGATTTAGGACGATTTCTACATACCGAAGCTTAGCAATAAAATAATAGTTTATAATAGATAGGTACGAAAAAAAGTACAGTAAAGGAAAAAACAACAACAACAACAACAAAATAATAACGCAGCTGGAAGGCATACCTATGTTTAACAAAACCATAAGGTACGTGGTGGTACGATGGATGCGCAAAGCAAACGTCTTCGTTCCATTAACTATTTGCCAATATGTATAATTTACATTACTAATTAGATTGGCACGCATCAGTTAAGCGGTAACTGGCCCATAATCACGCAGCCAATGGTTTCGGATCTTTGCATTTTTTGTTTCTTTTGTTTTTTTCATTTATTGTTGGCAATATACATTCAGATTACTAGCTTTTTCTAATGTTATGATAAATTTAATGATATAAACATGGTTGTTAACGGTTAATGAGTATCGGTTAAGACTGCAGTTAAAAAAAAAATAAGTTTAAAGGGTTTCATGAGATGCATATTGCATATATTGCATGTTTCATAAGATATTATTAAAAAAAAAAGTTTGTACAACAGCTCTTTTGTTTTGTAAGCTTAATGAAGAATATCGTTAAGCAATTCATATTTTACAAAAGTTGGGGCCTAAAAAGTTTGTGCGTGGATTCTTTTTTAATAATTTAAATTGTCAGAATGAATTTTGAAATTCTGACTACGTGAAAAAGGACCGTAGTTCCAAATTATGTGGGTATTTTAAAATTCTTGTTGGCCAAAAGTATTTTTGCAAAAAATCAATATTCTTATTCTGTCTCAAGAAAAAAATTTTTTTTTGTTGCGTTTTAAGAATCTCAATATCATTAATAGGATTCTCGAATATGCACATTATGTAATCATTTTTCAGAAATATATCTTTTATTATCTCGCTTCGAAAAGTAAAAAGGAATATTGTACGAGAAAACTAGTTTTTAACAGTTGAAAACAAAACAAAATTTGCATATTACTCAACCAACAAATTAACTGCTCTTGGAAATTCAAAAAAAAATATATGTTTTTATTCTTCTTAAAAAAAAAAAAAAAAAAAAACAAAACCAAATTGTATCAATAAGTCTTATTTTAAATGCCAAACTTGATGTACATTATCTAATCAAGTAAATTGATCTTGTTTCCTTAATTTTAAGTTCCGGACATGTCATCGTTTTCCTCATTAACACCTACACGAAATCAATACCATAACGGATATATATTGCAACTAAATTAATAAAGATGCCAAATTAGAGTTAAAATCGATATATTTCAATGTGCTCCAAATTCAATTAGTAACGCAAATATAATATATATTACATTTATCAGTTAAATCTCTAAAGCGGTCAAAACTACTACCCAAACAATGTCAAGTTCAAGTTGATATAATATCCAAAAGTGTAGGTTGAGTTGAGATACTCTATGTTTATTATATGTACTTTTGTTCATTGTTATTCGTATCAAACGGCATTAATACAATATTTCCTAGATCTTAAACAGCTGTTAAGCTGTTGTTTTGACACCTACACTATTAGGTCCCCCCGGTAAAAGATTAGGTAACAAAGCAGACATAAAAATATGGCTTTTGTGTTTTTGTTCAAAAAAATTAATGTTATCATCGTTGAATTTGGTATTTCAATTGGATATGAATTTTCAAATGTGTTAAGTTGTGAAAATACTTTAATTTTTTTTTTTTTTTTTTGAAAATTTTTTTCACAGTTCAGTAGTTCTATATCTCCAGAGTTTCTTTCTTCATTCTCACAGTACACATAAAAAGGTAATATATTCCGAACTGACATTGGTCGCCAAATTGTCAAAAAATGACAATTTGGCGACCAACGTCAGCTATCGAATTCTTAAGGCTTGGCCACACCGGAGGGTATGCGGTAGCGGTACGGGTAGAGGTAACGGTACTTGTATGAACAAAATTCCAAACTGACATATCAACGTTCAGATGTTGAATTTTTTTCATACAAATATCGTTACCGCTACCCGTACCGCTACCGCATACCCTCCGGTGTGGCCAAGCCTTTATTTGTTTTAAGTTTTGGCCACACCGGAGGGTATGCGGTAGCGGTACGGGTAGCGGTAACGATATTTGTATGAACAAAATTCCACATCTGAACGTTGATATGTCAGTTTGGAATTTTTTTCATACAAGTACCGTTACCTCTACCCGTACCGCTACCGCATACCCTCCGGTGTGGACAAGCCTTTAAAATACCGACGAAAAACGCACAAAAACCGAAGAACCACGCACAACACTAATTTTTAACAATTATCGACTATTTTCCGCGAAGAAGCACCAGGAAAATTTGTTATTTTTCAATTTATAATTATTTTAAATGACATTTTATAAATTAAAACAAAAAAATATTTCCTGTTTACTGCGATTAAAATATAAAAATCAAAGGCCGATTTGACATATTGGTGCCCATTTTTGACAAACAAATTTTGACAACGTTCGGAATATATTACCTTATTATGTGTACTGTGCTTCATTCTAAAGTTTAAAAAAAAAGTTTAAGAGAGTTTAATTTCAATGAATATTGTATGCAAAAACTTTTTTATTACATTAATATTAGCCCAGGCAAATTAGTCAATACATGAAATCGCATTTTTCGCGAGACAAAATTTTTTTTATTGGAATGTGTTCGGGTGTATGTCCTAATCATAAAAGTCAATTTGTTGGGATGATAGGACGACGCGTCGGGAGCAGCCGCCATCTTGGGAAAGAATTTGGTTCCGTTTTTATTTAATAGCTCCGTTTTTAAACAAAACTGACCAAGACAGACTTATTCACAGTAAAATTATCTAAAAAATGATATACGAATGAATTCCGTGAGTTTATTTAATTCAATTTTATAGTCGGTCAAAGTCCGGGTTTGTCTCGCAAGGTTGGGGCAAAATGACATTTTTTCAAATATCTGATGAACTTTTGATTTGTGTGGAAAATTCTTCAAGAATGAATTATAGCAATTTTAATCATCTATAAAATGATGATATGATGGTTACAAAAACAATTGAGGGCTCATTGCATAAAACCCAAAAAGACATACATGTACTTACTAAACCCTAAATGGTTTATAGCTTTTTGAAAAGGGTGTTTAATATAGAATAGAACCTCATCAAAAATTTTTACATGTAGGTTATATTTAAAAAATGGCCTAATAAGTCAACATATACCTATTTTAAATGAGAAAAAACTTTAACCCTCTTGGGGCGCCATCTAGCGTCAAAATAAAAATCTGAAAAAATTAGGGGATATTTTTTTTTATTATTTAGAAACAGTTTTTCTACTTAGGAATTTGATTCCCAAAAAAAAAACCTAAATAACGACCGCCCTAATGTACATATTATGTAAATATGTACATATGTACCTACATATTATTTTCTTTGGTAGTTTGAAATCAATTTTTAAAAAATTAAAAATATCTGGTATTAAACTTTAATAAAATAAAATATGACTTACTTTTTTTTGCTATAAATTCTTAAATCCCAGATTTTGAGCCATTCCTGTTGACAGAATTTTGTTCCTCCCGTCGCTATGTTTGTAATCTCTGGACAGGTGCATATGTAGGTATCTTTCCAACAAAGAGTTTTCGAAACAGTTTTTCGTTTAGTTTTGAAATTTTAAGGAATTTAAATTGGCCCACTCACTTTCACCAAAATTTTTAAATTTCAGTAAAAAAAAATATTGAAAGAAAAAAACAAACTGAAAATTAGTTTTCAGTCGACACAAAAATAGAGTGATAGAGTGATTACTTAAATAACATTCAAGTGGACTTATAAGTTGTAAGGACACCTTTTTTATGTCAGAAGATATCAGAGGGCTTCTATCACATCTCTTGAGACAGGTTAGCCAAGGACGTAGCTAATCATTTAATCATTTCAAAATCAATTTCAACTTAAAAACGATCTACGAGAATAGCTGCGTTCCTATGAGGGCATTGATCTACTCCTTAGGACTTAAAGCTGCTTTTAACTACTTTTTCAATAGTGATAGTACCTTCTTAATAGCAACTTTAAGTACTAATACTTTAATACTAAGCACTAGATAAATGCTCCCAAAAGGAACGCAGCTAATAATTGGTGTTCAATAACTTTGATGACATTACATTCGATTTAAATGTAGGAACTAGTGTTCTGTTATTCTCTCTCATTTTTATTTGAAAAATTTAGTTTTGGCGATCATACATATTAACAGAACGCAAAATAAAAGCGTTTTTTTTTTACTATTTAATAGATTTACCATTTCAAATTTCTATTTAACATATTTAGAACTTTAACACTGAAATAAACCTGTTCGAAAGATAACCAACTACAACTAACAACACATCATCAGTCACTATCAAACCAGCCTATGATTGATGATCATCACAAACAGCTTATCTCTCTTCCCAGACCTGGTAGAGGTAGGTTTAACTATACACGCAGTGAATAGCAATTCGAAACAAGTTGATTGATTCTTGATCTTGATGAATAGCGAATCATTATTTATAGACGTCATTCGTCATCATATTCGTCCACCATCGTTTTAGACCCATTGCAAGTCTGCTAGATGACAATTCTTAAGTCCATTGAGAACTTTTTTTTTTCTACCAACCCAGCTATCGCTTGAGCTACTGATGCTGGTATATTTTGAAACTGTGCGTAAAGTGAAAGTACTTCAAGCTCTTTGGTGTCCAAGTAAATAAATAGTGAAGAACGATGATATATATACACCAGGCACAGCGACATCCGTAGAGACTTTAACACACACAGGAAATGATGTATGACCAGGCCAGTGGGTCTTGCGCGCGCGCACATTGCAGAATCTTTGTAGACGCGCGCGTATATTCTCTTTGATTCGCAATCGCGTTTCTTTTAAACGTGGCATGGTTCTGTGTTTGTTTGTGTTTTATGTGTTTATGCACTGAATCTGGTAGAACTCGTTCCAATAGATAGAACACTGGCCAGACATGCATGGCAACTTTTCAAGGAGGAAAGATGAGATGAGCTTAGATTTGATTGTTGATTTGTTTATTTTTTTCTATTTCTCCACCAGAATTTAGAATACGAAAAACAAAGATGGCATTTTTAGAAGAAAGAGTAGATCACTTGTTATATTGGTTCTGTTGTTGATGTTGTTGTGATGACTTCACTATTTTAGATGACTGCATATTAATCGGTTTGCTGAATAGAATATTTGTATTGTCATTTTGTTCTCATTTTGATCTACACTCTGAGTCACACAGTTTAATCGGATTTAGGGCCGGTTTGTTGACAATCGATTATCTTTTAATCAAGGATTTTTGTATGGAATAATCCTTGATTAAAAGATAATCGACTGTGAACAAATCGGCACTTAATGTTCTTTTTCATATTAACATTCAACGTTTAAGTTACATACATTTATTATAGTTGGTTTAGCGACTGTAAAGAGTCGAAAAAATTTTCAGCAATTTCGATAGAGCCCGCTCTTATAACCGAGACAAAGATTTAGAAAGTGATTTCAGACAAATCACCCCTACTTCCATTTACCTTGTATAAAACAAATTCTTGGAAGCGATCTAAACGATACGAATAAAGTTTACAAAGGCTAGCCATATTTAAAAGGAAAGTGGAAAGTCAAAAGTCTTCTTATCTTAAGGTAGCGCTAACAGTTCAGGATAAATCTTGGCCCCAACCAACAAGATCTCCAGCCAGCTCTTTCATACATATAACCAGCTGTGCCCAGTTGCACCCATCGAGTTGGTTGGGATTGTTCTTAACTTGTGCACACCACCTGCCCCCTTAGCCACTAAGTTTTCAGCTTTCTGTCCAATGTCCAATTGGATGGTTAAGATGTTTTACGGAACTTTCTTAGTTCTTCGGGATTTTTAACGATTTAACGATATTTTTATTGAACAGTTATTATATATATACAATTTGCTTAAAGCTAGTTATCTAAAAATTTACATTGATTATATTAGTATTATGCTTGCACAAAAAGGGGCCTAACATTTTTACATTGTTTTTTTTTTTTTTCTAAGCTAAATTTACAGTTAATTGTAATTGTGTTTGTTTTAAATATTAATTCTGCTGGCAGCTTCTTAACTCAGGTTGTTCAAGTCCGGTTGTCATTGTGAAGGTTGGATTAGGTACGATAGTGAGCTGATCCAGGATCGAAGAAGGGGATGTTCTCTTCGTCGTTGGTTGATATCAAATCCTCATCCAAAAGTTCCTTAGCTTCTAGGTACCGCTGGTTAGGATGTCTTGGCTGGTTTATTACTCTTTCTATTATTGGGTTTGGATGGTTGCTCAGGTTCTGTAGGCATTAGGGTGTCTGTTATTTCCCAAAGTGATGTTTTCGGGGGTGACACCCCCCAGATCGAAAGTTTAGGGCCTAAATACGGGGAATTTAGCAAAAACAAATTTTTTGGGGGTCATTAACCCGTGCCTCTAAGGTCATACTTTCCCCATACAAATTTGTATGGGAAATTTTTAACTCATACATAAAATTTTTGTTCTCTCGAGTTAAATCATCTATTTTTAAAATGTTTGTTGATTCTGGTTGGAAAATAGTTCCTTTAAAAGATTACATTCAAAATTTCCCGTTAAAAATTTTTTTTATATTTTATTTCGGTTTTTGAAATTATTAGCTGTTTTCGTAGTTTTTGCTTTCACCTATCACATAATTTTAAATGCAGTTTTATTGGTTTTTAATTCTTTTCAAATATTGCATTCAAAAATTTGTGTATAAATCAAAAATTTTAATTTTTTTAAATTTTTTTTGAAACTTTTGCCGTTTTGAAATACAAATATGCAATGTTGATTTGTATTTAGCATTTAAAAAAACCTATTTAATTTTATACATTTGATGGAATAAGAACCTCAGCAATAGCTTGGGTAGCCAACAATACGCGAATAGGTTCGTAATTTATATCTCTTGTGTTACTGCTGATTCATGTGCAAAAGATATTTTATGTGAAAATAAGGAAGCTGAGTTTGATCCGTATCCGGACTTAAGCAAAAAAAGTTAGTGATCGTAGTGAATATTGGCTCTTTGGAACGTTCGGACATCCAGAATATCCGAAAAATGCTTCATGTCTATCACGACGTTAATAATTTGGTTGACGTTAATAGTTTGGTTGATCTAGAGACCGCCACAAGCTATTGTGAATATTGAGATGTGGAAATTGAGTGCTTGAGATGATGACATTATGACCGACTGTTATAATAGGCTTGAGTCTATTGCCAGAGTGTAGGCAACGGTTTTCGACCGTTTTACCAAAGATGTCCTCCTTTTCGATATTGACGTTAAAATTGTGAAGAATAATAATAAAACATTGTACTTGAGTCATTTATCGTTATATCTTCTCGAGAAGTTCGTATAATGTTTCCTTGTTTATATCTTTCTCCAATGTTGGAGCATGGACATATGTAAATGTTGCCCCAATGCAAGATGTCACTCGCTTATTGTTTTAAAAGCATATGATTTCTTGTCTAAGTCTTCCACTTACACAACATCCCACCTAATCAACCGTTGTTTCTGTCGATTCTGACACTTTAAGTAATAGATGTCACAGTTTCTCATCTTGCACATGCCATTTCCATACCAAGACATTTTCTGGATAACTGTTATATACGCTTGGGATTATAACTTTGGGTGATATGCATACAATATAGGAAATGCTTCTGCTCGAAAAATTATAAAGTATGATTTTTTTCTATCCCCGCAACGCTCCAGGTTTTTAGTTATTTCCTCATCCATTTTCTTCTTAAAATTTCTTTATTGAATTAATTAGAGCTGAATTTATTTGCAGGACTAACTAATACTGAAAACTGGACTCTATTAGTTTAAAATAGATTAGCATAAAACAAAATTCTATCTCTTCAGTTTAATCAATAGAAGAAAATATTACGCATACGCCACAGTGACCAATTAAATTCAAACATAACAATGTATGAATTGGTTCTGGACAGATAATGAAACTAGATGATCTTTTAGTAGCATTTATATAAATTGTATCATTGGTTATTTAAAGAGTGATATACGAACATCTCGATGCACAAAACCAATAAACTATTATTTTTATATTTTTCCAGGCTCGCGAGGAACAAGCTCATCTTGAAATGAAACATCGCAAAGAAGAAGATGACCTTTACCGTAAATTTGCTCGAAAACGTGAAGAGGAAGACCGTAAAATCCAAAGTGAATTCCAAGATGAATGGGAACGTGAATTGCAGCGTCTAACTCATAAATTCGAAAAAGAATTAGCCACTTCGAGACGAAATCGTGACGAACAAAGTGTCTTGACTCTGCGTCACCAACAACAGAAAGACGATCTGGAAAAGAATATGACACTTCGTCGTAGTAAAAAGAAAGAAAGTATCACTCGGAAAATGCTTGAACATGAACGTTACGAAACTGCGGCGCTTGTCGACCGGCAATCTAGTGAAATGTTAGAACTAATCAGTGCCCGTCGGAGTGAATACATGCAAAATGAGAGCATCTTTTTGGATGATGATTTCAATGAGGGTGCCATTGCGATAGAGTATCCTAATATAGCTCCGATTCCGGCACCGCCAGCGGTCAGTAAATTTCAAATCTATACCGATCCGATTGAGTTTGAGGATGTCGATCGTATTGCTATATCGGTAAGTAGTTTATTTGTATATTCTAAGGAATCCATGTTAAATGAATTTGATTTTAAAGGTGGCCCAAGAAGATCAAAAGACTTTCACAGACCTGGTGCGTCAATTGGTTGGTCGTTGTACCACTGATATTGAAAAGGCTCGTACAATCTTCCGATGGATTACAGTTAAAAATCTGAACGCGATGCACTTTGATGACGACTTGAGGGGTGACACTCCAATGGGCTTACTACGGGGCATTAAATATGGGACTGAGAGTTATCACGTTCTTTTCAAACGACTTTGCAGTTATGCCGGTCTGCACTGTGTGGTAATTAAAGGTTACTCTAAGAGCGCTGGCTACCAGCCTGGTGTCAAATTCCAGGACTCACGGTTCAGAAACTCTTGGAATGCTGTATACGTTGCTGGAGCATGGCGATTTGTACAATGTAACTGGGGAGCTAGGCATCTTGTGAATGCTAAGGAAGCTCCAAAAACAGGACGAGGAAAGAATGATAGCCTGCGGTAAATTTGGTTTCCTAAACTAGTCATTACTATCTTATGTATTGTATTGTTTCACAGATATGAATATGACGACCATTATTTCCTCACGGATCCTCGTGAGTTCATCTACGAGTTCTATCCTCTTCAAGAAGATTGGCAGCTCCTTAAGCGACCAATAACTCTAAGGGAATTCGAAAATCTACCATTTGTTCGATCACTCTTCTTCCGATACGGACTACACTTTGCCGATGAAGGTTATGGAGCAGTGGTATTCACTGATGATACAGGTGAGAAAGAAAACCACAAAATACTTAAGTTTCCTTTGTGTAAGAAAAAAAAAATACAACATTTCTTTAACAGGTGCTGCAACAGTCCGAATAGCAATGCCAGCCGATATGCAAAGTTGCCTGATTTTCCATTATAATCTGAAATTCTATGACAGCGAAGAGGATTCCTATGATGGTGTGTCATTGAAACGTTTTGTAATGCAGTCAGTGATTGGAAATATTGTTGCATTCCGAGTTCATGCGCCATGCTCGGGTGCATTTCTTTTGGATATATTTGCCAATGCTGTAACACCGCAGGAGTATCTAACCGGTGAACCAATGAAGTTTAAATCAGTTTGCAAATTTAAAGTGAGTTGTTTTTATTTTTTCAATGAAAAAAATGATATTGTTTGCACATTTTTTATTATTTTTGTTTTATTTTTTAAGATTTGCTGTGAGGAGTTACAGACCGTAATGGTTCCATTGCCAGATTGTGCCAGCGGTGAATGGGGTCCAACTAAAGCAACAAGACTTTTTGGATTGATTCCAATTACACATCAAGTAAGTTGTTACGAGTATTCAGATGCAAAACAAATTTAAGTCAGACAATAATCGACTCTACTCTATATTGAATATGGTTTTAAAAAGAATGGATTTTATGAATGAAGGGTGCTTCAACATTTTTTTTTATCTAATCTATCTAATTTTATTTGATGTAACTCGAACTACTTCGATAGAGAACTTAACAGTTTTTAACTCGACGTGAATCTCGACCTCAATCAGAAAGTCCAAGAAAACACCCAGGTTCACAACTTGCTGACTCGAACAACAAGCTGATAAAGGTCGTTTAGTGTTTTTCTCTATAAGTCGTGCGTCGCAGTTTGACCTAAATACATATGCCAATATGCCGACATGGCAACATCATGACTGGCAACAGGGCGACATAGCAACATGGCTACATAGCAACATGGTGACATAGCAACATGGCGACATAGCAACATGGCGACATAGCAACATGGCGACATAGTGACATGGCGAAATAGCGACATTGCGATATGACAACTTGTCGCACATATCGCATATGTGGCACATGTTGCATTTATCGCAATGATCACACTTGTCGCAAATGTCGCACTTTTCGCACATGTTGCATTTATCGTACATACATGTCGCACTTGTCGCACATGTCGCTTATGAGTAATTCCATGTGAAAAGAATATACGAAAAATACTTATGTCATAAAATCTTTTTGTGTTATTTTTTACCGGTTCCTAAGCTCAAAATATGAACTTCTGTATATAAATAATCCCCCAAAAAAATTAGCAAGTGAGTAGAATGAATTAATTCCCTAAGTCACTCAATTTTTGAGAGTAAAAAAAAAACATGATCTTAAATTACTTTTTTGCATATTTCTTGCGACTTTATACATAATTGAATGAATGTTTTTTTGCATTTGTAGGGTGATATTTAGACCTTTCCAAACCCGTTATTAAAAATGAAATTAGTCCATTTTAAGCTGATCTATTACAAAAAAGGTGAAAAACACATTTTATTTTTTTTCTAAAAAACCCATTTTTTTAATTTTTTTTTTCAAAACTGTTTTTGAAGTAAAATTTTATGATATTTTCAATGAAAATAGTTTCGTGATAATTTTTTCACTTTTAAGCTGTTTTTTTGCAATTTTTTATTTTGATGATTCAAATTTTTACATAAAACGATAATGAGGCTCGGCACGAGTACGATAACTTAGGCCACAAGAATGATAACGGTATTTTGTAGAGGAGTTCAATACAATTATTTTTTACTACGGGAGGGGGGAAAGGCAATTTTCTAAAATATGACGTAAAATACTAAAAAAATTATTAAAAATCAACGGCAATACTTACAGTTATAATTGATATCTTTCTGAAAAGCCAGAATTGTACACTTAATTCTAGTTTTTAAATCAAATTATTTCAATTAATTTTTCTCGAAATAATCAACTTCAAAGTTAAAATTTGGGGGAAAAAGTTTTTAAAAAACACATTAAATACTATTTTTGCCAAGACTGTCATTTTAAATATGAAATTAATCAATAAAATTCTTATCAAATACTGAAAACCAGAAAATTGAAAAATAAAAACAATTATTTTTTATCAGATTATAATTTTTATGGCTGTTTTCGATATTTTTGCCACCATCAAAAAACATATCCAATATTCAATATTATAAGGCGCTGAATCAACAACATCATTAAAATATATGGATAGTTTTCAAAATAAAATTTCGTGGAACCAGAAGTACGATCTCGAGTTGGTCTGAGAAAATAATTTTTTTTATTTTTCAATTTTCTCAAAAACTAGGAAGCATTCAAACATATGGACTTCAGTATTTGATAAGGAATCAATTGTGACACTTTATTTTATCAGCCATTTTTTGTATTGTAATCCACAATCTTGACAAAAATAGTATTTAATGTGTTTTTTTAAACTTTTTTTTACAATTTTTTACTTTTAAATCGATTATTTCAAAAACAATTGATTGAAATAACTACACTTCAAAATTAGAATAAAATGTACAGTTTTAGCTTTTGAAAGAGGTATCATTCATAACTGTAAGTGTTGCCATTGTTTTTTAATATTTTTTTTATTATTTAAAGTCATTTTTTAGAAAATTGCCATTCCCGCCTAAACGGAGCCAGATAGACCACCTCTCCCATAGTAAAAAATGATCGTATTTAACTCCTCTACAAAATACCGTTATCAAATCTCGGCGCCCAAGATATAGTACCCTCCCCCAATTTTCCTTCACTTGTTTTGGTACGATCTTTTTTAAAAATTATTTTACTTTTATCAATTTAAGAAGAATTGAGCAATATAAAAGCACTGTTTTTATAGTAAATTTGATGAGGAATACGATAAAAATAATTTTAACCGTTTTAAAAAAGATTAAAACATAGTTTTAAGGCTTTTTTCCCAGCATTTATCAGTAATTTCGACTTCTAACGCCTGGGAATCAGTCAAAAATATTTTTTTTTGAAAAAAGAAAAATTGAAGTACATAAGTAGATCTATTGAAACTCAATACTTTTTACTCAAACAGCTTTTTGATTAAAAAATTATTTAAGCTTTAAAAAAATTAAAAACTAAAAGAGCTTATTTTTTTTATAAAAGGGGTGCGCGCAACCCCTAAACATCGTCGAAAAATTCTGGAAAAATTAGGGTAGCATTATTTTGTGTCGAGAAAACAAGTTATCGGTAGAGCAAGTTAAAATAATGAAAAAATGATTTTTTTTTGGTCCACCCTAATATATATAGATATATTTCTAGACATTAAATCCAAATGTTAACAAAGCGGATGTTCTTCATGTACCAGGAGCATTAATTGGTGTAGGTAGCTTCACTTTAATTTCTATAACGCTTAAGCGGTATATAATAGAGTTCTCATCGAGAACAGTCTAGCAGAACTTGAAGAATTCAGGCATTTTTTTAAAATCCTCAATTATGTTGTACATATTCCCATTTTTTCTTTAATTTTGCTCACAAATGCTAGTTTCATTATTTTTTTTTATAAGAACATTAAGATTTATTAAATAAAACGTCTGATACAAACTACTCGGGCGGTTTTGAACATGTTCAAAAGTGCCCACCATACTTGTTCAAAACTGCCCCAACTGTGTCAACGACATAAAATGTTGAATAAATATTTAACATTAATATATTCATTCAAAAATTCACCGTCAATTAGTTTAAAATTCATTAACCATTAAAAAAATTATATTGCGTTTTGAAATCACGTACCAATTTTTTTTTAAACTCTTACAACTAAAAAACTGAAATAATGCAAAACCACTATAAAAATCACCTTCCACCTATAAATCTGAAAGTCAGCCGAGATAACCAGTGGCGGATCCAGGATTTTTTTCTGGGGGGGGGGGGGGGGCACAAGGGACGGATTGGCAAAATCAGCCAGAACAGTTAGAAATAAAGTGAAGTATCATACGACTGACTGACAAGCAGCGAATTTTTACGACGCACAGTGCGGTATTTTGGTCTAAAACCTGGCCAAAAATATTTTGGCACATTTCCCACATCAAATATGTAGGCACCAAATGACAAAAAAGTTATTTGGAAGGAAAAATATTTCATTTTCTTGTTACAGTAAAACCCACTTAAGTGCTTACCCACTTACCTACCGATTAGACGGGAGAAAAAAAAAATATAAAAATCATAAAATGCACGTACAATCCTGTGCCATATTAAAGTAGTTTTCTATTCTTTTTTTTATTTTTTGAGAAATTAAGTTTTAAAGAAAAAATTTTGAAAAAAATGTGTACGTTTTTTAATTGATTTTGTATAAAATTTTGCAATATTATGGACATATTTATACCATTATTTAATCATTATTTAATGACCTAGTAGTTTTTAGTCAAATACTAAACACTTCATTCTAATAAATATTAAAGTTCCGAAGAATAACAAAAAAACTGAAACATACTTTTTCCCGGGAAACACAGTTTTTTTTTTTATTTGCATTAAAATTTGTTTATATCTCAAGAATATTGTGTTCAAACTGTCTTTTGAGCCAAATTAACCAAGTTATGAGTATTTTAATACTTCGCTTACGAACGTTTTAGTGCAGTTAAAAACTTCAAATCGTTCTCCCTAACTAACTAATGTTTTCAAAGCCGGTGCCCCTCCCATAACTTCAAAACTACTCCACCGATTCTTTTGAAATTTGGAATACTATTTTTTTTACATATTTTTAAAGGTATCCCTGGAGAAACTTTTTCAATAAAATAATATTTATAAAAATCTATAAGTTAGGGTCGCTTTTGAGGAGTTTTTTTTTAAGGGGTCTTTATTTTCGGGGTGCAAACTTGGGCAAACTTCTGAAATGCAAGTTTGTTCTACATATCCAGCAGTTAAATAATATACAAAAAATAGAGTTGCATATACAATAAAATTTTTTTTAGAATACCATTCATACCTTGATTGTCGATGTCCATATCAAAATTTTTCACCAAAATCACTTGAAAGTTAAAAAAAAAAACACTTAGAAAATTCACTTTAAATGGAAAAAAATTCGTGTTTACCCAACAAATAGTCGTTTATTTATTTGTGGGGTGGAGATTTTCATGGAAAAGCGATGCAACAAACAATAAAATTCGCATATCCAGTCAGAAATAGACAAGAGTTTCACTCAAGTTCTTTTTGTCATTATTCATATATTTTAACAACTCGCCATGTCGCCTTGTCGCAATTTCGCCTTGTCGCCATGTCGCCATGTCGCCTTGTCGCCATGTCGCCTTGTCGCCATGTCGCCTTGTCGCCATGTCACCATGTTGCCTTGTCGCCATGTCGCCTTGTCGCCATGTCGCCTTGTCGGCATGTCGCCTTGTCGCCATGTCGCCTTGTTGCCTTGTCGCCATGTCGCCTTGTCGCCATGTCACCTTGTCGCCTTGTCACCATGTCGCCTTGTCGCCATGTCGCCTTGTCGCCATGTCGCCTTGTCGCCTTGTCGCAATGTCGCCTTGTCGCAATGTCGCCTTGTCGCCATGTCGCCTTGTCGCCTTGTCGCCATGTCGCCTTGTCGCCATGTCGCCTTGTCGCCATGTCGCCTTGTCGCCATGTCACCATGTCGCCTTGTCGCCATGTCGCCTTGTCGCCATGTCGCCCTGTCGCCTTGTCGCTTTGTCGCCATGTCGCCTTGTCGCCATGTCGCCTTGTCGCCATGTCGCCTTGTCGCCATGTCGCCTTGTCGCCATGTCGCCATGTCGTCATGTCGCCTTCTCGCCATGTCGCCTTGTCACCTTGTCGCCATGTCGCCATGTCGCCATGTCGCCATGTCGCCATGTCGCCTTGTCGCCATGTCGCCTTGTCGCCATGTAGCCATGTCACCTTGTCGCCATGTCGCCTTGTCGCCATGTCGCCTTGTCGCCATGTCGCCATCAGAGAACCAAACGAGTCGAGTATTGTTTACGAACATCGAGTGCTTACTCGAAAAAAAAACGATCTCGAACAAACAGAATCAACACAACTCAAATATGTTCGAGCTTTCCTGTTTAGGAGTATGATGACTCGTAAGTAATCCTACAATCTTTTTAACGGTTAAAGCAATTAATTTGCTGCCAGGGAACTTTTTATAGAACGTTTAAGTCCCTACAAGAAAACATCTTGCTAATTTGAAAATATTGAATTTTCAGTGAATTAGAAAATTTTGAAATTGAAAATTGATTTTTTAATTTTTTTCTCGATTTAAATCGTGAATAACTTCTTTAGAACTCAATTTAGGGAAAATTACTATGAGACCTTTTTTGTAGAGAATTAAATTTCCTATAAGAATCTGTCGTGGTTTTATTTTTCTATTCACTTATTTGCTCATCACAAAATTCCAAAGTGAAACAGTCAAATTGAAAAAAAACACTTCGATTTAAAAAGCTTAATTACTCGAATACGGCTCGTCTGACGAAAATTTTCAATTAGATCTTTTTTGTAGGAAATTTAATTTTATATAAGAAAAAATGAACAGAAATTTATTTTACTTTGATCGTCTAGCAGTTCTGTTGTAAAACATCATATCATGTATAAAAATAAAAAAACACCGATGATAGACCTCTTAAAATTTTTTTTAACGGCTCAAATTTTCACCAAATTTTTTTTTCATCATCCTGAACAAGATTTTCGAAGTAACTTTCAAAAAAAAAAATATTTTTTTTTTTTGGCCCAGTCTTATATACAATTATTTTTTTTTTAGAATACCATTCATACCTTGGTTGTTGATGTCCATAGGTATTAAAATTTTTCACCAAAATCACTTTGAAGTAAAAAAAAAACACTTAGAAAATTGAAAAAAAAATTCGTGTTTAGTTATTCGTTTATTTATTTGTGAGGTGGTAAAGGGATGCAACAAACAATAAAATTCGCATTTCCAGCCAAAAATAGACAAGAGTTTCACTCAAGTACTTTCTGCAATTATTCATATAATTTAACAACTCTATTAATTTGATTTGCTTAAAGTATGAACCAGTTCTGGGGGGGGGGGGGGCACGTGCCCCCGTGCCCCCCCCCCCCCCTGGATCCGCCGTTGGAGATAACGATGGAAAGTCATTGACATTTATGTATATCGTGTTGACGGGTTCAAATATCGAAATACTTCTAAAAAAGATTGATATACTAAAATTTTATATGCAGTGTTCAAATGTACCCCGTGTTCAAAACTGCCCCACTCTCCCCTAAACTTAACAACTTTATCATTAATTCCTCAATAAATTTTCGAAAATCATTCACAACATGTCATGTTAAAAATATTTATTATAGGACCTAGCTATCTTTTGTTTTTCGGAAGAACACCTCAGCTCTTTTGTAATGAATTTTTGAATTACTTTAAAAAAAAAATTGTCCCTATTTAATTCTTGATGTTTTTATATCCACCTAGGAACCACTTATTTTTGCTGGACGGAGTTTGGAGTTACAATTCCGTATGTCTCGACCATTGACTGATTTTATGGCAACTCTACACAAAAATGGAATCGAGGAAAAGAAATTATCTAAATATGTTGCACATACAAATACATCTGATGACATCGTTACTTTTGTTATAACGTAATATAAACTTAATTTATTATATTATAAATCCAAATTAAAGCTTTAAATTCTATTTCAGATTCCCAGAAGAAGGTCAGTATGGTCTTGATATTTACACCAGAGAAGTTGGAGTCACAGTACAAAACAACAATTCACCTACTGAAAAACATCTGTTGACGCATTGCTGTAAATATTTGATAAACTCTTCCAAGAGAAAATAAAATATTTTTTAGTAGTTTTCCAAGTTTCTAACTGTTGACTTTTTTGTTTTTTTTTTATATGTGTAATAATTTTAATGTATTTAACCTTAACAAATATTTATATATACATTCTAGTATGTAGAGTATTAATACATGATTTTTTTATATAAAATTAAATTTAAATGAAACTCTAGTTACTCTTAACAAATTATACTGATGTTCAAATATTAAAAGAATAAGCTTTTATAAATAAAACAAAAAAAAAAAAAATAGATAACACAAATGAATTTATATAAATTGTAACAGTAAAATTCATTAAGAAGAAAGGTGAAATATTGAAAAATTGTAAGAGAAATGGTGCTTTTTTTTATTAAGTTTCGAAAACGAAAAATAGCAAACTAGTAATAGTCTAAGAGCCGGCAGCATATTTTTGCAGTTTTGATATAACCGAAATTCGAGTGTGCACATATCTAGATATGCACCACAGTATATCAACGGAAAAAGTCTGGCAGTGATCTTTTTCAGCTTTCCCTTGCCAGACGCATCCAAAGTGCAGCAAAAAATCAATTTTTGGCGTTTTGGTATAACCGAATAAATGATACACCAAAAAATCATAAAAAAACCCCTGATTTCGAATCTGTGGGTACCGCAAGTTTCTTTTTCAGCTTTCCCCCCGCCAGACCGCTTTAAAGCATTTTTTAGTGCATTTTTCTAATAAAAACCCTAATTACTTATTTTCTGTTAGGTATAACCGTATGATGGTAACAAATTAATATTCTATGTCTATTCCAGGTCTAGAAAATATAATTTTTAGCCAGCTATTTTTCAGCCTTCCCTCTGCCAGACGCATCCAAAGTGCAGTCAAAAATCAACTTTTGGCGTTTTGCTAGGTATTACCCCAATAAATGATACACCAAAAAATCATAAAAAATCCCCTGATTTCAAAAATGTGGGTACCAGAAGTTTTTTTTTAGCTTTCGCCCCGCCAGACCGCTTTGAAGCATTTTGAAATGCATTTTTTTTAATAAAAAACCTAATAGCTTATTTTCTGTTGGGTATAACCGTATGATGGTAACAAATTAAAATTCTATGTCTATTCCTGGTTTAGAAAATATAAGTTTAAGCCAGATATTTTTCAGCCTTCCCTCTGCCAGACGCCCTTAAAGGTTTCCCAAACAGGTTTTTCCATAGAAAAAACACCTAGTTTCTGTTTTTTTCTTATAAAATTTAAATAATATTTTTTTGTTTAGAGTAACCATATGATGGCCAAATATTAACTTTCTCTGCCTTTTCCTGAAAATGTAAGTTTAAGCCAGTTTTGTTTCAGCCTACCCACTGCCAGACGCCCTAAAAGGTATCTCAATAGTACGGGAAAGTTAGATTTTGCTATATGGGGCATGGGGGTCTGGGAAAAAATCCGAAATGCATTTTGACTTCAGGGCTCAAAAGGCATAAAGACACGAGTCGTAAACCAAATTTTGTTCAATGGCACCAAGAGTCATTTGGCCGCCATTTTTTTTTAATACAAATTTTAGTTTTTCACATAACTCGCGTATTTTTGAACCTACAGAAAAAACAATGTATGACAAACTTGAAATAATTTAATTTTCTACAATATATGTTAAATAACATTTTTCGATTATCCCTTTGGTTTAAAAGTTAAGTTGTTTTTTTTTTAAACGTCAAAAAGTGATTTTCTTATTTTTGTCATATCTCTTTTACTTGAGCGTTTTTTAAAAAATTTGTTCGTAGTAAAAGTTGTAGATCTTTTAATTACCTTCATTTGTTACAATATTGGTTTTACGATTTGACAGACCGTTTTCGATCTGTAGGCAAAAAACTTCAAAAAATTGCAATTTTTTGTATAGGGACAAACAAAATGGTTCTTGGTGCGGTTGTACAAAATGTGGTTTTAGACTCTTTCGATCCCTGGGCTTATGCTCTTTTAATCCCTGAAGTCAAAATGCATTTCGGATTTTTTCCCAGACCCCCATGCCCCATATAGCAAAATCTAACTTTCCCGTACTATTGAGATACCTTTTAGGGCGTCTGGCAGTGGGTAGGCTGAAACAAAACTGGCTTAAACTTACATTTTCTAAATCAGGAAAAGGCAGAGAAAGTTAATATTTGGCCATCATATGGTTACGCTAAACAAAAAAATATTATTTCAATTTTATAAGAAAAAAACAGAAACTAGGTGTTTTTTCTATGGAAAAACCTGTTTGGGAAACCTTTAAGGGCGTCTGGCAGAGGGAAGGCTGAAAAATATCTGGCTTAAACTTATATTTTCTAAACCAGGAATAGACATAGAATTTTAATTTGTTACCATCATACGGTTATACCCAACAGAAAATAAGCTATTAGGTTTTTTATTAAATAAAATGCATTTCAAAATGCTTCAAAGCGGTCTGGCGGGGCGAAAGCTAAAAAAAAACTTCTGGTACCCACATTTTTGAAATCAGGGGATTTTTTATGATTTTTTGGTGTATCATTTATTGGGGTAATACCTAGCAAAACGCCAAAAGTTGATTTTTGACTGCACTTTGGATGCGTCTGAGAGAGGGAAGGCTGAAAAATAGCTGGCTAAAAATTATATTTTCTAGACCTGGAATAGACATAGAATATTAATTTGTTACCATCATACGGTTATACCTAACAGAAAATAAGTAATTAGGGTTTTTATTAGAAAAATGCACTAAAAAATGCTTTAAAGCGGTCTGGCGGGGGGAAAGCTGAAAAAGAAACTTGCGGTACCCACAGATTCGAAATCAGGGGTTTTTTTATGATTTTTTGGTGTATCATTTATTCGGTTATACCAAAACGCCAAAAATTGATTTTTTGCTGCACTTTGGATACGTCTGGCAAGGGAAAGCTGAAAAAGATCACTGCCAGACTTTTTCCGTTGATATACTGTGGTGCATATCTAGATATGTGCACACTCGAATTTCGGTTATATCAAAACTGCCAAAATATGCTGCCGGCTCTCGGTCTATAAAGTTTATTTTTTTGTAAAGAAAAAAAAAAAAAAAACAAAAAGTACAACGCATAGAGATCATTGAACATTAAAAATGTATCAAACTTTTAAAAATTGTTGATCTATACTTGTTAATGTACATAGAAATAATGATAATTGAAATAATTTAATAATTTGGTCTAAACATTTATATATTTTTATAACCTAGGATTAAAATTACTGAAATTTATGATATTTATTGAATAAACTTATATAAAACAAACAAGAAAATTTTAATTTTTTTTATTTGTATTCATTTTATTTCCGAAAACCATTATTTAACGCACATTCTTCACTTCCTACATATTCATTCGGAACTAGTAATATTTTCATGAACTTTGAATTTCGTAATAAAACATTTTTAGTACGAAGGGATACTTTTGTTCGGTATTCGTAATACCGTTATAATTTAGATAAGAACTCCAGGTCTGAAAAGAAACAGTCGCCCAGGTTCTGTTTTTCGATCAAAAGTTAAAATTAATCCTTTTTGTATAATAAAATTGTCTTCAATAAAAAAAGAACAATAATAAAAAAAAATTTTGTATCAAAATTTTTGTTCCTTCCAAAACAAAAAATATTTTCTTCTTGATTTAATGCAACTGCAAAACTGCAATGTTTTAAATTATTTTGAGCAGACACCATTTAATTAATAATAATAATTAAAACTATACAATTTCATGATGACAGGCAAGACTTTATATATAGCGACTGAGTTACGGAGAGCAAATTAAAGAAGATCACGTTTTCGACAATCTTTTTTGCGATTATCGTTTTCGGCCATCAGGTGAAATCAGAGCACCAGCCATGTAAAGAATTTTATTGTATTAAATAATTTCTTCGCATTCTTTTTTGTTTTTTATTTTATTTTAATTCTTTAAGCTAAGTATACAGTTCTTCTAGCAAAAAAAAAATTCCAATGCATTTCTTATGGGAGAGATTTTATCCGAAAAAAAAATATTTTTTAACTCACCACAGCTGTAAACCAAAATCGAAAAAAAAAATTTATATTCACCACGATTTTTTTCTCTCAAAACAATGTGCAGCCCATTGTTTTTGCGGAAAAAAACTTACAATTTTCATCTGTTTACCACAGATATTTTTTTTTTCAAGAAAAACATTTTTTTCTTCACCATTTATTTTTTTTGTATCAAAAAGAACTGAATACTAGGCTTTAGCACGAAAAAGCGACAGTAAAAAACCAAAGTGTTTGAAGGTTTCACTTTTAACACGTGTGAATTACACACCATGCTTCATTAATTTTTAAAATTGAAAATAAAGAAATTGATTTGGATAAAACTTAAATGTAAGATCGAAGAAAAAACAATTTTCTGCAACAATGACGATTGAATACTAATTGTAGATAACAATATCTGCGTCAGGATACATCGGCCCGCTCACATCGAGCGAATGGACGAAAAACCTTCATCCGATTGGTGTTTTTTGCAACCCCCTCAATTTCGAAACGGCAACGTAACAAACCTTCAATTCCAAAACATAGCGGATAAAAGATCAATCGGTGCAGAAGTTTGGAGGTATCACGCTAGGAATCGTAAACGAAGAAAAGCCGCCGTTTTCCACACAGGGACGCTTTATGGACCAGGAACCGGTTAAGTAAGTAGTTAATTACCATTTTCGTCATAAATGACTATTAAAAAACGTCTTCAAAAAAGGCTTTAAAATGACAAAATCGGTTCAACATATGCATGAGCCCCTGCAATTATGTTTGTATTAAGATATTAGAGGGTTTGTGCTGTTAGCTAATAAGGGGCAGCATTGACTGCACAATTATAAACCACTTGTACTTTAAAGGGTTCATATTTTAAAGCATTTCATACACTTATTGTTATTTTCGATGCTCTCTTATTTCTTTTGTATGTGTCGTTTTTTCTTGCGAGATGATGAGTTATTTTTTAACATGTGGTCGACAAGAAGAAACAATAAAATGTTGCGTTTGAACCTTTAATTTACCCTTAACTAATAAAAACACGAAATTTTTTGATCACCCTGTAATTTGATCACTCGTTGGGTTTTTCTACAGTAAATTGTTTACCTGAAAATTTCTACATTACATCATACGTCCAGTTAAAAAAAAATAGTCCAAAAAACAAAATTTTTTTTTACAAAATCAAGCGATCGCTTTATTGACTGTTTTGGTAAGACGTACATGATTAAGAAAATGATTTTTTAGCTTAACATATTTTTTGTTTTCTTTTGTGTACAATTTTTCGCTTTTATTTTAAGCATTTTTGTTTTTCTTCATTTTTGTTTTTTTAAAACTTAATTTTAAATTTTCCATCAAGTAAAAGAATTACTATTTTTCTGACTACAAAATTGCAAAGTTTTTGCAGCTGCACGTTGTTCTAGTTTTTTTTTTTAAATTTATTTTTTTGTTCATAGAGTATAGAATTTACTCGCGCTTAAATTTTCAACAGACAAAAGTTTTTTTATATACTACATTAGAAGTTAAAAGTTACTATTTTTATTTTCTAAACAAAAATCGTTTTAATGGCTATGTGTAGCCAAGTTTCATCTTTACTTCATAATACAATATCATCATCATCAAAAGCTCTACAGAATTATAATTCAATTTCTTTTTTTTATTAAGATTTAGATTTATTTTAATGTTTTGTTGGTTGTTGTTGGTATTGTGAATTAAAGACTTAGTTTTGTTTTTCTTTGAATATTTGTACTCGTGATTTTCTGCTATTTTTTTTTGTTTTTCTTTTGTATGTAGATATAAACGTGATTTATAAAATTTTTTGCATTTTTTTATTTTGTTTTTATTTCTTGTAATTCTTTTACATGCAGTGGACTTCATCATCATAATAATTGTTTCTTAGATTCTAGACAAATTTTTAATTTTTTTTAATTAAATGTGATAAAAAGTAGTCGGTTAATTATTATTTACTATGGTGGAATACAATTATACATTATATATATAATAATAAAAATAATTATTAATGTAAAAAGGGATTTGAGTTGTTGATGTTGGTGTTGTTGTTGTTGTTATTGCTGTGTGAACAGGAAAGTGATGAACATTTACTGTTTTCTATGCTTATTGTTCAGTGGCTCTGTTCGGTTCGGTTATTCTCTTCTTTGTCTCTCTCTGTCACTCTACTTTTTACTCTTCTTATGCTCTGTGTTTTTGTTGATGGTATTATTATTTTGTTTTGTTTTAGTTTCGATTTTAAGTTTAGAATTAAAATTTAAAAATCATTTCTCCTGTTTTCATGTACACTGAAAAGAGAAGAAATTTATGAAAAAAAAGTCTTAATTACAATTTTCTGTTCATTGTTGATTGGATTGGGAAATAAACAAATGAACATTATTATAAAAAAATATATATACATATATATTTGAAAATTAATTCAGTCAGCAATCAATATTATTTTAATTTTTTTTTCGAGCACTTCACATTTTGTTTGTTAATATTTTAATCAAATTTCATACACATCACAGCACGCCAGTATTATATCCCACAATGTTTTTTTAGAGACAAAAAAAATATGTATAGTATGTATAAATATTTATATATAAAGTTACGACACATATCCCATGTTATATAGACAAAATGCAATACCAAGTTGTTTGAAATAGAGCATAGAGTAGGATGAAAGCTGTATCTATAAAAATATGTACATACATGATGAATATTGTTATTTGAAGCGAGCGATGTTATGAGAACAATTTTAAATTAATTTTTTTTCATGATTATTATTTTTTTTTTAATATTATAAAACAATTAATGAAGATAGCGAACACACATTGTAGAAAGACAAGGGATTTATTGTTAATTATATACCCAAACAACAAAATCACTAGTCTTCCATACAAAATATGTCAAAGGGTCGTTAAATAATGATGAAGACAGTTAGTAACAAATAGAATGTTTTTTTATATTTTTTTTTTTTTTTTGTTTTGTTATTTTCTGGATTCATATAAGCACACGGACACGAGCATAATTCCGTTTCACCACAAGTATTTTAGTTTAATATGATTTTTATTTGATTGCGTTTGATTATGTTAGTCACAGTTTGTATTTTTTAAATAAGTTAAGGACATAAAGCATTGGATTAATAAATTGTTTAAAAAGTACTAACCTCTGTTGGAGTAGATACTGGGCCATTTGTATTTGCTTTGGATTACCAGAAATGGTAATAATTCTATCGGTGGATCCAGGTAGTGGCTCATCAATGGTAATGTATGCGCCGGATTCGTTACGGATGCGTCTAATGCGACCGCCTCCCTTACCAATTATAGCACCAGCGAGCTAAAATTATATAATTATTGAATTAATATAATATTTTAATAAATTTAAGGAATAATAATTTGTTGAGATGGTCAGTTAAAAATATGAATGATGGATGATACATAAGGAAAGCCATTAAGCATTATGGTGTTCAAAAGAAGTTTCTGTTATATTTCTATCTCTAATCATTTTTAAAGCCTTTTGCTGAATCTCATTCAAGGGAGTCAAATTGTTTTAATAGCCAAAGGAAGCCCTAAAACTTATCAGCATTCTGCCGTTCAGTAAGTAGTAAGCAGCTGGTTATTAAAATGAAGCAAATATTAGGCTGTTCAGTTTCCTCAATTCAAAGATGGAGAAACAGACAACATTAATTAAGGTATTAAATCCACCCATATGACTTTTATTTAGCAACAAACAAAGAAGAGACTTATCGAAAGCGTATTGATGCAGAGGTCCGTTTGGTGCCCTTGTTCCAAATTCTGTCTCAGAATAAGTCTAAAAACTTGAATTTACGACACATTTAAACTGTTTTATTTGAAATACAATCTGTTAAACACTGAAAGTTATAAGAGAAAAATACAAATCAGTGTGTCTTCAATGTTTGTATGAAGGATTTTAAGATTGCTTCCAGCACCTAAAGGTCAGTTTTTTTAGTGCAAAATAAACTCTGCGTAAATGGTGGATTAGTTTATCCTGTCAAAAAAATTTAACCAATAATTTTTAAGTTCAATATTAAACCCTTTTTGAGCTATAAAAATATCTTGTGGATTCAAAATTTCAATGGAAATTAATGTTTTTCTGTTTTCGCATAAGTGTAAAAAAAAAAAAACTGAGACTTGAAAATAACAATTTAAGCTTTTCTAAGATTTAATATTTTGCTATTCCGAGTTGATGAAAGCACTAGTTATTTTTACAGAAGAAAATTAAGATCTCGTCAGACTAAAAATAGGTTGGAAAAGTCCCAAAGGGATTTCAGCTTTCTACGTTTTTGGATGTTAAAAAAATCAATTTTGATTATCTGACAATCCTCTAGCTCGGTTATTCATCAAATTAGATTCTCCGAATCTTAATAGAATCTAGCAAAAAATTAACTACAATATATGTAATTACCAGCATCAGAGTTGGGAAGTAATGATTCGAAAAAATTTTAATTACAATTACATGTAATGGAAATGTGCAACATTTTTTTCAATTACATATAATGAGTAATTGAAGTTCTTCAATTACCCATTACATGTAATTGAAAATTGTCGATTACTTGTAATTCAATTACTTTTATGTAATTGAAAACAAAAGTAATTATCAAAAAAACAGTAATGATTACTTTTTAAAGTAATCATTACACGAAAATGTAATTAATTGAATGTTTTTCTTCAATTACATTTTACGAGATAATTTGTAAATGGTACGGAATTAATATGTTTTGTCATAAGATGCCATGAAAAGTGTTAGAGTGGCTTCAAAATATCTTCAAGAGGTTATTACTTACTACTTGGGCTTACTACTTGGGACCTATTTCAGAGCTTACTTCATTGTTTACATCAGCTACATCAATCATTTTAAACATTAATTGCGGCGGCCTGTTGGACTTTTCGAAGCAATTTTTCGGACATTTGCACTATTTAGACCATTAAAAATATTTCCCGACGGTCAATCGAACTCAACTAATGATTTTTGAGGTTGCTGATGTAGTAAATGTAGTTGAGGTAATAAGCTCCGAAACACGCCCCCGGTAAATACTGAAAATCAATAAAAAACTGCACTGAAAGAAGATTCGTAGAATATTTAACAAGACCTTCAAAACTTAATTCATGGTATGAAATGACGACTCCAAATTGTCATATCGTCACCCGAGAATTTTTTTGTCTTAATGGCCAATTTTGGTATTCTGGAAAATCGCATTTTAAGGTTTTCGTTATTAAAAAAACACAGCGAAGAAGTTTTTTCAAATTTATAATAGAATTTTTTGTGAGATATCTCATTATTTTTTTTGTCAAAGCATTCTTATTTGTTTTGGTTTTCAAAATATCTTGGTTCTTATTCAAAATGAGTCTGTCGTAAACTCATTTTTAACGACAATTCAATACTAATGTGATGCTTATTTTGTGAATATACGACACCTTCATGCAAAATTTGGTTACTCTATTAATTTTTAAAGGTTTTCTTCTAGTAAGTTTGCAACTATTATAATGATTTTTCGAGACTTTTGAGGTAAGTTATAGAATGGCAAAACGAAGATATTGAGCAAAAAAATTTCTATTAGCATTCATTCCGAGGTTTACTCCTTTTTTCACCTTGTTTGACTGTATTAATTACATTTGATAGAAATTTTTCCAGGACAACATAAAAACGTATGTGATAAAAAAAAATATGAAAAATTAAAATATATCTCCAAAATTAGAGCTTTCAGAAAGGAACCAATGCAAATTTTAAGCTCACTGAGCCCAAATACTTTAGGTGTGATATACATTTTTCTGGAAAATTTTTAAAAACGCCTAAAATACACGAAACTTAAAAACACGAATGAACATGTCCCCAAATGTGAAAAATTAAGTATTTCAACTGCTGGTAGAAAACCAATGCGAATTTTGGGGATTGTGAACCCAAATCCATAAAATTTTATATAAATCTATGTGCAAAATAAAAAAAAATTTAAAAATTTTGGCCAGTGTAATTTATAAAAACATGTAATGAATTACAATTTAAGTAATGAATTACAGAAAAATGTAATTAAAACTGTTTTTCATTTCAATTACTTTTGAATCCATTACTTTTTTCAATTACATCTGTATAGTAATTGAACTTTTTCGATTACAATTACAAGTAATGGGAGTATGTTTTTTTTCAATTACAATTACCTGTAATTGTAATTGAAAAAAGTTCAATTACTAATTACATGTAATTGAAATGAAATCTGTAATTAATTACAAAAAGAAATCATTATTTCCCAACTCTGACCAGCATATTTATAATTTAAATTATTTTAAGTAAAACCCGTATGATAAATTTCATCCAAACCATCTCAACAAAATGAATAAAAATCACTAAATAATTTACTTACGTCTTTTGGAATCGTTACTTGGGTACTGTTCTTGGGATCATGCTGTGTTTGACCTCCTCCATTCATGTTATTATTACCACCAAACGATCCACCTCCGCTGCCGCCACCACTTTGGCCTCCTCCCATTCCACCGGAACCGCCGCCGCCAAGACTTCCCATACCGTTTCCAAGGGACGATCCGCCGCCGAATCCACTTCCACCTCCACTACCACCTCCGCCTCCACTTCCTCCAAATGAACCACCTCCTAGGTTGCCTCCTCCGAAGCCACCACCACCTCCTCCTGAATTACCCATGGAGCTACCGCCTCCGAAACCTCCTCCCGAGCTACCTCCAAAGTTTCCTCCACCAAGACCACTACCGCCAAAGGAGCCACCGCCTCCTCCACCCATTGATCCACTTCCACCGAATCCACTACTGCCTCCACCGAATCCACCTCCGCCTAGACTTCCACTTCCACCACCGAAGCTACTATTACCGCCGCCAAAGCTGCCTCCCCCACTGCCGCCGAAGCCACCGCTTCCACCTCCACTTCCTCCACCGAATCCACCAGAGCCTCCTCCGCCCATTCCACCACCGAAGCCACCACCGCCTCCTCCCATACCACCACCACCGCCGCCGCCGCCACCACCGTTATCACTGGCCCATGGACTAATATATTCTCTATCGCGCCGACCACCACTTCGACTGCGGTCTTCGTTGCGACCACCACCTCGACCGCGATCATTATTGCCTCCAAAGCGGTTGCCACCATTGCCACCGCCTCCACCACCGCCGCCGCCACCTCCTCCCATTCCACGGCCACCACCGCCGCCGCCACCACCTCGACCACCATCGAATCGAGACTGACGTTCACCGCCACGGAATCCGCCTCCGCCATTGTTACCACCATTCTGTTGGCCACCGCCGCCACCACCTCCATAGCCGCCGTATTCATCAGAATACACGTCATCGAAGTTGATAGGATCATAATTGTATATCATTCCTTTGATTGGGGTCTAAAAAAAAAAAAAGATGAAATAGTACCGTGTAAGAATGCGATTCTAAATTTAGCAAGACAACGACTTACCTCCCGGGTCAAAGTAATAACATCGCGTACAGCTTCTGTACATTGATCAGACTTTCCAACAATTTGGACAATGCGGTCGGTACTTTGCGGTGCTGGTTTCGAAAATACTTTCAAAATTCTGCAGCCGATTTTCTATAAAATGCAAAATAAGAAATCAAGATTAAAAATATAGAATGGGTGTTTTTATGCGGGGCATATTCAAAAACAGTGTTTGAACTGCTATTTAGAAAAAATGAAGTTTTTTCAGGTTACAACAATGAATATGCCCCACTATAATAAGATATCAATATGTTGTGTAGCTTTGTTCAAGTGAATTTCTTTGAATATTATGTAAGAAATTTTGTAGTTTCCCATCAAATGATATTTTTATGCGAATTTGACTGAAAAAGCAAGTAAGTTGTTTAACTACCAGATTCTACTTTCATTCAGGATATCAGAAAAAAAGACAAAAGTCGTTTTTTTCTGCTTAACCTTTAAACTATTCCTTACGAATTTTAGCTTGTTGATTCCACTTCTAAGGTAACTTAAACAAAACATATCTTTTCACATTCACATTTTTTCGGGTTTTTGATGCTACGAAAAATAGCTGTGTTTTATTTTCCTCGTGATCCGGATCAGATCACGAGGAAAATAAAACACAGCTAATATTAAAACTATGAAAAAAAATTATATTTTGGGTTGTTGAACGTAATCCAAAACTGATGGATTTGTTCTTGTCGAGCTGACGAATTTTCGGTACATGTGCAAACATACATACTTCAAACATATTTCAAATAAAAAAAAAAATGTTTTGAACTCAATTCAACCAGAGATCATATTCAAATATCAATGCCATAGCCATACAAGAGAATAATATTTGGAGTTCTTAAAATTGAGAATGAATAAACATTGCAAAAGCTTTTGACTTGCATAATTAAACCAAAAAAAAAAAAAACTAACTATCAACCGAATTACTCGACCATACTGGATACTGGACCAATTCAAAGAACCCTATAAATTTATGTTTTTGTAAGTTATACAGGGATTGTAGCTTTGCAAACATGCATCAAATATATGGATATATTTTCAATCCTTGCGATTCACACACAATACGATTTGCAATAACAAAACAGATGATGCAATCTTTAATTTAAAAAAAAAAAAAAAAAAAACAAGAAAAAGAAAAAGAAACAAAAATTCACAACATCAAAAGAGAGAACAAAAAAGAGGAAATTGGATATAAAGTGATGCAATTTTCTGAAAGGGTTTCCTATTCAACTTTTCTTTTTTCCTTGGTTGATTGGGGAGCAAAAATATGAGCACGTCGTTGTGCGTATATAAAAGTCAAAAAAAAAAGGAACACAAGGACACTAAAAAAAGGAAAAACTAGAAAAAAAGAAACAACAAACATTTTTGCTAATTGAATTGAAATTTATCATTTTTGTTTGGTGGTTTGAGTTGAGTATTTACATACTCGTAGTTAGCAACTTCTATATTTGATTAAATATGAATGGAAATATTTTTCTATTTATAAAAATAGTGAAATTAAGTTGAATCAACTTTTTTGCTGAGAAAGGATTAGATACGCTAATTACAACCAAAATAAAAATAGAAACAAATTTTAATTAGAAAGAGATACAGAACAGAATCCAGAAATGAATAATTAGTTTTTTTTTTTTTTTAATTTTGTTTATTGCATATATTGTTTCAAGGTTTTTAAAGATTTATTTTTTTCAGTCAGCAAACAAAATAAAGAAATATTTCAATATTGATAATGAAACTTTCTATTTACCTTGTGGGGATAAATTTGTTATGAAAGATAATTTTTGAAAGTTTGAAAAGGATTATTAAGGAAAGTGTTGTATAAGAGATTATCAAAGTCATACAAAAAGTGCTGTTTTTTGATACGAAAAATAAAATTTAAATTGGATTTCAATTTTTTTTCTTTTTCAGCGTTTTCTAACTTAGTGCCCTAATAGAACCTTGCTAGAAATCTTTAATGTTCAAAAAAAAAAAAAAATTTGAATGAAAACAAAGACCTTTGTACAGAATAGTTTCGTGAGAATTGTTGGAACAAATGCATTTGACAGTTTTAAATAATCAATTTTCAACTCAAAAGCATGTGTATAAAAACGTTCAGCTGTTCAAGAATGAGCAATGCTTTTTCGGAACAGAAATTTTTTCCAAAAAAAAATGTATTGATTGATTTCTAAACAGGCTCATTAAACAAAACTATTAAGTGAAGTGAATTTAGGCTTGTACTTTTCATCCGCTCATAACAAATTGATTGAGATTTTTCGAAGCTTTTTTAACTTTAAGTTTAAATTTAATGAAAATATCTAAAATAAAAAAAGTTAGGCCTTTGTTTTGTAAGCAATCAGAAGTAACTTCTTCGATTTTTTTAATGTCTGCTTTTTTAGCAAAAATTAAATTAAATTTTGCTTGAACCAAGTCATTCAAAGTGTCAGTTAACAGATAAAGATACATAATTACAATAGCGCAAAAACATTTAAGACTATTTTGATGTCTAAGAAAATTCAAATCTCTCTTGGTACTAAAAACGCTCAATTCTATATTTCCCTGGATTGCATTATGCGACTACAACTGTTTCAAGCCAAAAATGACATTTTGGACCGTTTTAAAAATTGAAAAAAAAAAAAACTTCTTGGTTTGGGAATGAAATACATTTAGAAGGATAAAGATATTTTAGGTATAACCAATTCAAGCACACACTTCTTCTATAAAAATTCTGCCCATAATAATAACACAGATCTGAGGGTCGATTCTTGATCTGTAAAGCTGTGGATTGAAAATTGGACACAACATTTCTTAAGGAAGTAACTTCTTCAAGAAATTTCAATAATTAGTAATAATGAAAATAGACCCTATTTAAGTTAAAAGGTAGACTAAATTGAAGCACATTTCTTTTCATAAGAAAATAAGTTTTTCGTATCCATAAACTAAATTCCTCAAATAATTTTATAATCATTGTAGAAGGATTCGTATCAGCCAAAGGAATCTTAGAAACGAATCTATAACTCAACACCTTTAAAATCGTCAGCACTATTTAATGAGTTCTTGACGTTATCTACTTTTATTTCGCTATTAATAAAATTAATCCAAAAATATCTGATTTTATCAGAAATAACTACAATTTTCCATTCGCATTAAGGTTACTTATCTTTTTTCAAAATAAATGAAATGTATTTCAATGGAAACGGAAGGTTGTGGTTTCTTCATTGCGAGAATATCAATTGACTACCTGTATACAATGAAATTGGTATTGGATTCACCAGAAATACATATGTTATTGGATTTTAAACAATAATGTACTTAAAAGAATCCATTCAATGCGAAATGATATCGACATATAATCGAAAAGGTGTGTTCTTTTTTTTTTTGCAATTATACTCTCGTACATGATTGGCATGGATATGTGCACAAAGAAAATTAATTCCAAGAACTGGATAATACCACGCTGTTGAATGTTACGTTTTCGAAGATCTGCTTTTATGTGCAAATATTTTCTTGGGTTGAATTTTTTTGTTCTTTGCTTTAAGGGCGAAAGGATAAATAATTTATATTTATAAAATTATGTTTAACTATTTTGGGTATCGTATCTGATGCATAATTATTAATTTCAAGAAGCATGCAAAAATTTCAGAGCCGCATCCTTGTAATACGCTGGTTAGCTACAGATTGGTGTGATCAATTAAAATTAAAATTTTGACTTTACCAGTTTTTCACAACTACAACTGGCAACGAGTCAGTAGCTGTCATCAGCGTAATATGTCCTATCAAGGACAACTAACAAGAGGATCAAAAAATTTAAATGATTTGATGACCATTTCTGTCGTTGGTAGACCTTTTTCAGTCACAATCACAGTAGGTACAATAATTAACTTTGAAGAAGAATTTTTATTTAGCTTAATTCAAGAATTAGTACAGAGGGCCCTGACAAAATAGAGGATTAAATATCAAAAAAATATTAAGCTGATGCAGAATTAACCAAATATGGGGGTGCTTTACATTAACTTCCCACAGAAAAATTATGCCTTATTCACTTTACTATTCGAATTAGTGATTTTCCGTCACTCAAATGATTACTTTATTTGAAATTTTCATTAATGAGACAACAGTTTGAGTTGTTGCTATATTTTTTTCTACTTTGTTAACTCACCACAGCCTTGATTTTCCATGTTTGAAATCATTAGTCATCCTTAAATTCGAAAGATGCCAGTAATTTTTTTAACGGCAAAAAATGCCTTCTTAAGTAGGCCACCATTACTTGCCGATATAGATAATCCATCATTCGTCTGTGATTTCTGGACATTTCTCGTTTTTTTTTTTTTTTTTTGGATTCGCCACAAAACCCGATACAACAAAAACTTTGATATTTCCATTTCTTGTCTCATCATGTGCTGTGCGGCGACGACCACCAAAACTTAAGAACAGGAAGTCGGTTTTTTTCTTTCTTAACAATTATACTCGTATATCAAAAAGCACATTGGGGACGAACAAAAATTATAAGCAGGAACAGGATTTAGCAGATACACAACGTAAGCGAAAAAAAAGGATCCGAAACTATTTCGTCTGTGTAGTGTAGGTTTTTTTTTTTTTGCTGGTCCGTTCTCTCTGATGAATACAGATATTTTCTTTGTTTTCTGTCCTGCTGATGGACGCAAATACCCCTCGGACTCCGCTTCTCTTTTAACTTTTATACAAAATTGATATCGTGTTGTAATCCTCTCAATTATGTATAAATGCTTAGAAATAAAAATTTTTTTTTTTTCTTTTTTCTTCAGGATAATAAAAAAAAATGTATATTCAACACTAGAACGGATGAATGAAGGGAATGTTCAGAACACACAACGACTAAGAGTATCCTTTTGTAAATATAGTTGGAAGAAAAAAATAAAAAAGTAGGTATTAAATCCCGTTTGAACAGGAAACACTCGAATAAAGCCAACTCGTTTGGCTTTTTACTTAGTTAGATAGCCGAAGCCGAAAGGAAGGAAGATGATCCAAGGTACGATGTGAACGCGACCACTGTTAACTACAAACTGGTTGACTAACTGAGATCTGAAGAATGAAATGCTGCTCCTTTCCTTCTACACAGAACTGAACAGACGACACAGCAGAGCTCAGAGTGCGAGCGAATGTAGTATAGAAGAATAGAGGAGCTGGAGTACAAACAGGATTAAAGTGCAGGCAAGAGAGTGTTACTAGTCGTCATCGTCGTCATTCACTACAGGATATCAATTTGTTGTTGTTGTTTTGCCCATATCCTTTATCATTTCAAAGGACTCTCATGGTAAAGTTATAAAAGGAAGGACGAGGGAAAGAGAGGCAAATCTTTTATTTATTTTTTTGTTTAATATGTATGAAAATATATCTCAAAAGTTTCACATATATATATATATTTGTATGTAGGTATGTGTATAAGTTGGTAGGTATAAAATACCTACATACTTATAATAGAGAGATGAATAGAAGACCGGTGGATGCAATGCGCTTGCGTTTGATCTTTTTTTTTTTTTGTATTTTTGCTTCTCAATTTCTGTGTTTTTCTCGTCCTTTATTCCCTCCATCCCTCCCTCCTCAGCAGCAGTCATCCCCGTTTCCTTCATTGTTTTTGTAGTAACTTTTTTTTTTTTGGTGTTGTGAAATTTTTGAAAACAATTCCTACACAATGGTCATATGTGCATTTATATTTTACCTAACTACATTGCCATAACCAGTACACAAAATAATTGCATAGACGTTTTACTCATCGTAATCGACATTTTAAACGCATGCAAGCATAAAAAATAAAACTTGAACTATGTAGCTCTAGGGGTTTTGTTGCGGCTGACTGATGTAGTCATCTTTCAGTTATATATATAATTTTTTTTTATTTTTAAGTTAAGTTGGTGGGTTTTGTGGAGTTTCAAAAACCCATAGGGTAAATTAAGTTTGAAAGTTTTTTTTTGTTTTGGTGGACTTTATTGAGTAAAGAATGTTTAAGTTTTGTCTCAAAAAAAAAAACAATTGTGTGTTTAGGAAGATTTAAGTTTGAAAATTGATGAATTTCTACATTATCTTATCAACCGATAGCAATATCAAAAAAGGTTATACTTTTCACAGCTTCATGATTATATCTAAGAACCAATTTAATTACTTTATTTGCCTATTTCTAAATTTTTACAATAAACCATCAAAACTGTAGCCGGAAATGCATTGTTATATTCATTTTTTGAACATTTTCGTAAAAAAAAAAACTAGCAACACTGTAGTTTGTAATACCATAATGGAGTGTTTTAAATGCCTGTTCCTTGAATTAAGGCGAAAAATAAGAACTTTCAAAATTATATTTATGGTTTTGAAACTTTTAAAAACACATTTCGGTAGAAACCTTCAAAGTGGCTTTTTATACAAAAAAAAACTAAAATATCAAAACACTAAATGGATTCACGTTATATTTTTCCCGCGCAGTCACCCTCATAAACAGGACACACTCAATAAAACTTTCGTCGTAAAAAAAAAACAACAGAAACCTTTCTAACACGTAGTTAAGGTTCTAGTTTAATTAGTATTTAACAATAGAGACAGTATTTCCACGGAATAAATATACTCCTTTTTTCCTATTCTATACTTTTATTTAATGAACGCAGCAACCACACCCTGTTTGTTGGCTCAGCATTAATCCTTTTGACTAAAAATTTCTCCCAACTACTTTGCTGACTCAATAGAAAAAGATTATAACATGAGTCAGATTATAGAAACATATTTATTTCAATCGGACTGACCTTGATACAACGAACGAACCACATTAGTTTCCTCTTTTTTTTTATAAACTTGGGGTGTGAATTTATCATTTTGATACGAATTATTGCTTTTGACTCTTTTGATTTATAAATTTATAGAAATAGAATGTGAACAGGTTTGGTTATGGAAAGGAATTTTAGACCTTGACAAAATTTGAAGAATTGACTGGGTATGTCTAGAATCAAACATCACTAGGGGCACTATTAAACCAAGTTTACTATTGATTATATTTGATTTGGAAGTGCTAAGTTACTCGTAGTTTTGTAATGACTTAAACTTTATCTTAAGGTATTTGTTAAAATATGTCACGTTTTCTTTGTCAGGCGACTCTATAAACAATTTCCTTTTACCATATTTTTTATATAAATGATTCATTTGTCAGAAATACATACTCGTATCTATGCAGTTCATCCAAGTTTACTCCCTCAACTTGTTGAACTAACCCTGAGTTAACTAACCGATTGAAATTGTTAAAAAAAAAAACTTGCTACTCAAAATGGATGTTTAAAGTTTAAACCCAATACCACTAAAAACTAAAAGAAGTCGACATTACTAAGGATATTCACACAACTTTTTTCACAGGTTATGGTTATTTATATATAAAGGGATTTATTTCTATGGAAACAATTGTGTAAAAGACTATGTTTTTTATTGAATTTTTTTTGTTAAAAAGCTTTAAAGATGACTTTCCTAAAGGCGATACACGTTATGAATCATTATTGGCCATCATTTCAATATGTTTCAAAGTAGTGAGATTTCAAATAAAGCTGATAACTTAAGAATTATTATGAAAATCAAAATTATTATTAGCCCCACATCTAATTTATCTATTGGAGTTCATATTTTTTTTGATAACCGGTAATTCTTCAATTAAAGACTGGATTACAAAAGAAAATAAAATACTTTGTTCGAAATTCTGTCCAAAATAGGGTGAAACAGTTCTTTTAAGCTCAGTTTGTTTTTCTTTAATATAGAATTTTTGCATTGTTGTTTGTGTAGCACGTGGAACTTCACATACGCTGTCACAAGGATTGAACGTTGGAATAGAGGATTTTCTGAACCAAACGTTTATCTAATGATGAACTTCAAAGAAAAATGGGTCAGTAATTTATAGAAATTATTTCTCAAAGACATAAGTTCAAAATAAAAATGAGAATTTTTATGTATGTCTATCTTAAAAGGCTTAAGAATCTAAATATCTTGTCGTGATTATGCAAACTCTTTCTTTAATAATCTGTGTGTGAACATATCATTGATAGTTTGCTATGCATTTTAAGTATTTTTGAAAGGAACCATTAAATTTATTGAAATATATTTCATATCTAACCTACACACATGGGTATATTACATTACACGAGTATGTATATAATTTTTATATATTTCAGATTTTCCTGATTCTCAACTCAGCCCTTGAGTGTTCTTTTTCAGTTATAATTTTATTTTTTTTTTTTTATTTTTAAGGAAGAGAATATAAGAAATGCATGCTGTCAACGACAGTGAATTGCCTGTTCAGTGTTCACCCATATACTTGCGCATATGTACTTATATAAATATACAACATACAACGTTTGGATATTAAGGAGGACGAATGAATTGAAGCAAAAAGGAACCAACGACAAGCATGTGTTCACTTTAACTTGTAGGTACATCCTGTGTAACCGGAATAAATTGTGAACTCTTAAACTCTCATCCGCTTGCTTTCCCTTCTCCTTCGGTTCGCTGTCATACTCGTCGTCGTCTTCGTCTTTCTTACGTCTCACTTTTCTTTTTGATTTCAAAATTATTCGAATTACACATTTTTCTAAACTTCTTTTTTTTTTTTGCTGTACCTTCCGTTCAACGCAACATACAATCTTCAAAGACGTATGGAACTAGAAATGAAAAAAAATTACTTGTAGGAAAAACGATGACAAACGACGACCAAATAACCCAAGTATTTGACAAACATCATTTCCATTCTTTTCTCCGGTACCTTTTTTGTGTGTGTGTGTCAGCTTCCACACTACAAGATGTTCCTTTTTTTTTGTAATTAAAAATTGAAAACACGTTTTCTAAATCAAGAATTATACAATTGATCCTTAGAGTAGGTTTGAATCTACCTAAATCCACCCGTTGCGTGGATGTCTTCTTCTTCTTCTTCTTGTGTCTTTCCAAAGTGAGGATTAATTACAACACAATGGAAAAGAAGGACAGATGGCTCATGCCAATGTTCTTCCACCGTCACCTTTAGAGTTCGTGTTTAGCACCTGTTTTTCATAAATTCAAAGTGGAAAAAAAGAGTACCTATTCTCTTGAGTGGTCACACTGAATGCGCTACATATAACAGCAGCCGTCAACTCAGCTGCATATAACAACACACAATAATAACAACAACAACACGAAGTAAGAAAAATGCAGCCAAGAGTTGGTAGATGAATGCATTAAGTCCTTTTTTCCTTCTTCTGATAATATTTTAAGAAAAAGAATAGTTTTCTTTTGCAGCAGGAGACCTTACTTCTAAGAAAAAATAGGTGAATTAGTTTGCTTCGGATTGAATTCCTTTTAAACACGAAGAAAATAGAATTTTTGTTGTCAAGGAAAATTAATGCCAACTGGCTTGGCTTGGTGGTGACCACCCGTGCTGATGATAATCCGTAGGACTGAGACAGAGGTCATTAAAAAATAAATTGAAACAGATTTCAAAAAAAAAAGAGAAAGAAAAAAAAACTGAAAAATCTTTTGCCGGTTATAATAAAAGAGATTGTTGTCAGGTGCTGTTCACAAGGATATCACAGGTCAAAATCGAGAGTTTAACCGAATATTTTGTAAGGAAATTGTATACAAAGATGCTTGATTCGTCAGCATATTAAACATTCGAACGGACATAAGGAAGAAAAAATGACAGCTGTTTTAAAACCAAACCACTTGTTCTATTGTGGCGGGAATATTTATGTTAAAGGTTACCTTTAAGTACAAAAAAAAGAAAATCGGAATAGGATGTCTTTAAAGTTCTAAAGGTGTCTTCTTGTCTAGATTAAACAAAAACGTTTTCTTCCGAAATGTTAAGGGACGAAACGCACTGCTCAAGAATTAGAGATTTGAATTTCTTAGTTTATGTACTAGATAAATGAGACATTTAAAACTGTAGTTTAAGAAAAAAAAAAACAACAAAATAATATTTATATTGTTATAAATTCCATTTCAATTAAAGATTTGTTTTGATTCCCGAAAAAATAACTTTTAGTCAATTCGTAATAAGAATGGCAATTCTGTACCATTAAATTATTTAAAGTTCAGGAATCTAAAGGCGATAGAGAAGGTACTGATGTAAAAAAAAAACATTACATTTTTCCACGGAACCTTTGCATATTACAAGTCAGAGTTAGTAAGAGGAAGTAAAAAAAATGCTTGCTTTGGTTGTCGTAATTATTTCGCAAATAAATAAAGCACAAACCAAATGGAAGCATGCGCAAAATGAAAATTAAGACGTCTTATGTTTCATTTTGTAACCCTTATTTGTAGGCGATTACTTCGAAATGCACTTTGGTGCATCCATGTCTTTCGACTCGAAATACCAAAATTGTTAGCTATTTCAAGGAATAAGACGTCTCTTAGATGGAAACCATAAAACATCACATTGAAAATTCCATAAACTTAATTGCCAGCCAAACGCTAAGCAATTTATTTAGGAATCGACTTTAAAGAGTTCCTGAGATTCGCAGCCTCGTTCGGTTCCTAAAACAGCTGCAATCAGCGAAAATACTCGTAGGAAATATCGCCAACCACCCCAATCATCTAATGAGTACCTAACAAAGACATCCTGAATTTAGATACCTTTGTGACATGGATATTCTGGATGAACCAGATTACTTTTACATCGACACCTACTCGGCGTACTTATTTGGTAAAACATAAACCTTAGAAATTTCACCGAATTTGGTATGCTCATTTTAATAATAAATTTCGAAAACCATGGAAACATAGGATTAAGAAATTTAAGCTGTATTTCAATCCAAATGAGTGAGATAAGAAATACTCCAAGGTATTTCTTAAAAATCACAAAACTATGTATACTCAAATATACTTAATATTCGTTTCATTATTTGTTTGTTCGATGTTTTTTTTTTTTGTATTACAAAAGGATTACTTTTCATTTCAAACGTAAGAAGCATCAATAAACCAAACCAGAGAACCGCCAACAAAACAATGCAGTTTCCTCTCAATTACCTTTACTTAATACTGCTGTTTAAGACTTCAATTCATATGAGTTTTTTTTAAAAAACTTTCATGCTAGTTGCTACACCAAGTTGTTGTCTACCTACACACAATTACAGATATGTACATATGTATTTTATTTAAGTTTCCTTTCACATGAATTGTGTAGTAATGCGTGCTCCTTACCTGAACCAAACACAAAAAAAAGAACAAACTAAACGAAAGAGAACATACTGTGTACGTGAAATAATCGTACAAGTTATACCACATCGCCAGGTGCCAGGTTGGTTTTATTTTTGTTTTCTTATGTTTTTTTTTTTACCAAGGGCAGGAAACTACAAAAAATGTGATCAGAATAAAAAAAAAAAAAAATAAAGGAAAGAAATGCTCGCGCCAAACATATTAAACTCAATTTGTTGTAGATCGGCTGCCCGTGTACATAGAGCAGATGTTTGTTATATGAAAACAGAGTGAATGGTTTTTCTTAAGTCGACGTTTCTTATTCTGCTCAGAAAGAATAAGAAGGAATTATCCTTTGACTTGACCATCCGTTTAAATTTATATGAATTTCTACATTATCCTTCTATATAAATGTCTACATTTATCTTTATTTCTTTATATTTCAATCAGAATTTTTGCAATCGCGGTGTCTGTTATCTCATCATATCTGTCTCATTTAGACGGTTATTCTGTTTTTATGATAAATTTAATCCGAGTTAAATAACTTGTTGACTCAGGTTCGATTCATCGCTTGCAGCTGGATCGATTTGAAACTAGGTATGAATCTTGGATGAAACAATAAAGAATCAACAATGACGACACTCAAAGGAATGATTAAGGATAGATTTTGTACCTCACGAATTTATTTATTTATTACATATTAAAAAGAAATATTTTGAGACTACGGTTGGTCCCTATAAAAATCTTTGTTCAATTAATTGAATAATAACTTCTTTGAGGCATATTTAACAAATCCAAAGAAATTTTCCAGAGTATATCTATATCGGTTTCAAAACATGAGATTTCAATCAAATAACATAAAAAGTCCTGACAGCACGTGTTCTCTTTTTTTTTACTCAACATGTTACGTAAATCAAAGCACGCAATGCATTCCTAGTTCTTTCTTCACATAAATAACGATATAAGTACTTTTTCTAAGCACAAACATCTGTCCTTACTCTATGCTACCTCTATTTTTAGTTCAGCTCCTATTTTCAAAGATCTCCCCATACAATTAAAAATAAAAATATGATATTCTTTCTTGAAAGTATAGACCAGGGTCGATAATTTTTGAAACCAAAAAAAATCATAGTAGAATGAAACCCATTGGAAAAGGAGGTGAATAAGATGAAAATTAAAGGAAAAATAAATTACGGGCGAGCCGAGTTCGGGAAGTGGGTGGGTTGAGTTTTTAATGGTAAAAAATTGTATATCTCGATTTCCGGCAAAACTACAAATCCTATAGAAAAAAGTTGTATCGCAAAGTTGTAGATAATAAAAAGATCTACAACTTTTGTATCAACAATTTTTTCACATAACCTCAAAATTTATGTGAAAAATTCAAAAAACCGAGTTTTTGGTTTTTTATTTTTATCTTTTTAAAAAACAAAAATTTTTCTACGAAATTTGGTGAAAACTTACCTTATTATGTCCCAAATACACTGTAATTTATTTGATTTAAAATATTAATTTGTTCACCTTATTTTGACTTAATACCAAAAAAACACCCTAATTTTCAATCGAAAATTCACGTGTCAAAATATCAGCTTTTTTCAAAAAGTCGGTGGCCATTTCGTTCATTAAAATGTCTATTTTCTGATGGTGTAAAAAAATTGTACATTAGTATACTATAGAACATGTTCTAGTAAAATTCAAAAAATGAAAAAAGCTTGAATTCGAAAAAAAAATTTTATCATTGTTTACAATTTTGGCCTATTTATTCAAATTTACACTTTAATTACTCAAAAAACGTAAGATTAATCAATGTTACATGAAATCTTACGTTTTTTGAGTAATTAAAGTGTAAATTTGAATAAATAGGCCAAAATTGTAAACAATGATAAAAATTTTTTTTCGAATTCAAGCTTTTTTCATTTTTTGAATTTTACTAGAACATGTTCTATAGTATACTAATGTACAATTTTTTTTACACCATCAGAAAATAGACATTTTAACGAACGAAATGGCCACCGACTTTTTGAAAAAAGCTGATATTTTGACACGTGAATTTTCGATTGAAAATTAGGGTGTTTTTTTGGTATTAAGTCAAAATAAGGTGAACAAATTAATATTTTAAATCAAATAAATTACAGTGTATTTGGGACAAAATAAGGTAAGTTTTCACCAAATTTCGTAGAAAAATTTTTGTTTTTGAAAAAGATAAAAATTAAAAACCAAAAACTCGGTTTTTTGAATTTTTCACATAAATTTTGAGGTTATGTGAAAAAATTGTTGATACAAAAGTTGTAGATCTTTTTATTACCTACAACTTTGCTATACAACTTTTTTCTATAGGATTTGTAGTTTTGCCGGAAATCGAGATATACCATTTTTTACCACTAAAAACTCAACCCACCCACTTCCCGAACTCGGCTCGCCCGTAATTTATTTTTCCTTTCATTCTTATCATATTCCCCTCCTTTTCCAATGGGTTTCATCCTACTATGATTTTTTTGTACTTTTTAATGTTTTTGAAGGCATCGGCACTGGTCTAGTAGGACTTCAGAAGAAAAATAAAAACGTGTATCTGGGCCAAATAGTGGGTGACTTAAGGAAAAGACCTAGCAAGATGAGCAATTATAACCTTGACCAAGTTTGTCTTAATCAGCCATTAGATTTTCTGCCAATTGCACAGGGAATTGAAAGAGACACGAAGAAAGGCAAACAAAATGGTTATGTACCCTGGAAGTAATTAATTTATTTGAGGGATGGCGGAAAACTTCTTAACCCAATTTTTTTTTTGCCGTTCTTAAACCCAAGTCGTTAAAAAATATGTTGCGGCAGTGTGGGTGGTTAGCATTTATATACTTTTCGTTTTATGGTTTAATCTTATTCATTTATATATAAATTTTTTTAAGTTTTAACTCTTTCGTGTGGTATTGGAGATAAGAGAGTAATTTTATAACAGTGGAGGCAATCCCACTTTTCTTAGCTAGTACATTTGGTACAGTCTTCAAAAAAAACATTTTTATTCTGTATTCTTTAAGAATTTTTGTAACGATTGTAGTCTACAGATTTAAGTCCCTCGAATTGTATCAAAATGAACTCAAAAGCTTATTTTTAGCTTTTATTCCAGAATTTGCATAATAGTTTTTTTTTTGTATACAACATGTCATCCGTACTGTTGTTGTCTTAAGATGTGGCAAACGCCTTGGTTCAACATATTTGTATGTATTTTGATACTCAAGTTATATGCACTGTTGTCTGAATGTGAACTACATTTTTAATTTTTTGGTTGCATCTTTTTGCTGTTGACCCAGTTTTAAATTGTTTTTTTTTTTTTTGTTTTTTTTTTTTGTCACACTTAACTGCAAACAATTAGCTAATTTAAATATTCACACAAAAAAGTTACAAAAAATAAAAAAGATGTTTAAGCTTGACATACTTCGAAATATACTCATTCCAGAATAGACAAAAAAAAAAGTAATTGTGTATTTTATACACAATCTCAGAAGGTACTGCTGCTCCTTTTTAAATGATTGAAAAAGAAAATCACAGTAAGAAATTTATTTCTACCCACCCTCGCATCTTATACCAATCTCCAAGTATTGGAAAATTCTTTTCAATAAATATTACACATTTTTGCTATAACATCAGACTACTGACTATATTCAATCTCACTCCCACTAGTGAATCCTAAGGGAAAATCATAAAACCCCATTTTGCCATTATTTGTGTATATAAACCCAATCATTGATGGTTATACATATATACACTCGTATAGCTACACACAGATCTGTTTTTGATGTTTTGTGTAGGGTGTCCTTATTGTCTTCTTGGTAGTCGCGTGGCTAAGGATACCCTATGGATTCCTTTTGTGTGTTATTTTTCATTTGAACAAACACATCTTTTGCATACCTATGCACAGCATACTACACACATTCATGGGTTTCCAAAAATATTCACTTATTAAAATTGTCCAATAGTCAAATAAAATCAGTCAGTCACAGAACAGGCTTACTATGTAGGTATATAGCCCAAATCAAATAGGTTAATCTTATACATTACTTTATTTAGTGACATCAACAAACAACCGAACGTCAAAAATGATTGATTTACCAAAAAAATAAAAATACACTGCAACGATATGGATACTGGTGATGTGAAAAAAAAGGATATTCAGCGTTTTATGCTTAGAATGAAAACAAGCGGAAAATAATATACCCTTCAATTCTGTCATATTCACAAAGCTTACATGAGGGGTTGGTTGCGTAACATTTAACATTTTTAAATCCTTTAATATGAGTGCAACGTGACGGGTTAAACAAAAAATTATAACCAATATGTATGTGTTGGATAAATGTCATAAAAATTGTATTCATACTCATCTCATGTAGTGAATCATTTCAATCTCTGTATGTGATTGTTCAAATATGATTGACAGCAAGAATATATATTTCGTTTTTTAGTTTTTAGTTTTATTATTCACTTTAAAATTTAGTTATAATGTTACGCATATTATTTTCACCATAATGAATCGATAATTTAAAGTAATAGAGAACAGTCTTTTATGGGCAGCAATATAGCGACAACATAGCTCATCGGTATACTTAAAACCTTTATGACTTGAAACAAATGTTATATAAAAGGTGAACATTTTTAAATAACCAGCGATAAGTCGAGAAATAATATACTACGTTTGCATAAGGATTGTGGATATCTTGGGCTACTCTTCTACCCCTTTGTAAACCTGTGTCGGAATAACTTCTCTCTTCAAATTCCAAACTGATTTTTTGATTATAAACGTAAACATTGTATTAATATGGGTAATGGTGGATAAATTTGAGTTATTGAATGTCCATTTCTTAAATTTTGCGTAAAGGTTACGGTTTTTTTTTAGATCATTTACAGCAAAGTTTCTCGAAATGAGTCCTACAAACATTTAAAGAAAATCTTCAATTTGATCAAAAGTTCAACATCAGTGAAGCATTTTCGCAATAATGACTTTAATCAATGAAGATTGAACAAAAAGTGCGTAATTTGACCCCAACATTCCCATATTCGCTTCAAATATTCAAAAGTATCCGCAAAAAGTTATTGTGTAGATTGTGCGTTATATACTAGTGGAGGTGAAAGCCAATAGTGTCGTTGTCATTGCTCAGAATTGAGTGAACTCGGCATTACTCGTATTATTATTTAGTTCCAACAAAATTGTCAAACAATTGCAATTCTGTAATCATTCGGGCTCATTCATATCATTTGTTTACAATGCCTAAAAGCTAACAGAAGCTCTGGAACTATATTAGACCAAAATTGACAAATATTTTCTCCGATTTATGAGGAATCGTGATAGTTATTAGCTTACAAAAATCTGACATCGAATTTTATCAAAAGTTGAACCTAAAGATTTTAATACAATAATTTTATTTAATATCTATAATTATTATTGTGATTAGAAAAAAAAAACAAAATAATTTAAGTCCCGACACGATAATTATCTACTTACTTTTAAATGCTCAAATGTTTTTTGTATGAGGTAGATAATACCTAAAAAAAAAAAGCATACAAAAAATTAACATTTTAAAGTTAAAATCCTAGTGGTTCGCCTTTGCTTTTATTTTTTTTTTTAATACATATAGATGCACTTGGATACAAAAAAAGTAACCAAGTATACATTTAATGTAAAAATACAGGTGTATACTGTACCTACACAATGTACACGCGAACCGGGTATAATAATTTCTTTTATAGTCGCGATGAAGGATGAATCTAAATGGACTCGTGCTGACATCACGATGAGTGTCCTCATCTATAAGCCCTTTGTATAGGTTTTTTTTTTTTTCTTTTTTGTTTTGTTCTGTGACAAACAAAAAATCAACTAAAAGCATGTAAACTCGATCAGCGACAGATTGTTATCACCTGTGGTATATTTCATTTTTTTGTCTTCTCATCTACGCTACCCACCAAAGCTGATAAAACCTTTACAAAATAATAATACACACATATAAAGTTTATTCTTTCCACTAGGGGGATGATGTCCGTTTTAATTCAGGAGCGCCTACACAACATGTGGATTATTATAGTGTAGTGTAGTTGTGTGTTGTGTATTGGTTGGCTCTGACAGCCCTACGCTCCGATTTCAAACCCCTTACCATATTCTACATAATACGTTCCATGCATGAATGATTAAAAGATAATTAGGGTGTATGTCATAGTTTTCTAAATTAAATTGAGTGGTTGGATGGACTACGACACCACAGTTGGAATGGTTTGTATATTTGTTTGTATTTGTTGTGTATTGGCAGCGGCGGCAACCAGGCGTTGGTGTTTCATGCCGCTATGGTCATCATGAAATGGAAATAAAAAAAAATACCACCACAAATAGCTACTCGCGCGCTGGCACGCAAGTGTTGTACAAAAAAAAGCACACAATATGGAAATTAAAATTTGTAATCATGCATTGCCGGCGACATAGCGAGATAGGAGACACAGGCCAATAAAAGGGTATTCGGTAAGGGGAAAAGAAAAGTCTCCCACCAACTATATTCCCGTGTCACAAGGACATGATAGAAAAAAAAAAGAAGTTAAATATTTACCCATGGGCACTGAGTAGAATAGAGAGAACATCAATTTACTCGACGCGGCGGTACACAACCAGCCCACCCACCTTTAGAATAAAACATTTTCATTTTTTCCGGAGTAGGGAAGACAGGAAATTATTACATAAAGGGCGGCAGCAGATATCAGTCAACAAGGATAGAGTTTCGAATACTTCGGTAAGCGGCAATGAATAGCGGAAGGAAGTTACGGAAGGAAGTGACACTCATTTGCTTAAAAAAAGACTATTTTATCTTGTTTTCATTGTTTGAGACTTCATTTTCATAATAAATTCTTTATTTTTGTGGTTAATTTGTCACAAGTTTTTTATTCTATAATTTAACTTTATTTTCTTTTATTTTCGTTTTGTTGCAAAAAGACAAATTTAAGGAAAATTGGGAAAAAAATATGTAAATTCGAAAGGGATTCACAACGGTATTATTACGTAAAGGGAAAATATTGAACAAAATTGCCCTTGAAATTAGCTGCGTTAATTTGACACTGTTTATTTTTGCGCTGTAGTTCAGTACATATTAAAATATTAGTTTGGCACTGAAAGATATGAATGAAAATTCTGCTCATCTTAAAGAATCTTTTTACATACTCGAAAAATATATCGCTCATTAACTTGTTTTGAGTAATTAATGCAGAAGTTATTGGAATAAAGTAATCTTTAATGCTGCAAAAAGTCATTTCTTAACTTTAAAAATTAACGGAGAAGGAGCACCCCAAAATATTAGAAGAATTCCAGAAGAATTCAAAATGCAAATAATATAATTGCAAAGTCTGTGGATGGTCCTTGGCCTAAATCTTTTAAGATGGAATTAACAAAAGAACTAAAGAAACTGGGGAATTTAGCTATCATATCATAGGATTTTTTCTCTAGAAATTCCGAGGAATATTAAGGATAGCACAATTAAGAAAGAAGCAAAACTCTCCTACAGATTCATGATAAGTCTCATTATCATCGTTTTGCCCCGGGCAAAAATTAAAGAGTTTTTTTAGATTCCCACACATTCCTTTACAATACTTAATTTTGACCAGATCTTTTGGAAGAAGTTAAGAGAATGCAGGTAATTCCAACTGATTTAAAACGTATATTAATTGGGCAAACTTATTTTGAGTCATAGCCAAAACTCTTTATGTAGTTTAAATATATTTTATTTTAATACAAAGAATGCAATAGCAATTAGGCTTCTATTTACTCGCATATAGAAATTATATTTATTTTTCAGAGTTAAAAGCTCCATTTTAATTAAACTTCAGAGAATGCAACTAGATATTTTTATAGATCATTCACGACTATTTTTTAAAAAGAATTTTAACTAATTAACGGTTAACTCCAATACGATGCATAAAACACGATAATTATACGAACAAATTTAAGCGATATGGAAAGTTCGTGAATATTATTTATTTGAAACCTAGAAAAATAATTCGTTTTGAACAATAATTGTCTTACATTAAAACGACGAGACTATTACAGAATTACAGAACAAAAGCTATGCTATTCGCACATATATGCTCTATTAATCAAAATATCATCTTCCCTAAAAGACCCTGTTTGATTTCATAATAGATACAAAGCAAGAACCTATTTACTTAACACACACACCCCATGTAGTATTTAATATCCCACTCGAGGAAGGGTAATGCAAAAATATTGATTTCACTTATATCACACATATTTTGTGAAATTGTTTCGGGCACGCAATCTCTAGAGGGAACATAAAAATTGAATTCACTTTGAACAAAGTTACATCTTTTCGCATAACGAGTATACATATATCTGAAATTTTTTTTTATTATTATATTTTTACTTACATCGCGAATTTCCTTGATTTTAGCGCCACCTTTACCAATAACGCAACCCGCAAGACTCTGATGAATAAGAATGCGAACATCGACTTCATCATCTTTCTGTAAGATTCAATAAAGAAAAAAATTAATGAAAATTGTTATGGCTTTGTAATCTTTTACACAAATTAAACTTACCTCTTCAAAGTATTTCAGCATTTCAGTTATGATTTTAAGCGTTGAATCCAAATCAGTGGCAATTAAAATTGTACTGCAAATGGAATTTATAATACAAAATAAAATATGATTAATGAATTACGGTTATCGAGTTAAATTTATAATTTATCCTAGTGCTAAACAATTTATGTGAAATCATATAGAAAAATACTGCTTTTTTTGTTTGGTTTATAAGAAAAATGGTTTAAATTTTGTCACCATCGTAACGAACATTTTTTTTTTGTATTAAATTAAAAACTTAGAAGAACATTGGTGTGGTGTAATGTGGTGAGAGATTCATTACATGAAAAAAAAAAAAAATACAGGCAAAACAATTTCTAAACATGAGAGATCTTCTTTTTTACTCAGTCGCAATAGAATTTTCTACTATAACGCAAGGACTCTAAAGCACAGAGAAAATGAATATAAATAGCAGCAGTAGTAGTTATAGCATGGCTTTTATGGATATGGAGGTTGAGGAAGTAGAAGTAGAAGAAGAAGAACTACACCATAGTAACAACCACAAATGGTAAGCAACTTTATCAGCCTTCTAAGCTTGATGCTCGTAATAAAATGAGGACAAGAGGACAGACGTTAAGTATGTGATTGTTGTTACTACCGTAGAGGCAGACACAGATCTTTTCCACAATTAAGGTTAAGTGATTTCCTTCCTAGAGAAAGAGTGAGAGAGGAAGCAAAAATAGAATTAGCATTGGGAGGAGGCTTGAACTTAACAACAACTGTGGGTGGTGGTGGTGGTGGCAGTGTTAGAGCGAAGATTTCTTCTTGAAAATATTTACATTAAAAAAAGACAATAAATGAGTAAATGGCATTTTTAAAACATCCAATGTTCATCTTTTGTCTTACATGGAGTAATAATATTCTACTTATCTATTGATTTTACTTCTTTTCAACTTAATTTAAGGTGCTTTTTTTTTGTATTGTTAATTATAAGGGAATTAATTATTATTTTAACTTGGATTTTATGTTATTTTTGAAATCGAATTCTATTTTTTAATTGCAAGACCGGATTGATTTATCTTGTTGAACCCATTATTCTTACAAAAAAAAATGCGAAAGGAGCAGTTTGATATTGTAAATTTAATGCATACAACAGCAAGTTTGAACTTTGAAGTGAACAAATTTAAATTGATCCTATGGAAATGGAACCATAAATTCCATTTAAATTGGAATAAAGAAGACAAAAAAAATACCATCCTTTCGGATGATTATTTCCATTTTATGTTGTATTACTTTCCCCTAGGAATCTTTTTAGAAGCAATTTTTATTTTTAATAAGCGTTTTACAATACGTTTTATGATAACAATAGAGAATAGTACAAACGATGCTTTTACTTTTTAAATGAAAAATTCATTTGTCAAAATAATTGATGGTTATTGAAATTAATGTTAATTTCAGTTTTTTAAAGTGAAAAAAATCAACGAAAGAAAGTTTCGTAATTTTTTTAAGCACCAGAGGCTGACATACTTAAGGTGACAACTTATCTCAGAACGGCTTTTTTTTAATTTAACACTTATTTTCAATATTACTAGAGTTTTTTTTTAATGCTTTTGTGAGGAAAACGTTATAAAAAAGTAACTTTAATTTCCAACAAATTTTAGAAAAATATTCAGATCCTGTTAATTTTAAATTTCATATTAGAGGAAGAATTTTTAACCTTTTAATTGACACTATGGTAGCAGAAGTGTCCTTGAAATAAGGAATGTATGGGTTTATTTGTGTCCGAGCTATAAGGCTAGTTTTATGTTGAAAACTACTTTCAACATCAGTTTATTTTTTAATGTCACAAATATGTCGCTTAGTGCATTTTTCGGGAAGGTATCGATATTTTTGTTTGATTCCTTATCTGTGAAATGGCACGTTACCGTTGTATAAAGCTCTTTTGTTGATAGTTTCTTCTTAGTTGCATTCCTAGAGTCTCAATACTTCTAGTCATAACTGATTGTTAAGTATTGAGTTCGTTAATCGACAACCGTAATAAGGTTGATCGAATTGTCAAAACCCGTGAATGAGAAAGCAGGGTACGTCAAGTAGTTTTGAAAAAACATTGGAGTCAATCAAAAATAAATACTTCAAATATTTTTGATTGTTTATATCGCTTTAGCGGTGTAGGATGGTTCGCAAGTAAAAATGAGATTCCTTTGGCCCTCAGTCTCTATATATAATTAAATATTTTGCAAACAAAAAAAAATATTCAATTTCAAAATAAATTCAATCCAAGTTATTGTAATTTTTGTATATAAAGCTTATTACTACAAAATTAACCAACGTCCTTCTTTAGGCATTAATAATGTTAAGTTATTTTATTTTATTATCTTAAACTGCATGTTTAAATTAAGGAAAAGAAATAAGCAATGCCTTTTAGTTCCTTCATTCCATGTTAATATTTTTTGTGTGTTAGTTCTTTTTATATGAGAAGATTTCTTACGTTCTAAAAGTGACAAAGTTCAACCATTATCTTTTTTTTTTTTGATAAAATTATTTTTCTCTCACACTGCAGATCAGAATATAAAAACAGAGTGGCAAAAGTTCGTTCACAGGACTTTTTTTTTTTTTTTTCTTGTATATATCGTGGTTGTGCTTTTATCTTTCTAAAATAAATCTTAATCCTATAAATGTACTTTGACAGCCTTAAACAAAGAGAAAGAGAGAACTTTAAAAAATTGAAGGAAACTCTTCTCTCCTTCTAATTATACTCAAATGATTTTAGAAAAAAAAACTTAACTATGTATATTTTTTTTTTAAATAATTATGATAAATCTTAAAAAATAAAAAAAGATATAAAAAGTAGTAATAAAAGGAAAAAATGGTTTACCGTTCGGGGCCTTGGCAATCGTCGACAGACACAGTGGCTTTATACTGCTCTCAGTTTATGGATTTGAGTTAACAGTTTTGGGTTGAGTTGAAAATGGTACATCGCGAGAACAATCAGTTTTTCGATTTTGGTTGGATCATTGGTCGTAATAATGATGGTGGTTGTGGTACAGTACATGGTGACACGATAGTAGTAGTAGCAGTTGATGATTGGCAACATTAAAATTATATTTCAATTCATAATGTTTGTTTTGATTAATTTTTTGATCATACATAGACGAGACACGCAGCAGATTTGGTTTTGCGGTAGTGGTAGTTTTGTTTTTTTTTTTTTTGCGAAAATTTTGCGACACATACATACATAATTTATAAATTAATTAAAAATGTTTCCACAGTTGCAATTTTTTTTTTTTTGTTTGATTTGATTGTTTGTTATTACACGAAAACAATAAAATATTTTATTTTTGTTTTGCGTGTTGGGTGATGGACAAATATAAAAGTTTTATTTATAATAAGAGAAAGGATCACAACACCCAAAACGTGACAAGGATTGTTGTATATTTTAATATAAAAAATGTAAGATACAAATATATATGTGTGTATATATTTATATTTTGAGTTAATTCCATATGGTGGTAAATTAAAAATCATTAAGTTGGGCGTGTATGTGTGCGTTTAAGTGCATTATAATACCACATAATTTGCAGGGGCGTAATTATTTTCGCATGGCATTAATTTTTAGTTTTTAATATTTTTTGGTCAAACAATTAATGTTTTTTTTTGTTATTTATTTATTTTTGTTTTTAGATATATAATTTTCAGTTTTTCAGTAGTTGAGAGCGCGGGATCAACATACAACCAATTATATCGGGACGGACGGGCCAGTTGAAGGTGGTGGATTCAATTCAATTCAGTCACAGGCAGGGCACAGGTACAGGCACGGGTTTTTGGTTTGTATTTTGATTGATTTTTTTAAACACACATAAAGAGAGGGTGCGAGAGAAAATATATTTGTTTTTTTAGATTTAGTAATTAGATTTTTTGTTTATAATTATATTTATGTATATACATATTGAACTTATAATATAGGTTAATGTACAATTAATGAGGTTTATCTTTAATATTTATGTAATATATAACAAAAATTAAGAGAAATGAGAATCAAAAAAGATTTTGAAGAGAGATGGTTAAGTTAAGTGTTGAAAAAACTAATACCTTTAGCTCTAGTTTTGGTATTATTTATTTATTTATTTTAAGGTGTTGAATAAAAGAAATTAAGTATGAATAAGAGAAAAGACAGACTACCATAATAGGTTTTTGAGTTAATTAATTTAGTTAATAAATTAATTAAGCAAATGCATTTTTTTTTTTTTTATTTGTTCTAAAATAGAGATTAGACTTGAGATTTTTTAAAAATTTGTTTGTTGGTTTAATAATGGATAATGGAGTTCCTATAAATATGGACATAAAGTATGGTATAAGAAATTTGACAATCAAAGAACAACTTGTATTGGTATTAGGGTGCATTTCTATATAATGGACTTGTTTACTTTTAAAATTCAACTCTAATATGGTATTCCAAGGTACAAACAATAAGGCTATGAAATTCGAGGATGAAAAAGGGAAAAATAGTTTGAACAGTTTAAACAATTAAAACATACCTGAGAACGCATCTTCTGAATGTGTTGGCCACCTTTGCCAATGACAGCACCAGCAATCTGAAAAAATAAAGAATATTTGTTGGAAATTTAGTTTCGAGTTTGTTAAAGACAATGTAAAATCAAGACCTAATAAACAATTATTTGCATCACCGTTAGAGTGTCGAGTTAATCTTCTTACCCTAAAGATTGAAATAAATTCAACGCGGTGTTTAAATGACAGAGGTTTAAAATATATTTAACGCAAACTTTAGCATTAGAGAAATGTGGAGAAGATCCAAATGAAGCGTTGAGGAAAAGAAGGGGTTATACAAAACATCGCAAACCATTTACGCTTTAAAAGCGAATATAAATCGAGCTGTGTTTGAGCTATTGGCGCATTATTTGCATAAAAAGTAGTAAATGCTTTTACTATAAACATTAGACTGATTCAAAAAAAAATTTTTCTTCTTTCGTTCAAAGCATTGTTGAAAATATTGTTGGAAATGACGAAAAAAAAATACTGTAAAAGTTTCAGCCCTTAATGTTAACATTTAGTACCGCCGCATCGCAAATTTCTATTTCCCATACGATTTGTATGGGAAAGATTGTGTATTTGTGTTTAGAATTTTTTATCTTTTTAATGGGCCATCAAAAAGGCTAGATTTAATCATTTTCTTGTATAAAATTGAACGCTCTACAAAATTGCATTTATGAAATTTAAAAAAAACGGACGCGAAAAATTAATTAAAATAATTTTTAGTTGAAAACATGAATAATTCGAATTTATTGAAGAAATCTAAAGTGGTAGTATTAGGGGTTTGAGAGTTATATAAAAGGATCAGTGAAACCAAAACACAACATAGAATACAAATATTCAAAAATTTTGCCAAATTTTTTGAAAAACCTAATAATTTCGTCAAAAAATCGGAAAAAAATGAGAAAAAATTACTTTTTATATTTTAAAGTTGAATAACTTCGAAACGCGGGGGTAAACCAAAAAAAATAATAAGAGCTTTTTTGTAGAGCGGACAATTTTATAAAAGAAAATGATTTTGCCAAGCCTTTTGGATGAACCATTAAAAAAATAAAAAATTCTAAACACAAATACACAATCTTTCCCATACAAATCGTATGGGAAATAGAAATTTGCGATGCGGCGGTACTAAATGTTAACATTAAGGGCTGAAACTTTTACAGTAATTTTTTTTCGTCATTTCCAACAATATTTTCAACAATGCTTTGAACAAAAAAAAAATTTTTTTTTTTTGAATCAGTCTAATAAACATTCTTAATCTAAACTTTTTCACCTACATTTTGTGCATATCAAAAATAGTTTTTACTTGTCAAATCTCATGTATAACTTTTCATGCATATCACTCAATCTATCGAAAAGTCTTGTCATCGCAGTTTGTATTATCAAAATTGAGTTTTACAAAAAATTCCTCAAACGACATTTGAATTTGAATGATGGGACGTTCTAGTCCACTTGTACAGTGAATTTATTGTTTCTCTTTTTGATTATACTCGTAATTGGTAAATGAGGACATTTCACAAATCATTATACTTCAGGTAAATCGATCCAAATGTAAAGCTAGACTGCAGGGATTTAGAAGTGTGTGAGTCTTGCTTTTTTTTTAAATGCGATTTTTCTATCTATTCTATAATGCATAACTTTTTTTTACAAATATGAAGCTGTTAATCCAAGGACAAAAAAAAAAAAAACAAACATTAATTATTATGTAGGTGCCTGTTTTGTAATTTATATTTGCAATCAATCGAGAGCAATATTTCTATAGTTTTCTCACGTATTGACGTAATAACATGCTATTAATTCTGAATTTATACTCCTGGGGATAGGTTTTTTTTTTTTTGTAGAAAAAAAGCTCTCACTCTAGAAATTGCAATTTCGTGAATGTCTTTCCATTTTCGTGGCGAAAAACAAAAAAGAAATTATATTTTTGTTAATTTTTCGCATGAAAAAAAAAAAAACAATTCCTTCAGAGATTAAATGTTTTCAATCATAATACAAGGGATATTATTCATAATTTGTTATTCTTTTTGAACGATTATTATGATTGGCGGGATTGTAAATTATGTGTTTTGGTTAGGGAATCTTTTGGAAGTTTTTAACATGCTAGGCAAATCACTACAAAAAAAATAACATTCACATAGACTTTGTAGCAGTGTGAAATGCAATTGATAAATATGAGAATACATATTTTCAACGAATAAGCACTGTCACTTTTCTATAGCAAGATTTTGTGCTGGACCAATTGTTGACGATTTTATTGGCACAGAGTGCTCTTGCAAATGTCAAACACAATCAACACAAAAAAATCGACAAGCTATAAAGGGTCATGCAGTTTAAAATATGTTATTTGCAATTGAAACGAAATTTCTTTTCTAGTATTCAGCTGACACGAATCTTAAAAATCTCATACACAATCGAAAAAGGAACAACACAATTTATTGTGAAGTACAATACACCATAGTTAGAAATGTGTAATAATAAATTATTGTGTGGAACTCTTGGAAAATTTTTAATTTCGCATCAACCGTTGACTAGGGATAACACAACATTAAAAATGAATTAAAAATCGACAATTGTGTAAAGATTTTTTTATGTGCAGAAGGATCTTGCAGTGCGGAAGTTAAAGTTAACAAACTAAGTGCTTGCCTATGATGACAAATCAAATTAAATGATTCAAAGGAATGAAATGTATATATAGGGTTACATAGGTGTGACAAACAGTTAAATTTTTATCGACGTGTATTTGTCAAACAACTATGAGATTGGTCTACAAATTTTTTCCACAAGTGCAATTCCAGAACCGAGTATGATGTTCAATTCGTTTCCCGATTTCAATAGTGGTGCTGTTAAAAGGTTGAAGGAAAAAATTAATTAGGATCTTTAAAAAGCAAAAGTTGCGCTAAAAACAGGAACTAAGAATGAATTGACTACCTTTAAGGAAAAACGACGAAACGAAAATTCGATGAAAAAAAACTTTATAACCGTGAAATAACGATAGGTACCACTTAAATTTTATTTTTAAATAGTAGCATAATTGAATTTAAGCAGTAAAAGTGACTTTAGACTTTCAAAAATAAATGATTGATTTGATTTTAAAGCACAAACAAAACTTTCGAATGTTATTTCCTTTTCTCACGAATGATTTCATATCTTTACAAATCGCTTAGTAAAAAATTTATATTAAATTTATAAAGATTTAAGTAATGTTATACTCATTTCAAATCAACTTTCATCTTTTGCAAAAGTTAGTAATAAATAACATGGCCTTAGGGGAAGAATTGACATGCTTATGGTTTGTGCAATAAGAGTTTGACGCTTAATGGTATTTTTTGTTTTTTACTTACACGGCTGGGAATCAATAATCGGACTTGTTCATCATTATTGCCTCCGCCGTGGCCACCACCACCGCCGCCGCCACCACCACGTTGCCTCTTGTTTTGTGGTGGACCTCCATCATCGTGCATTTGTTGGTTATCGCCTCGTTTCATATTGGTTATTTCTGAAAAAAAAAAAATAATAATAATTAATTAACCATACATTGGAGACATTTATTTATTATTGAAATATCTTTGGATTAATAATCAAATATATTTTCCCATCGTCAAACACTTTTACAAAATCGAATACGAACAATTATTCCGCTTCATAATAAACTGATAAGTGGATACAAGTGTTGAAAATAAAATTACCCCTAGAAACCCAAACAAGAAAGTTTGTTTGTCTTGAGAAGACAAACCAGCAATAATTTGAACAAGATTGTTTATATTTTACAAAGAGCAGAAACAAGCAGGTTGTAGGTATCTACTGTAGTTAGAAGTATGTACAGTACATATAACCTATTTCTAAATTTGTTTTAACTACTAGATAATTTAAAATACATACATCTAACGACGGAGCTGTCGAGTCGGTCGACTGCTTAAACTAAACGAAATTCACTAGATCAAAGGGAGAAACATGTAAGCACAGCACACAAATAATCTGTAGGTGATGAGTGACGTTAAATATACAATAATGGTTACAAAATGTAAATCGCATTAGTAGTTCCAATTGTTAAGAGAACCAACGAACGAACAAATGATTGAACTATCGGTGGGTGTTGATGTAGAATGTTAAGAATGCATAAATGTGTTTTGTTAGTCAATCGTAGGAAGGTATCATCAGAGTTCAGCACTCCTCAACTTTTTGCACTAAGGCGAATTCAAGAGGCCAGAAGGTAGAATATATGTACATACATCGGATAGTTGTATTGATTTTGAAATGTATCTAAAAGCGATATTTGAGATTGAATAAGTAATTGTTCATGAAAATGCTAAGAAATACACAAACATATCTTCGTTCTGGATTTAATTACATATTGAAAAGGTATTCTATGATGATGATCTGGGGATGTGTAGGCAGATTAATAAATTTGTGGGTAGAAGAGTAGTGTTGCTTTTAATGAACAGATCACCCAACTTTGCATTATTCTTGGGGCCAGTTTTGATAGATTATATTCTGTCTAGATGATGTTATAACATTTCCAAATACATACGTATGATTATTATTATAAATTTAAATATAATGGGCTATCTAGGTACAGACGTTATAAGGAAATATGAAAAGGATCTTGATGGAAGTAACTTTTTTTCATTATAACAGCAAAAATAACATTGAATTTAGTAAACTTTCATAAGTCACACTGACACATCAAAATTCTTACAAGTATAGTAACATACAACATACATCTTCCAAGAAATCAGATGTCATTTAATTATAGGATTTCATGAAATAACTATCATGTTTCCAATAAAGAAAATTTTAAGTAAATTTAACAGGACAATGAGTGCACTGAAATTTCAGAAGAATGAAAATAATTTTTAAGTCAATTGGAAAATCTACTCCAATTAAAAACTTAAAAACAGATTGATGAATCATAACACCACTTTATTTTATGGAAGGTCAGGCATTATTCATTTTTACGTAGGAGGCATCACCAAAATTTTCAAAGCTGGGATCTTATGGTAAGTGATATTTACTCGACTTTGAAAAGGGAATTAATTCCGTCTAAAATTCAACTTCTTCTTTAATTTTTGATATTTTCAAAATTTAAGATTTCATATCTTGTATAAAGTCAATAAGCAAAAAACCACTTGAAAAATAAGGGAATATCTTATAAACTGTGAAACAAGTTGAAATGCAAAGTTGACCAAAAGATAGATTTATAACTCACAAATCTGTTCGATTCAGAAAAATCAATTTGTTTAGATTAGCCGTCGGAAAAACACAAGTTTTTAGAAAGCTCACTTTTTTCTGTACCTAAATTTTTTACTATTTTAATTTTTTGGTTTGATTCGGCTCTGATGTCGACGAGTTTGTTATTATTAGCAACCAGGCAGCAAAGAAGTGGCCAATCAATTCATGACACCACGTATGACTTTTTGTCGAATTATTTGGAACATCAAGAAAAAGAAAAGGTCTTTCACTTTCTGTGGCAATGTCGTGTCCTCGCTACAAATAGGGGGCACTTTATCTGGAAAGTGAATTTTCTCCGGGTACTGGGCTGCTCTCCCTATGTGCTAGTGCTGCAAAGTAGCAGGCTTTCAAACACGGTGAACGAGAAGTTATCCGAAGACTGGGCTTTCCGAACCAGAAATAAAATTTATAACTCCATTTATCACCCACAGGTTTCATGAGTTTTGGAAGCATTCAAAACCGCCATCTCTACCTGCCTACAGTGTCCTCTCTTCATTATTGAAAAATTGGTCAACGTACTTAGAAAATAAGATCAATTTCAAAATTGGGCTAACAGCCATATGAATGTGTTTATATCCCTAGATAGTGTAATGTTGATCGGTATGAAGTTACATATATTCGTCAAAAAAAAGCAAAAAGTCCAAGCTACAGTTATTGTAACGATAAAGAAAATTTATTTACACAATATCAAAAGATGAAGTTTTTTTTACAAATTTTAGAAAAAAATAGACTAAAAATTGAACACGCTTTTATATATGAAGCAATAGATAGAGTTTCAATAGTATGAATAGTGCCTTATTCTAGAAAGCATTTTTTGTTCTATTCCCTTCTACGAAAAATATAATTGAAGTTAGAAATGAAGATTGATTTTTTTTATAAGCTTTCTTCTTAGTCTTGCGATTTAACACCAAAAAGAAAAGAAATCAGTATCAGCTCAAATCTGAATAAAGCCTTTTTGATTGAGAGAATTTGACCCAAAACCATTCTTCTGTATTTTTTGTGAAGAATTTGGGATTACTTCTTAAAAGTTTGACTTCACATTTAGGTCTCTAAGGTTGCAATATTTTTAAGAAACAAATAATTACTTTGCTTTCATTACTTAAGTCAAGTGTACAATTGTTACTGCAGAATATTTTGGAACAATTCAACATTTACGTTCGTTCTTATAGAAAATTTGTTTACACTCCTGTTAAATTATAATATTGGAATAAGTCTTACGGGTTTAGCCGACGATGTTTAAAAATGATGATGTATTATATTCAATGCACTTATTGCGTCCATTTGCAAACACTTTTAAAATGTAAGAACAGAGAAGAAGTTTTATTGCAAAATAACATTTTTACCTTAAATTTATGTGAACGCACTAATTTTTTTTACAAAACCTTTGGCACAATTTCTAAAAATGCTAAGCATTTAAAGAAAAGAACTAGTAAAATATATTAGAGAACCAGTCTGCTAGACTGAATGGCTTTAAAAACTGGAATATATTCTTTATTGCACCAGTATTTATAGGAAAAATTTCCTTGAACCGAAAAATGGGAGTATAATATACAAGTAAGTTAAAATAATTCGTGTAAGTAAAATAATTTGTTTAGCGAAAAAAAAAAAAAATAGGGGAAATCCGGTGGATTCGAGCTTATTTCTGACCACTAAAGAATTAGCCACATCAAACTATCTCTTTCATTTTAATTTTTTTTACATGGGGAAGTATTGACCACCGGAAATCAGCGACCAATCAAATCGTGCGACATTCCAACTTCAATCGAACAGGACATCACTATAATTTCATGTTTCAAAGGATACGAAACATTAGACAGACCAATAAAAAGCCAACAACTAGACAGTGATCATTAAAAATTCCAAAGCAGCAAAGTTAAAAGGGGAATTGAAGAACTATGGGAAACTATAGCCTGGCATGACGTGGCGCATAAAGTTTTGGTTAAATATCGTTGCTTAGCAGCATAATTTTTGTCTTTTTCGTTTTATTATTTTTTTTTTTTTTAGTTTTAGTTTTTCACTACAAAGTATGCCCCATTATCTATTGACATGGGACAAAAAATATATGAATATCGATATTACAGCGCAGAAGTAGTTGTTGTGCAACCAAATTATCGCAGATACATTACAAACTAAATAATACGTTTGGAAAATTTAATAAAAATTGCATTCAAAGCATATTAAGGTGCATTTATCGTTTAAGAATTAAACGTCCATTGTTCTACTTCCTGCGTCAATATCAGCTGATGATTTTACATTATGAATTTTTTAGTATGAGAAAGACAGTAGTTGGTAGCAAGGACTTTCTGTGTTATTATTAGAATATAAAACTTATGCGGTGCATGATATTTCCTTAATTTCATCCCCTAAAACATAAATACTTTAAGAGGTACAGACCGCCAATGATTTTATTGCAAGTATCAAATTACAATTAATTGCTTTGTTGCCGTTGATAGGGAATGGTATAATTTGAAGGCAATTAGCACTTCGTTATCGTTATAAAAATAAAAGGAATAGCCCAATATAAAAAAAGGCAACAATATCATAGTGGAAAATTAGATGGGACACATTGATAGTTAAGATTTATGAAAGTTTAAGCTATCAGTTAAAATCGCAAGACGTCTGATTTATTTTACTTTTACCAAAACTTGGACATGACTGTTTATTTATACACATTTTATCCATCACTCAATAACACAAAAGTAAAGGTTTTTTTTTTAAGAGTGATGAGAGTTTTCTCCCGATGGGATTAAATGGCCCTAAGTTTAACGTTACGGTACCCTTAAGGCACAACTTGTAAATCTGCTACAGCTGGTAGTTTAGGTAAGTATTTAAAAGAAACAAATATGTATTGGGCGAATTATTGATTTTCTTTTTTGTTTCAAAGAAATTTGCGGAAAATGAGAAGAATCTTCTACTCTAAAAAAAAACAAACATGAATTTAAAGGCTAGTTTTTTTCAAAGACCTTGTTTAGTTATTTTATCCCCAACTTCAACTGGACGTCAACTGTCGGATTATATGAGATAATAATCATCTTATGTCTTAATTCACTGCATCAACAAAAATTCTTTCCTATTTTTCTATTTCTGCTAACTAATGCCGTGCCAATTTGCATTTAAAAGACCTTTTTCACTTACAGGCTGTCTTAGCTGCGCAGAAAGAAGCAAGAATTTCTTTATAGTTGTCATACTTTCTCGAAGTCTAAACTTTGGTCATTTGAAGCTCTCTTCATTCAGGCCGGAGAGCTTTCTCGAATAAATTAATCGGATCATCAGTTGTAAGAACAGAATAAGTCCACTTTTTTCCGAAAATGATCTTTTGATGAAAATGGCATCTTTAGACGTAGATATGTACATTTTTTAAGTCGAAAAAAAAACAACAAAATATTTTGACTGTCGAAGTTACAGGGGGTGAAAAATCCTAAAGTTTGAAGAAAAGAATAAAACCAGGTTTTATTCTGTTCTTAAGAGTTGGAGATATGTAAGTTTATAAATTTTTGTTTGCATTTTTTATTATTTTTAATGCATAGTATTTCAAGAGTATTTTAAGTCGATTGGCGCAAAATTGACGAAGTAATGAGAATCTTTAGGTCAAACATTAGAAAAAAGCAAAAAAGACCCGATTCAGATTTGATTTTGATATTTTGATTTATTGTTCTTAACGTTGCAGGTAATTATAAATAATTGTATAAATAATAATAATGAAAATAAATGTATATGTAAAGAAAAGATAACAAAATTTGAATTTCTAATTTACAAAATTAATGAAAAATCTAATTTTAAACTGTTTTGATTTAATATTAACGTTAACTGAGTCAAATTAATTGTAGTATTTATAAAAATAATAATCAACTGATTAATCGGACTGTTAGACCCATAATTCGATCTACTAAAACTGGGACATATTGGCAATCTAGTTCTTAACCCGACACGGGCCACGTTAAAGTTCAAACGACCCAAAACTGAGAAGGATGAAATACATATATCCATTCATTAATCCAACGACGAAGCAAGGCTGTAAAAAAGGAGTGGATATTCAAGAGAATAAGATTCTGAGAGTAGAAAGACAATACAATTACATCTGACCGAGGAAGAAATCGAAGGTAAAGCTTATAAATTTCTTGTGGACACTTTCAATTCTATTTCCTACGAGTGCAATTCCGAGTTTAGCTTTTTTGATTATTGAATCGTAGTAATTAGTAAATGATAACTTTGAATCTAGAATTTTTGCGTTTTCCCAACAGCCATTGAAATGAACTTGTTATTTGGCCATAGGGGCTTTTTTGGAGTTTTGAATTAGGACGGCGGCATGCTTGTCGAGGCTCAGCTAAGCTCGTCGGACGGGTAGGTTTTTTGTCCTTTCCAAAACACCTATAGTTCAATTCATAAAAATTACATGCCAGATCTATAAAAAAAGGTTAAAAATAAAGCAAGAGAAAAAGAAGAAAGCTACTCGAATAAATCAGACTATCAGCGGACGGACGGTTAGAGAGAAGAAAGAAAGGAAGAGACATACTCACTCACCTATGCCATTACCTTGGTGAAAGCATGGATTATCAATAATCATCATCTTGACTTGGAAATAGATAATGGTTCTTATGATCAATAACTAATTCTAAACTAAACTAAACCTAATGATATAAACCCCCTCTTATTACTAATCGTTCCTAAATATAATTTTTCTTATCTTTATTTCCAAGCCAGATTATGCTCAATTTTAAATCCACCATCTCACCAAGATAACGGTTCGCTAGAACCATGAAGGTTTACCCGGTGTTGTTGGCATCCGCTTGGCCATCCCTCCCATATGTTCGAAAACATATCCTTCGCTATCTTCCTTGGCCCATGTTGTGGATTTATTCTGTTCTTACAACTGATGATTCAATTATAGTTCGCAGCATTTTAGGAAATAAAACTTAATAGATTTAAAACTAGCAATTTTAGTAAGGTCAATACAGCCAGTAGCAAGCAAACTTAATCAAATCTTGCAGCTGAACTCGTTCTAGGCTCTTGATGAAGAATATAACTGACATGGTTATTAATTAGCATTTATTTGTAATCTTACAGCATTGTTCTCCTTAGCCAACTTCTCCGATCATATTTGTCGCCAATACCATTGAAATGTTTTCCATTATACTTAACCAATTTGATATGCAATTATTTAAAAAAAAAGCTTCTAGTATGATTGTGGCTGCGTGACCGACCACATGGAAAATAAAGTTGTCAAATTACATGCTCATCCGAATACCATCCCTTTCTACCAAGGTTTTTCTTTACTTGTTTTAGAAACAAATATCTACTTTTAATACAGCAGAAATTCTTTTTGGTACAGAAATAAAGATGGTCCGCCTGACTTCCCTTGTTTTTGTTTATTTTTTTTTTCCGAAATTCCACGGTGGATGGATATCAATAAGTTCTAATTTGCGAAAAAAAAAATCTCAACTTTTGCGGATTTTTACTTCAACTGCTTAGTCTCCAGGTACAATCCGCGAGTCTAATATATTTAATATCTCATAAAAACTGGGGTGGATGGCGGCAACTGCATGTTCCGGATAAGAACCACCCTAATGTAGATGCATGAGTGTACTACAAAATCTTGAACGGGCTTTCATTTTAATTTCTTTAAACATTGTACTTGAAGTGCATAAAAAAGTAAAGTAAATAGATAATGGAAGCATTTTAAATAATTTTTAAACAAACAATTTATTTAATTTAATGGGAATTATTTTCGCTTTTAACAAATATAATTTTGAGTGCAAACATAATACCGTGCATGTTCTTCGAATAGAAAATCATACATATATTTTCTAGCCACGAAAGCGAAACAATGGAAAACAATAGAAACTAACTTTAAACTTGGATGAGGGAGACATATCAATCAATAAGTTTTGTTGATATTCAAAACACAAAAAAAAAAAAACATTCCTAATGGATATAAGAAAAAATAAGAAAAATGTTTCTTTAATCAGTTCAGATTTACTATATTTTATTATGGCAACGGAAATAAACAGTGACTGAATCGGCTAAGGTGATATTTGACAGTCAAATTGGTCTTTTTGTATATCCTCTAAAGCCCGTAAAACAACAGCAACAAAATTGTGCAATATGACTGTCAACTATCAAATTTCACCTTAGCCAATTCGACCACAGGTTTCATCTGATGCAAAAGCTTATATGTATGTTTGTTTGTCAGAGATAATGAGAATTCAATTGAAAAAAACACTACCTTCCATAGTCACGACATTGCAGAAGTAAATTTGGGAAATAGTCCTTCTGCGGGCATCGGAATTTTCTAAATTACAGCGTTCTTAAGAGTGTAATTTAGCCTAACATAAAAAAAAAAACCTGCAAACATCAGTAGGACAACAATCCTTAGCACAGGCACAAAAATGCAACGCAGAAAATTCTTTGAAAAAGATCTAACATTGGTTAAAAATCGTCCTTACTTATGTACGTGCACACCACTGTAAGAGTGCATGCATTTGATACTGTTATGAAACTAGTTCATTATTTTTTGCTCTAGGAATTCTAGTTTTTATACCAAACAAAAAAACATCATCCAATGTATCTACTAACATTTAGAACAAAATTTAATTAGTAAACGTAAATATTTGTTCATAATGAAAATAAATCTTTTGTGAATACTTCGAGTCAAGATATCATCTCACAAACAGAACATGCCATCAGCTCTCATTATCAAGTTTAAACAACAGATTGAATTGAAAACATAGCAAATTAAATAAATAAATGATAAGCAATATAATTCATGTTTCTTTTAAGACACGCAACGACAGTCAACCAACCTGTAGAAGTTTCCAATGCGACAAAATATACAGAGATCAGCTATAGATAAAAAGTATCCTCAATTAAAAAAAAAAATCTTTACATCAAGTCCCCAAAAGGCATCCCTAATATGTACTTGCTTCTCACCTCCCAGTAAATTCTATTGATAAAGCGATCCATTAAATAAATGTGAAATGCCAATAGCTTTGACACATTTCCAAGAGAAATAAAAAAAAAAAAAAAAAACTCACACGCATTATTTTTATTACAATAACCAAAGGGGTGAGATATACAACATCAAACATAAAAAAAAACCTCCCAACACACAACTCTAATATAAACTTATTATCCCACTATAATTTCATATATCCACCCAAAACTATTACATTTGAAACTCGTGCATTTATGTCCACTGGGGGTCTATCTATTCATCCACGAACTAGAAAATTACCTCCTGTGTCCAATTAAGTCAATAGAAATGCATGTATACATACATGTTTGTATACAAGGACAAGTTAAAAAAAAAAGAAAAAACTATATAAAGGAGTTGAACAAACTTTTGGTTTGAGTGCCAGTGCCAGTCAAATCCACTCCACCCACACAACACCCACCCCACCCACTCTAATCATGGGTTACCACTCGCCTGTCACTTGCACACACTCAAACACCGCATATTGGTGGTTTTCTATCTTTACAAATGCATAAAGATGGTTCTTTGATTATTATTTCATCAGGGCAGTTTGTCAAAACAATGCGTCGCCATGGCAATCGGCTTGTGGAGTGGTCAAGAACACCGAACACAGTTTGACAACAGCACACCGTTCGTTTATGGGAAATTGGTCAAGCGGTAGATGCCACCACTGCCACCTCTTTCAAGTCCGGCCACAGGCAAAACAACCAACGACAACTTTGGTTTTCCAAAGTCAATGGGGAAGCATGGACGATAGCGATGTTGAAGAAGGAGAAAAAGAAGGACGTCGAAAAAAAAAAGCAGAAAGAATTTCAAGCCACTGCTCTAATTGAACTCTTTAGAAAGCCGAAACTATACCAGAGTGCTGTCGCTGTGGAGAAGCCAACCACAATCGACGTTTGGCCGATTAATATTTGAAAGGCGTTAATTAAAAATGACTTTTGAGCAAATTGCTACGACGACGTCTTCTTCGGATGGATACCCAACCCACCATGAATAGGAATAGTGGATGACCACAAAGTTTTGTCTATGATTGCAGTGATATTCAAATGCATATCGTATATGTATGTGATTTGCCTGCTGTTGCTCTGCTTCCGTGCGAATCCTTTAAAAATTACTTTTCAATCAAGTTATACCCTCCCCCAATGACTTGTCTTGCCACAATCGCCACATACACACAACAGTTAAAGTTTTTGAATTCTGTAGTAAGTTCCGCTGTACTTTGACCACGCAACATGACCAAGTCGTTGCTTTTCAGTGGACATTTCCGTCCGGGCTATGGCAGAGGCGCTAATGGTATGGTGACTTTGTTCTTTTTATTTTCGGAGTTTCTAAGACCAATAGCTAATGTTGTAATCGCGTGTCAGAAATTCCTTTTCTTCTATGCTATGAATTATTGACAACGATTCGATTTTTAGTATTTTTTGTAAATCCTGTACCCCCGTCTGTCTTCTTACCCAAAAGTTATAACATAACACTTCATCTGGATGGCTTATACTTTTTACAGATTTTTTTTTCGCTTTTTGTTATTGTTTTTTTATATTCTTTAATAGCAAATGTTGTTAAAATTATTTAATAGCAGACAGGGGAGACAACTTAAGTGCATGTTATGCAATTTAGGTAGCTAATTATGTCAAGTACTCAGGTAATTAATTTATTTAATTGTTTCATACCTCTACATAAGTATGTACAATGTTCTGTTCATATTACAAAAGTGTACTCAATACATATTTCATAAAGTGTATGTACTTATAAGTGACATGATGCAACCCTTTTCATTCGATTAATGGGATACCATTCATATGCAAGGACAGCAGCATTCAATTAATAAATTATCTGATAATTTTGGTTATTCGTTTATGCCATCAACGGACACAAGCGCCAATATTTTGAAAATTATCATAATTTAGAACCAATTTACCTTAAGTTAATACATGTTTATCAATGTTAGCGAAACATTTTATTTTGAGATTATTAGTTTAGCGGTTGGTGGATTTTTGGATTTTAGACGTACGAGAATGCCATTTTAAGGGAATGAAAAGGAAATGCGTCCATTTTGATATGTTTAAACTTATAATAGTCACAATAACAATGTATCAAGTCAAAACTATAAATATGATTGCCGCCGAACCGAGTTGAGATTTAGATATCATAGCAAAAAATACAACAACCTTTCTGACCACAATGAGCATCAGCACATCTGACATATCGTCGACCTCTTACCTATAAACTTCCGTAGCTGAAGCTTTTACCAAAAATGACTTCAAATGACAATTCATAAAAATATTAAAATTATTCGATCGACACCAACGAGGAGATCCGAAACCTATGTTGGAATAATTCTTTCCTAAATTGTTCAGAAAATGAGATTTAAATTTGAGAAATGCATGAAAATCGATAAACTTTTGAGTATTTACCCGCTTATTTCTATATGAAGCAGTTGTCTCAGATTTATGTTTTTTTATAAGAAATAAAAGAGATTAAAGAACTTATTCTGACTTAATCTAAAATCCAAAAACGCAATTTTGTTACCTAAGACCTTATTGCCTAACGGCAAAGAATAATTATGGACGCATATGATGGAGTGGTTACAAAAGTAAGATGTGCAGCTTGAGTTACCGAAGAAATCGAAATCAAAGAAGATGTGCCGTGGAAGCTTCTTGAGTCCTCTGCTCTTTATTACAGTTCTTGATTACCTGGTTGAAAAAGTGCTTGGATCCAAAAGTGCATCAATTATTTTTTGCTGACCATGGTACCATCATAAGTGAATATCCGATATCCCGAGATAGCGACGACGAGCGCTTGCCGTATGGTTGTGTATTCTGGAAGGATCACAATAATCTCGTAGAAGACAGGATACCTATGATGCCCATTTTTTGATCAACACAGGCTTCTTCCCCACATTTGTTTGAATGAAGTAGTGCTTCCAAAGTCGGAAAAGTTTAAAAATGTACACAAATCATGGCGTAAGCATAGAGTGGATGAAGTGGTGGGGAAAATCTGCTTTATTCTATCATAGAAGAATGCCAAAGGCTCTACGCGGCCATTTTACTTCACATACGGTTCACAATATTGGACATTGTTCAGAAAGTATGGGAGATGCTTTGTGTGACAGCAGAAGTAACAAAGCTTGAAGTACGAAGGAAAACTTTAAATTAGTGAAAAAAAAGCCTGTGCCATTTAACCACGATGCTAGACCCGTTCTCCTCTTGATGTATTGAAACTGAAGAACAGAGCTTGGTAAATATTGTCAAACCATTCGTAAATGTCCAAAAATTCGATTCCTACTCTTTTAACACTACAAAAAAATTGGTAATCTGAATCAACAATATCAAATCGTAATTTGTGTCTCAATAGTTTCACAGTTTTAGTGTTTAATTTTAAAGATAGCTATGCATCACGTTTTCACTGGTAGCGAAGAAAACCTATCTGCTTTTGGCAGAAACTAGAAAGAATCAACCACAATAATCCGAATTAAGTAGTAAGAAAGATGACAACCCTTCATGGAAATCCGTATCCATGACTTTGTGGGACACCAGTGTTAAAAAAGACAATTTCATAGACCACCCAAAAGTTTTGTTTGTTAAAAGCATCATCTCATTTTATTTTTAATTCAAGCGCATTCTTATTTCCCATCTAGCAAACCAATATCCGTTTCCATAACTTATAAAAACATACATTATAATTGCAACATTCTTTCTTCTGTGTAATTCATTAACAATGTTTCAAAACCTAAACGCGTGACAATGTGCACAAAATACAACAAAAAAAAAACTCCTACATCTTCAGTTGAATTATATTTCAAATCACGATAAAACAAAGAAATTCAATACACGAGTTGTTCTGCTGTTGTTGATATCAATTAAATGCATTAAAAGTATCTACGGCATTTGTATCAAAAGCTTCAACAAACATCTGGCACTATCGATGGAGGAGATCATTGCTTTATATGGATTGCTTTACACATTTTCAAGGTCAAAATATAGCTTCATTTGGAACCTTGTCTTTTGTTTATAATCAATCTTAAATGAAAGTTAAAGACAACTTTATTTATTGTTTCTTTTTTCTTTCTGTTTATGGTAACTTAGGAAGAAATAAAAAAGGACATCATCATTTATCTTGATTTACTGACGTGCAAATGCATAATATTACGATACAAAAGTAAAACCTGTCCTTTGCGATTCACCCTTTAAGTTGATGGGTTTTTCGCACTGGAATTTATTTTATTTTCGCCGAAGTTTTTTTGCTGTTATATAACCTCTTTATCAATCATACAATTAAAATATTTGCATACAATACTGTATAGATATCTTCTTGAAGACAAAAAGATTAGAATTTATTTTACCGATTTAAAATGATTTAATCGTAAAAAATGTATACAATCGCAAGAAAAGAACTAGTTTAAGACTGAAATTGTATACTAACAATAAAATTAATTAAAATTATGTAAATTTGCAAAATATGTAGACAATAAACAAGTTTGAAGAACAAAACAACCTCAAGAAGATGCTCGTTTTATTCACGTGGTTGTAAATTTCATTTTCATTTTTGATTTTGATAACATTAAAAGTAGTTTGCTCATTGTCATCATCAACTAGTTATGTATGAATTTTAACTTCATTTATCTAATTTAATCATAAATTGAATTGAAATATTCTCGAAGAGTGGCTATTTATAAAAACGAAGGCAATTGGCAAAAAAAAATAAAACAGAGGCTGGATAATTTGTCTTTCTTTTACCAACCGTGAGTCATGACTCAGGCTGTTTTAACGAGTATGTTGATACAGCGATAAACGATGCATATCTTTATATCGTAGTTTAGATAACAACGAGAATATGTGTCATTGTGTTTATCTTTTTTGTCCCACTAACGAACATCGGTCGATTTCGATAAACAAAATATGGTGGATATTCCAACCATTAGTCACATTTTAGAGCACTCCTCAACACTAATCATTACATTTAGCATAGTATGCAATGCATATCGAGCTAAATTTAAGATTCCAACAAAAATGTAGCAGAGCTAAAATTATGAGCGCTGTAAATATTAGTACGCGATTGCTTAGTAACTGAAAGATGAATGACTTCAGAGAGTCACTTTAACTTATTTCAAGATACATAAATATTCAATTATTTTTTATTTAATTTATTTTGAATGACCATATTTAAGCACAGACTTTCATTCACTTGAAGATGAAACACAAATTTTAAAACCCATTCAAGTTGGCCGATTGTGAGGGCTATTCTATAGCACGAGTAGTTTCTCGCAAACCACTGTTGTATTAGCTTTTAAGAATTTTTGTGATAACTTTCTGGAAGACCCAAAATGGTTCTACAATAGAAATGATTATGGATCATTTCAGGAACAAAATATGTCAGTGAGCATTATTTTTGTAGGAGCAACTTTAAGTGCATAGAAAGTTCCTCACTTGCAATTGTTTACGAATTTAAATCATTTTCGTACATGCTTTTTCGTTAGTAATGGTGCTTTTAGCAGACCTTAGGCTAGTTGTTTAGCTTCCAGCAACATGTTCTGTTAATGCCATAGCGCTAACAGAAACTTGTAGCTAGTTTTTTCGTTGTTGGAGCCTATTAATGGATGATACTTTGCCAATTAGCTAATTTATCAATCAGTTCGCAAAGTCCTGATTCTTTTTACATTACGTTTTTCGAGCTAATGTTACTTATTTTGGATGTTGCTGTTTTCCTCACCATTTCAACGGGATATTCTATGATATCTTAGATGAACTGGTAAGTTTTTTCCTCTTAGTAAAGTTTGTTTTATTGATCTTCATGAACTGTGGGAACAATGCTTTCTGCGGGCCATTTTGACAACTTTTGACAATGCCAATTTAGGCTTAAAGAAGAAATATTACTTTAAAAAAAACGTTTATTTACCAAAAAAAATTAAAAAAAAGTTACATTTGGAAGCTTGAAAAAGAAAAAAACATAGACACTGCTATTTCAATGTTCGGGCATAAACTAGAGTGTTTCAATAAATGCTTTATACAAGACAGTAAAAGCTGAAACACAATCACGCTTTGCCGTCGATTGTCAAACTGCCAAAAGTTCAACCATACGAAATCTGTGTAACCTCCCACAATGACGCTTAAAACGTAAGGAAACGTAAGAAAGCGAGCAAAAGTTCAACCAGACTGAACTTTTGCTCGCTTTCTGACATTTATCAGACATAGTTACAGTCACCCACATAATTATTGCGCCAAATGTGAATAAAAAAAAAAAATTATTGCAAAACTAGGTGTGTTTTTTAATTTCTCTTTAAAGATGTTGCACATAAAAACGACATCGAGATATTTTAAATCAAAACAATTTACTTATTAAAAACAAAAATAATTTAATGATGTTGTAGACTGAGTTTTACTGGTAAAAACAATTTATTTTGATTGGTTTTGTTTTTATAACTATAGGATTAAAGAATAAACAAATTTCTATGCATTTTTTAAACACATTAATATCCTTTTTCATTTTTCCACAATTAAATCAAGATAAAGACTTGGCCCAATAATTTTGTGAGTGACTGTGTTTTTTTTATTTGACAGCAGATTTTATGTTTCAATCAGCTATTCGAAGTCAAAGTGACAGAAGCGCGCTTTGAGGATTTCTCAACGTAACGCGTCTGGCAAAGCGTGATTGTGTTTCTGCTTTAATAAGCGAGGTCCCGCCCAATGCAAAACATAGTTTTGAACTTTTTTGCAAAGCAGCACTTTAAAAATATTTAACTTTTTATGAAAATTGTGTAAGCACTGCTATTTTCGTGTTCACAGCTGTACCTACTCTAAATTTGTAGTGTTGTTGAATTTCTTTGTTGCTCATAAAAAAAATGATGCTAGGCATTTGTTGTTTCTGAAATTCTTTTTGATGTGATGGGCAACTGAAGAATCATCACCAATTATCTGTTGTACTTACCGGTAGGGAGCCTATTGTTTGATCTCAAATGTGTCCCTTTTGAACGCCTAACTTTATTTGAAAATGGGAATATATGTAAAACATTAAATTTGATTTTCGTAATAGAAAATTTCATACAAATCGTCACTACGATCGGATTTTGTGAATTGAATTGGTGATAAGGTCGAATATTTTTTTTTTATTACTGTAGGTGTAGATAATTTTATCTGTGCTGATTTACATAAAACTGGTTCTATAAATTGATAAAGTTTCAAAAAGGATTAATTTGTTTACATTTTTTAAGAATTACCCAAAACGATACCTATTTAGCTATCGTCCAATAATCATGCAGAATGATAATCGAATTACGGAAAGCATAAAAAACACGTAATCGCCTGAGACGACAGTGATTATTGATATTGAAGTCATCAAAATCAAACCATCGTCGAAACGATATCGTTTTTCGATGAGAACAAAAATTTTTTAAAGTTTCCTTCGTCATATTTCATACGAGAGAAAAAAAAGGAAGCTTTCCACTGCAAACTGAAGAAATGAAAATTCTTTCTCAGACGTTTACTCGAGACTGAGCGAATGCTCAAGATACGAATTCCGTCTTTAATCTTTTGTCGGAAATAGTTGACAAAACAAGAAGACGATTTTTAGAACCATGTTTCTCCAAAGAACCAGACACTTGTTTCCGTGTAACTTTTCGTCAATTAAATCTAAATTTTCTTCAAGGTTACATTTGAGGAGATTTTTATGATAAAATTCTCATACTACACAACTTCATCAGAACGTATTCGTATACACCAACTCAACAACTGGACATCCGGGCCTGAACACCCCGAGGACAATTTAGTCAACAGACTTTTTAAATTAAGTTTATCCATGTATTATATTTGTTTATATTTTAAAACTTTGCCATTGTTTAACGTTAGGCCCCCTTTGTGCCAACAATGTCTCTTATAAATAAGTTATTTTAAGTCAATTATAAATAGCAAGTTCAATAAACTTAAATTGAATTGAATTGAACGTATTCGTATACTAAAATTAAAGCAAACGCTTTGGTTTTCTACACGTGACTTGTAGTTCATTTCGCTAAAAACTCGAAAAGAAAAAGACCTATTATATCCGTCCAAAAGTGTTTTTAGTTCTAATCTGTGGTCTATAAAATTTACGGAAGCTGTCCATATCGTCGGCTCAGATGATTTAATAAAAAATTGATTAAAAATACAACAATCCTTCAAATCTTTTGTATTGTTTTCAATTTATCCGAAAATCTGTAAATATTTTATTTTTCAGTATTTTTTTAAGAGTGAAAATTTAACTGTTGTTCATTCGCCGACGATTTTATAAGTGCCATTTTATGTGTCACAAAAGGGCTATTTTGAGCACTTACTTTTTTTCCGATCACGATGATCATAAAACGATTAATAATTATTTTATGCATACCTACCTTTTTCTAGACAGAAATACGCAAAATCAAAAACTAGAAAAAACAAACTTCATTGAACCCATGATAAGTAAAACAGGAACAAAAAAAAATAAAATAGGTACAGTAAATTCTCCATAAACTTAAGATAAGAGTAAATTCCCGCATTTTTCATTCTAAAATTAAGTGATTTAATACTAAATAAATGCACCATACAATTGAGTTCAATGCAAACTACATGAGTTACAATTTGTGTGCCATCAAGTTATATTTTAAGCGCGAGATAGGCAAGTCTCGTGCCTCTTCTGCTGCTGGTATCGCCGACACGATACGATATGGGGGAACCCATTCACGTAAGTATCAATGCAATGCAGCACCTTCATCGTCAACGTCGTCGTTTGTTGTTTCGTTTTGATTGTAACCTTGAACTGTTCAGAGAACTCGAAATACCATAATCGGCAAAATAACAAATTCCAAATTCATCACCCTGTCAGACCACTTCATTCATAGATGCGGTGAACCGAGTCGGGGGGACAGGCAAAACACACAAAGAAAAAAGAAGAGAAAATCGCAAGGACGCCGCAAGCTCAAAAATTGAAAAAATAACCATCAAAAATAGTTACAGAAAAATCAATAACGACAAAAAAAAAATTGAAACTGAAATAGAAATAGCTCATTTTTCGAGACGAGATCGCAAAATGCCGGAGGAGCTCCCTGCTTCATAAAATTTTTATGTAAATCATGCCACATTTGTTGTTGTATGCGTTTGAACGCCGCCGCGCCGGTGCGGTATGTTCCGGTCAAAGGTGATATAGGAAACATTACACAAAATCTTTTGCAGGAAAAAAAGTAACACAATTTAGGTCATCAATGGATCCATGGGCTAGTCAATGGCAAATTTAATTGAAAAACATCACTTTGAAAAAAGGAGCACTTTTAAAATTATAGGAATATTGAAGAATTTTTTCAATGCTTTTTTTCTCTCTCGATTCGATACCGCCATATTTTTCGCACCAGACGATGGGCAAATTTTTTTTTTCCAGATAGGTTTTATTTTTCATGTTTTTTTCACTTACCTTGTTAATAAATTGGATATATCACTTTTTCAATACTTTATTAAAGTTTTTGAAAAGAGTTTTTTTAAATTATTTTTCACTGAATTTAATGAAGAATTGTTGAAAAATTTTCAGCAAAAGAGATAAGTTGGCGCGGTCAACACCCAGCACAAGCACATAAAACTATATGAATTGCAAATGGCGGTGGGAGATGATGAAAAAGAATTTGATTGTAGTAGATTGGGCATTTTTTTGTGTTGCGGCTTCTTGAAAATGTTTCAATTCGGTTGAGTTCCGCAATAAAAGTGGGTGCGTTCGGAAAATAGCACAAATATAGGGTAGAGTTTACATTTTACCTTAAATTAATTGGCGTAAAAAGTAAAAAAGTTGAAAACTGAAAATTTTAAAATTTTTTTTTTTGTACTTTTACTACCAGATGTAGACATGGTTGAGGAATTTCAATTTCGATGGATGAGATGGGATTCAAATGTATTTCAAAGTTTTATGCCCACTTTTCACGAGTCGATTTTAGCCGCACGATATGTCGGTCGACTAGTATTTTTCTATTGGGCTTTTAAGCCAAACGTCAGTGTCGAAGAAAAAAAAAAAAAAACAGAACAAACTTTTGACATTTCAATTCTGAGGAAAAGAGTGGCGTATGATTTCCTCAGTATGCCTTTGTTTTCCTCAATATTGATTTGATTTGATTGGTTGGTTTTTTCTTGTACTTCTTTAATAAACAGTTATGATAGAAAGGAAAAAGAAAAAGACAAATTGCTTAAAAGCCCAATGGGGATGTCACTTTAGTCGCCTGCGACTTACGTTCACACGAGTCGAAAATCGACTTCGCAGCACGGCAAAAATCGAATCGTGAAAAGTCCCCATTATTAGTATGCAGATCGAAATAAATCTTAGATAATATACAAAATTCTCTCAAAACAAACCACGCACTCGACTAATTTTTTAACAATTACGGCCATATTATTCAATGTGGATTTTGTTTGGATTTAAGTTAATTTTAAATCCAATCCATTAAATCTGAATTTCATAAATCCAAGGATTTAATTTTTTGTTCATATTATTCACTCAATGTGTTTATTCAATAAATTTTGTATAAATTGCATTTATCTTTATTTTTATTTTTATTTATTTTATTGTTATTTTTCAATTTTTTTTTTTCAAATGACATTTTATAATTACCTTAGTGCCTGGCTACAAGGTGATTTTTCAATCGCCTAAGCAGTGAGTTTGTAGGCATCTAGGGATGAAGAGTGAAGGGGGAAGATGCTCACGAAGGGAACTGAATTCCCAAGTAACAATTTTACTTGCATAAGGTCCATTTTCTTCGATTCGGCAAGCTATACCCAACTAACATTTCAGCTTCGGTTAAGGTATTACAAAAGCTACTTTTCAGCTTCTTTTAAACTTTAGTAAGGTTGTTGGGCATGGAAAAGGGAGAACGTTATACAAGTTTGACCCTCTATAGGGATTTTAAACGAAGCTTTACCGAAGCTCTACCCAAGCTTTCAGATTTGACAGATAGCTTCGGAAGAGCTTGTTTAGTTCTTTAATACATGTCTTATCGAAATTAAAAAAAAACAACTACAACAACAAAAAAGAATTCTTTTTTAACTGGTTTATATTTGATTTTAAATCATGAATTTTATCTTTTGACCTGAAATTATATATATTATTCCATTAGTTTTTAGTATATCTATTGATAATAATTTTAAAAGTTTATAATTTTTTACCACACCCAGGAATCGAACTTCGTACCTACTTGGTGGCAGTCCGCCACTCATCCCACTCGGCCATCCTAGTATATTCATTAATGAAATCAAAAACTTAATCAGTTCAAATAGCAGAAATGTCACAAAAAATGTCTGAGCTAAATTATTCAATGTCAAAACCAAAAAGTGTCCGAGCTAGATAATTCAATATCAAAACCAAAAATCAAATACTAAACTTGGTAATTTCTGTAAAGCTTCTATAAATTCATTAAGCAGGCTTTTCCGAAAACAATCTTTTTTCGTTTAAGTTTCTTTAACAGTATTTAAACAACTTATTACAAGTTGTTAAACAAGTTTGAACTTCTATAAGCAATTAAATTCTGAAGCAAGTTCAATACAGGCTGTATAAAAAGTAGAACCTACAAGATTTCAATTTATAGAAGCTGATGTGTTAATTGGGTAGTTTGTATAAGTTTAGTTTAAGGCTTACTTAAGCAAATCATCCATTTTGGAAACAAAGGAGGTCTCCTTAAGGCCATCTGGAAGTGTTTAGAAGAAGCCTTGTAAATATAAGTTAAAGAAGACCTTCATAAGACCTGTTTGAACCGTTTTAAAGAAGCCTTCTATTTTCAAGTGACAGAAGGCTTTCATAAGACCTGTTCCAAGAGGTTCTTGTAAGTATGCAATGTTTTCATCTCTCAAGTATGCAATGTTTTTCACCAATAAGTATGCAAAGCTTTTATCCTGCAGATATGCAATGTTTGTAACACTTTAGAAAATAACAATGCATTTTTATGTGAGGTTTCAATTAGCTCCCTTTTTGCCACTCATCTTTAATATTCGAGTATGGTCTACTGGTAAGGTGCTGGCTTGGTATGCAGAGGTCCCACGTACCTCGATTCCTGGCGGGGCCATTTGTGAAATAAAAAAAAATGTGTTCTTTTTCAATTAAAATAAAATTCTTCCCATTTCAGAACGACAGGAAAATCATTGACATGGCCAAAAAAGAAGAAAAAACAAAATAGAAGAAAAAAAAATCAACAAAATCTTTTTTTTTTATTCATAAATTCAACATCTTATAACAACCTCCATAAAGCCTTATTATAACATCCAATGCAAATGATAGTTTCCTTAGCGAAGCTATAGTTTCCCTAAAATGTTTCATTGTTTTGTAAAAAGGCCTGCATAAGGTCGTTTTTCGCTGTTCGTCATAAGCTATTAGCTTGTGGATTGCCTGTGGAGGAAGGTCTTGGGGAAATTCGGTAATGTGTGCCAAAATGATTTGCATAAGACTTGTCCTTCTTCTTAAACAAGTCAAAAAATAGCTTGCATTGACCCTTAAGGCTGGGCCACACCGGAGGGTATGCGGTGGGCGGTACGGGTAGAGGTAACGGTACTTGTATGAAAAAAATTACAAACTGACATATCAACGTTCAGATGTGGAATTTTTTTCATACAAATATCGTTACCGCTACCCGTACCTCTACCGCATACCCTCCGGTGTGGCCAAGCCTTTATGAAAGCTAAATTGTTACTTGGGCTTTGAACTACTTTTTCATTATAGCAAAAGTAGTTCAAAGTAGTTTTAAGTACTAAGCAGTAGATAAATATTTCCAAAGGAACGCAGATTTTTTCGTTTAAAAAACAATTTTTGTAGTTTTTTTTTCAAAAGCAAATAGCGCTAGAAAGAAATAAAAAATTTTTACTTTTGTAAATTTTCCACTTTTTCACTTTTTAGGTCATTGTAGTTATATGGCTTTAGAGCTAAATCTTCTTCTAAACCCGACAAACAATTTTGGTTCTATAAAGCTTCACAGGTGCAATTGTTGCTTCTGTAAAGCATTATAGAAGCAAAATTGTTAGTAGAGAATCCTGAGATTTAAGGCTTGGCCACACTGGAGGGTATGCGGTAGCGGTACGGGTAGCGGTGATTGTACTTGTATGAAAAAAATTCCAAACTGACACATCAACCTTCAGGTGTGGAATTTTTTTAGTACAAATATCGTTACCGCTATACCGCATACCCTCCGGTGTGGCCAAGCCTTTACCATACAAATTTAAATTTCCAAAAAAGTAGATTTAAAATAAATCTTCTCTTAATCTACTTGGCTGAATGATTCCATGCTCTAATAATGAAGGGAACATGCCTAATTTTGTGAACGCACTCATTTTCAAATGTCATTTTTTTTGTTTTTTGACAATCGAAACTGAATTAAAATTTATAAAACACAGCCGGATGGAAAGATTGTTAATAAATATAGGTAAATAGTAGGGGTATTCACGATCCGATGCAACTGGTCTAGTATCATTGCAAAAGTGCAAAAATGTAAAATCTTACAACACTACAACAACAAAATATATGAGGGGTATTCACGATCCGGTGTAGCAAAAAGGTGTAAAAATGCAAAATTTTGTTTTCTACTACTACAACTACAATAGACAAATTTTGCACCATTGTATTTTATTTTTGCAATAGGGTTGGGGTATAGCAAAATTGTAAAAGTGTAAAAAAATTTTAGTCTGTATATTTGGTTGTTTTATTTTAAGAAAATGTTACACTTTTGCACTTTTACAACGATACAAGACCATTTGCATCGAATCGTGAATGCCCCTATGGATTGAAATTTTACAATGGTCTTGCACTTTTGCTATACCCTAACACTATTGCAAAATAAAAATACAATAGAGTAAAATTATTTTTGACAGATGGCAGCTCACCGTCGCGTCGCCCATGATAAACAGTTTGTCTTTTTTGTTCTGTTTATTATGGTTGTTTCTTTTGATGTAAAATAATTAATGAAAATTAATTAACCCGAACAAAACAAAGAATCAAATTATAAAAAATGGAAAAAAAGAAGCAACGGTGGAGGAAAAAAAAACATCATTCATGCTTCAATATTTACTATAGATAAGAAGAGGGGCGTTCACGATCTATTGTAAAAAAATAAAATTTTACATTTTTACTAGGCCTGTTGCACCAGATCGTGAATGCCCCTAGTAATACAAATTTAATTTATAAATTATAAAATTGAAATAATAGCTTAAAAATTGCAGATGCTGAAGAAGAAGAACTTTTGGTGGAAATTTGGGCCGACAAAATGAGCCAGCTTTGTAGGCAGAAAAAACATTCAGAATTGCATTGCAATGTGATCTGATAACAATAATTCCAAATTCATTTTTAAATAAAAATTACGAAAAGTAAAAGTAATGTGAAATATTTTAATTTTGATAAATTCCTTTTGTGATTTGTAAAATGTCATACACCAACGTCAAAATAAATCTTGGAAATGTCAAAATAAATCTGATTTTGCCAGTGAAAACACTGAGATTTATGCTAAATCTAATTCGCTAAATTTCGGATTTAGGGTATAATACTACGTTTCCACCTACCCTAAATCCGAGATTTACCGAAGTAGATTTAGCATAAATCTCAAATTTTATTCTAAATCTCGGATTGAAAGTAGGTAGAAATTTTAGATTTAGGGTAGATGAACCCAAATCTGAGATTTAGCGAAGTAGATTTAAAATAAATCTCGAGATTTATTCTAAATCTACTCAGCTAAATCTCGGATTTAGCGTAGGTGGAAACATAGTATAAGACCATGACCATTAAAGCAGAAACACAATCACGCTTTGCCAGACGCGTCATCGCGTTACGTTGAGAAATCCTCAAAGCGCGCTTCTGTCACTTTGACTTCGAACAGCTGATTGAAACATAAAATCTGCTGTCAAATAAAAAAAAAACACAGTCACTCTCAAAATTATTGGGCCAAGTCTTTATCTTGATTTAATTGTGGAAAAATGAAAAAGGATATTAATGTGTTTAAAAAATGCATAGAAATTTGTTATAAAAACAAAAGCAATCAAAATAAATTGTTTTTTACCAGTAAAGCCTGGTACGCTGCTCGCGCTAAATTTTAGACGAGATAAAACTCCCATACAAGTTATCGATAATTTGTATGGGATTCATTTTAGCTCGGCTAAAATTTTTCGATAATTTGTATGGGAGCTAAAATTTAGCGCGAGCAGCGTACCAGGCTTAAAACTCAGTCCACAACATCATTAAATTATTTTTGTTTTTAAAGGCTTATCTACATTGGCTCAAAAAGTGAAAAAGTACAAAAGTGAAAATTTTCAAACTTATTTTTGTATAGTTTTTCGGGCTGGAAAATTAAAACAAATGATGCAGAAAGCTTATTTTTTTGTTTAAAAAACAAATTGTATACTCTTTTTCACAAAAAAATTGCGCTAGCCAGAAAAAAAATATTTTCACTTTTGTACTTTTTCAAAAAGTGGTGTATGTAGTTAAGCCTTAATAAGTAAATTGTTTTGATTTAAAATATCTCGATGTCGTTTTTATGTGCAACATCTATAAAGAGAAATTAAAAAACACACCTAGTTTTGCAATAATTCATTTTTTTTATTCAAATTTGGCGCAATAATTATGTGGGTGACTGTAACTATGTCTGATAAATGTCAGAAAGCGAGCAAAAGTTCAGTCTGCTTGAACTTTTGCTCGCTTTCTTACGTTTCCTTACGTTTGTCAAAAAAAGCGTACGTAGGAAAAGCGTCATTGTGGGAGGTTACACAGATTTCGTATATTTGAACTTTTGGCAGTTGTCAAAATCGACGGCAAAGCGTGATTGTGTTTCAGCTTTTAACAAAGCTAACAAACAAACCTTCTTATCAAATACTACAACCATTCAATCCAACTAAAAATTATTAACTACCTGAATACGTTCATTTCTAACAATTCCACTTCCATTTCATTTCCACAAAAGTTTTTTTTTTCTGTCCAGCATTTTTTTGCAATCTCCTCTTTGCTTCATTCGAAATTTCGCGCAGACGTTTTCTTCATTTCATAACTTCCATTCGTCTCGTTCAATTCGTTTCTTTTTTGTGAGTGCCGCCTGCCGCCGCCGTTGAACTGTCGATGGAAGATTCTGCGCACAGTTATAAAAATTTCTTTGTTTCTTTTGTCTGTCAAACATATAATTTTTAAATTATAATCTACCAACCGTTACTACTTCAATTTTGTTTAAAACTTTTTTTTTTTAATCAACTTTTATAACTCAATATAATACTTAACTACAATGGAAACTGCTAGTGCTGAAGAACAACAATTTGATAAAAAACTTGAAATAGCGAACAAAGCAAAGGAAACCTACTCGCAACTTTACAAGGAACTCGTCGATAATTTGAGGTTAAATATGATTTTTATTGCAAATTTATTTTTTTAGTGTTTCTTTTGAGATAGATTTCTATGACAAAGTGCTTGCTTATTATTTTAGGGTCGTGGTTTGTGCAAAATGTTATTTATATATCAATTCATATTGCACAATCCCCGGCCTGTAAATATGGCAACTAAACAACTGTAAATGAGGCATAATATAATTGCTGTAATATTATAACTGAACTATTCAACTAACACCTAACTGTTGCTTGATATTTCCGCTAACTGTTTTTCTTTTGTCCTGTTGATTCTCTTTTTTCTCTACTGTCTATATAGCTTGGAACATTTGGATGACATTGTAAACATCCTCAAGGCAGACAATGTCGCCTTCAATAAAGAGACTCTTTTGGCTAATGTCAAAGAGAATCTATTGAAAGATGTTGTCACTTCTATGGACAAGAGCTGGACAAATTGCAACATTGGAGTGAATATTGCAACTCTGGAAATCATGAAAGACAGATTTCAGAATCACCAAGAGACTAATTGGTAAGCTAGAGAGACTTTAATTTGATAGATTTCTTATGGTAATCTTTAGGCGTCCAACTGGCAAATCTGTAGACGAACAAACTCTACCCATTCGAGTGCAAAAGTTGGACGCCCAATGCAAATACCTTCAGAGACAAGTTGATTTCCAAAATGCCAAATTGGAGGTGAGTTTTTTGAGATACCCATGAAATTCTTGATAGTTTGGTCTTCTTCTTTAGGAACTCTTACATCAAAATACGATTTATCGTAATGATGTGGAACAAGTTAAGGTTCAACGGAGTTTCATTCGAGAACACATGCATCGTGGAACGGCTGAGTTGGAAAATCTTAAAACCGAATATAAAGATATAATATTGCAAATTCTTAATGAGGATTAAGGAGAATGTATTTAGAATGGATGAGATGGGTATCTTTACCTGCGTCCAAGCATGATTAAAATTAAATTCTCTTGTTTGTTATTTTGCAGCTGCTTGTTTGCGGCAATAAAGTATCTTTATTCTTTTCAAAAAAAAAGTACTGCTTCTTTAATCTTTTTTTTGGAAATCCTTTTCTTATTTGTTGTTGTCTTCTCAGAGAACTAGTTTTAGTTTTTTCTTTATCTTTTTTTGGCAAAAGGAAATGCAAATTCTAGAAAAATCTCACAAAAGGGAGAGACACTGTATTTGTCTTATCCTTTTGTTTAGTGTATTACAAAGTAGATTGATGTACCTTTATATGTAATTTGCAACTGAATGCTGATATATTGTTGAAAAGGGATGTTGAAGAATAATTTAAATAACAAGAAGATACCTGTTGTTTGTTCAATGGGAAGTAGTTAGGTAGGTAGGATTCCGTTGGGAAATCAGGAGGGTTCTCTTTGTGTTAAGAATTTGCAAATTTTGATGATGATGAAAAACTAGTTGCCGTCTATTATGCAAAGCTTAAATTTTGATTGTTGTTTTTTGGCGGTATCTAGTTTCACAGGAAACAAGTTTAAAAAAAAAAAAAATTAAGGGCGGTCTTTTTTGGTTATTCTTATAAAACTCATGATGTTTCAAGTTTCTTTGGCGGTTTGAAAGTTGTTTTTCTGTGGAACTTTTTACAAGCGGTTTTCAATTTAAGATTATCTGTGGGAATTTCAATCCCCTCGCCCTGAAGAGAATGCTCTATATATAGATGAAAATGCTAGAGTATGGTTTTCAACTTCAACTAATTATGGACACTTTGAAGTTTCCTAAAGGAGACGACTCATGACGAGTAAGACCTTAGGGGTGATTCGGTTAACGGCTGAAAGCCAATAGAACTAGATAAACCCGCGGTTTTCGAATTGATTGAATAGTCTCCAACTGTATCTTTTTCAGTATTGCTATCAACTAAGCTAGTTTTTGACCAACCGATGTCAGATTTGTTAGTAGTATTACTTTTAATTGGATTAGGTATTTGGACAAAATCTTTAGCATTGGAAATTGTCTAGTTCGTTACAACTTAAGCACCTTAAGTTTAACTTTTAGGACAAAAAAGGGCGTTTTTTTTTGGTTATTATTATAAAACTCATGAAAATACTCATGATGTTTCCAAGTTTCTTTGGCGGTCTTAAAAGTTGTTTTGCTTTGGAACTTTTTGCCAGCAGTTTTAATTTAACGCATATTTAAGATTAGCTGTGGGAATTTCAATCTCTTCGTGATAAAGAGAATGTTGTATAGATAAGAATGGTAGAGTATGGTTTTCATCTAATTACGGGCACATTGAAGTTTCCTAAATGAGAAGACTAATGTTCGAGTAAGACCTCTAACCTTATATTGGTCAGTATTGATAGCAACTAGGCTAGTTTTTGTCCAATCGATGATGCCAGGTTCTAGTAGTGTTATTTTAATTGGATTTGTACCAGATCTTTAGCATTGGAAATCGTCTTCAAATGTTCGTACCAACTTAAGGTGCAATTTAAATTTTAGGACAAATACATTGGCCCTTAGTAATAGACACAAATTTAGCAAAACTCGATTTTAACACAAATTAATTAAAAAATTAATTTTAATAAAACTTAAAATTCTACATCTAAACTTCTTGACTTCAAATTGGCTTAGAAGCAGTTCATCTATGTATAACTAAGTCGATTTTTAAATTATGTATTATGTATAGCAATTTTTTAATTATGAAGGGAGATGTATGACGTATGTACCCATGTTATATTTTTTGGTTAAAATTTAGGTTTCGCTAAATTCGGTTCTATTACTAAGGGCCATTGTCTTCCAACTTCTTGCAAGGAACTAAGAAAAAAGGTGATTGACCTCATGTAGAATTAAGTTGCGAAGAAAATTATTGACCCACCATCAAAGAATTCATGATCTGTGGGAAAAAGGCACTAGATGTTAAAGGAAGATCTTTCCCGAAAACTTATTATGTACTTTGAACATGAGACCGAACAAGACCTAAGGCAGAATATTTCTGTCTTGTACACATTTCTAGCTGCCAGCCGTTGACTTAAAAGTAACCTCTACTTACAGCATTATGTGACCACAAATATTATGTATTTGTAAGCAGCTAGAAACACTACAGTTTCAGGAAACTCCTTTCGATTAGGTAAACAGTCTGTTACATTAGTTTTAAGTCAAGATTTGGAAAAATGGAAAAAGGAATCTTTTTTTTCACAAAAAAATAATATAAACATTTTTAAATAAAAAATAAATTCGTTTTTGAATGATTGGCGCCAGTAGCGGTACTTGTTCTTAAGTTAGTAGGTTCTCAAATCAGGTATTAACGCATTTCATAGCACCCGTTGCTAGTTAGGACGGTTTAAGCCAGAACTTCAAAATCATAAAGTACTTCGTTATTATACCAATCCTTTGTACGAGTACCTTACCTACTCGAATCGGTACTAATACCAAGTGATTAGTTCACACAAGTATTAACGCGTAGTACGGTCAAATTAATACCGAGTATAAGCCAGAACTAGGTATAAGCTCTTAAGAATCAATAGTCTGGCATCATTAATTTTTGAATCAGAGCAAGAGAACTTTTTCTTTTAAAGAAAAATTGCAAAGATTTTTAGTTTCTAGGCCAGGCCCGTAGCCAGAGTTGAATTTAAGGTAGGGCAACGGTGTTATCAGGTAGGGCATTGGTAATAGTTTAAAATTTTTTTTCTCAGTCAGTTCTCAACCTATTCTCATAAAAAGTACCTCGTTGATTTTGAAAATAATTATAGTACATTTATAAATAAAAAAATTTAAAATTACATGTTTTTTTTTAATAGTGTATGGCTTAAATCGAACACAAAGTGGAAAAAACATAGTTGAAAACAGTGTTTTAGAGAATTTTTGAAAGTAGGACATTTTTATAAGTAGGGCATTTTTAAGGCAAGGAATTTTTAAAGTTGGAGCATTTTAGAAGTTACGCCATTTTTATAAGATGGGTATTTTTGAGGGTAGGGCATTTTTGAAGGTAAGGCCTTTCTGATGGTACATGGTAGCGGTAAGGCATTTTTCAAGCTAGGGCATTTTTAAGGTAGGGCATTGCCCCTCAATGCCCCCCTTCCTGGCTATGGGGCTGTTCTAGGCTGTTAATTTGTCTGCTTCGAATCAGTTATCAGGAATCAGGAGAAAACTTTGATTAAGGGTTAATATGTTGTATTTATATTTGCAGTTTGTTTAGTTTAAAAAAAATCAATTCTATATTTTTCTGTAAAGTAACAGACATAATTTTGGTAGAAAAGTTTTTTTTTTATGGTTATTTCTGAAAATATTTTAGTTAAGTTAAGCACTAAACCCTGTTTTGTTTCAGATTGAGGTCTATAAATTATGAAGGATGTCCTTAAATAAAATAGAATCGCGATTTTTTTTTAAGTTAAATTTATAAAAAAGTTGATCAATGTAGTTTGTCGTAGTATGAAATGGATCGCTTATGCGTCCCACCTTAAAGACAGGTTTGCATTCCTATAGGATTACAGTCTTTAAAGCCCATTAAAGCAAATAAACGATAAAAACAAGGAATAAGAACACTCTTTTTAAATGAACAACTGTGTTCCTTTGGAGGTGGTAGACTACTCATGAGTAGAAACCTAGTACCTATTAGAAATTACAATTTACTATCTAATCGAGTAGAAGATAATGTGTAGATTTTAGTACCACCAAAGGAAAGCGGTTATAGTTGAGCCCCTAATCCAATTTTATTATCTACGCCACTAGATACTACAAACCAGACACCACACTGTTTCTCATCAAGGTATTCCAGCTTTAACAAGGACTTTAAACAAAGGACTTTATCAAATCGAAAGTTTTACACAGCTTAAATAACACAACAGAAAAATAAATTTTTTGTACGTTAAAATAAAAGACACTAGTAATTTACGCTTATTTTTATTTCGTCTAATTAAGTTAAATATTTTTTGTATTATTTTTTTTTCTTTTAATATATTCGACAGCATATAATAACATAACAAAGCCGTTCAATATTTTTTACTACACCACATATTTATACTTAATTACTTAAAAATTAATTACCATACATTACATGCACACATAAAGCCATGATTTTAACAATACATCAAAAACTCTTTCTTTTTTTTTAATTTTTTTCTAACTTAAATTACTTAATAATATAATATAGCTTAGATGTATTTACCAATACTAAAAATATTATTAACTTAATATTATTTATTTCAATATTTATTAATTATAAATAAGTAAATATTATTTCTTTTTAAAATTTGACAAAAAAAATATTATTAATTTCATTGTAAATTGGAAATTTAGTAAAATGTTTATATATTATTTATTCAAAATTAGTATGTACATAATTTATGTATGTATTTTCGACTTGAACTACTTTGTAAACTACGTTTCTTTTTTTTTTTATTATTATATAAATCTAAGCAAAGCGTTCTAAATATACAAAATCGGACGACCTAATATAAAGCACTTAAGTTGACTATGTTTTTATGTTTTGATATAAATAGTTTGAACTAAATTTTTATGAAAATTTCAATTTTATTTCTTTCCACAACATTGTGCTATATTAGATAGTAAATTACTTTTTAAAAGCTATAGTACATTTATTAAAAAATATGAATGAAAAACGAAGAGAAATAGTCTGTGACTTAAGCAGGATTAAAAGCAATTTAAAAATATTCTACCAAGTATAAAAGTTTGACGAAAACCTCATTTCTAAAAGACTGATATATCGAGAAAAAATTAATATTAAAAATGCTACTACGGACGGCAAGCTCAAAATATCATCTCTCATTTTTATAAAAAAAACTCGATCATACTACTATAAAAAAAAACTACATCTTCTTTACATTGCTTCGATATTTAAAATTAAAAGATTGATAAAAGTTATAAATAAAACATTGAAAGCTTATTAAAAGTTATTTACTAATATTGTAAAACCTACTTATTTTGCTAGGTTATGCTTTTTTATATTTTCTGATTTAAGAAATTTTATTTACAAATGCATTTTATTGCAGTCTTTTAACAAAAATATGACTATGTACAAATTGTATAATTTTATTTATTTAAATAAATAATGTTTAATTATTATTTTTAATAATGATATTATTAGTTAGTGTTAACTTCTACTGTGGTGTTTTGTCGAAGCAAAGAGACTTTTGCTTAATTGTTTTTAATTTATAAGATTATAAAACTAAAAAAATATTAAGTTCTTATTAAGTGTGTATTATGTTATAAGGTGTGTTTTAGTGAAAAAGGGCCAATTTTTTTTAAAATATAAAGTCGCTTTTTCACTTAAATACCTACACCTTATGATTTAAAATTTATGTACTACTTGTTTAATATTTACAAATATTGAAAAAAAGTTACATAAAAGAAGATAAAATTAAAATTGAAAAAGTATATTATATACATTGAATATTATGTATTTTGGATTCAAAATTCAAATTAAGAATAAGCTATTAGCTATTTATGTGATATTTTACTATCCGATTAGATTAAAAACGTGATTGATTGGTTTGATTTATTTACTTTGCAATTTTACGTAATCTGGTTTTTCTACCGAGCTGTTTTCTGAAGTACTCTTTGACTGATATTGTTTAACTCTGTTTCATGTTTCAAATACAATTTTTTAAGTAAGTTTATTGTTAAGTAAGTAAGTAGTTTTAAATCCATCAAATATAAACAATATTTTGTTGTTAGATATATTTCTTTCGTTTATCTTTTGTAAAAAACCCACATATTTTGTGTGTGCTCGGTTAAATAGCTAGAAAATTTTCAATTTTTTTACAGAAGGTGGTAGGGTTGTCTGTTTTAAACAAAAAGAGAAAAAAAAAAAATACAAAATTTGGCCATTTTCTAATCCAGATTTCTAATAAATCTTTTATTCGAAAACGCCTTCATCGATTTCAATTGAATTTTATGGGTGTTTTTTTTTAAGTGTCCGCTTACTTCCACGCCAACTTTTGACATAAATCATTTTTTTTTTGAAACGCATTCATTGATTTTAGTTAAAATTTTCAGAAAAATCAGCAATTTGCCACGCCCATTCTTATAAAACATAATGTTTTTCGGAAGCGACTTTCATTTTTGTAATATCACTGGTCTGCAAGGAAATACTCCGAATCCGAAGCCAGAATTGGCCTAGCAGGTCACGTTTTTTAGATATTCCCGTTAGAAAATCTCAAAAACCCTTTTTTTTTGCTGTTTTCCAAGCAATATTTTGTGATAAGGTAATCTTTTTCCACTAAATTTGTTCCAGTTGATGTAAGAAATTGTTTTTTTTTTCTTTCAAATTCAGTGTCAATCTTCTCTATTTTCTTCTCCGAAATATCAAAATTTAAGTGAGTTTAGTAGGTTTGGATAATCTTACTATAAAGAAGCTGATCTTTAAAAATTCATTTTTAGTTCTCCCAAGAACAAAAGTATACTTTTCTAATGGATTTGAGCGTGCTGATTTTGAATGCGAATTCAAAAAATTTCGGTCAGCTCTCGTTTTTGAGATATAGTAGTTTTTTTTTGAGATTTTCTAAAAACAAACTTGATTTTTTGATTCTTGAATGCGTATATCTCAAAATTCTGACGTGATAGAATTTTTTTACTTCGGATTCAAACTCAGCACAGCAGAAACCATAAAAAAAGTAAACTTTTGTTAGTAGGAGAAACAAATCTGAAGTTTTACAAGGCAGTTTATCGAATGGTTAATCCCATACAACATATTTCTAAATAGAAAAATTGTATATAGGTACAATAACAAGACACTTATAAATTAATTTTAATGTATTTTATTATAGTTTTCTGCACATATTTGACTTTTTAAATATAACGAGCGTTGAGATTTTGCACTTTCCTTAACTAAGGTGTTTTTTTTTTCATGTGGGATTTATTAAAAACTGCAGGATTTCAAAATTTTTGCTGTTTTTTTCAATTAGTATCTTAAAATGTGTGTAAACTTTATTAAATAAATACAAATTTGGTGTCATTATGATAGATGTTATGAGAAATAAGTTCTTCAAATTTGTACTGAATACGAATAACAGTTTTATTTTTGTACAAGGTCAACCGAATCTAAAAGGTTTATTTTCTACAAACTACTCATATTTTTCAAAAATCATTAAAAAAAAATATGGTACGTGCTAAAATTTTTCTGAAGCCAGATTTAGATTCAGAAAAGTCAAATAAATCTTTTATAATTTCAAAAAATTATTTGAAGAAAAAAAGATAAATTTTGCAGACCAGTGTATTCAGAGTTTGTAAATATAAGTAAGCAGAGGCGTACGTTGACCTGCCAGTCGGGCCCCAACAGGGCAAAACAATTTTTTTCTTAATCAAGTGAGACATCAAACAACAGGGGTCCTTAAGATCTTTTCTTAACTGAAAACCAAACATTTCTTTGAGTTAGATATTTGCATCTAAACATTTTTGTTCTTACATTCGGAGGCTGATATCTGCGAATCAAAGTCTTGAAACATGTTTTGGTTAACAGTTATTAGGGCCATGCATTTAGGTAAAAAAAATTACAAAATAATTTTCTTCGGAATTTCGAAAATTTCCTTCAAATTTAATAAGTAAGAAATAAAAAGAAAGATTTATTCATAAAGTAAAACCAAAAGTTTCTTGGAGGTCTGGTTGGTGAATACTTTGCATCCAAACATTTTTTATTAACTTATCCAAACATCAGATACCAACCGGTAGATACGTCTTTTTTTGGTCTTAAAAAAAATTAATTCCATGAACCTCTTTGGAGAGTATCCAAAAAACGAGACTTTTGGCTGTAGTTCCATATACAAACAGAAAGACTATAGATTGTCAGACAAATACCAAGACTGAAATAAAATTTAACGAAATTTCCTCAAGAGTCAAGACCATCAGTATTGACTTTGACTTTGGTTGGGTCTCGCGAAATCTTTGAAAATTTCAAAGAAGCTAAACAGACTCCAACTGTCCCTATTGGTTGGATTTTAACCGGAAATATAATTGTGCTAACCAAAATAGATACATACTTCCGACTTAGGAATAGAGTGTCAAAAAGTTTAGGATAAATATGACTTAGGATTACACGGCCAAAGAAATCGGTAAATGTGTTCAATCTCTGACGTAAAAATTACAAAAAAATCTTTCCTGATTCACAGTTTGAGCTGATACAGTTTTGGATTTTGACATTGTTTTTGGGAACGTCAGAAAATCAATGTGTTGACAGTCTTAATTAAAGCCTTAACCAAGAAATTTTGCCGCATGACATTGACGATTCTATGACGGAGCTAGGCCTAGTGGCTTACAACTTTCAATTGTTCTTGTATGCGTTTAATTAATTTTAGAGCAAGAGCCCACGACGGCCAGACCTTCGTTATTTTATACCAGCTGAAAGTTTGTCTGTGCATACCCCCCATAGAGGTAAGAACGACCAGGGATTTTTTAGTTCTGGGTTGTGGTTGCTTTGGCAGGTAAACGGAACTAAAGGTGTAAAAAATAGGACATTACTTTCGTCAAAGTATACCGCTTCATTTTTTTATATTTTCTTAAGGATAACTTCAGAAGTCCCGTCGTCCATTGCCAGACACCTATGACGGTTGTTTCCCCCTGCCAGACACCCCTAAACTTGCAAAAATTAGGACCCTACTTTCGTCATAGTATACCAGCTAAATTTTATATATGTTATTTTGGGACCTATGAAAAGATGTTACCTCAAGAGCCAGACAGTTTTGATGGTTGCAACACCTTGCCAGACACAATTTTCTAAAAAATGACTCAAAATAAAAAAAAAATATTAAAAAACGACGGCAACACTTACAGTAACAAATGATACTTTTTTCAAAAGCCAGAATTGTACACTAAATTTTAATTTTTAAATCAAGTCATTTCAATCAATAGTTTTTGAAATAATTGATTTCAAAGTAAAAATTTGTGAAAAAAAAGTTTAAAAAATTACATTGAATATTATTTGTGTAAAGGCTGTGGATCTAAATACAAAATGTTCTAATAAAATAAACTGCCTAAATTAATTCCTTATCAAATGCCATATGTTCCTATGCCATCTAGTTTTCGAGATATTTGAAAAATAGGAAGACTACTTTTTTGTCAGATTTTTGTTATTTTTGCTGTTTTCGTTCGTAGTTCTTACATTCATAATTTTATAACATTCACAGCCATGTTATAGACCACAGTGCCAATAATTTTTGAAAATAAAAAAATTATTAGCAGCATAAGGGTGGTGGGAAAATTTAGGATAAATGGTATATGAAAGGGGAAAAATAAATTGCCCACAAACAAATTGGGGGAAAGGGGGTGGGTGGGCAAAAAAGTGGGGTGGGTGTCAAAAATCGTGGTTTTTTACGATTTCTGTCAAAAGTAGACCTCCTATCGAAAAAAGTCAAATACAAAAGTTGTAGATAATATAAATGTCTACAACTTTTACTCAAACCATTTTTTTATATAAATTCAAAAATATTGAAAAAATTGCAAAAATACGATTTTTTAATTTTTTATTTTTATCTTTTACAAAAATATTTGGATTTTAACAAAACTTGGTTAAAAATTACTTTGTTATGTTTTCTATCTACTAAAAATGTTTTTTGAGCAAAAAATTAATTTTTGGATTTTTGACGAATTTAATTTGAAAAAATAGCTTATTTTTCAAACAAAAAAGTTACCGAAAAATTTTTTGATTTTTGAAAAGTTTGGAGTGCACTTATTTAGATTAAAACCTATTTTTTAAGATTATGTGAAAAAACTACACTCTTGTCTTAGAAAATATTGAGAAAAGTTGAAAAAAAACTAGTGAAGTGAAGTCGAACAAGGCGTTCGATTTTTCTGCACTGTTCTACTAGTTAAAAATTTTTTTTTTATAGAAGTCAAGGTATATTTTTCTAATGGTTTTTTGAGCTTGAATCCGAAGTCAGAAAAATTCTATCGCATCACGTTTGCAAGAATGAAGAGGTCCTACAATTTTCCGTCGAGGACGAACGGCTAAATTGTGAAACAATGATACTCTGGGAGTTTTTTTTGACAATTTCTTGCAAAAGGCAGAAACTTTCTTCTCACTTTCTTTCTCTAAAAATAACGGCACTAACGTATTGAGAATTATTTTCATATTTTTGGCATGCCAGGAATATAAAGCATGTACAATTGTACATTCTTATAATTTTATTAAATAAAAATTTAAATCAAAAAAGGACAAGTAAACATTTATTTAAGTTCGAAATCCGAATATCACCTTTTAACTGAGAAAGGAATCCAAAACTCGTTAAACTAAATAATTGAATAAAACAATAAATATATTTAATTATATGAATGTATATAAAATAAATACAAAACAATAAATAATGTAAATCATATTCTTCATAGATTTGAAAAAAAAAAAAAAATTTAAAACAAATAAAACAAAACTTAATTTTTTTTAATAACCGTTATTAATTTTATAATACCATTTTTATAATTAATTTTAGATTTGTAACTAACATATTATTAAATGCATAACCATTTTAAATAATTTACAACTTTACATGAATAATTTTAATTAGAATTTATTTTTATGTTTAAAACTTAATACGGATGCATAATTTTTGTTTTGTTTTTTTTTCTTATTGAATTAATTTATTTGTTTAAAGCTTCACCATTTGATATTTTTCAATTGTTTTACAATAGTACATTTTACAAGTTTATTTTTTTTTTTTTTTTTTTAATACATAATTTACTATATTAAATTTTTTAGTTTATAAATTCTGAGTATATAATTTAGATATATTAATACGAGTATAACAAAATTACTATAAAAGTAATTTATATTTTATGTATGTTTGTATATTAAATACTTAATAATTAAAATCGTTTAATATTATTTTCGTTATATGAAAAAATTTGGTCTTTTTCAAAAAAAAAAAAAAAAAAAAAAATTAAGCTTATTAACTATAAAAATTCAAGTTAATATTCTTAATAAATTTGCAATACAATTAAAGCTATATTTACATTGTTTTAAGTTTATATTTTTATTTAAGAATAGTATTGTGTTTATGATATTAAGAGCCGAATTTTCAATCTTCTAATAAACAGTCAGTTAACTGTTCGACGAATGAAGTTATTAGGCTCATAAACAATCAGATAAATATATTGAATTTTTCAATCAAGAATAATTTATTCTACAGAATAACAAACAAAAATTGTCAATTTCAAAAACATTTAAAATTAAACGTCATTTTTATTCATGATTGTTTTTGTTTCCTTTTATTCCACTGTGTTTTTTTCAAAATTCTTTCAAAACAGCTTTGACAACTGACACAATATTTTTTTGAGATTATTCCTTAGAATAATTTTTATTTGTCTCTGAAAGAAGCAGATAGTTTTATTCTTAGGAATAAGCTATATCTGCCTGTTGAAAAATTGATTTTTTCTCTATCCTTAGGAATAAGTACTAACTGACTGTTTAACTGACTATTGAAAAATTGGCCCTAAGTAAAAATAATTTAAATAAATTAAATGCATTATTATGTACAGAGAAATATTGTACATAGATAAATAAAAAGTATTAATTTTTTGTCTGTCTGTCTGCTTAGATAAAATAATTTAAATTAAATATACAGCATGTCCTTGTGAAGCTATTCAGAAATTTGGACGGTGGATTGATTACAATTAATATTGTTATTATTAAAATTATTACTAAAAACTGAACCGCTACTACTTCTCCTCATAGTAGGAAGTCAACTGCAGAATAAATTGAAAAATCCACGACCTTTTTCTGAACGGGGTGCCATTAACATTGGAACTTGGTTCTTGTGGGTGACAGTTATCTAAAAATTAAAAAAAAAAATTAAATTAATTTTTGAACAAATTTTTGTTTTTGGAAATGCAATTACACAGTCGATAACTACTTTAATCTTGTACCACAATATTATTTGTTATATTTGTCAAAGAAGATCAATTTTATAGATAAATAAAAAAATCTGGGGGGTTTATTCAAAGATTTAGGATATTTTAACATTAAGGGATATAATTTTAATTTTTCTCCTCATACTTTACGATAAGATTATGGGCTAACGAATGTCTATAATACTCCTACTTATACAGGGTGTCCCAAAAGTAATGGATCAAACGAATTATGCTGATAGGCCAACCTTAGGGCTCTCAGAATTTGGTAACTTGTTCATTCCAAATCCTTACGGTTTTCGATTTAATGCAGTTTTTGTCAAATTTCGAAAAATCCCGACTTTGCAACAGTATTTTGCTTCCTATTCTCATAATTGATTTTTGTTTTTTACAATTCTTTCACTAAAACATTGCCTAATCATAAGAAATAATTAATTAATCAAAATATTTTTTATTTCATATGCCATTTTGCTGCAAATTAATTAACAGTTCCATTTTTTATAAAAACTCAATTTCTTACTTTTATTTCAGAGCAACAGCCTGAAAAAAATTTGTATGGTGTGGTACAGGTTTATTATTTTAAAAACTTGCCGTGTTATTGCAGTTTTCAAAAATGTATAAAAGTTTAAAAAGTTGAAATTATAACGAAAGATATTACAAATCGAATGCAAAAAAACAGAGGTTTTCAGAGAAAAATAACAAACAAAAATCGAGGCTTTTATTCAAAAAGAAATAAATAAACAATAGTCAAGAAAATGTGTTTATTTTTCTTTGTTATTTTTTTCTGAAAAGCCCTGTTTTGTTGCTTTTAAATTGTAATATCTTTAGTTCTAACTTCAATTTTGGAAACTTTTATACATTTTTGAAAACTGCAATAACACGGCAAGTTTTTAAAATAATAAACCTGTACCACACCATACAAATTTTTTTCAGGCTGTTGCTCTGAAATAAAAGTAAGAAATTGAGTTTTTATAAAAAATGGAACAGTTAATTAATTTGCAGCAAAATGGCGTATGAAATAAAAAATATTTTGATTAATTAATTATTTCTTATGATTAGGCAATGTTTTAGTGAAAGAATTGTAAAAAACAAAAATCAATTATGAGCGGAGGAAGCAAAATACTGTTGCAAAGTCGGGATTTTTCGAAATTTGACAAAAACTGCATTAAATCGAAAACCGTAAGGATTTGGGATGAACAAGTTACCAAATTCTGAGTGCCCTAAGGTTGACCTATCAGCATATTTTGTTTGATCCATTACTTTTGGGACACCCTGTATATACCTCGGACTCAAAATTCAATTAAAATAAATTTGAAACAAAATAGGTCAAACATCCGATCCTTGAAGGGTAACAATAAAAATTCGCAAATCCACAATTTCCACAATCTTAATTTAAAATCCACTGTTATATACCCTATTTTTTATGAATTTGGATTCCGGGAATTATTTTATCTTTTTGAAGTGATAACGTCTTATAAATCGATGAACCAGGGTAGCATCCAAGAAAAAGTGACGCCATTTTCTCCCGTTCCACTTGAAATTTTTAGCAGTGCAGCAAAAATTGCAATTCAAAATTAAATATAGACTATTAGAGATACAAAAATCTTCTTTAGCTTATTTGAAAGATATTAGCCTAAAATTGAATACAAATGATGGATTTTTAAAAATTCCGACATTTAATAGGGTTAAAATGGGTAAAACAAAATAAAAAAGTGGCTATTTTCTAAACGCGACGTTGTAGAAAATTGATTTTTTTTAATCGATAGATAAATTTATTGTAAGGCTGACAGTAGTATTGAAAAAAATCTAAAAAATTTCAAAACCAAGTTATAAATGGTTTTTTAAAACCAAAACATGAGGCAGACCTTTGACAAAGTAGTGATTATAGGTAGGGGAATTTTTTTTTGAGAATTTTAAAAACGTCATTCGAAAGATAATAAAAAAATGTTAGGGGTCTGATACAGATTTTTTTTTAAGTCTCTGCATTTCGAAATATGAATTTTTAAGAAGCACCTACTTTTTTTGAGGTATTTTTGGGTGAGTTTTTATTTTTTGTTAATTTTTCGTCGTGTTCATAAAATTTCAAACTTATAGAAAATGTAGTCCCATGAGCATGCATGCGTAAAAAATTGGTACCTATTTTTGACTGAATAACAGGAAAAACAAGTTCTTTTGTCACAAATTTTTTTTGTCACAATTTTGAGATAACTGTAAATTATGTTGTATTTTTCAACACGTTCTTTCTTTTGATCTAGAGCAGATACAAATTTAATTAAACTTTATTGAGCATGCTGATAATATTATCTTTCATCTTTCATACATCACACATAGCGGTACATTTACTACAAGCTACACAAATTAAAAAATTTGGAGATCTGTTACCCATGACCAGACCAGCCAATAGTATGGGAAGTACCGTATTCTCAGTTTGAAATTTCGACATGGTTGGCTTTGAAAAATTCTAACTTTTTTTGTAGGCATCATAAAAATATGATTGAAGTGTCATATGAAAGGTATAATAATATTCTTTTTTTTGATATAAAATTTAATATATGTAGGTTGTTAAAGAAAAAAATTAATTTAATTGCGTGAGAAAATAAAAAAAGATTGATATTTTAGCTTTTTTTGACGAAAACTGATATAAAATAATATAATGAGAAAAGAAAATAAAGGTAATTTTTTTAGCTATTTCTTGTAAATTATGATTGTTTGAAAGAAATAAACGCTTCAATTGACTCATTTTTCCGTTCAAACTCAATGCCAACTATCTAGGAATCAACTTTAAAGTCTCACTAGGTTTTCAAAAAATCAACCAAGCATCATTAAATCGCCTTTACTACCTGATGAAGAGATGATGTTTATTTTGAAGTTGAAATACAAGAAGACTTTTATACTACAAACACAAACATATTTCAAAGAATGCAAGAAGTAATCTCTCAAGTTACTGATATATGAAAAGACAGAAATCTTCTTTCAAAACACACACAAAAACAAACTTCAGCACAAAGTAAGCTGAAATTTAATAAATACCATCATGCTGTGATTGAAACTCCCTATAATCTACTTATTTATTTGTTTTAAAACACATTAAACTTGTGTTTCAAGAAGCTAATATAAAGGAACATATTATTTTTTGAGGTGGGTAAACTTTCCAAAGGTGTAGGTACTGTTATTATAGTATTCTAGTAGACTTACGTGACTCTCATACAAAGTTCTATCATGTGCAAGTAGGTATATCAACATTCAAACGAAAAACTTTGCCCAAGTTTTATATAAAACTTTTTTTAAGTTAAGAGACGAATGAAAGTAATGACTAATCAACTTTTATATGTTTTGCTTTCTTAAAATCAAAATGAATATACATTTTGTGTGTTGACATAAGCTTTGCTTCAGTAAAAGTTATTTTACACTAAAATAATTCTCATGTAATAAGAATATGGAATTTTTCTTTTCTTCTTTACAAGGATTAAATTGAGTCTGCATATAAATTCATTTGCTGTCAAGTATTTATGTGTGCTTGTTATTATCCTAGATACATTTCATTCAAAAGATTATATACACTACACACATCCAGTTAACACTTCATCTATCAAATAACGAGTTCTCATCAATTAATTTCGAAATCCTCTACATTAGTAGAGGTTTCTCTACACCAACTTCTATATCATTGAGTAATGACATTTACAAGGTGTGCTTAAAGGGGTGGAATTTAGTGCTAATTAGAGAAGTGCTCTTCTCTTCTAGTGATTTTCATAGGATGTGCTGATGATTAGTTCATAAGTGTTTATACTTAACTACACGCATTCTCAAACTACATAATGTAGTATATTAATGGGATGTTTAAGTTTATTGAAGTCGTTTTTAGTTTATTTGGAAATTAAAATTAGTTTTCATTAAGACCGTAACTGAAATGCTTTTGTTAGCTTTGTGGTCACACTTTAACTTTTATAATTATTTTAAACATAAAGGAGAAGGGTTTTTAATAATCCTTTATGATTACTGCTGTTAGACTTTAGATATTTTTAAAATAAAATATAAAGAGATAATGTGAAAAAGACTATATGTCACATGATTCTTCCAAAAGAATTTATAGGGTTAACCTATTCATTTTACCGGCAGTTTATGCATAAGTTCCTGTCGTTCATTTAATTTTTTACAAATTTACTACAAGTCTTTATTAAAAATTTTAAGAAATGTAACACCCTCACTCAAAAATGGTATAAGAAGTTCAAGGCCAAAACTTGAATTACTGATTCGTTTTAAATCATAATAAACATTATGGCGCAACATTTTAAACGTTTTAGTAAAATGTTAAAAAATGCTTTTAAATTAGAAACTCACTTAATAAACATTTTAGTAAGTCTTTTAAAATTTTGCGACAGTAAGATTACAAATTAAAATGTTTTTGGTTTGAGAGCGAACAAAAAAGTACGTATACACCCGAGTGAACTTAGTACAAATAAAATTGTACCTGCAATTTTTTAAACTTTCTTTTATTTGGAAACAATAAACAAAAAATATTTTAAATTTTGATTTAATTGATAAATTACTAAAGTTTTCCACTTTTGTAGTTAAAAATTAATTTTATTTGGTCTGTACGGAACATTCCTTCGCTTTCAAGTACTAATAAGTTGATTCAGTCAAAAAAGTGACATAGAAACGACGAAAAGCTTTTTAACCGAGATGACTGTCTAAATAGAATAGAATAATATGTACACAACTATGTAATACAAAAATGTAAGACCTTGTTCTGTAGTTTGTATTGTAAATATTATAGCCCAGTAAAAAAGAATGGGCTGTGAAAAAAAATGATCAATCCACGAAGGTTTTCAAAATTGTTAGATATTTTAATAATAGGTACGCCGCTTTTGTATACAATTGTTCGTTAAATTGGTTTATCATTTAGGAGAAATTCAAAAATTAAGAAAACGGTTCTATCACAGGTAACTTTAAAAATGGTCTAAGAAATGTGTTGAACATTTTAAAACTGGACCTTATTTGCTTAAGGCCATAAGTTTTCTTTAATCAAAATTTTAAGAGTCATTTTTGAAAAAAAAAGCAATCCTAGAATTCACCGAACACATAAATAAGTCATATTAACAAAGATTTTACTATAGAAAATGGTCGAACAAAAGTCGCTTAGTAACACAAAAATTAGAATGCAGCAGTGGCAATCAACTTGGCAATCATTACTAACATTTTTTAGTTTTTAAAATATTATAAGATTCGATTAAATGGTTTAGATAGTTTTAATACGCCTTCATAGACAGTTTTAACGACTGTGCACTTTGATCGACAGTTCAAGGTCTTTCGGAAGGATTTAGCTTTGGTACCGTTAACGTGTAGAAACCTTAGAACTTTGCTCATATTCTAAATTATTTCCATGAAGCAATGTCTTTGTATCTAAGTAATACAAATCAGTCATAAAAACAAACTGAACCATGTTAAAAATGATTGGTTATTCTTTTTTAATCGAAGTAAATTAAATTAAGTATTGAGGACTACGAAGAAGTTAACAAGTTTTTCTATCTGACATTTTATTATTTGTTTTTTTTCTTTTTTTAGAACTAATTTTTACTGTCGGTTTTCATGACCGCTGGGCTAGGTGTTTGACTTTACTTCGTCCAGGTTGAAACCAGGAAAAAAAAATGTTGACGTTTATTGTCTAAGTTGTATGGTATACTATTTCAGGCAGCGAAATTGGGTAAGTTGTAGCTGTAGTATTTTTGAAATCCTTAAAATCGATTGCATGTGCCATCCGAAAAAAACTTGTCCAAAGTAAGTGTGTTGGCGATAGTTTAAATATCTGCATTGGCACACCAATTGCTTCAATAGAAATCTGGTTAAAATTTTGTGATTTATGAACATGTCCTTTTTTGAATTTTGAGATGTGGAAACTGGGTACTATGTGCGCAATTTTTCCAGAGTGCATCAAAGTCGATTAGCTTGAATGCATTGTTCTGAATTTGCTGTATTTCCAACCTTTTCTCCAGATTATTATTTAAATCAACTATAAACATTTTAATTTGTTTCAATAACTCTTATTACTGAGCGTCAATTTTTTGTAAACGTTACACGCATTTGAAATTAATTATTTTCATATTTAATTTTTTTCTAGTCTTCTTTTTCCTTTCTATCATAATAAATTATTTTTTTTTAAATACACTTACAAAAATCTCAATACAATTGCTCAACTTTAGTTATTTTTTTGTTAATTAATTTAAATTCTCATCTCTAAATTAATAATTGAAATATATTGAAGTGAAATTTTAAAAGAAAAAAAAACTTTTCAAAATAAAAACAATCTTACTCCTTTGTTTAAATAAAGAAAAATGTTGTATGTTCAAGGCTCAATTTTTTATGATACACCTGAAATTAGCGCTTTTTTGCAAGAAAATGAACTCTAATTGGCATTTTTAATGAATCAAATTTTGTTCATGTCTAAGAGGCCAACTAAAGCTTTGGTGTTGTTAATATTACTTCAAAGAAATTTTATTCTGTTTTATTTATTTTTTTTTTTCAATACAAAAGATTTCCCCCGACATTCAGTTGTAAGCTAGTTTAAGCCAATTAAAAAACCCAAATAAAACTAAGCTTTCTATGACTTAAATTTTCAAACTTTATTGCTGACGTTTACACTTTGGCAAGAAAAACCAAAAATAAAAAAAAAAAATAACACTCATACGCCCGAGTGGCATACTAAAATATTTTCTTTTCTAAAAACTTAAATCGCACTATTGAAAAAGCATTTGCCCAAATCCTCATGCTTTTTGAATGTGTTCTTTATAAATCTTCATACTCGTATATACCCAAATTGCACTCTTGTTGAGACTTTCAACAAACTAAAAATAAAAAAATAAAACATTCTAAAAAGTTTTTCCTTGTCCATCCTATCATCAAAAAAAAAAACAGAAAAACACCAAATAGATTATAGACTGACCAGTGACCATCAAAAACACAAACTTTTCCACCAGCACCAGACCCAGACTACGCCAATTGGCAAAAAAAACACAACAACAAAAAAAGTTGAAAATAAAACTTTTTTTTTTATACTCACTGTGCATGGAGCTTGCATCCAGGGTTCACCATCAATTTGCATTGGAAAAGTTTTTCTGGTTTTTATTGTTACCTCACAGCATTGGGCTAACCGACGACCGGACGCCCTCAAACCTGTGCGCACTTGCCCCATATGCAGACAATTTTCCAAGCCAATGACTTCTATGAGACGATCACCAAAATCTGTCAATGACAAACGAACCAAAAGATTTAGCTTACACACACAAAAGAAAAAAAAAATTCAAATAACAAAATATAAATGTTTTTGGGAAAAGGCTTTTCTATATGAACAAATAAAATTTGAAAATTTATGCTTGGTTGGTTTAATTAAGAAAACCCAGGATATTTAGAAATGAAAATCAACAATCGTTTCGTTAGCTGACGTCTAATTGTCTCTATGTAAAAATGGCGAATTCCGGAGAACAGCCATCAAAAGGAAGGAATAAGGGAAATATTTTATTTGTAAAACGTGTGGAAATCAACTTAAAGGACATGTCAAATCACATCTACTGACGCCTTTTATCAAAGCATGACAAAAAAAAAAAAAATGAAAAGATGACGCAAAAAGCACTTCTCTCTATGAAGTACCAGCAATTTGACATAACTTGTGTAAATTGAAAGAGCTATAAAAATAGGAAAACGCGCAAGGATTACTAACTGCTCATTTAGTGTGTTAAAACAGTGTTTTCGTAAATGCACGTTTAAAAAAGAATAGTAGAGCAAAACCAAAAAAATTTAAGTATAAACCTACCTTGGATGGCAACCGATAAGTCAACAGAATTGAAACTTGTCGCTGATAGCTCCTTATCAGAAGATTTCAATTTCTTACCCTTCCGAAATGGTCCGCCTTTTCTGATACGTTTCTGAGACAAATGTTCACCCCATAAATTCGACCCGCCATGTGTGTAGGGAATGTTAAGGAGGGCAACGCCTTGTAAATGTGGTCCATTTGCTAGGTCCAGTGAAACACCATCACACTGAAAAAGATAAACGAGATGGAAAAAATATATTTAGAAGTAGTAGCAAAAAAAAAAGGGTGTGATACTAAAAGGGTTTTTTTTTTTACTGCACTTAATCGTATAAAATGTGTTTTCCTTTTTTTTTTTTTATATTTTTTATAGAAGTTTTTGGTCTTTCGCTTGTTGGACCTTTCAGTTGAAGATGATACTTTATTATGCTTAAAAGAGAATTTGAATAGCTTTTGGTTTAAAGAAGGAGTAGAAAAAAAAAAGAGTTGACGACCTGCGATGAAACTGGATGAGCTACAAAAAAAGATTTTAAGTACAAATTTAACTGAGTGCGGTAAGAGGAACCGGAGCATAGTAAAGGAGAAACACATTCAAGTGGAAGGTCTGGATCCAAGCTTTAAAATAAACGAATGTAATTTATGTTTGAAAAAAAAAAAAAAAAAATCTGCATTTCCCAATGATGTCGGTTAAGTTACACTTAATGATAGACATTGAAGCAATATATTTTCATTAGTGTTGATTTGGTTTTATTTTATGAGAAGGAAAGTTAAAGAAATGGGTTGAGAAGAATTATTCTGATGGAGAAAAATGTCGATACCGAAAAAGGTATTTACTATAGTTTGAATTTTTCTAAGGACTGATATGGTTTAAATGGAATACATCCTTCACATTCTACTTTTAAATCTTTTCCTAAGTTAGAAGAATGTTTGAAACTATCCCATCGCATAGTGCCACTGTTGTGCAGTGAACTGGGTTCTCGAAAGAAGAAATTTTGTGTGTCCAAGAAAAAAATAAAGCGAACTGCAGGAAATCTCTTCTAACCTGTAGATGTCAAGAGAAAAAAATAAAATATATTTTACTAAGGAATAGTGCAGGACATTATCCTTCTGGAAAAAAACTTCGTAGATTACTCGCTATTTTAAAGACCCAGTGACAGTTTGATGTGACTTAAACTGGCTGTGCAAGAGAAAAGGTGTGGAATATTTTCAATCTTTGGCTCCCTAAATTGGATGTGAGAGAGTTGAAAAAATACGTATTTTGTCTTGACTTTCCCAACTTTCTCGAAAATTTAATGAATTAATATTTCTCCTCGAAAAAAGTGGAAGATATGGACAGAGAAGATAAGAAATTGGTTCCTTTTAATCCATAAAGTTTCTACAAAAATCGGTAGAAAATTTACCAAGCTCCCAGAGCATGCCTGCGGTAAGCTATGACCCTGTAGGACTTTGTATTACCTTGTGAACAAAATCAGATCAGCTTATTGAGGATTAACACTTAAACCACAGCCTACCGCATTTAATGATCAGACATCAGGCCTAGACAATTCTGTAAGAGATCTTTTAAAATATTGAAGTGTTTTCTTGGGGGCAATTCAAATGTTGTCCTCATAAGCAGTGACCCTATAACTTTTTTCCTTCAAATAAACAGTTCTTTGATTACCAGTAGGAGATATAACTCCGTCTTGAGGTGTCCCTCTACTAACATATCCTTTCAGCAGGTGACATTCAGATAGGTCAGAGCAGATGAAATTGCCGATGTGTGCGGAATATGGACCAAATTAAGCAAGCTGTGTGCCATCTTTTGAAGATCAGATGGTCTTTTATTGTAAATGCCTGCTGATTTGTAGGATCTTACACCGACTTCTATCTGGTAAAAACATTAGTGAAGGTTTGCAATAGTAATGTTGGAAGAAGCAATCGCGTAACAAAACAACACAAGTACAAGTGGTACAATACCCAATACATCTATGGTTTAAAAATTGCCGGTATAGCCGTTTTTTTTTTAAACTAAAAAAAAAAAATTTTCAAAATATAATTTTGAATTTCATAAATTAAATGATGTCAAATTATATAGATTATTTAAATTGCACAACAACACAACGGCAACACAAACATTATTAAGATATACATTTTTAAGCCAGAAGTTTATTAAGTGACGTAGCTAGCCCTGTGGGGGCCCTGTTTCCAAATTATTTTGGGGGCCCCTCCCATCTTTATACAGTTTTTGTTGTATAGTTTTGGGAAAAAAGTTGAAAGTTGAAATTTTTTAGCAAGTGTTAACCAACATCTAAAAAAAATAAATTTTCCATTAAAAAAAAATTTACCTATAGTTTAAAATATTTTTTTAATCCAAAATTTTATTTAATAATTATTTTATTTTTAATTTATTTTTAAGCTATATAGTGAATGCCATAAACAAAAAATACCAAGACTGGAAACTCGGCGGTCAACTGACGTTTGCCTACAAGCTGCGTGGTGTGGTGAATGTCGTGAACCTATCGTTGTGTTCGTGTCAAATGTGTGGTGAATGTCGTGAATCTATAAATGTGTGCGTGTTAACGTCATTTACCAACGTGGTGGCTTTCACATATATTCACACACAGCACTGTACACAAAAGGGTTTCGGGGGGAAAGACGTACAGTAGCGAGCAAAAAAAATGCAAACAATAAAAACATTTGCATTTTTTTGCTCGTCTAAAAACGCAAATATAGGTAGACTTTTGACCAAATAATGGTTTTGGAGTAAAATATTCCATAAATTGACTCTGTTTAATGAAAATAAAACAGTTTCAATATGCCAAATGTGGTAACTTAGTTCTTGTTAAAAACTCTTTAAACCTCTTTCGTTTGCATTTTTTTTGCTCGCTACTGTACGAAATTTTCCAGTCTTGGCATTTTTTGTTTATGGTGAATGCTTTTGTGATAAAAACTTCATTGAAATTGAATAAGTAGCTTGTAGACCAGTGAAAATAATTTTTGAAAAAAAAAAAAAAAAAATTATTAGCAGCATACCTTACCTATATGGGTGGTTGGAAAATTCAATATCTCAAAACCTTGGCATGTTAGAGCCATTCTAGCGCTAGATTCAAATTCAGAATGTCAGAGGCCATTAGAAAAGTATAATTTGATTTCTGTGGAAAATATTTTTAATCTAAATAGCGGAATTCCAAACATTTCAAAAATCAAAAAAAAAATTTTCGGTAACTTTTTTGATAGAAAAATAATATATTGATAAACCAACATTTAAAATAGGTAAAAATTATAAAGTAATTTTTAACCACATTTTGTTAAAATCAAACCATTTTTGTAAAAGATAAAGATCAATATTTCCGAGGTTATATAAAAAATGGTAAAAATTGTAGATCTTTTTATTATCTACAGTTTTGTTTTTAACTTTTTTTTCGATAGGAGGTCTACTTTTGACAGAAATTGTAAAAAAGACGATTTTTGACACCCACCCCAATTGTTCGCCCATCCATCCTCTTTCCACCAATTTTTTGTGGGCAGTTTATTTGTTCCCTTTCATATACCATTTATCCTAAATTTTCCCACCACCCTCATGCTGCTAATAATTTTTTTTCAACTTTAGTTCCTTATACCGACAGACAGACGAAATTGCGAGACCCTCTTTTGCCCTAAATTGCGTGTCTTCGAATTGAAAAAAAGTGATTACATGTTGAAGTTGTAGTAGTATTAGTAACATAGAAGCGTGGCACAAACAATAATTATAGTAACAATTTTAATAATAAAATATTTTAAGTTAATAGATGTTAGTGAATGTTTTTACACGCGTCTTGTGCTCTATATCTTTTGGGCCCCAGTATCCCGGGGGCCCTGTTACATGGATACAGCTGATACAGCGGTAGATACGCCTCTGAGTTTATCTGAGTTTATTCTTCTCTGTAAAATAAAATCAAGTAAACTGAAAAAAAAAAAAAATGATCCTCAAAGACAGAATTTTGTGAAAAAATTAATTACAAAAATTTAACTTGTCTTCTTTCAATATTTTTCTCAATAAAATATAAGTTTATCTTTCAAAAATTGCTGGCCTTATTTATTGTGAGTTGACTTCAGAAGAGAAAAAACATAATAAAAAGATAACAATGCAAAAAAAAAAATCCGAACTTCTTAATTCTTTAAAAAAAAATCGCTTAATTGTTTAATAAATTGCTCGAAATTATTGACATTGTCTTTATGCTGGTAGTAAATAACGTTTGAGCAATATAAACAAGAAAAATGTCTTTAAACAGCTTTAAAATGCTTAACATTTTTGAAAAAAACTTCCGAAAAAAAATTTTTTCGAAGTCGTACCGATAAATCGAAAAACTAATGATGCCAATCGATTTCTCAGGTCCGAAATAGGTGGAAACAGTCATATTTTTTCTTATTTGGTAAAAATCTCTTATTTGTAAAATTTTAATTAAAATCGTCAGAGCCATTTTTGAGAAAAATAAGTTTTTCCATATTCCATTATATCACTTGCATACCGTTAATTTTAGTCCCAAAAATTTTATTTCAATTTCCCTTCTAAGAACTCATCTACAAACTACAACTCTTACATGCTCTTGCAGTCTAAAAAAATCCCTTCAGTGGTTTGGGCTGTAGCTCAAGAGTCAAGATATGAATACACAGACATACAGTGTTGTGGGACGCATTTTTTTTTACATTCTTTATCATCGTAAAATCTCCTGTCCCATTATTATCTAGTTCGATTTTTTTACGCATCCAAAACTTACCCTAAAGTCTCTAAATATCTCAGGTAAAAAATAGGTTCACTATGTTCGTTTTAACTTTTATAGTAGTTAATTCTACTACCTATTAGAAAGTAAGCATAATCTCTCTATCAAGTACTAATACTATAGCTATTAAATCTTAGGAATTTATTTAAAAAAAAATGCTTAACAAACAGTTTTAAATTGACTCTTTTGCTTTAACTACGATATTAACAAAGATTTTCAATAGTGGGTGGGTTGAGTTAATTCGTTTTTTTTTGTCTGAGATCCAAATTGATTGTCATATGTTGTATGAACCTTTCTCAGCATCAATAAGTAAAGTAGAGCTACTTAAAATGCTACTCCAGTAGCACGCACCACTTAAGTGCCAGCAAAATTGTCACTCTTCCTTTTGTTAGCCAGGATATTGAAAATGCGTATCCGGGGGGCAAGTGAATAGACAAGGATTCACAGTTAATATTTTTCATAACAACGTTGTCACGTAACACATTTGCTTTGCCTCATTTAAGTGTCTCAATATCTCTTCTTAAAGAAGACGATCCATTTAACAAATAATTCATTTGCCGCCACATCGAATGAGTCATACCAAGTGGTAGTTATACATACAACCCTCAAACACAAAACAAAAAAATTAAGTTCTCAAGTTTTCAGGAGAGTACACCATACTTGACCTGGGAATCTTTTGTTGAAAAATGCTCCTTTAAAAAAAATACAAAAACCAACACACTGACATAGAAAAGTTCAAAATAAAATAAATGAAGGCCAAAAGACTAAAAATAACAAAAAAACAGAATAAATTAAGTATTCCATTACTCTTTTCTTTCCTCTTCTATCCTCTTGAAAGGAACACAAAATACAACAACCAGGAACCACCATTGGCTAGCCTAGCAATAAATTCTTGATGTTGGACACGTTCCAGTACTTACCACAATTTCAATATTTTCATGAAGATTCTTGCACGAGGCCGCAAACGTCTCCGAAGTCGCGTACTCAAAGTACCACAGTTTGTTCTTCATGCGGCTGTTAAATTTATGAGGATTCTTCTCACGCTCCAAGTGAAATTTCACGCAAATTGCTGCATCCTGGGGATACAAAAAAAAAATAAAAATATAAAAATATAATAAATTCCAATGAATTTTATGTTGTATAGAAATATTTATGCATTTTCAAATCAAGTTGATCCGGATGCGGATAAAAGTATTAATTTTAATTACATTCAAAGAGAAATTCTGTTAATACACAATGGTTTATTGGCGTGAAAAAAAAATATTATTATCAACGATTTGCCCCTAAAAATTTAATGGGAATAGTTCCTGCAGGCTATATTTGATATCATTTGAAAATAAGTTAATAATTCACTGATTACATAATAACAAGAATTTAAAAATAAATCAGATTAAAAATGATATAAGACCTGAGGGAATTAAGTAATGGATTATTGTAAATTGAATTTATTAAGTGGGAAAATTAAAAAATTATGTAAAAATTGGGATTGAAAGAGCATACTTGTTAATTATATAATTTCGATTTTTTGAGTAAACTTAAAATTCTACAGGCGTGTCGTAAAGGGAATGTAATAGAATATTATGGGTAAAATTCTTAGTAATTAATTAAGATTTTTTTTTAAGGATAATCGAACTTGTGAATTAATATTGATACTAAGCACTAAGATAGATCTTACTAAAGAGTATGCATCATGGAAATTGAATGGATTTTATGGATTTATCTAGCCGCAATGTGCACACAAAGAAATAGGAATGAAGTTATGAATACCAGAGTTATGTACGACAGAGTTATGTACCTACCAGAGTTATGCGCGTCAAAGTTATGAAAAGTCGAAGTTATGAAAAACCGAAGTTTTGAAAAACCAGAGCTATGAACACCAAAGCTTTAAAATGTGGTTTTTGGGTTGGCAACTATTGAGAGGAACGATATACGGGATGATTCAGGAGGAATGAACAAAAAAGCTAGAGCGCTTAGGTTAAGTCAAGACAAGAAACAAGTTGTATGGGACGGGGGTGCCTATTCCTTCTGTTTAGCCTGTTTAGGGAGGGACAAGTTTATAAAAAATTTACTGAATTTGGAGAAAAAAATTATAAAAAATCAACGGTTACAATAAGGTACTGTACCTTTTTGTAAGCCAAAAACTTGATATTGTATCTTGTTGAAGTGAAAACTTCTTTAGTATCGTAGTGATTTCGTTTCATCTTGTACGAAAAAGCGACACGAAAAATCAATTGATCATAACTTTTTTGTTTTAATAGATAGATCAATGAAATTTATACAGTAGATAGGTAAATAAATAAATTATAATTGTGCAAAATTTCAATTAATTTAATATTTAAAGTTCTGAGGTAACGGTGAAAAGATGTTCTTTTTCTAAACACGTAATATCTTTTGATCTATAACACATAACAAATTTATTTACTTTAATTTGCATGCTGATAATATTACCCTTCATTTGATATATCACACATAATGGTGCGTGGTCTACAAGTTATATAATCTTTAATTGAAAAACTTGAAATATACCTCAAAACACCTGTGAAGATCTAGGTAGAAATATGATTGAAGCGTCATATTAAAGGTGAAATAATAACGATATAAAATTTATTATAGGTTGTCATTTAAAAAATGGATTATTACGCGTTAGAAGAGAAAAGAGAATGCTTGTTTTGCTAATTGGGTTAAAAAAGTTCTAGCTCTTTTTGTAGATGTTGTATAGACATGGTAGATATAAATATTTTGAGCTGGAAACAATAAGCTTACAGATGGTATAAAATTTGTTGTAGGTTGTAGGTTGACTTTTTTTTAGGTAATTTTTCCATATTATTTAAGTTTTTGTATTCTGAAAGGTTCTGAAAAGGTACAAAACTTGAATAATATTAAAAAATTACTTAATAAAAAAGTCGGATTTCTTAAGAAAAAAAAATTTATCTCGGTTATTTATTTAATATTCCCAACAATGTTGTACCATTTTGAAAAGAGAATTGAACACACCAACTTTTAAGGCAACTTGCCGAAACATCGTAGTGCATTTTTTTTACACTACGGCTCATTGAATTAGAGTCATGTAAATTTTTTTAGTACTAAGTTGGGTAAAAAAGTAATATTTTCTTTAAAACTGATGCAGCTGAGTTAAAATTTTTGAATGCATTTGATAGCAGGGTTATTCAAGGTTCCATACCAAAAGAAAAAAAATGAGAAAAATTAAGATTTGTAGTCTCGGCACATGAAAAACCGTCACAGGGTGACCATTTTTTCGACTTTTTTTCAAATGCCCATAACTCCCAAAATATATGGCTGCGATTTTTTTTATTATTTTTCTGATAACTGTCACCACCTACCCTATCTACCGTTTTCGTTTCGACGTTAACTTTTGGGACACCCTGTATAAAGAAAGTGATGGAATAAAAAAAAGTTATATTTTTTCGATTTTTTTTTTGCAAGAAAAATGATTTTTAAGGTTTCACTTCAACCACGTGTGAATTGCACACATGATTTATTTTTAAAATAAAGCTGTTTAATGAACTAGTTTTTGAAAATTTAATTTTAAAATGAAAATATAGGGCTTTCTAAAAAAAAATAATTTTGGTTTTTTTTATTTATTGAAAACGACGAGACATTTTTGGATTCTATTATCCTATTAATAAAAGCTATGAATTTTCAAATCTAAATTAGTACTCAATTACATAAAATTTTGACAAAAATTAGTTGAAAATTTTTGTTTTCACTAAGTTTTTCAAAGTTTTGACTTTGAAATTTTTTTTTTCAAAAAAATTCTTTTAAACAGCTTTGTTTCAAAACATAATAAAAGACATAGTTTTTTGCTTTGTTATTGTTGGTGTAATCGTTGAATTTTAATTTTCAAATTAAGTCAATTTCTTAGAATACTGCCCCTCCCGTCTAAATAGGGGGGAATAGAGACCCCCGCCACATACAATTTTTACTTTACTTACAAAAAAATATTTCCTTTTTCAGTTCCTGAAAAAATATTCTTTCAATAATACAGTTTGTAAACCGCCCTACAGTAGGGTGGCACAAAAAATACTTTCTTCTACATTTTTAAAACAAATTGTCGATGGAAAAAATATTTTTAATTATAGAGTTTTCAAAAATGTTTCTTTTTTGCGTTTTTGAAAAAAAAAATGAGTTAATTTGTAAAGTGCATTTTTTTGTATAATAAAATTAATTTATATCAAATTAATTAAATACATTTTGGTTGATTTGCAAGAGTAAATGTAAAAAATATAGCATTTTTCTGATCCTTCAAATGCGAAAATGCTCAATTTAACATTATTTCATAAACCACGTTTTACAAATTTTCTCTGTAGTGAAAATAATTTTTTTTATCCTTAAAAAAAAATTAACCACCCTTAGGCAATTTTTATTTTTCTTCTATAATTTGGTTAAAATAATATCCGCTTCGATTTTTTGAAATCATCTAAATTAACATTTTTGCTTCCCATTTTTTTTTTATAATATTAAAATTTATTACCAATAAAAACATCGAATCAAGAAATGTCTTTGTGAGGTCTGAAGCGATCAAATTTTGGCTACGATATCTCCCGACCTACGAGCACAGAATTAAATTTATGAACACGTCTCACGCAGGCCTAAGCTAGGCAGACGTTTATGAAACAACACCCTAAGTCTAATCGTTCATCGAAAAGTCTTAGGTATTGCTCCAAAATAAAATCATTTCGTAATTCCATTTCTCTAAAAAAAAAACACCCTTTTGCCGTAGATATTTGAATGAACGCTTTAATTTTTTTGAATAAATGCGACACTATAATCGAATTTAATAGTTATTTTTTCTCCGTGCAAACATTATGAAGCATTTTTGACTATCGTAGTCCTGAAATTCGGTAGAATGGTAGAGTTGGTTGTTATTGCAATGAAAAAAATTCCAATTTTCAGACTCTCTTCTCAGTAGCAACCACTAATTTTCAAGATTTATTTTCAGTCCTAGCTATTTAAATAGAAAAAAATACAAATTCAAATCCGGATTCTGGATTTAAATTCTAAAATATATACAAATATACTGGTTTCCTCATTTCACTAGGCAAAAATTTAAATTTCCTTGTTTAGCTGCTCAAAAATTAAACAAACCAAATCCTGTTGCAAAAGAAACAAAAAATAATAAATCACCCCCAACTGGACTATCAAAATAAGTTATTTAACAAAAGAATCACACGAAAAGATCAAAATATCAAGAGAGCACCAAATAATGACGCAACGTAACGTTAGTTCGTATACATAAGAACCAAAACTCATTAATCCAAAGCCCAAGAAAATATTCCGCTTTAAGGATTTATTTTTTGTGCTGGCAGCAAGGGGATTTCCTTTGGGTGAAAGTTTAATGAGAAGATTTTCATGCAATTACATTCTTTATTTTATTTTTCTTTTCTATTCGCTGTCAGGATTCAAATTACTGGCGATATTTTGTTCATCCTGATGAATCCTCATTTTTCTATTTTAAACGCAATGATGGGTATGAATAATTCAATGAATTCAAGCGTCTAAGATATTTTAGTGATTAACAATAGATGATGTGCTTTTCTTTCTCATCGATCTGTTTGAAAAATAAAAAAAAAAAAAAAAACATTCCAATCTTACCGGGGATTTGGACAGCTAGCTACTTAAAAAAAATTGTGTGGAGAAATTTTTCCTTGAAAATCATTTTTCTTGAAAAAGAAAGTTTAACGAGTTGGCAGCAGCATTCTCAATTGAATGGATTTTCATTATTTGCTTGAATGTTCAAAGAATTTTATTTCCTCCACATTTTCTTTGCTCAAGGATTATACGAACTGGCGAATAGTAGCAGCAGAAGCAGCAGCCAGCTGCAGGTTAGAGATGAGGAAATAGAATGATTTATGGCTCTAAAATGAAAATAATTTTCCTGAGATCAAACGAAATGGTGGGTATCGGAAGGAGATTTTTCGGTTCTTTGGAAATGCATATCGATAGATATTTTAAAAAATAAAAAATGAAAGAAAATAGAAGCAGAGCATAAAAGCTCTGGACAAAGGCTAGACATTGAGAAAAATGTCTAAAGGAGCTTATTTTGCTTTAGAAATGTAAATTTTGAAGTCTGTAAGAATGTGATTAGGTACTCCTTGGGTGGATAAAAAGGAATTGAAATATTAAGGATTAAGACAAAATAGTTTTCTTAGTGTCTTTTGGGTAAAACTTGCAGATGATGAAGGGAAAAGGATATTTTTATGTGTACATAATTGTAATTAAAAAAATTAATGTTGCTCTTTTGAAAGTGAAATTGGTGGAAATTTGCTTTCTTTATAAATTTACATATAGCAAAAAAAAAACTTTCCCAATTTCAGTCAATTAACTTAATTGCCTTACCCAAAACTGCCGTTGAGCTTGATATCAAAAGTTATACAATTCCAAGAACTTAAATTTATTAAGTCATTATTTTTATTATCTTCTTAGGTTTTTTATTAGTAGCCCTTGCTTTTTTTTATAACATTGTCCTTACTTTCAATGGTTTTGGGTTAAAAAGGATGCTATAAAATAAATTCCATTATAATTAAGTGCAAAATTAAACATTTTTCAAAGCAAAATAAATTTCATTATGATTTTTATCTTTAAATATATTTCTCCTATTAAATTCCTGGTGTGAAATGATTGAAAAACAATCTAATGCATTATAGTGGACCATTTTTTTTTTTTTACTTTTAAATTTCTGCGTGCATTTTATGGTCTTCTAAACATATTCTGATACTTCTGATATTGTTTCATTCATTGGGAAATTAAACTGGGAAGTGAGAAGTCACTGAAGAATGCACTTTTTGAAGATATACTTTTTTTGCGGCATTAGACCAGTGCCAATAATTTTTGAAAAGAAAAAAAAAAATATTACCAGCATATGGGTTGTTGGAAAATTTAGGATAAATGGTATAAGAAAGGGGAAAAATAAATTGCCCACAAACAAATTGGGGGAAAGGGGTGGGTGGGCGGAAAAGTGGGTTGGGTGTCAAAAATCGTGGTTTTTACGATTTCTGTCAAAAGTAGACCTCCTATCGAAAAAAGTCATATGCAAAAGTTTTAGATCGTAAAATTTCTACAACTTTTACTCAAATCATTTTTATATATAACCTCAAAATTATTGAGAAAAATGCAAAAATTCGATTTTTTTATTTTTTTTTTATCTTTAAGAAAACGTTGGATTTTAACAAAACTTGGTTTCAAATTACTTTGTTATGTTTTCTATCTATTTGAAATTATTTTTGAGCAAAAAGTTAATATTTGGATTTTTGACGAGTTTAATTTGAAATAATAGCTTATTTTTCAATCAAAAAAGTTACAGAAAATTTTTTTGATTTTCTTTCAAGTTTGGAATGCAATTATCAGGATTTGCTACCCATCCATGGGGGTAAGCCTTGTAGTGGCGGATGGGCTTACGGAACTTGATTTTGCAGAAGGGCCTCCCATGGTCGAAAGGTCGAAGCGGAGTAGGCTGTTGCTACTAATTACCCCCCCTTGGTGTTCCCACCAAGGCACTTCCATCAAATGACGGAAGAATTCATTTTAAGAATCAACGGTAGCGTCACCAGTTCCAGTAAGGCCCAACTACTTGGTGAACACCTTATACGAGCTACTCAGATATATTCAGAGCACAGGTTTACAAGGAGCGGCGAGGTCGGGTGCTTCTGCCGCCGGGGTAACTGCCGGAACAGAGTAGGATGTAGTTTTGGAACGACGACAAGCCTCGGATACGGACGGATTTACTGATGACGACCCTAGAAAACGAAATAAGGACAGTGAATTTCGGATCTGCACGTGGAATGTTAGGTCCCTTAACAGACCACTTACAGCCGAACAATTAGCGGAGGCCCTCGAATAGCTCTAAAGTGCAAAGTTTTTGAGATATTGAATTTTGAACGTCCAAAACACTATTTTTCTGATGTTTTGGGATGGTAATATCTCCAAAATATAATGTGATACAATTTTTCTGACCTCGGATTCGAGCTCAGCACACAAAAAACCATTAGAAAAATATAGTCTGACTTATTTTTTTAAAAAAACACTTTTTGAATGGTATCTAAAATCGTACAGGGCAGAAAAAATCGAATGCCCTGTTAGATTACACTGGTCAAAAAGTTTTTTTTTTATACATAAATCAGATTATATTTTTCCAATTGTTTTTTTGTGCGCTGAGCTCGAATCCGAAGTCAGAAAATTTCTATCACATTACGTTTTTGAGATATTACCATTCAAAAATTCAATATCTCAAAAACTTTGCACTTTAGAGCTATTTTAATGCTAGATTCAAATAAAGAAGGTAAAAGGCCATTTGAAAAATAAAATTTGGTTTCTATGGAAAAATATTTCTCGCTAATATTACTGTCATTTACGGAAAAATCGATCTTAAAAATCGTTTTTTTTAGTTTTTTCAATTTTTCCAAATATTTTCTAAAGTATAGTTTAGAAAATCTTGAATTAAAGGTTTTAATCCTGCTAATTACATTCCAAACTTTTAAAAAATCTAAAAGTTTTTCGGTAACTTTTTTGATTGGAAAATAGGCTATTATTTCAAATTAAACTCGTCAAAAATCCAAATATTAACTTTTTGCTCAAAAATAATTTAAAATAGATAGAAAACATAACAAAGTAACTTTGAACCAAGTTTTGTTAAAAATAACATAGCATTTTTCTCAATAATTTTGAGGTTATTTAAAAAAAATGATTTGAGTAAAAGTTATAGACAATTTTACTATCTACAACTTTTGCATTAGGTAATTTTTTTTTCGATAGGAGGTCTACTTTTGACAGAAATTGTAAAAAACCACGATTTTTTACACCCACCCCATTCCCACCTCATTTTGCCACCCACCCAACCCCTTTCCCCCAGTTTGTTTGTGGGCAATTTATTTTTCCCCTTTCATATACCATTTACATAATAATGCTAATAATTTTTTCAACTTTTGCCCTCTGAAAACCAGATTGGCACTGGTCTACATTGGAGTGCGAAAATTTACTTTTTGAAGAGTGTCAAGGGGATTAGCAAGTAGCATCATCAAGTACTCATAATTGTAAAACAGTAGAAAAGCGATTAGCTTTGAAAACCGACATTATCATGCTTTCAATTTTTCACATTCATGGCTCGACAATATCTTTAATTGTTTAAAATTTCAAATTAGAACTATTTCACAATTCTTAAAAATATTTTATCTGACCCAATTTTGAGTTTGAAAACCTTAAAGATATCATATCCAATTTTTAGACAAATTATACAAAAGTCAACATTTTTAAAGAGCAGTTTATATTAGATATCAAAGCATTTGTGATAGTTGACTAAAATATCTATATTCGAGTGCACTGGTCCTCTTCAAGGAAGCTTTTATAGTTTCATACAAATATGTTTATGTGCTTGCATTTCCGAAACATACACAATGTGTGCACCAGACTATGAAAAGGACCTAGGCAGGTACCCCTATAAATCTTATTTCATTTATGTTCACATCACTTCAACTGAAATGTACAATTTTCTTAATTATTAACAATTCCATTCCTGTGTCATGGAATTGCATCTACTTTTATTTTATAAATGAACTACTTCCCTTATCTCTCTTTTATTATACTTTTTGAAAACACAACTCTTTTATGTTTTTTGAATTAAATATTCTAAAATTTACATGTTAGCATGTATCTAATACCTAGAAGAGTATTATAAACAAATTCAAAAACTTTTTGAACCTCAGACTTTACCAAAAGAGATTTCTACTCAAAATATACCGAGAAATTCACAAAGTTTTATAAATTGCTTACTGTGCCGCAATGAAGCTTATGACATCAAAACATTTAGGGTTGCACTTCCTTGGTACTGGAGTTTGTTTGTAATTTGTTTGATGAGTATTTTTTTTTTTTTCAAAAGTAAATTCGGAGACTTAAAATTAAACATTAGAAAGTAATTTATTTGAACCTGCAAGAAAAGTTATCTGAAATGAGCAGTGGAATTATACCTTTTTATGTAACAAAAATTTATTAACGACCTATTTATTTTTCTTTATTTTCTAAGTACAATTATTTTCGAAAAGTGATAAAATGCTGCATTAATTTGGTAATTTTAAAAAGGAATTTTTCCCTCATTGATCCAAGGCTAGATAATTCGCTTTCAAGAATATGATTTAAAACTATTTTTTAATTCATTTTCCATAAACTTTTCTGGAAACTTTCGAGAACAAAAAATAAAAAAAAAAAAAACTAAATTTTAATCCAATAATTTTCTTCCTCAACTCAACATCAATTATACCAACCCCTGAAGCAAAAGTTAATTGTTCCTAATTTCCTTGGCAGTAATTGCCACTTGAGAGATAAAGAAATATTAAAACAAAAACAGAAATTATCTCAATTGAAGACTTAATGGGATAAGGAAGATGCATTGGCTATGCACCAAGATGGGCATCACAATAAAACAAAGGATTATGATGTTAAAATGTGGCTATCCGCACAATACTCGGTTGAATACTTTTAATTGCATTAGTAGTTTGAGAATGACGTTTTTCTATTTTCGAAGATAATCCTTACAATTCGTTACATAATGTTTTACCAACAGTTGTTGCTTGTTATGTTGGTGTGATCGTAGAATATTAGGAATGTTGAAAATAAAGATTTAAACAAAATTTACAGGTAAAAAGGCATTTAAAAAAAAAAATTGTTACACTCATGAAACTTGGCAAAAAGTTTGCTTTTGGGATAAGAACCAAGTACAAAAAAAAGTCCATAAAGAAAAGTTGGATGGAAGGGTGTTTTTTCACGGACAAGAGGGAGGGGGTGTCATCATATGACACATGTTTTCAAGGTATTTTTTGATGCTGAATCTAATGACATAAAAATAAAGTCAATACAATTGCTCTAAAAAAAAGTTATTGCCGAATAAAAACAAGGGTGCTTGTTTTTTTTTTTAACTTCAACAGGTAAAATATAACCGAAACCCATGTGAAAAACATGCTACACTGATAAAATTCGAGATGAAGGTTTAAGATAAAGCAGGGACAAAGGATTCAAAAAGTTCTTAAAATTATTTTTGGTGAAAGGGTGTTTTTTTGATGGGTCAAATACAAGTTGTGTGTGAGAAAGGTATCATAACAGCTGACTTATATTTTATTAATTTTTAAAACTTGGTGTAAAAGTTTTGGTTGGTATAAGAATTAAGAATCTATAAAGTGTACAAATATGTATATCTTGAGTGAAAGGGTGTTTTTTTTTAAGAAATGATGAAATTCGGAGTTAGTACCACAAAAACTGGGAAAAAAATTGTTACATCACTGAAAATTGGTAAAAATGTTTCGTTTATAACAGAAACCAAGAACCCAAACAGTCTATACAAATATTTTAGGTGAAAGGGTGTTTTTTTTTTTTGGAAATAGGGAAAATCCGCGATAAGTCCGATAAAATCAATGGTATAAAAGGTACCCTTATGAAATTCATAAAATAGGGGAAGGTGGCCTAAAATGGCCCCCCCTAAGGAAAATGTCCTATATCTCGAAAAACAGTAGCATTCAAACTTAAATGCTATATACTTTTCAAAGTTTAATATATTACTCTCACATTTTTTTCATTTGCGAGTTGAAAAAGTTCCAAAAAGTATTTAATTTTTTTAATTTTCAAGACGTCTACAAATTTCACTGATCAAATTTACCCGGGTAAAATGGCACACTGTCCAAACATACGTGATTTTAAATGCAAAATTGAATCAAAGGGCTTCTTTTCCATTTTCTTGGAACAAGTGGTGCTTAATCCCCCCAGATCTTTCATCGAGTCATTCAAAACCCAGTTCATGTTGGTTGCTCGTCTCTTTTTTGTAGTTTTTGCAACTTTGAGTGTTTTGGAAGCCTTTTTCTAGGTTTTTGACGGAATCAAGGGCTTTCCTCAGTCCAGGACTTCCTCTCTGTACATCGTTCATAAATAGCAACTATTTTCACTTAAAAAAAAATGAAAATGTGAAAAAAATTTAAAATGACATGTGAAATAGGTATGCCATTTTACCCGAGCACTAAGTAGGCCATTTTGCCCATTTTGAGTTTTTTCAATTTAATTTGTACACCAAAAAATTTAAAATCGTTTTAAACCAACTTATTTCAGTTAATTAATAAGAAATACTTCATGCGTACACACATTAACTTCTTTTTCCAAAATACAATGTTTTTTATACTTTTTTTTGCAAAAAAAATTTCACAAAATTTTAACGAGTGTACTTTTTGATGTGGATAGATACAGTTTGACCTGTCAAATTTCAAATAATGGCTTGAAGTTCCTGAAATTTCGTATATGTTGGTTTTGCCAGATAAACTAAAGAATCGCGTTCATAAAACTTTCTAATTATTTTCGATTCTACGATTTCTAGCAAGGGGGCCATTTTACCTTGGGGTGCCATTTTAGGCCACTTTCCCCTATGTTCTCTTTCCCATAGAAATTACGATTAAAACAAATTTTTTACTTGCGATATAGGTACTATAGGGCAAGTTTAGGATTCGTAAAAAAAATCGAACTCGAGATAACAATTTTACATGACATTACGATGATGGAGAATGCCAAAAAAGGGCGTCCGGCAATTCTGTCTGTGTGTCTGTCTGTCTGTCTGTATATACCTCGAGCTACAGCCTAAACGAGTGAAGTGATTTTCTTAAAACTTGGTAGTTAGCAGTTTTTGGTGATTCCCTAGAGGGGAAATTGAAATTTTTTTTTTATGACCAAAACTAACGGTACCTGCCATATAACGGAAATACAAAAGTTAATTTTTTTCCAAAACGGATCTAACGATTTTGATTAAAATTTTTGTGTGTAGTATTACACATAAGAGCCAACTTTTGAAATAAAAAAAATATTTTTTGTACCGTTATTAACGGTACCTATCATAGAACGGTTTTTTTGGTTTCTGAATATCTCGTACAAAATTAACCTGATTTCAACGAAAATTTTTATGCAGAAGCGTTTAGATAAAGGTAACATTAAAATTTTATAAAATTTTCAAAAAGTGCATTTTTGGATTTTTTAAAAATATTTAAAAATGTTTTTTTGAAAAATCAATTTTTTGAAAACGCGTTGGTGGAAAATTTTGAAATTTCGTTTTTATGTGTAAATTAATTATTTCTTTAAAATGGCATACCAACTTTTTTTTTTGAAAAATGTTAGAAATTTTTTATATATAAAAAATTATTTTTTTTAAAAACGGCTCTAACGATTTTGGAAAATTTTTTTTCTAAAAATACCTTTTTATGCAAGTTATAAAATGGCATACTTGTTTTTTTGTAAATCATAATTTAAAATTATGTTTCTTGAATAAAAAGCTTTAACATTAGAGTTACTTTTAGCATAAGAGCAAGTACGTGCGACCCCAGTCGTGCATTTTATTTAATGTGAAAGGGTTTTTTTTTTTAGGTATAGAGAAAATATGGGTATATTTGAAAAAGTGTGTAATACTAGAGTAATATTAGTGGTACCCTATTGAAATTCAGTAATTATGTTACTTTTAAGATAAGCAACAAGAATCTAAAGTGTCTATAAAAATGTCATGGTTAAAAGGGTGTTTTTTCTTTGAGTGGAAACAAAAATGATGTGTCACCCTAATGAAATTTGGTAAAAACATTGAATTTGAAATAGAAAGCAAGAATATAGAGTTTTCATAAAAAAAATTTAGGTGAAAGGGTGTTTTTTTTTCGAAGAGACAGTAAAATCTGTAATTTGTCCCAAAAAGCCAATGATTCATTTTTTTTTTTGGTTTTGATGACAAATTAAACGTTTATACTTAAGTTCTTAGACGTTTTACACGAATCATTGGCTTTTTGGGACCAATTACAGATTTTACTATGGAAAAACTAAATAATAACTAAATAATAATAATAATAAATTTCTAAATAATAAAAAAAATCCTCTAATTTTTTCAGATTTTTTTTTTGACACTAGATGGCGCCCCAAGAGGGTTAAAGTTTTTTCTCATTTGAAATAGGTATGTGTTGACTGATACTAGCTAGCAGTCAAGCACTACACCCACTGCTCCATATTGCCAATCGCAATTGATTGATAAAAGTAAACTAGACCTTTTGCTGGAATAGTGTTATTTCCTTCGCCTATGGCATTAGAAATCGTGGCAGGCTACTGTCTTAGGATTCAGCGCTCTAGGACCTAAAGTAAGTTTGTACAACAGAAAGCCCATTGTACAAGTCTCTTACCCAAAAGAGTTCCTGTAAATATCATTTGAGTTATTGGTCTTCTGCTACTGTCCAAAGTAACAGTCGTTTACGAGACAGTCTGTTGGCTTAACTTTTTTGCCTATTCAGCATTGTATCCAGCAGGATACTATAACACTCGCTAATATCATTATGACCGTTACTTTGTGTGTGAGCTATTAAATTTTGTATATGAAATTTATTAGCTTCTTACTTCTATAGTAAAAAAATGTCGCTAAAGTTATCTAGGAATGGAGCACCAAGGAGCACATTAGAAATAGTCTAATGTTTCTAAAGCCAGTGCAATGTATTTAAAGCTATTATCCTGCCTATATCAGGCCTAGGTTAAGCAAATATTTCCTTGATATTTTGCACTTTCCCAGACTTGTTCACCTTTGGTTTGATTGAGATCATTGCGTTCATGCATTTTGCCCCTTACGACTTCCATCGAGATGTCGACTGTTTCCGCCTTGGAGAAATGAAAAGCTGAACCTTTTCTAATTAATTAAAAAACTAGTACCACAGAAGCCAACGCCAACAAATTATAGCAAACATTTTTTGCTCGTGCGAGCAGAAATTGCTGTTTTCTATGGTTGCGAAAGCCTTGGTTTTCATGGTTTTAAACCGTTAAATTTAAAGGAAAACTATTGAATTTTAATCTAATACCAATAGATACTAAAATTAAAACAACAAGATTTAATATGAACTTTTAAACTTTAAGATATCTCTTTAAGAAGGTACCTTAGATAATGACTTTTCACATTGGTATCTTATATATTATATAGTATCCAATTTTAGACGAGGGATATTTTCGTTGAAAGCATTTCTATCATTGCTGCCAAATCAAGTCCCCAAAACCACTTCTTATACGTTCAAGTCCATATATATCCCACATATAATTGACTTGGTCTATGATCATCGGAACGTGAAATTAAATTTCTGCAAAAATGCCACAAGCATAACCAGACCCGAACCGAAAACCAACGAAACTCTATATATTTCAGGATACGAGACAAGAGAGGTTATTTTCGGTCGAGGGAATAGAATATAACATTTTACCACATCATCATGTTTATTCGCATTCAAATGTGAATGAAGAGCTTTAGAGACAGACATGCCTTGAGGCTGCGATGATTCTCATTCTCGCCCTTTGGTCACACTCGAGATCAACACGCATCCAAAATTAATTGTCTAAGGAATCTTAACATTTTCATAAACGTAATATACTTACCACCCCAACAGAGAAATAATTATTAATGATGTTGTATGGAGCGGAGCAATCTTTTTCCGATTGAACTTTTATTGGTTTCTGAATTGGAATGCTATGAACGCTCCCGGAGGTGGTCAGTGGAATGTTGTTGCCATTGCCATCTCCAACATCTTCCTCCAGAGTTGGCATTGTCAATTGAGGATTACTATTCACATCGAATATGCTTGGAGTTGTTGGAGTTGTTGGTGTTGTTGGCGTCGATGGTATTGTGAGATTTCTGACAGCTGGAGCTGTAGCTGGAACCGCTGCTGTTGGTGTTGTTGTTGTTGTTGTTGTCGATGGATATCCTGACAGTGTGTGTTGATTGTTATTCTGATTATCTGCATCCGTTTCGCTTGTGTCTTTTGTATGTTTATCTTCTGCTATAGTTGTCTCGTCGTCGTCGTCCTGTGGCTGTAATTGAAGTGGTGATAGTTGAGGAGGATGATGAGCAGAAAACAGCAATGGCGGTGATAGAGGCAAAGGAGGTAAAGGAGGACTACTCGTGCTTGTGAAATGGTTGTGCTCTTCTCTTGTTTTGGTGGTTGTTTGGATTGTTGACATTGATATGCTTCGCATATTGTTCTCTTTGGAAAACTCTGTGGATGTGGTGTTGGTGCCGTTTCTATGGATTTCTTCATAGGATTCAATAACGGACTTTTCGACAATGACCCGCTGGGATAATTCAATAACTTTTTGCATATTAGAGTGCAGAGTGACCTGATAGAAGAGAAGAGAGAAATTATAAATTGAATCAGAAATTGGTTTGTGCGGAACAAGCAAATAAATTTATTGAACGAATTGAAAGAGATTTAATAGATATGAATTGATTTTATTGGTTTGTAAATTCTAAGAAACAAGTTGTATGGAATTAATTTGTTGATATATATTTGATAATATTTCAAGTGTTTGAGATTGTTGTTGTCAAGAAATGTAAGTAATTTTGCTGTTCTGAACAGTTCTAGGACTTTGCAAAACTGACTGTATAAATCCTTCCTTTTCCTAACCAATTTTGTTTTTATTAGTTAAAGACTACTTACGAAAGCAGCTTTTTCAGCAAAGCGGAGAACCTGGAAGAGGTTGCACAACTTGGGAAGAGTAAGAGGGAGCTAAAGTACATCTCCGGAAACCGTATGCAATTTATGCAACAATTTTGTCTTGAAATATATACATCTTTAAAATACACTTCATCCAGGTATTTATTAAGTAACTTCTTAGCTTTAAAATAAAACAACCTATAAGATCCTATTAAAACACCATAATACTGAATCCTTTCTTTGCATTTAAAAGCTTAAATGAATTACATGTTCATTTAATTGAGAGGTAAAAACATCAACTTCACTAATTGGATTCTAATCTCCTGTTAGCAAAAATGTTCTTCATCATTCGAAAAATTCACTTTACTCAAAAAAAAAAAAAAAAAAAAACAACTTAACTTATCTAATCAAGTGCAGGCTAAAAAAAAAAGTGTACATAACTTCATTTATCACCCACTCACCTTTGGCCTTAAAATTTCTTCCATTTGTGCGGAATTAGTCACTTCTATGCTCCATCTATCCAACATCACAATAGTCGATCTACTTATTTTGTCCATTAGCTTGGGGATATTTTCACCCTCATATCCGCCACCCCATCTCAGACATCGTGCTAAATCGTTTCCGGTCCCCAATGGAATCACACCAATGGCTGGTTGTGATTGCAGTTGAATGGAATCTGTTGCAAGGAGCAATAAAAAAGGAACAAAAAAAAAAGTTAAGATTATACGAAAGGTGAAAACAAAAATTTTAGAAAAATAATTAAAATCAATTACAGAAGATGACTATACAACAATGCACGACTGTCCATACCCATTGCCTCGAGGACCCAACCGACAGTTCCATCACCACCACAGCAAATGACTTTAAAACTTGGCAAATCCTTGAACAATGTGAGTCCTTTTGAAGGATTTGTTTTTTCGTATTTTTAATTGATTGAAAACAGCAAGAGAGCACACATATATGATGATTGAAATTGAGAAAAAAAAAACATTAATATTGTTAGGTAGGTCGATATAGTTATTTGAAGTGGATATTAATGGTTTATGAAATTTTATTGGTAAATAATAATTTTTAAGAGATTCGATCAAGAGGACATAAGCCCTTAAATCGTGTCTTTTTTAATTAAATTAATGTTTTTATTAATAAAAATATATTTATTTATTTTTCCTTATATCTTTTTTTCTATTTTATTTTTATTTTTATTTTTATTTTTATTTTTATTTTTATTTTTATTTTTATTTTTATTTTTATTTTTATTTTTATTTTTATTTTTATTTTTATTTTTATTTTTATTTTTATTTTTATTTTTATTTTTATTTTTATTTTTATTTTTATTTTTATTTTTATTTTTATTTTTATTTTTATTTTTATTTTTATTTTTATTTTTATTTTTATTTTTATTTATTTTATTTTATTTTATTTTATTTTATTTTATTTTATTTTATTTTATCTTATTTTATTTTATTTTATTTTATTTTATTTTATTTTATTTTATTTTATCTTATTTTATTTTATTTTATTTTATTTTATTTTATTTTATTTTATTTTATTTTATTTTATTTTATTTTATTTTATTTTATTTTATTTTATTTTATGTTATTTTATT